>NC_138675.1:0-1200000 GCF_964273445.1 Streptopelia decaocto | reverse complement strand
ACCTGGCAGGGGACGGGTCACTGTGGTTCAACACGAGTGGTTCTCCACAGCCCAGAGCAACCGAGGGTGGTGCAGGGCACTGCGCAGACACCAACAGTCCTTATTTACCAGGATGAGCTCCCTGAGATCTTGGGAGGGATTAACACCAATCCCTTTGACTTGCATGGGGACCTTCATAAAATGTTCTTCACAAAGCTGTGGAAAAGCTGTGTGTTCCTAAATGTGGCCTCCCTTTTCCTGCCTTGCATGTGCATTGTGAGAGGCAGATGCTCCCATGGTGCCTGATGGCACCAAAGATGCACAGGATGATCCCTGTGTCCCCAGGGTCTCTGCAGACACAGCACGGAATCACTCCAGTGACACCAGTTTCCAAAACCCAAGTTCGTGAGGGTGTTTGGGTGTGTTGCAACATCTAAGCCCCCTTGCGAGTTTGAGTCCACATCTTCAGCTGCTCTGGAGTGAAATGAAGAGATGTCTTCATGCTAAAATGCTTTGGGAGAGGCTGTTTGAGTCAGTCTTAGTGGAGCCTTTCCTTTCAGCGATGGTAAATCCTGGTATTGCAGAGTTGCACTGTGAAGAGGGAGGAACCGTAGGCTCCAGCGCCATTCATGGCTCTGGTCAGCAAGGCTGGGGATCCCTGTCAGCACAGCCCATAGCAGAGCACTTTATTATTTTCCTTGCTCCCTTTTTTCTACACACACTGCGGTACTGGGTGGCTCCACATGGACTCCTGCTCCAGCATCTCCCAGCAGATGCTGGTGAGTCGATAGGGCTCTGGCTGCCAAGGAGGGGATGAGAGCAGAGACCCTGTGCCCATCCCTTCCCTTCCATCTCCACACAACAAACATGGCAGATGAGTCCCCTGCCCTCCCAGCCCTCTCCTAGGACATGGGCTGGCATCACTCCCTTTTCTCTGAGCTCAGCCTGGCTGGATGCTGCTGGAGAGTCTTCCAGGGACTGAGAGGAAGTTTTGTACCAGCCCATCGAGAATAGGAGGTGGAAACCCAGACATGAGGTGCCTGCAGGGGCTGAGACCATCTCTGCCATTGTGGGCTGAGCTGCAAGTCTATAGAGGGCCCTAGGTCCACCCTGACCTTCCCAGGACCCCAAGGCTCCATGCCAGGTCAGAGGGAGGATGGCTTGGCCATGCTCACACCTCATGGAGGACCTGCTCTGAGGCGCCAGGGGATTGTCATGGTCCCTGGGCCAATGCAGGGCTGTCTCTGGTGGGGATGAGCTTTGGAGTCCCTTGTCCCCAGC
Source organism: Streptopelia decaocto (assembly GCF_964273445.1). Lineage (NCBI taxonomy): Eukaryota > Metazoa > Chordata > Aves > Columbiformes > Columbidae > Streptopelia > Streptopelia decaocto. Next base: position 1,198,740 of record NC_138675.1, on the reverse strand, counting down.
GTCAGAGGTGGTCTGGGCTCAGCACAGGCTGGCGGCTCCTCTTTGTGCCCAGCCGCTGCCGTTGGCTTGAGCTCAATGAAATGCCTCCTCGCTGTCCTCCCATTGAAGAGAACCCCCTGCCGAGCTGCCTGGTGAATGAGGAGCTGCCATCCCCAGCCTGGCGGCTGCAGGAGACAAGATTTCATCTCCTCGCCCTTAATTCCTCCGGCCACTCTGCCAAATCCAGCCTCCATCCCGCCTGCTGCTGGCTGCCTCTCTGGTGCCTTCACAGCCCGCCATGCAAACCCGCTTGGGATTGTTTTGAATTTAAAATCCTATTAGTCTTAAATTAATTGCCTTTTCTTGTGGAGCAGCGGGTTGGAACTGGCGGGCCTGGCTTGTAATTATTAACTGGGAAAAGTCTTGTGCGGAGAAAAGCTGCTTCTCTCCCGCTGGGTTGTGCTCTATAGGCACAGCCCTTCTGTCCTGCTTTCTTCTTTGGCTTTTATTAACCAGCTCATCTCCTTTCGCTGATCACCCTTTTATCTGGGATGGGATAGGGAGGCTTTGAACCTTGGAATTAAATTCTCCTCAGAGCTGTGACAAAGGGGCAAGTTTTGGTTCATTTCACTCTCGGGGACAGTGGAAAAGCTCTAATGGGAACCCAAATATGTTGGCGGGGATGTCAAGGGGTTAATGCAGGGCGGAAGGACTGCAGCACCTGGGGAGATGATCCGTGTTCATGCTGGCTGTGCTGAGCCTCTGTGTAACGCCAGGACCCAGCATCCCTGCTGGCTTCATGCAGGAGAGCTTCCCCCAGCACCAGCATCCTCTCCCTTGTTCTGCTGTAAGGATCCTTGGATCAGGCACAAGAAGGAGCCCCGGGCTGTTCCTGCAAACAGCTCAGACAGCAAGCAACACTTTTTCTTAAGATGAAATTGGATTTTAGGAAATTTCTGACGTGAAGACCCAATGTTGGTGCACCTGTGGGATCAAGATAAAGAGGGTTTGCAGACCTGGGTCAAGGCCACATGAAGTCACGGGTCTCCGGACCTGCTGTGCTGTGCTGGTGGGGTGGTGGCTGTCCCCACGGAAGGGGCCAGGGCGACCAGGGCACTCCTGTTGTGTCTCTGCTTGTGGTCTCATCTGTATGAGGGGCAGGAGCTAGTCCCAAAGCACCCAAGGGTGCCAGGGGCTGTGCTGGCTCCAGGGGGGTGCGGGTACAGAACAGCCTGTGCCAGGGGAGGACACAGACACCTCCCACTCAGGGCAGGAGTGGTGCCGGTCACATTAACAAACTGCTTTGGCTCTTTTCCCTTTCGGGTGGAGTTGAGGGCTGGCTGTGCCAGGTCCCATCCCGGCGGCGCTGCGTGGGACCGGCTCCTGCCAGTGGCCGGTGGCCGGTGCTGCTCCTGCTGTGGATGTGGGTCCTTGTGCTGGAGACATCTCAGCTCGCTCCTGCCCCTGCCCAGCCAGACCGATGCCATTTCCCAAGGATGCTGGGGGTATCTTAGGGAACATCCTCATACTTCAAGCCCAAGTGATCAGCTGGAGCAGCATTGATCAGTAGAGATCAGAGCAGCTCCGCTTGCCTCCATTTCCATCCCCGGGCGGACAGCGCGGTGGGGCAGAGCAGCCCAGCAGGCAGGGCAGCAGCCCTCTGCACTTTTCCAGGACTTTTTGATTCCCACTGGCAAATCTCTCTTCAAGTCCGTGCATGACTGAAATTCATCTTGGCTTGTGGGAGCTCAGCAACCCAGCCAGGGAGGAAGGGAGGGGAGGGCTGAGCAGCGGGCAGCAGCTCAGCCTGCCTGCCGGATTAGGCTCTCGGGACGGCAGCTCACGGGCAGGGTGAAACAGGAACTCCAGCTTCACAGACACAGTTATTTTGGTAGCTGTATGCAAAACCCCCATTGGAAAATGTGACACGCTTCTTATCCCCTTGAATTTGCTCACAAAACACTAATCAAGGCATGTAATGAAGACAGGAGCATCCGTTAATAAAGAATCATTATGGGGATGGATTAGCGAGCTTATCGGAAACAGGTGGAAGTGAGCTGGGAGTCTGCTCTGGGCTGCATGTGCAGCCGGGGCTGTCCCAGCCCTGGGGGACAGCGCCGGGACCGCTGGGGGATGGACCCCGCAACCCCCTCATGGGGCGCATGGGGTGGGAGGGACTGTGCGTTCAGAGAGACCCCCCTGCCCCAGGGTTCATTTTGGGACTGAGCTCAACGTCCCTCCCCAAGCTGCTCCGCTGCCTGGGATGTTGCCACTGTGTTGGGTCCCTGCGGGAAGCCACATCTGTCCGGTGCAGTGGGTAGGAGCTGGTGGGGACCATGAGACCCATCCAGCCCCTTGGGAAAGATGGAGGTGGGGAACGGCTGGAGCACAGGAAATATTCACTCTTTGGAGGAATCATAACTTCTCAGGCTGGGGCAGCTGATGTCTGTCATGCCCTGGTTCGCCCCTGACACCTGCCTGGCTTCTGCCCGCTCTTAGCACAGAGCTGGCTCACAGCCCCTGCAGCCCCTCTGGGCAGGATTTCAGCTGTAAGATGCTCAGCCTGGTTATTTGAAGGTGTGTTGCACCTATTTCTGAGTAGCCTGGCTAAGGTGATGAATAAAGGAAGCTGCGCTCTCCCTGGACTTGTGACCTTTATTCAGGAGATAGTCCAGTGTCACCCTGCACTGCTGCCTTTGTGGCTGGGGGTCACCTGCCCTCCTGTGAACTGGGGATGCGGCAGCCCTGCTTCCAGCCACAGACCTGGTGGGACACCCCCCCACACACTCTGCCACCGGCTCCCATCGTGTTCATGCAGGGAGCTCACTGCCCACCTCCAGTGCTTTGCCAGCTAGGGACTCCCATGCTCACTCTGATCGTCTCCTCCTTTGAGCTCTGGGGTCCCAGCCCACCCACACAACTCTTCCCCTACCCCCAGTTATCTGCCCAGGTTGACCCAGTCCCCCACCCCAGTACCTGCCATCCTTCCACATCCTCTTTCCTTACCAATTTGGCTGTGTGGTCCCATCTCCTGCCCCATGGATGGCTACACCTGGGCTGGAGGTCAAGCAAGCCTTCAGGAAAAGGGCGAGGAGATCTCATACAGCACTTTTCCCGTCTCCTCCACGGGCAGGCAAAAGTGCCTCTGCTCCCACAAGCATCCTCCCCTCCTGCTGCTCGCACTGTCCTTCAGCCAAGACTGGTGGAGCTTCTTAAAGTGTTGCCTGGGTTGCAGGGGACCTGGGGGCCCTGGGGCTGTGGTCCCTGGTGGGTGTCTCAGGAGGGAAGCGAAACAGCAGGTGTTTTTTCTCGCTCAGGCCATGATGCCCCGTGAAGAGCGGAGGAAGGTGTGAGCCAGCAGCTTGGCCTCATGGAAACGGAAACCGGAGAGGGGAGATTTATCCATGGGCATTATGTGTGGTCTCTACAGAAAGCTGGTAATGCAGAGAGGTCATGCGTTTAGCAGGAGGGATGTTTGGCTGATGGCTGGGGAATATTTGGTGTGCTCTGTTTTTTGTGTACCTGTTACCACGGCAGACGAGCTGGGTCTGGGCAGCCCCCCTGCAGCCCTGGTGCTGGATCCCAGGAGAGCATCACTTACTCCCACGTGGGCCACCCAGTGCCCTGAGACTGGGAATGTCCTGGCTTCATCTGGAACACCTGGGAAATAGCATTTGGATGGACAGAGAGTCCATACTGGCATGCAGAAGGACAGGACTCTACACCCCATGGTGGGGCCAGACCCTGCCTGGCTTTCCCAGGTGAGAGGAGGATTTGTTGTCACTGCTGAGCCCCTGCTCTGGTGTCTGGGCTGCAGCTGGATGGGGACACCTGGGCAGGTACTTAGTCCTCAAGTGCCAGAAGAGTCAAGAACTTCACATGTTTTTACTTGTCCCCTTTTGGTCTCAGGTTGGTCCCTAAAAGTCTAATCCTCACCCTCCAGCTCCTCTGTGTTTCAGTAAATGGAGAAGGGTGAGCTGTGACAGGTCTCACCCAGGTGTTGGTGTCAGGGCAATGCAATGTGTGGGCAGCCTGGAGACCCCTGCACCATGAAAACAGCTAAGGGAACCCCAAGGCAAGGGGACGGCAACAGTGCCGGTGGGTTCTTTTATGCCAAGTGCTCCTCTTTTTTTGGTAAGCAGTCTCCTCCAGCAAGCAATGCCCAACATCCACCCTACAAGGACATGCCGAAGCTCACCCAGGCCTTGGAGGGCTGGGACAGGAGTGCAAAGGGTGAAGATATTATTTGGATTACATTTATTTCCATGTCTCCGAAAGAAAAGCAAAAGCTTTTGTTTTGGCGGATGTTTACGCCTGCCGGGAAAGCCGTGGCTGGTTGGCAGAACGTTCCCGGGAACCGATTTCACGGCAGATCTCATGGCAGTGGCTATCTCCCAGCTCGGCCTCTCCAGCTACGCGTTCCCACCGGCCGTGCGTGGCCGGGATGTTCAAAGGAGCCTCTACTCCCACTGCATTCCTGCGCCTGCACTCATCTGCGACTCAGGCTGGTCAGGAGGCACCGGCAGGAAAGGAGGAAATGCCTGCAGTTTTCTTGCTCCAGACCATCTGCACATCTTCAGCCCAACACGCTCTGAAACGTTTTCCCTGGATGAGAGAGGTGGTCTCCGCTCAGCCTGGCTCGCAGCATCCTCCTTGCTGGGAGAACTGGGCTTTGCAGAGGGAATGGATCCTCTCCACCAGTGTGGCTATTTCAAAGTATTTCCAAGACCTTTGGCTTCTTGGAGCTGCAGAGCAGAGCTTGACCACCATCCCCGGGTGCCTGGGCTCATCTCCGTGCATTTCTCCATGCACCTCTGCAGAGAGGTCTGACAGGGACTCTTGATGGCGTTCCTGCCTGACTCTCATACTCCCAGTTTCCAAGCTCCTCCTTGTAAAATTTGCAAGGATAAAATTTCCCAGGCAGAGAAGACCAGGGGAGGGTCAGGAGAAGAGCAGCAGCCCCTGTGATTTACTGACTTGCTTTCACCTCTCCTGGTGGATTTCCCTTCTCCCTTTGGCTTGTTGTTTCTCCCCTCTCCTGTCTGCTCGTGGTTTGTGGTTTCCCCCCCCACCATCCCGTGTAACCTGAGTAGATTAAGTGTTTATCTGTGATTACCCGACATGTTTTGGCTGCCTCCTTGGTTTCTGAGGTTATTTGTGGAGCCTATCCCTGGCCAGCCCCAGGCAATTCGGGGTCCCCCCGGCATGACATCCTGGCATAGCACAAATGGGTTTCCGTGCCCCATGTTGCCCCGTCCCAAGCACCTGTGGGAAGGCAGAAGTGTCCTGCAGTTACCCAGGCTGGTGAGGAACGAGCCCAGATTCCCCCTGTATTGCAAAGCATCACTTGTTGCACCTCTCAGGCTCTTCCTCCCTGCAAAACCTTCTCCTCCAGCCCGCTCTGCCCTGTTCTGCTCAGCCTCTCTCCTTTCTGTTCAGCCCCAAAACTGTCCTCCTCCCACCCTCCAGCCCTTGATCTCCCAGCCAGCGAGGTTGGCCAGCCCACCCGGCGGGCAGCTGCCTGACGGCTCTCAGCTGTGGGCTGCCCAGCTGCCGGTCCCTGCTGCTGGCTCACTGCTGCCCGCACCCTGCCTGCACCCTGCCTGCACTGCTGACAGCCCAGGACCCTGCCCGCACCCTGCCTGCACCCTGCCCGCACCCTGCCCGCACCCTGCCTGCACCCTGCCTGCACTGCTGACAGCCCAGGACCCTGCCCACACTCTGCCCGCACTGCTGACAGCCCAGGACCCTGCCTGCACCCTGCCCACACTGCTGACAGCCCAGGACCCTGCCTGCACCCTGCCCACACTGCTGACAGCCCAGGACCCTGCCTGCACCCTGCCTGCACCCTGCCTGCACTGCTGACAGCCCAGGACCCTGCCTGCACCCTGTCCGCACTGCTGACAGCCCAGGACCCTGCCCGCACCCTGTCTGCACCCTGCCCACACTCTGCCCGCACTGCTGACAGCCCAGGACCCTGCCCACACCCTGCCTGCACCCTGCCTGCACCCTGCCGGCACCCTGCCCACACTGCTGACAGCCCAGGACCCTGCCCGCACCCTGCCTGCACCACCAACAGCCTGGGCCCCTGCCTGCACCCACCTGGCTCCACGGGCCAGAGCTGTGGCTCTTGCTGCTGCTCCAGCCCTGAGGTGCCGTGGCCAGAGAGTGATGGAACGGGGCTAAAGCTCTTGGTTTATGGGATTCTGTAGTCTCCTGAGTCCTCCGGATCCTTCAGGGCTGTAATGCTCGTAATCCAGGGGAAATCTCTTACTAGTAGAGGCTGTGGAGCATGTCTGAGAGGTGCTTCTTTGTAAAGTAAACTCAGTGAATTCACAAGCACTGCAAGGAACCCCAATTTACTATTGAATGCACCTGTTTTCTCTGTGCTGCTGGCTGGGGAAAGCATCATGCAAGGTGCTGTTGAGGTCTCTGGGCTGACACTGGATCTATGTCCAGCTCCCCAGGAGACCCTACGAACTTATTTGAACTTATTAAAAACTACTGGCTCTGTCCAGCTGGGTAAAACTATGAAGAAAGGCTGGGAGAGTTGGGGTTGTTCAGCCTGGACTGGAGAGTGCTGGAGACATCTTGTTGTGACCTTTCAATACTTCAAGGAGGCCTATAAGAAAGACGGGGACAGACTTTTTAGCAGGGTCTGCTGTGATAGGACAAAGGGTGATGGTTTTTAAATAAAAGAGGGGAGATTCAGAATAGATTTAAGGAAGGATTTTTTTTTACAGTGAGGGTGGTGAGAGCCTGGCCCAGGTTGGCCAGAGAGGTGGTGGCTGAACCATCCCTGGAGACATCCCAGGCCAGGCTGGACGGGGCTCTGAGCACCCTGAGCTGGTGAAGATGTCCCTGTCATGGCAGGGGGGCACTGGATGACTCGTGAAGGTCTCTTCAACCCAAACTCTTCTATGCTTCTGTGCCTCTATGCTTCCCTGCACTTTGCAGAGCTTCTCCTCCTGGCTGTGCACACCTCTGTCTCCCAGGTCCTGTTGCCCTAGAGGACCCCTTTTCTTCTCATAGACAGAAGATAGAAAAGGCTGTGCTGTCTGCCTCAAGGTGTTTTTTTCCTATTGACACAAAAGGAGCTACAGCTCATTACTCTCTTGGACTTCTTGGACAACCTCAGCTCCTCAGAGGTGAAGCCAAGCTGAGACCTGTCAAGAAGTGCATGGGCCAGGTCTCCTGCTAAGAAGGTCCCCATGATCTGAAAGATCAGCCAGTGAGCTCCTGCCCTTCTGCTCCTACTCTCCTGATAAACTTTTCCCCCAAGCACCTCACCCTCCAATATCCGTTGCTCCAATTTATGTCCCACGTTGTATCTCTGGGGGAGGATTTACTTTCTTTGCAGCAGCTTTTTAGAGGCTTGTGGACTTCCCACTTGGTGAGAAGTTCCATCCCATGGTTCCTGAGGGTGGAGGGCAGGATGGTCCCACCATTCTCTGAAACCATCCCATCCCTGCTCTCCAAAGGCATGGCTGGGCAATGCACTGACCAACACTCTGCCTGTTCAAAATCACAGGCCTTTTTTCTTTGGAAACATCAATTTTTTCTGTTTAGGAGGAAAAAATGAAGACATCCTGGATTGCTGTGAGGAGGGAACACAACTTCAGCAAGTTTGAGAGCGACACCAAATTGAAGGAAGTGGTCAATACCCTGAAGGCCAAAGCTGCTGTTCAGGGGAACCTCTATATGCTCAAGAATCACGCTGGCAGGAAATTCATGAAGTTTGGGGCAAATGCCACCTGGGGTGGATTAACCTCATGCAGCAGGATGCTGGGAAGTACAAATCGGGATCCTGTCCACTGTTTTGGGCTCCTCTACAAAAGAGAGGTGTCTGCAAACTGGAGTGGGTCCAGCTGACGGACACAGAGGTGGTTGGGGGCTGGAGAACATGATATCTGAGCAGAGGTGGAAGGAACCAGGTTTGCTGGACATGGAGAAGATCTGATGGGGATCAAACTACCTGTGCCATGACTTAAAGACAACTGTACAGAAGATAAATCCAGCTCTGGTGCACAGAGAAAGGAGAGTGGCAATAGGAACATGATGCACCAATAGAAATTCTGATGGGACATTAGGAAAAATCTATTCATCCTGGGGTAGTCAAGTGCTGAAACAAGGGCCCTGAAAGGCTGTGGCCAAAACCCCTCTTCATCCTTGGAGATTTTCAGCACTCAACTATACAAGGCCCTGAGCAATCAGATTTAAATTCAAATTTAGCCCTGCGTTGAGCAGGGGGTTGGATGAGAGATGTCCAGAGGGCCCATCTGACCTACTTTTTTTGTTCATTTCTAGAATTCATTGTGTAGGACTATTGGCAAATTGCTTCTTCTTCTGAGGTATCTTCACTTGTACACATTCTGCCTTGCAAATCACAAGCCATGCAGCTAGAGGCGCAACCTGCAGATTTGCCCAGAACATCTGTAATTACTCAATGCAATTCCAAGGTGTGCATTAAATGAAAGATAGCAGGAGAGGGAAAATGAGCTGGAGCTAAGGTATTAGACAGGAGTGCCCTGTAGCTTAATTCAGTTCCTGAGTTTGTCCTTTGTTCCCTGAGGGATTCTGGATAAGTTTCTAGGTAATAACACTTTTTACCCTACACTGACTGTAAGTGCATTTCCAGCACCTAGTAAAATGAGGCCTGGATATTTTTTTTGCGTAGTGGGTATTGGAAAAAGTACTGTGGGAACACCAGGAGACACAAATCTTCCTGGTCTCTCCAATACAGAGAGAGGTTTGCACCTATGCAGTGCTCTGCTTCACATGCGTGAGATTTCCCAGCAGCTGTGAACACACACAGGGGGACAGGGAGCAAAACTACATATCGTCTTTACATAAAATGGAGATCCTATAGGTCTTATAACCTTCCCATGACAAACATAGCAATAATAAATCTGGCCCATTTCACTGCCTTTCAGCTGTTTCCATGCAGGCAAATCTGGATGTTTTTCCTCCAGACTATTCAAGTCATGACTGGCTTTTCAGGCACATTGGCCGTACCTGCACCCTTGCAGACGTTGGTTTGTCATATGGGAAAGCCTGTCTGGCTGTCTCTCCCACACTTCAGCATTTCTACTATTTGTCTTCAGTCTCCAGCCAAACCCACCACTACACTGGCCAAGGTGCTGGGAGGAAGAGCGTGAGATGCCCCTGCTCTCTCCTGGGTGGCAGGACAGATGTTGGGCTGTTCATCTTGGCCTTGGAGGAAATATGGACAAAACCCTTCGGAAGGATGATAGTGAAATCCCTTGAAATCTGCCATATCTACTCCATTTCTCCAAAGTCTGCTTGCTCTTGCTCTCATGTAGCTGTACTAAGGGAAAAAGACTTGGTGGGGGGGGTCTTCTCCACCCTTGAGTGCAAATGACCCATGTGTCATTCCCCATTATGACATCTGTACAATAAGACTTGCAGATGTTCCCAGATCCTGCTAGAGCCACCCAACTTCTGGCACAGCCTCCTCCCCAGGGATGCAGGGACAAGGCCATGGGGTGCAGGACCACACAAAAGAGCAGAGGTGAAAGTGTTTCTTGGATAAAGAAAGGGGTCTTTTCAGCCTGTGAAAGGGATAATTAATCGCACAGTTCTGTATACTTGTCTCTTGCTCTCTTTCTATTAAAAATATCCTTCATACTTTCAGCCATCTACAGTCCAGGAGGTTCCTTCAGTGCATTGATGAGAACTTCCTGATGCAAATGGTGGATGAGCCAACTAGGAGTGGAGCACTGGACCTCATCCTCACTAACAAGCAGGGTCTGGTTGAAGCGGTGAAGGTTGAGGGCTGCCTTGGCTGCAGCGACCATGAGATGGTGGAGTTCAAGCAGAATCACAACCCTGGACTTCAGTAGGGCAAACTTTGGCCTTTTCAAGCAATTGCTAGGGGAAATCCCGTGGGAAAGGATATTTGAAGGTAAAGGGGCCCAAGATATTTGGTTAGCATTCAGGGACTGCTTCTTCCAAACTCAAGATCAGAGCATCCTGACATGTAGGAAGTCAAGGAGGGGAGACAGGAGACCTGCTTGCTTAAACAGGGAACTGCTTGGTATGCTCAAGTGGAAGAGGAGAGTTTATAGATCATGGAAGGAGGGGCTGGCCACTTGGGGAGAATATAAGGCTGTTGTCAGAGGGTGTAGGGAGGCAACTAGGAAAGCTAAGGCCTCCTTAGAATTAAACCTTGTGAGAGGGGTCAAGGACAACAGAAAGAACTTCTTCAAATACATGGAAGATAAAACTAACACCAGAGGCAATGTAGGCCCACTGATGAACGAGGTGGGTGCCCTGGTGACAGAAGATACAGAGGAGGCAGGGTTACTGAATGCCTACTTTGTCTCTGTCTGCTCTGCCGGGGGCTGTCCTGGGGAGCCCCGTACTGCTGAGGCGCCAGAGGAAGGCAGGACAATGGAGGAGTTTGCCTGGGTTGATGAGGACTGGGTTAGGGAGCAGTTAGGCAATCTGGACATCCATAAATCCATGGGTCTGGATGGGATGCACCCGCGGGTGTTGAGGGAGCTGTCTGAGGTCATTGCTGGACCACTCTCCATCATCTTTGCCAAGTCTTGGGAAATGGGAGAGGTGCCTGAGGACTGGAGGAAAGCAAATGTCACTCCAGTCTTCAAAAAGGGCAAGAAGGAGGACCCGGGGAACTATAGACTGGTCAGCCTCACCTCCATCCCTGGGAAACTGATGGAACAACTTCTTCAGCTTCTCAAGGCATATCAGGGATAAGAGGGTCATTAGAGGCAGTCAACATGGCTTCACCAAGGGGAAGTCGTGCTTGACCAACCTCATTGACTTTTATGAGGACAAAACAAGGTGGCTAGATGATGGCAAAGCAGTGATGTGATCTATCTTGATTTCAGTAAAGCATTTGACACAGCATCCTCACAGCTGAACTGAGGGAGTGCGGTCTGGATGACCGGGTAGTGAGGTGGACTGTGAACTGGCGGAAGGGAAGAAGTGGTCAATGGGGCAGAGTCAGTTGAGGCCTGTATCCAGTGCAGTACCTCAGGGGTCAGTACTGGGGCCGGTATTATTCAATATATTCATCAATTATTTGGATGAGGGAACAGAGTGACTGTCAGCAAGTTTGCTGGTGACACCAAGCTGGGAGGAGTGGGTGACACTGGAAGCTGTGCTGCCATCAGAGACCTGGACAGGCTGGAGAGCTGGGCAGGGAGAAATTTAATGAAATAGAACAAGGGCAAGTGTAGAGTCTTGAATCTGGGCAGGAACAACCCCAGGTTCCAGTGTAAGTTGGGGAATGACCTATTAGAGAGCAGCGTAGGGGAAAGGGAACTGGGGATCCTGGGGACAGCAGGGTGACCATGAGCCAGCACTGGGCCCTTGTGGCCAGGAAGCCAATGGGACCTGGGGTGGGTTAGAAGGGGGTGGTCAGTAGGTCAGAGAGGTTCTCCTGCCCCTCTGCTCTGCCCTGGGGAGACCACACCTGGAATATTGTGTCCAGTTGTGGCCCCTCAGTTCCAGCAGGACAGGGAACTGCTGGAGAGAGTCCAGCGCAGCCACCAAGATGCTGCAGGGAGTGGAGCATCTCCCGTGTGAGGAAAGGCTGAGGGAGCTGGGGCTCTGGAGCTGGACAAGAGGAGACTGAGGGGGGACTCATTCCTGGGGATCAATATGGAAAGGGGGAGTGTCAGGAGGATGGAGCCAGGCTCTTCTGGTGACAACCAGTGACAGGACAAGGGACAATGGGTGCAAACTCGAACACAGGAGGTTCTGCTTAAATTTGAGAAGAAACTTGTTCCCGGTGAGGGTGGCAGAGCCTGGCCCAGGCTGCCCAGGGGGGTTGTGGAGTCTCCTTCTGTGCAGACATTCCAACCCGCCTGGACACCTTCCTGTGTAACCTCATCTGGGTGTTCCTGCTCCATGGGGGGATTGCACGGGATGAGCTTTCCAGGGCCCTTCAACCCCTGACATCCTGTGATTCTGTGATTCTGTAATGGGCTCATGGGATGGGCGCAAACAGCATTGGTGGTGAAATCTCCAAGCAAAGACCAGACTGCTGTTCCTGCGCCATTTGGAGTGGCTCCCCCTGCCCCTGTGGGTTCCTGGCCTCTCAGAGCCAACCTGGGACTGGAGATGAATACAGAGCAGGTCTGTGGCCGTTCCCAGACACTGTGTTGTCTCCTGTCCTTAACCAAATTAGAGCAGATGTCAGGATCTGAGCAGAGCATGGCTTCTCACCCGCGCAGGCTGAGCACCTCGCATACGTCCCAGGCTGTGGTGCCATCCCAGGCATCATTAAATGCTGCCAGACAAGGAACATGGGAAACAGGGAGGAGGAGGCTGGTTTGATACCATCTTCCCTTTGGTAAAGCTGCTGCATAAATCCCCTGTGGGCAGAATGCTGGTCAGGGTATGGGTGTTTGTGATTTAGAGGATGTCTTCTCAGGCTCTCGGGCTTGTGTTTGAGTGGATGGGCCTGGAGCAGCCCAGATCTGCATTCCAACCCATCCTCTGCTTTCAAACCCGTCCTCTGCATGCAAACCCATCCTGACAGCCTCGTTCACAACCGCCTCCTCACCAGCTGTCCCTGCAGGGATCGCTAACACACCTATCACAACGTTTCTGTAACATATCCTGAAATCACAAGCCAGCAGAAAGACAGGAGTCTTGCGTGTTGTTGCCGTGTGTGGGTCTGGCTGGTTTGAAATCCATCTCTATTTGCCCAGGACAGTCTCTTCCAAGGGGTCAGAGATGGGTGTTCAGCCGTCCTGCATGGTAGGCAGCATGCAGACATGTGCATAGAGATATAGCACATACTCATATGCCCTTGACCTCCATCCCTTGTGCACATGTATGTAAGAGAAATTCTTCCCCAAAGCTTCTGGGGACTGGCAGTACCCATCCAGAGAGACTTATCCAGCTGGAAACAGATTTAACTTAAAAACATGGGGTGTTAACAGAGGCACTTCCAGAGCATCTTATATGAATGCATCAAAGTGGGAGGAAGAGGAGCTGGGTGAGCAGGAAAAACCTGGCAGTGGTTGGTGCCTGCAGCTCTACAGGGACGCGGGAACCACCACAGGAGTGGAAAAGGGTGGAGGAGGCTATGGGGACAGCAGGACAGCAGCAGCACCTTCCCCAGCCCCAAGGGGCTTCCTCAGCTGCTGTGCTGACCCGGCTGGGTCATGCTTCTGGACCTCAGCAGGATGTCGTGGTCTCCCTAGATGTCCAGAGTTGCAAACACCAGCCATCAGGTCCCCAGAGTTGCAGAAACCAGAGGCTTGGGTTTGTCTCTTTGGGATTACTGTTTTCAAGCTCTGTCTTCTCACAAAGCCCAGAAAACTGTGATCCCAGGCTGCTGCAGGCCTCCTGATGCTGGGTTTTTAAGAGAAGCTACAGTATTTCAGGTATAAGAGGCACCCAGGATAAATCGCCCCACGTTAAACTCAGCCCTGTGGTCCCTGTCAAACCCGTCTGGGGCTGTAAAAAGCAATCACACTGTATTGAAATCGTCTTAACTTGTTCCCAGTGAAAGGTGCTGGGCTAATTCAATTAAAGGCCTAGTGCAGATGGATTTAGGAGCTGGGGTGGAGGATGAAAGAAAGCAGAGAAAGAGGGAGAGCTGCCCGCGGAGGCGGGGAGTGGTGCTCCCTGGGCTCTAAGTCCATCACCTAATTGCCCTCTGCTTTGAATCAAAGGGACAAAGGCTGGCCCTTGCCTCCTGCCCCCAGCATGGCCTTTTGCAGGGGAGAGGTTCGGGGGTGCCCCCTCTGTGTGTGCAAGGACAGAGCTGCTTAAGTCGCCTTTGGTCTGAAAGGATTTCCCCTAATCCTGACCTCTCCCGGCGCTGCTCAGACGCCGCTGCTGAGAGCCGGGCGTTAGTGCCGGCTTTAATCCCACCCCACCGCTCTCCCCTCCGTGGGGGCACTCGCCCCCTTTCAGCCTCTGTGTTTGGGATTGAAAGGCTTGCAAAAGCCTTTGGAGTTCAGTTCAAGAGCCACATTCCTCAGGACACAACCCGCTCCCCGGGAGCCGGATTGCAGCGGCGAGGATGGAGCTCTCCTGGAAACCCCGCTCATCCGCCGCGGCTCTGCCCGTCTTCCCCCAGCTGAGGCTGCAGAGCAGCATCGGGATTTGGACTTGCTGGTAATGGAGCCGGACCCCCCCTTTTCTGCTTGGGATGCTCTGGATGAGCTGTTTCCAGCTCCTTCCATGGGGTTTTGTCCCGGGAGCAGCAGACTGAGCCCTGGCAGGATGGTGTGATCTGACTAAGGATGCTCTGCTGTCAGATTTGGGAGTCTCATGCTGTTGAGGCTGCCATTGCCAGACACAGCTTCTCCCACGCAGAAGCGTTTTCTCCCCTGCAAAGCCTGGCAAGGAACGTGCTTTGCTGAGGAGCAGGAAGCACAGATCAAAATGACACTCTCTCCATGGACTTCTCTATTATTTTTCACCTGGTTAATTGCTGTCTGCTAATGTGGGAAGCCCTGGGCAGCACCTGCCGTGAAAGGACAGGCTGGTTAGCCTGATGTGCTGTCAGGCAGCTACTGAGGTTGATCCGTGAATACCCAGAGGTGTCCCTAGGGAAATGTATCACTGCATACGTGATGACCATGAAGGCTGGAGAAATGCAGCATCAGGGCTGCAAGATGGTGGGAAATGGGTTAAAGAGGACATTTGCTCTATGGTTCCCTGGCAGGTCTTTCTGCCCATGGTGTCTCAGGCTGGAAAGATGAGAGGCAAGTTCATGGGAAAGCAGAGACCCTACTAGGGAGGTAACTACAGGGTTATAAAGTGCCATCTATGAGCTGAGCATGGAATGAAATAAGAGGACCTGCAAGTAAAACAGCGCTGAGGCCCTCATGGAAGTGACTGGTAGCAGAAAGGACACAGGGACAAGACCATCCCATGCACCACGGCTGCTCCACTCCATTCTCCCACGTTGGGTTGCTCTTCTGGTGAGGGCCAAGTTTGGACATATGTGCTGCAAGAAGTGATCTTCATGTGGATGCAACGGTGCCGTTCGACTGCAACTGCTGATCCTCAGTGGGTGACAGAGCACGGCTCTGTCAGCTCTGCTGCCATAACGTGGATAGCCATGGAGCGGGGAGGTGCTCTGAGGTCTGAGAGCTGCCTGAGCAGCAGCAGGACAGTCTGTGCACAGGGATCATGCCCCCCAAGTCCTGCAGTGATACTGGCGGGCCTTAAGGCACCTGCTCTTTCCAGAAAGCCAATATGGGTGGTGATGGGGGAGAAAACTGCTGTCTGCTCTGCAGTGCCAGACGGCAGCATCTTCTGCAAGGCGTGGAGAGAAATTCAGTGTCTGGATTCGCATGACCTGAGCTGTTGGCTCACTGCAGTTCACTTTGTCCTGAGCAAGGGACAATATCCCACCATCAGCCCAGCCTTAGGGAGCTCATGGCATCCAAGGAGGCATCAGACCTACTGGGAGAGGAACAGGCTGCAACGTGAGGATTCCTCCTCATCTGAGACACTCCTCTGGGGGCAGGGATGGCACGGGGACATTTTGGGAGTGCTGCGAGCTCTGGGTGGTGCTGGGGAGCTGAGTCAACCCTAAATGAATCTGCAAAGGCAGTGTCAGGTTGTGGTTGGATATAAGTTAGGGAGTCACATTCGGCACGTCTGGTGGCCGAGGGGCTCTTTGCCTCTTCTTGTCTGGGCTGTTGAAGGCTGCGGAGATCAGGTTTCCGAGGTGCTCTGGGCCATTCAATAAGGGTGACCCATGTGTGAAGCTGCAGGGTAGTTTTCCTGCTGCCAGCCGTGCTTCACCCAAAGACATGAGATCGGGCTCTGAAGAGATGGGGGCATTTTGGACTTGGGCCATACCAGCACATTCAGCTGCAGATGGTTACAGGAACAGATAAGTGGTCCTGCAGAAATTCCAGGAAGTCTGATCACCCTGGAACATAGATCCTATTCACATCGTCTGTAACCTGAGAGCAGCTCTTCGGAGCCGGGATTAGCAAAAGTATTTGGCTTCACCTGCCCTACTCCCAGGGAGCTGGTGGGCCAGCGCTAAACTCCTGCTGATGGGGAAGAAGAGGAAGGGCTTTCTGCAGGCTAATGCTGGTCCTGGCATGGGAGAAACTCTCTTCTGCTCTGGTAATGGCCATGGAGAGGTGTGAGCAGGGGCTTTACCTGGATAACTCCCTGCCTGAAACAGTGAGAGGTACAAAACCTATGTATGATGGGTCACATATACACCTTGCACACCCAGACTTGTCTGCAGGGTCAGGCATCTGCATGGATGTGCTCTTGCCTTGCCATCCCGAAATATCACAGTCAGCAGAGGTGTGAGAGCAGGGGGCTGTGTGGTAGGACGGGGTAAGCTGGGCATATGAACACAAAGCACACGCTGCCTCTGGAGCCACTAGCAGGGGAAATGCTGAAATCTGCACCTGGAAAATACCCCTTTTTTTTGCTGGGTTTTATACTGCTCCCTGAGATGAGGCAGGGATCCGGCTGACTGGCCCAGCCCCTGCCCTGGGATGGCACCTGGTCACAGAGCAGATCCAAGGAGGACATGGGGCTCCCTCCCCAAGGACAGGGCATTAGGCATCCCCAAAGTGATGCAGACTGGGCAGGGAGATGCTCTGTGCCCACCACTGGAAGAGGTGACCACATCTGTGTAGGAAAACCCTGCCTGTCTCTGGGGTTTGCAGCATTGCTTCCCAGGAAGAAAGAGCTGAGAAATTTCCTGGTGCAGAGGAGTCAAGCTGGAAAGCTGCAAAATGGGCTGATAAAATAGACAGAAACAGTCACTGGGGCACATCACACTCATCAGGGTTCCAGCCAAGTCAGACGTTTTGTGGGCCCTGCTATCTAAATTTCTGTCCCAGAAGACTGGAAGCTGGTGAATATTATACCGATTTTTGAAAGAGTGACCTAGGAAACTAAAGGTCAGTGAACCTGACTTTTGCACTGAGCAAGTTATCAATGATATAATAAAAGATCAAATGAATAGACATGTGCATTTTAGCCTGGAAGAAGGTTAAGATGATTATGCTGCAGAACGGGTGCTTCTCCAGGGCAGCTAGCTGAAGGAAGACGTGTGTGTGCAAATCAGGGAGAGTTCCTTAAAAAAGTGTCCTTGATTTTCCAAAAGGTTCATCACTAAAAGCTCTTATTTTGTCAGTCTGAGCAAGAATGTCATTTCATAAGTTAGGAATTGGTGCAGAAACAGACTGCAGAGGGGAGATGCTAGCAGGTTTAAATTGAGCTAAAGGAAGTATTTCTCTATGGTGTGTTACTGAACAGTGGCACTCACTGCCATGCAGTGTTTGTGAATGCCAAGTGCATTAAAGGCTCTAAAAAGCAAGCAGATAAAGCCACAGGGGACAGATTCATCCAACATCCACTGTCTGTCAGCTGGGATGTATCTGAAGCACAGCTGGGACACATATTTTAATTTCTGTGATTTGTGCTGACCCGTACCGTATCTTACTGGCTGTGAATAGGTGGGATCAGATAAGTGAGCTTGATTTTTCTTGATGTCCCCCCACCCAGCATCTGATGTGTTCCGATGTTCCCTGGGCTTTTCTTGGCATTTTTTCCTCAAAGACCCGTTTTGCTCATGCCCGAGCCCATGGCTGGGTGCAGAGGCATCCCTGTGCCGCTTGAGGGGCTGGGGCAGGTGGTGGCTCAGGGGAGGGGATGAACACGGGGAGATGATGGGAGCAGGATGTTCCGGTCCTCGCAGAGCTGCTGGAAGAGCTCAAGGGTGACAATGCTGTGTCTCAGCCCCCGCAATGCTGGGGGTCTCGTGGGGGTGAGGAAGGATGGATGCCCCTCGATCATGGGCAGCGCTGCCACCCTGATGATTTCTTCCTGAGCAAACCCTGATGGACAGCACTGGCCCCTGCGAAACCTGAGGCCACGCTGGGTTGATAACAGTATCGGGGAGATGCTGCAGGGTCAGAATACCAGCCCCAGCCCCTGCCATACCAGGAGGGTTTCCAGACACCCAAAACCAGCCATCAGAGATATGCTCTGCCTAAAAGCAGGCTCTGGAGAAGACATGCAAGCAGGTTGGGCGAGGGGGGCCACGTATCTGGGGAGAGATGAGCCTCTGGATCAGTTGCCAGACAAAGGTGGGCAGGTTCGAGTGCTCTGCTCCAGCAGACAAGCCTGTAGAGCAGTTGGCCTGGGGGCAGCAGCTGCATTAATCCTGGCCCTGTTCTTTATCTAAGTCTCTGTCCAAAAAAAAAAGTGTGTCTTGCACACCCTTCTGATCTTTCTGTGCAAGGCAGAGCGTGTGGACAGAGGGACTCGTCTGATCTCCTGGTCTCCCCTTCTGCCAGGATCTTGATGAAGAAGCAAGCTCAGGTCCATGGCCAAACAGAGAAGTGAGCAACTGCTTCCCAAATCACTTGTTCCCATATTTTATTGCTTCCCCTGCTGCAAAGTGTGCGTGTCTGCTGTGTTTCACCATCTGGTCTCTGCAGAACTGAAACCTGCCTGCTCTCAAAAACCTTTCTGCAGGTGTGCATGTCGGGCTGCACCTCGAGCATCTCTCCGACAACCCAAAGCTGCTGCTGCCCTTCACTTGTAGGCAGGTTTTCCAGACCTCGAATAGCACCTGTGCCCCTCTCCTGCATTTCCTCCAGGTTGTCAACAACTGCTTTGAAGTGCAGACAGGGGAGCCGTGCCCATACCGCAGTGATGGACTTGCTCCAGCCATGCACTGAGATAGGCTGCTTCCCCTCTATTCACTGCCCCTTTGCTAAAGCCCGTCAGATTGTTTGCCAGCTAAGCCCCCTTTTGTCCTGCGAGTTTATGCTCAGCTCATGTTGTTTCCACAATCGCCTAAGGCCCTTTCAGGGCTGCTGCTTTCCAAGGGAAAAGACCCTGTCTTGTGTGACCCCCGGTCATCCTTCTGAGGGGCGTTTGGCCACGTTCAATGCGCAGCCCGTGTAAACCCAGGTTTCCGTTGAGTCTGGAGCAGTGGGGAACGTACTCCGTGGTGTCATGGCTTATAACTCCACCAGATCTCATCCCTTGCCTTTATATACTGCATTAGACCCTTCAGATAACGTGCCCTCAGCATCTGGTCTAGCAAGCTCAGGCAGGATGGTTTAGGTTTGAATGACCAGGTTGATAACACTGTGCAATAAACGGTACATTACAGCCCTGCAGAAAATCCACCATTGTTGTGTCCAGAGTTGATTGTGCCGTCTCAGAAAGGATGGAGGAGAACTAGAAGAGGCCCAGAGAAAGGTGTTGAGTGGACCAACAGCATAAGATCATGCTAGTCCAAGTCTGGGCCAGCATGGGGAGCCTGGCAGCTTGGAGAGCTGAGTATTTTGTTACTTCAGGCCTCTATGTCTCCCCATCAACCCCAAACTGGTCATTAGAATGGAGTTACCCAAAAGCACTCCCCTGGTCCTGGGTCCCCGATCCATTTCACATGAGCAATTTGCACAAATAATGAATTGTGCTAATGGGTTCCAGTGGTGGAGACCCAGCTCTGGAGTGTACCACGTACGCCTTGTAAGAAGGCTGATACTGCACTGAGGACGGAATTTGTGGCTCAGTGAGCTCTGTCTTTCAGAGCTGCTGTCTGTCCATCTACACCTTGGGCGGTCTCTTCTGCTTCCAGGCAGAGTGTTTCCCATGGAAGCTGCCTGTGCCAAGCAGAAATCAAGGGCTTTATGCATCGCCTGCTCCACCCAGGTATGGTAGACACCAGTTTGTTGGTCTGGATGTTCTCAGCTTTGACTCCAGCTCAACCAGCCTAGAGAGAAGGCAAATCCCTGTGACCACTGGAAAGCAAAAGCTTTGGTTTTAGGAGGACACATTGCACCATAACAGGGGAGAGATGGTGAGGGGAAGCTGATATGTCTCTGTCCCTCAGGAATATCAGTCTGTATTGACTCTGAACTGAGGAGTTGCTGTCTGCACCAAGCCCTGGCTAATTTTTGCAGCACCCTTTCACTTTGCAATAACCCCAATGAATGGCTGGATGGCCATGGTCACCATGGGTGGGGTGCTTCCAGGCTGGAAGGGAACTGAAGGTGTGGGACCAGGATGTCATCAATCAGGGCCAGCGTCATTGTTTGATAAGGGTTCTCCCCTGCCACCACAGCCATCTCTGACTCACAACTCCTTGGACCTGGGCAAGAAGCTGCCAACCTGTCCATGCAGCCAGCCTCCGGCTGCCCGTGCTGGCCTGATGAGTTCTGAGCTGCTTCATGGAGGGAACAGAGATGGGACGGAAGGAAACACAGATCTGGGAGCCAGGCGCAGGGATGATTGCAAGGCTGGACATCTTGGTTTGGAGATACAAGGTTCAGGTTTGTGCAGAGGTCCTCAGTCTGGCAGCGCCAGCCACTGACTGGGGCAGCCTATTTGCTTTAAGGCCTCAAAAGCTCTGGAAGGAATTCATGGGAGCAGGATCTTGTGCCTTGGTTTGGACAGCTTCAAAACTGTCTGTATTTGAGGGATTCAGTGCTCTTGTGGCAAGTAGGATGTGAGGACCAGGTCTGGATGCTGGACCAGTTTTGGTCCCCGTTCGTGGTACTCTTTTATGCTCTTCATTTGAGTGTTAGTAGCTGATGGGTGGAATTAATGACCCCTCCAACCCTGGCACCAAAAGAAGGTCCCAGGCTTCCCCATTCTCTTTACAGGAGCTAGAAATCACCTTCTTTTCCTTCCTTCATGGTCCATTCATGTCCATGGGCTCACTGTCCATACCTCTGTGCCTTCCTGGTACCAAGGGGCTGCAAAGCATCCAGGTCTAAACATAATTCTCAACACAGCTGGGACAAATACTGGTTCTAGATCCCAAAGTCCTTTTGGGTGGGAATGAATGAGATCTCCTTGCAAATGCTGGGCAGATACTGCCCAAACAAATGACCACAAATATTCAATTACAGTTTGAAATGCATTTGCACCAATGTGCTCCCTTGAGAATGATCTTTCCTAGGCAAACATTCAGAAAACCCACATCGTAAGCTCAATTGCTCCCTGAAAACAAATTTCTGAATCATTTAAGTAACCACTAATGGTGGGAACTGGGGATCTGGCATCCGAGACACTGTCTTCAAAAGGCAATCAAAGCTCACTGCTTGGAAGGGATAAGCAGGGCAACCAGTCTTTCTCACCCCAGACTTCACCTTCAACCCTTCCCCATCCTCTTGTCCCACAGGATGGCGAAGGTCATACCCGGACTGAAACCATTTCTTTGGAGTGTGTGTCCTTTGGTGCATTTCTGCTTCTGTACTGGCCCAAACAGGAGGCCATGCGTATTGACGATGGGACTAGGAGCACCTGGCCAGACACAGGCAGGATCCCATCCAAGTGGCAGCCTCTACCTGGAGGCTGGTCTCTGCGGGATGTGGACGTGCTTCTTGCTTGTCAGCTCCCCCACCCTGGTGCTTTTCCGTGCCCTGGCATCCCGGGTCACCCCCTGCCCAGTGCCCAGCACCCTCCCAGGGTGTCTGTCTGGGGGACCTGCCCCAGACCATGGTGTGATGGGAGACCGGGAGCTCAGCGCTGCCATCGCCTTGCAGAGCCCGCTCTGCCAGTGGGGGGAGCATGACCTTGTGGCTCCCCACAAATCCCAAATTAATTAATCCCGGGGACGCTGGGGCGGCATGAACAGCCCGTTTGATTTCTCTGCAGTTTTTTCCTGGGGCTCAAAGGGATTAGTGCAGGCGGGAACAGGGAAACATAACAAGGGGCTCAGCTTTCAGCTCCCGCTCCCAGCCAGCAGACTTCTGTTCTTACCAGAGGTATTAGCAGCAGTAATCCACAATGTCTCCAAGTGCTATCTGTGTGCGGCATCCTCTTCCTCTCCCCCTGCCCCCACGTGTGTGCTCCCACACTCAGTTCACTCATGTGTGTTTGCATCCTGCCTGACAAATTCATGTCCCCACAACCCTCTTGGACACACATCCCACCACGCACATCCCACACCCCTATATCCTAAGGCATATGCGATGCCCCACACGTTGCCCACCCAAATTACTGTGGGGCTGTGCACTTCTTGCACATCTATCCCCATGGCCTAACACACTTTCTGTGCAACCCATTGAGTGACCTCATGCACATGTTCTTTGCCATGTATACCCTAGGACATGTCTGCATCCCTTCCCCTGCATGCACGGTCTCACTTGTGTAAACTCACATTTTCTCGCAGCCCATCATAGTCTCATCACCCTCCTCACATGCTCTGCACCAAATACTGGCTCATCTCTGCAAGGTCAGCCTGCTCATGTCGTAGCCTGTGGGCTCATTTCTCCTACGCCATTCTTCCATGTTTGGCATGCTGGTTCCCAATGAGAACAACACCACGGACATGGGGCTCCAGAGTCACCATAGGGGGCTCAAACCTGTCCTTAGAAGGAGTTTCATCACAGCGTGAGTAGGTACCAACTACAAGGACCTATGAAGATATCTGGGCTTGGTATCACATCAGTGTAAAGAAGACTTCAGCAGAAATGGCTGAGCTGCCACCATCGTCTTCCTCTGACAAATCTGCCAGCACCATTGCTGCCTGGCAAACCTTTTAGTACCCTGCGGTATCCCTGCGGCCCAGCAGGCTTGGGCATCTCTGGGAACACCTGGGGTCACTTGAATGGGTCACCAGTTGCAGTGCCTCGCCGTGACCGCTGAGGTCCCAACTAAAAGGGAGGTGAGGATGGATGAGTTTAGTGGACCATGGGCACCGTTCGCTGCCTGGTATCCAGTGCCTCTTCATCCTGCCGGGAAGATGTGAAGACCCAGGGGAGCCCTGAGCACAGTCACCCTTAGGATAAGGAGAAACTGAAGAGCGTGTGGTATACAAAAGCAGTAGGATTTTGTTAAAACACCAAATCACAGGGGTGTGAGAAGTGTTGCCTGACTGGACAGGGAGGAATAAGCCCTCCAGAAGTCACCTGAGCTCATGTGCCTGCTAACTCAAAATAGACCCATGCATGATCTCATCCCTGTGCAAGACACAATTCAGGGTTGCTGCAGACTATTGGGGCCCTCCTAAAAATTGATCAAGTTCTCCACCAACCAAAGCTTTGCTCAATGTCTCTGGAAAGCTGACTGCTAAAACAGCAGGGAAAGTCTGCAAAAGTAAAAGTAAATTGTCTCTCATGAATCTTTTCCAAAGGTAAGAGGATGGACTGAGTGTTGATGAGAGAGGGAGGGATGGCAAAGCTACAGATGGAGCGCATACAATGGTCTGGCTGTGGGGAAGCACCAAATATGTCTGTGGGGAAGCACCAAGGGTGGGGCGATGAGGAGCTCTAGATGGGTTCAGGAGCCTCATGGTCCAAGCAGGGACCTGGGGAGGAGAGAGCTGCTGCTTTGGGGTGCTCTGACAATGGGAGAAGTGTGGGTGCTGGTGGTGCCACTGCCACCTCCCAAAGGGAGGCCACCAAACAGAGCAGAGGCCCTTTTGCAGCAAGAGCTGTTTAAGAAACTATGTCTCCGAAATTTGTGTCGCACCTCTGAGGGGAAGAGATTCCTGATGGGGGATGATTGTTCAATTCTGTAGAAAAAAAAGAGAAAAAAAAAAGGAAAAGAAGAGGGTGTAACAGAACCTTGCAGCTTGAAATTGAAGTTCAGCAAACTCTGACTAGAAATGAGGAAAAGATGTTATCACCCAGGGGATTAACCACAGCAAAAATCCACCGAGGTATTCAGCGACCCTCCAGCACTGTGGAGGCCAGGCTGCCCCCACTTTATCCCCACCCTGGTGTCTCTTTTACTAGAAATTCTCTGAGCATCAATGCCTCAGTGACAGGAAAATTGCCAGGCTCTGAGACAGCCCAACTTGGCTTTATTGTTGCATCCTCATATCCCTTTCAGGGTGGGCTTGGGATATGGGGACAGACAGCAGAGGCATTTGGTGATGTCTCACCCTCCAAGGGAAGCTCACGGTGATGGATACTTCCCTTTCCACACCTTCCCACATGGTTGCTCTGCTCCTGTGTCAATCCCAGGAGCACGAAACCTGCAGAACAAGTGCCAGTGTGAGGCTGATGCCTACTGAAGGGCAGTAAATGCTCCGCACTGCTCCAGACACAGGCGCAGGGGAAGAGATGGGCATTGCCCACTGAAAGTCGATCTCCAGAGCCTGGCCAGCAGCGCTTGGGCTGGGGCAGAGGATTGCACAGCAAATGGTGATGCTAAGCAGAGTCAGAAGCTCTCTGGATCGGGATGGTTAGCAGAGTGCAACACAAGACTGAGTTCAGCCCCAGTTGAACCTCTTGCACACCACAGCTGCATGTCTTTCTTGGGCTACCTCGCCAGAATTGGTATCTCAATTCCCTTTTGTCCCCCAGCTATTCAGGAAAAGGACCCACCTACCCTGAACCCTGTGTTAGGCTGGGGATTCAGCTGTGGAGAAGACTCTTGGATGCTAACTCAGGCTCAGGAAAACTGGGAAGCAGATGACTATAGGAACCACTTAGCGAGGCATTTCTTCATGTGCTGGAGACAACATACTCTGCTCCCAGGTTGTGGTGGGGAAGATGTGAGGGCAGACATCTGCCTGGCTGCAGGGACTTGTCTGGATGGAGGAACCTTCTGCACGGTCCCCGGTGCCTACTGTTCCTAGGCAGAGTAGGGGACTCTGAAGGCAACACTAGAGGCTGCTGAGCTCCAGATAAGCTCCATGGAGAAGCAGGTGCTGCATATAGGTGTTTCGAACTGCTCTTCAGAGATACACGTTCTCTAGAGAGCTGGACCAGATGCCTGGCCTGAAAGCACTTCACTGCTGGACATGAACATCAGGATGTGGCCCTTGTGCTGCAAACACATGAAATAACTAAAAATGCCCCCAGAAAACTCCTGTAGCACTTACACATGAGCTGGCCTTAAAGATGTAAAGAAGAAAGTCCCCCGTCAGGAAAGTTTACTTTTAATGCTTGTTTTGTTTTCCAGGAAGAACAATACTTTTTCCTCCAGTTGCCAGCAGGAAATCGCAGGATGAGGTGGAAAGTCCAGTCTTGTTTCAAACTCAGATTTCCAGTTCGTGTCTCAAAGCCTTTCTTTTGAAACTGGAAATGCAAAATTTTCCCTCTTTCATCTCAGTTTGCTGCTGGGGGCAATGAGATGACTCATGGCTTGGAGTTTTTCTTCTCTGCCTTTTCCCCATTTTGTTTCCCCTTCATTTTCTGCAACTACAGAAAAGCTGAAGAAAGTAGGAAAAGGAACATTAAAACTGTGGAATCTTGTCACCTAGTGACTTCCCCAGCACTGCTGAAATTCGGAGACACTTTAAATGTAAAATACTCAAGAAAGAGGGAGGGCTGAAACTGGTGGTTTATCAGTAATAAAGAAACTTCTCAGAGACCAGCATTTACATTTCATTCACTTCGAGGCAAAATAACTTTTCTGATTTGCTTCACATGAAAATTTGCCTCCCCACAGGGAACGTTTTCTAATAGAAATGACCTCACTTTAATATTTTGGCAGTATTTTCTTGTGTATTTTTTCTCCTTGGAACTGTGCGAACGCTGGGCTGTAAGGGATGACGGGCTGGTGAGCTGTGTGGGTGCTGAAAGGGCTGAAGCTGCTGCTTTGTAGCTGCAAAAGTCACTCATACGTGTAACCAGGGGAGGTTTTGCAAGGCCGGGGTTATGCACGAGTCAGGAGCAGCTGGGGCTGCCCGCCTGGTGCGGAACCTTCACATGGAGCTCCGTGCTGATGCATTGTAGAGCAGGACCCATTTTCATTGCCGAAAGTGAGTCCAGGAGCGATGGTTGGTGGAAAACCAATGCACCCATCTCCCCCCACCCGGCGGAGAGCGAAACAGCTGCAGTTTTCCTAGGAATTTTCATGGGTACTTAGTGCCAAAGGGCTACAAGAAAGGGTTAAAGTGTTTTCCATTACGCAGTGCACAACAAACAAAGGGGATGTGGTAATCCCTCCTGCCACGGAGTGAAAAGTTCACTTGATATGCTACTTTACACTGATTCTCACAGACTCTGGGATTAAACCGGACACACTCTGACGTCCAGGTTTTCTAGCAAAGGGCTCCAGCCCAGCCTGCCACATTCACTTCATATTTGGGAGCATATTCTCTGAAAATCCTGCTGACAGATGAAGAGCAGGAAGACAGCCAGTTTCCCATGGAACAATAACTCCATGCAAACCGCATCTCGCGGCGCCCAACCTGGTCTCACCAGGGCGGCTGCTGGGGATGTCGGCTGGAGCAGCATCTCTGGGTCCCGGCCAAGCCCCAGGTGCTGTCATCCAGGACTCTTTCTGGTGCATGTCGCAGGGTCTTGCTTATTCACCCCATCTCCCTGCCCGGCTTTGGGGCTGAGGTTTGTGCCATGTTAATGAGTTACATGCTGAGGACCTTCTGCTGAGTTGGGGAGCAGAGAATGTGGAAGCCCAGTGCTGGGGTGAAGCGAGATGCCTTGTGCAATGGTTGGGCTGGGATGCTGAGCGAGACACTTCCCCTGGATGGCCTGGCATTGCTTATTTTCTGATAATATGACTGAAGTTCTTACAGAGTGGCCTCATGTATAGGAAAAACTAACAGAGCTCCCCCCTGGTTGCACTGCCAGGCCCAAACCAGTTCAAAGGCCAGTCACACACAAGTATGATCAGGACATTTGTTTTTATGGGATGTTGGAGATATTTGGCAAAAAAAAAAAATCTGACTATTAAAAAAAGGTTATCTTTCCCTTTCATAAATGTCCAGAAGGACTTTGCTCCAACATCTCTTGGGCTGAGATGAATCCAAGTTCCAAATTCAGGTCACAGCAGTGGTCCCAGTGTTGCCCAAAGCCCTTTTACATTTACCTCTGGTGTGTCAGGGGAAGAATATGTCCTGTTTCACCCCTTCTTTGTGGCACAACAGCTCTGAATTGAGATCTCTTTCCTAAAACTGATCTTCTCTCCTCTCCTAGACCACTGCATCCTACAGAGGCTGGGGATGGCTCCTGGGGACAACCAGGACATCTCCCTCTCTGAACCAGGAATGACCTTGCCCTGGCATAGGACACCTACATGCTGTGGGATTGGATGGGGAGAAGCCCTCACCGAGCAAGAACCACAGAGATGGGATCTCCTGGGCCATGCATGTACCACCACCTCCCACCCCATCACACCATGGCTTAGGTGATGCTGAAACCCAGCCTGTACAAAACAGCAGGACCTTGATCCTGCAGGGCCTGGGGAAAACGAGGCTTTGCCTGATCCTGCTCCACGCTCTGTGCCCCCAACGCACCCTGATGGTAAGCTGAGCTGTGGGGCTGAAGGTTTGCAGGCCCTGCCCCATAACAAATGTGACAGGGGCACAGCCGCACGTGAGCTGCTCGCTGGACTGATGGAGCTGGGGTGGCATGGGGTGGTTGGCGCCTTTGAACAGACGGGGTTCTCCAGCTGCCTGCTCCCTGCTGTCCCCTGCCTGGGGGAGGAGAAGGTACTTGCTTAACCTCCAGCTGTCCATCCTGTCCAGGCCGGGGTGTCTCTAGTTACGGGGTTAGTGGAGCAGTGAACTGAAAAATGCAGACATGCCCTGCCCCATCCTCCTCCTCTCCTGCTCGTTGTCCTTCCATCATGCTCTCCATCACTTCCTCTTCCCAGGGTGACCCACCACACTCTACTCGCTCTCACCAAACCTTGTCCTTCACCCTCACAGTGTGTCCCCTCTCTCATCATAATCACAGGGATGAGGCATGAGGAAAAATATGGGAAAACAGGTTAAACTGGTGGGGAAGAAGCCGTGAGAGGGACTTGCAGCTCCTGTCCCTTTGGGAGCTGCAGGGGAACATCTGTCTTCCAGGGAAAAGGGAGATTTGGAAAGAATAAGCCACTAAGGCACTTCCCTCCCTGCTGAAAAGCCTCCTGGAAGTACGAGACTCCATCCTAAGGCTGGCCTGCAGAGACCCCCTGTGCCGAGGCATTCCCGTGGGGGCAGCCCCGCGCCAGCGGGGGACGTGCGGGCACAAACACAGGCACTGTGAGAGCCGGCGGGGGTTCCCGAGCCCTTTCGTCATCCTCCCAGCAGCATGGCCCCAGCCGGGGCTCCAGAGAGCGCCCTTCGGCGTCGGGAGAGGCAGCTGCAGCCGGGTGTTGGGGGACGGGGCGGGAGGAGGACGGAGAGCTGCACGCCTCCCAGCTGGGGAAGGCGGCTTTAGGTCTTGGCTGGACCTCAACAGCAGCTCTGCTGGCAGTGTCGGTCTGGGAGACGCGCTGCGCCTCGTCCTCCGGCCAGAGCCCGCCGGCCCAGGCCCCCCGCGCAGCCACCGCTGCTACTGTGCGCTGCCAATCCCACGCCGAGCAGCCGCGGCGCTGGGCTGCTGCCACACACGCAGATGGATCCTGGCCACCCATCTCCCTGTCTCTGCAAGCAGGAGGGGATGGCGAGCATGGCCGCGCTCCTTGCTTCCTCCCCAAGAGGGTCTGGGATGCTTTTGAGGTGCATGACGGGGAGGCAGCTGGGGTGAGGGGTTTGTGCCTGTCCTGCCTGGGACCTGAACTGGGCAGCAGGGTGGAAGCAGCACACGGGGCAGATTTCGACCATGTCACCTATTGGGCCGCTGGGAAACATTCAGACGCTGCAGGTGAAAGAGTGGGAACAGACCCTGAGAGGAGACACATCTCCAGCCCTGGCTGGTCCCAGTGTCTGGGTGACAGAGCTGTGGTCCCACTGTCCCCGTGGCCGAGTGGCCTCACAACGCTCCAGCGGCACTGCCGAGCGAGTGCCGGGGGATGTGGGAACAGCTGCCGGACAATGCCGTGCAGCTGCGTGCTTTCACGCTGGGTAATGCACCAGAACCGCTCTGCAGTGGGCTGCTGTCCTGCCCGTTCCTATGGAAACCCCTTTCAAAGGAGAGAGGCAGACAGACAAACACCCGCCGAGCGAGCGGTGCCGGGTGCTGGTGAGCCCGGGGGTGCTGGCGTTCGGATGCTCTTGCAGCCCCAGTGCTGGCGGGCTGCTGCAGCAGCGCTGTCACCCCAGCTGGGGGCTGTGGGGCATGGCCAGCCAGGGAGGGCAATTCCTGCAGTGCCTGGGACCCCTGGAAGGACTTTTGCTGAATCGCCATCCTCGAGCAGCAATGCAGGGGGTTAAATAGAGAAATGAGCTGTTGAAGGAGAGGAGCCCATTCACAGCCCTCTGGCAGGTTTGGGGACTGGAGCACCATGGCATTGGGAGGGAGGATGTCTGGACATCTACAGCTGTCACAGGAGACCAGAGGCAGCAGGGAGAGATTTGGAACAAAGAAAGGGATCAGATGTGTTCCTTATCCTAGTGTGTGGCATTTTCCATCCCTGGAGGTGAAAGGCTGCCCTGTGGATGAGAGGCTGGGGTGGTTACCCAGAGCCATGCTGGGGGAGTGCGTTTCTGCCGCAGAGGCTTTGTCCTGCGTTTGCAGCCCAGGAAGAAAGAGCGAAAGAGCCTGCAAAGAGCCATGGTGGGGTTTGCAGCCAGCTGGTGTGGATGCAGGAGGGAGGGAATCAGAGGTGTTAGGTCTGCACAGTGAGGAGAAAGGCAGCAGTCAGGCAGCCATCACGCAGGCCAGGCCAGCACACACTCTCTGGTCGAACCGTGCTCTTCCTCACCCGTCCTTCCAGAGCAGATCAGCTCCTGCCACCAATCAGTGCAGAAGTGCATCATGATAACTCAAACTATAGTCCTGGGGGCCAGCTCCATCCAGGGGGACAATGCTGGGGGTGATGCCATCCCTGGGAGGAGCCTGGCAGGGACAGTGTGAATCAGGGCAGACATTAGGGTGAACTCTGGCATGAAACATTGCTTGGAGCCTCCTGAAATTAATACTTGTCTCTCTGCTAGCAGCACCTTTTGCCCTTTGTTTGCAGATGGTTGGTGGCACCTCTGCAAGCCAGCCTGGGACAAAGCTGACAGCGTCAGCCTCGACACCCCGGTGCACCCTCCAAGCTCAGACCGCCCAGCTCAGCTTTCCAGGGCCAGGGCAGGTGTCCTGTAAACATCTAATTTACCCTGGCACTTGGAGGCACTTGGAGCAGCAGTGCCTTGGGCCAGCCAGGAGCTGCTGGAACGGGAGACGTCCTCCCAGGCCACCCGAGGGATAGGGCAGAGCCATGGGGACACTGTGGCCTTTCAGAGCGGGACTTTGCTGGCCCAAGTGGGGACTGCAGCTGTGTGGGACGGGTGGCAAAGCTGCTGTGGCTTTACTGGAATGGGGGTGTGGAGGCACCTGCTTGTGCTGAAGCTAAACACAAGTGATGTAAGGCAATGAGTTAATACCGTCTTGGCTGGGATGCCAAACAGATTCAGATGTGCCTTGGCTATTGCCTTAATGAACCCATTTCTCTGGGCAAAGGGGGTTGGATGTGGGAAAAAACATCTTCTGGTCACATTTAACTGGGTTTCTGTGTTGGTTGGATCTCTGGCTGCTTCTGAGGGCTGCTGGTCAGTAAGTCTCTGTCTTCAGAATGTTGGCAGTGTGCTCATCAGGCAGGTGTTGCTCTCCTGTTCCATCACAGTCCAACTCCGGAACAAGATCCATACCTGGATATGGAAGGTGGTGAGCAAATCTTTCATTCATGATCCAAACCAAGTTTTTGGAAGCAGGGAGGTCAGATGCTTCCCAAAATATTGATACCTGCTGAAATCTGAACTATTATTAATTTTTAGTGAGGCTTCAGCATTGAAACTTCCTGAGTACACATTATATCTTTCCTGGTGAGCTCTGAGACATCTGGGCAGACAAGCATGCCCACAGGTGACATTGCTGCATGATGATACAGGTGCCCAAGTCAGAAGACTCCCTGATGGACTCAGCAAATCATTTTGGGACCATGATATCCAGTCATCTCTTAAGAACCTTGCAGATGTGCTATCAAGGCCATGCATCTGTCACAAGCTTAATCCTTCCAAGATTATTGGAGATACCCTAAGTCAACTGTGCAAACTTGGGCAGAGCTCACCTATGAGCTCATCCTTTTCATTTTGAGTTGAGATTTCTTTCACCCCTGAAATAGCCCGGTTGCCACAGAGCCCAGCAGGAGTCATTCTGCATCACATAAATGTCTTCCTGCCTTGTACTGCAATTGCCCGTGCAGCGTTTTGGTGGTGCACAGAGGCACCTCTTCATGGGAGGCTTTCTGCTGGAAGGGACTGAGGGGCAGGTGAAGATGGCTTAGCTCTTGTTGCCACAAGTTGTGTTGTAGGGATGTGATCTTACCTGCATCATGTTAGCCTGGGCAGCCTTACATCTTGTCTTTGATTGATTCAGTCAGTCACATCCAGCCTTGAAAATATATTGTCCTGAATATACAGAGGGACCAAGAAACATTTCTGATGGGTACGTTTCTTTGAGTTTCTTTGAATTTCTTTTGTAAACTCAAGAGACTTCCATGCCAACAAATACAAAATCAGGCAAAAGTGCCAGGAGTCTGTTTGGATGAACCAAGAGCTTCCAGACAGACTTAAATAAGAAAAGGAAGCATACAGAGGGTGAAAAGAAATATGGATAACCTGGACGGAATTCAGGAACATTGTCCAAGCATCCAGGGATGAAGTTGGGAAAGCTGAGGCCCAACTGGAATTTAATCTGGCCATGGATGTCAAAGACAAGAAGAGCTTCTGTAAGAACATGGGTGAGACAGGGAAGACTAGGAAAAATGTGAGCCCATTGCTCAAAGAGATGTGTGACCCGGTTGCAGAGGACATGGAAAAGGCTGAGGTACTGAATCCCGCCTTCACCCCAGTTCTTTACCAGCAAGACCAGCCTTCAGGAACACCAGGCCCCAGAGACCATGGGGTAATTCTGGAGCAAGGAAGACTTACCCTTGGTGGAAGAGGATCGGGTCAGGGAATACTTAAGCAAACTAGTCATATATGAAGGGATGCATCCATGAGTGCTGAGGGTACTGGCTGATGTAATGGTGAGGCTACTTTTGAGAATGTTTAATTGTCCATGGTGACTGGGAGAAGTGTCTCAAGACTGGAGGAAAGCCAGTGTCACTCCTATCTTCAAGAAGGGCAATAAGAAGGACCTAGGGAACTATCAGGCTCACCTTGATGCCTGGGAAGGTGATGGAGCAGCTAAACCTGGGAACTGTTGCTGGGCACACGGTGGGCAAGAAAATCATCAGGAGTAGTCAGCATGGCCTCACCGAGGGGAAATCTTGCCTAAACAACTCGATAAACTTCTCTGATGAAAAGACCTTCCTGGTAGATGAGTGGAGAGCAATGGACATTGGCTACCTGAACTCCCGTAAAACATTTGAGTCTGTCTCCCATAACATCCTCCTCTATTTGGTGGCCTGTAACTAGCAGTGTACCCCAGGGGCCAATGTGTTGGGTTAAACCTGGATGCACATCTGATGTCCACAAAACATCTATATCCAGCTCCTAGGAATCAACTGCTAAAAGTTGAAATCTACTCGCTTTTCATGGGACAGGTTGCTCACTTCTGACAGTCAGTGGTAAGGAACATAGCCCTCTGCAGAGTGATCTGGCTCTTCCCAAGGCAGATAGTTATATATAGGGATATAAAGGGAGACGAGTGACACATTTAGATATGGGCTGTTAACTTTTGGGCATTTGTGGCTGAGTGAGATGGAAATGGTGACTTTACAGGCAAATACTCATAATTTCCAAGGATGTGATAAAGCCAGTTAGTGCACAGTTACTAGTAGCAGAAGTTTGCCAGCTGCTTCTCTCTGACCAATTGCTATCAGACTATTGACTGAGTTCCAATGATCGGTGTCTTAGGGTGGATGGTGAGCGCATGGAGTGCAGCAGCCCCTGTAGAAAGAGTAAATTCCAGTTCTTTTGCATAGCATACCAGTTGTTAATTTTCAGCTGCCTGCTAAGACTTGATTTTAAACTGCTTTTCCAGTGTGGGTATCATCTCCTGACAAGCTGCGAAGAAGCAGGCGGGTGTGAGCGAGGGTGTGCAAGGGGAAGTGGGAAGTGGAGAACTGCAGAATATTGTCTTCAAACAGCACGGAGAAATTGAGGACACCCCTCATGAAAGCAGCCTGGAGTGGGCAGGGTGTGAAATGTCTGCCCTGGCTGATCCATCTAACCTGTTCAAAGAACCAGTCGCAAGCGTGTCCGTGACTGCAGACCCCACAGGAGCACCGGGCTCAGTTGGGCTGGGGACCTTGCTTGATGCTGTCCTGGGTGTCATCCAGCCTCTCCTAAGGGTCATCACGCTCCCTGTCCCGTCTGTTGATGTTTTCCTCCGTGTTGTGGTAAGCCTTCATCTGGCTCTTCCCAGAGGGTTGTCCGGAAAGCCAGCACTTGGCAATGCAGTGGAAACTCTTTGCTGCTGCTGTTTGGTGCTTGTTTTTCTAGCTCACCAGGGCATGTGCATGGAGCAAGGAGGGGAGAGCTACCAGAAGTTTGGGATAAGGCCAGACAGCCTGGGTCATCCCTGTAGGGTCCAACATGGACTTGGGGGCAGCTGCTGCCTCCTGGCCTTTCAGTGCTTGCTGGACAAAGCCCATCTCCTCAAGCTGAACCCTTGGATCCTCGCCTTACACGCTCTGTTTTCAACTTAGCACTGCTCTGACCTGAGATCAGAGTAAGGCGTGGGTCAAAGTAGCCTTTTCCCTTCATCAGGGTCCAAATCAGAGCCACGCCAGGGCCGCACCACCTGGATGTTGAAGGCAGCCAGGACATGGTGCTGTTCCTCCTGCCCAGGTGAGCTCCTTCCTCAGGGCTGGGAGCAAGACCTGGAGAAGACACGTGGATCTCAGGAGGATGGAGAAACACACCCCGTGCTGTAGCATCACCTGGGCTGCCCCATGGCATGAGCCTAGTGCTGGCAGGGCTGTGCCCTGCTAGGACCTCCCCCCCGAGAGAAAGGAGTGAGAGCAGGCAGCAAGCGGGGGGAAGAAGGGGAGAGGAGCCCTGGGAGGGAGGTTCGGCAGTTTTTGGAAAGCGCTGCGCTTGCACAATTCAAATGGCCTGAAAGGAGCAGTGAAAAGAGGGGGCTGGGCTGGGCAGCAGCTGCCAGGGGAGTGAATGTCCCTGCTGCCTTTCCCTCAGTCTGCCTTTGTCACCTGCCCACAATTAGCTACAATTTATCACCCCAGGAGCCTGCAATAAGTCACCCGGCCGCCTGAGACTGCCCAGCCCCTCCATTTCCAGAGACCAAGTCTCCTCTTTCCCATGGGCTGGCAATTAGGCGGCCGCCTACGCTTTGTGTGAGCTCAGGGAGGACGTGGCTGCTCCTTCCCCACCAACCTGGGCTCCCAGGCCAGGCGAGACCAGCTGTCCTCACTGTCCTGCTCATCCTGCTCATGCTGAGCAGCAAACTGTGGTTGGGACTGAGGTCTCTGCATAGTCTGGGGGAGAAGCAGGCACTTTGGGGTACGGCTCCTTGCAGGAGAAGGTCCAGCGATGCTTTCTGCAGGCAGGATGCAAGGCTCCCTTTGCTGCTCTCTCCAGCACTTTACCCTGCTTGTTTTGTGCTCTTGGGCTCAAGATCATGGACATTAGACTTGGACAAACATTCTTCTTCCCCTCATACAGAGAGCTGAGCCTTAGCAAAAGACTCATGTAAGGAGGGCTGGGCTCGGTGAGGATGCTGGTGATGCTGTGATGAGATGCCCTCGAAGCTCAGCCTTGTGTGTTACTGAGCCTCAGTTTCTACATTTTGTTGATGTTTCTTGCTACAGAAAAGCAGCAACCAAACATAAAGGCTAACAAGACAGTGCCTGGCATGACCAGTTTAGGACCACACTTCACATTAGCAAGGGCTGCCCTGGAATAGGGTGCACAATCGGTTCAGCAGGACCTGTAGGAGCTGGGCTTTTTCCTCACCTCTGTGCATCTCTGCTGCAGCCCTCATCTTGCACTGCAGATTCCCCTGGGACACCTGGTCCCCCAGATGGTGGAGACAGGTCGGTTTGCTCAGGTCGTGGAGAGCATGCAGAGGGAGGCTTAGAGCTGCCGTCCTGCTCCCCCCCTTCCACCAAGCCCCCGCTCAGGCTTTTACACAGTGCTGCAGAGAATGGCAGGACTTTGCACCCTGCATGGATGCCAAGCCCCTGCCCCTGCCTGTTGCTGCCTGGATGAGGAGATGATGGATGCCCAGGCTGCTACAGACCCTCCAGCCCCTGTAAGGTGCTCTGTCACTCTCTGAGGGAGCCAGGCTGGGAGAAAGCCCTGCCTGCCTGTATCCCCCATCTCCACATTGGGGATCCATGGGGATGCTCCGACAGAGCCCTGAAGGCACCGGGCTGGGTTTTGCAGGGCTCTGCACACCACGGGAGTCTGCCTGTTCAGGCTGCTGTGGTAGATGAGTCACCGTGAGCAGCAAAAGGTGCAGGACAAGCAGGTCTCTCACTGTACCTTCACGCCAACACACCTGGCATGTCATGTCTCTGTGCCTGGCACCCAGCGAGGTGATGGGCACATCCAAGGGTGCACAGGGTGATGGCTGGTCCAAATCACGGCATGGGTAAGCAGAGCTCCCCAAAACTCCACGCTTTCCCTGCCACACCTCTAACCCAGCCCTCCTTCTCCCCAGAGCCTGCTTCTCCGCTGCCGCTTGCCTGCAGGAAGGAGAAGTCTTGAGTTGCCTCTGTTATCACCACAAACACCATGGCAGCGGGGAAGGATGGGTGGTAGCCCTGACAACACAAGTAAGCAACTTGTGCTGCTCAGTGTGACCAGCAGCCAACTCATCCCACCAGGTAGACCCCGGGGCAGTGACTCATAGGGGTGTCACAGCCAGCGCAGTCCAAGCTGGTGTGTGGGAAGTGCCCATGGTGCTTGGCAAAGCCTCGCTGACTGATGGGATGAGTGCTCTTCTGCTGATAATATTTACGGCTGCCTCCAGGGAACGTGTCCAAAGCTCTGGTTTTGCTGGCTTGCTACTTCTCTGCCACTTTCCAGCAGTCATGTTGCAGACACAGGCTGTGGTTAGCATCCTGACCAAGGACCTGGAGCACATCCTTCCTGCTTCTTCCTCCATGAAGTGGTCATGCAGTGGGTGACCTCTAGTTTTCATGAAGCTGTGTGTGCTCTGTTCTATCCCCTCCCCTCCCATCCCATCATCATTTGCCCGTATCTGTGGTTGCTGCTGGTGGCCATAAGGCACCAGTGACACTTATTCCATCCTACAAAGTTGGGATCTGAATGGGAAACAGAGAAGACCCCAAGGTGCTTCTGTGAGCCACTGGTGCCTTTGAAAAAACACATTGCTATAGTGGTCAGTGCAGACAGCTGGAAGATGGTGTGAAGAAGAAGAATATTAGTGCCATGTCCATCATGCTTTCATTCTCCAATGTGGGCATGAGCTTCTGCCCTTGTCTGGTGGGTTCCTGGAGCACCCTAAGGGTGCTTCACTGCATGTTGTTCAGGTGATTGAGCTCCAAATTCTGCCCCTCTTGCCCCCAGTACTTGCACCAACACTTGTTCCATCCCAGGGCTCCTCTCATTCTCATGTGTCCTCCCAGCTTTTGAGCATCTGCTGCCTAGGGAGGTCCCGGCCTGGAGCCAAGTGGGGTGATGCAGAGCAAGATGGGTGGCTCTTCTCAATAGGTCCCAGCCCTTGTCCTGGCCATGTCCTATTCCAATGAGCTCTTCCTGCCCTCCACACCATGCTGTGCTGGAGCTGGCTGGTTTCCTATGAACCTGTGGAAAGCTGGGCTGTCCCTCCCAGGGTTTGGTGGCAGCAGTTGGAGGTTACCTTCCCTGGCCCTGCCAATGGAGGTGGTTAGTGCAGCCCATGCTGGGAGGTGTTGGGTGGGTTTTCAGCACCTGTCTCTGACACATGGCACAGAACAGAGCACTCGCCGTATTGTTCCCCATGCCATTCGATCTAAAGGGCCTTGGCAGGCACAAAGGCTGCCAGAGCTGCCGCGCAACCCCACCGGGTCTCTGGCTACCAGCACCATGTGCCTTGAAACAATCACAGCTCCGTGCTGGGGCCACCAGGAGCAGAGTCAGGGAAGATGCACTGCCCAGGGTGTCAGACCAGGCAAGTGTCAGCAGTTCCCTCTCCCTCCCCCAAAATAACCCACTCACAGGGGAAACTACATCACTGGGCAAGGCACCCAGGACCTGAAACGCCCACCAAGCAGGCTGAGCCAGCATGTGCAGCCAGTCACCCTTTCCCATCGCCATGGACGTTGGTATTTGATTTATTACCTATTCAGGAGGAACTCTTAGCCTTCCCTTCAGAGCTGGAGGCAGGTCTGAGCAGCTGTGTTTGGCATGGCAGGGTCTCGTGGTTAGAGCCGGAGACGAGACGGCAGGGCTCCTGAGCTCATTACTGTAACGAAGCTCAGGGAATTGGTTGTTGGTTATAGAGCTTTCCATTTAAGGAGGCCAGAGTAGATGATGGTCCCTTCTGGCCTTAAAATATATGAAGCTACAAATAACTCAGCCAATAATTAGAAATTTGAGTCTCATTCCTGTGAATATTACAGGCTTGTTGGACTAGAAGCTACAAAGGCTGCACCGAGTTTTCCTTGTGTTTAAAGAGAAGTCATTTCCTGGTAGTTGGTCCCCTGTGCAAACCCCAAGACTGATGTCATCGGTGTTGGTATGGGAGCACGTGCAGGTAAACGACATCACCGTGAACTTGTGTCATGCCCTAAGTCATCCGGATGTGGCAAATAAGGATAATAAAGAGGGAAAGACCAGACTTCTCATGTTCATGTCTCCTCTGTAGTTGTAACTGACGTTGGTACCCCCATCCCATCCCCACAGAGCCTCCTAAGAAGCAAAAGTGATGCTGGGTAAGATGACTTGGAGGAGGACCCGCTATGTCGTCACCATACAATGATCACCATCTTCACCTGCTGGTCAGAGCATGTCTCTGGAGGAGCCTTGTGTCCTAGCATGTCCTGACACTGCTTTTGGCTGTGCTTCCCATCGTCTTCACTTTGTTATTGCCTTTCACTTCCTGAGATCAAGTCTATGTGCAGGGCAATGTGGTGTTAAGGCCATGGGAGGCCTCTATGTTGGGTGCATGTGGGGCATGGGTTGGGAAGGAATGAGGGAGATGGGGGACTCCTGTTGTTTGCAGCTCCAGGTTTGTGGACACCTGAGCCTAAATGGAGCTGTGAGGAGAGGTTTGACAGCATTTTTTGGGAATTCATCACCAGATACACCCCACATTAGGAAACATCCTTCTCCCTACTCTTTATGCAGGCCCACTCAGTGTTGCCTCTGTCTTCCTTTGGCTCCTCACCTTCCCCTCATGCAGCTTGGTTTCAACACAAGACACTTCAGACATTCTCCTTTGTTTTTTTACTTTTTCTTTAAACTTAAATTCTTTCACTTTTCACCATTTTTTTCTTTCCCTCCCTGTCTGGAGCAATGGTCCCAGAGTTGCCAGGAAGATGCTGCATCCCCAGTGCTACAACTCAGCCCTGCCTCACACAGTGGACCTGGCTGATGGGGCAAGCTCAGAGTGTCAGGATATAAACCCCTGCTTGGCTGATGATAACCAATATTTTTTTAAAATATAGGGAAAGGTTGCAGTGAACCAGAAGACCGAGTCCCTCTCTTCTTCCACTTCTCAGTGCCTGTAGCCTCCAAATGGGACCCAGCCACGGGAAAGCATATCCCTTGGGACCGGGGTAACGAGTGCCATGCAGAGAAAAATGCACAAAGAAAGGGAGGAAAAGGGGGTGGCCATGTTACCTAGGGGATTCGCTCCGCAACAAACAAAAAGGTGTGACGAAATGCTGTGTTGCACATATGCAAACAGCAGCCGGAGGTATTTCCTTGAGCAGGACCTGAATGCCGAGACTGAACGCTCGACAACTCGGCATTGCACAAGTGAAGGATTGGAGTCTAGTCTGTTCTTGTTTTCCTAGTTAAATGCCATTTTTGAAATGTTTTATCCTTTGTGCTGTTTAATCTCTGCCATAAACTATACAGGACACATCATGAATTAGTGCTACAACATATGCCTTGGCTTGGGGAGTTTCCATTTCTTGAATAAAACATTGCTTCTCCCTATGGTTTCGCAGTTTCGGCACACACATGCCTCTTTAGATCTAGAAAGCAAGGGCAAAACCAGGGGTCACAACAGCCATCGAGAATCTTTCATTCATATCTAAAAAGACCTAAAAACCCCTTTCCTATTCATGTCAAACAATCTTCCCGAGAAATCCTTTCTGCATTGTTTTTTGCTGACATCTGTACTGCCCCAGGTATGATTAATTCTTCTGCTCACAATAAAATGCTTCTCCTTTGCCTCTGGAGCAGCCTGCAATTTCACAATTAGTTGGTAAAACACACCGCGCATTCACCTTAAGCAGCAATGTGAACCCGAGCGGCTTTGCTCCTGACAACACGAGGGAGATTTGCCCTCGAGGGGAAACTGCTTGGCACTTGCAGCTTTCTGACGAAGGATGTTCCTGACAGAGTTCAGAGGTGTTGGAGAAAGTGGTTTAGGTTTCTCAAAGGGCCGGTTGTTCTTGGGAGGCTCTTCCCGGGGTCTGCGAGGCTCGGGGTGGGCTTGGGAGGAGAGTGCGTTAGGGAAATCACGGTGGGCTTGGGGATGGGCCGATCCCAGCTTGGCCCCCCGCATCCCCCGCCTGCCGTTTCGGAGCATACCTCTCATTCCTCCCACCTCAATTACTGCAGCTGATCCCTTCCCCACCAGAGCCCCAAGGACACAAACTGACACCCGCTGATCAGGCTTGGGCTCCTCCGGATCCCCAGGGCCGTGTGGGAGCAAAGGGACCTCTGCTGGTGCTCCCACCCATGGCACAGGTTGACTTGCAGCTCTGCACTTTGACTGCGGGGATCCCGGGGGTCCCTCCAAAGCGAACCCCAGGCATGGATGCTTTTGCAAAAGTGGAGAGGGTGTTGGGGGCTGGGGGATGCTGGAGTACTGCCGGGCTCTGGCTATCGTGTGCAAGGGAGGACAGTGGGGAGCAAAGCTGGTGCCAAGGTCGGGACAGGCTGGGCTGAGACCAGGGTCCCTGGGAGTCTCTTTCAACTGTCTGAGTCCAGGAGAGTCTGCGGTGCCTGTGCTGGGGTTGCTCGGTGCCTTGCAGCTGGGAAGTCCCCCTATAAATCCTGCTGCTCTCAGGTCTCACTCAAATTTGACGATAAAAGATGCTTGTTTGGGGGGAGGCTGGCAAATATTGCCCATTACCTCCGGGAGCACTTGAGGCAGGACCATGGGGTGGTCTGGCTGTGGGGAGAGTTAATCGGGGTTAATACCAGGAGGTTGCAGCACGGGGCTGTGGTAGGGCGGGTGCGTGCAGCCTGGCTCATAATTTATCACTTTTGTTAACTGTGGAGAGCAGGGCCCGGTTACCGAGCAAGCGTGTGAAGCCAGTGGAAAGCTGCGAGAGCTGGCTGACTGGTGCTGGGTGTAAAGCTCCTCTTATGGAGCCCAGCGCTCTTGTTAAAACTTTAGAGCTCGACTTCTCCTCGTTGGCCACTGCAGCACGAGCATGCAGCCTGCTTGCAGGGGGCTGTGGAGGGATGGTTCAGCGGCTACATCCCACCACAGAGTACCTGGGATGGTGCCTCCCCTGGGAGAGCTTGACAGGGAGAGACAGAAATGGGTGTCCTCATCCTGCATGGCTACTGAATGGTGACCCCAAGTCTACCTTTGGTCCAGATGAACCTGGGAAACCAACAGTGAAGCAGCAAAGTGATGCTTTCCTGAATCTGCGGAGGGCTTGAAGCAGTTGCTTGAGGAGATGTGAGTTACTTCAGCAGGAACCTTCTGACCGTGGTGGCAAGTGTGGCTGCAGCCAGCGCTGCTCTGCAGGAGCACGTTGTTCACGCAGACGTTGCAGCAGAATGCGGGTGGGCAGAGAGTCACGGGGAGTAGGTGCCTGGCTGCTAACACACCCTGACCACCGCTGTGCTCAGGAAGATGCCAGGAAGGGCATGTCTGAGCACTGGGAATCACTGATTGTGAAGTGACAGGGCATCACTATAATGCAACTTCTCCAAAACAGGAATCTTCTGAAGCTGGAGAGATGTCAAAGCTTCAGC
Source organism: Streptopelia decaocto (assembly GCF_964273445.1). Taxonomy (NCBI): domain Eukaryota; kingdom Metazoa; phylum Chordata; class Aves; order Columbiformes; family Columbidae; genus Streptopelia; species Streptopelia decaocto. Next base: position 1,157,879 of record NC_138675.1, on the reverse strand, counting down.
AGGACGACTTAACGGGAAAGGTGTCTGGTGCTCAGGGAGCAGGCATGGAAGATGCTGCACAAAACCTTCAAATTCAGTGTGAATGAAAAAGGTGGTGACCTAAGTCTGGACTTCCCATCATGTAAAGCTCCTCCACAGACCGTCAACCCTCCCATTCCTACAGGACACAGCCCCAAACCTGGGCAGAGCCACCCTGCAGGCATGCACAGCATCTTTTCCAGTCATATTGGAGGCTGTCTCTAAGGTGAATCTCTCTCTGTGCCACTGTAACCCGTCTTTATCATCAGTTAAGCCCATGCTGGCTTGTGGTTGCCCTCGAGGGTGTGTGCCTTGATCACGTATTTCCCGGCGACATTCATTTGTCCAACTCCCAAACACAGCTCTCCAAAGGAGTGTTTTTTCCCCTGTGGCTAATGCATGCAAGTCCATATTTTGGGAGTGAAGACAAGGCTGGCAATGCATCTGGGTACTGGTAGAATGGCCTGGGCCAACTGGAGTGATATGCAGGAAGAAAGAGATGTAACAAGGCAAAGTGAAGACAGAGAATAAACCCATAATGAGATCTGGCAAGAAGATAAAAGATGATGGTGTAGGCACAGATGCAGATGGAAAACTCACAGCCCCTTGTGCTGAAAAACCTCAGGAGGGACCAGCGTGGTGGCTTCTGGGTTCTACATTGCCAGGCCAGACTGAAGGGAAGGACCAAGGGGGAGCCCAGCCTGGAGAGGCAGGTGGAGGGCTGGGGACAACCTGCGAAGGGAACAAAACAGCCTTGGCTGCCGTCCCGCCCTGCTCCGTTATCGCAGGAGCAGATGGTCTGAGAGCTGCTCTTCTCCTCTATTCTCTTGTGATGTTTTTCCCTCCCCAACTGGATGTTTGTGTTTGCATTTCAGTCCTTGTTTAGGCTGGGATACTAGATGATGACAAGGGAAGTAAAACACTGACACTACCGAGCAGAAGGGGATGAGATCTAAGGTACGTGTAAGGAACCGGACTTTTCCAGACTCCTTTATCTGAGGTTTCTGTGAACTGCAGTGGCCTAATTAGTATTTTGACTAAAGTGAGCCTTGACAAATTCTCTCTCCTTGTCACAGAGCTGTGAAGACACAACATGCAGCAACCCCTTACTCCTCTTTAAATCCTTGCGTCAGCTCGACTCACCCAGGTGGCCCCATTTCCACCTTCCCAACATTGCTAGGGGAAAAATTGTGCAGAATACTCTCTTCATGAAATGCAAATTCCTGCCACTCTTTTTCCCCATATCAGAAAGGAGGGGGAGGCATAAGCCCATGGCATAAATCCTTTGCAAGTCCCCTACCTGTCCCACTTTTAATTAAATGTTTCTAAATCATCCTCTCCATCAGCAACCTGGTGGCAGAGGCTGGTGCCTGGAGCAGCAGAGTGGAGATCCTCAGGCAGGACTCAAGGGGAACATGGGCTTTTACACTTTAATTTCCTGAGCGTTCTGAATTCTTGTGCTGTTGGGTAATAAAGGCAAGGGGACACAATAAAGGTGAAAGGATGGCGTTTCTGCACAGCCTGCGAGTGCTGAGCAGTCTCAGACACCTCTCGGTGTGCTGTGGTCTCCTCTGCGGAGCTTTGTGGTGCTGCTTGCTGTGCTGTTGCACCCCAGGTTTGCAGACCCATTGAAAATGCCCGGAAAACCGATTGTACCAGCACCCCAGGGCAGAGGCAGGCGGGTGGCTGTGGTCTCCCTGCTTGTCCTCACCCCTGGGCAGGAGGGGGATCTGTGCTGCCCTGGGCAGCCCCAGCATGGCCAGCATGGCCAGCATGGCCTGGAGCACATGATGTCCACTCTGGCCAACTGACTGCTGTGTCAGTGGAAGCACCGAGCCCGCCATCCAGCCGGCTGCTTTGTCCTCCCTGTGCCCATCCCTGCAGCCACCCCCGGGCAGCTGCTTCCTCCCGGAGCTATTTGGGGTGTTGCCGTGGGAGGCTCAGCAGATTCCCTGGGGCTGTGGCTCTCCAGGAAGCCAGATACCAAATCCTGTCCCCTTCCCAGACCCTCCCAGAGCCAGAGCCTTGCCTCAGCATCTGTTTATAACTCCTGGAGCTGGCCAGGCTGTTTGGTTTGGGATAAAGCGCAGTCTGGCAGGGCTCCTCCCTGCCACCACAGTGGCACGTGGTTGCCTTATCTCCCATGACAGACCCTTTCCAAGAGCCCTGGGAGCTGGGCTGCCCTCGCTGGCCCCAGAAGGCGTGTGCCCGGGCATGGGTGTGGGAGGAAGACTGCGACACCAGCTGGGTTTAATCATCCAGGATGTGCCGAGGAGCTGGGTGGGACGGGCTGCAGTGGCAGGCGATGGAGCTGGGAGCAGGAGATAGGCCTGGGCTGGATGTGCTGTGGGAACGTGTGTGGGGAGACCTGGGGTGAAGAGCAGATGTGGGTTTACAGGACATGGAGGCTGCAGGGAAGTCGGGATATCAAATCCCAAGAAAGCGTCTTTGCAACTGGATGAGTTTGGAGAAGGGCACCAAGTCTGCACCCCAGCATTCCAAGATGTGGTTGAAAGTTCCCAGACATTTAGGGGATGTCTGGCCAAGCAAGGCACTGGCCTGGCCACTCAGTGGCATGAGGGCCTTGTCCTGGGGTGCTGAGGTCATGAAGGGACTGGTGGCCATTTGAGGGGGGGTGCATATGGGGCCACGAGACGCTCTGCCCCTTCCCTTGTTCTGCCCCATGGAGAGCATGGAAGGGCTCTTCCCTGCATGACAGCAGAACCATCAGGGGTGCTTCTCCACCAGGACAGCCCAGGCACCCGCAGGAGATGCTGAGGTGCAGGGGACAGTGTTGGCCTTATGGACACAGGCTTCCCCTGGCACAGGGGTTTGAACTTCATGCCCAGCCCCTGTTCTTGCACAGTTGCCCTACAGCACCTTGGCACAAGGCTGGGGCTGGTCTCCTCCCCTGGTAAAGCAGATGGTGATTTACTGTGTGGGTGGGACAAGCCATGGAGGGCTGGTGGGCCCAGCTTTGCACACTGACATCACTGATACAAACACCCTCCTCTGCTCCCCAGATGTGGCCATAGCAGGAGAGTGGTGGCCTGACTGCCTGCACACGGGATGCTATGGAAGCCATGTAGCCCTGGGTGGCTACGGCCCATCTCTGCCATTCTCTACCACCCTCTGTACGCTGGGTCACCGCACTCTCAGACCTGCAGCACAGGGCAGAGCCCCCAAACACAACCTCCCCCAGGCAATGAGCTGCGCAATTCTCTCTTTTCCCAGGCTGGCAAAGGGGCAGTGGCTGCCTCCTGCCATGCTATCAGCACCGGGTGATAAAGGCGGCTTCCTGTCACTGGAGGCACTTGCTTTCATCTCTCACATGAGTTTATGGACAATATTAGCACGAAACAGCTTTTAACCCTAGACTTTCTGCTGCAAAGCTCCAGCCCTCATCTGGGAATAAGGCACAGGGCCAGGTACCTGCGTGATTTAACGTGCTCATGGGGAAAGCAGAGCCTGAGGTCAGCCTGGACCTCCTGGAGAGGGGCGAGAATCAACCAGCATTCACTTGCAGGCAAGTCACAAAACCTGCCAACACCTTTGCTGACTCATCAAAATTGAAAAGTTTTCGAGGAGAGAGTTTGGTTTTCTGCATTTCTGATGGGAAGCAGGCAGAAGGCCAAAGGAGACGTGCCTGAACCCTTCCAGCCGCCCACCTTGCTGAGGGCTGCCTGCCAGGACCTCGGCCTGGCTCCACCACGGGGAATGTGGAGATTCCTGGGTCTGGGTCCAAATCATGGCGAAACCAATACCGACATGTACCAGTGCCCCGGGGAGGGGGTCAGCTCTCCTCACGCCCACACAGCTGCGAGCAGGCAGGTGAGATGGCTCCCATGAGGTAGAGGGGGAAGTGCCCATTTCTCCTGAGCTGCACAAAGTTCATGTAGTATCCCTGGGGTGGACTCAGCCCTGCTCCAGGTGATTCTCTCCTCTACAAAGCCTTGCAGCCTGTCTTGCTCTTCGAAGCCACTGCCTAACTTGGGGCCTATAAGAAAGAAGGGGACAGACTTTTAAGCAGGGCCTGTTCTGATAGAACAATGGGTGATGGTTTAAACCAAAGGAGGGAGATTCAGGCTGGACATGAGGTAGAAATTGTTGTCCCTGAGGGTGGTGAGAGCCTGGCCCAGGTTGGCCAGAGACGTGGTGGATGAACCATCCCTGGAGACATCCCAGGCCAGGCTGGACGGGGCTCTGAGCAACCTGAGCTGGTGAAGATGTCCCTGCTCATGGCAGGGGGGGCACTGGATGAGCTTTGGAGGTCATTTCCCACCCAAATTATTCTATGACTCTACTTGATCCGTGAGATTCTGTGCTTCTGCACAGCCCACAGATCACACCCTAGTGGAGTCCATTTCATGTGTGAGCACTCTAGACAAGTACCTCTCATTGGATTATGTTTCTTTGCAAATAGAGGAGACTTCTTTCTGATATAGCATGTCTGAGCCCTCTGCAAGCTCTTGGGATGAGTCACCGGGCTTGTTTTGCAAACCTGAGATCTGAATTTGCTCAGATACGTGGAGGCCAGGTGCTCTGCTCTTTGGACACTGAGGTTCCTGCAAGACTTGGCTGAAGACATCCTTATGGGAGCAGCTAGGAGATGTTTGTCTGTCAAAATCTGTCATCATCTGCAATTACACTATTCTCACCAGCTCAGTCGCTTTGCCTTACGTGCAATTTTTTCACTGTGTTTGGAGACTGGGGGCAAAACTTTTCTGTCTGTGCAAAACACAGCACATAGAGGCTGGTGACATGTCCCCTCTCACCGTACAGCGGCTGTCAGCTGGAGGGAACAGTTGGGCTGTAAATCCCAATGCAAACTAGGGCAAGGGATGCTTGGACAGCCAAGGCCTGGAGGGATGTCTGAGGTATGGAAGGTGCAGGGGAGGTTTGCTGGGACCAGTCCCTGTGGTCGCAAAATCCTTGAGCTGAAGATTATCGGTGTGAGACTGACGCTTGTTATGGAACAGGTCATACAGACAAGGGACTGGATCAGATGTGACGTCTGGGAAACAGGGCAGGAGGGCGAGAGGCAAAGAGCCACAGAGTGAGTCCCATCCTGGCAAGCTGGGCAGAGGGGAGACTGGGACCTGTTGGCAACAGAAGCGCAACTTTCCTCCAGACACCACAAAGAAGAGATTTTGTGGCACCCTGTACATGAAACCCCCGGCAGGGCATGCTGTCCCCTGCACTTCTCACTCCTTTTCTAGTATTTCTCCTCCTTTCCATGCTCTTCCTTTTCTTCCTCCAGCACTGAAACATAGAGGCAGAGAGATACATCTGAAATACTATGGTCTTATTTCTTTGTACGGGTTAGGGAGCAGTGTGAGGGACCACCACATCGGTGACCCTCCAGACTGCTCCTTCTCTGGAGCTCAGTGGCAAAAAGGGGGCAGAAAATGAAACAAAACCCATCAAATCAGGCCTTCCCCTCCGCCCTGCCTCCCAAACAGTGCTTTTAAATCAGCCGCTCTGTTGACGGGGTGTCCACAAGCAGCACCCCTGCTCTACAGACCTTCTCCAACTGTTTGGTATCTATAGTCTACTGCCTGCAGTGGTGACTCATCTGCCCACATGTAGATCTCTCCCATGGAGGTGTTTATATTCATACAGCTCCTTGCATGCCAAGGTGTTGGTCTGGATGGCCTCCAGATGAAGCTGTCCATTATGTGTCAAAAAATAATCCTTCTGCTGAATAAACTCCACCACAACCTCAGAGGAGGATTGCTGCCTACCTTCAAACGGAGGCCATGGTAGCATGGCCCAGGTTGAAGGCCCAGCATGAAGCTGTCTGGTTGTGCCAGGTTGCAGCAATAAGGTCACAGCAGAAAGACCACAGCCAAACAAGCCCAGAGAGGTGTCTGGCAGAGGAGGTGATGTGGTGCTGGGAATGGCCTGAGCGGGGCATGAGGTATTTCTGCTGGGTAACACTTTCCTTGTTTCCCCTGCCAGGCCTTTCCAAATCACAGCATAACGAGAGGCTGTTCTGGATAGTCTAGTTTGGGCTGGCTGAGAAATGGGCAATCAGGACATTGTGCGGGAGGGGGAGAAAAACGTTGAGATGCAAAAAATCCCTGATCCTCCAAGGATGAACTGCTTCGGTGTGAATGAAGCTGCAGATGGCAGAAAACGGAATGAGAGCTACATGGAGTGACCACTTACACCAAAACCAGGGTTCTCTGCTAGGGGCACCAGGATCAGCATCTTCTTCAAGCAGCCCATGGGGTGCGAAAATGGATTAGGGCCTCAGACATGAGGGAAGGTCTCCCATTGTCTCAAGAAGCTCATGCCAAGCAGTCTGGGAGCAAGGTCCTGTGGGGTCAGCAAGCGGGAGCATTGGCTTTGGAGCAGGCAAAAGAGGCCAACTCCTTATGAGGAAAGGTGTCTGAGTTCATATTGGAGAGCTGGGAAGAAGATGGGACCACAGTGTTGCAGGAAAGCCAAGGAGTTTAGGGCAACCTGTTGGTGGAGAGAAGAAGAGAGAAACTCCTGAACCATCACGAGTAACTGAAGCCATGTCCTGAGCCACCTGCAGCCCTGACCTGAAGACAGGAGGAATGGGCACCTCAAGATGAAAAAACAGATGTGACACTGAATGGCTCCATCCCCACCCTCAGCTGACTGCAGGGACAGGGTTCAGGTTCACCATGCAGCTATTGCACTGCTTCTGCTCAACAAATTAAGGCACCTTCTGCCTCTGGCCACGAGCTGGTTAATGGTGGGGCATGTGGTGCAGCAGTTCTGCTGGAGCAGGACGTGGGAAGCACCTCAGGAGCACTGTGAAGTGCTCATGGTGCTTTTTCACAAGAGCTCACGTACAAAAGGTCAGTGCTCCATTTTGGGCCTTGACCAAGAGGTTCAGATGACACTCAAACGCTCTTTCTCCTACATCTCTGCGCAGGCATGAATCAAGTGGTAAAAGGCGAAAGAGGGGTTGGAGAAATAAGCCTGATGGAGTTCCAGGAGTGTTATTTTAACAGCTCCAGGAAGCACAAGATCATCAGTATTTTGCAGAGATAGTACCATACACTGACCAGACCTTTCCTATCAATCCAGGCCTTCTCCAGGTATTCCAACACCAGCACGAGGTATTTTTAGGACAGAAATTGGAAGAGATGAAGAAAGAAAATGCAGAACATTAAGTTAAAGAAAGAACCAAATAAGGAGGTCTGTAGACCGGTCTCTCTTTGTCCTCTCTGTCCTTCCTTTAGTACTGAGTGACTTTGTGGCAACACTTCTCTGTGTCCCCAAGAAGTCTTGCTCTGTTGTCACCTCTGAGGCCAGGCTGTCTGTCTGTTCTCTGCTTTTCTCAGCATTTTCACAGCCTTTGCTAGCCCTTTCCTGGAGATATTATAGCCCAAATCACATCTTTCTCCACCCTCCACCCTCCTCCCTTAGAGGGGCTTATCTGCTGTTATCTTTCCCTTTTGAAAGGAACGTGAGGGCAAAGAAGCACAACAGACCCCCTCCATCATAGATGGACACCTACAAGTAAGCTCCAGGTGCTCTGGAGGGGGGTGCTTGAGGCTGGGACAGGAGAAGGGAAACTTTGGTGTAGGCACAGTGATCCAACGAGATCTAAGTGCAGTGGGACCAGCTGCCACCACCACTGCAGTGCGTGCCACAAGCTGGAGCTACTGCTCCCAGAGCCCCTGGCAGGCTGGGAGGAGATGGAGCTTCCTCGAGTATGGGAAGGCATCTCCTTGTTGGTGACAGGAAACCTGAAGATACCTCAGACCTGGTACAGGACCTTGTGAGGAGCAGGAAGGTGACAGGAAGGTGACACCAGCAGCCAACATCACCCCAGTGTCTCTGTGAGCTTGTCAGGGGTGCTGGAGGGCAATGCAAGGGAGCTCTGCCCATGAAACTGATCCCCCAGGCCTGAGGCACAGGGCACTCCTCTGAGCACCCCAGCACGGACTGCATTGTGCAGATGTTCAGGGGGCCTGGCTGGAGAAGACGCCCCTGATCAGCGTGATTCTCCTTTCTTTCTTGGCTTTCTGAATCCACAGCCTCCAGCATTTTCACATCGGGGCATTAATTCAAACACAAACCTCTCTGCCTTCCCCAGCTTTCTGCAGCCCGTTCAGCACCTCCCACCACTCCCGCACCGTGTGTTCGTTCATCAGCTTTCACCCCATTCCTCACCACCCAGCTGAAGGGGATCTGGACACCAAGCCCTGCTAGGGGCTTTATGAATCTCCTACTTCATAAACCTCTCTGAGTCATTCTGCTCCCGCCCGACATGTCCAGAGCATCACCTTATTTCGAAGCTGTGGTTGGAGCTTGCATGCGTGGACAGGGGTCTTGCTCCTCACCAGCAGACACAGATCACTGCTGCTCTTGTTTTTTCTTGGGGGAGATTGTGCGTTCTAATTTTCATTATTTATTTTGAAACTACTCACAGCCATTCCTGTATTTAAAACATTTGGGGGACCACACTTAAAATACCTGCAGGGGCTCTGCAGGAGCTGCCAGCGCGGCGCAGGAGAGACTCAGGCTCACAAGCCTTTAACTCACCGTGGGATTATTTGTCCTTTCAAGCTCAGTGCTGGAATGCTTCAAGGTGTTTAGGCAAGGCCAAGGCCAGGGCATGGGAACGCAGGGCTTCACCAGGCTGTGCTCGTAATTGCCTCCACCCCTGCACTCCCTTGTCCCCCGCAAAGCAGTGAGGAGGGAGCTGTGCAGACAGCCAAGGAGAAAGGTGAAGGGGAGGAACTGAGCTCCAGCCCTGGGAAAAGCAGGACACAGGGTAGGGGGCTTTGCAAACACTTGGCGTGTGATAAGATGGGGCACTGATGCACGGAAGCGGTCCCTGGTTATCTTCACGAGCAAAACACAGCAGAGAAGAGCTGGAAGAGGGGCTGAGAGAGCCTGGGGTGACCAGGCACCACTTGGCTGGGATGCTGAGCACCGGCCGGTGGCACTCCGCTCTCCAGAGCTGCTGCCTCCCCAGGCTGAGGTCATTAAAGATGTCAAAGAGCTGTTTATAACAGGAGGGGGTGTTTGGCTCGATGCCTGGCTCTGCTCCAAAGGGAATAAAATCACAAGCTCCCTGCCTGCGCCACGTGCAGCTGCAGTGCCCAGCGCCGGGGGCTGCAGCTCTGACATTGCTGGTGGAGGTGTTTTGGAGGCCCAGGGCAGCCCCTGAATTTTGGCAGCGCTTTGGGGTCTCCATGGACCTGGGGTGATGCTGCAAGTTGGCAGGTGGCCAGAAGGTGCCCAGGTTTTGAACTTCTTTGGCTGCACCTCGGAGGGTCCGAGACATGGGAGGGGTACACTGAGCAGCGCCCTGGGGGGCTGGGGGAGCTGGGGAGGGTGCTGGAGGCCTCTGGAGAAGGCAAAGCTGCACAGGCTGGGGAGATGGTGGAAAGCAGAGCGGAAGGCAGGTGTGAGCAGACACTGTGGCGAGGGGAATCCTCTTGTCCTGTGGATTACCATGGGAGGACAGCAGCGTGCTGGCAGTGTCCCTTGGTGGCCAAAATCACCTGAGCCAGTTGCCCTGTGAGGTGGAGACCTGCCCACGCTGGTGGCTTTGGACTGATGGTGGTGGGCACGAGCTGTGGATGGGGACACAGAAACCAGCTGGGGCGGGGAGAGGGCTTGCAGGGAAAAGGAGAGGGGGACTTGTCAGGACGGGGCATGGGTACCACTGGGACACCCCAAACTGCATCTTGCGGGGGTGGCTGCTGTGAGGAGGGGAGAGGGTGCAGTGGAGGGGACAGGGACAGTCCAGCGGTGGGGGGGGCTGCCCTGCACCTGCAATAACAAGCTCTGGGCGCAGGGCCTGACAGTGGGACGGGGCTGAGCTGGAGTTACAGCCCCCAGGGGAGACCCTGGTGGCTTGGTGCCCGGGAAACACCTCTGAGTCAGCCCCCCCTCCACCGAGGAGCCGGGTGCAGGCGGCTCTGCCGGCCCCACACCTGCAAGGCTGGGAGCTTTGCCCCCCTGCTCTGGCTGCCCCCATGCACCCACAGTGCCAAACAGCCCCTGGGACCCCTTCTCCTCCCACCCCAGGGGGAACCTCTGCTGCCAAAGCCTCCCTGCTCCCCCCAGCACTTGAGGCACCCTATGGCTGCCTCTTGACCCCAGACACCCTTGTGCCCCATGTATCTCCCCCAAAATTGATCCATCACATGTGATGTCCTCTGCCCACAGCTTGTCCCTGCCTACCCCAGACCTGTCCCCACTAGCCCTCCCCAGAGTGAGTTGTACCCCACTCCAGCACCCTGAAAGGGTGTAAGCCGTCCTGCTGCCCTCTCCGCACCGAACCCTGACACTGCTCACTCCTTCTCTGGGTCAGCAGACCAGTGCTCCCACCATGGCCCTGTCAAAGCCATCTCATCCCCCACCTTTCTCCCAACACTTCCCTCTCCTCCATCTCCCCCTGTGCTCTGTGCTCAATCTGTCCCCAGAGCTTGGGTAGCCAAGAGCCACAGCAATGCCCTTTGCTCCTGTCGCATTGTCATGGGTGTGCTCACACCATGGAGGATGTTGAGGAAATCCCATCTCAAGCAGTTGTTCCACTTGTCCTGGACATGTTCCCAGTAGAGTCCAGACCTGGTCCTCACCATGGGGGTATGAAAGTCACCCCGATCTTGCAAACAGGACTCCTCCTCCCACATTTCCCTCCCACTGTTGGACCTTCCCCAAGGAATGGAGGGGGATGGACACCACCTCAAACCCTCCCAACATCAGAAGCTCCTGGATTCTCCCAAGCAAAGGGGTTAATGCAGACCCTTTGGTCATGCCTTTGGCTTTTGCACCTGCTGGGACGTTCCCCAAGCCAAATTTATGTGGGTGCCTGTTTCCAGGGTTCAATCCAGGATCAACAATACCCAGCTGCTTTGTGGGGGGTCCAATCCATTCCCACTCCATTCCCAAGGACCTGTCTGTAGTGGTGGAGGTGCCCCTTGGCATCTCCTGGCTCTTTCCATGCAATACAAAGCTGTTCTCTGTTTTGCAAGGGGTAGGCCAGGCAGCAGAGCTCCAGCTCCTTCATAGAAGAAGGCTGCAACGCAAGGTTCTCACGTTTTTCCACCAGATGATGAAAACTACACTCCTGGCACTGCCATGGTCCAGGTTCGGTGGGATGAAGAGACTCCTCCTTCTTCCCAATTCACACCTCAAGTGTCCTCCAAGCTCTTGGGAGATGGACCGGGAGATTATGGTGGAAGCTGGGCCTAAGTTTCCCACCTCTCAGCGACATCAGGTTTGGAGTGCCTGTCATGCAGCCCCACCTCTGAGCTGGGGGTTGAGTGTTTCAGGCTGGATCTGAAGATGGTAAATCAGAGGCACCCCCTTTCTGCATTACTGTCAGCCTTTGGGAAGAAGGAGGTGCTCAAAGACCTTCAGAGACTGAGGGACACCAAGCAGGTGTTAAGCACTGGAAGAAAGACTTGCCAGAAATCTTAAGTCTGCATTTTGAGGGGGAACTATGCAAGTTAGATAGTGTTCTCTGGAAAGGTATCCTAGATGTAAGCTCCTTGTTTGTCATTTAGTCTATTAGCTACCTGTTTGGACTTGGCCTGAACTTTCCACTGGTGACCCGAGCATTGGGAAGAGCACTGGGAGACGTGTGGAGCTTGGCTGTTCCTTGGGTACTGGGTCTCTCTGTGGTCAGTGCTGCTCCCAGTGGTCTCTAATCCACCTCACCACATGGGAGTGGATCTTGGAGCACTGCCAGAGGATGGACAGACCTGTACAACTCACTGGGACAGCTGCACAGTTAGCAGAAAGACCTGGCTTGTTCCAAACCCTGCTAAGCCCATCTTGCAAGTCATTTATTTTATGACTGCAGATGCCAGCATCAAATGCACAATGTGGCCTGACGGGAGCACGGGGGTTCATGCTGCTTCGCAAAGCTCCCTATGAGTGTGTGCTCCAGGCAAGCTCCAGGCACTGTTAGGTGTCATCTGCAGCTATTCGCTAAAAAAGGTTTGCACTCAAACACCCCAGCAGCCTGGCTATTGCTTCTTTTGTAATTGACTGCAGGTGATCAAATAAGGAGGTAGTTAATGAGACTTAGGAGATAGATCTCCCCAGTAGGACCTGACAGCCTGGTCTAGTTAATTAAGAAGGGTCACAAAGTCCAGATCCTACTCAAGCAGGTGACGTGAGAGTCTCTGAGTCAGAAAGCCAAGAGGGTCTAAATCAAGAGCCACCTGTATCCCTGGAAGTGGGGAGATGGAGCATGGTGCTTTCCTGTGGGTGAAGACAAGCAAGGAGGAGAGGCTGACAAATGTGAGAGCTGACGCAGGCAGCATGCAAATGCCAAAAAGGAGATGTGCCCCTTCCTCATGGTAGCTTGTCTTTTCTGCATAGATAATGAACCTGGGGAGGGTCAGTCTGCTCAGGTCAGGGATACCCAGACATGGTGCTAACAGGGGGTGCCACTCAGTGTTCCCTCCAGTACCCCTCCCTTCCTTTTCCTCCTCTTCTTGCCTTTGGGCTCCTGCCTCTGTCTTGTGGCCACACTAAAGCCCCTCATATCTTGACACACAGACTGGGGCTGCCAGCACCTCTGCTCCTGACCCACAGCCCCATGGGCATGAGGTCTCGCCCAGAAAGACTGAACATAGTTTGTCTGCCCAGTAACCTGGCAACTGCACTAATGCATGCACGCTCATAAAACATCCCCCTGAACTGGAGCCAGCACCCACTGAGGACCGTATCCCCTTACACCAGAGACATGCTGCACTCCCTGCATTGCTGCTTCACTGTGGGCGCCTCTGAAGGGCAAATCCTGCCCCATGCTTCTGTCTTATTCCTGACATGTCTTCTCCTCGCCCGCCCCCGTACCACACCTCATGTTGCAGTGGGATGCTCAGAGGTGGAGGAGGCTCTGCGTATGGAGGGGAAGGCATTCAGCTTGGTGTGAATACCACCGAGAGGCATGTCCGCCATCGCGAATGCCCACCCCAAATCCACCCACCTGAGAAATGCATCTCAGCAGTAAAATCAGGGCTGGCTCGCCTCTGGCTGCCTGGCCACCAGGAGGAGAAGCAGTTGCACCACACCAGAGAGCAGCTCCTGATGTGTCGTGGGGCAAATGTCCCTGCAAGATGTGTGCCTGGTGCCCAGGCCTGGTGCCTGCTCAGTAGGTGTGCAGGGCTGAGCTCCACTGGGGCTGAAGCCTCCACGCCTTATATTCAACCTCTCAGATTTATAAAAAATGTTGTTCCAGTGGCAGACAATGAGTCTGAGGATTTAAAGGATTATTTGACTTTTGTGGAAGAGACTTAATCTAACACATCAGATAAAAACAGCCCTGGAGAGAATGGCTCATGCTCCCCACCCAGCATCCATGGGCTGGGTGCATTTGGAGGAAGGTTTGGGGGCTGCGCTGGGGCAAGTCCCTCCAGGAGGATACGGGAGGAGTCATCTGGATGTTTGAGTTTGTGTCTTGCGGTTCCAGGGGTTTCCTGAGCCTGGAGGGCAGAGGGAGGGAGGTGAAAAGAGAGAAGTGGCTGATTTATAGCTTACCATCTTCTCTGATCTTGATCGCCCTTTGTCTTGGGAGTCTCTCTTATCCAGACATAGAGATGGGAGGAGGGGATCTGTTTCAGAGATTGCTGAACTCTGGGTGTTTGCCGTTTCCTGGAGATCTTTTGATGTTCCCTTTGCTTTAAAACATTTTCAATGTTAAGTTTCTCAGCCTCTCGCTGCACCTCGACTCTCGACATCGGAGCACGATCCATCACGACTTGCCCAAACAATCTCCAGCAAGGCGAGACCTCTGCATCTCCGGGGCCGGTGACTCGGTCTCTCCCTGCAGGACCAGGCAGCAGAGCTTCTGGGGCATGGCTCTGCACCGCACCCCAAGGCCATGGGCTGCTATGGGCTATCCATCGCTCGTTCCCTTTCAAATCAACTTCATCCTTCAGCCCAGGTGACAAATTCCTGACACATCCATCACCTCGCTGGGCCAGGGATGCCTAGCGACCAAAAAACCATCACAAATCAAAAGGTTTAATGTGGAGACCTTGCTTTTCTCATTACCCATGGACTCTTGGTCAAAGGATGATGAGCTGTTGCTTCAGCACAGCCCCGTACCTGAAATGTCTCCTGGATCAGGCAGAACAAGAGAGAAATAACCTTTGGATTGTGGGTTCAGGTGTCTCTGACCCCCTTTCCTGGGCAGTGGTGGGGGTGTCCTCAGCGCACTGGTGTCCGCAGGCACCCCTGGGCAGGAAGCTGGAGATGATGGGTGCCAGGGCACTGCTGAGAGGTGTCGGGAAAGCCGGGCTGCAAAGCAGCAGTGTGGATTGAGGTCTGCGTCTCGCTTTTCTCCAAGGCAGCCTAGCACAATGACTTCTAACAGGATAAAAATCACCTCTCTGGGTGAGATATCGCCAGGCTTGTGCCCTTAAGAGCGTCCTATAAATATTGCTAAATGTCAAGAGCTTGATTTAGGACTCACTAGAGGAAGAAGTGCAGGAAAAACCCTTTCTGACCTGAGTCTTTACCAGGGTGAGAAAGGTCTCCAGCTCAGAGATGATCTTCTCTCTTGTCCGGCATGTGCAACTTGTCAGCTCTGGTAACGGACATCAGGTCTGTAATTAAAAGACCATCAAACGGTCCTTTTCCGTAAATCCTCTCACAGCACTGTCAGTTAATAAAACTGATTTCATTTAACTGGTGCCGTTTTCCAAAAGAGACAGGCCAAAGAACAACATCGCCTGTAAAACAATCTTTTTTGTTCCGTGAAAGTAATTAGTTTTGCTTGGACTTGATGTGCTTGGGGGTTAATTATCCTAAAACTGCCCATGGGCTCCCATGATGTGGGGATATTTGTGCTGGGCTGCTGGAGGTGCCAATTCTTGCAGCAAGGCTCTTTATGAGCCCTGATGATGCTCATTGTTTTCCTTGAATTCTCAGCTTCGCGGCACTGTGAGCTTGCGTGAAAATTTCCTTTCATAGGCTCTGCCCCAAGAAGTTTCCAGCATCCATGGTTCAAAACCACAACCTGAGAGTACCTGGGAGGAAAAGGCAAATGAGATTTACTTGTTTATTACTGGTTTAATCATGATTTTTATGGTAAAGTCATAACTTGCAGAACCTTGAGTTATGATTTTTCATGGCTAGGGCTATCAATGCCAGCCTGTCCTTACAATAGCCATAAACAGCTTTTTGTGATGGAGATGGATGCGGGTTTGTTTGTAGTAACGTGCTTTCCAAGTACACAGTCTGTAAAGGTGAGGTCATGTCAAAGCTGCTGGAGGTTCAGCTTCAGCTCAGGAAGGGCTTTTGGGTGGAAAAAGGTGAGAACTCCTGAACTTTCACCACATGTTAGGGTAGAAAAAAAACATGCAACCAAAAGATCTCATAAACCGTTTTTCTTTCTTTCCTTTTTTTTTTTTTTTTTTTAAAGAAATGGCTGTACATGGCCGTTCTACTTGTAACTCAGCCAAGAACAATTTGTGGCAGGAAAGTTTGAGCATTTGTAAAAATAAAATAAAAATTAAAAAAAAAAAAAAATTGAAAGCACATTAGAGGATTTTACCGTGAACCCAAACAGAGAGGCGGGTGTACAGAGGGCAGAATAGCCCCGATAGCACGACGCTTTGCATTACTGGCCATGTGTTGAAACAGAGATTTTTTTCGCTTGTTTGTTTTATTAATCACGCTACAGAGCCCGGTGTAGCACTTGCTGATTTTTGTCTTGTTAACATTTTTCTGTCCCACTGCCATTTGGTCTCCACTTGAGCTCTACACCTGCTTCCCATGTGATAAATAGGAGCCTCACATGGTATAAGAGCAGAAAGCCACCTCTTACCCCTGCCCTGGCGCATTTTGGTAACAGTTTACCTTCTGCCATCCTCTTGCACGGGTGCTTTGGACCCCAGGGCTGTGCTGACCACAGCAGGCTCGGTGTGCAGCCCTTGTTCGCATGGGATGAGTCTTCATGCAAGCGCTTCCCATGGACACCAATGGACTCTGCCATAGCAGATGTGCTGCAAACAGCAGAGCTGCCTCGCCGCGGTGAGTTGGGAAGGGAATCGATATCCTGCTGCACCTTCCCCAGCTCACCAAGAAACACAGACTTTTGCAATAAAGGGCCAGGGACAAAAACTCTAGGTGTGGGAGGGGAAACAGGGCAAGGGAGGGCAGCAGAGAGGGTCTGCTCTGTCTGCGGGGTAACGCGGGAATGTGGTGGGACGAACAGGTGGTGGCGGGGCCGATGAACAGGAGCGTCTCCGCTCGGAGCAATTGACCGCAGGATGTTGCCGAAGCCGAAAAGTTAAGCGAGATTCCATCCCGGCCTGGACATTTGCATGTCTAACAAGAATATCCAGAATTATAATAGTTAATACTGACACCACGCTCATAAGAGATATCAGATCCGCTGCCCGAGGGCAAACGCCGACTGTAACAGATTAGGGAGAGGCCTCTGCTGGGGGATGGATTTTGGGGGGGTGGATTAGCTGACACCTGCCTGACTGGGGAATTGCACCTTTCCTGAGCACTGGACGTTAACCCCTCCAGCGGGCAGCCCATCTCCCACCACAGACTGCTGATTCATCAGGATGGAAATATTCCCCGGAGACACGTCGCTGTGGATGAAATCCTGATGGAAAACGGCTCGGTTTCCTGCCAGCATACCCTTGGCAGCCCGCCTGACCAGCTGGTAGCAAGAAGAGAACATGGGAGTCCAGCTCCCGAGACATTAAACTCTCCCGACCCCCGTGCAGAGCGCTGGGCGAGGGATGGCGGGCTCCCAGCTGGTGGACCATGGCGTGGTGGTGTCTTCCAGCCTCCCAGCCTGAGCACACCAGCTGGGGAACAGGGGAGCGAGGGGCCAGGCTGCTCTGCCTTTTGCAGAAGCTGCTTCTGGGTTTTCATCTCAGATTGACCCCCAAATAAATCTTGAGTCACCGAAAAGGAGAGGCAGGGCTTCACAGTCCTGTCTGCTGCCTTACCCTGCTCATCCGCTCCTCCTTTCGTATCTAATGTACTTTTCCTCTTTTTCTGATCTCTGCCCATTGTCTGGGTGACCAAATGTCTACCAGGGTTGCAGAAGGTCCTGGTGGGCTCCTTGCAGGCTCTTCACCAGGCAGAGCTGCTGTGTGTCCAGCTTTGCTTTTGGACAGAGGAAGCTGAGATGGGTCTCTCAGAGTCCGGCAGCCCCAAGCCCAGGTCCCTATCCCCCACACCAGTACAGACATAACAGCATGGGGACCCTGTCCCAATGCTCCTTTGTGCAGGGACCCTTGGGGCTCCCTCATTCATCTTCCTCCCAGGGTCTGGATGAACAGGACATGCTCATGGGTTTCTGCATAGGCACAATGGCAGGAGTCCACTCTTAGCCCCACTCCTCAAGTCCTGTCTCTGCTGTCTGTGGGTGGCTGGAAGTGTAGTTTTTTTCTTGCTTCAAAAGCACGCTTGCCTTTGCTAAGACAAGCCTGAAACAGAAAATTCTGCCAGAGTTTTCCTCCCTGAGAAGGTCGCCTGTGCCCTGGCCATGACAAAACTCCCAGCAGCCCACGCCATCCCTCAGATAAGGTTCGGCAGTGACAGAAAACACTCGGGATATTAAAATCTTGGGCATGAAAGCTGTGCTTGGACG
Source organism: Streptopelia decaocto (assembly GCF_964273445.1). NCBI lineage: Eukaryota > Metazoa > Chordata > Aves > Columbiformes > Columbidae > Streptopelia > Streptopelia decaocto. The sequence goes on along the minus strand of NC_138675.1, from coordinate 1,140,283 downwards.
TGCCACTCCTGGAAGAGTACACAGTGCCATCTAGCCGTGCTGGTCCGAAGTACAGAGCTCTCTGCAGGTACCTTCCCAACCCCAAACCACAGCCCTTGCACCCCCGGCCTGGAGAAGCCTTGTCACCCCGTTCCATCACTGATCAACCTCAGACCAGGCTGCTGGGAGGTTCACCCTGCTGGCACCTAACCCACGGCAAGGGGATGTGCTTATGTCAGACACCTGCGTTTGTTTTTAGCTTATGGTGAGGTTGGTACCTAAGCAACCCAAGCTGGCTGAAAGGGTGATGTTTTTGGTGAAAGCTGGGGCTTAAACTGACCAGTCCCATTTCTTCACGGTCTCCTCCAGGGTGGTGGGTATGTCTCCTGGTGTCTCCCTCCTGTTTGGTGCTGACGTGCTGAGAGACCTGATCTCCTGTTCCTCACCGTTACCATTCCCTTCTCTGCACCTGATGGGTGGGAGAAGCACAGAGGGGTTCTTGTTGTGCCTTCAGGCATTTACTCAAGTCATTTCTTCAGACCCTGGCCACTATTTCCCTTCTTCTTCACCTGATAGATCTCAGTGCTAGCCCTGGCATCCAAATCTGGAAAAGATCAGAGATGCTAAGACAACTTGGGGTGGCTTTAGACTCCATCTAGCAATATCCTGAGCTCTTCTGTTCCAGCACAGCCATGCTCAGCAACACCTACCTCAGGTGTCTGAGCCCGTGTTCTCCAGCTGGCTTGAGTCTGGGGTTTCCTTTGATGCTGTGGCATTTCACCTGTGAGGAAATTGTGGGTCTTGCTGGTGCTGAGTGTTGGTTCTTGGTGCCCACATAGGGCAAGTCCTGTCTCTTGGAAATTTCACAGCTGGTGTTGACAAGGCTTACACTGTGCTGTTCACCATCTGTCTCTCCTTTCTTCCCCCCTACCATTTCTCCTTCCCTCACCAGATGATGGGATGCAGAGAGAAATGTGCCATGCACCAGCCATTTCACCTGGCACAGAGGGAGTTTTAAGACCTGATCTAGCTGGACTAGGACTTCAGTCCTCTGTCAAGCCCTGGCACAGCTGCTGGATGCCTGCCAACCAACTTCAGCCGCCACCATCAGCCAGGAACACCTGCCGGCCTTGCTGCTGGACACCTTGCCTTTTTGTAGTCACTTCTGCCTCCAAATCCTTTAGTTATGCTGATTTTCTGGCCCTTCCCAAACCCCAGTGCTGAGAGCATGGGCCTTTACCACTGTACTGTGTCAACCATATTAGTTTTAATCTCACATTGCTTTTTTATTTTGATCCATTTCTGTCAGCTCCTTCATCCACCCACTGCCCCATTGCTGGACTATGTGGAGCAAGTGAAGCATCTTGCATAACTCTGTGAAGAGTTGTGTCTCTTGACCTTGGATGTGTAGAACCTGTGGTTGAAAATGCCCTTCACCAGCTAAGATCCCATCACCATGAACTGTAGAAGACAAACGAGCAGGACCTTTGGAAAGATCAGTTTTTTGGGTCTTCTCTAGTTATTTGTGAACTGAAATCTTTACGATACTCATAACTTGGCAAAAGCTATGACAACATTGAGATACAGGCACTCACATACACACAGACAAATTATTTAAGCAAAATCCAAACATTATTTCTCCTTGGCCCAAATCTTCTGGTTTATGTTTCCCCTCAGACAATCCAGCTCAAAACAGTACATGAGGGTGGGATTAATTGAATCATCTATAGACAGCATCTATGGCAGAGCCAGTCATGTAGGCACCCTCTAGAGTAAATGCCAAGAAACTTTGTCCTACCTGCAAAGCTTGCCTGAGGATGATGTGATTTTTTCCCTAGAAGCCCCTATTTCTCTCCAGTGACTATAAAGGCAGTCAGCTCTGTAGCTGGCTGAGATGGAAAATAGCCCAGCGGTTGAAGTCTGGTGAAATGTAAGTAACTGAAAACAGTGTTTTATAATAGGAAACACTGCCTTAACACCAGAGCTTGCTGTGAGACCCACCTGTGACAGTGCAGGAGCGGAGGAGGCAGCGCCAGGTCTCAGTTACATCCTGCCCCCTGCGTATTTTCATGCACGGCTGGGTGTTCAGCTGCGGTTTTACGTTTATTCCCCACCTGCCCTGATCATGCTGGAGAATGGAAGAGCAAGATGTGCCCTGCCTCTGGCCACACTGAGATACCCTTGAGATAAGGTCTCCTGTCCACCATGTGAGTGTGGAGCTGGTTGGACACCTGCATCACACTGCTTAGTGGAAGAAAATGAGAAGAATGGGAGAAAATGGGAGAAAAATAATTTTGTCCAGAGCTATTTTGCATTAAAATTAAGGAGAAACATCAGCAACAGCAGATGGAAATATGACAAAACTAGGAAGTTTTCATCCAAAAGGTGAAATTTTCTAGAAGCTCTGAAAAGCATTAAATCCCAAGAATGAAGTGGTGACCACACTCCCAGCTCTATCAGGTGTAACATTGCCAATATGGGTGATATTATGGCAAGTCTCTCTAAAATTAGCATTTTCCTTAAGGGTCTGGCTGCTGGAGACAAAAAGCATCTATTAAAGAATCATGATTTTAAGCAAGTCTCATGGTTTCTGGAGCCTGATGTTTTAGGAGACAGTGGAATTGTTTCACATCTGTGACTGGTGATCCTGTAGGTGCCAGAATACACCTGGGAACCCTCAGAAACCCCTGAGCATGAGCACACGCGGGTGTTGGTCTGTGCTGAGGTGCTGCCAATGCGCACGATTTCAGCCAGTTGTTATTGCCCTAATAACCTGAGATGCTGAAGTCTTGTGAATACCTACGACTCTCGGCTTTCATTTCAAATAAAACTCCTTTTCTAATCCTCCCAGTTGCAGAGGAAAAAAGTTGACAGACTGTTTTGAAAGCAGCTTAAGCACCCTGAAAGCAGAAGGCCTATAAACCAAATTAACAAATGTAATATTTAAACAATATTGCAAGTGACTTAAGCCAATTCCACGCTATTTTGAAGTCCAACTGCTCTGTGCCTGGCTTGGCTACAGTTGGGACGTGATGTGGGTGAAGGAAAAGCTATCGTGTGCTCTGTAGCTTAACTCTGTTTCTGTGTCTTGTTCCTTATAAAGCCACCTCTGGGGAACCTTTCTAAAGGGCTTTACAGGAGTAAGGGCCAAGTGCGTTCTTGCGAAATGCAAGGAAATTTTCATCTGGGTAAATGGTGCAATGCACAGGGAGAGGGGCTGGATGGACAGGTTACCTGGTGCAATGCAAACCCAAAAGGATCCAGGTGGGACCAAGCAGGTCCTCTGGCTTCTCTGAGGCTTTGCATTCATGTCCTGCACCTCACTCTCTGCGTCTTGGCCTGACACCAAGGCTCTGAACAGACAGTGCATGTTATAATAGCACTTTGGAAATAATTAGGGGTGGCTTACTGGGATGCCACCGCTGCTTCTGGGAGGCTTTTGGCTTTAGGGCTCCAGTTGTAGCTACAGACATTAAAGGGCAAAAGGAGTCAAGTTAAAAATACAGAATGAAAGTGCACAGCCCAGACAAGCCCCATCTGACACTCATGGCTGCACAGACCCTTGACCTTGCACAAATGCATGGTGAGTACATGGGAGTGCCATCACTGCTGGTGTTGTCATGCTCTAAAGGTAAACACAGCGCAAACTTCGTAGAAAGAAACCGTCTCATTTGCTAGGCTGATTGCTATATGCAATCTTGTATGATATATGCAATTCCTGTACGCATAGGACCACAGGATAATTCAGGTCATAAAGGACCTCGGGAGGTCCCTGGTTCAATGTCTTGCTCAAAGCAGCGTCAGGTGTGAGATTAGATCGTCTTGGTCAGGGCTTTATCCAATCTGGTCCCCTCATTCCTGGGTGATCTTGTACGAACAGGAAACAAGTTTCTTCTTGCAAAATTAGGGCTTGAAGGTCCTTGTTTCCCAGCAGGATGATTGGCGTGAAGGGTTTTTGGGCTGCTAGGAAGTGAAGGACAAAAATCAGTGTGACTCGGAGGCTGCTTTGGCTGAGTAGGACCTTGCCCTGTGAGTAATGGTGCGGAAAGCAAAAGCGGAAGGTTCAGACTAAGACAGGTGCTGGTGGATACGGGACTGATGCAGATTAGTTTGGGAATGAGGCCTTCACAGGTTGATGGTGGCAAAGATCAATGAATGCATCATCAAATAAGAGCTGATCCATAAAACAAACTGCCATCGCTCAGGAGAGAGGCTGCACTGGGACCTCCCAAAGAGACAGTGATAAATGGAGCAGACATCCCGCTGGTCTGTGTTATCAACGGCAAACACTTTGACCCTCTCTGCTGTTGGCCAAAGTGTGCTGGTATAACAGAGAACCCTCTCATGGCCACAATGGAGCTATACTGATTTACACTGGCTGAGGCTCACATGGAGTGGAAAGAGGAGCTGGTTCCCCACAGGAACTTGTGACTCTAGCTGGCTGGGAAAAAGCTTCTGAAAACTTTTTCAAAGGAAATTTGATGGACAAAATAAGCAGAGTGGGAGAACAAAGAAAAAGTGTGGGGTGTGTGGGAGAGAAGACCTTGTACAAGCCCAACCGCATGTGGATGAGGGCTCATGGGAGAGGGGAGCGCAGTGGGGAGCAACACATAGTGGCTGAGATGTTCACGTACAGTCATGACTCAACTGTACTGAAGTTCTGCACAAGTGCATGAAGGAGATCGAGTGAGGCCGCTGTAGTGCCACAGGCTTCTTCAGAAATACAAGTCTTTCTGCACCGACCAATGTCATGCCCAGTCCTGAGGGTACAGAGGAAAGGGTTAACACCTCCTAAAGCCCTGTTGTGTTGGGAATGCAACAGAAAATCTGAAAGCAGGTCAGTACCTCAGCTGCTTCTGAATTCTCATTAATTTGCGTTCTCCTCTCATTTATTAATGGGCTGACTCACACTGTATTTGCTTTCCCTCTGCTGCAATTTGCAAAATTCCTTCTTATTCCCAGTAGCCCTCTTGGCAGTGTTATTTTTCTCTATTTTTCCCTGGCCTTTATCATTTCCTTGCAGGTCTTAGCTGAGTTTGCATATTCTTGCTCAGTTCCCCTGGTTTTTCCTTTTCAGCCTTTTTCTTTTCATCCTCAGGCCTCCTAACGCATCCCTTGGGGCCATCTCAGTGTCTCTGGGAGCAGCTGGGAATACCCCACCACCCACCATGCCCATGAAGTGGATTTTAATATCTCCCTTGGCCTTCCATTCTCTTTTTCCTTCCAGTCCCCGGTGTGGATGCTCTCCCAAAGGCTTGGAATCTCCCAGGGCCTGGACAAACCTGGGTTTCCAGACATGGAACCACAGATCCCAGCAGCCATCAGGTCCTGTGGAGATGCAGCTCTGCTCTTCGTGGCCATCTGCTCCCAAATGCTCTGTTGGGTCGGTTATTGCAGTGAGTAGACGGGTTTCTTCTGTGCTCCAGCCAACACTGACCATCTTGCTCTACCTGTGGTGGAGCCAAATCTTCTTCAACCCAAAAGTCAGGCAGCCTGTTACAGATGGCCCAAGACTGTGGTCCCTGCACTGCCACATGTACTTTGCTCCCCCCATTTGCCTCAGGCCAGAAACTGCACCCACAGAGAGCAAGGTATGACTGGACAAGCCCATTGGGGGGACACTGGGTGACTATATGAGCCTTTTGGCTCTCTACACATTCGTTCTCCCAGATGCTGGAGGGTGAAGCATGCCTAGCAGGGATTCACCACTTGGTGTGGCAATGGGGCGGGGGGTGTTTTTCTGGGTGCCAGCCTTGCCAGGGCTTCCTGGGTGCTCAGCCTGTCCTTCCCCAGATTTGCCCACAAGAGGGAGGCAGCGACTTGTGGTGTCCGCTCCCACCTCGCATGGGTGTCACAGGGTCCCTGCCACGGGGCTGGGGCTGCGTGGGGACCCATGGGCTGTGTGGGGGCCATGGGCTGTGAGGGGCTGTGGCTTGTGTGGGGCCAACCCCACCCTGCACCGCACACGATCATCGCTGCAGCCTGGGTACCTCAATGGGATGGCCAATGGTTGGTGGCTGGGGCTTGTCCATGTCACATCTCCCCTTGTGTGGGAAGAGCTGGGGCAGAGAGAGCATCGCCTTGACTCACTGTCATGTGGGTTGGTTTTTTTTGGTGGCAAAAAGTGGAAAGATGTTGTTGTTGATAATTTTTTTTACCAGAGTGAGATTTCTGTCCTCTGCCAGGGCTGGGTGAGGCTGTCCTCTGTTGTGCTGTGCCTGTTAGCTGGAGACTGTTCATTCACCCATGACACATGTAGTCCTTTTGCTAGCAGAAGACAGGAGCTGGAGGGTGTTGGCCTGGACAATCCTTTTCCATATCTCTCCAAAGCATCAGCTCTTGCCTAATGTGAAGCAAAGAATCCCAAAGGGAAAAGCTGAGGCACTTCTTGACATATATGCCAATGTGATCCTTGGAAACTGATGCTTTTTGTGCACCTGAGAAAGGCAGAAAAGTCCCGTAGGTGCAGAGACTCTGCTCAGTGGTCCTGTAGGGTACCTGGGGGTACTAATTGACAGGAAGCTCAACAGGAGCCACCAGTGTGCCCAGGTGGCCAAGAAGGCCAATGGTGTCCTGTCCTGTATCCAAACCAGCGTGGTCAGCAGGACAAGGGCAGTGACCCTTCCCCTGTGCTCTGCACTGGGGAGGCCACACCTGGAGTGTTGTGGTCAGTTCTGGGCCCCTCAGCTCAGGAAAGAGATTGAAGTGCTGGAGCGGGTCCAGAGAAGAGCAACAAGACTGGGGAAGGGACTGGAACACAAGCCCTATGGGGAGAGGCTGAGGGAGCTGGGCTTGTTTAGTCTGGAGAAGAGGAGGCTTAGAGCTGAGCTCAGCACTCTCTAGAACTACCTGAAGGGCAGTTCTAGCCAGGGGGGGATTGGGCTCTTCTCCCAGGCATCAGCAATAGGACAAGGGCCCATGGGCTTCAACTCTGCCAGGGGAAATTTAGGCTGGAGATGAGAAAGCAATTCTGTGCAGAGAGAGTGGTCAGGATTGGAATGGCTGCCCAGGGAGGTGCTGGACTCACCGGCCCTGGAGGTTTTTAAACTCAGATTGGACATGGCACTTAGTGCCATGATCTAGTAAATGGACTAGAGTTGGACCAAGGGTTGGACTTGATGATCTCTGAGGGCTTTTCCAACCCAGTCGATTCTGTGATTCTGTGATTCTGTATCCAAGGCAATAGCTCTGCTTCCAAATACTCCTAAACCAGGCTCCAGGTAGCAAGGCTCCAGTGACAGCTTTGTCCTCGGGAAGCTTGCCAAGACCCTTCCCACACTGGGGACCTGTGGAGATAGCGTGGTTAGTTATCTTCAAGCCAGGTGGACAGGTCATCCTTTGTTCTGACATCAAAATAATGGGTTCATCACACAATCATTTACTCAAATGCTGCCTGGATGACTTCAAACATAAGCATATCCCTTTGGGACGGTCAAGGGAAGTTGACAGCAGCCGGGGGTTTCTGTCCCAGGCCCTGGGTTTTTCTGTTGCCCGAGAGACCCCCCGCTCTTTGGGCTGGACTCATGCAGCTGTGATGCCCTCCTGGCTACCAGGGGCAGACTCAAGGCTTGGAGCTGCTGTAAAACGGACCATCTCAGATATGTCTCCCTGTGGGCTGTGGGGTCTTCTCACCCCAAATAAGCAGTTCATTCTTCCATGCAAAGTGGCCTCACTCCAGCAAGGGCATGGAGATCGCTTGTCACAGAGAGCTGTAACTTCAACAAAGGCTTCCTTTCTCTGAACTGCGACACAATTGTTGGAGTTAAATAAATCTGTCATGCACAAAGCAAACTGCGTTAAACAGCGTCCTCTCCCACTCCGGCTGGATAAAAGCTGGGCACTTTGGAAAGTGTTTAAAAACCATTTTTCATCCCCTTGTGTTCACTCTTCCCTCCTGTTGCATCCTCATTGCACTCACTCATCCGGGAACCCACACAAGGACCTGAATTTCTAACAGGAACAAAAAAAGCAGAAGGCGAATAAACGCAGCGTTAAAACCCATTCAGAGCTTCTATTATTTGGAACCAAAAGGGGAAGGTCCCTTGCAGTTCACTTTTAAATGTGTCTGTCTAGAGGCAAAGAGATTCAAAGTGCATTTATCATCCTTCTTATTCACCCTCTCAGTCATCCACAGCAACCCAGGGATTTTTTTCCCGCTTCGCCATGTGGTGATGGCTACAAAGCTGGCTGGGCTCAGCCACCACGCGAGGAAGGAGCGGTCTCCTCTGCCTCACACATCACCAACGCGGCTGCGAGCTGCATACGGCTGTCGCAGCATTAGTGGTGACACACGAGGTGGAAGGGGCCCGGGTGACTTGTCCCGAAACTCAGCTGGGCTGCAGGGCAGTGAAACCCGGGCTGTGGTGGGAGCAGCCAGCTGGAACCTTTTACGCATAGTAATTCACCAAAAATGGGGTTTCAGCAGGACCAAAAGGAGCTGTAAGTTCAGGTTTCAGTCATTTGGATGTGTGTGAAAGTGTCGGCACAGTCCTGCTAGATGTTTCCAAGGTAAAAACGTCTCATTTCAGAAGTGCCGGAGTATTTCATTAGACAGCCTTGAAACAAAACTCTTTTCCTATTTTCACAGGGCACTTTTATTTAAAGGCTGACCCAAAGCAGGAGAGAATGAGCCTAAGCAAAGCCACTGGGTATCCCAAAGGAAAGGGTTCCTTTTGGGTCAAGGGGACAAACGACTCCAGAGAAACCTCTTGGGGTGGTTCTAATCCCTGGGCTTGGTCCTCAGCCCCAAAGACTCTGACCCAGATGTAGGCTGAGCATGGGGAGAAACCACCGGTGTGACAGATCCTCGGAGTCACAGCAAACATCAGGACTGGAGGGACGGCAGGGAACAGGCAGAGAGGAAGTCATGAGAAATGACGTGGATGGGGGAGAGGAAGAGGTAAGGGCAGCGTATGGGTGATAACAGGGGAAGAGGAGAAGTGTGAGAGGCAGATCTGCTTGGCTTTCAGTGGTGCAAAGGAGGACATGGTGGGAGAGGGAGGCAAAGCCCAGAGTAAGACAAACTGAGGCATGGGTTGGAAGAAGGGTTGGAAACTTTGGGGTTTCTTCCCTCTTACCCTGTGGGGTTTTGCTGGGAAAAGGACACTGTGGCCCATCCAAGGTGAGATCCATGAGGCTGGTTCAGGAGGTTCAGGAGAGAAGTTCAGTGTTGGGGAAGCAGGACAGCCAGGCTGTGTGACCCAGAGCCCGGGGAGCACAGTGGCCACGTCCCTGCTGGGCTCTTGGGAGACAGTGGGACAGTGGGACACGTGCCAGTGGGACAGAGAAGGAGTCATAGGGTGGTCTCTTTCTATGGCTCCAAGTCTCCAAGTCCTCGTACCCTCCAGGATGCTGATGTGTGATGGGGTGTCTGACCTCTTTGGCACATCTGGGCAGAGCCTGCGTGGCCATCTTTCCTCTTGCCCTACTACTCTGTTTCCCTGAAAATAAGACAGGGTCTTGTACTAATTTTTGCTCCAAAACCTATTTCTTTTTCACACGCATAGCTGCCTGCACATGATTTAAATTGACTTTTAAAATGAACTGTAACTAGGGCTTATTTTTGGAGTAGGGCTTATAGTTCGAGCATCCTCAAAAATCCTGAAAAATCATGCTAGGGTTCATTTTTGGGGTAGGTCTTATTTTCAGGAAAACAGGGTAGGAACACTCTGGCTTCACGTCATACCCCCATGGCATCCCTTGTAGCCTCTTGTCCCTTCACATACTGCGCAGGGCTGCTCTTCTCACCAAGGCCAACACTGTCATCTGTCAGTCAACTGGGTGCTACCCCAGCTCTGGATCCAGCTTGGTGCCTTTTAGGTCCCCCCATGTCTCTCCAAACAGGTGGTTATGAATTAATGAGGTCTAGGGATAGTTAGAGAGTTATAAATAACTTCTGAGATTATGAATTTTAATCAGGAGCCTCTAACAAGCACAAGTTGAAATCAGGAATGAGAATGATGGTCTCCCAATGGATCTTCATTAACAATTTAAATGACTGAGGTCTTAATTAAAGGGCTCAGGACTTAGCTGAGGGATTAAAGATTGCCCAGGGGGAGAAATCAAAGACTTCTAAACCTCTTTTTTTTATACAAGGTAATGAGCTTTTCAATTAGATTAAAAAAAAAAAAAAAAAAGAACAAGGCCTTGCGGTTTTATCTGGCTTCTTCACTCATTTGAACGATGCTCAGATCCTGAGATGTCCACCTTAGCCTGACAGCCTCCCATCATGTGCAAGTCCCCCCACTGCTCCTGTCACCATGTCACCTCCATGTCCCACTGAACACTGACCCTTGGCCATGGACAGCATGAGAGTGTCCATGTTCCCCCTTAGGGAATCCCTTGGGGGTTCCTGGTCTCAAGGGAGATGTCTGCAAGGAGACACTGAGATGGGCCTAATCTCCCGTCAGCTTTACAGCACTCTCCCCTTGCTTAGGTGCTCTGAAATATTTTTCCTAAACAAAAACAAACAAACAAACAAACAAAAACGCTGCACATGTTCATCTTGTGTTTATGAAGAGTTTCAGGGTATACAAAATAGGGTTTCTTTTACAGCTGCGATGTTTGTCCATGCCCGACCCCAGGCCTGTCGCCTGTGGCACACATGCCTCCAGACAGAAGGCAAGCATTGATCTTCTCTGCAATGCCAACCCAGAAATTGTTCTCCTTGCTGGGATGGAGTCACCGTCTTGTCTCTGTTCCTACCTGCCATCAACACAACTCCACCTTGCCCAGGTAGCCCGTTGTGTGATGGCCTTCCTGAGGCTGAATTACCCGGGTGTGACAGTGATGTCTGAAAGTCGGTGACATTCATCCACCATGGTGGCCTCTGTTCATGGCAGGGTCTGCCTGTGACTGTCGTTTCTCTGTCACATCTAGTGGACACGAGGAAGGAGGCCATGCTCCAAGGTGGCTGCATGAGAGAGCTCAAGGGCAGAGGAGGCATTTCAGATCATGGGACCACGATGAGTGACCAGACCTGATCCAGTGCTTCTTTCCAAGGAGAGGAACATGGGGATCCATGTCCAGAGAGATGGAAGGAAAGAGACACCCAGGGTGAACAGGTAAGGTGAAAGTGGCTGCAAAACCTGCGTCTGGGGCTGACTCCTGGGTCTGATGGGGCTCAAGAGCAGGTTTCACACAGAGGGAAGGACATTCACAGAAGCTGTTTCTCACAAGCATTGCCATTCCTGGGAGCTCCCAAAGTGCTCCCAAGGAAAGAAGCTCAAGGACAATTATCTGCAGGGGTGGTTTGAGGAACCTGTATGAAGAACAAGCCGTTTGGGAAAAGCAGATACACTTGAGTTGGATTTCCTGGGTACTTGTGCCAGGAAGAACAACCTCCATGAAGTTCTTCTGCTGGTTAATAAGGTTTGAACTTCCCCGAGCAGCACACAGGCATCTGTGAAGTCTTACCTCCTCCACCCTCCTCCTCAAGATCTCCCAGGAACATCAGATCGCTGAGAACTGCACTGGGTTTTTGGAGATGAAGCTGGGCAGGATTTCAGAGGGCTGACAGAGATACACAGAGGCACGGAGTGCTATCCCATGACCTCTGTTTTATTAGGAAACTTGGCTAAAATGGACAGATGCACTTGGAAACTGAAGCAGGAGCCCTTTCCAAAGGGGCTGGCCTGACTGAGCACGGTCTGCTTTGGAGATGAGATAAAGGGCACTATAAAACCTGCAAAAGCCTCTGAACGGGTGTGCTGAGTCTCACCCTGGGCTCCAGGTCAGAGAGCTGCTGTTGCTCCGGCATGACGATGAAACTGCGGCTGAGAGCTTGGAACGCCTTGGAACGCCTTGGAACACCTTGGATGGGGCCAGCTGGGAACCCCTCATGGACATGGTGCCTCCAGGCTCAGCCACCTCTGCATGGCTCCCATGGGACACAGAGGTGACACCAGGAGAACAGCAGGTCCTGCACAGCTCCAGGTACGAGGGTGGAAGGATGGGATGCAGCAGGACCGAGTGGTGGCTCTGACAGGGTCCTGCAAGGGAGCAGGGCTGGGTCCCACCCTGGGGCATGGCACAGGGGGTTTGGCGCTGAAAGGTGTGGGAATGCAAAGAAACTGCCACGGAGTCATCCCTCTCCTTCACACTTTCATAACAGAGCTCTGCAGGTGAGGCGTAGTCCTAAAACCAGTGCCCATGTGCTCCTGTCCTCACTCCCTGTCCCACAAGTACCACGGCCCCAGCATCTTGGCTTGTCCAGCTTCAGGGATGCTGGAGCGAGACGTTGGCTCCTCTTAGGAGCTAAAGGACCATCAGTGAGCCACAAATTGTGTCCTTTGGGAGGAAGAATTGGGCTGTGGAAAGAACAGGCAAAACTGGTGTCCTGAGAAGACGATCCAGAGAAAACAAATTCTTCCAGGTCATGGCAACACTGAGCAAAGGGGATGCTTCACCTCCTGTGCCTGCTCCCTCTTCGGCATCCTTGCCATTGCTCTTGGCACCATATTGCCCAGGATGCCATGATGTGGGACTGGCTTCTCCCCACCACGGCTGACCCATGCCACCCTGCCTCCCGCCTCGGTCCCTCACCTGGTGAGCCTTGTTGCAACAGGCAACTGCCCCAGGCTGCGCAACCAGCCCACAAATCACCCCCACGTCAGGCACGGGTGCAGGAGCAGCTGATTTATCCTCCAACACTTGGTGCACCGAGGGCTCCTCAGCTGTGTCTCTGGACAGGCACTTTGGAGATGGGGGAGGCAGCTGGGCCGTCGTCTGTCTCAGACAGCAAAGATCTGGCAGGAGGGTCCTTGCTCATCCTCTCATTGGAGCTTGCTGAGGATCTGGGGGCTTTTGGACACATCATCTGCAGCACAATTGGCGGGAAGGTACCAGTTTTGGATCTGGGTAAGGGTACAGGCTTGTTTCCCTTCCATCACTTCCCAATCAGATGTGGGGACAGGGTTATTATTGCAAGATCAGGGCTGGTTTTGTTGTGCAAAAAGCTCTGGAGATGATGGCGCGATGGGGGTGGTGCTCTAGGGATGTGGTGGGAAGTGGATGAATGGAGCTGGTGAATGGATGGATGGGAAGTGGTGGCCCTTTCCAACCACAGAAAATTGGTTTGTTTGTCATGCACAGCAGGGCAGAGGCTTTCCAAACTCAAGGGGTCTGGCCTTGTCCAAAAGAGCCTGCTGTCTGTAGATGAGGACAAGCAGGGTGATGAGGGCTGAGACCTAGCACTAGGCAACATTAATGGAGATATGAACAACTTTAAAGGGAATCTCCCCTGTTTTTTTCCCTCCTCTTGTTTGTATGTTCAAGGCTTGGTGACCATATGCAATTGTGAGCTCTTTGGAATGGACAGCCACCTCCTGCCTGAAGGTGCAAGCTGTCTGTGCAAGCTGTGGTGTTCAGGGTGACAGTCCTTGAGGACACCCTTGATGGGCAACAGCAGAAGTTTGCAAACAAGGAGTGACTGCTGGAAAACCCTACCAGAGAGGATGGCCCATCTGTGACCTGAGAGGGGATACTGGGGTCAACCCAGACCCATTTCCACCTTTCTTTTTAAATGAGCCTTGTGCTCCTCATAGCTGAGGTCATGCATTCTCTAAAAAATGCCCCATCCATTCAGTTGCGATGCTGGGCCCCATTGCACCTCCAGGAGCTGGGGTTACCGTGTATGTCCCCAGCTGCTGCCTGTGCTTGTCTTGTTGCAGAAACACATTGGAGTGGTGACCACGGTGCACCCACCGTCGCTTGCACTGACCCCATCGCCGTCCCCGCAGCCTGAGGCGCGTGGGTGACTTCACTGGCTGCCCGGGGCTGGCTCAGGAGGGGCAGCAGCTGTGAGTCTGGTGGGGACTAACACCTATCACTCTGTAACTTCTGACGGAGGCTGGATTTGCTGAAATGTTCACTGGATTTTTTCCAGCCTGCTGGGGCCCATAAATCTGGCTGTGCCGAGGCTGCTGCAGCTCCTTCCCCTCGGTGAGCAGGGCTGGTATTTTTCTTGGAGGGTGAGACTGGTCACAACCCTCCTTCTAGCACCTGCCGCTCCACCTCGAGCCACATTCCTGAGCGGTGGCGGAGAACGGATCCGTCTCCACCAACCAGGGATGCTGCAGCCTCTGAGCTGGCCCCACTGCCCCAGCTCCTCTGCAGCAGTGAGGAGGTGCTGCTCTTCTCCCTGCTCCCACAGAAACCCCTTTTCTCTACCCATCAATCTGTTTCAGAGACGGAGAGCCTGGGTGAGCACATGTTTGGAGCAGGACTCTGAAGACGGTCCCTGGCGGCTTCTTCTTGGACAGATGAACCACAAACAACCTGTGGATGCCGAATGTCCTGTTCAGCGTTGATTCCCAGGGTACTGTCCCGGCTCAGCTGGGCGTTTGCTGTGTAGCACGGCTCCAGGGCATTTCGCAGGGCTCTCTTTTGGAGGACTCTTTTTTGGCACAGCTGTGCCTCTCATCTGGAGCTCAGGAGATCTGGCTGCTGGCATGGGGAGCTCCCAGACCCCAAGAAACAGTCCAGGATCCCCAACATGGGAGATATCTCTCGGCTGCATGGGCCATCTTGATGTCCAGGTGGACAGAGCACTGTCTGCACACAAGGGATCAGCAGAGGAGGAGGAGGCTGGGCTGGGGCAACCTGACCGGAGCAGGTCTGGATGCCCATCATTTATGGGCATGCCTGTCATTTAACATTTCTCTCACAGACTGGAATCTGGGACATCCTGGATGCTTTTCATCCTTTTACTGGTCCCTCATGCCCAGCTCCAGAGATCACCTTTGAGTGAGAAGCTCTGCTTTGGCCCTTGTTGTGATGCACCTGAGAGGGCCATGGTGCCACTAAGAGATGCTTGAATACTGAGCGAGTCTCCAAGCAGCTCCTTCTTGCTCAACTCCCACCACAGTCCTCTTGCCTCCATCACCTAGACAGTTTTCCCTGGCTGCTGTCAGCAATTTCCAGGTCCCTCACGGTCTCATTGTCAATATGAGTGAGTCCTGAGCTACGTGGGATGCAGAATGGTTGGCTGAGGGGTGCTGGATGAGCCTCATGGCTCTTTCTGCTGAAAGCCACCTGAGATGTACAAAGGGACATATGTGCATGTCAGAGAGGGCACTGAGGCACACCCGTGGGCAGTGGTGCAAAGTGAACACTCGAGAGCTCTTCTGTACACCGGAATCCCGTTACATGCCTCACTGTAATTAGCCTCTGGCTGTTCTTGCAGAATGAGCGATCGTTTCTGTGACCTGCCAGAGCAGAGTTATGGGCACAACAGGCCGGCACAGGGGGGCTGTAAAACCAGACCTGCCTGACCCACAGCCATCGTTTGTCAAAATGAAACCACCTGGCTGGAGGAAAAGGGATTCATTTGCTTCTTCCTTCATCCTATTCTTGCAGGCAGAATGGTGTCTCTTTAGGGAGTCCACAGACCTGCAGCCACAAAAAGCAGCCACTGGTGCCTTGTTTGGCTCTGTTCCCTGGTGCTTCTCACCCAGCATCATGCTCCACACAAGTATCCTAAAAACTGGCACTTTCTGGTCCCAGAAATGTCCTGCACTTGTTCCCAATAGCATAAGGACAAATTAGGAGAGTTTTGCATTGGCTTCAATTGTCTCTGTTCTTCAGGCCAGCTCTGCATGGAGATGGGGTGCCTCTGCAGTGGTTTGCCCAGCTGAACACCCCACACTTTCCCCAAATCTTTTTTGTCCTGTTTGTTCCCAGAAATGTTTCATAGGTGATGTGTGAAGTGCAGCTGCAGCCAAGGATCATCTCCAGCGGGATGGCTTTTCTACTCACCATCGCCCACTGAAGTTCATGCACCAGGAAAAGGTCATTTAATGGTCTCACAAGGAAATACCTTGTTCCCCAACCCCCTCCTGTAAGGTGCCTGGTATCTTACAAACAGATCAAGGACTTGGGATGCAACTTCATTCGAATTTAAAAGCGCATCCCCTTGAGCTGCCAAATATGGCCTGAAAGATTCAGTCAAATTCCTGGTCCTCTGCGGGGACCTGATGGGACCTTCCAGCTCCTGCCACTTTCTGCCCACATCTGTTCCCCTATATCTGAGCTGATCAATGCCAGCAGCACTGGGCGGCATTTGCTGTGTGCCAGGTTGGATGCTCAGTGCATGACAGCATCTTGTCTCATGGTAGATGACTCATTTGGGACCTGTCCCAAGTCCCAGTCTGAGATTTCCACTCCGAGATTTCCACTCCAGCCACTTTGTTAGCTCCCAGTCTTGATGGATGCACTTGTTAGCCTTAGGTTACTCATAAAACATCTTTCTTTTGTGGTTTCCAATTAAAAACATCTTTCTGTTTCATCTTTATGGGAAGTACAGCGCTTATTGCTGGGCTGCAGCTTCATTTAACCTCTTTGGCCTAAGTTAGCCAAAAATAACTAAACACAGCAGGTTTTCAGAAATACCTCTCAGCTGTCTCTTCTGGATGTGGAGTGACACGCTGCTCAAATGTTGGTTGCTTGCCTCCCAAGAGATCCCGCTTGTCTGGGCACACTGGGGTCTCTTTTTCTCTGGGAATCTTTTGTGATTCAGTGGCCATGAAAGCTGGATTCCACGAAAGGCTGGGAAGGTTGATAATGTGTTTAGGGTGTCCCCATCTGCTCTGCTTGGGTACCCAGCACCTCAGCATCTGCAGCTGCCCCAAGACTCACCTGAGGTCAGCTCAGCCAAAGGCCACAGATACTGTCGTGGCCCATTGTTGAGTATTGGTGATCCTGCTCAGTTTGAACGTGAGAGTGTACTGGTGAGAGCGGTTGGCCCGTAACCAGAAGAAGGGTTTTCTAGGCTGCTGGCCACCAGAGGAAACTCCTAGGAAGGGCCTCACATACAGCTTACACAGCTCCCTGAGGAGCTTCCTTGTTGGAGAGTAGGAAAAATAAGGATGTCAGACCCTGCTTAGGGAGGTCAAGCAACTCTTGTGACCCGTAAGTGAGAACTGACATGTTGGAGAGGTGCTCCAAAGGAGCTCCAAAAGAGAAAGTGACGCTCCCTGTGCCAAGCAAAATGTTGGCCAAGCACAAATGTTGTCTCCAGCTCCAGCCAACCTCCTCAATGTCTGAGACCAGACGAGACAACTCCAGCACTGTCCTGCCTCTGGTATTTCCTACTGTGTCCCAGCGCAGCTGCTGCCCAGCCGGAGCTGAGCCCCACATTTCATGCACAGGAGATGCAGGTGCCTGAATCTGCTCCTAGAGATGTCCCACCAGGTTTTGCCTGGTGGGTCGGTGCGAGGGGTAAGGTCTGCAGGAGAACGGCTTCACCCCATGCTCAGCTCCAGCTGGGTGACCGTCACGCCAGGGCAGGGAGCTGCCGGTGAGTGAGTGTGCGCAGGGCAGCGAGGCTGCAAGGGCAGGTTTGAGAGGGCTGGGTCACAGCGTGGACCCAGATTGGTGTTTCAGAGTGGCTGGAAGTTCCGCCTGCTGTTTGCTTCCTTTATTTCACCACTTTCAGATCCAAAGAAACAGCTGAGAACTCAGAAAACTGTGAGTTTAGAAGGAAAAAACAAAACAACGCCAAAACTAAAAAGATCAAGGGAGCTTGAAGGGCTTTATCTTCCAAGAATCTGGGATTATTTTTGGGAAGGCAAATGGGGCAGAGAAGCAAAAGGCAGCCCCTACCTCTGATCCCATCCCATCTCTTGGATCCAGTTGGGCAGATCCTGGGCTGTAAAGAGCCAAGACTCGGATTTATTTCTGCAGTTTCCCATTATCCGAATGTCCTACTGGAACGGCACCAAAACGCAGTGCCGGGAGTTTTGTAACACTTTCCTGCTGCAGTGCATGGAGTTTGCACATCCCGCTCCCAGCCTGGGCTTCCTGTGCACTCAAAGGGTCAGATCAGGCCACAGGGATAATACTTCTCCTACAGCACCCCAGATATTCAGATCTGAGATAAACAGAAGCCCCCCCATGGTGTCACTGGGAGGTGAGAGAGGGGACAATACAGCGGGATGCTGGCCCAGGAGGAGGGGACATGTCCTGGCTTTATTGCTCTTCCCTAGGGTGCATGTTTGGGTTGCTCAGGGTGGTTTGTGCCTCTGCCCTGACCCTGGCTGCAGCTTTGCCCTTAATCTCTGAGAGCCCTTCCTTCCCTCCCCAGACATATTTCACCAGCAGGGAGCCAGGATCTAGCCACAAACCCTGAAATAAGCCAAATTGCCACCCATTGTGTCCACAGTTGGAAGAATCTACACTGAGAGACATTAGAAACATTACATTTTGGGGCAAATCACAGTGGCCAGCAAAGGATTGGTTCTTACCAGCGTGTAAGCTAAAGGCAGAGATGTGACCTGTTCCCCTAAAGACGTTGTTTTTCCTGAAAAACTACAGCACCGCTTAGTGCGGGGACCCCTTTCCACTGCGTGCACACACGGCTACTCTGCAAACACTGCTGGCCTGGCCGGCAGGTGGAAAAAAATCACCTTGCTGGCCAGCAAAAGCCTACATATGTTTTTCTGCAATGTTTGCAGTTAGAGGAGCTGGGTAGCAGCTGTCCCAGGCATCAGCAATAGGACAAGGGGCCATGGGCTTCAACTCTGCCAGGGGAAATTGAGGCTGGAGATGAGAAAGCAATTCTGTGCAGAGAGAGTGGTCAGGATTGGAATGGCTGCCCAGGGAGGTGCTGGACTCACCGGCCCTGGAGGTGTTTAAACTGAGATTGGCCATGGCACTTAGTGCCATGATCTAGTCAATGGGCTGGAGTTGGACCAAGGGTTGGACTGGATGATCTCTGAGGGCTTTTCCAACCCAGTCCATTCTGTGATTCTGTGAGATTTTTGCACATCTGCAGAACAATGCTGTCTGCACTTGAGGAGTTTTGCTGTAAAGGGTTTCTGAGGTGTAAAAACGTGGCTACTCTATTTCTGAATGTAGTGCTTTAGTCTTTAAGAACATGATTTAGAGAAGTAACTGGTTCAAAGCTATTACCCCCTCGCTCTGAGCTCTGTTCAGCAAGGCATCCATACGAGGTGAAGGCGCCCGCGTTTGGCTGGTCCAAGCGAGGTGGGTGATTCACCGTTGCCCAGAAGGAGCGTGCTGTCTGCTCCCCGTGCCAGGAGGGTGCTCGGCACCAGACACACGCCGTCTCGTACACAGGTTGCACAACCCTGCTGGGGTTGCAAAACGTGGAGCTGTCGGCTGCAGTCACACTCCAGCGACTCATCCGAGAGCGAGCCACTGAGCGCCCGGGGTGCCAGGCTGTCCGAAAGCATGGACAAAATGCCAGTAAGCAGGGTTTTAACAAGCGGTACACTGGGAAAGTGTATTTCCTGCTGAAACCGGGTAAGAAAAGCAATGGCCCCAGTGCTGCGGGTGTCAGGGTGTGTGCAAGGTGCTGGCTGCTGGCAGGGAGAGGGAGGAATGGGGAAGGAGGAGGGATCATTTATCTTCTTTCAATACATTTTTCATGAACCAAGCACCTGCGCGGGTGCACACCAGCCTGCGGTGCGGGGGGAGCGGGGCAGCACCGCGCCGGGGGCTGTGCCGGCCCCGTCACCGCGCAGGGCTGTCCTGATCTGATGCGGTCAGGAGTAATCCCACACAGTTATTCTGAACAAGCACTGTTTTCCTTGGAAATAAAGAGCCTGCTTTCAAAATATCCCATTTCTATGAAATATTGTTTTCCTGCTGCCAAGTTTGATTGGGATTTTTTCCAAAAATTATGATATTTTATTTCTTTTTTATTTTCTTTTTTTTTCATCTGAAACTCTACCAAAAAAACCCCATCAGAGAGAATGGAAAGAGCGTGGAGAGAATGTGTTTTCTGTTGGCTCGACAGTGCACCCGGGCTCAGCATGCTGAGTAACCTCAGTTCATTAACAGAGACACTGCGCCGCCCCGGAGCGATGCACCTGCTGTCCCTGTGCATCCACAACTTGCTGCTGTGACTGCGAACCTGATGCAGGTGAAAAACCGACGGACTTGAACCTGAAATTGTTCAGACCTCTTCTGATTACTGTTACAGAGCTAAGCAGCCTGCCCTAAGAAATTATGTGAAAGTACAACATGTAGGGTAGGTGTGGTGGTCAGGAAGGGTGACACGTGCTCACGACAGTGCCGCTGCCCGCTGGGCTGGCAGCCCCCATTTTCCCATTCGCACCGATGTCCCTGAGATCCCCAGGAGATGTTTCTCTTTCCTTTATTTCCAAGAACTGCCTATGTCTCTGCTCCCTGCTCTTCCCACAATATTTGTCCCCAGTTTTTCCCAGATAACAACCCCAGTTGTGGATTCCTCCTGCCTGCATCTACCTCTGCCACGCAACCACCTCCCCTCCTTGGGGCAGCAACAGGGAGGTGCAATTTGTGTCGTCCTCCAGAGCAGTTTTCCTCCCTGGGAAGATCTGAAGAAGACGCTGCAAAGAAGCAATTCCCAGGCACACAGACATGGGGCAAGAGAAGGGAACGTGTGTGTTATGTTCCCACTAAGACCAAACGAGGACAGCCCTGCTGATCAACAGCACAGACAAAACTGAAGCCCAAGAAGCCACAAAGTGCTGGTACGGGGGAGATCGAATGCTGAGGAGATGAAGGGTCCTTCCCTTGGTATTTCCTCACTGCAGGAAGATGGTGGAAGAGGAGAAACTTCTCCTGTGTCTCCAGCTCCCAGCAGAGGAGAACGTGCAACTTCATGCTCAGGCATGCAATATACAGCCAGTAATGCTGTGATAGAGCAAGAAAAACATGTAGAAAAAGCAAAATCCCACAGAGTCAAATCATCAGCACCCACCATAGCATGTTCAGCACTCTTGCCTAATGTACAGAAATTGGATTACGAGTATATCCCAGAAAAGTAAGAAGACCTCCTTTTCCTGGGAGAGCTTCTCCCACACTGGAAGGAGGGATGGTTAAACTGGTGTAGGACAGCTTTTCCAACCACAGGACAATGGCCATGGTCTCTGTGTCATTACGATTGTCAGCCTGTGCTTTAAATGGCACAGTTTGCAGACTGAACTTCGGAGCTCCTTGACTGGTCATTACAAAGTTTCCTAGAAAATTTAACATGTGATCCCGTCATTGGCATCTAACACCAATAAACAAGCCTTGATGCGGGTACTTTCCATCCGCAACACTGCGAGTGAGAACATCAGAGGTTTCTCTTTCCTGTAAAAAGCTATAAACCAGCCAGGTAATTAATTTTCTGCTTTTGAGGAGAGCTTAGTCTGGCAAGCAGTTCAAGGCAGGAGCATTAGCAGAGCTCAGCTCCCGCTGAACCCCGGGAGAGATGGATGTACCTTCTCCTAAGGGTCCGCTCAGCTGGGGGGCAGCTCGTGAAAGCAAAATAGGCTTCCTAACGGGAATGGCATCCTGAGTCATTATTTTCAGATACTTGAGCGTCAGCCAAGGACATACGGTGACTATATCCCAGCGTGAGCCCTGTTGATTTTATCGTCCTGTTATTCCACCACGCACAAGGTCACTGCCTACCCTGGGCTTGGAGGGGCTGACCCAGCTCTGCCTGACTTCCCACCAGACCTTGTCGCCATCCAGCAACAAGCAGGGATCAGTGCACGTCTCAGAAAACAGACATAATGAGGAGGTGTTGTTGCATCCCACGATGAGTTATTGCACAAATTACAGCAGATGTTTCCACCTTCTCCTCTCCGCGGCTGCTTCAGGAGGTGCAGGATGGGGGCCGGGGTGTTGTTTCTGCCCCCTCTCATTGTTGCAGTAGTTGTCCCAAGGGCTGGACTAACAGCTTTCTCCACGTGCTGGGATCAGTGACCTGCAGGTCCGTGTGAGGTGATTTGATGAAAGAAAAACACACATTTTGCAAAGTCTGTTTGTGCCGTTTTGCTCTTCATTGGCAAGTGCCGACTGTGCCCCCAACCAGCTCCGCGGTGCAGGTGGGTTGGCTGGTGGCAGGGGGTCACCATGGACATGCTTCTGTGCGCTGAGAGCAAGAGCTCTGAGTTCACGGACAGCTGGTGGTGGCCTCTGTGCAAATCCTGATATTGCTCCCATGTCAACTGGGCTAAATTGGTCAGTTGGCATGGCCTGGCCTGCCCAGCACACCGTTCCTGCCATGTCACCAGTCTCAGTGCCACGCCAGCTCTTGGCCCCGAGGGGTCTGAGCACCAGCCACCCTGCAGCCCTCACATCCTGGGTTTGGAGCCTTGTGCAGGATCTGGGATGGGCCTCTTGTCCAGGCTTGGCCTTTCGATGCTGCTGTGGAACTGGGCACACACACCAGTTCAAACAGGGGTTTGTTATGGTCCAATGCAACAGTCTGTCGTGTCACCTGGCGGACAAACGCCTGTCTCCAAGTGGTGACACATCTTCCCTCCATGCTGCCTCTCCCCTCTGTCTCTTCCTTTGCCCCATCCTGCTGAGCCCAAAGAGCAGAAAATAACTGTGCAGCAGCTTGCTGCATTTCTGCAGGGGCTGGGGGATCCCCTCCCCCCCACCACCGCTGCTGTGTGTAAGTGTTTTATTGTTTGCCTGTTGAGGTGTGAATGAAGTAATGGGCTTTCTCCGTCACTTCATCTGTCTCCGGCTGACAGCTTTGCTTAGACACATTGTGCTGTTCTGTATAAACCCTGTCACCTTGCCATCTCCAAACAGACAGCTTCCTCTGGGAAACTGTAATCAAGCCCTCCTGAGCACTCAGCTCGCACTGTCCGCGGCTCGTAAATCACGGCGGCTTTCCTGGAAAATCGCGAGAGGAGACAGACAGACCGACACGCACGCACCCGGCCGCAGGGTCCCCCGGCTCCCGGGCAGGGGCTGGTCACGGGCAGCGGGGCTTTCCGGGAAGGAGGGAAACTTTGGCTGCCGGTGCGAGTGTGCCTGGCCGGGCTGTGAGGACGTCAGCGGGGCGAGGAAACGCTGCTGCTGACCCCAGCGCTGCTCCAGCCCATGCTCTGGATGGCATTGCCGCAGCATCTCTGCAGTGCCCGAGGTTGGAGGTGCCACTGACCCGATGGCAGTGGGGAGGATCACTGAGCCCCGTGGTCTCCATGTCCAGTCATTAGATGAGCAACCTCTTCCTTTCAGTGGTGCTGAAGTCTCCTCTGATACCAAGTCACTGTCTTCTGTGGGCAGAGACAGATCACAATCATGGCTGGGCTGCTGCTGAGCGCTCAGCCATCTCCAGGGGTGCCGGGCACCCCTCAAGCCCCCAGGTTGGAATGAGCATTCCCTGTGAAGTGCAACGGGAGACAGCACCCGGCCCACAGGTACCAGCTGCCCTGAGGTCACGGCTCTGCTCCTCTCACCACATTCTGCTCCTCAAATCCCAGCTTCAAACTGCTCAGCTCGTGCATCACCCCGGTTGCCAGGCAAGCTGCCTCTGCCCAGGACCCGTCCGTCCTCCCGGGAGCCCAGCCGTCAGTGCGTCAGCATCAGAGCTGCTGCATACACCTCTCAGCACCGGGGGAACCATGTGCGGGGCTTCTCTCCATCCACCTGGGTTTAAGCACCGTGTCAGGAAGCAAGCTGGTTGCTCCCGTTAGCAGTGCCCGCCTCTCACTCAGTTAGTTTGGTACAATGCTTGGTCAGGAGACCTGACCACTGCCAGGAGCTGCCACCACCATCCCTGGAGCTGCGCAAGCACCCATGAAAAGCACCCACCTGTGCAAAGCCCCCAACTCGTGCAAAGCACCCACCTGTGCAAAGCACCCACCTGTGCAAAGCACCCAACTTGTGCAAAGCACCCACCTGTGCAAAGCACCCACCTGTGCAAAGCACCCAACTTGTGCAAAGCACCCACCTGTGCAAAGCACCCACCTGTGCAAAGCACCCAACTCGTGCAAAGCACCCACCTGTGCAAAGCACCCAACTCGTGCAAAGCACCCACCTGTGCAAAGGACCCACCTGTGCAAAGCACCCACTGTGCAAAGGACCCACCTGTGCAAAGGACCCACCTGTGCAAAGCACCCAACTCGTGCAAAGCACCCACCTGTGCAAAGCACCCACCTGTGCAAAGCACCCAACTCGTGCAAAGCACCCACCTGTGCAAAGCACCCATCCGTGCAAAGCACCCACCTGTGCAAAGGACCCACCTGTGCAAAGGACCCACTCATGCTGTGCACTCCATGGGACCAGTGTGTCCTGGTCAACTGGGCCTGGGAAGAGGTGGCTGAGGGTTTTGCCCTCTCAAGCATTCACTCTCCAGGGACCTTTCAGCTGGAAAAATGTCATGTACTATTTTTTTGCCACTTTTATCCACTGTCTTGGGAATTTCAAGCAGGTGGGAGCAGAAACAGGGTGGGAATGACCAGTTCAGCACCAACTGGAGAAAGCCTGTCCTCCTTCCAAAGGGACTAGCCTCCCCATTTCCTGACAGACCTCTGTTACCATCAGAGATACCAATTTTGGAGGGCAACAAGGCTTTACGGACCAAAGTCCTCATTTCATCCCTCCTTTTCCCTGGATCACCGGGCTACCAAGCCTCCCGTCGCCTGAGCCCAAACCTGTGGTGGAGGTGCTGAGCTCCAGAAAACAGGCCAGCTGAGTTGCTGGTCCAGCACCATTGGCAGGGAAGCATAGATCTGTGATGATGGAGTGCTAAATACCAGTGAGGCGGGAGAGGAGACAGGGGCCGAGCTGGGGTTGGGGCTCTCTGTGAAATACAAGAGGACTTTATGTCTCTGTTAGGAGCCCGCAGCAGCTGATGTCGAGCTGGAGCACAGTGCATTAACCTGAGATTAGGAGAAGACTAATGATCGCCTGCCCGGCGCTGTCATCCCTCAGCGTGACGGATGCTTAAAGACTTTGCCGCACGGTCCTGGAGGATGGACCAGTGTGTGCGGAGAGGCTGCCGGCGGTGAGAGGTGAGAGCCTGGGCCCCGAATCCCCAGCCCAGTGCAGGAAACCATCAGCATGATGTGCAGCCTTAATTAGAGGGGAATAAACTTAGCAAAGAATTCAAACATAAATTTGCTCTTGCTGATTTCAGACTTCGCACACGTTCACTGAGCGGACGGGTTCCCCCAGGACCCTGTACTGAGCTCTGCACTGTCTCTGATTTATAAGGTCCTCTTGGACATGTTAAATATAGTATTAAGTGTAATAAATGTAGATCACTTTCCTAAATATTCTGTGATTTATGCCCGGACTCCTTCCCCTGAGAGCTGGGCTCATAAATCCTCTGTGCAGAGCTGTCGCGGGGGGCACATTTCCTCGGGCAGGTTGGAGAGTTAATAAGCGGGAAGGGAGCACCAAGCGTGAAAAGGAGCTGGGGAGAAAAGCCAACACGAGGAGGGTCAGAGCAAAAGAGGACGGAGCTGTGGGGGAGGAGGGAGGGTTCCCAGCGCCCTTTTTTGGCACGGGTGGCACCCCTGTGTTGGGCAGCAGGGTGCTGTGATGCTCCTGCCAGGGAAGGGCTGTGGACGTCTCCAGGCAATACAGCCCTAAAGGAGCCTGCACCAAGGGTGCTGAAGCTCTGGGCACTGCTCCGGGGGTAGGAAGCCGTTGCTGTGTTTTACAGGTTTGCTTGGCTGACCATCCTCCTGTGGCAGCTTAAAACTGGACACATCCTACCAGCACGGGCTGCTTTTTGCTTCCCTTCTCTGCGCAGCATCCACCATGAACATTAAACAGGGAAAATGCTGACACAAAGGCTGGAGGATGTGCTGGGAAACCCCAGAGTCCAGCTGGAGGGAACGGGAAGAGTTTCACCTACGCCCAGTGGAGCACAGCCCAGGGAATGGGTGTCCCCTCCCCAGGGGACCACGTCCAGACCTGCACACCATGATGGGGCAGCTCCGAGAGCCTTGCAGTGGTGTTAACCCCACCACAGCCTGGAGACAAGGACTGCTGCACAGCAGGGCTGAGGGCTGTGGAACAACAGGGGAGGATGCTCTGCACCCTTCCCTGCAGGGCTGTGGCAAAGGCTGGGATGCCTTCTTCAGACTTGCCCTTGACACTCGTGCCTGCTGATGCAGTCCTTCCTCTCTCGCACTCCCATCTCTGGGCACCTCTTTTTCCTCATCTTACTTGTGATTCCCTCCCTTTGGTTCCTCCATCCTCCTCCAGCAAGGCCCAGACTCCTGCCCACCAGCATATGTGTCTGCCAAGCCCCCACAGACCTTAATTCTCCTCTTCCCACCTCTTCCCACCACTTTCTCCAGCACCCATTTTCCATCCCCATCATGGGGCACAGCAGCTGATGGCTTATTCCCCCCATGGGACCACACTCTCTGAAGCTGTTGCTGCAGTTCAACCACTGTCTGGGCAGTGGAGGGACCAGCAGCTGAAATTATGTCTTCTCTGAAGAAGCCAGACCACCCTTGCAGCTATTTCCCCCCTCCACCCGATGAGAAAGCAGCCTGGGATGAGCCGTACTGCCGATGGGAAAGCAACGCTGCAGGCTGGGAAGGGTTGCAAGTTCAGAGGAGGAACCTCTGGGCCAAATGGGAAGGGGACTCGTTTGAAAAGAGCCTCCCAAAGGGATGAGAAAAGGGAAAAAAATAGAAGTGAAAAAAGCTCACAGATTGTCATCAGCGTGCACTGCGGAGAAAGGCTCGCTTGTGATCGCGGACCGTGCTTCCCGAGGAGGACAAGAGGGTGATTTATCTGTCGGAACAAGAGATGGGAGATGGGAGAGATGCAAAATGTGGATTTGGCCAGAGAAAACAGTGGTGCCAGCCCTCGGCACAACAAGGGAGGCTGTTGTGGGAGAGGGGATTGAGCAGGCCCTTTTTTTGGAGGTGATCGCACCAGTTTGCCTCCTTGGTACACACAAGGGTAATCTCAGCGTGCAGCTCCATCGCTGCTCAGCTACAGCCAAGGCAGGAGGGCTGGAGCGGGGCACGAGGCCAGCGCTTTAATGACCATATTCTGCATTACGGATTTCCAGTAAAAATCCATCATGATTAACACGTTGCATTTGTCACAGCCTAGACTTTCATGACAAAAAACATGACTTTTTGGGTTTTCTCACAACAAGTCATGTTCTTTGTAATCTAATAAGCGCTGCTCCCCCACAGTCCTTTACAAACTCGTCTCTGTTTGGTTCCCGGGTCGTCACAGATGGGAAAATGACCAGAGCTGTGAAACGCTTTCATGCCATTTGTCAAGTTTTATTAAATGGCTTGGAATATTTTTATTACCAAACAAGGGTTTCTCAGTGGGGCCGGGGACCCCGCGTGGGCCCTCCTCCATCTCCGGGGCTTTCGTGTGTTTTGTGTGACTCTCTTCCCCCGTTTTGCCCCCGCAAACAGGCACTCTGAATGAGAATCTGAGATTTCTCAGCAGCCTGGTGTCAAGCAGGGGAAACCTAGAGCAGCATTTGTATTTAGTTGCTTGAGGTATTTCAGTGCAAAAATGTGGACTGAAAATGACAGCAAACAGGCAGTGAGGTACAAAACCCCGTTGAATTATTTTTTCCCCTGTTGGAAACACAGAAAACCACCTCGTGCAGGTTTGTTCCCATTGGTATCAGCAGGGCTGGAAGAAGCACTCACAGATGAGGATGGGACATGCTGGTCACATCACCGGTGTGACACATCTCTGTGCCATTTCACGCCATGCCGCACCACCCTGCTCTACCTTATCTCATCCCACCTCGTGTTTCCCAGGACTGGTCTCCTCGTTTCCTACTTGCAATTAGTTTACAAGGTCAGCGCAAGGACTGTTGCGTGCAGAATGCACCCCGTCCAGTCAAAAAGTCTTGTTCTAAATTCTTACAATGAAAAGTGAGGAAGAACATGAAATCCTGGCAGCTGATGTAAAGTAACCCGTTGGTCTCACAGCACAATATATATTTGCAACCAGAGCGTGTTTGTGATCCATGCCACAGAAGGCCAGCATACAGTTTAGCTATTTATTGCAGAAATTGCAGGGGTTTGGCAAATAATGGTAAGAATGACGCAGGCTTGGGCTTGGCTTCTGGCCACGGGGCTTTGCAATGGGAGGTGGGGATTCCCCACCATAGGAAACCGTCGCGGTCACCGAGGAGGGATTTTCTGAGAGACAAAAATATCTTAATTGCTTTGACCGAACTTTAATTACCAGGCAGGAGGATGGGTCTTATCCTGGGGCAGGTTATCCGCTCCTGTCAGGTCAGGCACAGCATAACCAGGACCCCAGGTGACCTGGATGTCCGGAGGTGAGGGACCCACCAGAGGTTCAGGGGACGTTTCTCAGCCAGAAAGGAGTGATAGGACAGACATGAAGAGATGTCCCAGCACATGTGGTATATAGCACATAGCTCAGTGGCTATGCCTTAGGGCAGTGAATGGCACTGATTTACCCCATAAATCTGTGCATGGCAAGTTCTGCAGTACCTTGATGACGGGGGACCCTGCAAGATCAACTCTGAAATCAATAACCAGTAACCATGGTCCAGTAAACCAGGATCTGTAACATAATGTCTCCTAAGTCTCAAGGGCCAAGAGTGTGATTTGGATAAAGCAACGTTATGCACAGCACCAGTGGAAATGAGCAGTCTGCTGGGGAGTCTGCTCATCGGATGCTGCATCACGTGCTGTATGAGCTACGTGATGGGATTATTTATCCATAAACAACATTTTCCTCTTTGTAAGCCGCAAAGCAATCACCACTGTGCAGCATGCATTCCCCTGCTCAGCAAAGAGCAATGCACCCGCCAGCCTAAACCGTGAATAAGGAAGAAACACTTTAATTTTGTGAAAAACTTTATAGGTTGGAAGACAGTTTATGGGGGCAGATCCAGTATATAATACTGCAGCCTAGTTTGGTCAGGAGAAGAAACCAGTATGGAAAGTCAGGCTAATCTCTTAGCACAATGTATTTTTCCATATTACAGGTGTCAGTCTCCCATGACATGGACATAAAGAGGATCCAGACAAACCCAGGGAGTGGTTGTCATGCAGGAACGGTTGCAAGTAGATGAACAGGGAAAGAAAGGACTGAGCTCTTCATTATGGTTTTTGTCCAGAATCTTCGGTTGCTTCCTGGGTTGAGGCTGATGCTGGGAATGTGGCCCAGATGTGGAGTTCACAGAGTCACAGACCCGGGACACCAAATCTCCCCAAAGCCATGTCCCGTCTCCCTTCCTGCAGCAGTGGTGGATCTCCAAGAGATCAGTGAATTGGGAGATTGGACTAGATGATCTTCTGAGGTCCCTTCCAATCCCAAACATACTGTGACTGTGCTCCATCCAAGCACCTTGCTTTTACTCCTCTGCCTTAGACACTGAGTTTTCACTGAGTTGCAGATTACCTGATTCTGCCCCTAACAAGTGCTTGCTTGTATTTCTGTAGAGGCTTGCTGTGTGTTTTCATTTTGAAAATTATCATTATTGCTTTCTGTCCTTAGTTCTAAGCACACTCAGCTCTTTGCAAGTTTCCTTTGCATATCCCTATCACATTTGGTGTTGCCAGTGTGTCAGGTTCTCTCCACTTTATCAGGATAGTAACTTCTACAGATACTAATATGGCCAACTTGCCTGTTTCTCTTCTCACCAATTTAATTTGCTTCTAATCTTATGGGTAGTGTCAGGGCTGTTGCTCAAACCACTTGGGCCCCTCTGTTGTGTTTTATGGTAAGATACAGTGATGCATGACCAGGTTTCCCTCACAGAAGCCTGGGGATATTTAACCAGCATCTGCTAATTTGATGGCACAAGTGGAAAAGCAAGTCAATCTAGCAAACGTACTTGATACAGATTTGCACCGATCATTTATTTCCCTTTGCCATTTTGCAGACACCACTTTTATGATCTGCTCCATTGTTCACCTTCACTTGGAAGCTGATCCTGAAGCTCACGATCACAACAAGCGGTCAGTCTCTTGCCTCATTCAGTGCAGCTCCTGACAGCCATCCAGTTTCTCATGAGTTTGACGCTGTTTTGGTGCATCATGCGTCATTGCTCCTCTGCTGCCACAAGACGTGCTGCAGCAGACCCTGCTGCCGTGTAAGGTTTTGAGTTTTTGTCCTTTTTTAATTATTATTTTTAAACTCCTGTTTCATACTCAGTAGTAGCACTGGAAAACACAGTCATTTCTGAAGGACATGAGTTCTTCCATCTGTTTTGAGAAGGCGGGGATGTTTTCTTGGAAGGGATGCAACTGAAAGCTGTCTGAAGGGGCTGCGTGTGAGACAAACAGAAATGTCCCGGACTGGGAGGAAATGTACTGCTGGGACACAGGACCCCAGCAGGGCTGGTGGAGGGGGCTCGGGGGTCTCCAGACCAACCTCCCGCTGGCAGCAGGACTATCTCCAGCCCTAGAGCGGGGTGGCCATGGCTTTGTCTAGCTGAGTCCAGGAAAAACCCATCTGGGGACCTGTCCCATGGCATGGTGGAGAAGAGATTCTCGATGTCCTGCCTGGACCCACCAAGCCCCAGTATGCAGCCATTGCGCCTGGTACCATCGGTTTGGCTCTGTGCTCTTTGTAACTGCCATCCGAGTGGCTGCGGCTCCACTTCATCGTGGGGTGAGGTGACTTTGTCAGGACAGTCATGCAGCACCTGGGTTTGGTCAGAGCTCAGAGGAGACCCCAAAGGCAAGGCGCCCAAGCACCAGCCCTCGTACACCCGTGTGGCAGCCTCCCAGGGACCCCACAGCTGCCACTTGTGTGAGCAGAGGTGATTTATGCTGACTTTTCATTTTGTTGTTTAGTAAATCAGGAACTTGGAAATCAGAATGGTTTCTTGTGCGAGCCTCACTAACGGCCGAGGTTATCACAACAGCTGTAAATCCCCCGCGATTCTGGATGGGAAATCTCATTATTTCTCCTCTCTCCTTCCCTCCCTGGGCCATGAGACCTGGCAGAGCCACAGGAGAGAGGAGTTGATTCAATCCAGCTCTGGCTGAAGTGATCAACCATGAATCATCATCCCGAGACCCTCTCCTTTGCGGAGCCTGGACTCCCCGGGACGTTGTGCTGCTGGTCCATGAGAAGGTGCTGCCTCCGAGGCCGAAGCAGAGAGCGAGGTGGGACACCTCTTGCCTTGACAAGGCAGATTGACATGCAAGAGAGCTGGAAACCATGCTGCTCTCCTTTGTTTTTTGTCCACTCCAGTCACTCTGTGTGAGGACACAAAATAGCCAAGAGAGAAGGGGAACAATGACGCTGGACAACCACCATGAGCAGGACTTCTAGGACTCAATAAGACCATAAAAGGTCTTCATCCTGCTAGGACATGAGGAAAAACACTCGTGAACAAGGACAGACCCAAAGGGAATTCCTCTCCTCTCTCCTGCTGCCTTCCCATCCGTCTCTGCCCCCTGGGAGGGGAGTGTTTCTGCATCACCCTGTCCCATCGGTCCCTCTCTCCTGATGCCTGCTCCCCTCCTCCTGCATTTCTTGGCCCTTGGTGCCGTCTCCGACAAATACTCCAGAGTCTTGCAGTTGGCACGTAGGGAGGACATCTTTCTCCTTGCCAGCAGCCCAATGGACTCAGATGTTTTATGACCTTTCCTTGCACTTGCCAACCCTCTGGAGAAGCTGTGGCTGTCCATGAAAGTCCTTCTTAGCTGGTACATCTTGTACGAATTGCTGCTAAAATAAGGACTGCTGCACCACAGCACATCAGTGAGTCCCACAGCAAGACGTCTCCTTTTCATCTGCTGCGATTCAGTCCTGCCCTCCTGTTTTCGGATAACAAGAGAAGAGGGTGAGATGGAGGACACCAAGTTGTGTGGGTATCCCTGTTCCAGTACCTCCTCCTTGCCTGCTCACCCCATCAAACTGTCCCTGGGGGACCACACTGCTGTCCTCTCCCAGGCTTTCTGCCCCTCTGCTCCCCTATATCCCATGGGGCTGACTGGACCACAGAGTGATGCTCCAGACAGGGCAGCCCACTGGTTCCTCTGATGACTTTATAATACATTCCAGATTCTTCTCCATTCCCATCCCTGCTGCATCCTATCATTTCCCTGGGTTTTTTTTGTTGTTGTTGCTGAGTGCAGATCTTTGTGTGCATATTTTTGTTTGCAGCTCAGTCATTTCATTCTTATGTTCCTACACAAGTCTTGGATGCATCATCAGGCCTCAGTGACTTATTGCTCTTCCGTGTGCCGATTTATTCCCCCATCTTATTCTGACACCACCGTCGCTCGTTTTATAACCTGAAATTAGCAGATCCAGGGCAGCTTTCTCCACAGCACCCTCTGTGTCCCGAACAATTTGAAGAAACCACCCGGCTTCCCATTGCTACTTTTTACCATCACCCTCTGTTTCTCTCCTAGGCTTCCAGCTAATTGCACACATCATATTTTATGTCTTTTTATTGCTTATTTTTATACCTTTTTATTTTATAACATTTTTTGGCATTCAGTCTGATGAAATCCCATCCTAATTCCCTTGTTAGGCAATCTCTGGCATGCTTTATGCTTGCTTCTCTTGCCTGCGCTAATGCTGGATTTCCCTTTTCTGAAGTGCCCCGTTCAGATCAAACACACGATGAAACTCTGTCGTTTCAGTAAATGCTGTTGATTTTCTTTCCCAGGTGGGCCCTTCTGCTTTTCCTCTTAGGATATGCAACCTTCAAAGCCTCATTGATGGGCACATACACGGCTTCCATATCAAAGCCATGGCCTTAAATGAATTCGCCTTTAGGGCCCTTTAAATGAACCCTCCTCATGTATTTATTTTGAAGTAAGTTCCCACTTTCTAACATTGAGCAGCCTCCAGCAGTTTTGGAGACAGCGCTTCCCCCAGCGACTCTGGTTAATTGTGTTGTGATCACTGGAAGTTAATAGCTCACTACTGGCAGCTTCTTGAAGCAAAATCTCCATGTGACTTTGGATTGAGGGCAGGAATGGCAAGATGTCTGCTCAAAAAACCCAAATAAACAACCCCGGCAGTAGTCGTAACTCTGTGTGTTGCTGTCTGGCTCAGATTAGTCACCCAAATCCTTCGTACTGCAGTTGCAGCTATTTGTGGGAGAAACGTCAATTTTGATAACAGTCATTACAGTCAGTTCTGAGGGACACAGAAGCCTAATTATGAGTTCGAAGCAGTTTTGTCAGACGAGTTCTGGATTCTGTGTCTCCAAACTGAACACATGAAAATGAGGCTTGAAGCAGCAGATATTCCGCCAAATACTGCAGATTCCCAAACTTGTCAAATTAGAGTAAACTTGCAAGTATAATTATATGCATGCATGTGTGTCTTAAAAGCATCCCTTGCAAAAATATCCCGTGTGTGTCACGGTGAGAAACTACTCCTCTAAAGCATGCCCCAGTCGTGTTCCAGGGCTTGTGCTGAGGGTTTGCAGGCACGCTGCACCCCTGATGCATCCCAAATTCCCATGTCCCGTGGGCTGGCACAGCCTGCGCGCTGCATCCTGCCGAGATGCCCTGCTCAGGACAAGCAGCGAGGCAACCTCTCCCCCTTGAGGGCTCTCTGCACGCCCTCCTGTTTATAAATAGCAACTTCATCCCCATGTTCCCGCAGAGGGGACACGGCTCCCAGTGCCCTCAGCCCCCAAATAGCTCTGGGATGAGGAGGGCGGCTGTGGGCAGCATCGCGGGACCGCCGAGCCCAGCACCCGCAGCTCCTGCCAGCTCAGCCAGGAGCCAGCATTCCTCAGCCAGCAAGCCTCTGGCCCCATGAAAAGCCCCGATTCAGCTGCCTGAGCGCCGAGTACCTGACACCTTCCCCAGCACAAAGAGGGCTTTCTGCCTCCCGCTGCTGGGGAGGCGGTGGGCACAGAGCTGCCTCTGCAGAGAGGGGTCACCGAGCCACATCCTGCACACACCCCCAACAAAACCCGCTTGTCCGGGGGGGACGGCAGAGAACATACCCGGGGCAGGTGGCTGCCAGCCGGGATCGTGGCTTGCAGGTCTGCCAGACTTGTGGATGGGATGGCTGTCCCAGGGCTCCAAGCCTTGATCAGGTCAACAGGATGGTGAAGCTCAAACCTCAAAGGTTTTAGGACCAGCCCTGTGGCTGTGCTCCTGCCTCTGAGCTGCTGACCTGCCCAGGTGTGCTGGGGTGACCGGTGCTCGCCCACAACTCCTGAGCTGGGACGGAGAGGGTGGTCATGGTGGGACGGAGCGGGTGGTCATGCTGGGACTGCCATGCTGGTGGGTGGGATGGGGCATGAGGATACACAGGCTTGGCTGGGAGGCGCGGGGTAATCCCAGTGCTGAAACAGGGTTTGTGATGGATGGAGGGTAACTCGTTTAGGGAGGTATTCACTATGGAGGTGCTGGTGAGGCCATTAGTCATCATATTATCTTCTTAGCTCTTCCTGTTCCCCAGGAGAGCCAAAGTTGGAAGTGGTCCACAAGAGCTCCTTCACCCGCCAGCGCCTAAATGCAGGCTACAGTATGCAACACAGACCCCACAGGATGTAAATTACTCAGCTCAGAGACCCTGCATCATTTCTGCTTTTCATCCAGGGACTGTCAAGTGTGATGTACATAAACCATCTAGGAGGACAGCACCAGATCTCAGGGTTCCCATGCAGCAGCTGAGAGCCAAAGCCTCTAGACCGCAGCCAGGGCCTCATGTACCTGCTCTTTGCCTCGAAGCCTCTCCCTCCCTCATCAGTGGTCTCCTGGTCCGATGTTCCCAGTGCTGGTTGTTGGGAAGCTGGCTGGGCCCCCTCCCCATCTTCCCTGTCCACTACAGAGGGATCCCAGCCTTGAAAACCCACATCTTGACACAGACATCTAAAACTCAGGCTGCGCAGTGCAGAGCACCATGGAAAACCCCCTTCTGGGTCATGTGAAACTCGGGGTGCATGTTGACTTCAACCGGCTTTGGTTCGGGCCCTGCAGTCATCCTGCTGCAGATGTGCAAGGGCAAGTCATCCTGCCCAGGTCTGGTGGCCCACAAGCCCCAGATGCTGCCCGAAGAGGCTCAGCCCAGTATGAGAGACCAGGGAGATGCTGGAAGGAAGCATCTGCATTCCTTCTGAATGCAAGTCAGATGTGACGTGAAATGTCACAATTCAGGCAGATTGGCCAATAAACCAAAACCAAGATTGCTCTCAGCAAGATGTGCAAACCCATTCCTGTCTCCCCTAATCATTATTCTGCCTTTTATTGCTATCATGAACATTCTTGTAGAAAGAACTTATGGGTTAAAAAAACCCAGATCCATTCTAGGTTATTGTCTACGTTTCCAAAGCAGCAACTGAGCACTTTGAAGGCAAAGCAAGAAATCCCCATCTAATGAAAGGATAAAAGACTGAAGTCACCGGTGGGTATCACAAGATACCTTTCCCAGATGTGTGCAAACTTTGCACACCTGAGTCTGAGCAGGTACCCTGGCACAGCTCACACATCTCATGGCCACCTCTACCTCTGACAGCAACACTGTGTACAGACTGCTGGATGGGTGCAGTCCTTTCAGAATGAAATGGAAGAGCTTTGGTCCATCTGTACGTAACAGCTGGGAAGAGCAAAATAAACCAGGCTCCAAAACCTTCCTGGCATGTCTGCTTAAAGCACTGAAGGACCCGAGCTCCAGGCTCTCAAGAGTTGCAGCGGTGGCTTCATGGAGGCTGCAGGATCCCCAGAGAAAGCTGGTGAGTGCTGCAGAAATGACACTGTGAATGGAAAGCGTTGCAGCGCTCACAGCATTGCCCAGGTCCTTCCATCCCTAATGCAGCCCCAGCCACTGTCCAGTTGCTCTGGAGGCTGAAGGGCGCGATCCCACAGGATCCACAGGCACGTCTGC
The DNA here is from genome assembly GCF_964273445.1 of Streptopelia decaocto. NCBI lineage: Eukaryota > Metazoa > Chordata > Aves > Columbiformes > Columbidae > Streptopelia > Streptopelia decaocto. The sequence goes on along the minus strand of NC_138675.1, from coordinate 1,104,763 downwards.
TGGGGAGAGGATGCCGTCGGGACCATCGGGGCGGACAGCTATGCTGCAGTCGCTCTGAGTGGGGTGTGCTCAGAGGTGGCATCAGACATCTCTCCACCTCCTTCCTTCCCTTCCACATCTCAGCATCTCTCCCTCAACTCTTTCTCTTCCTCCCTCTGCTGCTCAGAGCTCCCCCATGCAGGCAACCAGGTCAGCGATGCTATAAACAGGATATGGTCTCTCTGGAAATCTGCAAGCAGGAGTGGCTGAAGGTATTTAATAGTATCCCTGCAGTAAACAGGGATAAAGGGGGATCAGCTGCATGGAGCAGGGAGTCAGTATCAGATGGAGTCACTCTGCCATGTCGACTATTTACTGAAACAGGAAACAAATATTTTTTCGGCTTTTGCCAAAGAAAGATTTCCTTAAAAATGTGTTAATATTAGAAGTAAAAATGTAGCTTTTAGACATGTTAAGTGGCCACATTCACTGGAGTTTTATTTACTATATAAAGGTTAACATTGGTCTGTTTATCCTACGGACGAGATTTCCAGCAAATTACAAGAAGGGTCATGTAACAGTCAGCTCCTGCTTGCCTGAGCTTATTTGCCAGAGCCAAATCCCTGGAGCCTGTGGAGCTGGAGCAGAGAGAAGGGATATTCAAAAGGGCTCTGAGAATGGGAGAAAAGAAATAATAAGAGCTTTAAGTTGCTTCGAGTTCACCCACCGGGAAGGTGGAGGCTGGGCTCATGCAGGTGCTGGGGTGGGGAGAGGCAGAGAACCCGTGTCAGACGCCCCGGAGCTGTCTGCAAGAGTGGCCTGTTGGAGGAAGGCTAAAGAAAACCCATCGTCAGTGTAAGCAAGCTGCTTTCCCACTAACCCCAAAGAGCCAGTTTAAAGCCTGGATCAAGAGATTTTATCCCTTGGCCAACACTTCTTACGTAGTTTTACTACGATTACTCTGCTCAAGATACAGCGGTGCTCCAGATAAACACCTAGTCTCTGTCCTTCACCCAGGAACGACACCCTGGGGCTTGTGCTGAGGGAACACGGACATTTAAATTTCTTTTGCAGACATGCTGTCCCTTTCCTGAGGAGCTAGGCTGCCCTGCACCTTGCCCTGTCCCCCATGCTCTGCAGTCCCTTGCCTCGGACAGGCTCAACGAGGTCGTCCCATCTCCTTCTGCCAGTTTTGGGACTTGCTTCTGCCTGCAGCTTCCCACACAGCCCTGTGGGAAGCTGACTGTCAAAACAGTTCTGAAAGCCCTGGAAAATGATTCCGCATTAAAAAATACATCAGAAAATGGGTGCATTATTAATGGCCCTGCTGTCAGCACCATAAAATCCCAATGGAATAGTGAGGCAAGGTTTTCCTTTAATGAAGCAGTGCTGGTGCAAGCAAGTAACACCTCTATATGGAAGAGATGTTTTAGCCAAATTATTAGCCCTAGTATAGAAAAATCAAGGTGAACATCAAAGGCCTGAGATACCTAGGAGGCTGAATTAGGTAATTTACTACTTTTCTGGTCTTAAACACAGTGATATGCATAGCCTTATTAGCTGGAATCAACATGACCTTGCGTGATCCTAGCAGAGAGCAGGCAGGGGAGAGCCTGGCTGCAGTCTGGAGGTCTTGGCTCTCAGTGGGAGCCCGGAGACCTGGTCTTGGTAAATGGCTGGTTAACACCTGGAGACACCTCGGCCGCTGATTTGCATGGCCAGTCCTCAAAGTGATTGGCACCAAAAGGCGCGGTGTGACCTGCTGCTCATTCATGGGACACTCATTGAGTCCTGCCAGCATTTCCACCCCGCTCATGTAAAACCTGACATTGCCACGGAGGGTGGGGACGGGTGTCTGGAGGAGAGCAATGGCCAAAGCAAGCTAACACCGAGCTGTGCACACCCAGACAAGGGCATGGACCATGTGTGGTCCTGTCTGGCTTCAGGAGCTTGGGGACCATCTTGCCCAGTCACGATGGGTTTTCACGGAGTTTCGTGAAATTCACTACCTACCCACACTGGCCATGTGTAAGAGCTGTTAGAAATTAAAATACCAGAAATATAACTTCAGCTTCAAAACTGAAGGCTGGAGGCAGCCACAAGCCATTCCACAAGGGTGCACAATGGGAAATCTCTGACAGCATTAGCCATGTCTGCTGCTGTATACATTAGATCTGAATCAGAAATAATGACCCATGAATGGTAAGAGTGGAGATGACTGTTCCCTGAACACCAGGAGCATCCCAGCATCAGCCTAAAAGAGACTGTCCCTTTGAGGTGAACCTTTCCAGAACCAGTCCTCCTCAGGAGTCCAACTTTTTGCCTTCATTGCCTGGGGAATAACCAGAGACCTCCCCAGGCCCTCGTTTTGCCAGAGAGGTGCGAACAGTTTTCCATGACCTTCATGGGTCTGTGTTTCTCGTGCTCAAGGAGCAGGAAAGCTGAGCTCTGTGCTGCCCCAGGGAGTCACTGTAAGTGGAGAGGCCCTGAAGGAAATCTCTAGCATGACGAATTTCCTTTCCACCTCGTGATGGAGGGGCAGCCATATACTCACAGCAGCAGGACAACTGTCCAGCATTCAGTTTCTGAAACATATCTCCAGGTGGTCTGTCCAGAGCTCCTTGCAATGACACAGAGGAGAAGGGATGCCACCTAGAGAGCCCTCACATCTCCTGGGCTGCTGATCATCCATTGGCTTTGGAGATACCTTCTGGTACCATTTAGGAGTTGGTCATTCTTTTCACACTGGTCTGCCCCTGTGAGTCAATGGGCAGCATTGCTGATCTACACACTTTCAACTCATTTGGGATTTTTTAGACTCCTTTAGATTCCTTTTTGGGGCATAGTCTGTCCTTAATTTTATGCTGTTCTTTGTTTTGGGCTGCCCTTTTTTTTCCCAGTTGGTCTGCCTTGAAAAGCAACTCACACATGGCCTGTAACCTGAATTACCCTGGTGCCATCAATGCCTGATGTTCTTTTGTCCCTTTCTGACATTTCTTCCTGAGATTTGGCCCCTATACATTCTCATTCAGACTTTATGCTTCTACATCTCTACAGGTTGGACCAAGGGTTGGACTTGATGATCTCTGAGGTCTTTTCCAACCCAGTCGATTCTGTGATTCTGTGAATCTACTACACATCTACATATGCTACTACACATCTCCATAGATGATCACAGACAGGTCTTTTGATAGAAAGCGAGTCTACTCCCGTCCTCTGCTCTGATCAGGGAAGATTGTGACAATAAGGCAAGACTTTTGACAGCTTTTCACCTTTTCCCACACCCTGCTGCTGGACAGTCTTGTGACACTTGTGGCTGGTGTGTGCTCAGCCAAAGGGGACACAAAAACTCTCGCATCCTGTTCAGTCTGGTGTCTGCTGGTGGTGATGGGCAATTCTGGAATGATCTCTCCTTTCCAAACAAGTTTCTCACACTCTGAGACGGGACAAAAGGCACAAAGTGGTGGGTACCAGAATGGTTTCAATAGTTTTGTTCTGAATCTGTGAAGCTGGCATGGCCCTCAGTAAGAGCCTTTGTCTTCTCAGGAAGAGCTGGCACAGTCTCTTCTTTCTTCTCCCCCAGGGAACATTTGCATCCATGTTTCTTTGATTGCTGGCAAGGTGATGTGGCCATGGTGAAGAGAGGAGTCATTTGGCTTCCAGCTGCTCACCCTTCTCATGCCCAGCTAGTACAACCCTAATGGAATGTTCCCTCTTCCTGGCCATTGCCATCTTCACACCATTGCTGGAAATGGAAGATTATTAAACCGCAGCTCAAAAATGTCGATGAACGTGTGGGTTGGCTGTGTTGGACAGAAGATAATTTGTGGTGAAATCCACAAAACGTCTGGGATTTGTAAATGTTTTCATGATGACTTGGCTCTTCTCCAAACACTCCCATCTACTGACAAACACAAGCCGTGAATCACCGAGCACAGGAAAACCTTCCAAGTCCTTGACTTACTCCTCACCCAGCTCCACTAGGCTGCCAGATCTCATAGCACTCGCTGCCCGGTGGGGAACATGGGCTTCAGGGTCAAGGTGAAGGAGATGCTTGGCAGCCCCACCGATGCTCTGTGTAGGTCCCTGGGCGAAGGAGGTGGAGACATGGCACATTCGCTCCTCTGGGTAGCAGCCCACAGGTCAGAGCAGTGATGGATCTGTCCTCGCCAATGTCAAGGTCAGGTTCCTTGACATAGCCCAGAGATTACCTCCTTTCCCAGAAAGGGGATTTGTTTTCCACTGCTGAAGTTGGGGTCCAGGCAGTTTTTTGCCTGGTATCAGCTCGCGTTAGTGATGCCTTTCTGCAGACTGGGCTGTTTGGGGTCTTGCAGAGCTCCTTGCTGGCTGCCTGCAGGTTTCCCATCAGTTCTGATGTTTGGACTCAGTAAGCCTCAAGCCAGCCGGCTTAGCAAGAAAATCCCCCAAAGAGCTGCTACTGCAGGGCACCTTTGGCATTTGTCACCCTGCATCCAACAGCACCCTAGGGCAGGATGGTGACTCACCCCAGCCATGCAGCCTGATTGCTGGGGACCCATCACCTAAACCCAAGTCATAAAATACTCCATTGTTGATTTGTAAACCCGGTAGCTGGCAGCAGTATGTTGGTGACCGGGGTTCAGCCTGTGTGCCAGGGTCAGACTCACAAAAATAGCTGACGATTTGGGGGCATCTGTCCTTGCACCCATGTGCTCCTGTTCCTGCCTCCATCCTCTAGTCAGGCCAGGAGAAGACAGAAGTGATTTCCAAGCAGCTTCTGGTCTCCACTGTCTCCTGGTCTCTCCACTGGAATGCATTAAAGGGAGCCCATCCCTGTCAGAGCTTCTCATGTGGGCTGTTACAGCAGCTGTGCTTTCCAGCCCTGGAGCCCTGCATCTTTGGTACCCTGAAGAGCAGCACCTCCCTGTAAGGTGGACACCCCATGGGTGTCTTGGTGGCTTTGTGGTGTTGCCGTGCAGATCCCTCAGGCAGGACCACAGGCAACAGCGTGTGTGCAATATCGCTCCTGGGGTTGTGAAGGCACAGCTAACGACATGTCCTCCTGCAGCAGGGAGTTAGATGTGGGGGTCCTGTCCTCTCCCTCTTCTGCGCCAATGAGCTCCAGTGCCATGATCTTCTGTGAATATACAACAAGGTTCTGCCAAGGCGGGCCTCCTCTGGCTCGGGGAACACAGGTATTTATGCCAATATAACCCCTACCTGTGCCACGGAGCCCTACAGCTCTTCTTCAGGTGCACGTTGTATGTGATATGTACCTTATCTATGTTGGAGCCCAGCGATCTGAGTGCACAGAAATTCCTGGAAAGACACTTCATGTTTCCTCCTAAGTCACCTTCACTTTTGACATCAAGCACAGGGAAATGTCATGTTTCCCCATGGGTATGTTATGTTCTGCTTTGGTGAAGTCCCTTAGATCTTAGGACTCATTTGAAGACTCAGCCAGAGGCCAGTCTGCCGTTTCTGTCTGATCCAAGCAATTACCTCAAAAAGGACAAAACGTGTCACTGTTTTGATGCCTAGCATTGCCAGAGACTTGAGCTCATTCTCCCTCCTTGCAGAATTTGTCCTGTGCATTTCCAGCACCTCTTTCTTGCCTTACAGCAGATGGGGTTTTTTTCTTTCTCACATTTCCACCTCAATTTTTGTGTGATCCCGAAAGGGATCAATCAGCTAATCCAAGTCTGTCTGGCACAAGGCAATACCAGACCTGGAAGTGCACAGTGACAGTTGATTTCCAAGAACATTGATGACCTAGCTGGCCCCGGTGTCTCTGCAGAAGTGGGAGCTGCTCTGCTGTCTTCTGGATGATAGGAGAGGGTTAAGATGATATGGAGCAGCAAGAAAGGAAACTTCATCCAAAATGAAATATAGACAAACCCACCCTCTCTGCCCCTTGCAGCCCTCAGATCTGCATTTGCAGAGGCAGCTTCCCCTGTCTGGCAACCTTGTACAGATCCTGCAGAGATGGACCAGACATCTTTCAATGGCAAGTAGGCAGAAACATCTCTCCCAGATCCACCAGAACAGTCCACACTTGGGATTAGAGAAAGATACCCCACAATTTCTCTTGAAAACATTGCCACTTGTGGGGCAGGCTTGGAAATTTTGTTTTGCTGCCTCCCACCCCCTTAGTGAAGGGATGTCAGACTGCACCTGCCTCCCTGTCCCGTAGGAGATGTGCCGGGGTGGAAAAGGAGAACAGAGCATAGTTTTGTTGGTCAGACCTGTGGCCTCAGTAGTGCTCTGCCTGAAAAGTTCGAGACCTTAGCAAAACATCGTATTCTGAGTTGGACTGACACACAAACCTCATGAAATCTTTCGTGGAAGGAAAGCTACTGAGATGTTTTGTTTTGGAAGCACCTGCAGTCCAAACAGATTGCTATTTCTGAAACCAAACTGTTCACAACTTCCTGCAAACCTGGAAGCCACTGCTTCCTGCCAGCTGCTCTGGACGCGGCTGAGGAGCACAGGAGGTCTGGGACCTGTGGTTGCCTCAGAGCTGGGTGGGCAGACGACCCAAGGGGCAAGTGGGCAGAGCTCAGAGATACCAGCTTGAACTCAGCAAAAATCTGCAGGTTGCATGTTCAGCGATGCTGTTCTGCCCAAAACCATCCGCCAGCAAGCTCCCAGCCTGTCCCAGTCCCATTTCCCAAGGAGACATGTACTACTTAGCACACTGCAGCAGAGGGGTAACAGCCAGGATGGGTGAGCGATGGGCAGTTGTGTGTGAAGGCTCGGCATGTGGCTTCCACGCCGTAAGACCAGGAATGCTCTTCATCCCATACAAACCTTGAATTCATGATTTTGGGGCAATGCCCCACAACCTGAACAGTGGTACCTTTATATAGGAAAGTGATGGTGTCTGTGATGGGATGGTAAGATGAGACAGTCAGTGGTATGGGCCAGTTCTCTTCCCACAAGGATGCCTTCCACTAACTGGCAGATGTGCCCCTTATTGCTATAAATATCATGACATTTCCACTGTTCTCACACCTTTCTATGCAGAGATTTTCCTGCAAGGTACCCGACGAGGGGTTCCCTTGAAGAAGGCCTGGATAAGGACACGTTTGGAGAACCAACAAACTAGGAAGAATTAAATATTTCAAACTCAAAGGCATAGAAAATGTCTCCCAATAGTGGCTTTCTGTCGAATGCCTCTTGGGTGAGTGTCATCCTTTACTGGTAGATGTTTTTCTTTATCGGCAGATTTCCTTCTTGGGATTTTTGTGTTTGGTGAATGACTCGTACTCCCAGGACGTGATCACTGATGTGGCAAAGGTCCTTGCTTCTCCCAGAACTGCAGGGACTCAAACCACAGGCCATATCTGTCCATGAGCTTGTGCTTCAGACAGAGTTCAGTTAAGCCAAGATGGGACAGAATAACAGCGATGCTGTTGGTCTGCTGGTAGCCATGACATGCAGTCACTTCCCAAAAACATCCCTGCTCATGCTTCTCATGGCCACAGCATCTCTGCAGGTCTTCCCAAGAGATTGTCTCTCTCCATTCGTAAGTGTGGGTTTGAGATCAGATTTTCCTGATGGCACCAGGCTTGTAGAGAGGTCATGCTGCATTACAGAGGCCAACTGGTAATTTGGAGACGTTGGTATTAGAGGTCTCACACTAACGCTACTTACCCCTTGATGGAGAAGAAGGTGCTTGTATGAAGTTTCCAACCAGAAGGAGGTAACTAGAAGAGATAGTTTGGGAAATCCCACAGGGTGGGTGGGTGAAGAGCAAGTCTCTCTCAAACACGTACAGTGTAGTCTGAGGGGAAGGAGTCTATTTTCTGGAGATTTGCAATGAAGTTTTAATTCAGTATTGGAATTAAAATTCATTTTATTATGGGACCTTTAAACATTTCCAGAGCTTGACCTTTTCTGGAGGCTGTTGACTAATTAATGTCTGGTCTGGTATTCTTCAAACTTTCCACATAGTTGAGCTTGTTGCCAGCTGCTTTCAAACACATTTTTCAAGAAATTAGGTTGTAATTAAGTATAGTTATTAATGACTGTTTTTCCTGCCTTTCCCATTGGGTTTGCAACTTACTTTGCTCCATGTGGCAGAAGAGATGGCCAACATTGCACAGGGCGAGTAAAGGAATGTCTAATATGATCTTTGACGTTGATTTGACGCAGCTCCAACTCTGCAACGCATAGTGGTGACCACCAAACTGCACAAAGAGAGTCCTGGGTGGAAAAGTGCAGAGACAGGGCAAGTCCACTGACAGATGGGGCAGGGAGCTCCTTCACCCTTGGAGGGCCAGCGTGTGGGGTGAGCAGTTCGTGTAGACGGGATGATGCGTTGGTTGGAGGATGGAGAGGCAGAAGGACGGAGAGGAGAAGCTGCAGACCCACCAGAGTGAGGGGAATCACTCTGGTGCTTAAAATTCTGGGAGATCTGCAAATAATATCAAGCCCATTCATTTGAACACTCCTCTCCTGCCCAGTCCTCTCCACCCAAGAGGGACTAACAGGGAGACCCGCGTGTAGAGAGAGCAGATGCAGCCGAAAGCAGCCAAGAAGGGAAGCGGCACTCCTACGCAGAGCCCAGAAAGGTTTTACACGCTCTCTGCTCTCTGGTGCCGCTGAGGTCACCCCTCTTTGTCAGGCACATAGCAGCAAATCCCCCTCTAAGCCCCAGATCTCGGAGGCATTATAATAATAAAAGCCTGGGCTGAAGCGTCTGAGCAAACACATCGGCTGAGCAAGTGCTTTTCCCCAGCCACGGGACCAGGTTATTCTGGGAACTGGCAGCACCGAAACATTAAGGCGGCAACATCATTCGGCACAATCTGCTGCCAGAGGGTCGGCAGGAGTGCGGGGAGCGCCAGGCAGGTGAAGGAGCCCACCCACGAGTGGGGGAAAGGGGGGTCCATAGCACCTATTTAATTTCCTGACTGGCCTTCGACTGAGTCCTGGCAGCTCGGGGCAGCCAAGGCAGTGAGGGTGGAGGCAGAGGGATGTGCTGACAAGTAACGCACACGTGCACAGACACAGGGGTGCAGACGTGAACAACCCCTGGCCAAAGGGCTGGGATTTCTCCAGGCATTTTACATCACCCTTTTTTTCCAGGGTCTTTCCCTTTTCCTTTTGCTTTCTCCCAGTGGTCTGATGCCATTCATTCCCAGCTGGGCAGACGGGCCCTGCAGACCAGCACCACCTTGGCCATGCACAGGAGCACACACACGCTCACACGCACGATGTGACATACGTGTCCACACGTTGTGCACGGTGGGTCCGCAGGCACAGCGCGTCCCACAGCCAGGTGCCCCGCACGTGCACTGGGCGATGTGTCAACACAGTCACTGATGCTAGAGGCACCACAACGGTACAGAAACCACCTCTGCTCTGCCTCAAACTGCAAAAGCCACGCTCACAATGGAGTGATGAAAACAAGCCCCACAGTCACCTGCCTGGAGAGGCGCTGAAGGGCAGGTCAGCCCGTAGAGCACCCTCCTCCCCAAGCAGCTCCAGCCACAGCCGGGACCTGTCCCCTTTGTGTTTTATCAGCAATGTCCACACTCTGTCAGGTCACATTGCGGTTTATCAGCTGCCCTGCAGCACCTGGGATCTTCAGCTGCTGTATATGGGGTCAGTGCTTGATGCCAGCCCTGGAAGCAGCTGGAGGAAGGAGTCAAGAGGGAGGCGGTGAGAGAGGAGATGGGGAGAGGAGCCATTGATGGGAGTGAACCAAGGAAGGTGGGACTTGGCCTTGAGCAGGACCCAGGGCAGCCCGTGGCTGTTCCCAGAATCGGAGCAAGGCTGGCTTCTCCGAAAGGGTGAACAACAGGCCTGCTTCATCAGCTCAGCCGCTAGGAAGGACGGAGCACTGCCAAAAATCCAGGAGAAAAATGTTATGCAAAATTGTTCATCTGTTACTGATTGGGAGGCTGAGAGCTCAATTCAAACCACCCAATAAAACCGGCTTGGATGAGAATTTCCTGAATCCCAGATTAAGTGAATAAAGATGTTTGAGGAGTTCAGGGCCACAGTTGGGTGGTTTGCACACAATTTGCTGTTGGTTTCACCCTTTGTTGCTTAATGAAGAACAGAAGGAGGATCTCCCATCTCATTCAAGCAAGGGAAAAAATTATTTCTTCTAAATTTAAATTAATTTCCTGTTGCAGGCCTGGCTCTGTTTATCTGACCTAGACAGGGGCTCCATCTTGGTTTGAAGCTCATTCTGCTCTGTGCGAGACCCTCTTCCCCCGGGGGACTGCAGCGTCCCCAGGCTGGTGGCATCGGCTCAGCATGGTGGGGGTTTTGCAGGTGCCACCGATGTCCTCCCCAGGTGTCCCGGGACGAAGCCCCGAGGAGCTGTGAGTGCTCGGATTGACTGCAAGGGTTCAGCGAGGAGCTGCACACCACACACTGCGCTCGCTGGGGATCAAGATTCCCCACCCCTGCAGTATCTGATGTTGGAGAGCTGCTCTACCAGGGGGCTTGCACAACCCTGAAAATCACTTATTAAAATAAGCCTCTTATTCATGGTGAGGAAAAGGAGCTAGGCTGTATATGCTGAAGCCTTGAAAGTTTCCAAGTCATGGCTACATCTCTTGCTCCTAAAGGCATCAGTCCATACATCCACCCGTCCCCCTTTCATTTACCTTTCTACTAAACGCTGGAGTCTCTTTACGAACTGCAAACTTTAAGTCGCCTGGTGCCTGAATCATTCCTCTAAGTGGCACCGCATGTCTTGCCGAGACTTCAAGCTCTGAGTGAAGAGAAGATCGCTGGAGAAATCAGAGATCAAATTTTAAAGGAGAACTAGATCAGAACAAAAGATAAAGACTCATCATGAGAAACCTCAGAAATATGGAAACAGGCTCTGCGTTCAAGGGCCTATCTCTCTAAGCCCCATTGCAGGATTTCTGGGGAATCTGAGTTCTTAGGAGGAGTCCAAAGGCTCCAAGGATGAAGAAAGCTATTTGCAGCCTTGGAGCTGGAGTCATGAGTAGCATGCTGTAAAATGTAGCTTGTCGAGATGGCAACCCAAGGAAAATGTGACAGTAACTGTCAGCAGGAATGTGATGGGTATGAACACCAGGAGAAACACGCTTTCAGAGAGCCCCATGGGAGCATCAGCAGGAGTAATGGGATGTATGTGAGCAACAGCGTATTTAGGCAGAATATCAGGAAACATTTCCATCTCAGCTATTAGTTTTATTAGGAGAAGTCTCCCGTGGGAAACTGGAAGCTGCATCACTTGAGTCACTCCGAGCTAAGCACTAGATAACATGAAGCAGAGAACAGGCGTGTATCGGCGGGGGCAGATGGCCCAGATGACCTAATGGTCTTTTTCATCACTACAATTACAATCTAGCCTGGGTAGAGGCTCCTCGCTCATCTCCATCTGACTCAGGGTAATGACAGGCTGGAGAATAACATGTGAGTTTGTTCCAGTCTTATTTTCCAGTTTCTTCATTTGAGGTCCATGGGTAGAAGATGGGCTGCAAAGTGACCTCAGCTGAAGTGACAATATTTCCCAGTCCTCTTGCCAGGTTCTCCTTCTCGTGGGGTTTGAGAGTGCCGGTGCCAGGCCCTGGTTCAGAAATGGGTGCTTAGCAAAGGAATGGAGGAAATACAAATACTAAAACCATCCAGAAAAGGATCTAGCCTCTCACCAGCTTTGGCCATTTGAGACACAGCTGCTCCAGAGTTGGTTATTGCCTTTTCTTGGTGGTTGCTGGTTCCCCGAGGAGGGACGGTGGGGGAAGCGGTAGATGCAGGATGTGTTGGAGCAGCCAAACAAGCAGAAGGGGCTGAGTCCATCTTCCCAGAGCTAGGGAAAGCTCAGCTCTGCTGAGATGGGGCCAGGAGAGGCCCATGGATTCGTCCCATCCCCAGAGGGAGCCCTTTGAGGAAAGCTGTTGCTCTGGACACAAAGCTTTCCTCAGCTCCTCAGACCTCCTGCCACGGTCCGGGGTGTGCAGACTGTCACCTGCTGGGCTGACACCCCCGTGGGACCCGTGCTGGCATCCTCCTCTCTCCCCTGCAGTGGAGATCTGGGTTTACACTGGAGATGGGACCTCCAAACCTGGGGTAGTTCCTTGTTCTGTTATCCTTAACATCTGGGAGATACATACCCCTTCTTCTCGGCTGACTTCACTCTCTCCCACCCTCAAATCCCCTTTTTAAACTATTCCATCAGAAATACAGCAGCCTCTCCCCTTGCGGCCCGCCCAGGTGGTCCCTCAGAGGGCACAGACTGCTCCATGTTGTGCGAAGCTCAGACGAAGCAAGCTGGTGATCTACAGAATGGTTTGCACAGTCTCGGTACACCCTCTCCCTGCCACATGCGGAGCCAAGGGAGACGTGCGGGTGGACAGAGAATGGTGCTAGGATCACACTGGTGGCTTTGGAGCCCACCCAGCTCTGCTGAGGCCTCCCAGCTGGCCTCTGGCTTCACAGGGTTTGTGTTTGATACAGCCCTTCGGCAATACAGCTCAAACAGGTACCATCAAGCTGACTTTTCTGTGCTTTTCCCATGGCAAAGTACTTCACTGAAGTTCACCTCTTAACACCAAAGATGTTTCAAAGTGCTTTATTCAGGGGCACCATAACCTCTTAAGTGTTTTGTTGATGAAGAGCCTTGACAGCTAGATGGGAAGTGTCCGCTTGAGATGTGCAGCGAGGGTGTGACCCCAACATCTGCTGTGGGGTAAGGGCAGCGCTCGGCGGAGCCATGTCCGTGGTGCAGAGCATGGGACACGTGGGGACATGTCCCCGCCTGCCGTCCATTCCGGGGCGGTGAGCATCCTGAGCTCGGCTAAGAGGCACATGCATGGATGCTGGAGCAAGAATTTGGGGGGATTTGGATGCTGCATCTCATTGACTCTTGCTGGCTATTGGAAAAATGGGACTCAACTCCCATTCGCATCACTTTGCTCTCTGGTCTAGGAGCTGCTTGGGATTCTCTGCAGCTGGAGAAGAAAGGCACATCCCTCCAAACAGCATGTCCTGTCAGTATTTCAGATGCTTTTCAGCATGACACTGTCTCTGTCACCCCCATGATGTCCTTCCCAGAATGCAAACTTGGGACTGCTCGTGATGCTTCCTAAAAGTTCTCATCCTAGAAACACCTGGCGTCATGCTGGAGAAACCAACTGGAATGGTCTGTACCGCGCAAAGTGATGGTGAAGACTGGCAAAGATGGAAGCAACTGGTATGCTGCAAGCACAAGAACTTCATGGGAAAAGCTTGTTTATGGGATTACTGACAGCACAGAGCGGTTGTCTGAGATGGGATAAAATCTTAGCTAAAGAAAAACATGAACGGATACTTGGTGGCACAGGAAGAAATCAAGCTGGAGGGATGAGGGATTCATAGGTACCAAAATACAGAAAAACAGGGACACTTCAGTCCACATTTGATGATTGCTCGATATGAGATGTGCAGGCCACTTCTGACCAGGGGAAGCAGGGACTCTGGAGAGGGTTTAGGCCTGAGAACAGAAGCTCCCGCTGCTGCTGCAAGGCTGAATATGATCCTGAAATGCATGAGCAGGAATATCACGGAGGTGGCATTGCTCCTGCTTGTGATCTTAGTGACATCATCACCAAAATGGCACATTCAGGTCTAGTGCTTATACTGGAGAGTGACACTGAAATCTTGGAAAGGACTCAGGAAAGAACTAGAAAATTATCCCAGGGCTAGAAATCATTTTCAGTGAGAGACTAATGGAACATAATCTGTTTAGTTTATCTAGTTTTTAAGACGTGATTTAACCACGGTCTGTGAGAACTGATGTAGGGGAATACTCTGAGTGCAAAGGGCTCTTTAGGAGGGCAGACATAGACAGAAAAAGACCCAGGGATTGGAAAGAAAAGCTGGTGGTTGTCGGGCTTGAGATAAAGTAACTATTTATAGCAGTGGGAATAACTGACCATCGGAACAAGGAGCCCCGAGACGTGGTAAACTCTCCATCCAGCACAGCCTTGAAACATAGACCGGCCACTCTTCTGTGAACACGTGAACTGAAACACAAGCTGTTGGTCTTGGTGGACTTAGAAATGTAGATTTTCAGCTAAGAGAACCTGAAATGACCCATGGTGGCAAAGAATACTCCATCACATGCTGGCACGGTGGTAGGGCCAGGCTTAGCTCCTCCTGACATTTGCAAAGGCAGCGAGCACAAAGCTGAGCTTGCTCTGCGTAAAGTCTTACCTGAGACTGCAAAATTGCCATCTGAACCTCTCTTTTGTGGTACATTCATCTGTGTTGATCCTTTCTTCTTTTGTATCAATGCAATGCTCCCCGCAGCTCATTCTGCACCTGGAAAAAGTGAAACAATACCTTTCTGTATTTGACCAATATTTTGAAAATACATTTTGTAAATGCGTTTTCACGAGGAGAAAGCTCCTGGGAAGTTATCTAGAACAAAACCTCCTGGAACAGGAGTGTTGCGGCTGGGTCTTGCGGCAGTTCAGTTGCTCATTCTCACATCCAGCACAGCTCATGGCGTCTCCATCATGAATTGACTGTAGCCCTTCCCAGCCCAGCCTGACAGGGTACTGAGGGCAGATTGTCACCTTTGGTGAGGATCCTGGCTGGTGACCCTTGGAGTGGGGTCTCCCCTTCTTCCTCAGCATGCAATAAAATTCATATCTCCAAGCACTGCTGGGAATCCCCAGGTCTCATTATTCCCAAACCCATTTGGTTGCCCCATTTGGAAATGTATGTAATTCCCCTACGAGGCAGATCTACGACAACAGCAGAAACAAATTTTATTCTAGAAAAGAAAAAGATTAGTTTTTTCAGGACAAAATTGAAAATAAACTCACTCAAAGAAAACATGAAATGAGGAAAACCCCTGTCTGAACTTCTGGCAATGCTCAAGGGCCAGCAGAGGGGACTGCAGATACAGATGCTCATGTCTGCATCCCTCCCCAAACACGCTTTGCTCAGGAACTCCCCAGTTACACCGCAGGTCAGCAGACACGCTCAGACACATTTTGGGAGTTCGCCCTCCCGCTCCTATCGAGGTTCAATATGGTATTGTATCTGTCGAGGCTGTGCTGATGAGAACCGCGCTGCACCGCGCGGGAGCAGCCCAGGGGTCAGCGGACTCACCGCTTCTCCAGGCATCTTCTGTGACACCGCAACAACATGTGGCTTCCGAATTAAGGAGAATGTCACTCCTGGGACACGCTGCAGGGGCTCCCAGGGCATTGCTGGATTGTCTTACAACAATTACAGCACACAAATAACGTAGCTTTGCTCTGTGCGTATGGGGCCTTCCTCCGTGTCTCATGAGTATGAGAAGGTCACAGCGCTGCCAGGGCAAAATACCTTCTGGCCAGTCAGATGGAGCTTTGTGTGGGTCTTTGCACCTCAAATGTCCTTTCTCTGCTGCGAAAGGGCTCAGAAAAGTGTTGTGGCAGGAAGGTTGTGTTTGACACTGACGCGGCTGAAACCGCAGGCTCCCAGAGGGCAGCCAAGCTGACCACCCGCTGGTCGCCTGCCCAGAGGAAGGCTGATACAAATAGCAGCTGCGGATGCTGGCACTTGCTGGGGGACAACACAAACACGCATCTGTGCTGTTTGCCGGATGCTACTCAGCATCCATCTTCCTTCTGTTTGTAAAGCGTTGGGTCCACCCAATCCACGACTAGAAGCCACCACATGTGGCCAAGCAGACCAGTCAGGCATCTTGGTGAATGAACAACAAATAAGCAGAAAATGTTCTGAAAATAGTTTGAGGCTAAATATTGTTTGTCCAAGTTACTTGACTGAGACTCCTGAATAAGGAAATCACCGGCAGGAACTGAGATCACCCTAGGAAGGGTTCGGAAGAGAGTGAAATTCATCAGCTCCTTTGTCTTGCTGGACAATCGCACCTTTCATTCTTAACCAGTTGTGTTTCAAAATGCGTCTCATACTTAAAGCCAGACTGGATGTTTTGGTCACACTATTCATCACACTGAAATCCTGGGCTTAAACTGGACCAGTCAGCTCATCACTGCAGACAAGGTTTATCCAAGCGTGTTACCAAGGTTGTGAGGAGTCCTGGATCCTGATACAGATGCGAAGAAATACAGCTGCATCCTCACACACCTGTTTCTGGGCCCTGGGAAGGACTCAGATCTTCTAAATGACTTCTCTGTAACACTATGAATGCACTGGGAACTGAGAGATAGAGCCCTTCCTAACCCAGAGCAACTCATTTTAGCCACCCCTAGTTGCTTCCTACATATCTTTAGTGAGCACTACCTTGCAATGGGGTATTTGCAGTAAGATCTGTATCAGTTGGCTGGGAAGATTGTTCATCAATATGATGCTCTAGGTCTTCCTGAACTTCACATCATGCCTCCTATTCAGGTGGGATTAATTTGTAAAGCAGTCTTGATAATTTAGGGGAAACATGTTGGAAAAGGCGGATGGGTCATTTGTGTCTGCAAAGACCCTGAGGAGAAGGAGCTAGAACTGAACAGCATGCATGCATCTCCATATGGCACGTGGTACACAGCCTCTGCGATGGGTGTTCAGGGTTCGTTGACACTGGCGAGTCCGCGCTGGACCCGTGCTGGAACAGGACGTGTCTTCTGGCCCCGGGACCAGGACAGCTCCATCCACTGCCTGCATTTTCTGCTTGGGGAGGTGTTTGGAGCTGTGACCCGCACCTGGGCTGCATCTCCAGCACAGAGAGACACCGCAGGACACAGCACAGGCCACAGGCACGTCAGGGCTGTGCGGACAAACATCCAGCTGCCAAGGGTGCTACATGTTTGTAGCTGGATGTGGACAGACCCAGTGCCCGGACACGGCGCACACTTCACCTTGTGTCTCCTCCCTGTCAGTGGGATCTTGCCCTCCCCACGGTGAGCGTGGAGGTTATCCTCATGGGCACATCCCTCCGTCCCACTGCTGAGATGCCCCATTAGCTGAGTGCCAACAGATGAAAAAATCCTACAGGAGGAAATTGGAACAGGAGAGGGAACAGGAATATAAGAGACACTTTACTGGGTCAGAGCTACAGCCCGTCTAACCTGCACCTAGCAGGAGCAACAGGAGATGCTGAGGGGTGACCTCATTAATGTTTACAGATATATAAAGGGGGAGTGTCAGGAGGATGGAGCCAGGCTCTTCTCAGTGACAACCAGTGACAGGACAAGGGGCAATGGGTGCAAACTGGAACACAGGAGGTTCCACTTAAATATGAGAAGAAACTTCTTCATGGTGGGGGTGGCAGAGCCTGGCCCAGGCTGCCCAGGGGGGTTGTGGAGTCTCCTTCTCTGCAGACATTCCAACCCGCCTGGACACCTTCCTGTGTAACCTCATCTGGGTGTTCCTGCTCCATGGGGGGATTGACCTGGATGAGCTTTCCAGGGCCCTTCAACCCCTGACACTCTGGGATTCTGTGATTCTGTTCTGGATGAGCCTTCTGCAGCCTGAGCACCTCACTCTTGAGCACCCACAGTCGCTGGGCTTGGGTCAGCACATCCCTGCCCGTTCCCTCTGACATTCTCTTCTGGACCTGCTGTCCCTTAGCTGCTCTAACCCCTTTCCGACCGTGCTGACAGCATCTCCCTCCACGGCCTCTTGTGGCAGCAAATTCCTGAGGTTTTACTCACTGCGTGAAGAAATCTTTCCTCTTCTGTGTTTCACAGTGATATCCCACCAGTTCCACTGAGTGTCCCCAGTTCTTGTCCTTGGGATTTGATTTCATGTTCACTTTGGGATTTTGTAAGCTACAATCACATCCCCCCCAGTTTTTTCCTCTCCAAAATGATGAATCCCAAACTTTTCAGTGTCTCTTCACAAGAAAACTGCTTCAGCCCTTTGCTCATTTTAATTTTTAATTGAACTGCCCTTCCTGCACCAAAGCTAAAGCCTCCAGAATTGTTCCTATCCTCTGTTCAGCTCCGGAGAAGATCTGGAGGATCTTCTCTAGCAGCTGTAATTGTGGCGAGTGAACATTCAGCTGCTTGGAAATATGTCCTAAAAATACCAAATGCCTTTTTGGTGGTGTTGGCTGTAGTCCTTCAGGATTTATAGTTTCTTTATAAGGTACTGCTCTTGCTCCAGCAACCTGTATTGGCAACTGAAGAGATAAGTGACCTACTGCTCAAGAAAATCTCAGGAACTCCCTCAGCTCTGCAGAAAGAAAATGCTGTTGTGGTTTAACCTCAGGCTGAGGAACGGCACAATTGTGAAGACAACCTCAGATTGAGGTCAAAAATCTCAAGGCCGATGTCCCTGGTGGCTTACCATAAACATGCGTTTATTTAGCGCTGGGTTGCATGTGGTCCTGGAGCATTTGACGTGTCTCACTCTGCTTCCAGAGCTGTCTCGAGGTCCCAAGTCTTTGCTCGGCAGAAGCACAACTGTGCTTAAGAGTCTGTTCTCAAGGCTCACTGCACAGGTTAAGCTGCATCAAAGGAAGGTGTTTTTCCAGAGTCAGGGTTGAAGGACAGAGCTCTGGTACATGAGCAGGCAGTTTGTGTGGTTGCAATGGCCCATCAGGCCATCCAAAGGGCTTTGGGACACAGAAAGCAGATATTTATTTGTAAATTTTCGGATCTCCTGAAATTCTTACTGATGAGTGAATGAATAAAAACCAACTCTCTGCCATGTTTCATCTGCTTCAGCTTCTGCAAAAGCACAGTCCACAGGCACAGCTGCACAGGGTAAGTTCATCTTGAGCACAACATCAAGCTAAGCATCTCCCCTATTTTTATGTTCATCCCACATCTCCTGCTCCTTCCTCCCTGACGCTTTTATGTCCCTACCCTCAAAAAGACCAGGTGGAGCTTGCCCGGGGCTCTTGAGCCTGTTGCCCCGAGTGGCAGCTCTGCAGTGAGGATCCTGGTGCAGGACACAGCTCCTGTCCAATGCAATCAGAGCATGCAGCAGGTAACAGGGCAGGATGGGGCAGCAGTAACATGCAGGTCCCTGCTCTTTGCAGCAAACCAGGTGTGCCAGCAGCAGAGAGAAGCCACTCCAGAGTGCAGGGCCATGGCACAGGGGCTGCAGTGAAGGGACTCACCCGACCCGCTGCCGCGCGCTCCTGCAGGCTGGACCATGGCGGGCAAGCACAGACCTGGGGGTCTTGCGTCCCAGGGAAGGAGGTGACCTGCTGACCAGGATCACGACTCGTGCAGAGTCCCTTTGCCATGGGCAAGCCATGGGCTTGATGTTGTGCTCAAGACGAACTTACCCCGTGCAGCTGTGCCTGCGGTCTGTGCTTTTGCAGAAGCTGAAGCAGATGAAACATGGCAGAGAGTTGGTTTTTATTCATTCACTCCTCAGTAAGAATTTCAGGAGACCAGAAAATTTACAAATAAATATCTGCTTTCTGTGTCGCAAAGCCCTTTGGATGGCCTGATGGGCCATTGCAACCACACAAACTGCCTGCTCATGTACCAGAGCTCTGTCCTTCAACCCTGACTCTGGAAAAACACCTTCCTTTGATGCAGCTTAACCTGTGCACTGAGCCTTGCCATGCCCCAGGGAGCAGCGGTCAAGGAGATGCCCGTCTGCCCTGCTCCACTGCTCCAAGACCCTGCACAGACGCAGATCCAGCCTGTCCCCGCGCAGACCCTGCGCAGCACGAGCGGGACGCTGACCTCTCCCTGCGCAAGGCTGGACACCGCGGCCTGTGCTTTGGGACCCGCTGACTCATGTGTCTGACTCACACGAAGGCTGAATTTCCATCGCCCCAAGTTACTCTGTTGTGTCAACCCCTGAGTCCCCCCACCCACGGGGACCTCTCCGTGGCAGGGAGGCTCTCAGCAGCTTTACTGAGAGTCACAAAGTGGCTGAGAAATGACCAAGGGTTCACAGTTTGGCTGCAGCATGTGCAGAACAGGGCTGGTGCACACAGCTGTTGTCTCTACTCGCTGGGGCAGCGCAGGGGAGCTGGGGGGGCAATTCCAGGCTCCAGCGTCAGCCTCCAGAAGGAGGTTGCCCAGGACAAGCACTGTCTGACTGCACCCACCTGCAGGTAAGTGGCCTCAGCCCAGGGCTCCTGCAGCCACCCGAGGACCAGCCCGTGTGTGCTCTGCTCCGAGCTGGCCATGTGCATCACCCGTGGAGCACCCGGCTGGTGCTGCCCCGCGCTGCAACGCGGCCTTTCTGCTTTCTCCTCCGGAATGGGGCTCATGGGGACACACGGAGCAATCTGTCTCCCTCCTCAGGAAGGAATGTGGAGCCTTGCCCAGGTGGGAAAAGGGGCTGTGAGATGCAGAGCTCAGGAGGAGAGACAAGAACAAGACTGTGCCAGCTTGGAGCTGCCTGGGAAGAGTGGCTCATCTCACCTCATGATTTATAGTGCACTCTGTGCTCCAAAACCCAAGTGCAGGAAGAGGATCCACCCCAGGGGTGTGGAGAGCAGGACTGGCCCTTCATTTGTCCCTGTTGGTCCCAGGAACGGGGTCTCCTCAGCCCAGCTTTGCTCCCAGCCCGTGCTGCAGCACCGCTGGAGCAGCAAACCCACTGCGTGGAGGAGGGCAGGCTGGCTCACATCCAGATGGTTTGAGTTAAGTGGTGGGGATCTCTGGGACACTTGTCCCCAGAACCTCCCGTGCCTGCCACAGCACCTGCCTGTCCATGCTTCCTTGCAGTTTTCCGGCCAAAATTCCCACCAGATCTCACTAAGATGGAGAAGCTCCGTTCTGTCCCCCAGGCTGGGGGCTCTCTTGGGAGGGTGACCAAATGCTCACCAGCCATCTGGTCTGTTGTCCCCACTCCTGCCCTCCCCCAGAGAAGGTCAGTCTCAGGAAGAAATGTCCACACCTGCCAGGTCAGGGCAAATGGCAGAAGGTCTCCAAACTTCTATAGAGGGGAAGGCTCCTGGTTCACAACTCCCTCCCCAGGTGACCCACATCAACAAGCAGGGGTTTCAGCTGCTTCTGCTAACCCACTATGTCTTATCTGTACTATCTCCCAGCCAGGCCAGTCTTATCCACACAAACATTGGAGTAGTTGTTGCTACAGAGAAGATGTCCAGCATTGCCCTCTGAGGGATTATGTGGCCCTCAGGGTCTGGCAGCCTGGCAAGATCACGGTAGGACATCCCTCTAGCTCCAAATAAGAGCCCTCCTCTTCATGGATGGGGAGTTTGGATAGTACGGTTGGATTTGAAACCACTTATCATGAGTCAACCACTTTCTTCTTCTGGAGGTTCTCCATCCCAGAAGATCAGGCCAGATCGAGGTCCTTGGTTTCCACCCAGATGTGTCCACCCAGTGACCCTCCACATACAAGAGAGTCCCAGCCCACCAGAACACGCGTCATGCTTCAACCTTTGCTGCTGGAGTAAAAGACTCCCAAGATTGATTAGAAATGCTATCTCAGTCATATAACCCTCTAACAAACCTTCTGGAGCTTTTCAGGGCACTGGAAATGTTTTGCCACCCTATTTCTCAGGCCACCCTCCACTTTTGGATGGTGCAGATACCCGGGAGGCACAGCGGAGGTGCTGGTGGTGGATTCTCAGATGGTGACTCTTTGTAGAACAGTGCACACGGTACAGTCGGCGCGGTGTCACCGCCACCCTGAGCCAGCTCTGCAGCTGCACAACCTGTCCCCAGTGTGTGGGGAAAGGGCTAAAACAGAGCCATAAAACCCTTTCCTTGCAAAGAGCTCTGTGCCAGACAGACCTTTTCCAGGTCTGCCCTGTCCAGAGAGACCCCAAAATAAACATCCCCGAGGCACTGAGCCCCAGGGGAGCGAGGAGCAGCGAGCAGGACCAGGCTGGTGCTCAGCCCTGCGCACAGGGCAGCCACACAGACCCACGCTGTTGACAGAGCCAAAAATAACTCCAGCATCTCTATTTAACGCTCTTTAGAAAAACCTCCCTCTCTGAGACGGTGAGCTTCCCCAAAGACAGGATCGATACCTATAAATGCTGCGACTTCCGTGCCCCAGTGATTTACAGGGGAGCCTGTCGGGCAGGGCTGCAGCCCCGGCCGGTCTGTGTGTGTTAGCAGCGTCATTTCTGCAGCCCCCCGGGGAGCAGGACGGGCCGGGGCAGCCGCAGGTCTGGGCTGTGCGGGGAGGCTGCAGAGCGGGGGCAGCTCACCCCGACGCTGAATTTTCTGCCCACGTGGAAACATGAATTTTCAAGGAAATTTGGTGCCACTGCAGACCTGGTTGGGTTGCTGTTGGCTGGTGGTAAAGCTGCTTTCCCACATCAGAAAGGGCTGGGGCTCCTCTGGGGAACCAGAGGGAGCACTGGGCACCCCTGGACAAAGATGTCTCCATCCTCCCGTGCCCAGGATTCAGATCAGCTTTCCTCTTCCAGGAGCCCGTCCTGCCCACACGGAGACGAGTCTGGAGGCCAGTGCCTCAGCTTTCATGGACACCACCAAAGTTGGAGCCAATAAGGAAAACTGCAAAGAAATAACCATTCTGGGTCAATGTGAACTGTGTTTGCCAGATTGCGACTTTCCAGGCCACAAACACAGCACTGGCCCAGCCTGGTCAGACGGCTGTCCCGTCCCACCAGGCCGGCTGGCAGCCCCCCCTGCCCCTCTCACCACAGACAGAAATACATCATGTTTTCCTGGGTGACAAAGACGATTTTAATAATTTCCTTTCCCTCATGCCTTCCCATCCCCTCCAGCTGACTGTGGACTGCTGTAGAAAGCAGACGGGGGTTACATTTAACCCCCAAGACATCTCCATGGCTCGATCTTTAGCAAAAATGTGTCAGCAGATGGCAGGGACAACAGGCTGTGGCATGAGGATGGAGAGATGATTACCAGCAGCTCCATAACCTGATTTTCCCTGATAGGAAAGCCTCCTCTGCAACACCGCTTCCCAAAATGTCCTTCCTGGTGTTTCGACTGGGATATCCAAGGGATAGCATACGGGCTCTGCCTGCATCAGCTAGGGACAGGTCTCACCTTGCCACATGCCAGCTATCAAGACCTCTCCTACTCAGCATTCATTGATCCCACCACAGGACAGGTTCCAGTCCCTGAGAAAGGACCTTTTTGAAGTGTTTGGGACACTATTCACAGAATCCCAGAATGTCAGGGGTTGGAAGGGCCCTGGAAAGCTCATCCAGGTCAATCCCCCCATGGAGCAGGAACACCCAGATGAGGTTACACAGGAAGGTGTCCAGGCGGGTTGGAATGTCTGCAGAGAAGGAGACTCCACAACCCCCCTGGGCAGCCTGGGCCAGGCTCTGCCACCCTCACCCCCAACAAGTTTCTTCTCAAATTTAAGTAGAACCTCCTGTGTTCCAGTTTGCACCCATTGCCCCTTGTCCTGTCACTGGCTGTCACCGAGAAGAGCCTGGCTCCATCCTCCTGACACTCACCCTTTATTATTTGTAAACATTAATAAGGTCACCCCTCAGTCTCCTCTTGTCCAGCTCCAGAGCCCCAGCTCCCTCAGCCTTTCCTCACACGGGAGATGCTCCACTCCCTCCAGCATCTTGGTGGCTGCGCTGGACTCTCTCCAGCAGTTCCCTGTCCTGCTGGAACTGAGGGGCCCAGAACTGGACACAAGATTCCAGGTGTGGTCTCCCCAGGGCAGAGCAGAGGGGCAGGAGAACCTCTCTGACCTACTGACCACCCCCTTCTAACCCACCCCAGGTCCCATTGGCTTCCTGGCCACAAGGGCCCAGTGCTGGCTCATGGTCACCCTGCTGTCCCCAGGACCCCCAGGTCCCTTTCCCCTACACTGCTCTCCAACAGGTCGTTCCCCAATTTAGACTGGAACCTGGGGTTGTTCTGTGATGGAAGCCTAGAACCTTCCCATGCAGGTGCAGAGGGCACAGATTTACCTGCATGACTGAGTGATGGGAGAACATCAAGCCCTTCTCTGTTCTGCAGCTCAATGCTGTCGCCTGGAAGCAGCCCACGATTCAAACCATGGCACTACCCGGGGGGACGGCAGGAGTTTCTGTCCCTTGCTCCTCCAGCAGAAAAAGCCAAGCACGGTGGGGGGAAAGCCGAGCTTGCTTTCTGCTCCCAGGCAGCAGCAGGCACGGGCGGGCAGCTGCCTGAGTGCGCTGAGCGCCAGAACGGGGCCTGGCAGGAGTCTCTGCCCCAGCAGGAACGTGGTTTATGCAGCAACTGGGCTGGGACGTGCAGACGGACACGTGCCGCAGGGGACAGTTTGGAGGGAGAGCAGCTAAATCAGCAGGCGAGCGCATGGCTGGAGCCCCGCCAGCACCTGCCACCTCTGGAAATAGCTCTTACAGAGAACCAGGTGACAGGCGTGGAGTCCCCTTCCCTTGCGTTCTTACGCAGCACACGATACACGAACATGCTGGCAGCGGTCAGTCTAGGGAGAGTTGCAGCAAGGGAGGGAATGAGATTAATAGGAAAACAAATCAGCACCTAGAAACAGAGCAAACGGACAACATGGAAGGACACAGACCACCGGGGATGCTGGATCACAGACAAACCCATGCACATGCACGGAAGGAAAAACAGGCTGTGAGCAGAGCTGGCCACCGGGAGCAGAGACAGGAAAATGAAAGGAAACCCCTTTATTATCTAAATGGGGCTATGATTTCTGGAAGAACAGACTCTTCAGCCCAGGAATGGTGTTTGAAGCACTACAACAGCTGAGAGAGGTGTTGATGGGTGCTGTCACCAGAAAAAATGAGAGTATGGAGATACTGCTTTTTACCTAAAGCCAAGACATGGAGAAGAAATAGATACTTGATTCTGGAGCACGGAACTCTGCATCAGCGTGGGCCTGTGGAGATAGTAAAGCGGAACATGTAGGGTGGATGCTGTGAGAAGCAGATCTAACACAGAAGAAAACAATCAATAACAAGTGGTAGCTGCTGGCATCTGACACGCTGGCTGAGCGCGATGTACAAAGGACACAAGGGGACAGGGCGGACAGGAGCACGTGTGGCTCCGGGCAGCAGCGGAGGAACAGCTCTGCGCTCGGTGCCCAGTGCAGCCTGCAGCGTGCACATCCCGGAGCAGCGATCCTGTCGAGCCAGCAGCTCGGTGCTTTGCCCACAGAGCATCTCTGGACAGGAAGGAGGCTGCACTCAGGCAGAAAAGGAGCTGCTGGCTGTGTCCTCTGGAACGGGAGGAACTCACCAGCTCACCGCAGTGCACACGCTGAGCGATCCCCGGTCACCATGGTGAAGCCCCTACTGAGATGCTTTGGAAATCAGCTCTGAGAAAAAAAGAGTTCAAGTTGAGCTGGGCTTACCTTGCACTGCACATGCCGATGGATCTGCAGCCTTTTAGCTTGTTACAGCACTGGCGCGGCTGGAAGGAGAGGCTTGAGATGTTACAAAGATCCTGACAGAAATGGGTACTGAGACAGGACAATAATTTGTACAGCAAGGTTGGTGAGATCACAGAAAATCAACGTGACACATGCCAGCAGCTCTTACCAGCAGGTGAGGGGTGAATTCTGGGCCACATTTAGGGTGGGATTTTGCTTAAAAGAGGCCAGGCACTAATACCAGGGGACTGAGGAGCTGACATCATGGACAGATGCCTGGGCATGCTGAGTCGAGGATGAAGGCATGTCTGGAGCACTGCCAGGGCTGGGGAGTGATGCTCGGCTGAAGGCAAGTGCTGTGCCCCATCCTGAAAGAAATCTCTGCTGCCTCCCGAAACTCCAACCTGTCCGTGAAAACACTGGGAGAAACCTGATGACATTTAGTAACAGATCACAGATATGCAACCACTGTGATAGCAACCACAGAGTCCAGGAACTAGATTTTCTAGAAGCCACTGAAGTCAGAATCTGATGGAGAAGGTGAAGACGCACTTTGGGAAGCCTGATGTTCTCAACATGTTCTGCTCAGACACTGAAACACCACACTCAGCAAGAGTGGACACAGTCTGGCATCCTGTGGGAACCCGGACACAAGAAATCTTTCCCCACACACCACACAGAAGGCAGCAGGAATGGCAAATATCAAGATGGTCTCCTTTGGGAATTGTGGCAATAAAAAGTAACAAAGTCAATAGCCAAGGAAGCTGGTGAGACAGAAATGAGAAGAGAGCACTAAGAAGTAAGTGGGGGTGCCAGTGGGTCACCTCTTGAATGAAAACTGAGTTTGGCTGGAGAAACACAGCAGTGAAATACTCCAAACCCACTTAGAGTTCTTGCTTCTCAGTGTGAATGTTCTCTTCCCCTAAAGACCTCACCAGACTCAGTTTTGAGAACAATTTACCTGGAATGACAGGGCAACCCACAGTCTCTGAGTACAACCCTGGAATGTGCTGGCAAAGGCAAGAGAGGGGACAGAGACTGCTCTGCCGTGACACAGCTGCTCCGCGGGGAGGAGGGGGACGGCCTGGGGTGGGAGGAAATCTGGAGTTTGGTACACGGAGCGAGCACTTTGCTTGGTAACTCCCAGCGTCTCCTCTGGGACAGCTTGGAGGGGTTGTGCATGGTGTTCCGCTCCATTAGTAATTACTTTATGCCAGCACATGTAAATAATTATTCTGGCACCGTTTCCCAGCTGAGTGCTGTGCGCAGTCCTTCTGAGCCGCCGTAGCATTGACCCCAGAGCACAGCCGGCTCTGCTGGCGCCCGTGGAGGCCGAAACCACGAGCGATGAGGTTTGTGTTCGCACACGGACAGGCTGCAAGCCCCTGTATCAACAGCACTTTGGAAACTTACAGTATGTGTGCAGGTGAAGTGTATTTCCATGTGATCAAACTCACCACTTCTCCTCAAGAACTGTCTGTGCAGCCCGACCCTCTCCCTGAAATCAGACGCTCAAGAGAGAAGCTTTGGGGTTAAAAAGACGGAAGGGAGAAATGCTTACAGGCAAAGGAAGATAAAAGAAGTCTCCATCATTTGATGTTTTCTGCGAAAGATTTTGCCTGAGATGAGGCCTTCATGTCAAAGTTATAAACCCCTGTGAACAGTGTCCTTGCAAACTGAAGTGCCTCTGCATCGTATGACAGGAAACAAATCATTCACCCACAAATCTGCCATTTTCCAAACTGCAACAGTGCCCTCAAGTGCTCAAAGGAGAAGCTGCAAGCCAGGGATGGAGCTTGCGGCCAGTCAGGCTGCGGAGCAGAGCCGAGATTATGAGGGGACAGATGTCTTTCTGTGGCCTTGACCTTGGCTCGCTGCTGTCCCTGCCTGTGCGAATCCGAAATGGCTGCACCCCCTGCCTTACTTCTGTTCCCCTGCGTGGGCAGATCTGCACCATGTGATGGTGCAGCTGTCACCAAGAGATGCTCCAAGAGCATCCAAAGCAGATCCGTGGTCTGCGTTGCCTGGAAAAGATGCACATGTCAAAAGCTTGTGAAAACAGTGTGGTTTGGATGTGAGCACTGCAGTGATCCCACCCAGCCAGACGCCCCAGAGCCGTCCCTCCAGAAGATGTGACCTCCTCTGGAGAGGAGAACCAAGTCTCAGTGTTTCAGCTTCGGAGGGGAGGTTGTGTTTCACCCCATCTCCTCCCCTGCCGTGAGCTTTCCAAGCTGCACGGAGACAGTTTTGGCAGAGCAAGGCAGGACAGTCCTTGTTCCTCCAGTGGGCTGCGTCTGAGCAAGAGGGGCTCTTTCAGGGAACAAGAGCTAAGGCCTGTCAATGTCTGCAGGACCTCTGCCTGCTCCCAGTGAGACGGTGGGAGCTGGAGCCACTGTACATGCTCACCTGGGCTCCTCTGTGTGACACACAAGTGACTCCTGGCACGATGGTGTACGCAGAAACAGCTCACCTCGCTCAGGTCTTCTCCCGTGGGCTGCCTGGAGAGTCACCCGGTGGAGCTTTATCCTACAATCCTACACTCTGGGGAAACAAAACACTCAGACGGTACATCTCTGCTCACAGGATGTGCTGTATTAGAATGAAGATGTTTCCAAGGGACAACAGGGTGTTACTGTGATAGGAATTAATAAGGGTGTATTGGGACACTGTTCTTGTCCCCTATTTCCTTGACCTTTTCTTATTTGGGGATGCTATTCTTAGCCTGGATCATGGCATTGGTTTGCTATACAATGCGTGGCCCCAAGACCTGTTGAGTTAAGCAACAGAGTGGACATAAACAGGCAGATGGAGAAGGGAACTTCTCAATCTATTTTTGCCCCTGTCACCAGAGTATCATGGGATTGTCCGCTCTGTACCTTCAGCCCTTGGAGGAAAGCCTGCCTGGCTTCTCTGAAGGTGTGTTTGCTGTTATCTTCCATCACTTCTCATCATGCTGCTGTCCTGTTGTCTCCATACACCACTGTCCATCCCCTCCAAGGCAGGAGACGCAGCTGCTCTCTCAGCCGGCTGCCATTGACCCCTCAGCCCACCTCAAACCACAGACACTGCCAAGCAACCATGATTTTGTCTCCAGAGCTGGTTTCAGCAAAAAGCCACCCCCAAATCACCTCTTTCTGCACTACCTTGATCTGGGCAGCGACAGGCATTCAGCTTTTTCCTGTCTCTGGGCCTGGTGAAAAGCTGCTGTCACAGGTGCCTGCTCCGGGCACTGCTGGAAGTACCACAACACAAAGCCAAAGCTGACACTACACAGGCAGGATCACAAACATGGAACCAAAACCTCATACCCCACTAGACCCCTTTCAGCACCAGAGCCGCAAGTTGCTTCCCCAAGGACCAATTCTCAAGATACCAGGGCCATCAGGACCCTTCTCTGCCATCCTAGACTTTGCGGGAAAGGTGCTGGAGGAGGCACCAACCGCAACACAGAGCTCCTGTGCTGCTGGGGGCCATCGCTGCCTCAGGCAGCAGGAGGTGACGCTGGCAGCAAGTGCAGGTCTGACCGTGGTGAGGACGGTCTTTCTGGTGTTGCAGGCAGCACTCGCTGCCCTTCGTCTCACCAAAGCTCCTTGGCAAGCGCCAGCCTCTCCCTGAGGCTGATGTGGAGCAGGTTCTCCATCTGACACAGCCTGGTCATCATCTCCAGGTGTCACAGAGCAACAGACCCCGGTGACTTATCAGGGCTTCAGCATCAAGTTGCTTCGATCATCACCAGCCTGGGGATAAAAACAACCAGAGCCGGGTCAAGTGCTTTTTCATGGGAGTCTCTTCAGCACACAGAGGAGCTCTCATGAGAAAACTGGTGGAGTGGGAACTGACAGCCAGAACAGAGACAACCAGCTACAGAAAACCAGCAAAGGACCACAGTCTGAACAGGTTGCCCAGGAACCTCTCTCCACAGCTCCGCAAGAAAATGGCCTGGCCTGTTTTTCTCGCTTTCACCAAAAGTGACCTTGAAACCTGCTGCTGCGTTGCCATTTCTGTTCTAACAGCCAGAATAGCTGGCTGAGCTGCTCATGGCCGAGGATCCCAGCCAAAAGTCATTTCCCTGGCAAAAGCAGGGGCCCTAGAGCAGTGCAGGTCTCATCGTGATGTTGCCGGTTTCTAATTAACACTCATTTGTTTGCAAGCTGATCTGCCCGACGACATTCTGGCCCCAGCATTTCATCGGCAGCCCTGTGGAGAGGGCTCCACAGTCACCAGGACCCTCAGCCCCAGGCCCTGCCGGCCTGACGCTACCAGGTCACAAACAGCCCGGTCTCAAAGCTACATAGCCGAGGATATTATTGTCCCTATCTTCATGCATTTATCCCCAAATTAGCACTTATTCATGCAAATGAGTCAGCTCATTAGACCTCTCCCTCAATCCATCAGTAGATGGCAGCAGACGGCGCCCTGCCAAGCCTGGGAATACAAATGTCAGTGTGTGAATCTGCTGCTTCCCAGCGAGCTTTTTTTTCATGCAAAATATGGCCAAAATCTTTCTGCTTCCACAATGACAGGAATCACACGAAACTTCCCCAGAGCTGTGGGCAGAGGAAGCAGCAGTTTTGAGGTGTTTATGTCGGCACTGTCCAACTGTTTGGCTTTGAACGCAGAGAACACCTGGCTGATGTAGCACAGGGGAGGGATCACATCTTTGCTGGCCAGGCTATGATCGCGACACAGCCAGGCCAGCAGGGACAGGCGGTGGTCTCGCTGCCCAATGGCAGGGGCAGTGCTGCTCACTGGGGCCATCTGGAAGTTCCCAGTGCCCACTGAAACAAAACGCACACAGAGACCCTCTCGGAGCGATGGGCTGGGTCTGATTAATGACAGAACATGAACACAGCAAGGTCTGGCTGCGGAAGAACAACGCACGCCCCGGTTATGCCACAGATTGGGGTCTCATCGCCTCAGCCCCTGAGCAGGTTGGCCTATTCCTGCCACACGCACACTAATGCACAGCACACACGCATGGGTCCATGAACAGCACAGTGCCCTTCAGCACCTGGTGGCTCCTTTGCCACTTGCATTTCCTGGGACCAGCCAGACAGCCCAGGGGACCCTGCTGGGACTGCCAGCGACCCCCCAATTCACTTTCTAGGCCTGGTGGCCTCCCCAGCCTGGGGTGCTGGGCTACAGGTGAGGATGCCTTGCAGAGGACAACAACGGTGACAGGGCTGCCAGGAGAGCAGACATCATGCCAGCAGGTGCTGTGCTGCCAAAGGCCAGTGGCTGGGTAAGTGGCTGAAGGGGCAGAAGATCAGAACCCACTGCCAGGACTGTGCTATAGAATCACAGAATAGAATCAGAGAATCATTTTGGTTGGGAGAGACCTTCAAGATCATTGAGCCCAAAGATAACCTAAATCTAGCAACAACCGATGTCCTGAGAACCTCATGTCCGTCTGTCCAGCCCTCCAGGGATGGTGACTCCAGCACTGCCCTGGGCAGCCTGTTCCAATGCCCCACAGCCCTTTGGGGAAGAAATTGTTCCCAGATCCAACCTCAACCTCCCCTGGCGCAACTTGAGGCCGTTTCCTCTGCTCCTGGCGCTTGTTCCTGGGGAGCAGAGCCCGACCCCCCTGGCTCCAAGCTCCTTTCAGGCAGTTCAGAGATCAGAAGGTCTCCCCTCAGCTCCTGTTCTCCAGCTGAACCCCCCAGGTCCCTCAGCCGCTCCATCACACTTGTGCTCCAGCCCCTCACCAGCTCCGTTCCCTTCTCTCCACTCGCTCCAGCACCTCAAGGTCCACCTGCCTCAGCCCCCCCCACGGCCAGACCGCCCGTGACCTCGCCTCTGTCAGGCCCAGCACAGCCCAGGTCCGCCCTCGCCCAGCCCACGGCGGGCTGATCCAGCAGGTCCCTCGCAGCCGCACCGGGCTGCGCACCCACGGCCCCGCGTGGGCACCGCCGCCCTCCTCAGGGAACGGGCCCGGGCTCTGCCACAGGGGGACGGTCGACTGACCGCGGGGCCCGGGAGGAGCCGCCAGGACCGTCCGCTCCCGCAGGGCGGCCGCGCGGGGGGCGGAACTCGGGCGACTCGCGCGTAGGGCGGGCGCGCGCGCCAGAACTGCGCATGCGCCGGTGTCCCCCCCCCTCTGCTCCTCCGTCACGTGACGCGGGAGCCGGCCCGCCGCCGCTTCAAGATGGCGGCGCGCGGCGCAGAGCGCTGAGGGGGCGGGGGAGGGGCGGCTGTTGTTGAAGCTTTATTGTTCCGCGCCGTGTCCGCCGCGCCGCGCCCAATAAAGGTAACCATGGCGACGGGGCCGCCGGCCGGGCCTGGGCCGCCATCGGGCCCTTCGCTGTGGCCCGGGGGGCTCGGCGGGCAGCTCCGCTCCCACCCTGCCGGGCCCGGCCTCCCTTCCCCACCTCGGGGCCGAACCCGCGCGGCGGGCCCGCCTGGGCCCGGGCCCTGCTTGTGTCGTCCCGGGGCAGCGGGACGGGAGCGGCTGTTCCCGCCCCCCGGGAGGGACGGGGCGGACAGGGAGGCGGAGGGAGCAAATAAATATTTATTGTTTGCATTGTGATAAGAAATCAGTGGTGTGATCCATTCTCCTGTGTGATCACCAGCACAGCAGAGGAGGAGGGAGGAGCAGGGAGCAGCCTGTTCCCAGGTCGTGTTAGATTTAATATGGAAATGTGCTGAGGTGAGTCTGGGTCAAGAAAACCCACCTCCTCCCCAGAGACAGTGTGGGTGAACCTTGGGGGCAATTTCTTCTCGTGTGGTGGAAAGGAAGGCTGGCACACCTGATGTATTGGCTCAGATAGGACATAGGGCAGCATGATTCTCTAGGTGTTTGGTTCAGAGATACCAAGTGTCTTGCATTTGAGGAGGAATCTGGGTTTCAAACCCCAGTCCAAGGACAGGGGGATGCAGGAACAGCGTGTTGGAGTACAGACCAGAACAAGGTCCTCTCCCAGCTGGCCACCCTGCCTCTGTGCCTGTGCGTTTGCTCTTGTTTAATCCCTCTTTCCAGTATATTTTGAGTTGACTGCCGTGACATACAGCTTAAAGAAGGTGCTGAAAATGTTGTTGCCCAGACCGTAGCTCAGTGGTTATAGAAGTCTTCCAGGAGATGGAGGAAGCAAGTTGGCTTCCTGGGGTAAGTGTCGTTAGGCTTTTACATCACTGTATCCTTCCCTGTGTGTTGCGAAGGAACTGCGCTCATGTTTGAAGAGCTGTCGGTCCTTTGGCCTTAGTTGAGTTCTGGGACTGTGGACGTGTGTCTCTGATGGCCTGAAGCAAGAGGGGACCGCGCTGGAAGTCCAGGTGCCTCCTGTCTTGCTGTCTCAATAGACTGAGCTCAGAGGAATTCTGTGTATTTCACCAACAAGTCTGGGGGAATTGGTCCCTGTCGTGGGCTGACCACCTTTAAAAGCGTCATTGTATAGCTTTTTTTTTTTTTCCCTTTATGTTTGGATCATTTGTGCCTTTGGATCAAGGCACTTTATGGGTGCATTGTCCTTTGCCTGCGATCGTGTGTAGGGACAAATGTCTTCTACACTTCTGCTGACAGCAAAATAGACTGCAAAAGCTGGTCAAAGTAGTGGTGGGTTTTGTTTGTTTTAAAAGGGACTAATAAATTAAAACATGCAATCTTCTCTGATGTAAACCGGCCTGACAAACAAGAGTTCGGATGTCCAGCTTTTGATTTTGAGGATGTTATTAGAACCTGCAAAATACAATTAGCACTTTCAGTGCACTTGGGCACAGTGAGACATGGATGAGCAGCTGCTGGAGCAAACTTCGGCTGCTGTTTTGGGTTTGTGCTGGTTTTCCACTGCGTGATTTTGCTCTCTTGTTGGGGCGGCCCCGTTCCAGGGGGGACAGGCAGCAACCATTGCTTTGAAGAGTAATAGGAAACTTGTTGTTCAGAGTTGGAGCACACCTATTCATTTTTCAATCTGTTCTATTTCCATTCAGAGCATCAGTGCAGCCAGCCAGCCAAAGTGTTTAGTGCTTTTTGAGCGGTATATTCTGCTGCCTTTAGAGACCGTGGAGCGCTGAATTTAGTCAAAGTGTTGCTTATTTTCCTCTGTTATCTGTCTGCACTGATGCTCTGAACTGAAATAAAATAGATTGAAAAACAAATTGGTGTGCGCTGGCTTCTGATATCGGATTTCACATTATCCTTTGGGAGCGCTGCCTGCTCTGGCCCTTTGGAACACCCCAGAGAAAGGTAATGACTCCTCAGTCTCTTTCAACACTTCAAAAAGTGGATTACTTTTGGTGGGAGAGGTAAGAAAATTGAATTGCAGTACATTATTTTCTCGCTTTCCAATAGCCCTCTTTGTAAGGTCATCATCTTAGGAACAAGAAAACAGGAAACTGGTAAACACACACAAAAAGTATTCAGATTTTGATTTATGGCTGTCACTGTCCTTAACTCCTCAGAGCTAAAGCCAGAGAGCTGCCTGTCACTTGGAGGCAGCTGTGGTACCCGAGGGACCGCAGGACCAAGGAACACGAGAGAATGAACCTCGGCTTTGTGTCCTGCTGCGGTTACCGGTTTACATGAGTCTTTTGAAATAAGCCTTTGAGTAAGTGCAGAGCGGGGGGTGACGGGGGGAGCTCCTCTCACAGGGACAGTGACCCATCCTGGGTTGGGACCTGCACTTGTCAGTGACCGCTGTGGATTTTAGCTTGAACAGAAAAGCAAGAGCACAGGAACGGGAGGGTTGGGCTGCTCCTGTGGGACCCTCCATCAACTCAAACAGAACTGGCATTTACTTAAGAAAGAAAACTCAGTTTCTTCCATTTTGCTTAGCTCCTGCTGTCCACTTAATTATTTTTCCTGCCTGTTTTGGTTCATTTTTTTTAGGGCTTGCCCAGACCTCGCTTTCTGCTGGTTTTGCGGCAGGTGTGCAGGTTGCTTTTGGCTGGCTCTGTTTTCCGGCTGTGCGTTGGGTTGTGCTGTGCTGGCAGCAGGGGGAGCACAAGGCTGTGGGTTGGTGTTCCCTTATTTCTTTTTTAACCTTTTTTTTTTTTTTTTTTTTTTTAAAGCTAAAAAAAGCCTGCCCCATGTGCATCTGTGGAGGGTTTAGATTGCGGAGTGACAATAAAACCCTGGCAGATGTATTCTTAACCTCCTCTCCCCCCTTTCCCCTTTTACCCCTCCCTCTCCCCTCTTCCCACTCAGCACAGGCGATTGGGAGGGAAAGAAGGACAGGGAGAAGAGAGTTGGAAAAATTACAAACATTTTACTAATGCTACTGATAAAATAGAGAAAATAATACAAAATGTACAAAACCAATCTTGAAAGTCTCAGCAACTGCAGAGCCGGCACCTGAAGTCCTGGACTGGACTCTGCAGCCAACCGGAGCTGGATTCAGTCTGTCACTGGCCTCAGTTTGCAGGGACGACTCACAAGGTCCTCTCCTAATGTCGGCCATAAGCAGAAGGAAAAAGAAGACAAAAGGGACGAGATCCTCGTGATCTCGCACTTTTATATGAAGTATTCACGTGAATGGAATGTTATACACAGTTGGTCAGTTTCTTGGTCACCTGTTTCTCGTTGCCCCTCTCACGAGATGTGAATCTGTCCTTATCAATAATTAGCATTCCTGTTTAACGTAGCTTAAATAAAAAGATGAGATCCCCTCAAACTGGGGGTATGAGAGGGGAGAAATACATAGGGAAAAAGAAGAAATAGCTGGAATTGGGTAACGCATGATCATGTTTGCTATGTTTACCAAAATGTGTATCTGGTTCTCCAGGAAAATGCAGCTAATATGAAGCTTTAGCTGACAGGCAAATTCACTAAAAGAGAAACTTGTTTTAACAAAACCAGGACAGCATCCTAAGGAAGAATTTCAGGC
Source organism: Streptopelia decaocto (assembly GCF_964273445.1). Taxonomy (NCBI): domain Eukaryota; kingdom Metazoa; phylum Chordata; class Aves; order Columbiformes; family Columbidae; genus Streptopelia; species Streptopelia decaocto. The sequence goes on along the minus strand of NC_138675.1, from coordinate 1,069,811 downwards.
ATGGAACACATCTCCACCTGGCCACTGAGACACTAGTAGTCAATGCAGGACGCACCTTTGGGCGTTATTTTATTAATGCCAGCAGGTGTGTTTGCCAGCACCTTGGAAAAGCCCTTAATTATGCCAGTGAGGGACATACAGAATCCTTTTGCTGAGGCCACAATGGCATTAGAAATTCTTCCTGTGCCTTGTGCTGTGCTTTCTGATGGCACAAGGAGTGTGCAGCCCTGGAGCTGCAGGGGAGGGACGGTCTCCTCGGAGCATCTTTGGAGCACCTGTCTCGGTGGCGTCTAATTGCTAAAGTGCCGGGTCCTAAATTTCAATTATCTTTTGATGAACCTAGCGACGTGGATGGCTTTTGAATCTGTTGAATCTGGATCAAAGTAATTCTATGAAAAATGAAGAGAAATGATTTAATTTGGAAGCTGCTTTTCAGTTATGTAGGTAGAATTGGGTGTTTCTCTTTCCTCCTCTGTGAAGAAGCCTTGTTACTATCAACACATCCTTTTTCTGTTCTAATGTAGCTTGAATAAAAGATGTGATCCCCTCAAACTGGGGGTATGAGAGGGGAGAAATACCTAGGGAAAAAGAAGAAATAGCTGGAATTGGGTAATGCAGGATCGTTTTTGCTGCAGACCCATTCTGGATCTCCTGTGTTGGGCAGTTCAGAACAAGAAGGGGTTTCTTTGCTGCGGTGGGTGTCCTGGGAGCAGTCACAGGTGATAACTGCTGCATAAGGACAACAGGGGGACGTTTATCAACACGTGGTCAAGTGGGGCCTTGGGAATTTTGGGCACTTTTGAAAATTTGGCTCAAATGGATTGACCTTGCAGTCTCGCTGCGAGTCTGTGGAATGCAAACTCCTGAGCCGTCTTGGTGTTCTTCCTGGGAAGCTGGCAGGACAAGGCTTAAGATGACCCTGATGTTCCTCCAAAGATTCATTCTGCAAAGCCTGTTTGTTGTGCAGCTCAGAGAAGCGAGTATCTCTGTGTCCTCTGTCCCCACTTCTGACTCCAGTGGGCCGATATTTTGGAAGAAGGCGGCACTGGTGCAGTTCGAGTGTCAGAGGCCCCAGAAGCAGCCACTTAAACCATGTTTTGCTTCAAATTTGAAATTCATAAAAAGTCCCAAGTGCATCTGGCTCCAAAGAGGATGCAGAGAAGCAGCTTTAAGCTGAAAAAGTAACAAATGACTTTTTCTGACCAGTGGTGCTGGCGGAGGCAGGTGGCTTGTGCTCCGTGAGCACTCGGCACTGCTCAGGTGTTCGTTACCTGCTCTCAGAGATCCCTCGTTCGGCCCCGTCCCCCGTTCATATCTCCCCAAAGCCATCTAGAAGGTGTCTGTGAGATGGAGCCAGACACATTCAGGTAAGAAACAAGACCTGGACAGGCTGGAGAGTTGGACGAGGAAAGATTTAATGAAATATAACAAGGGCAAGTGTAGAGTCTTGAATCTGGGCAGGATTCCAGGTTCCAGTGTAAGTTGGGGAATGACCTGTTAGAGAGCAGCGTAGGGGAAAGGGACCTGGGGGTCCTGGGGACAGCAGGGTGACCATGAGCCAGCACTGGGCCCTTGTGGCCAGGAAGCCAATGGGACCTGGGGTGGGTTAAAGGGGGTGGTCAGTAGATCAGAGAGGTTCTCCTGCCCCTCTGCTCTGCCCTGGGGAGACCACACCTGGAATCTTGTGTCCAGTTGTGGCCCCTCAGTTCCAGCAGGACAGGGAACTGCTGGAGAGAGTCCAGCGCAGCCACCAAGATGCTGAAGGGAGTGGAGCATCTCCCGTGTGAGGAAAGGCTGAGGGAGCTGGGGCTCTGGAGCTGGACAAGAGGAGACTGAGGGGGGACTCATTCCTGGGGATCAATATGGAAAGGGGGAGTGTTAGGAGGATGGAGCCAAGCTCTTCTGGTGACAACCAGTGACAGGACAAGGGTCAACGGGTTCAAACTGGAACACAGGAGGTTCCACTTAAGTATGAGAAGAAACTTGTTCCTGTTGAGGGTGGCAGAGCCTGGCCCAGGCTGCCCAGGGGGGTTGTGGAGTCTCCTTCTGTGCAGACATTGCAACCCGCCTGGACACCTTCCTGTGTAACCTCATCTGGGTGTTCCTGCTCCATGGGGGGATTGACCTGGATGAGCTTTCCAGGGCCCTTCAACACCTCACATTCGGTGACTCTGTGATGTCATTTAGCTGTTAGGATAACTGTGGCAGTGGAGGGTCCTCCTGCTAAAAATGGGTTCTTGTCATGACTGGGCCCCTTGCTTTGGGTGAACCCAAGTTACTGAGTCTGGAGATGCAGGAGGCAGCAACGGATCAGAAATCAGATTGCTGGTGGTCGTCCCTTCTGGCTGTAAGCTTTGAATAAAAACCTGAAGCATGTTCCAAGTAGGGGGCAATTGCCTTGAGGATGGTCTTGGCCATCCACTCCTTAAAAAATGTCTGTTCTTTTTGGCAGACCTTTGGCTCCCTATAATTAAAGAAGTAAAAACAAATATGTCTGGTCTAATTGCTCAGGACACATTTTCTGAGTTGCTTTAGTATAGGAGGTGCTGGCAAACTACTTGGGACTTTACTGTTTTGAGCTGTCATGGGCAAATATATCTTCTATCTTCTTGCCAGAAATAGAGGGAGCAGACGGTGCTGCTGCTGCTTCCAGCTTGCCATGGTGGAAGCGATGTGTTTTCTGCAGAAGGCTATTCATGGCAAAGTGAGCAGACATCTCTTCCAGGACATCGATGTTTCCTGCTTGTCCTTTTGTAGGAAGAGCCGCAGCTATTATTATTTAACCAGCAGACGCGGTTTCATCTCAGATACTGGAAGTCCTTCAGCTCCAGGGAAGGAGTGGGTAGACTAAAACTGCTGTTACATGGAACCCGGCAAAAGAAACGGGTCTTTCTTCTTCCACGACCAGCAGCTACTCTGCTGATGGCAGCTTGGTTACTCATGGTTTTCAGTGGCGTGGGAGGAAAGCAGAGCCCACGTGTTCAGTGGGCTGGAAGTGCAGGTGGCCCTGTGCACGGGTGAGGGGCGGATCTGGTACTTGCCGAGCAGCAGAGATGAGCTGCAGAGCACACGGCCTTTGGCAGCGATGCACCTGGAGATGCTGTGGCTCCTTGAAGCAGGGTGGGGGGTATCAGCAACTACTTTGGTTTCCCTGCCTTCCAGAAAAGGACCCACCTACCCTGTGCTCTCACTTTGAAGGTTTTCAGTGGGAGAACATGACACCTCTGCTTTGAGGTGGTGTCAAAATCATCTGTGATCTGAGGATTGAAAAGTGAGTTCCGTAGTACTTTGTCTTTCAAGCACGGGGGAGCTCTTGGCTGAGCAGGAGAGCTCTTGTGCACGGGTGGTATCATCCACTGGCCAGGTGCTCCGTGTCTGCAGCTTTGGTATGAAGTGATGTCTTCTGGCTTCTCCTCTCTCCCCGCAGTGCCACGCAGGACACCCGAGGTCCCGCTTCCCGCGATGTCTGAACTCCAGAGGGGTTGGCATCTTGCAGGAGCGAGACACCAGCACGCAGACAACCTGCACACAGCGGCTGCTCACACCTTGCAATTTGGTGCAAGGTGGGAGTTGCTCTGAGCCCTCTTTTGCACAAGGCAGAGCTTCAAGGTGGCGTATGAGCATCGACTCATTAAAGCTCGTGCCCCAATGATAGACAACATTACTTCTGTTCTCTATGAGAGAGTAAGAACCTGGGTGCAAAGATGTTAAGCAGTTGAAGGTCATGTAAATCGTGCTTATCCAGGTGTTCTCCCTCTAAGGCTCATGCTGTTTTGTTTCGGCATCATTGCCAGCACCAGTGTTGGGCATCCTAGTGTGTACAAGGCAGTAACATCTTTATCTTGTCTAGTTTAGATAAAAACTCCAGATATCCCGCTGATAAAAATTCTGTTGGCAGATGGCCTATCTGTTCTCCCTCCTGCAACAGGGGAAGGAGGGGACAGGAGTTAAAAAGAGGCTCTCGTAGATGGGACTAGGTCTGTGGACTTGTGCAAAAAATTACAGTTTGGGGCAAAAGACTTGTAAATGGATGAGTTAGGACGGTGCTGCGCTGGGGAGGGAGGTGCTGAAGGCCCTGGGCTGCAAGCACATCTCTGTCTCCAGTGCTCATGCGCCCCTGCTGATTTAGCAGTGATGTCAGGAGAAAACTAATGGGTCTCAAAGCACTTAGTGCTTTACAGGTAAAACCCAACACCTCAGATTCTGCTCTGTGTTTGGTAGCTGGTCCCAACAGGCTTCTGCACTGCGTCCCCCCCTGCTCTTTCGTAACCAGCTGCTGATTCAGCATCAGGGCTGATTTCAAGAGCGTTCACACCTCCTTGAACTCTACTAGGAGCACATCAGGGAGTTTCTTCTCCCTTTTTATAACTCCTGGGACTCAGTGCTCATTTCCAAGCTCTTTCTGAAGTGTTTAGGTTTGGGCGGTATCTTCAGCTCTATTGCTGAATTTGGGGACTGCATGTTCAGAAGGTTCCGTCTGAGTATAAGGAAACCATGGCAAGGATCTTTCCTTTTGTAACTTGTAACTTAAAAGCAAAGATGCTTCCAGCAGAATTTTGGCTTTACCACCTGTGAGCCAAAGCCTGGATACCACTGACTCCCAAAGCCGTTTCTCATGGGATGTGATTTAGGGGCACTTTCATCTGTGTCCCCTTGGGCAGAAGCTGTGAACCTCTCCAGAAAGTCTTTTAAAGATAGGCAGGGATCAGAATTATCATGTTCTAGAAGGACAAGGAATTACTGGAGAGAGTCCAGCGAGAGCTACAAAGATGCTGAGGGCTCTGGAGCATCTTTGTGATGAGGAGACACTGAGAGAGCTGGGGCTGTTGAGCTGGAGAAGAGAAGCTGAGAGGGATCTGATCAATGGATCAGTATCTCAGGGTGGGTGTCAGAGGATGGACCAGACTCTGTTCATGGTGCCCAACGCAAGGGTGAGGGGCAACGGGCACAGACTGAAACACAGGAGGCTCCATAAGGACATGAGCAGAAACTTGTTTGCTGGGAGGTGCCAGAGCCTGGCCCAGGCTGCCCAGAGCAGGTGTGGAGTCTCCTTCTCTGAGACATTCAAACCCCCTGGGCCCACCTGTGTGATCTGCTCTGTGACCCTGCGCTGGCAGGGCTGGGCTGGGGATCTGCAGAGCTCCTGCAGCCCAACCAGCATGGGCTTCTGGGATTCTGTTTGCTGTAACCGCTGATGTCCAGCATAGTAAGCTACTAAGAAGTGTAAACTGGAAAGTAATTTTTGCTTACTCTTTCTGTCTTGTTACTGTTTGAGCAAAGTGCTAACAGCATCCTTTGTTTTTTTGCTAGCTGGGCTTTGTGGAAGGTGTGTAGAGCACGGCGGGAGGAGGCCGGTGGGTCCTGGCGCCATGGAGCTTCCCGGTTACAGCCGGCAGCTGCTGCAGCAGCTCTACCCGCTCTGCAGAGAGCAGCAGTTCTGCGACTGCGCCATCTTCATTGGGGATGTTCGTTTTGGAGCACACAAGGTGGTTCTGGCTGCTGCCAGCCTGCTTTTTAAATCCCTGTTGGACAGCACAGACACCATCTCCATCGACGCCTCTGTGGTGACCCCCGAGGAGTTTGCGCTCTTGCTGGAGATGATGTACAGTGGCAAACTCCCCCTGGGGAAACACAACTTCACCAAGGTAATCTCCGTGGCAGATAGTCTGCAGATGTTTGATGTGGCTGTTAGTTGTAAAAACCTCCTCAGGGACCTCATCAGCTGCTCGACTCAGGACCAGGTAGCGAGAGAAGTCTCCAGCCAGGCAGCAGACTCATCTGGAAACCCTGCCCAGACTAATAAGCCGCCCCAGTCTGAAAAACCTGCTGAAGGAAGAACAGATATTCTCCTCCTTCAGAGGGTTTCCCCTTCTCCTGGACCTGCAGAAGCAGAAATGGAAGCAGATGTTTCTCCTACTGGCCAGCACCTTACCATGGGTCACGCTCGGGTTCAGCAGGGTGCAATGGCCAGTGACTCCAGATCCCCCCGGGAGGATTCGGGGTCTCGTCCCACTCAGCCTGCCCCTGCTGAGCAGGGGGACAGTGCAGAAGAGGAGCCTGATGAGCCTCTGGAGGAGAAAGAAGGAACGAGAGATTTAGGTGAGACTTTGCAAGGCTCAGCACAGTGTTGCCTCTTATTTGTAACTGTGTTGACTCACGTTTTTCTGTGATGGGGAATATTTTCTTCTGTGTTTGTTCTTTTTCGTTTGCTCTGGGTTGGGAGCAGCACCAACACGCTCCCCTTTTCTGCAGGGACTTTCTTCCTTTGGCACTGTGCAATACTCTCTTTGGCCTTTGCAGTTGCTTCACTCCCACCGCTTCATCAGAGCCGTAGTGAGCAAAACTTTTTTGCCCACCCATGTGATTGCATGTGCTGTAAGTGGGACCTGTGTTAGTGCAGGACATGAGGTTGATAAAGCAAAATCTGTATGACAGCAAGTGAACAGAGTTGCCTACTAATGCTGCCTTATCCTTTAGACTCCTATTCAGCACGGGAGGAAAACAGAGGCTGTACTGGGTTTAAAATAAATGTTCCATTTATAACTGGTGTTGAATAAACTGTTGGTTTTCCCTCCAGGCTGCGTGATCCTTTAGAAGGGATTTGTGAGTCACAGTTTCCCTATTATAGCCAATGTGCTGGTTACAAACTGATGCCTTTCAATCACATCACGCTTTCTGTGAATCCCTTCAATTAGCAAATAACTCATCTTGTTTCTATCACACAGCAGCAGAGAGCAAAAGCTGTAAACTGGATTTCTTTCTTCGACATGAAAGCGATTTCTCTGAGGCCCTTTCTGATGCCCGAGCTGTGCTGAAGAGACTAGAAGAGTGCGGAGAAATTGATGCCTCTCAAAAGGAGGTAGGTATGTTTACTTGGGTAAATGATACAAGATTTTTCTTCACCCTGCTGAGGACTAGAATAGTTTGTGTCCTGTGTAGGAAATTGTTTCATGGGAAACAGGGGCTCTGGTGCCTGGTTGTTTGAAGGGCAACACGTGCTCACCTGAACAACACCCAGGAGAGAAGCTTCTATAAGAGCAAGCGGCTTGTGCGTGTAGGTAAAGATGTATATGTCCTGCCCTGAAGACATCTTGGTTGTGTTGTAGAAAGCTCCAGCACTGATTTCTCTTCTGTTTTATGGGCTTTTGCTTCAAGAACTGTATTGATTTGTAAATGAGTGGCATATGAGATCCCAAAATAGAGCTCCCGAGCACCCATTGAGGCCTTGCTGCTCCATCTGCTCTGCTCTGCGTGGGCCAGGCTGCTCGTGGGGACTGCGATGGGTTCACGGCTGCTGCCCTGCGGTGCTTTAAAAGCCGTCGTCGCTGCGCAATGGTGTTCGGGTTCTCATTGGAGGGGAAATCGGAGTCTGGTGCATGGTCAGTGCTGAAGGATACCCTGAACACCAGTAGCCAGATCCCAGCTGTTGTAGCGGCTCAAAGCTGCTGCAAAAGCAGCAGGTGACATCTGTGTGGGCGCAGGAGGACGCGGAGCTTGGAGGTGATTGCAGCAGGTCTGGGTGGCATCGTGCTGGCTGCAAACTGCTGCGTGATCGCAGGGCCGGCGAAAAAAGAGGGAGGATGGGGCTGTGCTTGCTCCCCTCACCCCGGCTGTTTCTGCTGCATGAACTGCCCTGTGTACCTTTTCTGTACGTGGAAAAATGAGAATGTGACTGTTTTATTGCCGTCTCCTCGGTGGCTCTGTGGTTTGCTGACCTTTGGAAGCTGAGAAATGCTGTTCCACAGGTCGGGGCTGCGATGTTTCTAGGTTCCCGTGTGCCTGCTGGCTGGGTTCGAGTCACTCGGTCCCTCCAGTACCACTGTGGCCATGGGACATGGCACATTTTGGCCGTGATGGCATTGTATGACAGCAGAGAGGAGAATTTTCTTGAGCCAGGGAGTGCAGGTTTCTCTTGAGCCTGTAAATGTTTCCGGAGGAAAGCCCGTGTTCCCTTAGCTACTGACCCTGCTGATGGTGTTGAATGTTACATCTCTGGGGCTTTGGGAGGGAGATGTGGCTGCTTATTGTTCGCAGTAGCAAGCCCAAACCTGGCCGGGCTGACAATTGTGTGTGAGTTCATTGCTCTCAGCATGACTGTGCGCCTGAGAAGGATTAGGTGTTTGTAAGTTTGTTCGTTGTCCTTATCGGAAAAATACGTCAGGTTTAAGGTTTCACCTATTGTGCACCTTGGCATTGGAGCAGAGCTGGGGAGGGTGTTGTGTGATGAGGATGGGCGCTGCCGGGAGGGGTTTGGCAGCTCCACGCGCCTGTGCCGGCACAAGCACCCCAGCACCCTGCCTTCCCTTGTCCTCTTGTGCTGCCCGCACGGTCGCAGGGCAGAGCAGCACCTGCAAAGTGTCCGGGCAGCCGTGCTGCCTCGCATCTGCTCTGCTTAACAGCCCCATTTTCTGTTGCTTTGCAGTAGTTGTTTCATGTTTCTTCAGCACCTCCAAGACCCAGCAGGTGAGGTTCGCAGACCCGTGTCTGACCCTTTATGCTCCCAAACGAGCTGCTGCAGCAGGAGCCAAGGGAGAGGTTGTGGAGCTGAGTCGGTTTGGGTGTCTGACTGCAAAACGGCAGCTGGACAATTTTTCTGCAGCTATAAATAAACGTTGAATAAATGAGAAATAGATTTTCTTTAAGCCTTTGCGAAAAATCACTTCTCAGCTGTGACAAGCATGAAAAGTGTCAGCGCCAGGGCAGTGGGGGACAGGCCAGTGCCTCTCGTGAGCGGGCTCGGCCAGATCTGTCCCCCTCTGAGCTCCCCATGGGGCAAGTGGGACCTGTGTGCACCAGCACCCAACCTGGCTCTGTTTCCAGCAGGTGCAGTGGCTTTTTCTCACAAGGGCCCAGTGTGTTCTTTGGGGGAAACACAGCAGTGTGTTTTTTAAAGTCAGGCTTAAAGTGCAAGTTCAGCTCCGAAGAGCCCAGCCTAATTAAGGCTGAGGTTGTGCCAGTGGTAGATGTCAATAGATTTATTTTTTATTTTTTTTTCCCTGTCTCCCTCTGCTTTCTGTATCATATCATTTTGCCAGTTATTTGCTTGAAGTCTCTGAGGTGCCTTGGGGCAAGTGACGGTGGGTCTGGAAGCGGGTGAGATGCTGTTTCTCTGCACTGAGCAGCCTTGCTTGGTGCTTCTGCTCAGGAGCCTTTGCTGGTGGTTTATCGGCAAGCGGTGATGTGTTTGGGATGGCAGAGCCTGGGCAGTGTGGGGGTTTTTTGGGTGTTTGGGGGGGTTTGTAAACCTGCCTGTCGACACTGAGGCTGTCCTGGTGTTTGGGCTCCTCTAGTTTTGCTGATATTTTGCCTTGGATGTAGCCCCTGTATTTCTGTTCCTCTGCTCATGTGCTCGTCCCTGCACAGGTGCCTTGTTCCCCATGGTGCTCCTGGCCGCTTCCCAATGCTGTTGCTGCTTTATGTCCTGCTACCTCCAGTGGAGACTTGTTAGGTCATGGGGTTTTTCACAGAATCCCAGAATGTCAGGGGTTGAAGGGCCCTGGAAAGCTCATCCAGTGCAATCCCCCCATGGAGCAGGAACACCCAGCTGAGGTTACACAGGAAGGTGTCCAGGCGGGTTGGAATGTCTGCAGAGAAGGAGACTCCACAACCCCCCTGGGCAGCCTGGGCCAGGCTCTGCCACCCTCACTGGGAACAAGTTTCTCCTCATATTTAAGTGGAACCTCCTGTGTTCCAGTTTGCACCCATTGCCCCTTGTCCTGTCACTGGTTGTCACCAGAAGAGCCTGGCTCCATCCTCCTGACACTCCCCCTTTCCATATTGATCCCCAGGAATGAGTCCCCCCTCAGTCTCCTCTTGTCCAGCTCCAGAGCCCCAGCTCCCTCAGCCTTTCCTCACACGGGAGATGCTCCACTCCCTGCAGCATCTTGGTGGCTGCGCTGGACTCTCTCCAGCAGTTCCCTGTCCTGCTGGAACTGAGGGGCCACAACTGGACACAAGATTCCAGGTGTGGTCTCCCCAGGGCAGAGCAGAGGGGCAGGAGAACCTCTCTGACCTACTGACCACCCCAAGGAGATCTGCAGTTCAGGGCTTGCTTTGGAGAGAATTGCTGCTTCTCTCTAAGTTTGATGTTATGTTCTGCTCCCTGGGCTGAAAAATGTGGCCGCGTTGCTTTTCTGTTTAGGGAGATGTGATTTTTGAGGTTGTTTTTGTTTTAGAGTCTCTCTGTGTATCTCACATAAACTATTCCTATCTAATTTGGTTCTGGCCTGGATGAAACCAGCTTGGAAATGAGAACAAGACTGAAATTGCAGTAATTTGGGGAAGCGTAGAAGAGCTTTGCTGGTGTCAAGTCTTATCTTCCTGTGCTCTCTTAGAGAAACTCAATTCAAATTATTGCACAGCTCATTTGTTCCCTCTACTACTGGGTTCAGATGAAGTAGGGGGGTGTTGATTCTCACACGTAGAATAAATGTCACTGTGCTTGTGGATCATTTCCATTGCCTATGGGCCTGTCCAATTATTGTCGTCCTTCGTTTGCAGCTGCAGGGATTTTTGGATGCGACAGAAGAAAGAAGTTTCCCATTATTTTCTGCATCCTGATTAGGAGTGATAGATGGTGACGGTTTTATTTCAAAGTAACAGAGCTGGAGAACTTTTTTCCCTTCATTCTGGTGTATTTGTGTGGAAGTTTGGGCTGAGTTTTTGTTCGTGTTGTGTGGTCCAAGAAGGGGTCAGCGTTCTCCATGGAGCTTTCCCGGTGCTGGGGTTTCCTTCTTCAGTCACGTACAAATGCAGGGTTGAAATAAAAGCGCTTTGGATATCTGAATGAGGAAAGGGAACCTAGTTTTTCTCTGATTACTGTGTGTGCAGTGACAGCTGACAGACCTCGTGACGCGGTCGTAGCCTCCGAGCTGCTCTGTGCTCCAGTTGTGCAGAGCGAGTCCCAGTGCTCCCCATCCCACCGACCCTCTGGGCAGCATCTCTGGCCGTGCAGGTTTCCAATGGCTTTTTTATGTTTCCTTCACCTTACGCACATCAAGAACCAATTGGTATAAGAACCCAAAGCAGCTTGTGTTCACAGAGGGCTGATGATTATGTCGCTGTGGTGCTGGGTTCCCTGTGGTCGAGGTCTCTGCAGCTCTCCTTGGGGAATGGAGGTGGCGTTGAGGTGCAGGCACAGGATTTACCACCCTTATGGGTGAGTCTGGTGACTGAATGTCCTTCGGCTTGCAAGGGGGGGTCTGAGGGGACCTAACTGCTTCTGTCACCTTCCACAGGTTGCTTTCCAGCCTGTGTCTTGCAGATTCCTCTCCACCCTCCTTTGGGTGCCTGCATTCGCTCTAAAGCCCATGCTTGAGGGAGATCACTCAGTAATCACAGAATCATTTTGGTTGGAAGAGACCCTTAAGATTGAGTCCAACTATAACCTAAATCTAGCACTAAACCACGTCCCCAAGAGCCTCATCTATACGTCTTCCAAAGACCTCCAGGGCCGGTGACTCCACTGCTACCCTGGGCAGCCTGTTCCAATGTCTCACAACCCTTTCCATGACGACATGTTTCATAATGTGCAATCTCAACCTCCCCTGGTGCAACTTGAGGCCGTTTCCTCTGCTCCTGGCGCTTGTTCCTGGGGAGCAGAGCCCGACCCCCCTGGCTCCAAGCTCCTTTCAGGCAGTTCAGAGATCAGAAGGTCTCCCCTCAGCTCCTGTTCTCCAGCTGAACCCCCCAGGTCCCTCAGCTGCTCCATCACACTCGTGCTCCAGACCCCGCGCAGACTTGGGCCATTGCGCTCCCTGGTAGAAGGTACATCACTTGCTCGCTTGGTCAAGGTCCTGTCTGGGTCCCAGACGTGCCCCAGCATGGCACACCAGTTGTCTTCAGCCCAGCCCAAGGTCGTTCCCTGCAGGGCCAACCACCAGCTGCTCTTCCCGCGTCCCTGTTCCCACCCAGAAAAACCTCACGTCACGATAGTGTTGGAGGGGAAGGTGGAAGTCCCAGAGGCACTGTCTTCCTTGGGGCATTGTGGGGTGGTGTGGGGGTTGTGGGGTGGTGTGAGGAGGTTGGCTGGTGCCCGGGTGGCAGGACACAGAGCTCAGTCCACTCTTGCTGTGCAGGTTGTGGCTCTGCTTGAGCAGCCTCATGCATCTTCCTGGCCAAAGCCGCAGGGGACATCGGAGGGAGTGTAAGACAAGGAGCAGTGGAGCAGCGTGAGAGGTCCTGCAGTGGGACAAAGGGGCACAGCGGTGTAGGAGTTGATTATGTTAGGAAATACATCTGGAAAAACATGGAAGATGTGGAGATGCTATGGAGATAGGAGGTGTACCTCCTGCAGCATTTCCTGCAGATGTTCCTGTTCAGAGCTTCCCTCGGGGCTTCCATGGATGTGGGGAGGTTTTGCATGAACTTTGGGGGCTCTTGTGTGGTGTCAGACCAGAGCGGTGCTGAGCTACCGAGTGAGGAGGGTTGTGGCCACCAGAACTGACACCCTCCGCTGGACCCAACTTCTCACTGGACATGGAACCTATTTGGTGGCACAGCTCAAGCTTAAGCCAGATCTTGTTGAGCAGGATTCCCTGCTCAGAGAGCCCGTCTCTTCCTCCAGCCTGGAACCTGGGGCTGTGCTAGTCTGTGCTGATTTGTGCCAATTTGGCCATGAAGGGTTTTCCAAGCGTCCCAGGTAGTGAAAACCTAATGGATCAGTCATCACACGGGCACATTATGACCGAGTGGAAGCTGGGATTCCAGCTAATATCAGTATTTCTCATTTCTTTCCAGGATCTTTGGGAACTGTTAGAGTTTGAAAGTAAGTCTAGACTGTGCTGTGTGCTCTTTCAAAACGATGCTAAAATGCTGTTGTTCCCACTGAGCAACGTGTTCAAGGAAAGGCCTTCCAGAAAGAGGCTATAAATAGCAGAGCCTTTCGGTTTCTGAAAACTCATTTCCATTAACCAAACCCATGCATTGACAGGGGCTGTTACCTGGCGCTCTGGGTAGCAATGCTGTGCTGATTTTAATTTAAAAAAGTAAAAATTAAAAAGTATTGTGACACTGCAAGTTACTTTTAATCCGTATTAGTAAAGAGATGTATTTGGCAGGGTGCTGAGCACCTTTGGGATGGCGAGAGCCAAGAGGATCGTTTTGATCTGGAAGGGGCCAGGTGTGCAAACCTTGAGAACAAACATGATCTGGTAATCAAGTCTCATTACAAATTAATGTTTGCATTAAAAAAAATACCTTTAAGCTTGTTCTTCGGCACATCTGCAGCAGCTCCTTTCTTCCTTTGTAACAGAGCCCTTCATGTCTCCATCTCTCTGTTTGGCAGGAAAAATGCCGTTAGCGGGTGAGAGCTGGGACTCCTGCAGCTTCCCCTCTGTGGATACTCTTTGCAATAGGTCATTGCACTGTCACGCTGCCCTAATATACGAGCGTTTACACCTGCTAGGAAGAGCCAGTCCAGCATCCCCCTGGTGCGGCCCCAAGCAGTTGCATTCAGTCTTTTTATCATAGAAATAAAAATGACAATGACAGCGGAAAATGGCCGCTCTCTCTGGAGCTGGGCTAAGCTCCCCACTTCAAAGGTACTTTTATAGCATCCCTGGAGTCTCTAATAAAGGACGCCTGCTCTGAAAGGCTGGCATCGCTCCTGGAGAGCTGGGACTGTGTGTCTTTAGGGGCAATATTTACAGCGTTAAAGGGCTCCGGGGAAATGGGAGCAAGAGTTACAGCTTATTTCTTTTCCTTTTATTTCCATAACTTGCCTCTGGTTGCTGTTTGGGGTCACTGGAGTGGATTTTGGAGCCCTGGGCACGATTGCCGGGTGTGCTGATAGCCCGCAACGCTCGCGTGCCTTCTCTCCAAATCTTTCTTTAGCAGATATGACTCCGTTGTGACTTGAGGATGGGGATTCCTGAAAGTTCCGCTTAAAATGCTCTCTGCCTTCTGTGCAAGCGAGCTCCTTGTTCTGCACTGAAATCTGGTATCCCCTGCCCTGGCCTTGGGCTTCCAAAGTAACCGTATTTAAACCACGTTTTATTAGGTCTCTTAGATTTATTAGCATTTGACTGTTAGGGGAAGAAATGACGAGATGTTTGGTGCTGGAACCAGCTGCAGTTTGTGGGACTTGCTGTAAAGATAAGGGCTGGCAGGAAGTTTTCTGCCCTCCTTCCCAGGGCTGGTGCCACAGACCACAGCTTCAGTTCAGTGATGTGTATCTATGTGGTGGGTTGTTTTGGTTTTTGGTTTTATTTTGGTCCTCTGGACAAATCCCCGGCATTCTGCTCTTTGTATGGTTTGTGTAGGGCAGTTCACTCTGTTATTAAAACCTCTCCCGCGTTTCCCCGCTCTGTTGTAGGCTCTGGCTGCCTGTCTGGCGGAGGGAGGGGACCAGCCGGTGTTCCAGAAGCTGCTGAGCAAAGTGCAAGATGCTCAGACCCTGAGTGCTCAGACCCTCCTGTCTTTGCTGAAGCTGTTTCAAGACACGAATCCCAAGCTGCGAGCGGCTTTGCTGGAGAGGGAAGGGGGCGGCGGCGAAGACCTGCAGCAAACAGGTAGAGAATTGGGTGCAGCCTGTGGCAAAGCGAGGAGGTAACCTTAAAGCAGATCTCTATAAACCCTGTGACCTTACACGGGTGCAGGAGGTTTATCACGTGCCGGCCAAGATCCCGGGGCGTTTCCGTCCCGCAGCAGTGGGGATGGGGCGCAGGGCTCTCCCCGTCGCTGCCGGCGGCGCTGGATCGGTGGCTGTGCAGCCAGCGTGGTCAGAGCACGGCTGAGCCTCGGGATCGAAAGCTCCTGTCTTACTTGAGTCTGACACAAAGCAGTGGCCTTGCAAACCTGGTGTTAACCTCCAGCTTGCTTTATGGCTTTGTGCTCTGTTAGATAAATGAGACGTTTTCCTTTCATAGAGTTTAAAGAGAATAGTAAAGTGGTTTTCCTCCACTGCTTGTGCTTGGGATGAGCTTTGCTATTCACTTAGATCTTTCACAGACTCTCACTCGCTTCAGGAGCCTGTCAGTTCCTTCAGACTGACTTGTTTCTTCTCTTGTGTTTCTGAATCCTTTTCCCCCCAGAGAGCGCAGACAAGGGAGAGACGCTGACCGCTCGCTTGCTGGGTCGCAGGGGGGAGCTGATCCAGAGCGTGACACAGCTGAGCCCCATCGTAGAGTTCCTGGAGGCGGCAGAGGAGGGATTCCTGACTGCCTCAGAGAAACGGGTAAAAAAAATGTGAAATAAGGAAATCTCTGTGGGCGAGGGGGGGTGTGTGTGTCTGCAAGGTGCTGTCTTACCGCGTGGTTTGCCAAGTAACGTGCTGGCCTCAGCTGGCAAACTGACCTCCCCTTGCACAGCACGGGCTGCACGTCTGTGTCGTCTCAGGTCCGTCTGTGCTGAGCTGTGGGAACAGAGAAGGCTGAGCGGTGAAGGTGCCTCCAGAGGGGATGAACGCTGCCTGTCTCACTGCCCTGCGAGGGGAGCTGGGGCACAGGAGGTGCCTGATGCTCCTTAAGGCCTTGGAAGTGCCTTTTTGTGAGCCTGTAGAAGGCTCTGTACTGGAGTTTGGTGTCAGCAGAACCTCTAAAACCTCTGTGCTGCCTGTCTGCCAGTTGTGCTCTTGTGTACATTGACTTAGTTTCAGCTGACTCTCCCAGCTTTAACTCTTTAATTCTTACCATGCAGTTTCCTGCAAGAATAGCACATCTGCTGACTTTTTTTGATGTATTTAGTGCATCAGTTGGTGAGGAGGACTGTTACTTTCCTGTAAGCAACTGTATTGTGCGTGCTGATTTGCAGAAGCCATCATGGACCCAATATCACATATAAATGGCTTTTTTCTGTGTTTTGGAGGAAGCTGGCTATATCCTACCGGTGCAGCTGTAACTTGCAGAGTGCCCCACCATGCTGCATCCAGTACACAACTCACAGACCTCCTGTCCTAGTTTGTCACATCTGTCACATGACGCAGGGTTCTAGCAAGTGGAAAGCACTGTTGTGCTTGCTCACATGAACGATGTCTGCTTTCTGTCCAAGTGAGCCTGACCAGAGCCATGACATGGCTGAGGACCTCTGCCCGCTTTTTAAGCCCCTCAATAACCTGTTGCTCACTTGCATGTGTTCCTGGACCAAGTGTCTGTTGTGGAGCATCCCTGGGTGTGGGTGCAGCTCGGTACCAGAGAAGGTGCTGCCAGCAGAGGCATCTCTCTTGTCCTTTTGGGCTGGGGGGTGACTGGCAGCTGGTGAATTTTCCCTCTGAAAGCAGCACGGCAGAGCCTGGAATGGGGGCGTGAGAGGAAAGCGGGAGGTGTGAATGCAGCAGAGGACTCAGCATCTCCCGGAGATATTGCGGCTGTCAGCAGAGCCCGTGCGGGGTGCCTGGAGCTGAGCTTGTGGCTGGGAAAGCTGCATCAGCAGTGGGGAGATTAGGATTTTTTTGTATATGCCTGTTCATGTTGCAGTGTTGCCTTTCTTTTAAAGGCTTCACCTTTTCCCTGCACTCTCCCTTTGTCTTCATGAAATGAGGTAGTTAAAATGCAGCCATTTTTAATCTCCTCACTGGAAAAACAAACAAACAAACAACAATAAATGAAAACCCAGACCGTTCTGGCGCTGTAATTCTGCTCCTTGGGCACAGGATACAGCCTATAATTGCATCATTGTATACTATGGGACTCCTGCCTCATTTGGTGAAGGGGTGGTGTTATTCGGTGTTTTTTTTATCCTCTTCAGTCCCTTTACGCTGTGTTTGCTGCAGAGCCTCCAAACCCTGCTCCGAATACAAAATCCTTCTCCTCTCTATGACATCCCTTTGTGCTCTTTAGCTCACAGGTTCCCAGCAAATAACAAACGTATTTGGGGAGCTCTCCAGTGAGTGCATCATGTTGTCCCTGTTGTGACACAGGAAAATAAGGCAGAAATTACCAAGTGTAAACTGACCTCGGGGGCTTCCCTTATTTTTCATACTTTTTTTTTTTTTTAAAAACAAGAACAATTGTTTTATTTCCCCTCAGACAAGTGGAAAAGTACTGAATTATTTCAGAAGTTAAATTGATTTAAGTGGTGGGCCTGTGGCGTATGTGCAGTTGGGGTCTCTGGTGTCAGGCGCAGTACTGGGAAAACAAACGTGGAATTAGCAGCCACCTCTGAAGGTCTCATCTTACCCGATTCATCCAGCATTGCACTGGAGCTCTGGGCTGGCAGAGGTAGGATCTGGTTCTCCAAGGGCTCATAAAGGTGAGGTTTCCCTCTTTCTTCCTGCAGTCACTGCCTCATTAGCCACACATTTATTCAGCAAGACAAGCAGGAGTTTTACAGCTTTTTTTCTGGGCAACTGGGTTCTTTCTATGCCTGGCCCAAGCTGTGCATGGAGCAAGTCTGATCGGCTTTGCTGTTGTGAAGCCTCTTTGTAAATACCTGTTTTTCTGATAAACTTTTTTACCTAGCATATCTATTTTTTGAGGGCTTAGCTTCATGGCTTTATTAGTGTTTTTGTAATGTGGGGAGATAAGGATTTGGGTGATAGCTTGGGTACAGATTCTCACTTAAGAGAAATAAACTTGGATGCAAAGGAAGAGCAGGTAACTGCTTGTGCTTGGTGTCCCATGGCTTAGGTCATCCCGGAGTTCAGAGCAACCCGTCCACTGTGCAGCCCTGAGTGTGGAGCATCAGAGTAGCTGGTAGAAACAGAATCCCAGAATGGTAGGAGTTGGAAGGGGCCTTTGGAGATCCCCCAGTCCAACCCATCCGCTGAAGCAGGGTCGTATCCAGGCGGGTTTGAATGTCTCAGAGAAGGAGACTCCACACCCGCTCTGGGCAGCCTGGACCAGGCTCTGGCACCTCCCAGCAAACAAGTTTCTGCTCATGTCCAGATGGAGCCTCCTGTGGTTCAGTCTGTGCCCGTTGCCCCTCACCCTGGCGTTGGGCACCATGAACAGAGTCTGGTCCATCCTCTGACACCCACCCTGAGATATTGATCCATTGATCAGATCCCTCTCAGCTTCTCTTCTCCAGCTCAACAGCCCCAGCTCTCTCAGCGTCTCCTCATCACAAAGATGCTCCAGACCCCTCAGCATCTCTGTAGCTCTCGCTGGACTCTCTCCAGTAATTCCTTGTCCTTCTGAAACTGGGGAGCCCAGACCTGGCCCCAGTTGTGCAGATGGGGCCTCCCCAGGGCAGAGCAGAGGGGGAGGAACAACCTCCCTGACCTGCTGCCCACACTGTTCCTCACACACCCCAGGTCCCACTGGCCTCTTGGCCACACGGGCACATTGGTGACTCACGGTCACCCTGTTGTCCCCCAGAAGTCCCAGGTCCTTCTCTGCAGAGCTGCTTTCAGCAGGTCCCCCCAACCTGTGCTGGTCCCGGGGGTTGTTCCTGCCCAGGTGCAGGACCCTGCACTTGCCCTTGTTGAACTTCATCAGGTTCTTCTCGCCCAGTCCAGCCTGGCCAGGTGTCTGGATGGCAGCGCAGCCCCTGGTGTATCACAGAATCATTTTGGTTGGAAGAGACCCTTAAGATCATAGAGTCCAACCGTAACCTAACTCTAGCACTAAACCATGTCCTTAAGAGCCTCGTCTATATGTCTTTTAAACACCACCAGGGATGGTGACTCCACCACTGCCCTGGGCAGCCTGTTCCAATGCTTCACAACCCTTTCCATGAAAAAATGTTTCCTAATGTCCAATCTGAACCTTCCCTGGTGCAACTTGAGGGTTTGTATCAACCCTTCCTCCCAGTTTGGTATCATCAGCAAACTCGCTGAGGGTGCCCTCAGTCCTTTCCCTCTGTCCAAGCTCTCTTCTAGAGGACTTGGGCATTTTGAGCTCTGTGCTTTCCCTCCCCTCTGGCTCCAGTGCCTACACGACTCAATGTTCAAACCAAACTGCTCCAGAGCCAGGACAGATGTGAATGACAACTCCAGTGAGGTTACCAGCTGTTGCAGCAGCAATCCTAGCTGGACGTACCAGGGGATGGAAAAGTCCCATTGCAAGCAGGACATGGGTGTGTTTTCTGACTGTCTCACCTGGTTCTTGTCAAAAAGAGCCCAAAATGTCAGGACTGTGCCCGCCACTGCCAGAGCCATCACTTCTGTGCCTGTCAACACCTGCCTGGGAGCAGCAGTAGGTTACAGCACGAGCTCCCCAAAAGATGCTGCTTTTGTACCCTTTTTTGTGTTCTCTTTTCAGACAACTTCAGACTGAGCGATCCAGAGTCAACTCAGTGTGAATTAGATGGGAAGATGTGTCAACAGGTTCACTAACAGAGTTTTGGCTATGAAAGGACAGATTTTTAGAAATGAGAGAAACTAATTAATGAGATCAACTGCTCATAAGAGCATAGGAGGAGCTGTTGGATTAGTCTCTTTTATGTTAAAGGTAGGAGAACTGTCTGAAGTTTGCATCCTCTGTGAGAGGTTACAGACCTGCATGAATCAATAACTCGAGGAAGAGCATTAGAACCTGCAAGGAAAGACTGAAATGTCCGACAGGCAAAGAAATGTTCTTTGGAGGTATGAAGAGAGTCTTGAGGTACATCAGGCTGCTGGGCGTCACAACCTGTACTGAGACAAGCAACAAACATTTGTCTGATGAAGTAAAGAAAAATGAGATGACCCTCAAACTTGTGACTGAGCCTGGGGACAAATCCAGGACAGACATGGACACACAAACATCCTGCGGCTGCGGTGAAACCTCAGTTCTGAGGGAACCCTCGGCAGGCTGGAGGAGCCGATAGTGGCTGTGAGGGTGACAGTGACGTGTGTTGCTGTATTTTCCAAGTTGAAAGTGGTTCCTATAATTGGTGACCAGGACAGAAGGGGGAGAGGGAGCAGGGAGGTAGGCAGCCCCCTCTGGGTGCACAGGAACGTGTGTTGGGACAGGCTGGAGGACACATCTACCTCAAGCACTGCGTGTGAGCGAAAAAATGGGATAAAATGCAGCAGTGGGTGTTCAAGTAAATTGTTTCTGCCTGACCTGGAATCTTTATTTGATGAGATAAAAATGGGTTTTTCTGCCTCAATTTAGACTTCAGCAAAGCATTTGAATTTCATGTGAGGAAATTGTTAAACTAGATGAAGTGGTGGTATTAAAATGGGTTGTATCTTATTGGAGATAAGTACAGATTGTGCTGAAGGCAGGACTGACAGCTTGGAGCAAGGTTACTGGTGGGATTCTTGGCACTTAATATTAACACTAATGTTATTGACACAAAAATATCAAAGCATGCTTAGTAAAACTTGTCGATGAGCAAAGCCGGGAGCTTTTGTCCGCACAGAGGAGGATCTGCAAGAGGAAGAAGAATTTCATGGCTGGAGAACTAAGCGTTGAGAACTGGAGGATGTGACGGTGCAAAGTGAAGGACGTGCATGTAGATGAAATAACGAGAACGAAGAATTAAGACCACATCTGAAATTTCTGAGTGCGGTTCCAGTCTTGTTCAGAAAAGGTGGATTTGTATTGAAGCGGAGACAGATCTGCAGCTGTAGGATCAGGGGAGTGGAAAAGCTGTTCTACAAGAGGAGCTGCCTTATTTTGATGAGTGAAAAGAAGACTGAGAGGGAACATGATTGTGCCGTTATAAAGAAATTGGAGAGGAAGGATGAGGTAAACACCTCAGAGAGTTTCGAGGAGCTTTTTAAGCTAGAAGATGATGTTGGCACATGAACAAATGGGTATACACTGGCCATGAATAAATTTAAGCTGAAAATTAGAAGAATCAACAGGGGAATGAGACTGTGGAAGAGCTTTCCAACTGGGGGAAAGGGAGCAAAAATGTAACTAGTTTTAGGACAGATCTTAATAATTTTATTAATGGGACTCTGCCTACGACATCAGGGAACGGGGCGGGTGACCTGCAGAGTTTCTGCCCGTTCTGCAATTCAAATGCTCAGCACAATGTTTGCAGAGGGGACATCAACCTGTATTTGTCAACCGGCTTCCCTTGTATGAGCCTTGTAGGTGTTAACCCGGCGTACTAGAGATTTTCCAGGCTATAGTGGTTGCATCTCACATAAGAGAAGCCTCTTGTGGCCTTGTCATAGAAATAGTCATTCAATTAATAGGATGCTTATTTAAATAATGATTTTTTTTTTCCTCTCCATCCTTGTTTTTTGATGACAAGCAGAAAAATCGGGCAGACAAGGGAAAAGAGACTGTCAATTGACGAAGTATTTGCTAAAATATTAAATGACATATTGTTTTACATCCTGTCTTATAGTCTTTGTTGTTGTTGTTGTTCCCTTTGAAAAGGTGTTTTTGCTCGTTAGCCATTTCCATGAGCTAGACTTGTTGGAAGAACCCACCGGGGCAGTTTTCAAGGTGACACATGTCAAATGTACCTGGGATGCGTTTAGATGTTCCTGTAGCACCCTGATCATCTCATTAGTTGGAGCAGTGAATATGGATTTATTGCAGTAGTGTGCACTGTGATACTCTTAGTGTTTCTCTATCTCTGTTCAACTCCAGGAGTGTGTAGGAAGCTCTCACAACCAGGTTCTTGCTTCGTCGCAGGTGGTTCTGGATTGCTGTGAAGGAGGCTCTCAGAGGGAAGCTGTGGACAATCTGCTCAGGAAAGTGGATGAAGAGAAAACCCTGAAAGCAGAAAGTTTGCTCAAACTTCTGGCGGCTGTGAAAGCATCATTCCCTGGTCTGCACCTTCTGCTAGACAGTTTGACGACAACAGCAAACGTCTCTGATGGCAAAGGTATGGGTACACCAAACTTCAGACACCTGGGGACGCGGTTCATGGAATTGCCATGAGGTTTGGATGTGTCTGGACTTCAGTGTGCTCTTATAATCTAACTTATGTGTAAGGCAATGGGATGGCCATTTTACACAGACAAAAATGGTCTGGGAGCACTGGGACAGGAGGACTGTGCCAGCAGGAAGGCCCCTGCTTTGCAATGAGATGAGCAAGGTTGGGCTTCTTCCTTGGGTTTGACACTGTTGGGGTAGAAACTGGGATGTCATGTCTGGAAAACAGGAAACTGTTCCCTCCAGTGCCAAGTTACTTTTGGTTTTGAGTCTCTTAAAAGCAGCAGCATGTGTCTCCACAATAAATAGGAGCATTTTCACATATTAAACACTCCATGGTTGAAGACATGTTTAACAGCTCTGGTCTGTAGGTGACTTAAGTCATGGTACTTACTGGCTTTAAAAGCAAATACCTAAAACTTCCCCAAAGTTGTAGATGTCTTGACATTAAATACAGACAGTGTCTGACCTGGCTGCTGTCTTTGTGATTCCCTTGTCATTGAGGGATTGTAGGAAAATTTAGTCCGGCTGTGCTTTTCTTCTAAACCCAGCTGGCGTGTCTGCACATCACGGTCATGTACTTGTAGTCTCCAATGTGGACCAGAGTGCTGATGGGAGTCTCACACTTAGTGTCCCCATTTGATGTCCTTATCTTGGACAGCTAGTGCCCTCCTCCTTTTTGTTTTGGTGGAGTTGTATTGTTTGTTGCCTGCCTGTGGTGGTTCAGGGGCTCGTGAACCCTCATTTTTTGATGGTGGGACAGCCTTCCAAGTTTGGGTGGGCTTAGGCAAACCCCTGAGCAGTTCAGATGGAGGAGAAAATCTCACCAGCTCTGAAATCACTTAAAAATTAAAAACTAAATTAACATGCAGTGAAATGTAAATGAGTATTTAATAGAAAGCAAAACTGTGCTCATAATGCTGATAATTTCCTCTCTAACAAACATTCCCGACAGGCAGTTTGCTTTGTCGTTTGTTAAGCACGATTGCTTTCTTGAAACACCAGGCTCCCAACATGGTTAATTATCTAGTGGTAATACCCATTCCAAGGAGGAGCATTCCTTAATTACATAGAGCTGAATCTCCTCAAATTGCAGCTTGAACTAATAGAAGCACAAATATTTCTTGTGGTGGAAATGAAGAGGGAGGGAATGATTTGAGCCACTGGTGGCTCTGAAGTCCTGCGAGTGGAAGGGAAGGTGTCTCGCTGCAGGGCACGCTCTGGTTGTGAAGCCCACCTTGGTACGGCAGCAGAACTGAGAGTGTGTTCATGATAACTCAAATTTGTGTAATAAGATCAGAAACGTTCTGTTGGGAGTAGGGGGAAAATATTCTTATTTGTAAACCACCTGTCAAGGAGGCACCCGAGGTTCATTTATAAGTGACAACAGGGTCCAAAACAACTTTTATTAAACCGGTGAGAAACAGGGTTTTAGCACTCCAAAAGTGACTTAAATACAGGTTCGAATATCAGTTGAGGAAAATTATTAAGGGGCAGCAACTAATACAACAGATAGTCCACAGAGTGCATGCACGTGGCTTCACTCAAAACAATACCGGAGCCGGCCCTGAGTCCGGGAGGAGTCCACACCTGCCTGATACGGTGTGGGATTATTTTAAAGAGATACATGTACTCGTATTGAGTACGGAAAGTGTACACTCGTGATTCTGCAAGGGTAAATTTATAGTACGCTCGCAATCCTGCGAGGAGAAATACACGTGCAAATGTGCACGGAATATTACACGTGCTTATGTGGAAGCACAGGAGGAAAAATACACCCGCGATTATGCGAGGATTAATTTTACACGTGCTCATATTGAGCACGGAAAGTTACACGTGCAAATGTGCACGGAAAGTAGATACACTCGCAATCCTGCGAGGGTTAATTTTCCTCACACCCGCGGCAGCAAGGCCAGCGGAGTCTCCATCCCGGGGGGGCTCTCGGCGGCAGCATCTCGCTCGTAACTCCAAGAGATCCACAACAAGGGATGGAGCCTCGACGAGAGTCCCGTTTTTATAGGCTGATCAGATCTGACTGTGGGCATTCCAGAAGCTTCTCTGCACCCCCACCCTGGCTGTGGGTGCCCCTGAAGCCTCCAAACATCCCCCACACTGGCTGTGGGTGCCCCTGAAGCCTCCAAACATCCCCCACACTGGCTGTGGGTGCCCCTGGAGCCTCCAAACATCCCCACCCTGGCTGTGGGTGCCCCTGGAGCCTCCAAACATCCCCCACCCTGGCTGTGGGTGCCCCTGGAGCCTCCAAACATCCCCCACACTGGCTGTGGGTGCCCCTGAAGCCTCCAAACATCCCCCACACTGGCTGTGGGTGCCCCTGGAGCCTCCAAACATCCCCTATACTGACTGCGGGCGCCCAGCGGCTCCTGGCGCCTCGGCGCTCCCTTCTCCCTTCTCCCAACGGCCCTGGCCAGGGGCTCTGGGGCCAAAGGAAAGAGCTGTCGGCCTCAAACAGCAGAGAGAGAGAGAGATGTGTCTGCTCCTTCCATGATGAAGGAGGGAGGGGGAGAGAGGGGGGTTTGATCCTGCCACACCACCCCCTGATCCATGCGTCACACCTAAACCCGATGGAGCTCAGGTGCTTAATGACGTTCCCTCAGCTTCACCAGGGAGTCGACTTGTCCCCAAGAAGTCTTTAACCAGGGTTTTTTTCAAATTAGCTCAAAATCTTCCATTGATTAGTCCCACAGGCTGCCAGTGCCTCCTCACCACCCCGGGGAGCTTCCTCTCCTTACCTGGCACTGCATGTCTTCTGGGTCCCAGGGACTGGATTTTCTTGTTGCCAAGCTGTGTATATTGAGCTGCTTTTCTCCCACGTAATGCTGTGCGAATAATAGATTGTTCTGTTTGGTACTGAACCAAAATGATTAAAAGACCTAAGCATACAAACAAAAAACACATGCAGGCGGCTTGGATGAACTACTGTTTTTTGGTTTGGTTTCTCCTACAAAATATAACTATGCATCTTCTCTAATTTAGTAACTCCAACAGTGAAAGAAATCCTTTTTTAGATTAATCTATTTGGAAATTTCCAGTTTTATTTATGAGCTAATCTGGCGATAAGTACAATCATATATTGCTTTTGGTACAAGGTGTATTTTGCCCAAGTGTCTTTGTTATCCTGAATAAACACCGTTCCTCTTTCTTGAATTAGTCCATTGTCCTCATGCTGGGGTGGCTTTAAAGGGTTGTGGGGTTAATCTGGACTCACCGTTTCTCAGAGGGCAAACCTCAGCAGACCCAGCTTGGAATTAGATATGGGAGGAGGAAGGAATGAGGTACAAGTTGCATTTTTTTGGTGTAAGGGAGAGAAGAGGGTGTTATTGCTGCTTTGCAACCACAAGTCTGGTTTGTGTTCCTGTAACATTTTCACCAAGGACAGCTCAGCCTGCTGGGTTCTTGATTACCTTGGACCATCTGGGTGTTTGTAAGGTGTTAGTATGTTTGATAGTCATACACCGCTGAGATGGAGCGTGTTGCAGAGCTCCTTGGTGGAGTGAATCGAAGACTCTCACTTACTCTTTCAATGAAACTACGATTAAGAGTCAGTAATGGAGTCCCCTTGATTCCAGGGCACCAGAAGAGGCTGATAAACATCTCGAGGTGTTGTCTTCACAGACAGGGCCACACGTTTACCTGCTGTACATGGCTGAAAACTGAGACTTCCGTCTGGGCTCAGACCAGGACTGGGAATTGGAAGAGGTTTGGGGGCCAGGGATCTCTTTCTGTGGGCACATCTGGGCAGAAAGCATTCTGTGTTGTCTTTGATTTGGAGAAGCTTCACTTTGTCTTGTTCATCCTCTGCTTGAAGGTGAATCCGGGTGTCCTGGGCCCAGGGCTGTGTTAGTGAGCCAGGGACATCTGCCTGCCCTGTTGGTTTCGGTTCTCTCGTGAGCAATCTGGGGAGGTGCTGCAAGCTGAGCTGTTCTTGTTTTCATTCCCTTGCATTCAGCCAAATGTAACCCAGAGGATTATGGAACCAAACTGTTGAGACGATACCGAGAAAACTTGGTGGAGCTGCTGACAGACACACAGACGCTGCTGCGGGGCATCTCTGCTGCACAGAGCCTGGCTCCTGCTGAGAGAGAGGTAAGCAGAATCCTGCGTGTGCAAGCAAGTACTGAGCTTTATACCCCATTTGGGATCTCTGTCGAGTCCTGAGGACTTGATTTACTCCATCATGCCTTGGTTTGGGGCAGGTCTCGGTTTAATGATGCCTTAGTATCCTATAGCGGGAGTGAAGCAGGTAACATATGAAGCTGAAGGCTGGCAAGTAGGAGTGGCTGATTTGGGCACTGAGGAGAGATGTTCAGCTTTGGAGTGAGTCGAGGTGTCTGACGTGTTTGAGTGAAGGGCTGGGCTGCCAGGTGGTCACCACTTGAGTTGCAGCCGTGAGCCAGGTCTGCAGGACTGGAGCAGGGGAATGCTGGGGCTGGGGTGAGCCATGGGCATGGCTAAACACGGAGGTGGATCCCTCATTAGCACCTCGCTGTGTGTCTTTCCAAGGCGATGGAGCAGGTTGTGAAGCGTGAGGCCAGCGGTTTCGCCTCGCTGGTGTCGGCGGCGCTGGAGGAGCGGTCTCTGCCGGTCTCGGCCATTTGGCAGCTGCTGCTGGCTGTGCGGGAGCCTGCGCCACTGAACCTGCTCATGGAGGAGATCCGCAAACAACCCGGAGCAGAGTTATTCTTCCAAGCAGGTAATGTCCTTGGTGTCCCCTACGCGCGCCCTTGAGCTTCTCTTGCTGCTGGGGGGAGTTGCTTTCTGACTGCTCACCCTCTCCCTGACCAGGAACCTCTTCTCTTCCAGTGGGTCTCAGCACCCGTGTCCTTGGTGAAACAGTCAACTGGTTGGAATTGCACTTTCTGCAAGTGTGGCTGCTTTGCTTGTGGCTCTGTGTTTTTTAATGAACAAGCTGCTTGAGATCTGACCAGCATCCTGCGCTAAAAACCAGCTGGAGGCTCATCAGACTGACAGCACAGGGGAGTCTGTGTGTGTCCTCCACGGAGCCTCGGCCTCTGCCTTTGAGTTTTCCTACCTGAAAACCTAAACTGTGCTTTTCCCCCAACGTTGTTGCCAAAGTGACAGAATCATAGAGTAGTTTGGGTTGAAGGGACCTTCAAAGGTCATCCAGTCCCACAGCTGCCATGACAGGGACATCTTCACCAGCTCAGGTTGCCCAGAGCCCCGTCCAGCCTGGCCTGGGATGTCTCCAGGGATGGTTCATCCACCACCTCTCTGGGTACCCGGGCCAGGCTCTCACCACCCTCAGGGGCAAAGATTTCTTATATCTGGTTTGAATCTCCCCTCTTTTAGTGTAAAACCATTCTATGCCAGTGTGAGGAGTGCTGAGGTTGGTGGTGGTGAGGCTGTGCAGAGCCTGACTCTGCTGGCCCTGCGGACACAGAGCCTGGGTCACCTGCCCATGTGGCACCAGCCTGCCTGCAGCAGATATGGGACAGCTGTTCCTGTCCAAACTCCTCCACCCCATGCCTGCTCAGCCCTGAGAAAACAGCACTTGTGGTGTGTGATGTATCCAGCTGCCTTTTATGTGGCTGTCTATGGATGGGGCAAATTGTGCTTAGAAACTCCTGTTTCTCCACAAAGGTTGGAACAGGATGTCTGTAATTGGGGAAGGAAGAAATTCTGAGTTTTGGGAGAATCATGCCAACCTTTTGAGGTTGTCAGTGCCTCTTTCAGCAATGTGCTTTGGAAAACCTCATCTTCTCACCCAAAGTTGGAGAGGTAGTGAGAAGTGAGGTCTGCTGGGGTTTTATGCTGGATGTCAGCGCTGCGGTGAGTGTAACCAAATCATTTTGCTGCTTTTTGCTGTTTCCTGAGCCCTGAAGAAGTCTCTCCTGCTGTTAACAGCTCAGCCTCAGGAGCGGACTGGACAGAGCTAAGGCCTTCAGGTTCTCCTTGGGTTTTGTGTTTTTAAGTACCTTTACTTTTCATTTTCCTCTTCAGTGGCCAGCAGTGAGAGCACAGCCATTGAGATCATCCTGCGGCACAGCAAGCTGGTCTCGGAGGCCATCCAGCAGAGCGCGGACAGGGAGCGCCTGGCCCCGGGGCAGGCAGGACTCGCAGCGGCCGTGCAGGAGGTACGAGGGGACGCTCTCGGAGCCCGCGTGGTTCGGGGCTCACGGGGTGGACAGGGCTGAGCGTGCTCTGAAATGAAGGGACATTACAGAATCACAGAATCGACTGGGTTGGAAAAGACCTCAGAGATCATCGAGTCCAACCCTTGGTCCAACTCCAGTCCATTGACTAGATCATGGCACTAAGTGCCATGGCCAATCTCAGTTTAAACACCTCCAGGGACAGCGAGTCCAGCACCTCCCTGGGCAGCCATTCCAATGCCTGACCACTCTCTCTGTAAAGAATTGCTTTCTAATATCCAGCCTAAATTTCCCCTGGCAGAGTTGAAGCCCATGCCCCCTTGTCCTATTGCTGATGCCTGGGAGAAGAGACCAATCCCCACCTGGCTAGAACTGCCCTTCAGGTAGTTCTAGAGAGTGCTGAGCTCAGCTCTAAGCCTCCTCTTCTCCAGACTAAACAAGCCCAGCTCCCTCAGCCTCTCCCCATAGGGCTTGTGTTCCAGTCCCTTCCCCAGTCTTGTTGCTCTTCTCTGGACCCTCCAGCACTTCAATCTCTTTCCTGAGCTGAGGGGTTTTTAAACTGAGATTGGACATGGCACTTAGTGCCATGATCTAATAAACGGACTAGAGTTGGACCAAGGGTTGGACTCGATGATCTCTGAGGTCTTTTCCAACCCAGTCGATTCTGTGATTCTGTGAGGGGCCCAGAACTGAACACAACACTCCAGGTGTGGCCTCCCCAATGCAGAGCACAGGGGAAGGGTCACTGCCCTTGTCCTGCTGACCACGCTGGTTTGGATACAGGACAGGACACCATTGGCCTTCTTGGCCACCTGGGCACACTGATGGCTCATGTTGAGCTTCCTGTCAATTAGTACCCCCAGGTCCCTTTCTGTCTGACTGCTCTTACTTAGGCTGGGGAAGCCTTCCAAAGTTGTAGGTGCCCCTCTGCTGAAGAGATGGTGCGTTCAGTGTTTTATATAAATTCTGCAGGAGGTTTTAGGTAGAATAAATTACCAGTGAGATTCTCAGTGAAATGAAGGTATTCAAACAAAGAAAAACTGTTTCCGCTCTGCAAGGGTGCTGAAGTCCTAGAGAAAGCAGAGCTGCCAGGGGATGGGTTTCCATTTATTTGGCTGTTCCAGAACATATGAAAATGAAACACCCCTAGAAAATGCACTGAGGATGCTGTGACTGGGTAGTGTCCCTGAGTGCCTTGTCTGTTTTGCTCTTCACAAAGGAAATGGGCTGTGTTAGTAGTGTACTGGCCTTTTCCACCAACCAGTCTATGGTTGCTTGTTTCTGCTCTAGTTGGCTGCTGTTGGAGATCTGGAAGGGTGAGGTGTGGGTGGGTGCACACAGATCCTCACCTTGGTTCTCCTCGCGGTGACTGGCTGAAGTGGGTTTGGGTTTGGAAGGGAGAGAAACGGCCCAAGACAGTTGTGTATGTTACACAGGTCTGAGTTACGTAAGCTCGTAACGCTGTAAGGCATGGAGGAACTGCTTTTTCCATGGAAAGGTGGTTTTAAATGAGCTAAAACCAAACCAGGAAGTCTGAGAATTTAATTTGTTGTGACTTTTATTTAATCCTGAAATTCTCTCAGCTTGTGCCCATACATTAGTGGAGAGGCAAAGACCTGTATGGAAAGGGATTTATTTTCTGGTTTCTCAGAGCAGCTTCTCAGCAGTAGAGATGAAACAAAGCAGACGTGCCCTCACTCCCAGACCATCCCGACCTTTTACAGCCCAAAATCTCTGTCATGCGATGTTTCCTTCTTCTTAATTCTCCAGCTCCTGAGTATTTCAGCTCAGAAGGAAAGTTCAGAGGCCTCCTTGAAAGCGGCTCTGAGTACAGCCCAGGAGAAGTCTGTCCCAGCCATCAAGATCTGTCAGCTGCTGTGCAACGTCCACGAGTCCTTCCCAGACCTGCAGCCAGTGATGCAGGAGTTGGGGCACGTGGGTAAGAAAAGCAGAGGCTTTTGTCCTTCGGAGTCTTTTACACACGGTTATGGGAGTCCTGGGCGGTTTGAGTGGCAGCGGACCTCGCTGTCCTGGTGGCCTGAGATCATTCCATGGAACGATCCCCTGGCCAAATGCTGGGCTTGTACTTGCAGGAAGATTGACAGGGGTGAGCTCTGGATCCCAGCCATGGAGTGGGCATTTCTCCTGCTGGTAAAACACACCAGCTTAAAGGTTTGTATGTTGTGAGGGTTGTGGAGACAGTAACTGACCCCAGACTGGTGTTCCTTAACTGCATTTGAGTTTCTCCATCCCAACCCTTGCACTGGAGGCATTTAAGCAATTTACAGAATCACAGAATCTCAGAATGTCAGGGGTTGAAGGGCCCTGTAAAGCTCATCCAGTGCAATCCCCCCATGGAGCAGGAACACCCAGATGAGGTTACACAGGAAGGTGTCCAGGCGGGTTGGAATGTCTGCACAGAAGGAGACTCCACAACCCCCTGGGCAGCCTGGGCCAGGCTCTGCCACCCTCACCATGAAGAAGTTTCTTCTCAAATTTAAGTGGAACCTCCTGTGTTCCACTTTGAACCCATTACCCCTTGTCCTACCATTGGTTGTCACCGAGAAGAGCCTGGCTCCATCCCCATGACACTCACCCTTTATTTATTTGTAAACATTAATAAGGTCACCCCTCAGTGTCCTCTTGTCCAGCTCCAGAGCCCCAGCTCCCTCAGCCTTTCCTCACACGGGAGATGCTCCACTACCTTCAGCATCTTGGTGGCTGCGCTGGACTCTCTCCAGCAGTTCCCTGTCCTGCTGGAGCTGAGGGGCCACAGCTGGACACGATATTCCAGGTGTGGTCTCCCCAGGGCAGAGCAGAGGGGCAGGAGAACCTCTCTGACCTACTGACCACCCCCTTCTAACCCACCCCAGGTCCCATTGGCTTCCTGGCCACAAGGGCCCAGTGCTGGCTCAAGGTCACCCTGCTGTCCCCAGGACCCCCAGGTCCCTTTCCCCTACGCTGCTCTCTAACAGGTCATTCCCCAACTTATGCTGGAACTTGGGGTAAATTTAGTTATATAAGTTGTGTCTATATTAGGCTATTTTTCAGAATTTTAATCCTTAACCAGTGGGGTTTCTTTGGCTCTTCCTGTACTGTTGGACCTGTATGAACTTGGATTTGTATTACAATCCCTTAACTTTGTGTATGTGCGGATACTGCACAGGCTGGTTGTGAAAAGATCACATTGGAGTGCACTGGCCTTGTGCACAGTTCACCACGATGGTGTGTTTTGTAGTCCCAGACTAGTTTGTGAGTTTGTTTTCTCACTGTGCTTTGGTCTTGCTGTGGATACCCCTTACAGAGCAGATGATCCCCTGGGAGGGTCCCACAGCAGCAGGGGGATGTTACACACTGTATTAGTTTGGGAAAGGTATGAACAAAGCATATGCAGATTGCAATTTGGTAAACTCCAGAAACAAATGCATAGCAATAACCATGTGTGAGACCCTGCCCTGAGCTGTGGGATGCTTTCCAGCTGAGCAAATTGTATCTCTGCATCCATCATTTGAAGGAAGAATGCTTAACAGAATTCAGTGCTTTAATGAAATAGATAACAGAGGGCCAGGAAGCTAACTGCAGGTTTGCATTCTGTTGAAAAGGATGCAAATGCGACTTGCTTATTCTGTTTGCTTGCATACATTTTTATTATATTGTGCTTCCCAGTGCATCCAAGTACAGATTCTTTGGGCTGTGGATTCCACTGGGCTGTGCACAGTGTGATTTTTATCCAAGCACAGGCACCGGTTCAGCTCAATCCATCCCTGTTTACTCGTGGTGCCAGAGCTGCTTGGCTTACGGCGCAGTGCGGAAATATTAGCGGATTGCTAGGCAGTTACAGTAAGCAGCTTGTTATGAATGTCTCATCTTTTTTAGGGATGGATGTTTAGTTGCTTTGTCTGAAAATTTGGCTCAGGGCCACGATCTGGCTTTGACACTCAGCATCATTTTGTGACAGTGACAGGCGAAGCTTCCCCACGGACCAGGAAGGGGTGACGTGCCCCTCGGTCACTCTTTGCACTCTGGGTTCGTTACTTTCCCTGTGTTCTTGAGCCACGAGGAAATGTTGTTGGGGCGGTGGATGAGGCTGGTGGCGTGGAGCAGTGAGCTTGTGAGAGAAACTGAGGCCCTGGATCCCTGTCCTGGCTGGAGGGCTCGGAGGGTGATGGCACATGCCCTGCTCCCCTTTCTTGACTCAGTGGCCTTAGTGGTCTCCCTAGGAGATGTCCTGTACTGTAGATCCAGTTTTTATGCCTGATTCAGATCTAGGTCCTCTCTCCTAACTCCACCAAGAGCTGCCACCAGTCCAGTTGGCTCTTTCACCTGGTCACAACTCTGATGACGATTTTCAGAGAAAAGGCAATACCTTCTTATCTGCTATTCCTTCTCCGTCTGATGCTGCAAACACTTGTCCCACATCCCCTGACCCTGTCTGACTGTGGAACGTGCCAGGGCTGATGCCCTGATGACCCTGGAGGAGATAAGCCAACAAAAATGGCACGTGCCTGTGAACGTGCAGCCCACCATAGCACCTGCGCACCTTGCAGTGCCCACCTGTGAGGGACCCGTGGAGTCGGCTGCATTGCGCTGCCAGATGCCGGCTTCTCTGGCACCAATATCAAAGCGAGCAGACTGCTGTTACTGAGTGTCTTTGCAGGGCTTCAAGCCAAGGTTGAGATGAAATCAAGCAAGAAGCAACAACAAAAACAAGAGCTCTGGAAAAATGGTGTTTACTTGCAGAAACATATATTCTGTATGAAGTGTCCAGAGGAGGATTGCCAGTTACCAGCCCCTTTTTGGCACCGTACAGATCTTTACACTGAACTTCCATATCTTACTTTCTAAGCCAGTCTTCTCCGCTCTGATATCGCTGCTTACCAGCCCTAAATGTTGCAGGTAGCTTTATGGATCAATAGCTGTGTGGCTCTTGGCATGAGGTACGAATGATAACTGCGGGCCTCATGTTTGAGGGATGTGAGCTTCCACTTGAAACGGAGGAGATCTTACATTTTGGAGGAACATATGCGCTGCATGGAGATTTGTAGAGTTTGCATTTCCACTTGAAAGCAATAGTTTTTACATCTCTACCACCAAAAAAAAAAAAAGTCTGATACTTAATTCAGGTGAGCGGAGCCACTTGAAAAGCGCCAAGCATCCCTGTGGAGGAAACTGCTGCATCCATCCCCCCACACTCAGCACTATCAAAGCAAGGGGTTGGTTTCTTTGGAAGTACAACATGAAATCTGTTGGCTTCTCCTTGGGTCCCTTCTGTAGCCCGAGCACTTACAAGGATGAGGTGTGGCTCTTCCAGCCAACTCCATAACCTCTATCCAGCTTCTTTCCAGGTCTCTGTACATTCCCTTCTTGAGATATCATGTTTGTCAAGATATGCCTCATTTTCAGATGTCAGAAATGTGTCAAGAACTCCAGCAAAAGGCTTTTCCTCTGCATAGTCTTGTGTTTAAAAAAGACAGCATCTAACGTAGTACTGGGTCAGCCTCCGGAATTGTTAAACTGTCAGGTTTGCAAGCAAAATGCTATTCTGCGCTATAAAGGTTCTACTTTAGAAGCCACCATGCATGTCAGCAACCATTACAGATGCAAAGGGGTAGGTGGAATTTTCTTCCAGCTTAAGCTGAGGAAGTGGGGGACAGGATGGTCACACACCCAAGAGATCTTCTGCTTCTGGAGTATGATATTTATCATGATAGAGCAGCCACCAGGATTACAGACTTGGCAAACCACTTACAAAAGAGAAAGAGAACTTGGTATGAAATACACCTTAATTAACAACAGGGTTTTTCTTCCAGTGCTGAATGTCTCTGCCACCAGAGAATGGAAAGTGATGCAAAGTCCAGGGTCCCAGAGGACCCTGTGGTCAGGAATTCATGTCTGGGCCCTTTCTGGTGCGTGTTTACCGTCAGGCTCTGTCTGCTCCCGGGGGCTCAGCCAGGGCCGTGGCCAAGGCAGTTTGATTCTGGCCCGCTAAGTTCCTGCCTCTCAAACTTGATGTGCAATCGCTTCTTCAGTCTGGTCTCATTTCTCAGAAGAGCACTTGGGTTCACCTTCAGGCTTCCTGCGTCTCCAGGGTGTAAGCTGACTGGGTGTTGTCTGCTGCTCGAGCGAGGTATGAAATGTTGTCTTCACCCATAGGAGAGGTTCTGGGAGACATCCTGGCTGCCAAGGGGAAAGGAATT
This sequence comes from Streptopelia decaocto, assembly GCF_964273445.1. Classification (NCBI taxonomy): domain Eukaryota; kingdom Metazoa; phylum Chordata; class Aves; order Columbiformes; family Columbidae; genus Streptopelia; species Streptopelia decaocto. The sequence goes on along the minus strand of NC_138675.1, from coordinate 1,035,779 downwards.
GCTGCCCTGATGTGACAGTGCCACATGTCCTTTCCTCTCTTCAGGCAACAGCCAACCCGTGGTACTTGATGCTGTTAAAGAAACCTGCAAGTTCAGCATCTGACACCCGACCTTGCTGCCACGGCGGCTTTGCGTCACGCAGTTCAGCATGTCTGCCGTTCTGCTGTCTCATGGTAGCCAGACTTTGAAAGCCTTTTGAAACCCTTTGATACCCTTTTGAGGGTATATTCCACCATCAGGCAAGGTTTCTCCTGCCACCCAGGCTGTATATACTACACAGGACTACAGGGTGTAGGTACCTGGCCATTGACTTCACGTTCAAAACTGTTCTCTGGGAGTAGTAGCATCCCCCTGAAGATGGAGAGCTGTCCCTGGAGCCCCTTTATGCGTTTCTCCATGAAATGGACTGAGGTTGAGAGCTCCCCTTGCCTTGATACCGTTACAGGCTTGTGCTTACAGGTTTAGGCTAAACGTTTGTAATCCTGAACGACTTTTTCACAGGCATGAGAGCAGGAGGACCGTGAGCCAGCTCGTGGTGCACTGGAGTCTGTGGCAAAACTCCACTTCGTCTGACTCAGGTTACACCCCTGCTGCCATGACTCAACTTCTAGACCTTTCCGGTCCTGGTTTCTTTAGTGCTATTATCTTTGTCCACACTCCTCCTGCCTGGCAAGATGATCCTTTCTGATGTTCAACATTTCTGGGGGATTTAAAGGTACTTCTTCACTTGGTTCAAAAAAGTCTGACAGTGATGATTTTAGGGATGTGGGAAGAGACCTTAGAGGTGAAAGGCGTGAATTGCCATCCTGACAGAGCAGGACAAACTGGAAACCAATCTGGTTTTCTCCCTCGACATCTTAGAGGTCGATGGGTCACCACTTGACATCTTAAGATTTCCAAGTCTGTTGGAATATGTCGCCTTGTTTCCAGTTGGCTGGAAATGCAGGGCAGTACTGCTGTGCAGGTAGGATGCTTTGCTGAGCTCTTCCCATAGTGAGAAAGGCAGAAATTAAGTTCTGCAAGCGTAGGCTGAATTTCCTGTGCATTGGCAAAAGGAGAAGTCTGCACTGGTTTCCATGGCCACACAGTCGCATGGTTCTCATTATAGCAAAGAAGCCAAATATATCTGTTTGTATTTTGATTTCTTCCATACGTGCATTCCCTGTGGGTTTTTTTTGTAGATTGAGATCCTGGGTGAATTTTCCAGCTTGTGCTTTTTGAGATGATGGTGTTACAGAGACTCAGAAAAGCATTAGACTTTGTAAGAAATGGATGTAATGAGCGATCTAAAATACCTCAGGGCCCTAACCAGAAAACTCAAAAGGGTCGTAGTGAGATTATCTGTTCCCTTTCAAAGAGTTTGCACGGGGGAAGTGTTCCTGAGGTTTCTTGTAATTAATGGCTGGATATCCACTTTCGCTGGCAGACGTAGACAGTATCATACCTGAGGCTCAGCTCTTCAAACATTTAAGCACAGCTGTAAGTTCACGTGTCTGAGCAGGAAGCAGGTGCTTGGAAGCAGCAGTTTGTACTGCTTGAGGAACAGTCTTTTTGGAGAACCTGGCCCTGGCTCTTGCCATCTAATCCAGCCCCCGGTGTGTGGTGGAGAGCTCAAGAACCACTTTTCCATGCATTGTTCCCTGCATGGCCACGGCCGCTTTTGAGCAGAGCCAGTGCCACTGTTGTGATGGGACAGCGTGTCCGATGTGTGTCAGTTCTTGCTGTGCAGGGAGACTGAGGGGCTGGTGTCCGGTCCCTCCGGTCACCACTGGAACAGGAATTGCTATTTCCATAGGTCTCTTGACTGAGGGAAATGAGGAGAAACCTGGGATCAGGAAGTGGAAGGTGAACAGTGAATCCCAAGTTGAAGCTCTGGACAAAGATGAGGACAAGGCAGGAGGTGCCGGTGCCAGGGAACCAAAGGAACCCCAAGAAAAAGCTTCTTCCAAGAAGAATTTTGTCTGCAAAGCCTGTGATAAGACCTTCCACTTCTACTGCCGTCTGAAGGTGCACATGAAACGTTGTCGAGTGGCCAGAGGAAAGCAAATCCAGTGTAAGGAGTGCTGTGAGGTCAAGTCAACAAAGAAGGAGCTGGAGAAACATCAGCTGGAGGTCCACGGGGTGGTGGGGACAGCTAAGAAGAAGAAGAAGCGGCTCCCCGTGGCGTGCGATATCTGTGGCCGAGAGTTTGCTCATGCCTCAGGTAGGGTTGGTGGGAGCAGGGGTGTTTGTACACAAGTCTGGACAATACAATGAAGTGATAATCTGAAATCTCCCTGCAGCCCTGTGAGCACTGTGTGTGAGAAACCCAGCTCAGCTCATTTCTCCTGCCCCACTGAGCACGACTGCTTTCTGATTAGTTCTTCCCTAATTGGTTTTCCACATGGCTCATCAAGGAAAAGTGGGGCTACTGGCAAATTTAAAAGCCTCCAAAAATAGTCAAGCTGTTCCAGTTCTGCAGCTGGTTTAGGAGGACAAGTGAGATGAGTTGAGTCTCTTTGCCTCACGATATCCTTGTGAACCTCCGGGCTGGGCGGAGTGGTGTCTGCAGTAGGGTCAGGCAGGGCTGGCACTGGGTCCCCCCCCGTCACCTCGTGTCCTGCCTGCCTCCCCAGGGATGCAGTACCACAAGCTGACGGAGCACTTTGATGAGAAGCCCTTCTCCTGCGAGGAGTGTGGGGCCAAGTTCGCGGCCAACTCCACGCTGAAGAACCACCTGCGGCTGCACACGGGGGACCGGCCCTTCACGTGCAAGCACTGCCTGATGACCTTCATGCAGGCCTCGGCCCTCGCCTACCACACCAAGAAGAAGCACGCTGAGGGTGAGCCGTCCCCGTGGGAGCTGGCCATGGGCTTGGCTTGCTCTATCCATCACCCTGTGTCCTGTTCCTCCATCTGCCTCCTGGCAGCTTCCCCATCCTTTTGGGGAGCCCTGGGCAGGAGGCTGCTCCCAGATTGCCTTTACCCCCGTGGTTTTCCATGCAGTTTCCCTCTCTGCCTTTCCCCCATCCCCTTCTCCAGGTCCTCCAATCTGTAAGCCAGTTACCTGTTTGTTCTGCATTGAGGGAATCTTCGTCTTCCTCTGCCTTCCTTGATTTTCTCCTGAGTAGCTCCTCTCTGTCCCCTCACATCTAGACTCCTGTGACACATCCCTCCATCTGGTTAACCTGCTTTCTACTGTCCCTCCCTGTGGCTGAATTCCTCATAGTTTTTCATGCCAGTGCTTCTCCCACTCCTGCACCCAGCCCCTTCCAGTACCAAGGCATAAACATGCTACAACTGTGTAGTTAATTCTCAACATGAGACATGCCAACATGTAGTACCTCCAGAAGCGTGTAGTACCTCCAAATACTTGAGGTCTGTAGTAATTTAATACTCCCTGAGCAGGTGTGGTTTTCTCCAGCACCTCTAGGACCTTTTTGACCCTGCACTGAAGTGCTCCAGCTAGCCCAGGAAAGCCTGTCTAGTTTGCGATCTCCCCCCTGTCCCTCCACAATGGGGTGTATTCCAGGCAGAGCTCCTGTCCCGCGAGGCGCAGGCTCTCACCTGGGTGTCCCCGCAGGGAAGATGTACGCCTGCCAGTACTGCGACGCCGTCTTCGCACAGTCCATCGAGCTGTCGCGCCACGTCCGGACTCACACGGGAGACAAGCCGTACGTCTGCCGAGAGTGTGGGAAAGGCTTTCGCCAGGCCAACGGGCTCTCCATCCACCTCCGGACCTTCCACAGTGAGTGGCACAGCCTGTGCGGGATCATGGCAGAGACATCTGTGCCAGCGGAGGCTTCTGTGGGTGTTACTGGTGCCTGCAGGCTGCCTGGCTGTCTCCTGGTGGGATTTTTTTCCTCCCAAGAAAAGCAAGACTCTTTGGTGCTATGAGTAGGGTTATCCCACAGAAAATGGTAGGGCTGGCTGCCAGCAAATAAGCTGCTGAGAACCTGCCATGGGAGCCAGAGGTGAGCAGGAGCAGCAACAACATCTGTATGCAAAGCTGAAATTCCAGTGCTTGTTTTCACCTGGGGAGTAACCAGTGATTCTATCCCTTTTCTTTCTTCCTCTGTGAATTCTCCTCTTAATTCTTTTATCTCTTTCTCTGATTTCTTTGCACTCCGTGGTTTTTATTGCGTTTCTGGGCGGCAGACATCGAAGATCCCTATGACTGCAAGAAGTGCCGGATGAGCTTTGCCACCCTCCAGGAGCACCGTAAGCACGTCCACGAAGCCCACTCCCGCGAGTACCACCCCTGCCCCACCTGCTCCAAAGTCTTCAGCGCCCCATCGCTCCTGGAGCGACACATGGTGACCCATGTTGGAGGAAAGCCCTTCAGCTGTGACCTCTGTGACAAAGCTTACCAGGTGAGCGAGGATTTGGTCTCGTGCTGGCAGTTGCCATTGCCAACTCTTGTACCAGGATGTCTCTCCTGGCCATGTGCACCGAGTGGAGCAGTTTGTGGTCAGCAGAAGGAAAAATTGCGCAGAGTTTTGTCATTGCCACTTAAAATAATGCCTCCTGTCTGCACTTGCTAACCTAAAGATAAGTAAATCTTTTCAGTTTTAGGTCAGTCTGACAAAGATGAGGGTGACTTGCAAATGCCTAATCAGAGGGACTGACTTTGCAGCTTTAGACATTTTGAAGCCCACACAATTAGTTGGGTCTTGCTTTAATACGTGTCTCGAGACTGTTGGATAAAGTTTCCTTTAGCTGAGTGTTGCTTATTAAATGTCTCTGTGTGCTACAATTTGGCTTTTTTGCACACCGGGTCACAGAACCTTCTTTTTGGGACAACAAGAAGAGGCAGAGTCTGTCGGGAAAAGGCAAGTCCATGGAGAGGGATGGGCCATGACTTCACAGAGCTCCATAGCTGCCTGTCTGGACCCTCAGGAGTCTCTTTCACCTAAGTTTCTATATGCAAAGAAGCGTAGGAATAAAAATACTCAGTGGGAGTGTGTGTGGGAGCACATTCCTGCCAGGGAACAGAAATTCAGTGCAAAACGGGACCTGCAGCGAGTGAGATGAGGGTGAGGGAGTCAGCAGTGTTCAGCTCTTCAGGGGCAATGAAGAAACAGAAGTGAGGTGTTGGCTCCTGTCCTGTGGGAGGATGGGCAGGTCTTGTACCTGCTGAGCACAGCCCCACTGTTCCTGTTGCTTTCCACGCAGTCTTTTGCTGTCTCGATACCCCTGGAACATCTTTGAATTGTAACCGTGATTTGATCCTTATCATTGCAGCAGTTGTCAGGGTTATGGTATCACAACCGGACCCACCACCCTGATGTCTTTGCAGCTCAGAACCACCGCTCCTCCAAGTTCTCCTCCCTGCAGTGCAGCTCCTGTGACAAAACCTTCTCCAGCACGGCTGCTCACCGAAAGCACGTCAAGGCAGAGCACACAGGTAACGGCCCATTCATTAGCGAACAAAACCACGTGGTGACTGCCGAAAGAAATGTAATAATTCTGATAGGAAAGGCTGCACATCCTGTTTCGTGGCGATGAGGAACGATGCATACAGACACAGACACACAGACACAGAGTTCTTGTCAGCAGCGAGAGCAGAGCCAGGCAGGCTGAGCAGAGCTGAGCCAGGCTGAGCTGACTTTTAATAACAGTTCTCGGTTTATAGGTTTACAGATAGCAGGCCTGGACCAAGAGGTTAGACAGGATGTTTTTTCAAAAACTGTTATTCCAAACACACCACACTCATGTTGTGACTGTTTTCAGTCACGTTCCCATGCATATCTTTTGGATGGCGTTCCAACCCACTCATTCACATGCCCAGACCCAACATTCACACATCATACATTCGGTTTTCTGACCCGAGATATCATTCTCACTGGCTTGGCCTATCATTCCTTATAAAAAACATATTTCTGTATAACCTGTCCAAGACACTTTAGCTGGAACCGCATGTCCTGCCGTTCCCACACTGTTCACCTGCAAATCACAGCAGGTTCTTTGTGTCCTGTAGCAGTCTCTTCTGGCAAGTCTCATCTCAGTGTCTTGCAGCTCACTTGCTCTTGGCCTCTCCTTTATTTGCCATGTCTCCCAAGATGCTCCTCCTGTCTCTGTGCATGTGTGGTGTTGCTGAAACACTTAACAGAGCTCAGGTCTGGGGAGTCTCCTGTAGAAGACCTTGGGTGCACACTTTTCTATTCTTGACCTCGTTTGCAGATGTGAAGTTCCACGAGTGTGAGACATGCAAGGAGCTCTTCCCCACGCTGGCTCTGCTGCAGGTCCACGTGAAGTGCAGGCACTCAGGTCTGTCAGGTTTGCTGCTTTTCATGTTGCCTTGTGAGCAGTGACTCCTCCTGTCAGCGAGTGATGTCTGAGCTGTAAGTGGGAGAGTGAAGATGGACATAATATGGAAGCAGAGTGTGAGGAAACAGAAAATATGGCTGAACTGTATAAGCACTGGCTTTGGTGAGGCTGGGATATTTGTTAAGCTTCTGGGTCCACTGGAGTCAAGGAGGGGTCTGGATTTGCTCATTACAGCAGAGAAGAGAGCTAGGTACGGGTGTGGAGACATCGACACAGAGACATGAGGAACTGAACCCTGAGCGCTGGGGTTTGTGGAGGACAGAGCTAGTGGGAGACTGGAAAAAAAGGGAGTTTAGCACCAGAAAGATCAGAGACCTGGGCTTGGGGAGGCCACATCAAGGAGCCTTTGGCAAGTGGGCAAGCTGAAGCAAGGCGGTGAGTGCAGAGTGACCTGGCAGACCAGGCTGCTGTGAAAAGTGTGTCTGCAGGGCTGTGCATGGGATAGCAGGAGAGGAGAAGGACCAGTAGACACCGGTGGGGGAAGCCAACAGCAGCCTGGAGAGTGAGGATGGAGAAGACCGGGATGTAGCTTAGGCAGGAGAGAGTCCCTGGGGGGCATCATGCAGTGCTGAATGAGGAGATGCAAACCAGGCCAGCAAGGAGCAGTGGTAAGGGAAGGGGGAGACAAGATGTTTGCAAGATGGGGCAGCTGCAGCAACAATCAGATATGCCAGCCTGGTTTCTGAGCACCAGTGCTGCAGGGAGCTGGAGCTGAAGCAGAGCTGAACAGCCACTAAATGTTTGATAGACAGTGGTGTAGGCAGGAGAAGGGACACTGGCACACGCCGTGCCCTGAGTCGCTGGTGGGTTTCAGCCCTGTGTGTCCTGGCTGTTTGCAGCTCCCTGTGCCCTTAGGCTGCGTTGCAGCCCTGGCTGTGCTGCAGCCCAGGCTCAGGGCAGCACTTCTCCCCACAGGCTCCCAGCCGTTTTGCTGCTTGTACTGCTCAGCCTCCTTCCCTGTCCCAGGGGCCCTGCAGAGCCACGTCACCAGCGAGCACTTCAAGAAGACAGAGAGCACCTTCACCTGTGAGCTCTGCGGGGAGCTCTTCCCCTCCCAGGGTGAGCTGGAGGGGCACTGCAGTGCTGAGCACCCCAAGGTGATCTTCTCCCAAGCCACCACAGCCCAGATTGTGCAGGTAAAGACTCCTCTGTGCTGCAACCCCCATGGGTGTTTATCCATCCTTCCTCTCCAACCCTCTTTATTCTTCCCAGATCAACCCTGTGTCTCCCATCACTCCTTCTTCTCCCCGATTCCCCCTTCTTAGAGAGGTCCAAGGTGCAAGGCCCCCAGCCCAGCATGCTCTGGGATTTCTGTGCCAGTGCAAGGTGGGCTCGCTGGTTTTCAGGAGCCTGGTTTTCAGGAGCCAAGGAGGAGAGACTGACAGTGTGTGCAGAGGTGCCTGGTTACTCAGAGGCTGTTAAAACCCAGATGACACACCCCATGAGATTTAGCTGTTTTGTTGGAGGCCAAATGCTGGGCTTGACCCCAGATCTCAGCCATCAGTGGAGAACAGCTCCTTGAATGAGGGAGGCAGTGTGCAAGATTCCCTTGACTGGCATTCCTCCAGTGGATAATCACATAGCATTTATTGTCTACAACTGCTTGTGGAGCTAAATTATAGCAATTTTGCGGAGTGAAATATTTAAATTACTCTCCTGTCTTCTCTTCTGCATCATTGGTGTGTGTGGTTTGGTGTTTCCCATTAGTCTCACACCTATTGTAATTGCAGACCTCTGGTGTGAAGCTAAATGTTATTACTAGAGCTGGGGCTGGGAAAGATGTGAGTAGCAAAGTGATCGTGAGGAAGGTGGTGCTCTAAGTGTCTGACTCTCAGGTCGTCTTCCACGCAGGTGATTCAGACATCGGAGCAAGGAGCAGCAGAGCACATCATATCTTTTGATGAGGCCCAGCTCACTGGCTCCCAAGTCTTTGTGACATTGCCCGAATCCCAGGTGAGCCAAGCTGGCTCCGAGCTGGTGGCAGTGACCATGGAGGACTTGTTCGATGACAAAGTCACTCTGATCTGTGAAGAAACTAAGTGAGAATGAGCAATGGGTGCCCGTGCATGGCCCCTGGCATCCACTAGACTCATTCAGAACCTGTGCCGCGTTGTGCTGCCCCGGCAGGGAGAGTCAGGGTTTCTTCGAGAAAACAGCCCTGGGTATGCGGCACTGCAGAAGAAATGTCACGCAGCAAACACGGTGTAGCCAAGGACAGGAGGGGTTTGGAGACATGCACAAGGGCCTGGGAGGTCTCGCTGCAGTCAGCAGCTGCCAGCTCAGGTGAGCTGGACCTCCTGTCTCTCCAGCTCAAGAGAAGAAGCAGAGGAAAATATGAGAATTGGGTGTGTTCACATGTGTTCCTCCACTGATGTGAGCAGAGCAGAGGGGAGGAGGAGGAGACTGGTGCTGGACAAAGCTGGGGTGGTTTGGGTATGTGAAACCAAAGATAAAACTGCCCTGAGAAATTGCGGCGGAGATTTTTGTGGTTGAATCAGTGATTTGCTTGCAGGCATCTGCTGCTCTGCAGGGTAAGGGCTGCTCTGTTTCTTCTGTTGCTCTCCCCTGTACGGTTGTGCTGCCTGTTGTGCCAGCTACAAGAGCCTCCAGCGCAGAGCTGACAATGGGGCCTCTGCTTGAGCAGAGGCTGCTCGGGAGTTGTGCTAAATGGCTCCGGAGCTGTTTATAAATCACCTTGTGTAGCACAGATCTGATCCCATCCATGTTTTTGCTGTGGCTGTCCCTTACAAAGGAGGGTCGTGGGCAAGTCTGGGCACCCATATCATCCTTGCAAGCAAACAGCCCTGAGGTCTCACCCTCCTCTGTCCCACTGAGGAGATGCCGAAGCTGCCGCCTCTGAGGAGGGAGAAGGAGCTGTGCCTGCATGCCAGGGCCCCTCCTCATGGTATAGGTGGGTTGGCACTAATGTGGGTATTTCTGAGTGTGCAGAAGCCACTGTGCCTGCACACAGCTGGTCCCCGTGGCGCACAGAGCGTTGCTTTGTACCGTGTGTTCATATACCTACTGTAAAATTTGCTTCTCCAGTACCAGCACAATGCAACAGCTTCGCTGCAGCGCACTGGCCCCTTTAAGGCTACATTTCATAAAGTTTTTTTTTATCCGCAGTTTCCTAAAATATAATCTGATAATTAATGGTTTGCTGAATCAATTATGAAGTGCAATTAGATAGATGCAGGGTTCCTGTGGCTCTGAGGGGACCGGTAGCATTTATCTTCCTTTCCCTTATGCCAAAAGGTTGAACCCTGCCACCGGGTTATTTACATTCGGAGCGGTGATCCCCGCCGCATCCCGCAGCCCGCGGCCCCGCAGCGAGCAGCGCCTGTGTTATCACCCTGCCCAGAGCCACGGGCGTGCGGGAGATGGACAGATTGGAGTTTTCCAGCAGCGTTTTGCACTGGCTGCTCACAGCCACCAGGCAGAGGCGGCCGCAGCGGAGTGTGCCAAGGTGGTTGTGCCAGTGACAGTTTGTTGTTCCTCATACAGCTGGGAGAAAAGAAGTGAACAGTGACCCAGGAGAGGGGCCTGATGGAGCTGGTGTTCTGCGTGGCGTTTTTTTCATGTGTGTGGCAGCAAGCACATGACCCTGTTGAAGTGTTGGACGCGTCAAGGACTGCTCCCCAGTTCCTCGGTTGCACACAGTTTGTCCTCCAGGCTTTGCGGTGACAGTGAAATGGAGGAAGCAGGAGGTTAAGTTGCCACTGAATCCAGGAATGACCAGGAGATGGTGCTCAAGGTCTTGAGGATTAGTGCTAGTGGCCTCTGCACCTTTGAAGCTCCTCTTAGCCATCCCAGGCCTTACCCAGCTCCTGGGCTGGAGGGTGAGAGACCTCGAGCTACCACCAAGCTGAAGGACAACTCCAAGCCCTGGACAGGACACCTGCGGTCCCTGGATATTGCTGCTTAAAGAAGAGCCTGAAACTGGGCTGAGACCACCTGTGGAGAGGGTACAATACATCCGTAACTGAGATGAAGCGGTGAAAATGCCTGGGACCCCCTTGGCCAGAGGGACAGCAGAGGGGGGACTGCTGGAGACCATCTTGTGTCTGCCTGGGAACGGGAGAGCTGTGCTTGATGCTTAGGATGAGCACGGGGATGGTGGCAGAACAAGCAAGTACGTTTGGATGGTCTCAGAGCAGATGTGTTGGGAGGTAAGTGGTGGATTTCATCCCACAGGCTGGTGGAGATGGAAGCTGTAGTCCCTTTTCTGGCTCCATGGGGGCTGGAAGCTGTGGGAATCCTACACAGGCTGGGTGAAGCTGATCTCTCTTTGTTCCTGAAAAACTCTGGAGGAAGACTAAAGGTTTAACAGGGTTGGGGAGAAGCTGCCTCATAATGCTTAGCTAGGGAAGAGCGTGAGTGATGCATTTTGACTTTGATCCGTTTCATCCCTGCTGACTGACTGTTGTCACAGTTGAAGGGGGATGGTGTAAATCGCACATCAGGAGCGGTTCAGGCTCACGTCTCCTGTTTAGGGCCGTATCTCCTGCCTTTGTGCCCAGCAAGAGCCTGTGTGGACGTATCCTCGGCAGAGACCTGCCAGCAGCACACGCCCAGTGAGAGCTCGGCAGCTGTACAGAGACCATCAAGCATCTCCCGTATCATTATGAGAGATAATAACTCAGATTCCTCCGTTCCAGCTCCTTCTTGATGGGTGAAATATGCACGTCGGAGCAAACTGCAGTGTTAGCAACACCGATGTCCTACCCAGAGGGAAGATGCGTTTCCCAGGGCACATCTTGGTCTGGTGTGCGCAACGCTGGGGATGCCGATCACTAGTCATTTCTTGTTATGCTGCATATTCTTATTTTCTCTGTAAAAATAAAACATGGAGAATGAAAGATGTAGCTACACAGTGTCATGTGAAACAGTTGGTCGGAAGGAAACGTGATTTTTGCAGGTCTTCTGCCAGGTGCTGGGTGACCCCATTGGGTTACATGGGGTCCTGTGCCCCCCTGGACCTCGGTGCCACTCTCTGTAAGGAAATGGAGAAGCTCTTGTCAGGTCAGGCTGAAGCACAGGACCATCCTGCCCTTTGCTGTGTCCTCCTGTTGCAGGTGCCAGATGCTTCTGGAAAAAAGGCAGAGTGCCTGTAACAGAAGCCCGGAGAGTAATGTCCCGTGGAGGGTGTTAGATCAGTTAATGATGTATATATCTCTGTGCATTAATTGGTGCCATTTAGGGTGCAGGACTAAGCTTGGGACTGTTCGGAAATGTCTGTTTTCTGCACAACTTCTGTTCTGAGCTGGTGTCTGTCCTGTTCACCGAAGGATCCTTTGGAAAAACGCGAGGTACCACTGGGTACAGCAATGGCCGTGAGCAGCCTCAACTTGGCATTTCCCAATCCAAAGTGAAACTTTGCAGCCCCAGGGTGGTATTTTAACACACTATTATATGCAAATTCTGTGCTCTGGGCTTCATTTGATTTATTTTATTTTTTTTTAAACCTAACCCATCTGTGATGAGGTGCAAAGATGCTGTTGCCTTGCCCAGGAGTGAGGGATGGAGGTGGTGGGAGCATGGAGAGCGTGTGGACGCTGCTCGAAGCCTCTCCTGGGGGAGTGGAGGAGCAGAGCGGGTACCAGCGTTCTGAAGACCCTCCACGTGAGTCCTGGCAGCCCCTGTGCCCCGGCTGATACCGGTGTCTTGGCAGATTTTGTTACCAACCCGGCAGGCTGCCAGCACATCCCTGGCAAATTCAAGCACTGGAAAAGGGAAGCGATGTATTCTGTGGCCTCCAGCTCAGCAAACGCTGAGCAGCATGTCACAGGGCAGAGACGAGATCCTTCAGCAGCCAGGGGGAATTCCCTCTCCCGAATATTGGTGATTTGCTGCAGACGGTGTGGGCTCAGTAACCTTCTGTAACGGGGAGGAGTGGGCTGGCTAATGGAGGGGGCTTGGGCGTCTTTCCAGCATCGGTTAATGTGTCTGATCCCCCGGCACAGTCAGCTGTACAGTGTCTCCTTGCAATAAGTCACCACGATTCCCATTAAAACAGTAATTCCTTTTATTGGATCTCCAGCTAGACTTTTGCATGAAAGCACAAGTAGCAGCTCTCACTTTGCCTTCCCTGCACTGTTTATGATCATTCAAAGCAGTTTCCTAAAAATATTTAAGCAAACCTGATAATCTAGCTCCACATGCACTTAATACAAGACGCGTGGATGCTGTGTAGCGCCCACTGTATACAGCTCTCATCTACAAAGAGGAGTGGGGCTGAGGAGCACCCGTGAGTCAGGTTGTGGAATCTATTCCTGTGACCTGCAAGGCAGCACAAGGTCCTCGCTTGCAAAGCGTGCGGGCAGGAGGCTGGAGGAGCAGCGCGGGGCCGTGGGGATCCACGCTGCGGGCACGTGAGCGCAGTCAAGCCGTGAGCATCTTAGGATCGCTAAATGTCAGGCTGCGTGTCTGCAAAGAGGTGATGCTGGCCATGTGGAGAGAAGAGGGGACTCTGGTCTGGAAGCATCCTGGGGTCTGCTGGTCATAACCAGAGGTACATGGAGCCATGAGCTATGTTTGGGGGCTTTAGTGGCTGCTTTTGGCAGGAGGTGTTTACAGCTGTCCCCTGTTCTGAGCATGGCTGTGACTGGATGTCATTCCTATACAGCTGCTCACCTGCAGCAGCATCTAACAGATAAATGGCAAACCAGTGGCTGCACAGGCAGCAACTACCAGCACGAGCCAAAAGCAGGAAACTCTGCCTTATTACACGAGAATGATGAACGCTGGTTGCTCAGCGTGGCTGAGGAGTGACCTGGTGGCAGCCGTCAGCCCCCTGTGCCGGGGACCGTGTTCGCTCCTGTCTCTGTGCTCTGGCAGAGTGCTGAAGGGCATCAGTGCTGGTGAGGGTCCATCTGTACAGAGCACAAACACTTGGATTTGCCTTATTTCCCTTCCCCTCCCGGACAGCCTTGAGACGCCCAGCACTGTTGGCAGTTCAGACAGTGACCTTTTCACTTCTAACAGGAGCGGTCGATCCCTGGCTTGTTCCCAGGGAGCTCAGGGTCAAGTTTGCTGACCAATATTTCCTTCATCCCCTGGATCAGGGGTACTTTGAGCCCTGCAGCATATGGGAAGCCTGGTGTGGGCAGGCTCTCTGCTTATGTTCTCTGTGCTGGCCAGACCTTCTCCCACTGCCCCAGAGCCTCTTGCAGATGGAGAGGGCTGGCCAGGATGGGTCTGTTGTGCACATCCTCACTTGCAGCACCAAGTAGCTGCCAACTAAAGGGTCTGTCCAGATAGATTAGATCTAGCTTGGTGCCATGCAAAATTGTCTCAGCACACAGGTCTTCCAGCCACTGGAGGTTTTCTGCCAGAGATGGAGTTTTCTCTCCTCCCCTTGGCTGAATGAGGTGAGCAGAGCCCTGCCTCAAGTTTCACACTGCCTGTGGAGATAATCCCTGCCCCTCCAGCTGTGCTGAACCTGCCAATGGGCGTGATGATGGCTTTCCTTGATGTGCAAATCTGCCTTTCTCTGTCCACCGAGGCCAAGGCCATATGCCACCTACTCCTCCGTGTTGGCCTTCTTGGCCAGCGCTTTGACAGGGAAGGGTTGAGCTCCAGTCTTTGCCAGCCACCCTCGCCCCTCTGCTCCGCTGAGTTCACATGGATGAGGTCTCTGCAGGTTCACCCAGCCGTCCACCCACCTTCACCTGGTCTGTCGGTGCCCAGCGCATCCCCTGAAGCTCATCCTACAGAGATGGTCATGTCGACCTACGCTTGCCATGAGCTGAGCCCCATGCAGGGCTTTGTAGAGACTGCAAGTGGATGCACATCTGGGGAGTCTCCAGTTGCTGGTAAGTAACTCCCGTTCTGGCCTCTGCAGGAGCTGCAGCGAAGGCTCTGCGCCGGGGGAGGGCGGGTGGATGGCTGCAAGGACCCCTTGGCAATTACAAACACGTGGGTGGCTGTCTTGATCCAACTTGTGTTGCTTTCGCTTGTTCCAGTCCAGAGGCTACAACTGAGACAGAATTTAGAGCAGGACTACCCTGCCAGTTGATACGTAAAGCCAGAATGATATTAAGTTTGTTTAGCCCATTGCACTTCAAACCTTAAGTTGTTTCTTTTCTCTCTGAGCATTTAATAGCTGTTGTTATTGAGCTGTCCAGTGACACACAGGGCTTTTTCCAGTGTGCTTATAGATGATAGTGAGTTTGGCGATACGCAGGAGTAGGTCAGATGATCCCTGTGGTGTGTATGAACTTCCATTTATCAACACTACTCTTCCCTTGCAGCGAAACTGGTCTCTGTTAGCAGTGAATTCCCTCTGCAGCTCCCTACAGCCTCTCTCATCGACTAACCCAGATAATCCTCTGCTATCTGCCACATCTCAGTAGATCTATTAAACACACAAAAGTTCTGGTGTCCTTGTGTGTAACCAGGGTAGGTTGCAAGATTTTAAATCCTCCAGTGCAAGATACTGTCAAACTTTTATTGAAAGTCAATAAATAAACCGCTTTTACTCATCCGTTTCTTAATGGTTCAAGAGGGCTTTTCTTTTTTAGAGGTGAGACCTTGCTGTTCACTAGATGGGTCATCCAGGTTTTCGGTGATACAGCTGACCAGGAGGCGGTGCAGCTGGTGGGACCCTGTGGTAGATGATGGGATGCAGGATCCCAGGAGCTTTGCACCGTTGGGGTTGGGTCTCCATCTCCTGTGGTGGAGGATGAGGACAGGTAGGACTTGCTTCAGGGCTTCACAGTGACCGACTTTCATGCTCAAGAAGCCAAACCATCATTTCTGCTGTGTGCCCGAACCCTCTTTGCCTGTGTCCCTCTGGGATACGCACAGACAAGCGCGGAGCTGCGGCAGGGTCTGTCCCCTGCTCCGCTTTGTCTCAGGAGGGCCAGCAGCGCAGGTGGCACCGAGAGCGCTACTGCTGAGACTTCTCGTTGCGTGTGTGTCGGTACCTGCCTCCAACCTTCCCATTTCTCACTGCAAAAGGCTCGACCGCTCCTGCATGCCTAATGCAAATGTTGCAGAAGGATGATTCAGCACTTGGCGGAGAATTGCGAACACCTGAGAGATTATTTTGAGTGTCTTGGAGCAGCTCTGGGAAGCGACAGGGTGATCAAGGTCTGTGTGCTCCATGTGTCAGCCCTGTCCCCGTGCAGACGTGGGACGCGGCCGTGGGGCAGCCTGGCATGATGGTGACTGCTGCCTGCCCCTGCCTGGCTCCTTGTCCCCTGCCAAGGCTCTGCAGCCCTGCCAGGGACCCCGAGATCCCTTTTCCCCTCTGGGGAGCTGGGAGCTCCCTTTGCCAACGCGATTGAACACAATTTCCTTTTTCTGTGTCATGAGCCCGCTCCTGGGGCTGTGATCACGCCAAGCGCTTACAGGGACAGGTCTCCTGTTGGGAACAAGGGAACAATCCCTTCTCCTGGGCTGGGGGAGCTGTTACTCAGACCTATAATTTGTGGGGGGACTAATTGGTGCTGGTTTAAACATGAAAGAAGCCAGGCTGCCTCCCGCAATGGGAAGCAGAAAGAATCTGAAAGCAGCTGGACCGGTGGCTGCAGGTCGGGGGATGGATGCAGCCCTGAGCTGGTGATGGGCTCCAACAGGGGCTGTGGGATCTGCTCCACACTCGGGGACGCTGGCGGGACCCTTAGGGCTGGATATTGACATTTCCAGTGCCCCCCCATATCCCATAGCCCCTCTGCTGCCCTGGCCCATCACCCTCCCTGAGCCCACCGCACTGTGCTGCGGGGCTGATGGGTGATGTGTTGGGGGGTAAACAGACAAAGACCCTTTGGAGACCCCAAAGAGGCCTCTGGGGGCTGCAGCCTTGGCAGTTCACTGTCCAGGAGCCGTGTGGCTCGGGGTCGCTGTGCTGGGGCTGGGGGCGTCTCCCTCCCCGCACTGCGGGAGCCATCCCCATGCTCTGTTCCCGCTGGTTTGGGGCAGGTCTCTGCTCATCGGTAGGCTGCTCCGTTTTCTCCTGGCCCTGCCCGCTGTGCCGTGTCCCTCGCTGCCTTCAGTGAGCTCTTTGCGGACCTCAGGTCTCCCTCCACGCTCTGTGCAGGGGCTGCGTGGGCTGGGCAGACTTGGACCGAGCTTCCCCTGCTCACCCTGGCAAGCGCAGTCAGAAGAATCATCTGCTGAGACCGAGCAGCTCCCGCCTTGTCCTGGCATCACCGGCTCTGCTGGTGCTGAGCGCAGGAGAACCAGCCTGGAAACTCTCCCTGGAGGCAACAGGGAGGTGCAGAGTCCTCCAGCTGCCACCCATGGGGAGCTCTGGATGGGTATCTCACGGGGATACATGGGTGCCCTGCAACACCCACCTGCTCTGGGTGGCTCCAGCGGTGCGGGGTGCAGGGGGTGCTGACATGAGGCTGCATCGGTGTCCGGTCTCGTAGAAGGAGCAGTGGCATTGCCAAGGGCTGTTGCTGGGCAGGATGATGGAAGAAGAGGATTATGACAAACGCAGTTACCACAGAGCGCTTCCCCATCTATTTTTTTTCTCCCAAGCTCAGATAATGCAGAACACATCCACGGAGATTTCGTCTAAATTTTCCAAAAAAAAAGTGTAGTTTGTGATGAAGCCGGAGACATCTCCAGCACAAAGAATTCATCTTTTTTTAAGTTGTTAACACCTGAAAAGAGGGTTTAGGAGAGAACGACCTTCGGTGTCTGTTATAATCTCACTGCACGAGTCTCTAATATCCCTTGCTCACACGAATATGTACACCCAGCTTCCTCCGGAGCATCCTTGAAGAAAATCGATGAGGAAACGGGATTTGCCACGCTGGCCCAGCCTGCTCGGGGTCCTCTCTTCAGAAGTGACCGGTGTCATGCTCCAAAGGTGAAAATCCTCTGCCATCAACACAAACACTTCTGCAGCAGCCTGAAGGGGAAAGAAATCCCTTTGGAGCGCTGTAGCCCTCTCAGCTTTTCGATAAATGTTCTGGTCATTCTGTTGTAGGGCCAAACCCTGTTACACCGCTGCGACGCTGCTGGCAACAACACATCATCAGTAGGGTAAAACTAACCTGTCTCACGACGGTCTAAACCCAGCTCATGTCCCTATTAGTGGGTGAGCGTTCAAACACTGGGTGAATTCTGCTTCAGGATGATAGGAAGAGCCGACATCGAAGGATCAAAAGCGACGTCGCTATGAACGCTTGGCCGCCGCAAGCCAGTTATCCCTGTGGTAGCTTTTCTGACACCTCCTGCTTAAAACCCAAAAAGCCAGAAGGATCGTGAGGCCCCGCTTTCACGGTCTGTATTGGTACTGAAAATCAAGATCAAGTGAGCTTTTGTCCTTCTGCTCCCCAGGTCATCCAGGTTGAAATTAATTTAGGGGTCGGGTGGCAGGACTTGCTCCGGGCCCTCGTGTCCAGGAGACCAGTTCTGGACACACATACTCCAGGTTGCTCCCAAATCGTGGCCTCAAGCACAGTGAGGCAGGAGTCACATCTGATGGGCGCTGCTGACGGTCACCCATAGAAGAACGCTGGCGGGATGTCCTGCTGTGCCTCTGTGTGCTGTTAAACCCTGTGGTGAGAACCTTCTAGACCAGCGCTGCATCTCCAAGTGCTTTGTGATGTTGGGAGGAAAAAGGCACAACAAGGATTTGAGCAGGAGCGGGTTGAACTAGAGGATCTCCAGAGGTCCTGTCCAACCTCAACTACTCTGCAGTTCTGTGATTGCGAGTTTTTTGCAGACTTCTCCAAATTTTCCCCCAAGGGGCTTTGCCTGGGCTTCCCCACTGTAACACAGAGCAGTATCAAGCAAACCCAAAACTCGGGAGCACTGCTGCTGTTTCCATGCCACGAAAAAATGGACCAAACCCAAGAGACCTTTGGTGTGGGCTTTAGTGCCATCCTAGTGCCAAACTGGGATGGAGCAGGACAACTCAGGGTGGAAGATTGGTCTCACCTGGTCCTGGAGGGAGAACATCTGGCTCAGTTATGCCGTGGATCCAGAAAGACTGGTGTGTGGTACTTTGACCTGCTCTTTCCAGATCCAGGGAGGTTTCCTGTGCTTCCTGTGGCCATTTGGCAGCTCTGTGCCCACCGCAGCAGCCCTGTGGTAGCACTGTTACAGCTGCTCCCCCTTTCACGGAGAAACGAAAGGGCAATTTCCGATCCCTTCCACTTCCCACAGGTCCCACCAGCTGTATCTTACCATGAATGGGATTGTGACCCAGTTCTGGAGGTACCAACACGGTGGGTCCCTGGCCCGGGCTGCTCTCTTGTCCCAGTGACGCTGACCTGACCTTGCGGTTTCCAGGAGCCCCCAGACATCTGGCTGGACGGCAACCCCATCCTGCTGGTGTTGCGGTTTTGTGGCCTCAGGCTTGTTGTCACAGGGCAGGACGCCCTGCAGGCAGCGGGACCACACGGCTGAGCGTCACGGCAGACACGGGACCGGGGGCAGGCGGAGTCGCCAGCCCCTCTCTCTCGGTGTCCGCCCCGCGTGCTGGCCGTGGCTGTTCGCCAACCTGACACTGCCCTTCCAGGGGTTCCCTTTCTTTGTGGAAGCTGCTCTTACTTGGAAATGCTTGACGCCTGCCCTGCTTTCCCCCCGGCAGGGCCAACCATCCTCCCCCCGCTTTGCTGCGGCTCCAAGCCACACGCTCCATCTGTGCCAGGGACGTGGTGTCTCTGGTGCCTGCAGGCACGTCCCAGCATTTGCAGAGTTGTTTTAACTTTGCCCTTCTGCCTTCTGTTCACCGTCTTCCAGATCTGCCCTTTCTGGTTTTCTCTGCACCGCTGTCTCCAGGGCCTCTCCAGCTCTAGGGTGGTCTCTGGCCTCGTGTGCAGGACGTCCCCGATCTGGGCTGACTTCAGTCTGTCCTCAGTGGGGCTGGAGAAAGCTCTTGTGGTACCAAGGCAAGCAGCCTGGCGGTGTTCGCTTTGAAACACCCCTCACTCATCCAAGCTGTAACGCGCTCAGGTCACCGTTATTCCTGCCCAGGAACCATGTACCAGGTTGGCTTGGCTTTATTTCTTCTACCAATTGTGCTGCTTAAAGAGCAGGTACCACAAAGGATGCTGATTCACCGCCGATCACAAAACAGGGCTGCAAAACCATCCCCTCATGTCCCACCACCGCTGCGGGGCTCTGGCTGCACCTCCCGTGGGCAAATCTGGTCCACTTGCAAGATTTCCTCTCCCACTGGGCACACAGAGGCGTGCAGATCTTTTAATGACAGCTGAGATTTGTGAGTATTGACTACATTATTCAGTGATTAAAATATTCCAGCTTCGTTGCAACACGGGGGTGCATTAATGATTTATAGTATTGCATTTTGATTCGACACCTTAGCAAACTTTAAAAGCGGCTCGTGCCATGGGTTCTGCTGAAATCTGGAAATTAAATATGAAAGTTTAGTAGTTCATTGGCTTGAAAGATGGGAAAATGGGCTAGATGGACCACAGAGAGAGAAACCTTAAAGAAGACTTGCAAAGTGACCGTAACCCAGCCTGGCACAGGGACGCAGCCGAAGGAGGCGGCGCTGGCCTGGGGCGTCCCATCCATCTCCACTTGTGACAGGAGTCTGGCGTGTGCTCGGCGGCTCTGTCGTTCTTGAGACGGCTTTCACAGAGTGTTACGTTTCTTATAGTGTGATGGGTCCTGGGAGCAGGGGGGTTCCAGCAGCATTTCTAGGCCACGGGGGCTCCTGGCCCAGCACCCCTTTCCACGCTGCCGTCCCAGCTCCCATGGGACCATGTCCCTGCAGACCATCCCAGCCCTTTCTCTTGCTCCTCTGGTGCAGGCTGGGAATGAGACACTGCCGTGTCTTTGCTGTCCCTGCGGGGAATCCAGCACCACTCAGCGTCCATCTCCATCCTCTGCCTCACCTGCTATTATCAGCAAACACTTTGAGACCTGCTTGTCTGAATCTCCTGTACACGGTGGGGTTCCCCATCGATTGCTTTATTTCTTATGTCTGCTCTCAGGAGACCCCTGGCGCTGTGTCTTTTCCTCTTGCCTGTGTCCTGAGACAAGCAGGATGGACAGTGCAGCTGGGAGCAGAACTGCTCGGGATGCCAGGTTGTTAACACCTGAAAAGAGGGGTTTAGGAGAGAACGACCTACGGTGTCTGTTATAATCTCTGTTATAGTCTGTTTCAGGGGGATATTCCACTCCAGATGTTCCCATCGCAGGATCTGGCCCTTGAACTGATGGCTGCGGCAGCCTCAGCCCTGGGGACCCCCAGGTCCCCTTTGGGTGTGTCGTCCCCATCCCCTTTTATCCTCACTCCCTTCACAGCCCAATTAGCTGTTTGCTTAAGATACTCTAAACCTCACTTGATAAGTTTACCTAATTGCTTCACTTAAGTTAATTACTTCTTGGCTGAACAAGAAAGCAACATAATTGATGTCAAGGCATATTTGTCACTTCGATTAACGTCCCGGGAGCGGGGGACGCGGCAGCCCCCCTTGCACCCTTCCTGCGGCTGCAGCGCGGAGGCAGCCGGCAGCTCGGGGCGGTGCTGCTCCCCGGACAGCCCAGCCGTGCTGTGACCCCTGGGGCTGCAGGACGCCTGCGGTGCCACCTCCTGCCCCCGCCTCTTGCTGGACGCTGGGGGCAGCAGCAGCTTGCAGGCTCTGACGGTAAATGCTGTTATACAGCATGGCCTGCCCGATGTACGGGCAGGGCAGGTGAAGGGAAAAGCTGCCCGGTGCATTGGTGACCAGCGCGATTACCCGTGGTGCGGGAAACAAGCACCTTTTGCATTAACCTGTGGATGGGGAAGCGCTGACCCTGGGCTCCAGCCCGCCCAGCCCGTGTCCGCACCCACACCGCTCCCGGAGCAGGATCGGGTCCAGCCCGCGCTCTGCCTGCGCACAGGCTGCGCCGGGTGCCACAGCCCCGGGTTAATTCTGCCAGCCCTGAGTGTCTGCTGGGAGCCAGGACTGCTGGTGGGAGGCTGGGCTGAGGTCTCTCCTGGGCTGAGCTCTCTCCTGCTAAATGAGGCCGGCAGCGATTGTCAGGGAGTTTGCACCCGCTTCTTTCTTTTGGAGGTGCTTTTTTTTTTTTTTAATCTTCCTTTGCATCTGAAAGGATTCGAGGCAGTAGGTTAGCGCATAAAAAGCTTTCCCTGGGAGCGGCTGCCTGCCGGACTTGGGGTGAATGCCCCGGAGAAAATGCTTCCCACTCCAGTGAAATCTTCCTCCCGTGACCTGCACTGGGAGGTGAACTTTTGTGCGAGAGAAAGATAATCCCCTTTGCTCACCGGGACTGAAGGCTCTGTGATAAAAGCTTTATTCAAGATCAAAGACATATGCTGCGCTCTTTCTTTTTTTTTTTTTTTAACTACTACCTTAAACAAAAAGTTTGGTTTGTGCCAGATTGCGGCTCCGAGCGGTGACATCCCCAGAGCTCATGTTGCAGCCGGGGCTGGCGGGGAGCAGGACAGCGCGGGGATGTCGGACACCGGGACCATTATCCCGGCACAAAGAGGGTTCGGGGGCTCAGCTCTGTTTCCCGTTGCACAAAACCACTCAGGGTTCAGGGTCCCTTTCAGTCTGGGGGATTATCCGGGCAGCTGGAGGAGGCGGGCGGGGAGCCTGGGGAATGGTTCATGTTTGATCTTGCTCAGCAGTTTTGTCTGCACTGGTGTCTCAGAGCTTTGCTCGAGGGTCCAGGAAACATCCTGCAATGGAGGTGACACAAAGGGCTGTGGGCTTTTCTTGACAATGAGCTGGTCAGTGGTGGGGTGTTGTGCAGGTTTGCACTTCAAAAGGCAGGAGATGGGCTTCCAAAACTGTGAGCTCAGCTACAAATTGCAGGGTTGTTTTTTCATTATTGGAGCCACAGCACTGGGACCTTTTTTGTTTCTTGCTTCCCAGCTGCAGACTTTTCCTTTCAGCCAGCCAGACTGGTACCTTGTGAAAAATCAGGCCAAAGAGCCTCTTTTCAAGGATCTGGGTGTCCTGTGTCAACACGGACGTCCTCAGGACATCCCATGCTGCAGGGAACCCTGTATCTGACGCACCTTGTCTTCTTGGGTGTATCACAGGGCACCCAAACTGCCGGCCTCCCCATGTCGTGGGGCACCTCCGTGTGTTCAGGCACCTCTCAGTGCGAGACACCCCATACCCCATCCTGCAGTGCAGAACAGAAGCTTTATAGTGAGGAGCTTGACGGGCAGGACCGCGCATTTCAAATGGTGAAACAAGTCCCATGTAACCTGGCTTTCACCCCTGTAGTGATTTTCACATCACAGTCACGTCCTCCTGTGTGTAAAATGGCAGAGGGTCTCTTACTTACTTCCACTGCCACATCCTCTCTACGTTTAGCCCTTTGTAAAATGAGGGATCACAGGTCAAACTCTGTGCTCAGGATAACTCCTCTGAAGCTAATGGACTTATTATGGTCCCTCATTTCAGAGCTAAGCTCAGCAAACCTGGTCTCAGTGGGGAAAAAAATATATAAAATCTCTCCAGGAATGAAATTCACTCTGTTGTGTGCGGCACGGAGATAAACCTCACTCCTCTGTGTGGCTTCTTCGTGGACCGGTCCCTCAGCTCCTTGGCTCTCCAGATGCTGCCCATGAGCCTGGTCCCAGCCCCGCTGCACCCAGACCTGGACCACAGTGGTGGGTCCCACCTGTGAGGAGCAAGGGACCTCAAATGATGTTTGCCAGCTTGTTCTGGCACAACCCATCAGTGCATAGGCCAGGGCATTGGGAAAGACCAACTCGCCATAAGTTGTTAGAGAAATAAAGCCATGTAGAGAATCAGGGCTGATGCTGTTATATCTACTGTCCAGCTTCCCTCCAGCTGGCTCAGATGCAGCTGTCTCCCCAAATCAGCATTAGGCTGGGAGAGGATCATCCCCAGCAGGACCAAGGAGCCAGGAAGGGTGAACAAGCATCTGTGTGGCTGATAGGATGTCACCACCTGCAGTCTGAAGCCGCCTTTACCTTCTGCTCCTGCTACACAGCCTTTTCCTGCACCCACAAGCAGATGCCAACTTGGATGTGGCACCAAGAAGGCAGTTACTGAGGTTGAAATGAGGGAAGTAGGAAGCCCAGGGGACTGAGTGAGTTTTGGATCTCATGGCCCGAATGAAGAGGAGGGGTTAGCCCACACAGATTCATGGAAAGCACAGCCCATGAAGACCATGGCTGTATCATAGGCTACTACCAACAAATGGGTTTGGAGAGGCTGAGGAAGGGATTGCTCCTGTCCCTGGTGGGCACAGGTCAGCAAACTCTGCACTGAGACTCACCACAGGGTGGAGGGGAAAATCAGCACGACGTCCTTACACGTCTGTCCAGAGCCAGGGGTGACATGGACACTCGGTCCCACTGAAGTGTTGCAGGTTGAGGTCTGTCTTTAATTAAAGGAGGGTGCCTGAGTTGAAATAGTTTCCAGAGCTTGGGGAGGATTTTCCTTCCCTAGGAAGGAGACAGAGGAGGTTTGTAGTGTGGAGCAGAGCTTCCCTGAGGGCTGGGCCAACACCCAGATCTTCTGCTCTGTCTTCTGCGGTGGAGCAACGTCCCATCCCCGCCGTGCAGCAGCTTGTACCAGTGGCCATGAGCCTTGCAGAGCTGCCTGAGAGCAACCAGGGAGGCGGTGGCAGAGGAGAGGGGCACAGCCCCGACCTCCTCTGAGGGAAATTGTCCTTGTCTTTAGAGCCAAAGCTCCACCGCTGAAGGGTCATTCTGGACACGAGGGAACCAGCAGCACAGCAGCTGATGGAAGTGCACTCTCACTGGGTAATCCTAGAGCTCTAATGATCTGCCTTTGATCTCCTATTCAACAGGGAGATTTATTACAGCTTTCATTTCAAGTCAGAACTGATGAATTTCAGTAGACCTGTCGAGTGGCTACAATCTGGAGGCATTTATCTTTCAGGAGGAAGAGACAGTCTCCTCTCTTTGTCTCTTTGAAATGATGGGGGAAGACATGGTACCCAGCTAGCGAGGGTCAAATGATACCTGCTGCATGGTGGCAGGGTCTGCCTTTCTCAGGGCAGGCTCCCCGCTCCAGATGTGGCACAGCAGCTGCTTCATTGGCCTTTCTACCCTGGCACAAAGTTAATCTGCTTAATAGATGTTGCTCTTGCTCTTCCCGGCTTTCGCAGGCAGCCCAGGGGGGCTGAGATCCAGCATCACAGCACAGGGATCCCAGTGCTCTTTCCCCAGAGCTCTGATCTGGAAGATGCTTCTGCTTCCATAGCAGAAGGTGGCCTGAAAACCTGGTGTCCCATCTCTCCTGGCTCAGGTTGTGTAAGGGACCTATCTTGCATTTAAACTATTTTCCGCATTTTAACCAGAATCAACACATTTTTGCTTCTGACTGCTCAAAGATTCTGGAGGGAGCTTGTTTGTTTCTTTTTCCATGTAGATGCCTTTCACCCGTCCCATCTAACAGTGTATTCACCTAATGCCTCTGCACTGAAGCAAGTCTGCAGCAGCAGCTCCCTCATATGAACAGCGGGGTGGCCTTAGCCACCCTGTGGCACATGGAAAAGCTGCTTTGTTCCCAGGCTGGGGATCTTCGCTAAATAACAATTTTATCACTGCTAAGAGCCACAGACGTGCTCACAGGCATTCTCTGCAGTCTCTTATCAGTTGGAAGGCTGGTCCTCAGCAGGACCTGCTCTGGGCACCTCTGTGCTGTCACTGCTGCTCCCTGCCTGCACCCAGCAGCAGCGACTGCAGGAGCGTGTTTTCTGTTACATATGGTTGGCTGGTTTGGATTTGATTTGGATTGAGCGATGCATGTTAGCATTTAGCATCTGCAGCTACTTCTCCCATTCTCCAGAGCTGGTCCTGTTGCTTTGGTTCACCCTCTACCCCACCTTGTCCCCATCTCTCCCATCAAGGAAGAGGCTTTCACTTGGTCAGAGATTGTACCTTCCCGATGCTCTGCCTCAGTGCTGCAGTGTTTGTCCTGGGAGCACTGCGATGGTGACAACAGCATCCTTGCAAGCTCCCCGCACTGTCCTGACCATCCCGGTCACCTTGGCCCTGCAACACTGTGCTGATGTGGTCCCACTGGCCTCGCGGTGCAGCTCTGCATTGTGTCCCGGCAAGCTCCTCGCTGGCAGTGGCACCTCCATGGGGCCACCATGCTCCCCCATCAGCAGACAACAAAGAGGCTCCGACGTGCTGCTGCTCTTGAGCAGGGACGGGCTCCCCTGGGACGGGCTTGGCCGCCGTCCCTGGCTCGTCTCCACGAGCGGCTGTCTGAGCACGCTGCCAGCCTTGGGGACTCTGTGTCAAGCCCTTGGTCCTTTGCTTCAGCGGGACTTGTGGTGTCAGTGGGAGATCTTCCCTCTCCCCGCTTCCCTGGTCCCATTGAGGATCTTGGCCATGGCAGCCTCAGTGGGAGGGCAGCAGCAGGATTCCTGGGCTGCTTGGGCTCCCCTTGGCCATGTGTGTTCCCTCGGGATGCTGCTGCTGGCCCCAGGGCACAGTACCCAGGGATGAGCCCTGTCCCCAGACCAGCA
This sequence comes from Streptopelia decaocto, assembly GCF_964273445.1. Lineage (NCBI taxonomy): Eukaryota > Metazoa > Chordata > Aves > Columbiformes > Columbidae > Streptopelia > Streptopelia decaocto. The sequence goes on along the minus strand of NC_138675.1, from coordinate 1,010,036 downwards.
CGGCTCAGTGGCATGCAGGGGTTTTGGGTGGAAAAAGCTGAGTACCAATCTCTGGTGCAGCCAGGGGCAGGAGAGGTGTGTGCTCCATGCAGACTGAGAGTACTGTGGAGTGATGACATGATCCCAAAGGGCCTTTGGGGGAACCAGGGCGCAGCCAAAGTGCTGGAGTTACCCAGAGCCATTGCACAATGGGCCGGACGTGGGACTTTCTGGGATCAATGTATGGCCCAGCTGGATGCATCTCTGTGGCTTTGGTTTGTTCTAAGGGGTTTGTTGGTTTGGGCTCTGCAGAGAGACAGGTTAAACCAATTTAAACCCAGAGTGGTGAGCTAAAACCTTCCCTTGCTCTTGGCCACAATGCCTGCTTGCTGGTGTCCATCTGCCTCCCGCTGACAGTGGGATTGTACATGACTTGTGTGGATGGATGCTGGTGGCATCATGCTGTGAGCCCTCTGCCATGTGCCCAGCACAGCTGTGGCTGTGGTTGTCCCACTGTCCTGTGCCGTGTTCAGGGAGCACATGGTGCTCCATGCGGTCTCAGGATCTGTGAAAGCCAATGTTTCCTCCAGCACATGTGGGTGTAAAGCTGCGTGCATGGGACGTGTGACCGGGTCCCTGTGCCTCATCCTCATCTATTCCAGGCTGCTCCACTGTGTGCCAGCAGCGTGGCTGTGATTTGTCTGTGTGGGTGGCAGTGGCAGGGGAAGAGCCACCCGTTGTCAGTCTGTCCTGTAATCCATCCTGCAGACGAGCGGCTGCCTGCCTGGCAGACAGTGCTGGGAGGGCTGCTGCTCCCTGCCAGGGATTGCTAAAGAGCAGCCACCGTATTGATTTGCCCTGTCACCACTTGAGGGATGTGCTTTTCTGAACAGCATCTGGCATTAGCACTCTGCTCACATATTGGCTGCATCAAGGGCCACCGTGGTCTCCATCCCCGGCAGGTGCAGCAGGGACAGGGATGGGGCTCACGGCTCTTGCCCTGGAGAGCCAGACCATGAGGATGGCTGAGGGTTATGACAGTGCAGGAGGGCGAAGGAGGAGACCAAGATGATGTTGTGTCCAGGTAGTCAGGAGATGAGTAGATGCTTGATAAGCACATCTGGTGACCTCACCATGGGCAGTAGAGGTGTGGATCCTTTCAGTTCATGTTTTTTATAGGCTTCAACATCTTCAGTGGGATCAAGGATGCAGGGGATAAGTGGGGCTGGACAGTGATTTTTCTTTTTTTTTTCCCCCACAGAAAATCCTGATTTGCTGATCTCAAAGCCATTGGTATGAAATGGCTGACTTGGGCAAAAACATATCTTTAGAAAATATATGTTTCAGGGGTATCTGAATTTCTAAAGAAAGCCCTTTGGATGCCATCATACCAAAGATACTCAGGATCTCTTAATTCAGAACTGGTCTGTGCTTCAACAGGTGATTCCTCTTCTGGTTGGAGATGCAAAACTTGTTCACAGTCCTTCATGTGCTCGTGGGGACTGGAGCGTGTTTGCTGGGCCTGTGCTATTGGCAGATGTTATTTCTGCTTCTGGAAGGAAAACAGTGACCCAGTAGATGTGAGAAGAGTTGTGATATCTATATGCCCTCAGGCCTTGCACAGGCTTTCCAAACTCTGCTTGCTCATGTTAGTGGGTTGTTTGTTTATCTCTTGAATGGGCAAATAAGATATATGTAGTTTTCTTTTTCATCTGCGCCCTCATTAACATTAAGGCTGAGCAGGAGAACATATCTGAGTGGTGCTGTCAGGCCTCATTACAGGGATCCAGCCCAAAGAGACGTGCAGCTCTGGGAGCTTGCTGCAGGGCCATCCGTCAAGCCAGACCCAGTTGTCCCCATGCAGACAAAATGTCAGACCCCCAGCAGAGAGACGCGAGCACATGATTCCCTCGCCCAGCACAGGCTGAGCTGCTCTTGCCATTAATCCTTGTGGAGAAAGGTGCTCCTTCCTTGGGGAGCATTAAAGAGTTCTTTGTTTTCTAGTTACATATTAATATCTGCATTCATGGTGCAGTCACCCAATTTCTGCCTCTCAAGCTGCCTCTGTGTTATTCACCACCAGACACCAAGGCTGATTGATGCCAAACCCAAATGGATGATAAAGCTTTTCATGATCACTGCGAAACTATATTTGCCTCTGACATATCCTTTCTTTGAGCAAAACATTGAAGGGATGCTTTCTACAGGTTGTGTGTCCTGGTTTGAAGTAGCAGATGGTAAATCCTCACCGGTCTGCAGGAACTCGTACCTTCTCCCTTCCCCACAGGGCACAGAGCAAACTCCCCCTGCAAATAACTCATGACCTGGGCATCTCCCTCCACACCTGTCCTGGAACCCAGCCCTTCTGCCCTGCCCTGGGTAACAGTCTGTGGCAAGGGAAGGAGGATTTCAATGGCACAAAAGCTCCTGTTCAAGCCACTCACAGAATCACAGAATCCCAGAATGTCAGGGGTTGGAAGGGCCCTGGAAAGCTCATCCAGGTCAATCCCCCCATGGAGCAGGAACACCCAGATGAGGTTACACAGGAAGGTGTCCAGGTGGGTTGGAATGTCTGCACAGAAGGAGACTCCACAACCCCCCTGGGCAGCCTGGGCCAGGCTCTGCCACCCTCACCAGGAACAAGTTTCTTCTCACATTTAAGTGGAACCTCCTGTGTTCCAGTTTGCACCCATTGCCCCTTGTCCTGTCACTGGTTGTCACCAGAAGAGCCTGGCTCCATCCTCCTGACACTCACCCTTTCCATCTTGATCCCCAGGAATGAGTCCCCCCTCAGTGTCCTCTTGTCCAGCTCCAGAGCCCCAGCTCCCTCAGCCTTTCCTCACACGGGAGATGCTCCACTCCCTTCAGCATCTTGGTGGCTGCGCTGGACTCTCTCCAGCAGTTCCCTGTCCTGCTGGAACTGAGGGGCCACAGCTGGACACAATATTCCAGGTGTGGTCTCCCCAGGGCAGAGCAGAGGGGCAGGAGAACCTCTCTGACCTACTGACCACCCCCTTCTAACCCACCCCAGGTCCCATTGGCTTCCTGGCCACAAGGGCCCAGTGCTGGCTCATGGTCACCCTGCTGTCCCCAGGACCCCCAGGTCCCTTTCCCCTACACTGCTCTCTAACAGGTCATTCCCCAGCTTGCACAGGAACCTGGGGTTGTTCCTGCCCGGATACAAGACTCTACACTTGCCCTTGTTATATTTACTTAATTTTTCCCCGCCCAGCTCTCCAGCCTGTCCAGGTCTCTGGATGGTAGCACAGCTTCTGGCTGTCCAGTCCTGGGAAAGACCTCGAGATGGAAGGCTGTAGGATGAGGTCACAAAGAAACACAAGGAGATGGGCAGCAACCTGGCTCGCAGTCTTCAGGGGCTGAAGTAAGCAAGATCCTGAGGTGAGATGTCACCCTGCAATCGCCGTTGCCTCTCCAAAGGGTGTTAAAACAAGTTTGTCATCACCAGTACTGGAGATGGGATTATGGACTGACATCCCCTGTCCCCTCCATCGCACACAAGTGATCCTGGCCAAACCACTTGGACACTTGTGGGTTCTGGGGGTGAGTGAATGGGGTCATCTTGGAATTAAATAATATTCTCAGTCTTCCACTGAGGGTTCACATCAATTTCCTGCTTTTAGAGCTTATAAACAGCATCTTTTTTCTGGTAAAAACAAGCAGGTTTAAATGGTTCCTGGACTCACGCCGTCTCCATGCCTGGGACACGCGTTCCCCACTCCCTGCTCCAGCCCGCTTCTTGACCCCGTGTGATCCCACAGAAAAATAACCCCTCTTTCTCACGAGCTTGCATAATCACTGAGGAAATGTCCTGAAAAAAGGACTTCCACAATGTGTGAGGCTCTCTGGGCTCAGTAAAAGGGGTATTTGTGGAGCTGACACCTGGGCTAGTGGGACCCTGCGCATTCTTGCAAACTCCAAGTGCAAGGGCTGAGCTGGAAACCTCCCCAGGCTTGGGCTTGGAACCTGAGGACCCCTTGGCATGTGGCTGCTTCTTAAGTCATTAAACAGGAGACAGTGACATTTAAGGCCTTTGTCCCTAAGAGAAAGTAGCAGATGCAACAAAAAGTTAAGGACGGTGGCTGTGCCTTGCAGATCCCAGGCTCTCCCTTTCCCTGCGTCCTCTCCACTCTCCAGTGCCACCCAGCCAGGGCATGTTTGCCAAGGCAGGAGGCAGTGGGGCAGGAGTGGGTCAGAGGAGGCACCAGTTGCTCCTCTTGTCACACGAACCAGACAAGAGGAACAATCCTCCATGTGTTTGATGTAGGAACAGAGGCCCCTGCACCGTTCCCTCCCGTCCCATTGCAGCCAGCGTCTCGGGAGCCGAGCATTACGATGGCAGTACCAAGGAGCATGGCAGGTATTGTTGTTGATGCCTGGTGGGTTTTGGCACTCAGGGTGAGCGATGGAGATGTCTGCCTGTTTGGGGCAGGGTGCTGCTGCCCTTGCCCCAGGCTCACACTCGCTGGCACTGCCGGTGTCTGCAGAGGGATGGTGAGCTGCTGCCAGAAAAGCAAAGCCTGCAGCATCCCAGCATCTAGCATCATCTTAGAGAGAGGGTAATTAACAGCCCAGAACTGCAAGAAATTTGTTTCTGGCATGACTTCCTGGCTGTCCTACTGCTTTTCCATCCAGGCTGTTGGCAGCCAAAGTGATGGGGTATTGGAAGGAATAGAAGGGGACAAGGTGAGGCACGAAAAAACAGATTTGGGGTTTGAACCTCCATATCAGGCAGCACCTTGCTCAAGGTGACCAGGATGTGATACCACCAGTTGCAGACCAGCCAGCCACCAGCTTGCCAAAAGCAACGGTGGTGGGATGTGCCCAGTGATCCCTGGGCACTCCTTCTCCTTCCAAGCTGGAGGCTGATGATCCACTGCAAACTACAGTTGCTACCTCAAACTTGCCTGCCCAGTGGATTTTGAGTTGCATGGCAGAAACACGTTCTCATAACCCTGGCACCAGCTTCCTTGCTTGCTGCTCCCACCTGGGAAATTGGGGTGGTGGGCTACACACAACACAGTCTGCATGACCCCCAGAAAGTCCCCACTCCATCCAGACACTTTGGACCTGGCTGCGAAATGCAGCCAAATGCCACAAACTAAGATGGTGGAGAAAAACCCCGATGCACCCCGATGGTGTAGTTGTTAGATTGGATCCATGTGTTCTCGTGCCCCTTTGTCAGAAATCCAGAGCAAATCCACAGTAACCAGCTAAAAATTCGCAAAAGACATCCAGCCCTGATCTGTGTCCATCTTTCTAACAACCTGCAGCAAAAGCCTCTGCTCAGCAATGTGTGCTCACGATGGTGGGAGCTCATCTCTCCGTCTGTCCTGGTGTGATTTTCATTAGCCCAGGAAAATATCACAGGTTACATGTTACATGCTCCAGGGCAAGTTCTGCTCTGCCAGTTCAGGGGGATCTGGCCACGCTTCCTGCCTCTGACCTGCTCCAAACGCCTCTCAGAGACATGTAAAATCTGTAGCTGATAGCTCTTGGCTTGAAGACATGATGTGTAAAGACACAGGAGTGTGACTAGTGCCACTCAAATTCCCATCACATCAGCTCGATAATGAAAGAAACAGCTCTATCCAAAAGCAGCTGACATCTCAAGGTTTTGGGCCAACAGGGAAACAGGGTAGGCAGAGGAAACGGGATGCCCTGGGCTAGTAAGGCTGGGGAAAGAGCCAACAGTGGCTGTTGGCCTCATGGGTAGGCAGCAATGCTGTGCTCAGCCCCTCGGGGAGCGGAGGATGGTGTGGTGCAAAGCCTGGGAGAAGAGCCTTGGCACCCATCCTAAGGGCCATTATTTCTGGGCGAATGTCTGGGTTGGACTGAACTGATGCTGGATGTCAACCCAATTCTGTCTATGTTGATAAACATTCACTAATGGGAGACGCTACAGCTGATCTTGGGGCCACTGGCCACTAGCCCACTGTGGACAGCCACTGGTTCCTAGTGTCTTGGTGTGCTTTCCTTAGTCCCACCATGCTCTTTGGCCCAGGAGGACCTTGGAGACCATGAATGCCTGCACTCATCTCCAACAGGCACCTTTGAAGTGCAAGGCACGTGGGTCTCGGGTGCCACTAGCAGTACGGACCCTCTTTTTCAGACCAGTGCTGAATGATCAGAGGGGTCTGTCCTGGGCTCCCACTGCCTCTGCTGCAGCTCCCCAGGGGCGGTCTGGGGGTCTCCAGGACCCTTCCTTGGAGCTCAGCTACCTCTGGGCAGTGGGGTGCTGACTCTGGTCTGTCTGGAAGGTGCTGGAAGAAAGCACAGTGTAGAAAAAGCCACCGTTCGGGGGACCGGACCTGCTTTTGTGGGACTGATCCCAGCTCTGCATCACCCCCAGAGGGTTGTGATGAGCTGCACGTCCTGAACATCACGTCAGCTCTGGGATCGACCCGTCCCTGGGTTGGAAGCGGGGTTGGCCCCTCTCCCCTCCTCACCCAGCTGGCTCTGCTAACGAGGCAGCTCCTCATTTGCATGGGCTGGCGATGCTGCGGCCAGAGGCTGGCGCCGAGGGCACAGACGCGGGGACAGCACTGACCTGTCTTTGCCTTCTTCCCTCCGAGTGCCAGCCCGTCCCCCTTAATAGGGAGGTTCGGAATGACTCCTTCATTTATCCTAATGCAATAAGAGCCCGGTTTGAGTGCGGGCTTTGTGCAGGAGCAAACTGTCTCTGCTCCCTGGAAAGGCAGTATTATGCTGTCTCTCGCACTCCAATATGCTAATACACCAACTCCCTGCAATTTCATTTTCAACAGGGACTAATTTAAAAGAAATGACCAGCCTGCCAGTGGACTTCAAAGATATCTTTTGATGAGTTTTAGCAGCTTCAGCAAAACTCTAATTTGAATTTCAGTGGCTGCCGTGTGATTTTCTCAGTGACAGTTAAGAGAGATGATAGCACCAGCTCCATCTGTCATTGGAGCCTCTTCTCTTCCCTCTTCTCACTGATTTGTTACAGAGGGGGGGAAAGGAGAGAGGGGAAAAGTTGAAAGAGAGGGTGGCTAAATTCTGGTGCCCTTGTGCAGAGGCACACAATGGGGAAATGTGGAGCTGGAGGTGGGAGGAGGCGATGGGGGCTGCTGGGCAGCGTCCCTGCCCGCACAGGCATCATCCCTGCCCGCACAGGCATCATCCCTGCCCGCACAGACATCATCCCTGCCCACAAAACCAGAGTCCCTGCCCGCACAACCAGCATCTCTGCCCACACAGGCATCATCCCTGCCCGCACAACCAGCATCTCTGCCCACACAGGCATCATCCCTGCCTGCACAACCAGTGTCCCTGCCCGCACAACCAGTGTCCCTGCCCGCACAACCAGCATCTCTGCCCACACAGGCATCATCCCTGCCCGCACAACCAGCGTCCCTGCCCACACAGGCATCATCCCTGCCTGCACAACCAGCATCTCTGCCTGCACAACCAGCATCCCTGCCTGCACAACCAGCATCCCTGCCCGCACAGGCATCATCCCTGCCCGCACAACCAGCATCCCTGCCCGCACAGGCAGTGTCCCTGCCCGCACAGGCAGCGTCCCTGCCCGCACAACCAGCGTCCCTGCCCACACAACCAGCGTCCCTGCCCGCACAACCAGCATCTCTGCCTGCACAGGCAGCGTGCTTGGCAGCTCAGGGGTTTTGACAAAGCGGTGTGATAGCTCAGGCAATCCAGGTTAAACTGATAACGGCCCAGAAAATGCTTTCACGTGGAAATTAGCAAGTGTTTTCTGTCCGAGCTGGCTGGCCAGGCTGGCAGGCAAGGGAAAATGAGCTCTTGCAGGAGAGGAAAAGGGCAGGGAGATTTTGGGCTCGTCCATCAACAACTGCTCCCCTGCAAATCTGCACCCTGGGTGCTGCGATCCCCTTCACGGTTCAAAGCACTTTGTTGGGGCTGGCAGCAATCGACAGCAAAGTCCAGCAGCTGCAGTCTGCAAGGTGCAGCATGGCCAGGGCACGGGCAACGTGTCACCCAGTCCCAGTGCCAGTGGAAGACAACGGACAAAGCACCGCCAGGCAGTGGGGCCAATGCAGGGACTGTCTCCTTCTCATACGTTGGGTCTCCTCCACCCTACCACTGCATGCACAGCTCTCCACAAAGGCAGCAGAGCCTCCTGGGTGGATGCAGCACAGCTCTTCTCATGTCTGGGGCTGCTCCTGTTATGGTTGTCACCCGTGATTTCATGCTCCCTCTTACATCTTTAGTTTCCCTTGTCAGAGACAGCTTCATTGCTGGCTGCCCTGTGCCTTGGGGAGTCCTCTCACGCTGAGCTGGCAGCTTTGGGGGCAGAGGCGCCGCAGCCTTTTGTTCCTGGAGACCCGGATTTGCATCCTCTGTCTGATGCCCGTGGACAGAGCCATGGCCGGGCGCGTTAAAGCCGCCCAGTCCCAGCACCCGCGCTTGCCCTCCACTTGCAGGGAAGCCCTGGCCCGGATGACGGGACCACTCGGGGCTGCCCTGGCTGGCCGGGGCATCCGGTGGGGTGGGAGCGGCTGTCAATCCCACCGTAAGCCCCAGGCAAGCTGATCAGGACCTGTTCAGCTCATGTAAAATCTGGGATTAGAGACTGGTTCAAGTGCCCCTGTTCCTGATTACAGCTGCTCCCAGAGACCTGGGCCAGGAGTCATGCTGGCAAAGCCTTGCTGCGTGTGTGCTCTCTGGTACCCTGCTTTGCTCGCTGGTCCCTGGGAATGGGATGCGCTCAGTTCAGGTTTCTTAGTGGTAAGAATGCTGCTAGTGCTCCACTGCACGCCGATGCCAGGCTGGGTCCCTGCCCTGGCAGAAGGGCCTGGAGAAAGAAAGCATGTGCCGAATGCACATGCACCCATCCCAGCAGAGTGCTGCCTGTGCACCCTGGAGCTGTGCACCCCCAGATCTCTGGGAGCCCGTCACTGCAGGGGTCAGCACCAGGAGGTGCCCGCGGGAGGCCTGGCATGTTGCCAGAGCTGCAGGTGAGATCTCTCTCCAGACCCTGGATGCAGAAGGTGCTGGAGATGTGAGGACCATCCCTGGGTGCGTGGGTGCCCTGCCAGCTTTGCAGGGGTCTTTGCACCATATGAGAAGGTGACGCGGCAAGGAGCAAGAGAGAAGCAGCAAAAAGACAAGGAGAGCAGGAAGGTGAGAGCATCCTGGAAGGCAGTGATGAGCAGAGGAAGGGCTGTGTCCTTCGACTGAGGGGCCCAGCAGCTCCCAGGGCTGGGATGCTGCTGCTGATGGTGGAGGCGATGGCAGTGCCCCGTGTTTCCAAGCATGCCCCTCTTTTCAGGTTAGCAAAGCTAATTCTACTACTAAGAACAGCTAATGAATCCTAAGCTCGCCCTCGGGTGGTACCCCAGGAGTACCCGCAGGCTGGCCACCCCCTGCACAGCCTCCCTGACACTTCCATTGCCTCCTGCAGCAAAGAGCCGGGGTCAGTTGCTGTCTAAGCCTGTCTGACGGTGCTGTCGAGGCTCCGTGGCCGAGACTGCAGCTCCCCGAGTCAGCCGCCGCTCTGAGATCCGCCGTGAAATCGCACCGACATTAGGCACTTCCTAATAAAGCTGTCACAGACACCCCCATTATCTCTCAGCTCAGCCCCCTGCCCTCTGTTTAACCAGATAATCTGCTTTTTAAAAATACATTTTCCTCTAGCTCAGTGGAAGCTCAGGTCTGTCCCAGTTCCTTGTCACTGAGGCGCGCTGAGGAATTAGCAGCATGCAGGCCTTTTTTATTTTTCTTTGTCATTGTGTGATACTGAAAAGTCTATTTTGTGGCTAATTATGCTGGCATCTGCATGCCTCCCTCAGCGTGCATTTGAGTTTGTCCCCGCTGCAGTGGAACAGCCTGTGCAGGGAGGCATCTCTTTCCATTAGACATGCAGAGATCAGACCTGAAATTTGCCCCAGCCCTATGCACAATGCTGGTGTTCAGGGTCCTCATCCGTCCTTTTGTCCCCGACCCTGGGAAATTCACATTTCTCTACCACAGCCTGGGGCATGAGCGGGTTTTCTCCCCAGCCTGCCACCAGACAGGGGCTATGTCAGGATGTGAGAACACTCCTGGGCCCTGCTTGCCAATGTTGAGCGCAGGACCATGGTCATCCCTTCTTTTCCCCCAGCCTGGTTGTGTCCCGCTCTGCCCCTGCCAGGAGCTGGTGCCTGAGTGTCTGTCTGTCCGTGGGCAGAGCCAGCATGTCCCCACACTGCTCCCCTGCCCATGGCCCCAAGCGGGGTACCCAAGTGGGGCAACATTCCTGCAGATGTCACTGCCCCTTTCCCTCACCCCAAGGACCACAGTGCGAGTCTGTTTACCTTCTCCACTGTGCCCAGCCCAGGTACATGACCATGATGCTTCTAGACTTAGGCTTGGGGGACTGACTGGGGCCAGCAGCACAGCTCTCTAGGTTGTTTCCACCATGTGGAGAAGTGGGGCACTAATCACCTGTGAAGTGCCATAATGGTTCCCACCACAAGCTCTGCCCTTCAGAAAGAGCCCAGCAAGCATTCGAGCAGAGCAGCATCTCCCTGCACTGTCCTCAAGGCTGGTACTTTCTCTCTGCTTGGGCCAGCTAGCGGTGGCACTTTTATTACCTGTCCAGACTCTACAGGGAAGGGACGGGGTGGAAAAGGTTAATCCTGTGCTTTCATTCTTCAGTTTTGCTGAAAAGTGGGGGACAGTGGGAGAGCCACAGTGAGACCTGCCATTTCCAGGCTCTGCTGGTGGTGCTGGTCAGGCTTGGTGTGACTTGTGGTCATGACCTGGAGACCACACTCAATGGTTATTTGACCCCAAAGACCAGCTGCAATCAATCGCTCACGCTTTGGTTAGTCACAGGAGAAACACGATGTAAAACATCACACCATGCTCTGGGGGTCATGCAAAAAATGTGACATATCAGCCTAGAGAAGAGGCTGATTTATATTCCAGGACTGAGCAACCATCTCATGGGAGAATGATGGATTTAATCCCATTAACCTTGCTGATACAGAGCACCTGCAACACCTAAGGACCTCACAGTGGTGGACACAGCTCTGGATATACCCAAGTTCACACCAATGTGTCCGGGGTTAAATTACTGCTTTGGAGAACTATTGGAGCAACACTTTGGATTTGTGTCAGATAAGAAGTGTGACATTGTTTTGCAGAATAAAAAAGAGCCTTAACAGGAATGCGCCAGCCCAAGTGCTTGTTCAGCCCTGCAAGCAGCTGGCGGTGGGAGCAGCCGGGCCGGCCGCGGCTGGGGAGGCTGCCCATGGTGTCACAGCCGGGAGCTGCTGTGCTGCACTGAAGGGTCCCAAGGCTGCTCCGTCGAGTGTGATGGAAAGGTTGATCCAGGTAGCATTAGCCTGGCCTGAAGAAAGTTCTATTAGCATGACACTGGAAGTTTTCTGATGGCTGAGACGGGACCATGCTGTGCATGACCCATGGGTGGAAATGCTTCAGAGCTGATGCTCTGAACTTTGATATCCAGGAATAAATTGGTGGGGAACCATGGAGAGACATGTGGTATATCTTCTTATACTGGTGTGAGAGGATGAAGAGAAGGAAATTAAAGAGGGAAACGCAACAGCTAAGAGGAGAATCATCTGAAGCTGGGAACAAGACCCTCACAATGTGTTTTCAATGCCCCTGCTCTGACACAGGGCCTGGGAACTGCAACAATGAGCTCTCAACAGGGGATGGTATCGCCACTAAAAGGGAGGAAATGAGTTTTTCCACATGCATTAAGACAAGACATGCCAGCGTGAAGGAAGATGTTCCACGTGCCCAGAAATGCACTGCGTCCTGGTATCTCATCACAGGGGATACAGCAGAAAGTGAAATCATGAAAATGATAATGGGTGGAGAACAATTTCCACATGAGAAGAGAGAAGAAAGGAGCTATTTAGTTTGAGAGGGGATGAATGAGAGAGAACACGGTGAGATGGAGATAATAATGAATGGGACAGGGAAGATGCATCCACCAGTCACCCTCGACAAAGCAAGAGGCATCTGGGGAACTGAAAGGGCCCTTCTTGCAAATGAATGCAGGAAAATGCTTTGTGGCAGAGCTCAAGTGATCTGTCTGTGGGACCCAGGGTGGCAGAAGCAGAGGACGAACTATCAGCTCATTTCTGCCGGAGCCGCCTGCATCGAGCACCAGCATCGAGCAAGACAGGATCTGCTGTTTGCTCCCCAGAACAGCAGTGATCCCCAGCAGCTCACGAGTGTGGTGTTTCTGTCTGGTGTCCCACCAAGCTGGTTATGGCTGTGGCTACTTGTGGGCACAAAGGCCATGGTGATAGCTACAGGGCTCTACCACATTGCTGATGAGTTGTCTGGGTATGAAATGGCTGGTTTTCCTCTGGCAACAGCTCTCAGACAGTGTGGGGCTCCAAATGCCTTCTGAAATGTGCCTGAGGCACGATGGACACAGCCACAGGGATGGGGTTCTCCCATCGCAGCTGCACATTCCCACCTCACCTCAAGGCAGTGAATGCAAGTTTAAGGGTGAGTTCAAAGGCAGTTCCCTGCTGAGTCCTGGCCATTCAGTGCATGTGTGACTGGGCAAGGGACTCTGGAAACTGGAAAATACTGCCTGAATTGCTGTCTGTTACTCAAATTAAAAGCAGGTGATGGGGAACCAGTTGTGGGGAGCTGTGCTGCAGGGAGGCTCAGAGAAGGGCATGCTGTGGTCAGAGGTATCGAGAGGATTCCCATAGGATTTAGGAGTGGTCAGGAGGGAGTTACCCACCCAGAGCAAGCAGGAAGGGAAAGCAGTGTTAATATTAATACCACATCTTTGCATGTCCCTTCTGTCACCTTTCCCCAGCGTCAGAAAACAGGGTGGCTCCTGGGGCTTCACCGTGGGAGGGGGGAGTTGCTCTGTCCTGTCCCTGGGCCAGGGGAGCTGCCAGGTCTCTGCGCTCTCTCCCGGAGGCACTGCTCTGCTGGGCACACTGGGCACACTGGGCACACTGGAAGCTGGTGTCAGGCTGCTGGACGAGCCAGTCCACAGCCCCGCACCCCGAACCCGCGCGGTGTCAGCAGCAGCAGCGCTGGGTGGTGATGCTGTGGACAGTGCCGTGGTGCGTGTGTGATGCACATTGCTCCTGCAGACCTTCATTAGGGTCTTTTTCTTTCCGTAGGGCTGCTGGCATGACACTCCGTGGAGAGGTGCCTTGCATGGCGTTTCCATCCCAATCCGTGTCCCCTCCTGGGAACTGCCTGTGCTCTGACCTTGCCGTCCCTGCTTGGGCCACACGGAGCAGGTGGGGACAGAAAAGACTTGGGGGATGCTCCTCCTCACTTTATCCCCGTGGCATGCCCTAACGTTCTCCTAGCCATGCTCTGCTAAACAACACTGCCTTGCTGCCTCACCTCACTGCAAACACTGCGGGTGGCTGCAGCAGGTCGCTGGGGCAGGTCCCCACCAGCATCCCATCAGCTCCGAGAAGGGACGCTCACGGAGAGCTCAGGGCGAGCTGTGGGGAAGCGTCACCGGCTGCTGCTGCCGTCAAAGCTGCATCTCCCCAGGATGAGGTGAGTGGATCAGAGTTCAGCTTTTCTGCCAGGTCTGAAAACGATGTGGACTTTACAGAGGCTGTGGACTTTACAGACGCCTTGCCAGGGAGAAGGAGAGCAAAAAACACAGCAAGTATCACGCAGCAGACGATGAGAGGGGATGCACTGCATTTGCTTGCCAGCCACATCCTGCGGCACGTCATCTCTTTAACTGAGGACATCTGCACCGGTGCTCCTCTCTGGTGACTCCAAGGTGCTCTTCATCCACCAACAGGCTGGGGCTTGGCCAGCACGTGGCTTTGCCGGTCCCTCATGTGTGTCAACCAGGAGGGCAGGACTCCGTGGTGCGGGGCATCCCTGTGCTTTCCAGCCAGGAGCACGGCCACGTCCGGACACTGACGGGGTAATTGCAATATTGTCATGACATGAAGAAGATCAAAGACTGGGTGCAGGGGAGGTGGCAGTGGTGGTAAGAATGACATGCAGTTTGCATTTAGAAAGCACTTAAGAAGCAATTATCCAGTGCTGGGAGCCCTGGCCAGAGAGTGTGGCTCATGTATTTTAATGTGTATTTCAAAGAGATGAAGATTGGTGCCCAGCGGGAAGCCTGGCAGTCAGAGCAGCTGTGTGCAGCTTGCTGCGGGCCAGGCTGCAGCGGCCTCACGCGAAGCTGCAGGCTGCCTGCATGCAGGCAGGAGTGCAGGCAGCTTGCCTCCCTCCCCTGCCCCCTGCCCTGCTGCATCCAGCCGTGCTATCCCACTAATGAGGGGTGAGGAGGGAAAGGGACTCTTGCTGTTGCACTTGAGCATCACGGCTCCAGGGCGGCTCCCTGTTCCTGGAGAGGGAGGTCAGAGCTGTTTTGGATGGGATGCATTGCTCTGCTCTGGTTGCAGAAGCCAGCTGGCTTTGCTGCTCTGGTACAGGAGCTTGGGATCTCCATGGCATGCTTGTGCCAGCCGGTCACCATGTCGGTGATGGGATGGGCCTGTCCAGCCTCTCCTGTTTGCAAATCCCAAAGCAGCCTCACATCCTTCTGCAATGAAATTTGGTACCTTCAATGCACCCCTCTGATGTAGGGCACAGTCCCTGAATCAGCCAGACCCTCCTCCCCAGCTCATGAGCACCACATCTCCAGGCTGCAGGAGGGCAGGGGTCCTGCCGACTCCCTTTCTGCCCAGCAGTGGGCACCTCTAATGGAAAAGACTCTTTGGGGAAAGAGGCCACCTAGGAGAGGCAGCCTGGTCCTTGTTTTCTAATTAGAAGCAGGCTTAGACAGACTAAATGGGTTAACCAATAATTAATGAATTATCACTTGTAATTATCTTCTTCAGTACTGGCTAGAGCAGCAAAAAGTACAAGGAATCACCTCCTAACCTGAGCTGCAGGCCTGTCATCTTTGAGGGAGCATCCCACAGGCTGCCCAAGGGTGGGCAACCAGCACTGCCCTGGGGCAAACCCATTGGTGAGTGGATGCTGAGCTGGACTTTCAGCATCTGTGTGTGAGGAGGTGAAAGACAGCGAGAGAGCAAGGGGGTGCAGCTGGCATTGCACCACGGATGGGGTTGGGAGCATCCATGTGCCTGGGCACCCTGTGCAGGACATGCCATCCCCTCTGTGGCACCAAACAGAGCTCGCCTTGCAATGACCACAGACATGTCTGGAAGGGGCTGATAGCATTGCCCTCAACCCACACTTTGGCTTGAGGGGCTGCTGAGAGTCCTGGGCAGGTACTCCCCAGCCATGGGGCTGGCAAGGGCAGGCTGCAGCCCGGCACAGCCCTGGGACACACGTTGCGAGGTCTGACCCCCACATCCACCCCAGCATCTGTCCATCAGGCTGTCCCTGAGAGACTTCTCCACCCCAACCCGCTGCTGGAGCCCACTGCCTTTGACAAGTCTCTCCAGTGGAGGTCTGACAGTCTGTTTCAGGGGGAGGGGGTATGGGGGGGCCACAACATCTCACCATGGTGTTTGAAATGCTTGTCCGCATCCTGCTTGGGTCCCTGACGCGCCGGCTTGCTGGGCGGTGGGGATGCTGTGAGCTGAGATCAGCACCCATGGCACGACTCCATGGACCCCACCTGGTGTGCTGCTTTCTTCTCCTCCACTCACCAGGGACCTCAGGTTTCTGGAAACACTTTTCTCTGAGCTGTGGGGGTGCTATTCTGCTTTCCTGGGGGCTCAGAAAAGCTGGCAGGGTGTCTCCAAAGAGCCCCCTCTGCCCCTCCGCCCACCGGAGCAGGGAATGCCTTTGTGGGAAGGTCAACGGATTTGTGACAAAGTGGGACAGTCTGAGGATAATCTCAGAGCTACAGGGATATTCATACTGATCCCAAATTGCAATTCTGACTTCAGTCTAAAGCTGTTTGCTTTCTGTTGCTGTTCCATGCACAGTAACACTGACTGCAATGCCTTCATGCTGACCCAGGATGACGATGTGGGGGGATGCTGGCATCAGCTCTGCTGGAGAGAAGGAGATGTGATCAGTAGATCCATCAGGGCCATGCAGATCATTCCTGGCCCAGTGCATTGTTTTCTGATATTTTTCCTTTATGATGTGTATGTCTTATTCACATTCACTCAATTATTTAGACAGAATAAGTGTTCCTACTTAGGTTTAGAACCTATCTTCTCATCAAGCATGGCCATTCAGGAGGTTGTCCCCTGCATGGGAGATCCTGGTGAAATTCCCCCTGCGTCAGGCTGGAGCTCAGGCTGTAGGATGTCTGGATGTGGATTGTCCTCAGCTCTTCTGCTGAATGTAAAGCACTTCCAAAGTCTTTGGGAGCATATGAAAATGATTTTCCAACCCCATTGGTCAGTCCTTGTCCAAAGGGTAGAACAAGGGCATTTCATTTAATGTGCATGTAGAAGAACTTGAGAGATGATAATGCAGCCAGGACATCTGCCTGCCTGGATTTAAGGCAAGGCAAGACTTGGGGTGTAAACCTGCAAGCAGAGAACAGGACCCAGGTGTCCATCTGCTATGCAAAGGCAGCTCTGTCCTTTATGTCCTGTTCCCTCCTCTTTGGTGCACTTAGGTCTTCAATCACTTTATTTAATAGTCTGGACCAGCAGCATTTTCTTCTGAAAGACGAGAAAGATGGTCTGGAAATCCCCAGACTGGGTCATGTTATAGGGATCTCTACCATTAAAGACTGAACATCCCAAATAATCAGGGAGATCTAATTTTTACTTGGCTGGTTAGAGCCTATTAGGCTTCACTTCATAGCACCTCAGTTATGTAGGCAACATCTTCAGTGGTATTTTAGCTCCACAATGCCAGCTTGGTTGGTGTAATCCGCCTTCCCACCTGATACAGACTGGAGTCTTCTGGAGCTTGGAAAAAGCTGGGGAGCCAAAATTTCCCTTCTCTCTAAGACTGGGGTGCAGGTGTGATCCCAATTCCAGGGCCATCTTCTGAGTTTGATCTCCGTGCTTGACCTCTCTGGTACTTCACCGGGATGAAATCCATCTCTCCAAGCCCTGCAGGAGCTGATCTGCTGCAACAGGCTCTGTGTTCAGGGTCCACATCTGTACCTGCAAGTGCTGACCAAGGGGTGTCCAGCCACACATTCTGGGAGCGATCAGTACAGGTTGGGGTTGACCTGCTGAAAGCAGCTCTGCAGAGAAGGACCTGGGAGTTCTGGGGGATAACAGGGTGACCGTGAGTCACCAATGTGCCCGTGTGGCCAAGAGGCCAATGGGACCTGGGGTGTGTGAGGAACAGTGTGGGCAGCAGGTCAGGGAGGTTGTTCCTCCCCCTCTGCTCTGCCCTGGGGAGGCCCCATCTGCACAACTGGGGCCAGGTCTGGGCTCCCCAGTTTCAGAAGGACAAGGAATTACTGGAGAGAGTCCAGCGAGAGCTACAGAGATGCTGAGGGCTCTGGAGCATCTTTGTGATGAGGAGACACTGAGAGAGCTGGGGCTGTTGAGCTGGAGAAGAGAAGCTGAGAGGGGTCTGATCAATGTTTAAAAATATCTCAAGGGTGGATGTCAAGAGGATGGACCAGACTCTTTTCAATGGTGCCAAATAATAGAATGAGAGGCAACGGGTACAGGCTGAAGCACAGAAGTTTCCTTCTGAATATGAGGAGAATCTTCTTTGCTGGGAGGTGCCAGAGCCTGGCCCAGGCTGCCCAGAGCGGGTGTGGAGTCTCCTTCTCTGAGACGTTCAAGACTCACCTGGACACATTCCTGTGTGATCTGCTCTGGGTGTACCTGCTTTAGCAAGTGGGTTGGACTGGGGGATCTCCTGAGGTGCCTTCCAACCCCAACCATTCTGTGATTCTGTGTGATTCTGTCGTGTCCTGCCAAAGGCTGGGGCACAGTCTGGAGAGGCAAAGGTGGAATTTTAATCCTCTTGGGAAGAGGGAGGTTGGTACTTCTGTCCCCTGCCACGGGTGAGTCTGCTGGTCACTTGCACTGTGGTGTAACCGGAGTTTCTGCTCTCGCCCTGCTCCTCAGGCTGCTGGGTCTGAACTGGTCTATGGGCAGATGCCAGAGCTCCTCTGGATCTGGACTTCTTCAGTGTGGTGGAGGAGCTTCAAGCAGCTTTGCTCACTGCTGCCATAAGCAATAGTTTGCAGGAAAAGGGAAGGTGTCAAGGCAGTAGCCCTGTTTTTGACACTGTCTGGTTTTGAAGCATTTGATTTCTCTGGTAGCTTTCAGTTGACTGAGGCCGAGGACACTAATTACAGAAGTGCGGCACAGAAATCCGAGGCACGCGGGAACACCATGGAAAAAATGGAACATATAAAAGACATGGTTTAATCAGAACTGAAAGAAAGATAAATCTCAGAAGAGCTAGTGACTGATCTGCGACTGGAGAACTGGCAGACAGAGGCAGTGAGAGAGGTCTTGTTGCAGAGCTGACTCCAGGCAGTGCAATTAGAATTTGCCAGGCAGCAGAAGTCACCCTGTCCAGAGTGACAACTTTGAAGGGTGAGTAGCATGTAGCCTTCACAGACACGGTTGAAAACACTTGACACCACGAGAGTGACCCGCAGCAGAGATGAGAGCAGATCTGAAGGCAGGAATGAAGCCAGCACAGCACCTGGATGCTGCATGGACCATGATAAGCAGGGAAAGCAGAGTGCTCTGCATTTTGGAGAGGGGTGGCAAATGCAGGAGTCTGCAAGCACCAGCAGATGCACAGGAAGGATAAAGAAGAAAGTGACCAGGCTATTAGCTCAGATGATTTCTTCAAAGGAGCAAAGGGCAGCACTGCAAGAGAAGTCAAACAGTCTCTAAATCTTCAGGCCAAGGCAACTTGCTTCACTTTAAATACATATATTTGAGAGCAAGCCAGAAAGTATCTCTACAAAAGGAGCTGCCTCTGTCAGTGGTGAAAGTCTTCTCTCTGATACATGTGGACATCATCTAACTGGGCCACAGGAACCTATTCCTGCTAGCGTCATCACCCAGTCAAATGTCCCAAGACCCAAGGGCTGCAACTGGAGGACCAAAGGAATGGAAGATGTTTGGGAATGTCCTCCTGTACAGCCAGATGAGAGGAACAAGGGACATGGAGTCTGCCTCAAAGGTTTCAGTGGCCAGATTGGGGTGAGAGGCCCTCAGGGCACGGCACAGTCAGTACAAGAGCAACTGGCAGCAGAGCTGCCTTCAAGGGCAGCCTATTGCCTAAATACTCTCGTAGGACACCTTGAGACCCTGGCCATGCTGTTACGAAGGTGAATGACTAGCTTGTTGAGAAAGATTTCTAAAGATAATTTGGAAAGAAGATATGGACCTAGGGGTGGTGCCTTGGTGGGCTGAGATGTCCTTGCAGGCAGACCAAAGCTTTGGATGGTCTCTTGCCAATGGCTGGTGTCCCGTGGGACCTCAGACAACACAGCAGGGCCTTTGCAGTGGCTGCCAGCAATGGGTGAGGAGCTTTGCTGCTGTGTCCTCAGGAGAGAATCATAGAATTATTTCAGTTGGAAAAGACCCTTGAGATCATCAAGTCCAACCATTAACCCAATGCCATAAAAAAACCATCTCACTAAGAACCTCATCTCCACATCTTTTATACCCCTCCAGGGATGGTGATTCCACCACTCCCCTGGACAACCTGTTCAACAAGCCATGGGGAACCTAGAGTGATTAAATCAGCTCTGCTTCAGGCTCTTTTTATTTTGCCTTATGGAGAGACTGTTTCCAAAGACAGAATGGGAAAAATTATATATATTTAAAAATTAGAGGCAGTGTTCTGTCTGTCAGAACAAGAGGAAGATGACTGCTGGGTGAATGTCCTGCCAGTTCTTGGTCACCTGTCTCAGGCCCTGTAATATCTGGGTTTGATGAAGTTCCCTTCTGAAGCTGCTTGACTTCAATTTAGCCCGAATTCCCCAGACGAGAGGATAAATAAATGTCAGCCATGCTGGGGGCTAAGTAAATCTCATGATGTTTGAAAACATGTCATGGGGAAAAGTGATGCCAGAAGCTAGCAATACAACCTCTTGCTCCTTGACCTGCTGATGCCACTGTCTTCAGATGAGCAGGCAGCAGCGTGACACATTTTGGTCAAGCTCTTGAAGAAAATTCAGGGGCAAAGTTGAGATCAAAACCCGGAGCTGAGATGACAGAGCCGCATTGTGGCTGGTTTAGCTGTCAAGAGGCTGTGGGCTGGCAGCCAGAGCCGTCCAGTGATGCTGTGTGCTGCCAGCCTTGGCTTCTGTAAAGCACAGTGACTGTGTTGAACAGCTCCTTGCTCCCCTCTGCAGCCTGGACTTGCCTGTGTTGGCTTTTGGGAGCAGCAAACAGCCTCCTGCTGACCCTGAGCAAGAGAGGCTCTGGAAGAGAGATGTGACTTCTCCTCTGCCTCCAGCTGCAGGGGTGGCGCGGTCATGCGTGGTCGTCCCAGCAGTGATGCCCCAGCTCCCAACCAAAGGCTGAGTTTTGTCTACATCAGATTCCCAGATCTGAGTCCTTCTCTCCAGGTGAAACACATCGCATGTCCTCCCTGACCCTTCACCATCTACCCTTGAAACATATATTATATTCCTGACAATTTCCAAGTGAATCTGTTAATTAGTTCCTGAGACAGTATTAATTAAATACAAGCTCTTCACAAAATTTCAATTTGTTTGTTCATCTTCTGTTGACCGTTGAACTAACGAAGGGCTTTTCACTGACCCCTCATACCCCACAGGGAGTTAAATCTCAGTGAAATAGAGTGGATGGTTGAAGAAATTAGGCTGCAATTCCACAAGGTTATCCAAGGTAACCAAGTTATTTATAACTTTGTACAATAGCCAGGACTGGGTGGGTAGCTCCAGTTCTTCCTAAATAGTCCTACATCCAACATCCAAGTTGGTGCAGGGTTTGGAGGGGAAACTGTATGAAGAGCGGCTGAAGTCCCTGGGTTTGTTCAGCTGGAGCAGAGCAGACTGAGGGCAGAGCTCATGGGCTGCAGGTTCCTCAGCAGGAGCAGGAGGGGCAGGGTGAGCTCTGCTCTGTGACAGTGACAGAGCCCAGGGAACGGCAGAAGATGTGCCAGGGAGGGGCAGTGGGACATGAGGAAAAGGTTCTTCCCCCAGAGGTGCTGGACACTGAACAGGCTCCCCAGGGAGGTGTCACGGCCCCAACCTGACGGTGTTCAAGAAGAGACTGGACAACGTCCTCAGACACACGGGGTGACCTGTGGGGTGTCCTGTGCAGGGACAGGAGCTGGACTCCGTGATCCTGTGGGTCCCTTCCAACTCAGGACATTCTATGATTCTATGATCCCACATGAAGGAACATGGCTCCTGGGCAAGAGACAGGCTCCACACGGCGTGAACAGACACCTACGCTGGGTAATAAATAGTCCCAGCTGGTGGCAAGGTCCCTGATGCAGCTAGACTTATCAGAAAAAGTGAATTTTAAACCTGAAACTGCATCTGGGGATCCTGGGACGTGCAGCCCAAACTGAAGCAGAAATCTTGGCTTGGCACTGGTCTTTGCTGTTGCCAGCCCCACTTTTGCATGCAGGTGGCCTGTTCACAAATTCCTGAGGTGACAGAAGACAAGGGCAGAGCCCAGCTCTGTGAAAGCACAGCCCAGGCAAGCAGGACCTGGGTCTCACTGGCCTGGAGCCGATGCGCTGGCAGCTGGTGCCCGAGCGGTGCCCCTCTCTGCAAAGGGGCAACCCTGCCTGAGCTCTGAAGTGTCTGCGGCTGTTCCCATTTGTTTTGCTATTGTTCCCTGATCACTCACCCCATTTTAAACAAAGCTTTGTTTGGTTATTTTTGCAGTGTCAAAATTAATTTTGAAGAGCCTCTCATTGTCAGCTTTCAAAAGGATTATGCCTGTGTCTGCCCAGCTCTATAATTAAGTCTCTTTGAGATTTCCACTTCCAGCAGAAACAAAGCTCTTGAAATAAAGCCGGCAGCTTAGGCAGCTATCGGTGCATTTTGTTGGCAGTGCAAGGGATGCCTGCAATGGGGCTGGAGGTCTTTTCTGCCCATCTTGTGGCTCTGCCATCAGCACTGGGGGTTTGGGAGCAAGCAGATATCTCTTGATGGGATGGCAGAGGCTGGGGATGCTGGGGACATTAAGACTTGCTGTAACGTGGTTCCAGAGGCTGCAGGACATGGAAGTGACTGGTGTGGGTTGTTCCGTTTTGCTTTCTATCTCATTGCCAGTGTCCACAGACAGGCTTGACTTCTGCTCTGGGAGTCCTGAGAAAAGACAACCATGGAAATGCATCCTCTAATCCTATGGAGGATTTGTGTTCCTTAGCACTTGTTTTGGGTTTGAGTGCCTTGGACAGCACTTGACTACTTGCTACTGGAGAAGCCTGAAGGTGCAGGGCAGGGTAAAGACAAAGCTGGTACCAGGGAGCAAAACAGTGACCGTCTTTGCAAAAAGAGGAGGTGGCAGTGGGTAGCAGGGCATGGGGATGGAGGTGCCACTGCCATCTGACAGACATGGAGCAGTTCATCTGTCCATGAGGGATAAAGCCCTGGAGACAGGAGAGACCAAGCCATGCACATGAAAGGAAAGAGCAAGGACAGAGGGGAGTGAAGAAAAAGGTGTAGAACGCTTGGATTCAAGAAATGCAAGGGATGCCCTGGAGCAGGACGGTGCCCGGGTCCCGTGTGGCGGAGGGGTACTGAGCTGGGCTGCACGCCCAGCTGTCCTGCAGGGAGCCTGTGTTTTCCCAAAGTCTGAGTGTTTCAAACCACCTGCTCAGCCCTCAAAGCCATTCCCTCCTGCAATACCAGAGCTGCTGTGCTCTGGAGACTGGGATTAAACACACGCAGTGCTGCCTGGACTAGTGGCAGCTCCTGTTTTATTAGCTCCAGCTAATATTTGTTTGTTTGCACCAGCTTTCCTGAGAGAGCAGTGGGGCTGTCCCTGTGTCCCTTTCTTTTCTAAACACGTGTACCCTGGATGGGGATAGGAGAGTTCAGCCGGCTGCTCCACTGCCTTCCTCCGCAGTTGCTGACTCTCACAATACCATGGGCAGCCTTGTGTTGTTTTCAGACGCTTTCAAGCCCTGGCTCCTGGAGGCATATGATGATGACAGTAAAGCCTTTGGCCCATGTGACTGTGCAGAATGGAACCACATATGTGGCAAGGTTAGAAACTGGAAGACAAGGGAGGGATATTAAGAGCTATGAGGTACACTTGTGGCTTTTGTGCCATTTTAGTGCCTGATTCATGCATTTTGTTTCCTGATGTGGCTTCAAGCTGTTTGGACTGGACTGTGTTGCATCTCTGCTCCTTCAGGCAGCAAAGCATCACTATTTGGGCTGTCTTCAGAGAAATTCAGAGGCTGCCACAGCCTTATCTGGGTGTCAGAGCTGCAAGTGTGGGCTGGAGCTCCTGCAAGTGTTGAACTGGCCACATCAAGACTGCGGCCAGGCTTGAGACCCTGTGCAGAGCACCCCAAAACCTCTGCTGTGCACCCTGCATGGCCCCAGCCCTGCTGTGGCATTACCTGCTGTGATGACTTTCCTCCAGTGCTCCCCACAGCACCATGAGGGATGGTGTCTGAGGTCATTACGATGCTGAATGCAGAGAGAAATTTCAGAAAGAGGCACAGACGTTCCCCAGACCTCCCTTGAGACAGGCCACAGACCGTTTTTCTCCATGTTTGGAGATGCCTGAGAATCACCAGGACTT
Source organism: Streptopelia decaocto (assembly GCF_964273445.1). Classification (NCBI taxonomy): domain Eukaryota; kingdom Metazoa; phylum Chordata; class Aves; order Columbiformes; family Columbidae; genus Streptopelia; species Streptopelia decaocto. The sequence continues at coordinate 986,439 of NC_138675.1, read as the reverse complement.
CCTGACACATCCATTTCAAACGGGCATCCCATCCCTCATCCTTCGGGATAAGGGCTGCGCTATTGCCAGTGCAGGTGATGTTTCCAGCCTGTGCCTGGGGGTTTTGTGGCCATTTCACTTGTGCTAAACTTCTTCTGACCCTCATCCCCTCTTCTTCTCAGGGCCAGGCTGCCCCATCAAAGCATGAGCATACATCTCCTTTTGGGAAACATGGACGTGGTGGGGCTTGGAGATGTTGGTACCAAACTAATGGTCCCCGAGAGGCCCCTGCTTTGCATCTCTATATAACCCTAGTCCCTAACAGCTTCATAGCAACTGTACACCCACCTTAGGGAGCAGGGACTTAGTTCCACTTCAGCAAGACAGAAAATAGGCAAGAAGGCAAGCACAACGCTGGCACTCCTGGATAAAAGAACATTAATGCCGTTAATATCCAGCAATCAGAATTTCTTAGCGAGAGAACAGTGCTGCATCCCCTTCCCTCCTGCTCATCCTCTGCTTGTTTAATGAAAATCAGAGACAGCCATTAAAGAGCTGCTTAGCATTTCAATACGTTTAATATCCTCACTGATAAGGGGACGATGGATATTACCAAAAGGCCTTTCTTAAACTCTCCCCTTCTGCAGCCAGTGCTCCTGGCTTGTGTTTGTCTCAATTCCAATTCCAAACCATCTCCTTCAACAAGGAAAAATTATGATAAGATTTTTTTTTTTTTAATATAAAGGATATTAATACACAGCATTTCTGATAATGACAAGGAAGAAAGGCATGCCAGGCCTCCCCAGCTTTGACCTGAATTAATCGGGCACTGATTGCTGAGCTGGCCAGGGGCCTCCCACAGTCATACCTCATCATGAATGATGCCAAGGGCTGACCCTCTCCAGTGTTAATGGAAGAAACCAGGGACCCGCCTGCAGTGATGGGGAGGGATGCAGCACCCTCTGCCTGGCCTCGGTGAGGGATGAACGACCGTGGCATCTCATGGAGGATGTTGGCTCCACAGCCAGGCCATGATGGGGGTACTGTTGAGCCCCAGGGAGTGTTGGGCAAGCAGGGACTGCACCAGTCTGACTGCTCCCCAGGGCAGGCACCTTGCCAAAAAAGAGGCCAAACACATTAGGAAAGGGAAAACCTCAGGGCACTGGAGAGGGAAAAGAGCTGGGTTCAGGCTGCCCCAGGAGGCAGGGAAGAAGGAAGATGTGGTCCATCAATGTTCGACCTGGCTGCTGAGCGACCTGTCCCAGACCCAACACAGCACGAGGAGCTGCAGTCACATTGATGTAACACAGGTATTGCTCCAGATGAATTGTTGTATTGATGTAGATAACTTGTCAGCATGTTTATGTAACAGATGCCAGTTTAAAGGGCTTTCCACATGCATTGTTACAGGAGGTATGCTGGAGTTCACTGGGAGTTACTGCTAACAGCTCAGGCCAAAGCACCAAATGCAAGTTTTGCTGGTGGATGCCCCAGCCATGTGAAAGTGCAGAGAGAGGATGCACTACTCACATGGGTCCTGCACCCACCTCCTGTCCTGCTAACCCAGGGCTCTGCTGGGGAGGCCAGGGCAGAGGGCTTGGGATGGGAGGGGGAAGGCAGTAAGACCACAGGCACAGCTTTGCCAGGAGGATCCCAGATTTCTGCACAGTGTTGCCTGTGCTTGGGGACCTGCTCAGCTCATCCACCTCCTTCTCATGCAGACACCTCGTGAATGGGACAGGGATGCACTTGGGCTTGCAAGAGGGCACCTACTTCCTGTCATCTCTCAGTTCTCCTTTCCCTGGGAAAGGGCTGTATAGCAAGGGACAGATAGATGGTCAGGCACCAGAGGGTTACAGAAACCTGCAGCACAACTCTGCTCCCTGCTTTGAGCATCCTCTTCTTTGCGGGGGTGGGAGGGGCTTCCTGGGTCTGCTGGTGTCCCAACACGGAGTGACATGGGTCCTGGAGATGGTGCCATTCCCTTAATGACTGCCAGCCGTGCTGCCTGCACCAGCCCTGACCCAGAGGCACCTGGCCCTGCAAACGCTGCAGGAGAGCAGAAGTGCCTGGACACCGCTTTCCTGACCTGGGGGAGCAGGGACGCGGGGACAGGTGGGGCTGCCCTCCCCACTAGCCCAGGCACAGATTCACCCTTGCAGGGCTGTGATGGGCAATCCCTGGGCATAAAGCTGAGTGGAAAGGGCAATAGCCAGTCAGGTCTGAGCTGCTGAGTTAGCGAGGAGGCTGCGGTCTCCCTGGTAAAATGCACAATAGCCTGGGTTGTGGTAAAAGGTGGTATAGCTGGATTCATCTCCACTCCTTGTCTGCGATGCACTTTCCTCTCTCCGCAGCATCTATAAATATCCTCCCCATCTCAGTGACAGCCAGGTGCAGGACCACGTCTGAGGGACGTGGCGACGGCAGGAGACTCACTGAGGAGAGGAGGCAGCAGAACGCAGTGAGACGGGGGAGGCAGCGGTGGGCGCATGGCGTGCCCCATCCAGCTCAGGACAGGGACAGATGGTGGGGAGCACGGGATGCAGGTGTGGGGAAGGGTTGGGGAACCTGGCATGATGCCCTCCATGTGTCAACTTCCTGGGCTGTTCGGGGTTCCTGGGATGCCTTGTGACTGGGTCTGTGGCTGCATGTGGATCCCGGTTCAAAAAGGATCCATGTTTCCAGACAGGAGCATCCCAGGCCCTTTGAACAAGTACTCACATACCGTACTAGTGCACGTGCAATAATTATGCACACGTGGCACATCCTGAACACAAAACCAAGTGTCCAGTGAAACCTGGACGCCTGTCCCTACACCCACAGCCCTTTGATGCTCGGTGTGCAGGCACTGCGTTGTGGCATGCAGTTCACATTGAGCCAACACCACCCTCCAACAAGGCTCAGCACCCTCCTGCACACACCACTGCCTGCAGGCACCCCAGCACACCCCATCCCCCCTCTCCAAAGCTGACAGTGTATATGAGAGGCCTCACATTCCCTGGGAGGGATTTGGGGCACACTATTCTGGAGTCACTGTGTCCTGGCTCCTGCAAAGCCACTTTACACTCTGCCCTACAACTGCAGCTTCTGTAGGATCCTGGGTCACAGCAAAGGCAAAATCCTTGGGGAGGTGCAATATCAGGTAGCCCTGGGCGCCTCTGCAAGATCTGTAGGACACACATTCCTGGCGCTGGGAGGGCACCAGGGAACTTGGGAACCTGTGTGAGTGCTGGCGTTGTACTGCAGGGGTGCAACCATCATGGCATTGGTGCTGCTCTGGGCTTCCTGGTGGTTTGGTGTTATTCAGGAAACCACCAGCACCGACCCCTTTGCTCCGAGGCCCATTGCAAAGACCACTGCCCAGCTGCACCTCTGACCTGACAGCACCACTCAGCCTTTGCCAGCTGCCTTGGGAACTGCTGGAGTCCTCCCTGAGCCATGGTTGTATCCCTGCTTAAGCTGCTCTGCAAGCCCATCCCACAATACCACTGATGACAGGATCTCTCCAGCACTGTGTCTGGACGGACAGCTTCCCAGACAGACAGAGCAAAAAACCTGGAGGGACCTGACACCCTGGTCTGTTCCCAGGTCCTGGTGATGAGTGGTGCAGACATGTCCCTGCAGGCACAATCCTCATCTGCTCTGAATGGGGAATTGTTGCCACCATGTGCTACAAGACAGGCAGGGAGCCCCTCTCACCCCAGCACACAGGAAGCTGCTGGCAGTGCTGTGAGGTGCCCCAGCATGGGGTCCAGCATCTGTGGGGAACACACTGGGATCAAGGGCAGGATGGAGGGTGTGCAACACCCTGCCTCCCTCCCCAAGCCCACTGAGCAAGTCTAGGGTGAGCTTTATCCAAGGGGTGGCCTGACACTCAACAGAGAGGGTTGCCTGTCCTCCCGCATGTGCCTTTTCCTGGGGTGAGGTGCTGGGGACAGGAGAGGGCTGCAGTCACACATCAGTCCCCTGGCCATGAGTGAACAACCCTACCACTTGTGGCACAGGTGGGAGTCAGCATCTGTGGTTACCATGGGCAGTTATTAGTGATCATTCAGCATTTAGATGGGGAAACAGTCGTGGCTGCTGTAGGGGGTCTGTTGACAGATGCCGAGTGTTTAATGCTGAGCAAGGTACTCGCACGGCTCGGCAATTCTGGTGGCTCCAAGCAAGAAGGATGCAGAGGCTTCCTCAGCAGGGCAGTGGGGAGGATGCTCTGTGCTCCCAAGGCAGCCCGGACCCCTATCGCAGGGCAGCCCTTGCCCAGCAACTGGCATCCCCCCCCCACCAGGACAAGCTGCATCCTCCTAAACTCCGCTTTTGAAGAGCTTAGCCCTGTCTCAGGTGGCCAGTGCAGCTTCAAACAGGCTGGGTCTTGTCAGCCCTGGCTGTGTTGTTCCTTGGTCCCTCTGCCTCCGCTCAAGGGTGAGCAGAGGGTGTCTGTCCCAGGACAACGTGGCATGAAAAACATCAAGAAGAGGGATTCTGCCTGTCTTCCCTGACCCTAGACCTGCAAGGGGAGCACATGCAAGGGGTTTTCCTCTCCATGCATCCCAGGACTGGAGGGCAACCCTGTTCCCTTCACACCTGACCCTGACTGAGCATGGAGCTCCCCACTGGACCACAGCTCAGGCTGCAAGTTTGACTCTGGCAGCAGCTGGACAAGAGCAGCGAAGAGGGATGAGGAGAGTGAGAAGCTGCGGGGGCTGCTGGAGCATCAGGAGGGAGGGAGGATGGATGGTGGGGGGAGCGGGAGCCCGCTGTCCCGATGCTCGGGCTGGGTACAGCGTGTGTGTGTGGCGTGGGAAGGGGGGCTCGCTGCAGAGCCCACCCACCCCATTGGCTTGCGAGCGGTGACGGGCAGGCTGCTCCCTCCCTGCCGAGCCGCTTTCCTGTGTGGATGTGAGCAATGTGCGCAAAGTGCCTTTGCATGAGCCGGCGTGTGCCGTAGCTCCAGGCACTTGCTCGCAGAGGTGCTGGGATGAGCAAGGTGGCTCTGTCCCACGACTGGTGGCCCCACCAGACCATGGCATGGGCACAGAGAGACCTGACATCCTCGCTCTCCATCGTCATCGCTTTGGCTGCCTGCCTCTCTGCCACCACCAGTGAAGGTAGGAAATGGGGTGGCCCTGCCACAATGAGCCAGTGTTGGGGGGACCCGCAGGATCACTGTGGCTGTTTGGATACACCTGCATGGGTTTGCTCGCTCTGCTGGGCTCAGCTTCTCCCTTCTCCCAGGGGAGTGCAGCTCCGGGTTCCTGCCTGCGTGAGTTTACTGATCCCGGAGCTTTTGCATCGGAGGCTAAACTTCAGAGCTGGGCTGTGGGACTTGATTTCTGCAGCAATGCTGCCAGCTCTGCTGGGCCTCCCCTGCAAGGGCTCTGCTGCAGCATGCAGGGGTGGCTGCAGAGGGGACAGGGACGCAGGCACCAGCTCAGCCATGGCGATCCCCGTCACCAGAGCCGGTGGCAGCGCAGGGCCGTGCGGGCTGGCCCGAGGTGTGGCTGCAGGGGAGCGAGCGGGTGGGCACAGGAGGGTGTGCGGAGGGTGCAGGGGGCTGAAAGGGCACTCAGGTGGGTAACTTGTCATGAGGGGAAAGGCCGGAAACTTCCAAAGTGGGAAGCAGGGATTCAGCCAGGGACCGTCTCCCAACATCTCGGTGTCGGCCACATCAGGCCCGCTCCTGTCACCCTGACACTCCACTTTGCTGCCGGTTGCGGTCATCCTTGGCCCTTGTCGGCAGCGCAGTGCTGCTCCGGCATCTTGGGCCCCCCTCGGCTTCGGCAGAGCTGCTCCTGCTGCCTGCTGCCCACCTGCCCACCTGCCCACCTGCCCACCTGCCTGCTGCCCGCCTGCCTCCATCCGCGCTGGCAGCGGCGGCACGGCTGCTTCCCAGGTCTGCTGATCTTCATCACCCGGAGATCTGCCGTTCCCGCTCCTGAGCATGTCCTTGGCACTGGCAGCAGCATCTTTCCTCCCTTCTGCTACGCCTGAGAGCCACAACCAGCACAGCACAGCACTCTGCAGCGAGCCCTGGTGCTGGTGTCCCTACCCAGTGACAGCAGGGGCATCCCTCCCTTCTCCTGTCCCTGCATCCCTGCCACCCTTCCGGCATGCTGGGCCCATAGGCTGGCAGCGCGATGCCTGGTGCACTTTGTGGCACCCCACCAGGCCGGGTCCTTGCGGCTACTGCCATCTTCCAACACCCACCCGCACGTCCTCTCCCACTCAAACAGTCTTCCTCATCTGTATTACCCATTTCCACCTATTTGCTGATCCTAACCCTGTTTTCTGCCAGCCATTCACTTCCTGGCACTCCTCTGCTCCTTTCCTCATCGTGTTTCCTGCTCTTTGCGGGGGATGTGTTGGACTCTCACTGCTGGGGACAGGCTGTGTGGGTGCAGGATGGGACCCCAGTACCCCGACATCCCCAGCCCTTGCTCACCCTCTGCTCCATGGTGCAGTAACTCCCTTGTGCCCCGAGTCCTGGGCAGAGTGCGGTGAGGCTGCTGCCTGCGCTGCCCCGGGCTCTTGGTGCTGCAGCCCTGCAAAGCCAAGCAGCCCCGTCTGAACTGGGCCAACCCTGGGCATTGACAAGTCATGTTGGGGCCTCTCTGTTTTCCTCTGACGAGGAGATCGCTGGCTGCTGGGGTGGGTTTTGTGGTGTCTGTGTGGACAGTCAGGCCCTGGACTGCTGTCTGTCTGTCCCCACTTGGGAAAGATCCAGGTTTCCCCCAAGACTTTGGAAAGGAAAGCAAGTCTCAATAATAGCCTTGGTTGGGGGGATGCGTGGGGCTTGGGATGAGTTGGGCTTTGGGGAAGACCAAGAGGGGTGGGTCTGGGTTGTACTGGGTAGAAGGTGCTGGATGGCATCAGGACAAAGTGTGGGACCCTGCAGAAAGCTGGTGGTGCTCTGTCCACTGGCCCAAGGATGCTTGTGCCTCCACAGGTATTGGGACACCGCTCTGCGATGGCACGAGGCAGCTCAGTGCCAGCTGTGCCCCACAACATGGATCCCGGAGACAGGGATGTGGCTGCGGGCTCCCGCCAGTGCCCGGTGTCTCGGGGCGCTGGGATGGGCTGATGGCACTGTCCGTTCCGCGGCGATTGTGGTGCCGGTCGCTGAGCAGCCGGGCATGGGGATGTGGCTAGAAATGCGGAGAGATGCACAATGTCAAGCACAGCCCTGGTGTCCCCTGTGCGCCGGTTGTGCTGGGCTTTGCTGCCCGCGGCACGTGCGGGCGGGTGCGAGGGTGCAGCCGCGTGCGCACGGGTGCTGACCGGGACCAACGCTGCTCCCGCAGCACGGCCCACGCCTGGCCCTGCACCTCTGGCCACGCTACCCAGCAAGCGCAATGCTCGTTTAGGAGCTGCAGAGTAGAAAATTACAGCCACAAAGCAAATTTAAGGCCGGTGTGCTTTGCACTCCGCGTGTGTGTATTGGGAAGCAATTGGTGTATAAAGATGTACGTTAACCTGAAGAAATGGCTTCAAACATTTTCTTCCGCATCTAAGAGCTCCCAATGCCTTTTTCTTTCCTGAAAGATTTGTTCCAAGAAGTTTTGAGCTTATATTTTTTATTCCTTTCAGTCTAGTGTGCAGTGAGTGCTCTGGAAATGGGAGGAAAAGGGAATCGCTGTTCCTTGGGAAATCCCCACATTTCAGCGCGGCAGCCATTGCAAAATGCCTTGAAAGCCAAAATTCATATTTTTTCAAAATGAGTGAAAATGTGCGGGATGCAGAAGATTTTCATTTGGAGCACTGAAAAAATTTTGTCTGAAATCGTTAAATTGCTTTAGAGCAGGGAGGAACAAAAATTATTTTCAATAATATGAAGACAGCGTGATAGACTAAAATCACACCGAGTTGCACAGGCAAAAATATTAAAACGGATATTTTACATGACACCACAAATTAAAGTTAAATAGTAAAATATGAAATATCTTTTCTGTATTGAGGGAAAATCAGACAAGCAGAAATTACCACATTTGGGGCTTGGGCAGGGGGTGACAAAATTGTGCTTTCTGCCAGAAAATGGCACTTCAAATGCTGCTGCTGGAGTCTGCAGCCTCCCAGGTGACGCCTCGGGCTCAGCTCTGCCCTCCGTCTGTGAGGTGGGCGACCTTCATCCCCATCACAGCACAGACCCCGTGGCCCATGGGTGAGCTTGAGCGGCACCTCGGTGGGAAACATGGTGCAGCGAGGAAGGGGGACACGGGGACATCACCCCAGCATTTCAGGGCACGTAGGAATGGCTGAGGCAAGCGACGGGTGACGGGGACAGTGTGATGTACAGGGGCCATACTGGGGAGGATGCAGAGCTGATGGCACAGGGATGCTCTCACTTTCCCCGCACCATGGGGTCGGTGATGGAGACGTTTTGTTCCTCCCTGCAACAGGGATGCACAGGCGAGCAGCGGGGTTGCCGCGCTGCCGAAATCGGGGGCCAGGGGAAGGGTTTGTGGCAATCTCCCCTGCTAATCTCTCAGTTGTAATCTCATTAATTGTCCCTGAGCACAAACAGAAAAAGAGGTAAAAACTCATCTGCGCATTTGTTCAATACTACTTTTCTACCCTTTCTGCGGCAGTGCCGAAGTCGGGGCTGCGGGAGAAGCAAAGCTCTGGAAGGGAGAGGAAATAGCGTTTTCAGTTGTAAAGAGGCTGTGAGGATACCGTGTTCCTCCGTAAGAACAACAAGAGGTTTTTTGTACACAGACTTTCTGGTGGCAGGCGGATGGAGAAGCATTAGTTTAAAACAGGGAGTCGATTTGGGCTATGTTTGAAAAAAAATAAATCATTTTTGGGGTGTGTAATTTTTTGATCGCTCACAAAATGCTGACATAAAGCAAATACTTTCGTGATTTTAGGCAGACTCATGGGCTATGTTTTTGGTCTAATCTTCGTTTCCATCCTTCTTATATTAATAGCTTATAAAACTTCCAGAAAATCAAACCCCCAAATTTGCAGAAGAATAACACAACGATGCACGAAATGTGCTTATTCTGTGAGATTTTTTTTTCCATTCTCCTTGAATTCTTGCTTCCTGAATTCATGAGGGGTTTATTTACAGCGAAAATAAATGGGCACTCATTTTGGTGACAGTGGAAATAGATCTGATGTATCCGAATTTAAGCACAACTGAAAAAACATTGAATCGCTACAGGAACGAAAAAGTCCCTATTTTTTCCAAATGATGTGAAACGATTAAGAAAAATATTTCAGCCAAAAGAAAAACAAAACAAAACAAAAACCCCCAAATGAACGGCAGCCCCAAAAGATGCTCGGCTGGGGAGGGAGGAGCGCGGCGCATCCCGCGCATCCCGCTGGGATATCTGCACGCTGGTGCCGGCGGGCAGGACGCTGGGGATCGCCGGTTTCATCCAGGCATCCTGACACCTCCGCTCTTTGTTTTGTTCAGATTCTGTGTTCCGTACGTCCCTGCTCGCCTTGCTGGCAGCCTTCGGTGCTGCCTTTATCTCCGGGGGCAAATCCATTCATATGATAACTCTATTCATACCCTGACAGTTTTGATAGTTTATTCTCCTAACCCCAGCGTGTTTGCATGACCAACTCTCAAAATTATTCTTCTGTCACAGAGAAACAATTAACCCCTTCGGCCCTGGCGGTTCAAAAGTGAGCGGCGGGATCACGCAGTCATATTTATTTCGAAAAGAAACAAAAAGCCACCCGCGTCCTGCCTGTGCACATGTAAGGTCACAAATAACCGCATAAAGGACGTAACTCTGTTATAGATCAGGTCCAACCACACCAGTAAAGCCTAACAAACTGTGTTTGGCCCAAGGATGCTGTCCAGAAAGGTATTCAATGTTTAGCTGAAGACATTAGCAAAGGAAGAGTGATCACTGCCTTTAATAATTTGTGCTAATGGCTCATCAGCCTCAGCCTTAAAAAAAATGGACTCTTTACCCTCGTACAAATTTTGCTGTCTTCACCTTACCGCCATTTGTTCTTGTTAGGCTTTTCTTGCTAGATTATAAAACCCTCTTTTTCTCCCGTCAAAGTACACTCAGTGTAATCAGGTGCCGTGCACCCGTTTTGGGCACAAGCAGATCAAGCTCTGCATGTTCCCCTCCCGTGGTTTTTTCCTTCAGCCCCGGTATCGTGGTTGTGCCCGGGGTATCTTCACCTCTATCTTCAGTTTCTCATATTTAAAATGCTTTAACCACGCCAGCGAGTGGCAACATCTCGGGATAGACCAGGTCCACCCCACTATCAAGGGCACACAGAAGGCACCAGATCCTTCCTCAGATGCAATACTTCTTGTGTTAGGAAATTCTTCCACACAATTTTTAAGGGCTCTCATGATATTTCATTACTGGTAGCAAGAAATATTTAGCCTGTCCTCCCAAATGTTTTTAGTATTGGTATTTTTGTCCGTGAAAACGTTCCATTTTAGAAAGCTATTTTCAAGAGAGCAAAGAAATTGCCTTTAAAAGAAATTAACTCGCTTTAAAAATGTCACTGGGGTTCAAACGGCTAAGCATGGTTTAGAGTGGCCAACCGGTGTGAGAGCAAAATACGTACTCAGAGAAATCAGGGAAAAAGCATCTGACAGCCTGAAAAACTGCCATCCAAAGCCCCTTCAGATAATCCAGATAAGTGAGCACATTTGCAAAAATCCACATTTCCCGAGTGAACCCTCCAGAGAGGATGAAACTTGAATCTTTGCCAGGGCTGCCGGACGCAGGACTCGGGGGAAGGGCACGGTGTCTTTCTCAGGGCACTGCAGGGTTTGTCCCGCTGACGGACTCTTGGGCTCTGCCACAGGGTCGGGTGTCCAGCACCAGCTCCACCTGCGTCACTGGGTGGCATGGGAAGTGGCTGAAGTGACACCAGGGAGTAACAATTTAAGAAACCCATGAAGTTCTGAACAGGCAGGAGATAACCGAGCAGGCGTGTGTGTGCAGGTGAGGAGTGGAAGTGCTGAGGTGCACTGGGACAAGGACCTGGGACAGTGTTAGGGGCTTGCTGGCGCGAGCTTCAACTCCCAAAAAACACAGCAGAAGCCAGAAACCTCAGCAGCTAAAGATGAAAGTGAATTGGGATCTTTTTTTTTATACCCAAAAACCTTGAAGAAAGAGAAAGGGGAGTCAGGACTGATGCGAGGACAACGGCACAAATCTCTCTGAAGAGGGCTCGCATTTCCCTGAGTCTGTACTACAGAGGTTTTGCTTACTGAGAGCAGAAGAGGTGTATTTTGTGTTAGAAAATACTCCAGAATAATTTTTAAAGACTGGCACAATATTGCATTACTGGTGGCATGAGATATTCTGCCTGCCCCTGAACCTGGGTCTGCAGTTTGTTGTGAAGCGGGAAGTCCTGGTCTAGGGGCAGGTCCCTCACCTGTTTTTCGAGCTCCTGGGTTTGGGGACACTGGCCAGAGAAGCTAGAAGCTGTCCCTTGACAGCGTGTGAGTTGAACAGATCAGCTCACACGGGGCTTTAGCCAAACGAGATGCCAAGGGGTGGCTGTGCAGGGTGAGGGCTCCGCGCTGCAGGTGGACGAGCCCATGTTGCCTTGCCATCCCCTAGGCTGGGGACATTGTGATGGAAAGGACTCGCGTGACTCTCAGATGGCCAAACCCAGACCTGGGAATACCAGGCCAACAGAGCTGTCCCCTGGGTCTGCAGGGACCCTCCAGGTGCCCTCAGCATTCCTCCTCCGCAGCTCTGCCGCAGTCCTGCCCCTTCCCCTGCTCGCATCGGATGTTTCCATGGAATTTCTTCCCTCCCTGACCTTTCTCACCCCCCACCGTCCCCAGAGCCTTCCCACCTCCTCCTCTGGCTTCTGCCCTGAATTACAACGAGTCCAGCAGCCCCTTGAGCCCAAAATAACTCCTTCCCCATCGGCACAAGCTCCTGGACCGGGGCACGTGGAAACGTGCGCTCACCCCTCACTTTGAGCCTCGGATCTGGTCCCGTTCACCCCGTCCTCAAGCCCTCGGACAGCCCATGTGTTTTAACATTTCCAGTCAGCTATTCATGTCCAAGCTGACCACGGCACCATTTACACCAAAACCTGCGTGTGCTGCAATGTCGGGGTGCACACCGGTGCTGTAACACCCTCCCGGAGGCGGGTAGGGTGCGCGCTTTAATTTGGGTTGCCTAAACCAGCGTGCTCAATTCGCCCTACTCAAACCAAGCTGGAAACACGAGCGTTTTTACATCTGTATTTTCTCACCTATATTTCTGAGAGAGAACATTTTTTTGTTGTTTGGCTTTTGATACAGGTGATTTTCAGGGGAAAAAAATGCTGCCTTGCAATTTCAAGGTTTTCAGCCTTGGAAATACTTTATTCAGGCTATTTTGTTTTGTTTTGTTTCATTTTTTACATTATTGCACGGCACCTCAGTCCTAGCACAGGTTACGCTCTCGTGCTGCACATTATCTTACACGATATCACGCAGGGTCTGGAAGGATCAGGTTGATCATTTTATTTTTAAAACCTGAACTGCAGCTTTTTGTTAGCACTGATTGAACAAACAAGCTTTCTTCCTACATCAAAGTATCTCCTGCTCCTGGTATACTGAAAAGGGGTGACCCTCTGGGCAGTCCTTACGGGTATTACCGCTCCTGATGCATTACAAAATGATATAAAATTAAATACAGAAAGTTCAGAGCAACAATCCAGAGGTCTGAGAAGAAATCCTGAAATGGGAATTAGGGCACGTCCAAAAAGCAGCCACTGCTTTTTCGCAGTAATTGTCTGAAAATGTTTCTTTTTAATATTTTTGTTTTCAGCCTGACTGGCATTTCCAGAAATGTGGAAATCCCACATTCCTGTCGGATTTGGTGACATGCTTTGTATCTACCTGCAATGCTTTCCTAAGTTTTGTGTCTGGGCAGCTGAGGCCAGCGGGTGACGATGTGAGCGCCATCGGCGCTGTGCACGGAGTTCGCGCAGCTCTACGGACCCGCAGCTGCTGGACAAAGCCCACCTGGGTGCGGCCTCATGCGGGAGAGCACCGGGGCGCATCACCTCGCAGCCTCAGTGCCGACCCCGATCCCTGGGACACATCACCCCATGGCTGTGGTGCCGACCCGGATCCCTGGGACACATCACCCCACGGCCGCGGTGCTGACCTCAATCAATCCCTGGGGCGCATCACCCCACGGCCGTGGTGCCGACCCTGATCCCTGGGGCACATCACTCCTTGGCCATGGTGCGGACCCCGATCCCTGGGGCGCATCACCCCACGGCCGCGGTGCCGACCCCGATCCCTGGGGCGCATCACCCCACGGCTGCGGTGCCGACCCCGATCCCTGGGGCGCATCACCCCATGGCCGTGGTGCCGACCCCGATCCCTGGGGCGCATCACCCCACGGCCGCGGTGCCGACCCTGATCCTTGGGGTGTGTCACCCCACGGCCGCGGTGCTGACCCCAATCCCTGGGGCACAGCCTCTGCGCGCGGCTCCCGAACGGGCAGAGCTGACCTTCCCTCTGCTGCTTTTATCTCGAAGCCCCAAAAGCTGGCTTCATGTGGTGGTGAATAAATGGCTATTTTTCTTTATTTAAATATAAATATTGTCCCAGCGATGGGGAAACTGAATGTGAAGCATCCCATCCGGTCCCCCTGCAATGCTCCGAGGCCAGCAAGACACAGCTTTGTGCTCAGTTTTGCTTCCCAACTTGGAAAGGTCATGGCTGCCTATTCAGTATGTCCCTGGATTAAATGGTGGGACACAAATAGCTGACCCGCCCCGGCCCCACCTGCCCCTTCAAAGTCCTGCCTGAGCTTATGAGAAATAAAAGCCGCTGGCTCTTGTTCCCTCCTCTCAGGGAGCCTCTCCCTTCCCCTTTCCCAGAGCTTGGCACTCTCTTTCTGCTGCGGATAACCCTCCCCATGTCGTTCCTCCAGCGAGTGGGGCTGGGGCTGTGGGGCTGGCATGGGCTGTGCAGACCCACGCGGGGCTGCGGGGGCTGAACCCGCCTGTCTGTGGGTAGCAGGGAGCAGGAGCTCCTAACCGGGCTGATAAGAGTTTAATTATCGATGCAAAAGGCGTTGTTGCATGGGGGGGAGCCTTGCTGTGAATCTTGGGAGGCCTTTGAAGTTGTGATAGAGAGGAACTGAAGCCCAAGGGAACAGGGCTGCTCCCACTGACCCTTCCTCCCCACGCCTGCGCTACAAAGCCCCTGCCTGGGAGGGAGATGGCAGAGTAATTAGAGTGAGGACCGCAGTGGGTTAACAATTAGTGAGGGAGCTCAGAGCCCTCTTTGGTCCCCCACTGCTCTTCCAGAAGCTGGGGCTCAGCGCATCCCACAGCTAACAACCCCGGGCTTGTCCCACCACCCCACCGCGCACCTCGGGCGGGCTGAGGGTCCATGGGCTCCCCTGGGCTGGGCAGCCCTGGGTCTCATGGCACCATTCCCAAGCCTGCGATGCTTGGATGTGGGATCCAAGGTGCCTGTGCCTTTGTTTGTAGGGTTGCAATATATCCCTGAAGAAGCTGCAGTCACCAGCACAAGTGTTGGGAAGGGTCTCTGAGTACTCACTCTTTCTGCAGCACAAGAGATATATGGACCGAGGCAAAATGTACATCTGTTAGATGCTAGTCCCTACCTTGGTTTCCTCAGTCATCCCAAGCAGTGTTTAGAATTTGGTAGATATGGGTACATATAGAGATACAGTTACAGATATAGATTAAAAAAAATAAAATAAAATAAAAGGTTTTAATTATACATGTACATCGTATACATACACCCAGTCTTTGACTCCTGCATAATCTGCATGTATGAGATTGCAATGTGCACTGCTCACGCAACATTACATGATATAAATTTAGGAAGGAGAGAGTAGGTCTGCCTTGCGTGAGACTCCGTCTCAGGACCCCAGTTGATGCTGGGGAAGCGACCTGCTCACTCCTAGGTGCTTCCATTTGAATGGGCAATCAGCCTTGACAGCTTTTCCACCAGTGCGAGAATTTCCCCTGACACCTCCTGGTGTTTTGGCTCAATACGCCGAGCCAAGGCCAAGGCACAGAATAGGGAAAATACAAAATGGTGCTCGGGAAAACAAAATGGAGCTCGCAGTTTGAGACTGATACGTGCAGACAGTCCATAACATCAAACAGAATTGCCCAGCTGTAGGAGAGAGGTCTCCCAAACCGGCACGTTTTCTGAGAAACATTTCGGCTGAAAGGGCTCCTTTGTGCCCGTCTCGCTCACCCTCCGGCATCCAGAGCGGGCTTTTCCCGAGCATCGCCCCCAGAGAAGTGACGCAGCCAGGAGGTCACCTCCATGGGGCCAGACGGGGCACTTGTCACATGCAATGCTGTGGGTTCCCTTCGGTGTGGGTCTGTAGCCTTTTCCTGAAACGGACGGTTGGGTTTTGGGTAAGTATTGGTCTCCCCGTGTCCAAGCACAGCATGTAACAGTGCTGCTCAATGGATGCTCATATCCACAGAGAAGTGTGCTATACAACGAGTTAACACATGAGCTCTTGGACACTCAACGCCTTTACATTCATGCAATGCCCACTGCAGTGGGCTTAATGCATGTAACTCCTATGCACTTGGTTGAAACGCTTGATCAGGAATAAAATAAATATCTTAGCCCTCTTCCTGCAAAGAGGCACGAGTAATCTGCTCCACAAGTGTACTGTGGGGAATGCATGCTTGTCTAGTTTTTCGTGAACCAAAGAACCCAAAAAAAGAGACAGCTTCCTCATCTATGTGAGGTTGGTGACGACCATATGGTCCACATGGTGGGATGGGGTGTAGCAAGATTGCTCCAGGTCCCCCGCACTGCTGTGCAGACACACCATGTGTCCCACCACGCCTGTTCCAATCTCAGCGTCTTTTCCCCGGTGCAATGCTCCAGCTGGACCCCAGTCTATGGAGGCTTCTCATGCTGCCTGGAGAGCAGCAAGAGGCAGATGCATCCATTGCTGAGCACCTCAGCGTGGGAAAGAGGGTGCAGAGACCACAGCGGGGGGGAGAGAGGGTCTGCGAGAGTGGTCCCCTCCCCGCAGCCTGCCCGCTGAGGGTCACCGGGACCGTGCTCCTGCGCTGCGAGCAGGGAAACTCCCGAGCCCGGGCTCCTGCTGGGTGAATTACCCAGGGAAAATAGGCAGAAAATCTTCAGATTAACAATAACAAATAAAAATGGATTTGAGATCTCCGAGGTAATTACTCCGTGCTGAGGGCAAGGGGCCTCTTTAGCAGTGGGAGCAGCACCGTGCGGGGAGTGGAGGGGCTTGGCCTGCTGTTGGGCCAATGGAGTCACACAAGAAACCCTGGAAATTCTTTCAAATTGTTCTGCTAACATTAATAAATGCCTCAAAAGCTCCTAATCTGCTCTGTCAGGAGCATGATGTCCGGGCGTTTCACAGCCAGCTCACGTCTCTACTCCTCTCTCCCCCTTCTCCTTCCCTGCCTGGTAATAGTAAATGAAAGTGGCACCCGCTCCTCCGGCTGCTGGGACCAGCATCACGCTGAGCCAGCCTCTGCTGGGGCTGGAGCCGCTGTCCTGACGTGCCCTGTCCCTGTCATGACAGGCTGGTGCCTTGCACTGAGACCATCGTCCCTCCAGAGCCCGGGGACCGGCTGAGACCCCGCGCTGCTGCAGGGACGTTGCACCAAGTTGCCTTGAGGTCCACGTTGGTGCTGCTTGAGGGTGAGGAAAAGCATCCAGAGTGGGCACAGCATCCAGAGAGGGCTTGACCTTCCTGGGTGACTGCAGGTCAGAGTGCTGGGGAAAGCTGAGGGCACTGGAGGTCCCTGGGGGAGCCTGGTGCTGATGAAGGGTGATGAGGCAGGGGCACGCTGGTGTCGGTGCCCGCTGCACTCACTCCCAAAGGTCAGGGCACCTTGCTGGCCCCCTGTCCCAACCTCCATCCCTCTGGATCTGTACCCTGGTGCTGGGGCTTGGGGTCCTTTCCCAGGTGCTGAGCAAATCAGAGGGTTATCAAGCAGTGGCAAGGTTCTCTGCCTGATGCGGAGGGATCCGGATGTGGGGCAGCAGATGACACTCAGGGGCAGCTCACCCTGTGCACACAACAGTGCCATGGCACCCCGCTGCCCCCCCGGCTGACACTGCACAGGTTTCCATGGGAATCTCCTGAGCATGTTCAAAGGCATCCTCGTCTCTCCCCACACAGAAGCTGCTCCCCTCTCCTTGCAGATTTGCCTGTGCCTCCTCGTTAAGCTGGGCTCCTGGTGGCGGCAGGGCTTTTGAAGGGTTGGCTTTGATGGGCCTCTTCACGCAGCCTTTCCCCCACGGTCTGGCCTCTCCAGTGGGGTGTCAGCCAGGACCATGGGGGGTCACTTTGTGCTGGAGCCAGGCACTGCAGTGTGTAATTACAGCAGCTGCTGGAGCGCAGGCTTCAAACCAGTGATGCTGAGAGGGATGTGATCCTAAAGGGCTTGTCGGAGCCTCCATAGGAGAAGTGTCTAAGCGAGGAATGATGCTCTGGTTGTACTGGTGTTGGCCCAGGGTGGGCTTGGTGGACAACTTGATGCTTGGAGTTTGTTTCTCCAGCTCCTCCTTGCTTTCTATCCCTTCTGACCTGCCCTGCAACCCCTTTGATGTATGATTTGCAGTGCCTTCTCCTCCAAAAGGACGTGTTGCTCTATTGAGAGCCAGGACTATGGCCAGGACTGATACAGACCCACCCCAACTCTACCCTGAACCAACAGCTCTGGGGAGCATCATTTGTTGCTGTCTCCCCTCTCCCCACATCTGCCTGAGCTGCAGCCAGGCAGGCCCCTGGCAGCGTCCCCATGGATCGATGGGCACAGGGGATGATCAAGCGAGTGGGGTGCAAAGAGGGGTGGTTTGTGGTGGCTCAGTTCCTCACCCCTTGGAGATGGGGAGAAAGCTTTCTAACGCAGCATTTTGCTCCTGTTTTTTTCCAGTGAACTTGCTCGACACGTCAACAATCCAGGGGGACTGGGGCTGGATGACTTATCCCTCACATGGGGTAAGTATGAAGCGGCTGTTGGCACATAGGGGACCCCAATGGGACAGGTCCCCATGGGCAGGGTGGATGGACATACCAGCCTCAGGCTGGTGCCTTGGCCAGTGCTGATGGGCCAAAGACTCCATGTCTGTTAGGAAATATGAGCCTGAAAGACTAGCAGTGGGATGTAAACAGTTTGGAAATGCCATTTAACTCTCCGTGTCCCCCGGTAGGGATCAGGTTGTCACCAAGTCCTAAGCTTTGAGGGAACTCAAGTGCTGGGTGGCCCCATGGACACTCCTCAGGCTGAGAAGCAACTCATCCCTTATTGCACTGGGGGAGTGTCAGGATCAACAGTCCAAAAGGACTGGGAAACTCTCAACTGCCTGTAATCTGAGGAGTTTGTTGTGGGAACTTGGCAGGACGGGCAGGCGAGCATCCCCTGCGGAGGGTTTGTTACAGGCAATGGAGATGTAAATGCACAGCCCTGCAGTGTGGCCAGGAGGGATGCAGGGGTGGTGACCCCCATGTAAGCCTGCCATCCCGACTACATCTCTACTGCCACATGCTCCCTTCACTTGTGTTTCCATGTCCAGGTTTTGCTGCCGCAGCAGCTTTCTGGAAATTGTGAGTTTCAGATGGCAGCGGTGACCTGGCTGTAAGGATTTTGCTCATTCATTTAGTGAACAGAAACAATCCCATAAATACACACAGGACCAACTGCAAGGCACAGTGGGGCTTGCTGGATGTACAAAATTAGGGGTGCCTACCTGGCTTTTGCTGCTGTGTTGATTTTTCATGTCCACTCTTTTTCATCCCCTCTCTGAACTAAATGGTCCTAATCTTTTCAATTCCGCCTCCTACAGAAATCTTCCCAGGCCTCTCATAATTTTCATTGATCTGTTGCTTGAGACTTTCAGTCCCTGCACTGTTTGAGCAGGAGGGATCAGAACTGTGAATTCATAATAACGATGATCAGATTTATATCATACATTATCACATGTGTAAATATATTAAATCATTAACTCAGCTCTAATTTTAGCAGTTAGCTGTTGCAATGATGACTATCCTGGAAATGTAATAGATTCAGAGGTACAAGGTCAGAGGGGACTGCAGAGCTAATGTGATGTGATCTCTTGCATAAATACAGGCCTTCAGACCTGGCGTTTCACTTGCATCTCAGAAAATTCCAGTTTTTAGAAAAAAAACATCCTTGGTTACAAAATTGTCAGTGGTGGTAAATTCTCTGGGTCCTGTCCTGATGTTGTTAACAGGTAAAACCCCATCACTATGTGGGTTTGACTTGCTTAACTTTCCAGCCACTGGATCCTCTTCTGCCATTGCCTGGTGAAGGTGATGTTGTCCTTTTCATGGTCATTCTCAGGGTGCCCTTGGTTGTGTGTACCCCTGTCCTGTCACCCTGCTGCTGCATCTCATCCCAGCCCTTCCTCCAAATCCTGGCATCCCGCAGAGGCCTCAGGAGATCAGGGACCAGGGATTCCTCTGCTCCCCTGGGAGTGAGGATGGGATGTTTCTGGGATATTTCTGGGAGCGAGGGCTGTTTTCCTTTGTCCACTTCCACTGCTCTGTCCTTGACTACATCCTAAGCAATTCCTCCCCATAGTCAGACCCCCCACTCCTCGCAGACCGCCCAAGACCATCCTCCTTCTGAATCTTCCACCATGAGTCCAGCTCTCCAGACACCTGTTGTGACCACATTCTCAGGCCCACCGCTAGCTGTCAGACATGTATGGGATCCATCACATCACCTAGATGACTTGGATGAAGATGAATCCACCTGAGCTCGCTGTCCTGGGGACACACAGGCATCACTGGGCAGGACCTTGCACTCTCAAAGCAGACCCAGAGCCTACAGGTACCCCTTTCTCACCACATCAGGGACTTCCACGACCGGCTAAGATCTTGTATTGTACATCTGCAAATCCGGCCGGTGAACCCTGGGTCCTGACCCATCAGGGCTGTCAGGTGTAATGCGTTACATGACAACAGGGTGCGGGGCTCCTCGCGGGGCGGTCACCGCTGAGCTGCTCTCTCGCACCGCAGCAGATGCGCAGCAGCCCAGCAGCTCCAGAACCCTAGTGCTTGTGTGAAGTCTCTACCTGATTAGTGATCTTTATTAAGAAGAGTTAATACTGGATGCCAAAAAAAAGAAAAAAAAGGAAAACCCAGCTCTTGGACATGCTGCTGTGTCCTCCTGCAAGTCTTAGCTATGGGGTAACAGCACTCTTCACTTACCCTGTGCTTTTTCCCTACTCAGAGCCTTGTTACAGAGAGTAAAACCACACAGCTGTGTGAAAACTGGCTTGGATGTCGTCTGGGAGAGTGTCTGCATTTCAATGCAATGTTCTTTCACAAACAACTTTGCATATCTTTTCCAGCTGGATATTTTTATGGCTCCTCTAAATCTTTTTCTTGACTGTGGTTCTTCCCCCATGGGTCATCGCATTGTATCACCCTGAAAGAGCATTCCTTTACCCGCTTGCTGGTCCTTCAGCTCCAGGTGCTTTTTGAGTAGTATATTTGCACTTGGATCCAGTTGCTATCACCAAAAAGGAGGTGGGATAGGGTGCTGGTATCTCAGAGAAGCTGCTGTAGGAAACTTGCTCTCAGTGATTTGGCACTGAGCAGACGCCTCCTGAGCAGCTCCTACAGCAGGGTTCAGATTCAGATGAGAGAGATGCTGAGTGACTCACAGGCTTGTTAGCTTGGGTCCACGTGGCTCCAAGCCTGATGTGATCGCTGCTCCGGGAGAGGGACTGAGTTTGCTGGTCACCATCTCAGGAGCACTGCTGCTGTCCCTGGGGCTGTCCCTGCCCACTGCAGTCTGCCAGCCCTGGGCTGGGTAGCCCCAACTGCTGGTGTAGTATGGAGGCGGTGGTTGACTGTGCAGCCAGATTTTGTTTGAGCTCCCTTATTTTTTTTCTGCCATTTCCTTAATTCAGATACTCCTGCTGGAAAAAAGCTGGCAGTGGTCCCCGTTGCTGTTCTCCCTCGCTGCCTGCTGGCTGTCTTGCCTGAGCCACGGCTGCAGTGTGCAATGGGTGCTGGACGGTGCAGGATTTCCCCTGTCTCTCTGCTCCCTCCAAGGACAGAAACATCCACCACACATCCTCCTGCCAAGGGGCAGTGTTGCTGACCCTGGCTCCCCAGCTAAGTCACGATTGTTTTTGCTTTACCCACTTCTCCATCTCCCTGCCCTGTGTGATCCCAGGGCCACTGCACTGGTGACAACGGGGAGGTGCGTCGCTCTAGTTGGATCTTTGCACAAACAGCACAAAGCCCCAGGCCGCAGCCTGAGGTGCTTAAGAAGGGGACTCGTGTCCACTGTCTCGGTCCCTGTGTCTTGCTTTTCCAGCACCTGGTCCTGTCCCACCTCTCTGGGGCTCCTGGGGATGCCAAGAGGAAGGGCAAGAGTCTCAGGGGTTTCCTCTTCTGGGCTGGGAGATCCCAGAGCTGCTGGCACAGCCTGGACAATGGTCCAAAGCATCAGCAGTGCAAAACTGGCAGGGTGCCACTTGCAAAGTCCTGATGTTTCATCACACCTGTGGGCAAGGTGAACTTACCTCACTGGAAGGTATTTTTACATCTCTGGGTTTGGTGTGCCCAGCAAGAGCAGTGGAGCAGGGAGCAGTGGGCACAGCGGGGGTCAGCAGCACCATCGGGCCTGGGGAATGTCAAGCCATCAGGGAGGCATGTGTGGCCTGTTTTGACATTTCCTCTTGCCAGACAATTAACTGAGGGGTAATTGGCTGTAATTGCTGCTCAGGGGTTTAATTGCGTCCCTCTCTCAGCTCCACCCCGGAGACACGTGCAAGAAGCGGAAGGGTCTGTGGCTCCTCTCAATTATAACTTCAAAGGGCTCCCAGGAGCTTTGCAGCTCGCTGCATCCCCAGAACAATTCCCTTTGCATTGAAAATTAAACTCTTATCAGTGCCGTCAAAGAGGCTGCTCCTTCCCCTTCTGTGCCTCCAGTTTCCCAGCTCTCCCCAGCAAAATGCCCCAGTGCCCCAGTGCCCTTCTCTCCCCTCTCCTTGCTCTGCACGTGACCTGCTGGATCAGAGGGACCCTGATCGGCCCCTTTGCAAATTGCTTTTCTACTGACTAATTAAAACGCTGATGAGATAAGTCAACATATTATTAATAATTATTGTATCGTCTACTTTGATTTACAAAGTCAAACAGGAAATGATTTTGTTCAGACACAGCCTATCTAAGGAACTTGAATGATGCCTTGCAAAAGCTAATTATAATGGGAGCACCTTGAGTGCCGGAGAAAGGCCCCCCATGCTGCCCACACCCTCCCCGTCTGCCTCCACCTCCATGGTCTCTCTCCACAGCATCCCCTTTGCTGCACGGGCTGGACTCAGCCCAGAGAGCACCAGGCACACTCCTTGTTGGCTTTGCTGGTGGGAGCACCTAGAAAGACCCTTCAGAGGTGGTTTGCACCTCCCCATCTCTGCCCCTCTGCTCCTGGCAAAGGGACATTTCCTGAGGCCCCTGGGCACAATTAGCCAGAAGTGCTTTTCCCTCATTCTACACCTCGCTCAGAGAGCAAACTGGCAGAAAGGCACCAGATTCGCTTGAACAACCAGCTGAGACCACAGACGACAATTTTTGCCTGTAGGATGGTCCCCCAGCGATGTTTGTGCATCAGTGGTGGGTATTTCATGCTGGTGTACGGTGCTCCTGTAAACACCCCAGGACTGAACTATTTGCAGAGCAAACCCTACACAGCAGGTGACTTCATTTATTCATTTATTTTATTGCCTGGCTCTGGTCCTGCAGTCAACAACAAGTTCAGGACTCGGATGAGCCCCATCTGACATGCCCACCCCGATACAGGGCAGGGTTGCCCTTTAAAGCCCTTGTCCCCATCTGAGCTGTGCTGTGTGTTCACCATTTCACCCCCCTGCAGGGTCCTGCCTTTCTAATCAGAGCACCAAAAGATATTGGATCTCTCCCATCTGCCTGGGCCATGTCTTCTGCCCTTTGTCACTTGGATGTCCTTGTGCCATTTCTTGGATTTCTCTTCCAGTTTGGAATCTCTGCCTGGATCCAGGAATACCAGCAAGTTACAGGGCAAACTGTGGTGAAACTCATTTTCTTTGAAAAAAGAAGATCAGTAGGAAAGGAAAACTGGAAAATAAAGATTTAGACTAGTAATTGAGATAAAAGCTCATCTCCCAGTGCTTGTTCAGTAAATGCTGGGTTATTGCTAATTCCCCAGACGCTGGTCACTACAAGGAGTTAATCACCTGCAGTGAAGCTCAGGATAGTTAACTGCCTGACAAATCCCTCCTTAGCCACAGCAGTGACTGATTTCATGGAGATTATATCCATTAACCCCTCCCATCTAAAGATTTATAGCTGCAATAACATTCCTCTCTGTTTTTCCCCTCCCTGTAACAGTGGAGTGAGGGACCCGGCAGCTCCTGGACAGGAGCTGTAGCTCAGTGCTCGCTCTCAGGAGGAAGGAGAGTTCTGGATGTCCCGGAGGCAGCAGCAGTTTTGTGATGTCAGGCAGACCTGGAAGCCGTCCCAGGGCTGGGGAGACCTTGTCCCTTGGGTCCCTCTGTGGGCACTGCAAGGGTGGTGGGAGCCTGAGCTGCCTCTCCAGAGGGATGTGGTCTCTCCTTGTGCATTCATCACCCTGTTCTTCCTCCTCCTCCCCACTCTGCTGCACTGCACAGGCCCTGGGAGATTTCTAGGACCTGCTCAGCTGCCCAGATATCTGGTGTTTGCATCTTTTGCCTTTCATAATCTGGAAATTTTTTTTATAACTGGTGTTGACTTTAATTTAAACTATTAGGCAAACCCCTGAATACAGATGCAATCATGTCCCCCCCCAGTGCGTGCGCTCGCCACGTTAATTATGATGTCCTCATTTCCGTCTCACTAGGGGATCTTATCACAATGGCGGGGGCCGGGCTGAGCTTCATTTAATAAAAGCTACTTCAAACTGTCAGCTGAGAGCAGGCGATGCCGGGAGGCCGGGTGCATGCACAGTGAACCGATGGTACCCAGCGTCAAAGCTGGGGATGGCCAGAGGCTCCTCTCCCTGGCCATAGGATCTTGTGATTATAATGAAACTGAAAAACCCTTCAAGTCTTGGGGACCCCTGAAGCAGGTTCTTCCATCCCAAATGCCTCAGACCTGGTAGAACTCATGGGATTTGTGTTGCCTTGTGGCACCCATTCAGGTGGCCCAGCTTCCCTCTGCACATTTCCACTGATGGCAGAACATTTGCCCCTTTTGGCCAGTGGTATGGGCATGGAATTTTGGACCAGTCTTGAACTGGGATCCCATGATGCTGGGTACAGTCCAACTGCTTCACAGAAAGCACCAGGTTTGAAAGAACAATGCTGTAAATGGAAACCCTCGAAGTTCTCCCCTGCGGTGGTTGCTGACCTGCGACAGATATTTAGCTCCCTGCTCTCTGCCGGCAGTGAGGACGCTGCCAGCTCTGGCAGTGCCACAGGGATGTGGGGATATCGTGGTCATGAGCACCAACTCCTCAGCCAGATTTGGGAGAGAAGTGAATGTCTGGTGGTGCTGGAGATCCAAAGCAACCACATCAGCTGGAGACCAAGGCCTTTTGGTGCACACAGTGGCCTCCTGTTTCTCTGGCTGGACACTGGAGAGCCCTGAGCCTCCCAGGCATTGCAAAGGGGAGCTGACTCTGCACCGCGGGAGATCCCAGCTCAGCTCTGCCCGTGCTCCATGTGCCTCCTCCCGTGTGCATCTCTGCCTCGCTTCCCCCAGGAACCCAGCAGGAAAAAGACAGGAAACAGATGTTGTGTTAATTTGTGCTCAATTAATTGTGACGACTTCCACACCCTCTGCAGCGCTGTGTTGCGCGCACACATCGGTGCGAGAGCAGGGAGCTGGCTGGGTCCCGCTGGCCCCGGTGCTGTACCTGCCATGCTCAAGCTTCAGGGCACCCCCGTACCCCTTGGCCAAGTGGCAGGAGTGTGTCCTGGGTGTCACAGCACTTCCTACAGGCTCATCTCAGTGGAAGCTGAAGCATAACAAGAACAGTGCTGCTGCTCTCCCCTCCAGCAGAGCACACAGGCAGCCTGACCACTTCCCATGTTGTCCAGCTGAGTGCTGGGGTGCAGAGCAGGTTCCCAGTGGTCCCAGGACCCAGGATGACCCTGAGCATTTCTGGAATTCAGAGGGTGATTTTTTAAAAGAACCAGAAATATTTTTCTCTCCTGGCAGTGACTTGACTTTCACACCCTTTGCCACCATGTTCCCCTTTCATTGAAGTCTGCACCTGAAACTGCTGCCTTCTCCAGGTTGCTTTCAGCTCTTTAGGAGTGAGAAGCAGAGTTTTCTCCTAAAGGTGGGATTCTGGGGGAATTTTGAAGATGTACATCACTGAAGCAGCTGCTCTGATCACTAGCAGAAGGCACAGGTTGGGGTCCTTCTAATCTTAGGGTTAGGGTCCTTTTTCCCAGGTCAAGGAGGTTAAATGAGGAAACACTTTCCCATCTGAGAGGGGAGAGGGGAGCTGGCTGTCTTACAGGTATCGCTGATAAATCTCTTTCCACTATCCTTTACTCTCTGGAGGTACGATGCCTTCCCCCAGCTGTGTCCTGTCCCTGCAGCGCTGGTGGCCACACAGAGATGCTGTTGGGTGCTGGTCCCAGCAGATCTGCACCCTTAGTCTTTCACAGCTGAGCATCAGACCCCTTCTCTCTGGGCTGCCATTGGCTTTGCATCTGCAATGGAGAATGGGTCACCACTTGCATACAAAAATGCCAGTTTCACCCATCAGAACAAGCCCAGAGGTTTATTTTAAACTATTTTCAAGGCTACTTAAAAGATCCGTTTTTCTGCCCTGTGCACCACTGCTGGAGCTTTGCTTGGCTCCCCGGCCAACGCACAGACCTGCAGGGTGGGGGCTGCTCCCCATCAGCTGCCTTCAGTAATGCAGGCAGGGCCGGCAGCCTGAGGAATGGAGGTGGTGGGGCTGTGGGGTGATGGTTTGGCAGGCAGGACATGGAGTGCAGCAGCGGGGCCAGGTCCTTCCCCAGCGTCTGCAGGGCTGCAGCTGGGGCTGCCCCTCACCGCTGGACTCAGGCAAGGTGGTGGGACTCGGGCATCTTCAAAGAATGTTGCTGAGACCAGGGAAAAGTCAGAAGGTCTGAAGTCCTCCTCTGCTTCTCTTCGTCCTCCTCCAAGAAGAATTCAGGTGTCCCAGACCCCTCCAAGTGATGGGGGTGCCTGGTTTGGACAGGGACATGGGCTGAAGCTCCCAGAGAAGGAAAGGCCTGTGTGTCCCAGTGAGGGGCTGGTAGGGCTGAAGAGGGTGGAAAGGAAGACACATGAGGCAAGAGTGAACCCCCAGAAGTGTCCTGTAGGTCCCGACAACTGAGTTCAACTTGTCCCTCAACTACTGAGCTCATTTGTATCCAAAATCTCACTATGCCTTCTCACTTTGCATCGGTCAAAACCACTTAGTATCCCTCCCTTGTGTGACACAAATGTCCCTGTTCCCTCCTAACTCACCCAGTGACTCCTCAGACCACCCCTCCATCACAGTCCTTCTTGCTTCCACCTGCTTTTGCCCAGCACACCCTCCACAAGCTCACCCTGATGCTCCTGCTACACCGAATTTTAAATCCAGAGCTACCAAGCTCTAAGCCTTAGGTTCCCAGATCCAGCCCCCAGTTCAGCTTCTATGCTGGACTGACAACTGTGGGCTCACACTGAGAACCAGTGCTGACCTCGTCTTGCCTGGGCAGAAGGGGGGGTCTGTGCCCCATGGACCCCCATTTCTTGCTGGAAGTCCTGTGTTTGCTGCGTGATTCCTCTTCACTCCATGGTATGCATCCCAAAATTTATTCTCCATCTGGAAAACAGTCCATTTAGTTTGTGCATGGAGATGGCATGAGCCAGAAGAGATCCAGGTGAACATCATGCAGGTGCCTTCCTCCTGCTGCTGTGACCAGCAGGTTGAGCAACGGGAAAAGGGATTTGCAGACATGGTCTAGGGGGTTTGGAGCCCTTCAAAACACACGCTGCCATCAGTTTCTGCCATCAGATCAGCCTCTTGCAAGCATTCTCACCTGTGAACAGGGGTGCACTTCATTCACCTTCATCAGGGTGGGGTGTGAGAGTTGCTGCCCAGATTAGCACTGAGTAAACTCTGCTCATCAGCATTTCCCTTTGGCCTATGGTGGCAGTGATCTCTCTTCCAGATGCAGAGATAGCTTTTCATGGGGTGGGTGGTGGCACAGACTCCTGCTTGCCCCGTGCTCAGCTGGTGTTCAGGATGACCTGTTCTCTCTCTGTCCTGCAGTGGGATTCAATCAATGAAATGGATGAATTTTTCAGCCCCATCCACACCTACCAGGTCTGTAATGTCATGACCCCCAACCAGAACAACTGGCTACGGACCAACTGGGTTCAACGGGACGGTGCGCGGCGGGTCTACGCAGAGATCAAATTCACACTGCGGGACTGTAACAGCATGCCAGGCGTGCTGGGAACCTGCAAGGAGACTTTCAACCTGTACTACCTGGAATCTGACCGAGACCTGGGCACCAGCACCCGGGAGAGCCAGTTCACGAAGATCGACACCATCGCAGCTGACGAGAGCTTCACCAACGTGGACCTGGGGGTGAGGCGCCTGAAGCTGAACACGGAGGTGCGGGGCGTGGGGCCGCTGAGCAAGAGGGGTTTCTACTTGGCCTTCCAGGACATAGGTGCTTGCATCGCCATCGTTTCGGTGAGGGTGTACTACAAGAAGTGCCCAGCAATGGTGAGGAACCTGGCGTCCTTCTCTGAGGCTGTGACTGGGGCAGACTCATCCTCCCTGGTGGAAGTGCGGGGAGAGTGCGTAGGCCACTCGGAGGAGAGGGACACCCCCAAAATGTACTGCAGTGCTGAGGGAGAATGGTTGGTGCCCATTGGGAAGTGCGTGTGCAGTGCTGGCTACGAGGAGCAGCGGGATTCCTGCACAGGTGAGTCCCTGCCTCTCATTCACGGTGCCTGCAAGGGGAGTGATGGCTGCAAGGGGCTCTTTCCTCTCAGAGGAAGGGCTGAGGACAGACACCTGCTCACAAAAACTTTGAAAGCCAGCCTCTGTGGAGGCCAAGCACTGTCAAGCCTTTGCTGGTCTGCTCTGTGCTTCCAAAATGTGTTGCTGGTAGCACTGGGGAGCTCCTTGGAAGCTTCTATGAGCTTGACAGTGGCAGGTCTTGGTGCACAGGTCATGGCTTTGGGATGGGGGCTGCCCTGGCTCCGTCTTCCCCTACTATGAAGCGCATGGCTCAGAAACCCCAGCCCGGTGCCCCCAGCAGATCTCTTCCACCACACTCCAGCAAACCACAACTTGGCCTCTCCAAAGTGCCCCACCACTCACTTCCCTTTGCCAGAGGGTTTGAAAGAGAGGAAATCAAAAAGGAAAACATCAAGCTTTTATGAAACAAGGTTATCGCATCCATCCATCACCCATCCGGGGGGCTGCTGCAGAGACCTGCCGTCTGGGGGTGCCGGGAGCCTTCCCGGGGGCCTCCGGTGCCGCTGGGCAGGCGTCAGGCTGCCGACTGTACAAACTGCGATAAGGAAGCAGGGTGACCAGCAGCAGCCGTGCACCAGGCACGGGGATGTGTGTGTACAGAGCACGGTGCTCAGGTCCCCCGTGAGAGCCCACCGCACAGATTTGTTTGCTCTCGGTTTCTTTATGGGAGGTGTTGAGGGGAGCAGCACAAATAAGAGTACAAGGCTTTTGTTTGAGTTTCATAGAAATGTCAAGTGGAACATTTGTCTTAGGGACACTTGACGCAAGGTTAGGACGTCCGACGCCAGGCTAGAACGGATCCAGGTGCTGTGGGGACTGCGCCAGCCCCGGGGGTCCCGAGCTATGCAGAGTGGGAAGGACGAGCAGAATAAATGCTTCTATCAGAAACTCCCTCTGCCCTCAAACAATTGATTTGAAAGTCATCTTGGGGTAGATCTGATAAGTCAGAAAGGGTCGTCTTCTTCTCCCAGGTTAAAGAGTGGGGGTGAAATGTGCGTGGGACCAGTCATGTGCTGTTGTGGGAGGGGGCAGTGACACGGGCCACCTGGACGGCTGGGTCACAGCCCCACCGCTGCAGGGAGCTGTGAGCTGGAGATGTGGTCTGCCCAGGAGATCACCAGCCCAAAACCCGGAGGCAGAAGGACGCCCTGGCATCAGTACTGTGCTCAGCTCACCTCTTTGCCTGTTTCCTTGAACACATCTGTCCCTCTCCTGAGAGCTGATTCTCTGCCCTCCTGCCTTTTTCTGGTGGGATTGTCCCTGCCCATGGGCACAGCACAGCAGGAAATGTGTTCCAACCTGTGCCCCTGCATGGGGTGGGCACAGGCAGATGGACTCAGACCCACACTGCTCAACCAGCAATGCTCTTGGGTGAAGCTCTCCAGGGCTTGTGGCATCAGAAACAGGACAGAAGTGTCACTGGGCTTTGTCCAGCCTCGGAGGGAAAGGTTCAGTATCCTCTTGCCCTTCTGCCTTCCCTGTCCCACTTATCCTCAGCAGCTGCTTTCATAGCAGAGGGAGTTTGGTAGCCCAGTGTCAATGAGCAGGGACAGCACCTCCATCCTGGCATCTCCTTTGGTGGGTGTGGAGCCAGAGTACATGTATTTACACACAAAACCAAACAGATACAAATCTCTGATCTAAACTTCTCGTGGTTGATTGGTGCAGAGTTCATTTTTCATGATGAAAAGTGCCTTTCTGGAATGATTTATAACCCCAGCGGATCTGTCGGAGTTGGAAATTAGCCGTTTTAATTGTCAGACAGACAAAACCAGGATTCCAGTGGCTGCTGCCCCAGCAATTTTTCATTCTCCATTACAGGAATGAGATGATATAAATCACTCCTTGTGGCCCTAATAATCTTTCTATAAATATCAGGGAAATTCATTTTTTGCTTGGGGGGAAAAAAATTAGAGAGAAGATACTTTGCCTTTATAGCAGTGTTTAAAATGTGATTCTAAATTAATTTCCTTTCGCCTTTCACAGCCGGACGCCTTATTTGTCAAAGCTAAAGATGTTTGAACAGTGGAGGTTTCTCCCCCTCCTCTTTAATGTTCATTTTTCTAAGGACCTGCCAGAGTGATGGAAGACAGTTCAGGAAACCAGATCATGGCCAGGGCTGCTCCCAGCCCTTTGGAGAAGGACAGCTGTGCCAGAGAGCTGGGAAGGACAGAGTGAGGTGGGACATGGTGTAGGATGTGTAGGAACCTGAGGAACTTCTCTGCCTCTTGTCCCCTTTCCTCTCAGATGTCATCTTGGATGTCCCTTTGTTTGAGCATGAGTGGGGCACCTGGGATCTCTGACCCCTTGCACTTACCCCCATGGGACCCACACGTTTGATCTTGCGATGTCCTGGTGTTTGCTGTAATGAGGGGCAACTTCCATGCAATCAGGGGGGTCAAATCTCAACCCAGGGGCACCAGATTAGGACCATGCTAAGGATGCCAGCTAGCCTGGCATCGGATGTGTCACAGCCCTGCATTGCACAGACATTTGGCCCCTGTATCTGTGCCACCACATTTATTTTCAGAGGCACAAGACCCGTTTTCCAGCTGTAGCTGGGCACGGGTGCTGCAGTGCCTTACTGCGCAGAAACCAGGTTTGAGCGTGAGTTACCACTGCTGGTGCTGGGGTCCTGGGGTCTGCCAGCTCCTCATATTTCCTTCTAGTCCCGTGGCATCTCCTGTCACAGCTGCCCCATGGATGAAACCCCTCAGGGTCTCTCCTAGGACAGCACAGCCCCGCTGTCCCGCTCACTTGTCCCCTCCATTTTCAAGGCTCTGAAGGACTTTGCTTCCCTCACCCACGTCATCCACAGCCAGCCTCCCATGTGCTGCTCCTTCCTTCTTGCAATGCATCAGTCCACAGGAAGACATGTTAGGATCTCTTACACACAGCAAATGGGAACTGCTCTGTCTAAATAGCAGAATAAGCCATAGCGTAAGTGAAAAGGATCTGTCCCAGCAATTTGTCAGATAAGAAGACAATCAGCATAATTCACCTTATTTATATGCAGCTGCTGTCCAGGACAAATAGAGACCAATTTCAATAAGGTCAGTGCAATTAGGGAAATGAGAAAGGGAAGCACTTTAATCCTGGGTCTGCTTCTGTGGGAAAGGAGGAAACCCACAAGCCGCCTCCTCAAACAGACAGGAGGCTGAGAGCTGGGACATGTGTACCATGTCCTGTGGGTGGACGGAGAGCGGACAGAGAGGCTCCGGCAGGGAGGACAGGGGCTCTTCACCCACAGCCTTCCCACCAGCCCTGGACAGCCGCTCTTTGGGGATGGCTGC
The DNA here is from genome assembly GCF_964273445.1 of Streptopelia decaocto. Classification (NCBI taxonomy): domain Eukaryota; kingdom Metazoa; phylum Chordata; class Aves; order Columbiformes; family Columbidae; genus Streptopelia; species Streptopelia decaocto. Next base: position 955,198 of record NC_138675.1, on the reverse strand, counting down.
TGGGCTCCTGAGCCACCAAAGCTTTGGGGCCATGGGGTCAGCCTTTTAGAGTGGATCCGAATTATTCTTTGGGCTATGCCTGTCACCAGCTCTCAGTGAGAAAAACTAGAAACCTGGGATAAAAATCTGTTTAGCTGACTGCAGGTTGTACATGCACTGTGTTGGTTTGGACTGCTGGTAGCAGTGCCATGGTTATGGATCATGGTGATGCTCTTTGGGAGCTGACATAATCCCATCCAGCCACCAGCCACGGAGATGTCCGGGAGCATGGAATCTCCCAGGAAGCATTTTCTTTAGTGAACAAATGAAAAAGGGTAAAACAGAAGGGACAGGCCCCTTTCCCTGCTGTCAGAGCGGGTGATGAACCTTTGGCAGAGATGCAGTTCCCAAAGAACATCTTAGTGGTATATCTGTGGGTTTCAGGACCAGGACTCACTGTTTAGACATTTTTGTAAAAAGTTTGGGACCAACTTACCCTATGAGCGTCCTGATTGCTCTGGCTGCTTTCCCTCTGTCGTGCTTTGGGGTTTCAGCTTGGCTGTTGTCTTTGGCTGGAAAACAGTGATGAAGGAGCAACAATTAAGCAATTACTGCTCCACCAGCCCATTTACACATGAGGAGAGGTGTTTGTGGCTTGCCAGGGCTGAGTGAGAACACCTACCAAACAGGGGTCTGATGTGTGTAGCTGAACAAGGATCTGGCCCTGGGATACACTTTAACCAGCTCTGCTTAAGACAAGAACATGGCCTGTGTCCTCTGGACAAACAGAAGAGAGGGAGCCTGTCACTGCCTGGACCCTTTCCCATCCAGCTACCAAACTAAGGAAAGATGGGTAGCGGAGGAGGACTGCTGGCTGCTCATGGATGAGTCCCTCTGGTACTGGGCTCTCTCGTGCCTCCCGTGGCACACAGCTGATGGAAATGGATCTGGAGAGTCTGGTTGGCAATCTGGAAGCCAGTTATTTTTTTTCCAGTTGGTGGGATTCATGCTGATGAACAAATAAGCAAATTTAATGTACCTTAAACCTTCCTCGTGGGCAACTTTAATTGAGCAATTAAAGCACCACGGCATTGTTAATTAAGAGGAGAAAACACCCAGCTTGGTAATTATATGCTTGTGAATACAGTTTTGCATGCATGGACCTTTATGAAGAAAGTCAGTGGAGACTGGCGTCCTAGCTGGCAGGGCAAGGTGGGAGCAGAGCTATAGATGTGAGAGAGAGGAAAGCTCCATCCAGCTGTGCCCCATCACCATGTACCATCTGGTGGGCACAACTCTGGCCACACAGGGTCAGGGTGAGTCTTAACATCACCAGGGGACAAAATGACGCAGGAGGGCAGGGCAGGACAGGTCAGAGGCACAGACACCAGCGGCGCTGGGCAATGACCTGCAGCCCCAGTGGCAAACCTTTTCAGCTGTGTGAACAGATGTGGTCCAGATGCTCATGTCAGAGGGAGGTCGAGGGAGGTTGTTCCTCCCGCTCTGCTCTGCCCTGGGGAGGCCCCATCTGCACAACTGGGGCCAGGTCTGGGCTCCCCAGTTTCAGAAGGACAAGGAATTACTGGAGAGAGTCCAGCGAGAGTTACAGAGATGCTGAGGGCTCTGGAGCATCTTTGTGATGAGGAGACACTGAGAGAGCTGGGGCTGTTGAGCTGGAGAAGAGAAGCTGAGAGGGATCTGATCAATGGATCAATATCTCAGGGTGGGTGTCAGAGGATGGACCAGACTCTGTTCATGGTGCCCAACGCCAGGGTGAGGGGCAACGGGCACAGACTGAAACACAGGAGGCTCCATCTGGAGATGAGCAGAAACTTGTTTGCTGGGAGGTGCCAGAGCCTGGCCCAGGCTGCCCAGAGCGGGTGTGGAGTCTCCTTCTCTGAGACATTCAAACCCCCTGGGCCCACCTGTGTGATCTGCTCTGTGACCCTGCGCTGGCAGGTGGGTTGGACTGGATGGTCTCCAGAGGTCCCTTCAACCCCAAGCAGTTTGTGATTCTGTGAAGGGGAGGAAAGGTGGAGGCACGAGACCTGCTCTCCTTGGGCTGGGGTGCGAGGGGACAGACCCGCACTGCAGGTGGGGATGCTACTTGCCCCTGGGTCTCTGCCCAAGAAGACCCCAGCCTGTGCTCCCTTCCTCTGGTGCTGGAGGGGTGGAGGAGCATCAGGGAGGAGGAGAGGTGTGCTGCAGGGTTAAGGGAGCCCACCAGAGCCTTGCTCCATTCCCTTCTCTCCCCAAACTCCTTATCCCTTTCTAGGTCAGAGATGCTCTGAGAAGCCTCAGGCTTCTCTCTCCTTTTTTTCAGCTAACAGGTATTTTCCAACACATGTAAGAATACCACAGAGCAACCATGAGCTCCTTATGTTGTGTCTTCACATGAAACAGCCATTACATACCGCTCAGTTCGAAACAGGACACTGGTCTTGCTGACTGTAAGAAAACCCCCTTTTTCCAGGCTCTGAGTTACACGGGACCCCTAAAAATGTGCCTGAGTGTCACACTTGTCTCTGTCAGCAAACCTGGGATTTCAGTGCACCCATTATCAGGCTGGGCTCCACCTCCCTCAGTTGCTGCTTGGAAGCATTTGTCCTATACATCAAGGTGACAGATAAATATATGTTAAAACACTCTGCCACTGCAACTCCAGACGAACGCGTTGGAATACATTTCACATTTCTTTGCAGACTGGTGCAGATTTCAAGGAGACTTTCTATGCAAGTCCCAGCGCACACGTGCCAGCTCTGAGCCGCAGGCTTGGTGGCCGTGTTGCACCTCGGTGACACCTGCTCAGTGTCCCGTGTCGCTGGCAGGACACCAGGCTGTCACACCCGCCACACGCACCAGTGCCCTGGGTGCCCACCACTCAGGGCTTCTGCCAGGAGCTACCAGAACAAACCTCCGAAGGGCAGGAGCAGCGATAGTTTTGAAGATACGCTATAGGACTTGTGCAGATGTGGTTTCAGTGATGCCAGGCAAGAAAATCAAAGAAACATAGTGACTCACGAGATTTTCATTATTGCTCTGCAAGCCAGTCAGCTGCTTTGTAAAATACAGGCAATACTGCTGGCAAGATTATATCGCCTTCAGTTTATCCCATGTGAAGCCCCACACCCTAAAAAATAAGAAAGAAAACAGTTTGTTTTCCAAACGCATAAGCTAGGACTGTTCAGGATCCAGATACCAGACTTCAGATGGGAACAAACTGCAAAGAAGCTGTGTCAGAGCCACTAATTGTTTGCAAGGTTTGGGCTGGACTTTAGGAAAAACTTGTTCCCCTGGAGGAATATCCATCCCTGGGAAGGAATCCTTGGATTCACACTTGCCTCATGCCAGCGCTTCCATTTTATAGTCCCAGACCAAGCTGCTAATTAATCTGTTTGTATCCCAGGTCCACTGGGCTGTCTGTGCAGGACTAACTCAGCTCAGCGAGCCCGCTGGAGACGGCAGTGTGTAGGACAAGGTGATCTCGGTACTTCCAGCACCTCCACTACCTCTAAGAAAGTGGCCCAATTGAATTTCCTAGGGAAAAAAAGAAAATAAAGAAAAGAAAAAAAAAGGGGGGGGGGGGGGGGCGGGAAGAGGGTGTCGAGGGTTTAGATTGCGGGGTGACAAAACCCTGGCAGATGTATTGTTAACCTCCTCTCCCCCCTTCAGCTCCTCCCTCTCCCCTCTTCCCACTTAGGACAGGCCTTCGGGAGGGAAAGAAGGACAGAGAGAAGAGAGCTGAAAGAATTAAAAATATTTTACTAATGCTACTGATAAGAATAGAGAAAATAATACAAAATATACAAAACCAATCTTGAAAGTCTCAGCAACTGCAGAGCTGGCAGCCGAAGTCCTGTACTGGACTCTGCAGCCAACCGGAGCTGGATTCAGTCTGTCACTGGCCTCAGTTCGCAGGGACAACTAGCAAGGTCCTCTCCTAATGTCGGCCACAGGGAAAGGGAAAAGGAAAAGGGATGAGATCCTCGTGATCTCCCACTTTTATATGAAGTATTCACCTGAATGGAATGTTATACACAGTTGGTCAGTTTCTTGGTCGCCTGTTTCTCGTTGCCCCTCCTGCGAGATGTCCATCCAGGCTTATCACTAAGTTCGCATTCCATTGCTATGTTTACCAAAACATGTATCTGGTTCTCCAGGAAAATGCAGCTAATATGAAGCTTCAGCTGACAGGCAAATTCACTAAAAGAGAAACTTGTTTTTTAACAAACGCAGGACAGAGTGGAAGGCAGCTTTTCCCAAGACCTAAAACCATATTTTTTTTCCTGGTTAGAAGCAAAGAAAAAGGACAAAGATGACTGCAGAGCTGCCCCTTCTCCACCAACAGAACGTTTTTGTGCCTGCCATAATATTTTGTTGTTTGGCACTTTTCCTCTGAGTTTGCTGTGTTTAGCCACTGACACAGAAGAAGGGTGAGAACAACGCCAGGCTGGAGTTCAGGGTATTGATGGGGATGAAACAAGTTCTGTTTTTTCTCGGTAGGTCTCTATAGTCCCTGTAAGAACTACCAAAGAGCAGCTGGAATGTGATGGATTGATCTGGCAGCATTCAAACACCTCCACCAGTTTTGGAAAGTTGTTTTGTTGGGTTATTTTGTTTGAACTCTTCTGCAGAATTTGGCCACGTTCGCATCATGAACACTGGATGACCAGTGTGCAGGTGTTCGGGAAGCTGTTGATGGGGAATTTAGAAGAAGTCTGCTAGAAAGACCTGGCATTCTGCATCTGTACTCACAAAGGAGATGGTGCCATGCGATGGCAGGCTGGGGACCTTAAATTCTCTACCAGCATATTCAGAGGCTTGGTGTGATCGCTTTGCAAGGGGAAGATGCTCCTCATTCCCACAGAGCAGTAGGTCTGTGCCCAAAATTTTTCTGCGCTTGGCATGAGATAAACATCCCATCCATGCCACTGCTTCTTGTGTGATGACTTCTTTCCCTTTCTGGAAACAAGATGCTGCTGCTGACACTTGTCTGTGCAGAAGGAAGGGATCCAAAAGCTGGTGGTGCTCAGCTGTGTGGGGGCGAGGGCTGTGCTGGCCCCCGCGATGCTCTTCTCTTGCTTCTGCTGGAGTGCTGGGCACCCTTATGCTAAAGCTCAGCCCCTGTATATATCCATAGCTCTATGCACATGGTGAGACAGCTCACAAACCCCCCAGAACCGCATGCTCGTTCCCACAGGGACTGGGATAAAATCCTTGGTGGTTTTTTTGTCCTTTCTTCATTTATATATCTTTGATCCCTGAAGCCTTGCAGCAAGGATACCTGCAAGGGTGGCTCCCACTCAGCCCTGCTCCTTCCTGAACACATTGTTTTCTGGGTTTGTTTTTGGTCTGGTGAAAGCTGCAGGTTTTTTTCACAAGCCTTGGATAGTTCTATCTAAAACCCTCTGACAAATCTGAGTTTTGGAAACAGCTTTTTTCTAATTCTAGCATTGGGCCACCTGTTCCCATCTGACTCCTGAAAGCTGTAGCATTTCCCCAGATAAGCTTTATAAAAAACTCTTCACTCCGAGAACGTGCCAGGCTGTCTCAAATGTATAAGGCTGCACAGTGTCACCTCGATATCCCTCCCACAGAAGGACATCTGCACCTTTCTTTAAGGATGTAGGGAGGAAGAGCAGGGCAGAGTCAGGGATGCTTTCAGCAGAACTGATTTCAAGCCAAGAGGCAAGTCCTGCTGATTTTTCTATGGCAGCACCAAGCAGAAGCCCAGTTTGGGATGCAGCCAGTCTGGACCACCATGGTTTCAGTTTGCCCAGCACTACAAGTGGGATTACTCCACTTGGAAGAGCAAAGTCCTCCTTACGTAACTGTCCTGGTGGCTGTGAAATCGGTGTGTGGAGCAAGAAGCTGTGCATGTCACCTTTTGTTGGATGTGCCATTTGCTCACAGACTGATGTGCAGGGTTTTGCTGGATTTGCACAATCTTCATGGGTGAAAATTCCCCATGTTCCCCTCTCCGTAATACCCAGGGGTGTGAAGGAGTGTGAGATGATGTGAATTGAGGGAAGAAGGGCCAAGCAGTGAGGTGAGGGGGAGTCTGGGGTGATATGAGACAAGTTCAAGTGGGTAGAGCAGTGGGATGGGTTGTAGGTAGTGCTGGGCATGGGAAGGGTTGTGAGCTGTGAGAAGGGGGTGCAAGGTGGGAACTGGGCTGTGTGAAGGGATGTAAGGTGGTGCTCTGGTGCAGGAGGTAAGGCAGGAATCCGGGGTGCAAGATAGTGCAGGGGCCAACAGCACGCAAAGGATGGGCAGAGCATCAGCTGTGAGGCAATGCATGATTTGGGGAATAAGGGTTTATCTGAGAGATCCAGCCCAGCCAGCCCCCAAAACCCCCTTCAGATCACCAGCCAACCTGGGGACAGAGCCTGCGCTGACGTGGGACTGCAGGAAAAGGGGAGCACAGCCTTGCAAAAACACAGGGTTTGGGGCAATGAGACAGATGCATTTTTTTGAAGACATAACTGAACAAGATGCTTCTGTTTCCATGTCTGTCACGTGGGAGCTGAGATTGGAGGCATCATGCTGAAACAAGATTGAAAGAAGCTGGGATTTTGTGCTTTAGCTTCTCCCACAGCCTGCAGGGCTCTGGGACTGGTCCCTGTCCCTGTCTGTCACAGTGGCTTGACATCCTTACTTCCAGCTCTATCTCTTCTCAGCACCACTAAAATGAAGACAAACAGCTGCTGTTCTGGTTCTTGCTGATGCCCAGCTTTGTTGCAGGGTCAGGGGTGGGGGCAATTGGTGGCACTGGTACCACAGAGCTGCCCCATGCACCCTCCCAACTGCACTCTCACCCTGCCCAAACCTCATGGGCCGAGGATGAAGCTGAGAGGGTGCAACACAGGGTCAACGCTCACATTTGCAGCCCCACCAGAGCAGCCCTTGGTGGTCCCTCTGGGGCCACCTGCAGAACACTAGTCCCAGATGGTGACTTCGGACTCAGAAGAACAGCTCATTCCTGGCTAACATATCCTCGACAGGTTCATCTATCATCTCCTGAGCTCTGCCAGCTTATTAGCAGATGTTGTCCTGTTCCCAGAGGATGGAGAGGGAGGGAAACAAATGGACTGAGCTACAGATGGCTGACAGAGCCCTCCCTATACTCGCAGTTTCTGAGACAAGCCTGATGCTCCGGGGCACTGTGGGCAGGTGATGCATACGAGAGTGGGGCAGTGGGCTGGGAAAAACCCACAAGATGTGCTGTGCAGGGGTGGGATCAGTTGCAGCCACATGGAATTGACCCCGACAGGCTGGGGTGATAATTAAGGAATCACTTATGAAGTAGAGGTCTGGAGATCTGCTCTGCCAAGCACAGGTTTAGTGCTGGTTTGTGTAGGCTCTGCCCATGACACTGGGACCAGCCAAGTGTCAGGGCTGTAAGTTCAGTGTAGATGTGCAAGGCCTTAGCGGGGCTGAGGACAAAGGTCTTCTGCTGTCCCACGTGCACGGCGAAACCACACTGCGAGACGAAACTGCAAGGACAGGCAGCCTTGGATGGGCTTCGCAAGGGGAATGGCACTGCTGGTAGCGGGTCCACAAAGAGGCAGGATCCAAGATCCTCAGACACGGAGGTACCAGCTACATAAAATAATAAGAAAAAAGGAAATCCCCACTTTTTGCAGGGCTCCTGGCAGGGAACTTGGGGCAGGTGGCAGCAGCTGGTTGCAGTGAAGACAACAGGACACTTCTGCACCTTCCTGGTGGGTGCCTTCGGATTTTCTGTGGCTTCAATGTGTGATACAACCATGGCTGTAGAGCCCTGTAGATTTTATACCTGGTGTGCCTGACTTAATTTTTCTCATTGGCCCCTTCTCTGCTGATTTGCTCTTACACACGTCATTGGCGTGGAATGAGGGAGCTGAATCCAGAGCAGGACATGCCTGTCACCCTGTACTGTAGGGATTTCAGATCTTGTGCAGGTTCCAAACTGGTGCCCTGCCTCCCGTACCTGTGAAAGGCTTTGTGTGTGAGTCCTGCTTGCATCCAAGCAAGCACCGAGGCACACGAAGGAGTGCGATGCCACCCAGAGCAGTGCCTGCCCCAGCCCCAGTCACTCTCCAGGTCTCCTCACATACTTGTGCTGTCCAGGTGCTGGGACGTGGCTCCCAACGGCTCAGCACCGTGCACAAATTCACCTGTAATTTGTCATTTAGGATAATTTTCCCCCTGAGTGCATCTAAAATGATTGTGAATCATTGCTATAGGTAATTAACGGGGTTTTTTTTTTACAGCATTAAATGCTAAGTAATTGCAATTGCTTGGTGCAAATCTGCTGTGCTTCGTGTTCTCATCCTTCCCACTGGCATGTCTCTCCACACCTGATATAGCACCGATTTCTCTGTCCTTAATTAAATATTGGTGAGGGGAATCACTCCAGTGCCTCTTGAATCAAGTGTCCCTGGTACCTGGTTCCTGCACCAGTAGAGATGAGGGTGATTTGCAGGTTTAAGGGAGGGTTCGCACAACAAGGTGAAGGCAGCAAATCCTGGAACGCACACTGGGCAGCAGGGACCCGTTGCTCAGCTCCCATCTGGTAGGCCATGCTCGTGCCCTGTCTTCATCCTTTCCCACATGGAAAAGCTGGGAACTTCTCTTTCTTAGAGATTCTCCCTCCCCTCCAGCTGGCTATCTCACAAATTTGTCCCCACCTGGGAACAGGGTGTAACAGCAGTTACACCCAAAACCAAGGTGTTGCAGACTGGAGGGTGTTGCAGCATCACGCAGAGACCCTGTCTCTCTGGGTGTGCAGCACCACGAGGACCAGTCAGCACCAGAGCTTGGTAAATGTCCAGGGCTGTCCTTAGTGTGGATGCCTGGGGGCAGCAAACCTGTGCTCCCATTTCTGTCTCCCCTTCTTTCCATTCTGATGCCCCTGAGGAGGTGACAGGTGTCGAGAGTGACGAGGAACGAAGCCAGCTGTGAGCTGCTGCGATTTACTCGTGAGTCACATCTGCCTTCCCTTGCATCCCTGAGTTTGGGCATTTCTGCTCCTTGTTCTGATGCCCTTTGGGGAGTGGAAGAGCAGGAACTTAGGAACAAACTCTGGAGCTTTGTTTTTTCCAACCTGCTGTACCAAGCTGTGGTACCAACCTGCAATGCCAACATCTGTGGCATGGGCAGCATGTGTACATCCTGCTGATGGTATTGCTCCCCTGTCTTTAAAGCAGCATTCAGTGCAAAACTCCCCCAGAAGCTGGTGATGGAGACTGAAGAAGGACCAGAAAGCCGCGAGGGATGCAGTGTGCGGCTGGGGCGCTGCCTTCAGCTGCCATTGCTGGAAGTAGCTCAGTTATAAAGAGGCCGTTTTATCACCATGCAGGTGTGATACGTGGTATGTATCAGCCCAGGGAGATCTGTGGAAAGGAAAGGAGTGTTGTTAATAAGAAAACAAATCAGCACCTAGAAGCTGAACAAACAGACAGCAGGGAGGGACTGAGACCACCGGGGATGCTGGATCACAAACAAAACCCTTCTACATGCTTGGAAGCAAAAATTGAGGCTGTATGCAGAGCTGACCGCTGGGGGTAAAGATGGGAAAATTAAGGTATTACTACCTCAGTAGGGAAAAAAAGGAATGAGTCAGAGCCAGGAATAATGCTTCAATCACTGGAAGTGGTTCTAGAAGAATACGGGGATGCAGATAGACCCTGTTTTTCCTTACTTGGAATCGAAATCTGCAAGAGAGGACAAATCCTTCCACCCGAGACAGATACCTGACGTGCCACACGTCACTCTTGAGCTTATCGATTTTTCTAACGAGAGATGAGTTGTTTGTTTGTGTGACAAACGATTCACCCGAGGGGCTGCCAGGAGAGGTGGGGGTAGGACGGAAGGGACCGATGGCAGCCCCTGCGCGGGATGAGCGTGTGCTCCCGCCGCACCGCCCGGCAACGGGGGAGGCACAACAGCTGAAGGCAGTTGTGATGTGAGACTAAACTCAGGCTGGCTCACTCGGCCTTGCTGTCCCTCTGTGGGGAGCAGGCAGCCTGCGTGCTCTGCTGGTTTGCTGCAGCATGAAACCAGAGAGGGTGTTTTCCCTTTGTTTTGTGCAAGAAAACTTGTTGCTTTGTACAGCAGCACAACAGGGGCTTGCAGAGCGACGTGCACCATGTCCCAAGCTTGTAATTCTTGAAACCACGCACATGGATGCTCTTGGTCACCTGGGCACACGCAGCATGAGTGGTGTGGCGAACACTGTGAAGTGAGGACTGTGCTGTAAATTTGTCCCATAAATGATAGCTCTTAGAATAGTTGATGAGGTGGTTTCCAGATCTGCCTGGTTTGTTTGATGTTTGCAGCACACCCTGCCCTGGGGCCAGGCGGTGGCTCAGGGGGTGTCTGCAGTGGGGGAAGCTCTGGGCAGTGGGCACAGGGGCAAGGAGAGCACCTCAAGCTTTGCAGGCAGCTCACGAAAAGCAGAGGCACCCATGTCTGCTTGTGAAACAGTGGGGAACGGGCACCGGGACGGTAGTAAGTACTGACTGGGGGGAAAGACAAAAGCAGTTTTCACAGAGCCCAGTTTCCAGCTGGGCAGCTGGAGGGGGACTCACCAGGGCGCTGGGGAGAAGGGTGGGTTTCCCATGCACTGGCATGGGGGTGAGAGCGGGGTCCAGCTCTGCGCCGGTGGGACGCACCAAGCCGTGGGGTGCTCCTCGTCCAGTTGCATCCCTCTGACCTCTGCCCTTCGCTCCTCTGCAGCCTGCCAGCTGGGGTTCTACAAGTCAGCCCCCGGGGACCAGCTGTGTGCGAAGTGCCCCTTGCACAGCCACTCGGAGAGTCGGGCGGCCCGCGTGTGCCGCTGCGACAGCAGCTTCTACAGGGCGGTGCAGGACCCCCCCTCGGCTGCCTGCACACGTGAGTACCCCGGCTGTACATGGCAGGTGCTCCAGGCTGAGCTCATCATGCACCCGTGTCTCTGTGCGTGCTGCCCACGGTGCTGTAGCAGCCTTTCAACCCTACGTCTCCCTTTGGCACATGAGTTCAGACCCCATGAGCTGTGCTCCCTCACCGCCCGCTGTCTCATCCTGCTGCTCTCCAAACATCCCTGCCCAGAGCCTGCTCCTGCCCCAGGGCCCCTCTGGCCACGGGGCAGGGTCAGACCACGGCTCTGCCGGCAAGCTCGCCCGCTCTCACATCAGCGTGCCCGGTGCTTGCCGGCTGCTCTCCTGTGCAGACATGGGGGGTGATCAGCCCCTGGGAGGCCGAGCATCAGCACGGTGTTGCTGCACTCTCCCTTGCTGGGATGGGTGGTGGCACCAGGTTTGTTACGTGGTTACTGCTCAGCTCTCTACAACAGGCTGCTTTGAGGGGTCTGGTGCTATTAAAAGGGGACAAAATCATCCCAGGAGGACTCTCCTCTCTGCAGTCGGTCCAGGAGGGCAGAGATGCGCGGCTGCTTGCTGCAGCCAGGGTGAAAGGCAGGTCAGCAACATCTGGCTTGTGTTTGCCTATCCATCCACCCAGGACTGTTAACCTCCCCAGGAAATGTGAGTTTAGACGAGTAGGTCCTGCTCTCCACCCTCCAGCCCACGGACACCTTGGCTCTTTCCGCAAAAGCTTCATGCATCCCCATTGCTTCCTGCTTTCCCCAGAGCAAACGTCAGCTCCTGCCTGCCTGGCACTTGGCATCCACATCCAGAGCATTTCATGGCATTTCACCTATCTGTGTCTTAGCTGTCTTCTTTTTGGAGCATTTACCCTACCAGGCAGCTCCTTCGTCCCGGTAGCATCATTTGTATGTGCAGGTACTTTCTGCCCGAGGTGCATCTCTCCATTGATCCCATGATCTGACAGTTCCAACACACATCAGCAGTCCTGGCTCTACCTGAACCTCTGCTTCTTCTCCAGGTCCCCCCTCTGCTCCTGTGAACCTGATCTCCAGTGTAAACGGCACCTCGGTGACACTGGAGTGGGGGCCGCCCCTGGACAAGGGGGGACGCGCTGACATCGTGTACAACGTGGTCTGCAGGCGCTGCGCGGGGGACGCTGGCCCGTGTGAGGCGTGCGGCAGCGGGATCCGCTTCGTGCCCCAGCAGATGAGCCTGGTGCAGGGAGCGCTGACAGTGACCAACCTCCTGGCCCACACCAACTACTCCTTTTGGGTGGAGGCCGTCAATGGTGTCTCCGACCTCAGCCTGGAGTCCAGGAGAGCCGCAGTCGCCAACATCACGACAAACCAGGCAGGTAGGAGGAGCAGACGTGCCCCAGGCTTTGCCTGTGTGGGCTGCAGCGAGAGGCGTCAGGCCGTGTACCACATTGTAAGCCTCTGGGTGCAAACCCCCAGTGTTGGCAGGAAATCCCCTGCGGTCAGGGACGAGGGAAGGGAGGCAGGGTCCCAGGTGACAGGATGCCTGGGTCAAGTAAAAAACAGTCAACTTCTCTGCTTCCCATGTGGTTTTGAAGCTTCAAAACAAGAAGTCCCTCTATAGGCCAAAACGTGAGAAGTAAATAGGCGTGATTCTGTGATTTCACCTTCAATGCCACTAGTAGATAACTTGAGTTTGAATATTGACATGCCAGTGTATCTGCACAAAATATTTATATCCTAAATTAATTTCTTGTATTCAGGGTAACTATTTGTGGGGTGTGTGTGCATAAGGGGGCTTGGACCCACTAAGTCTGTTTTTTCTTATATAATACAAACTTGTTTCATACGTAATGATTATGAGGAGAAACTTCTTCCCGGTGAGGGTGTCAGAGCCCTGGACCAGGCTGCCCAGAGAGGTTGTGGAGTCTCCTTCTCTGGAGACACTCAAACCTGCCTGAACGCATTGCTGTGCCATCTGCTCTAGGTGAACCTGGTTTAGCAGGTGGGTTGGACTAGACGACCTCCAGAGGTCCCTTCCAGCCCCAGCCAGGCTGGGATTCTGTGACTGGCTTGGTGGTGGGCATGGGACCCCCAGGAGGTGTGACCCCTATCCTCTCTGCTGCTGGAGCTGGGTACAGGGACCTGGGGTGGGCTGGAGACAAGCTGCTGCTCAAGGCTGCTCTTACCCTTCTCTAGTTCAGGGTATCCCTGTTGACCTTCCTCTCCCCTCACTTCAGCCTGCAGCTGCTGGTGGAGGCTCCTTTTCTGCAGGAGACAGAGGGCACAGAGAACAGTTGTTTGTTGACAGGAACACTAAGTAGAGCATGAATCTTTCAGGCTGTTCCTCCAGCCTCCTCTCTCTTCCCAAAGGGCCAAGCAGCAGTTCATGTTGTGCTTTTAGTTCACACCGAGGGCAGGCCCTGGCAGGTAACAGCAACCTTTGCTGGGAAAAGTCTCTGTCATGCACGTCTCATCTTTGCAAATCCCTTACTGTGAAATACTCTTTCCCCAGGAAACCCTTCTGAGCAATGGTCTGGCCCAAGTGGGCCAGGATCTTGCTCCAGGCTCACCTGGGCATTTACCCAGAGCAAAGCAGAGCCCAGCTGAGCCCCTTTCCATGGACCACGCTGCAGGCAGAGAGGACAGGGCAGGAACTGACCCTTCTTGTTAATCCCCCCTGCTGGAAACAAACCTGCAGAACTTTCCTGTGGTGCTGAGCCCCTTCTGCTCTAATGGTGGTGGTGCCAGCAGGGGAAACCTGGGGGCCCTCATGGGGTTAGCTCATGACTGGCACAAGAACAAGGGGTTTTGTTATAACACCTGCCCATAGCACTTCTTCAGCACTCTGCTGAGCCCACGTGGAGATGGCTTGGTCCTGCCGGCTCGCTACTGCGTGATCCCTGCAAGTGCCAGCGAGCAGCATTGTCCTGATGCATTGGGGGATGTTCTTGGGATGTGCTGTGTGTTCCCATTTCAACCTCTCTGCTGGAAAGTGGATATGGAGCAGGTGCTGCAAAATCAACAGGGTTGGGAATGTGGTAGTGATTGAAGTTTAGCTGCAGTGCCTGCATGGTGCTCTAGCTGCTGCACATCACGGAGCATCCCTGTGTGCCAGGAGGGGCCGAGGGACCCCTGCTGCTCTGCTGGGTGGCTTGTTCACACTGCGTGCTGGTCACCCCTGTCCCCCCGGCCCCGGCCATCTGAGCAGGGCAGGCACTGGTGCGGCAGAGGTGCCTGGGGCTGTTTGGAGAGATGGCGTTACACGTGCCTGTGGGGTTTAGCAGATTTGCACCATCCCACCCTGTCCCAGCTCCCTGGGTTCCTGTGTCCCAACAGTTATTTCTGCTTCTCAGAGGAGCCAGCCCGAAGATGAACTTAGCTAAAACTAGTGCCTTTCTGTCCCTGGGAGCCCCACTTCTGTCGCAGCCCCTGCAGCCTCTTTTGGTCTCTGTGCTGCTCCAAAGGACACCCCTGTGCTGCAGCCACACCAGACAGAAGCTCCATCTGCCTCAGAGATGCCACATCCCACCTTTCATCTGGCAGCTGAGGTCACAAGCAGTGCCTGAACCTTCCCATGAGATGAATCCAATGGCTGCCCCTGGCCATTGCAGCACCCACCACACTCTCTGGGGTCTTTCCAGGGGGGATTTTCTTAGTGGGGAAAGAGGTTGGTGAGTTGGCTTCTCTGGCTGTGACAGCTCCAGTTTGGGCATGGCAGGTACAAGGACTGATTCACAGGCTCCCAACTCAGGACCAGGCAGATGACAAGTACCACAGGGCAGGAGAACACCCCCAGGGCACCTTTAGACTGATGCTCAGCCCCTGATCACGCCTCTGGGCATTTATTATCCCCCCTTTCCCTCTTCACCTGTCTCTCTCCCCCTTCCTGAGGTGGGGCAGGAGGGGTCAGGGTCCTGGTAGGGGTCTCCACAACCTCCAGCCCTGCAGCCCCTTCTCCTTTCTGGCTCCAGATCACAGCAAAGCACCAATGTCCCATGCTGGGACTGTGTCCTCCTCTTTCATCTCCTCAGAGCCTGCTCACTCCATGGCAAAGAGATTGAGGCAACTGAAGTGAACAAATGCCTGTTTGCCAGCCCCTTCACAGCAGTCTACTCCAAATGGCTTTAATTAAAACAAAAACACAGTTTAAACTGGGGTCCTGCATGGGGCTCCAGTTCCACCCATCCATGCTGCTGTGTCCTGCTGCCCCGACCCGTGCAGGACCCCACCAGCAGGTACGTAACCCCCTGTGCTCTGCGTCCCCAGCCCCGTCCCAGGTGGTGGTCATCCGTCAGGAGAGCACAGGCCAGAACAGCGTCACCTTGCTGTGGCAGGAGCCAGACCAGCCCAACGGCATCATCCTGGAGTATGAGATCAAGTACTACGAGAAGGTAACGCCGAGCTTGCTGCTGCAAACCCGTCCCAGGGTGGCAGACTTAGACAGGGGCATGGCTCAGCTTAAATCCATTGCTGATATCACCCAACCTTGCATAAAGGAGTATTTTGGAAGACTTTGTGGTCACTGTGCTGATGCAGCAAGGTTTTTGGTGCTGTTTTTCCCCAGGACAAGGAAATGCAGAGCTATTCGACTCTGAAATCCAAGGCCACCACTGCCACCATCTCTGGGCTCAAGCCTGCAACCCGCTACATTTTCCAGGTTCGGGCTCGCACCTCCGCTGGCTGTGGGAGGTTCAGTCAGACCGTGGAGGTGGAAACGGGGAAGCCAGGTGAGTGTGTGCAGCCGTGGGATGTGGGAAGTGCAGGGCAGGGAGCATGGGGGATGCTGATGCCCTTCTTCATGGCCATTGTTCCTCTGCCACACAGGGAGGGAGGCTGGAGGAACATCTCCTGAGGTTTCAGCCTGCAGGCCTTGTTTGATGTTGCCCTCCTGAGATGTGCTTATACATTAGAAAGAGGGAGGAAGGACGTAGCAGATAGGGCAGGGAAGATCTGGTGGAGTCCTGAGGCTCCAGACTCCTCTCTGTGCTGGTTTGCTGTATCACCACAGCTTTCCCAGACCTGTCCTTGGTTTCCCCATGTGTAAATGATCTCTGTACACTAGGAGAGCCACAAAGCTGGGGCTGGGTGGGAGATGGTGCTATATCTTTGTAGACCGTGACCCTATTGGGGTAGGGAAGTTCCTGAGCTCAGCAGAGCGCTCCCCGCTGCAGCTCGCCTCCTCCCTACCCTGCTTCTTCCAGTCTCTCTCCGGTATGACACAATGACAATTGTCTGGATCTGCCTGACACTCATCACTGGCCTCGTCGCGTTGCTGGTGGTCCTAATCTGCAAGAAGAGGTGAGTGTTTTCTGGAGGTCAGTGTGACTTGTCACCAGGTGGGGCAGAAGGGATGGGAGAACTTGGATGCAACTTTTCTGCTCTCAGTTTGTCCAGAGTATTCATAGGTCAAGGGTTAATAAGCAACCAAGAGATTTAGGGGTCACCCCACCTCCACTTTCCCTGAGGCAGAACCAGTTTCCAGACCTTCCTCTCATGCCATCAGGTTGAACAGCAGTAGCAATAGCAGTAGCCATAGCAATACCAGTACGAGGGCTGACTGGGTAGGCTGGAGTATAGGTTAGGAGTGGAGAGAACTCTTCTCCAACAGAAGGCTCTGAGGGAGGCCGTGTCTGCCACATCTCAGCATGACTGAGCCAGGCACACGGAGCACAAATGCCACTGCCCATAGGAGACAGGAGAACTGCAGCTTTTAGCACTGCCAAGCCTTGGAGAGCACCTGGAAAGTGCCTTGCTCCAGGCTACAGTGTCAATCCAGCAAGATGCAGGGATGCAGCGGGTGGAGGGCCAAGTGCCATCTCCAGCTCCTCCTGGGCTGCCTGCAGCCCTGGCACACGCTGCCTTCCACCCTCTCTTTGGACTGCCTGTGGGACAGGAGCACCTCCACTGACACTTGTGTCCCTGTGGCAGGCACTGTGGGTACAGCAAGGCTTTCCAGGACTCTGACGAGGAGAAGATGCATTATCAGAATGGTCAAGGTAGGACCTTCCCCACTGCTGCCCCTGGGGTGTGAAGGACTTAAACCCTGTGGATGGGCAGGGAGCTGGACCGTGCCCTCCAGCACTGCTGTTGTTTCTGGGGTGAAGGGTTTTGACCACTGCCTGCTCTGGGGAGAAGTCTTCTAGGATTTCTGAGCGGGGACTCTGATCCCAGAGACACCCTGGTAATGGGGTTGCAGGGTTGCACAGTGTGAGATGGGACTGCGGCAGGTTCATCCCAGACAGCAGCAAACCAGGAGAGTGGAAAATGCATCATGGGGGATGGGTGGGAATTGGGGGGATGATGAAGGGCAATAATCACATGGAGGAGACCTGGGCAGCCAGGTCCTGGACTGCTCTGAGGACACTGCTACGCCAGAGTGCCTTCGGTTTTCTTGGGGCTGCAACCTCTGTGGCTCCTCAGCATGTCAGCCCAAGAAGCGCTGTCCCTGCCCCTACTAAGCCTGTCTGCTGGGTCCCCCTACTTCTCAGCAGGGCTGCCTGAAAGAGCTTATCTCCTCTCTCCCCTTTGAAACCTGACAGTGAAGTTCCCTGAGTCCAAGTTCTACGTGGACCCCCACACATATGAGGACCCTTGCCAAGCTGTGCATGAGTTCACCCGCGAAATCGAGGCCTCCCGGATCAAGATTGAGAAGGTCATTGGATCTGGTGAGTCCTCAGGCCAGCTATCTCTTTGCATCGCGTCTGCTCAGGGAAATTCATGGTCTGAGATTGTGCCATCCCTGTGTGACCACAACAGCACTGACACTGTGCTCAGCCAGGGCTTCATCTACTCCTTATCCTTTCAAGATCAAAATAATGGCTAGAGTGGGGTATTTTTGGTGCATGAAATAAACTCTTTGAGGCAGCCTGGTGCACAGTCTTGCTGTGGCACTGATGGCTCAGACTGGTACAGCAGATGGCTCAGCCTGTCCCCTGTGGGTGGCCACCCTGCTTTCAAACCTTGGTGCAAGTGTCTGAGGTGTCAGGATGCAAATGAAATTGCAAATAAAATTGTAAATTTTCAGAACAAAAAGGATTTTTGCATAGGAACAGGGGCTTGCAGGAGAGCAGGGGGCAGAGATGGAGCTAGAACTTCACCATCAGCACCCCAAGGGTTTACCCCCAGAGCAGCATTAGGAAACCTGACTGAGAGACACCCCTGCTGCTGTAAGAGACTCCCAAATTTGTTCATTAAAAACTGTAAAGTGAGTGCCACTAATCACTACTCTTGGCCCACTGCCTTTAGTAAAAGGCATCAGAGAGAGTTGGTTTCTGATGTTTCTGCCCAGTTTCCAGAGGTGGCACTGGAAGCCAATGGGCAATCCTTTCTGTACTCACAGGCAGCAATGCACAAAGAGCTCAGAGTTAGTATCATAGAATCATAGAGCAGTTTGGGTTGGAACGGACCTTCAAAAGTCATCTAGTCCAACTCTCCTGCAATGAGCAAGCTCCTGAGAGCTGGAGCATGCTGTGAGTGTGCCAGCAGGCTGGGGGACCCATGATGCTGGAGGGTCAGTGGAAGAAGCTGAGGAACTCCTTGTGCCCTCACCTTCCCTTGCCTTGCAGGGGAGTCTGGAGAGGTGTGCTACGGCCGCCTGAAGCTGCCAGGGAAGAGGGAGATTCCCGTGGCCATCAAGGCTCTGAAAGCAGGCTACACAGAGAAGCAGAGACGGGACTTCCTGAGCGAAGCCAGCATCATGGCACAGTTCGACCACCCCAACGTCATCCACCTGGAGGGGGTGGTGACCAGGAGTATGTGGCCGGTGGGGACAGGACCCTATTTTGAGGCAGAGCTGGGATGTATCTCCCTGTGGGCACCCTGGGAGATGGGGATCAGGAATCACTTTGGGTGCACTGCATCCTTTGGCTGCCCCAATTGCTGGCTTGTCGCTTGTCTGTTTACCTGGGTCCCCTGTATCCCACCCCCTTGCCTTCTCTTGCAGAACAAACTTTCCATGCTGCAGTTCCCTGCCCTGCTCCACAGTGCACTCCAAGTCAAGGTTATTGGTTAAGGAGGTGCCCTGTCCATTAGTGTTTATTTTAAAGGCTGCCTGTATTGAATCATAATTTGCAGTCTTCCTTCAAAATGCACGTTCTGATGCAAAGCATTATGCTAATGGCATGCAAATTTCAGCAGGATAAGGAAGCTGACCTAGCCACATCAATAGCACCTGGAGGGAGGGGTGAGTGTCAGGGTTCTTGCTACATCCCCACCGTCATGCCCATCCCGTGCGGTGCAGGGGTGAGACGGCTCCGCAGGGCTGCAGGAGATCCACGGGCCTGGATTCATGTCTCTCCCAGTAAAAGTGTGGCACTGGGCTTCTCGGAGGAAGGTGACTTCTCTGCTAACTTGACCTCCCTTGTCTTCTGCAGGCAAATTGGTAATGATTGTTACTGAATACATGGAGAACGGCTCGCTAGACACCTTCCTCAGGGTAAGGAGTTCTTTTGTATTTTTATTCACTGCACATCCCCCTGGGCTGCAACTGGAGGAGAGGCTGGTTTCTGCTCCTCAGCCTCACGGCTACTGCGACCACTGCACGGCAGTGGTGTGTGTGCTCCAGGCTCTCACCTCTGCAGCACACACCTGCTCCAGGGCATTGCGGTCCCACAGTGGCACTGCAAAGGTGGGGACACCTGTGTGAGCGACATCAGAGGCACTGGGAGAGCAGGAGGTGGGCTGGGCAGACAGGAGAGAGCCACTGGGGTTAGAGGAGGCACTAAGCCAAAGATGAGAGCTACTACGGGGTTGATTTGACAAGTGCAGCATCAACAGACTGCTGGTGAAAATCATGAATGAACTCTGGGTTATTTCCTCTCCAGAAACACGACGGGCAGTTCACCATCATCCAACTGGTGGGCATGTTGCGTGGCATTGGAGCAGGCATGAGGTATCTGTCTGACCTGGGCTACGTGCACCGGGACCTGGCTGCCCGCAACATCCTGGTGAACAGCAACCTGGTCTGCAAAGTGTCCGACTTCGGCCTCTCCCGCATCCTGGAGGATGACCCCGATGCTGCGTACACCACCACGGTGCGTGGCTCCTAACGTCGCAGTCTTGTTGATCCTTACTGCCGGTGATTGCCTCAGGCCATTGACAGATGTTAGACACTTGCAAGTCAAGATAGGCAGGGCAGGGGTGGAGATAATCACCTCACCACTGATATCTGGACCAAGAGCATGAATCCAAAATGCTTCTGAGCCTTAATGCATTGTCCTTCATACAGAGCCATCCCAGAATGGAAGTGTGCATTGAAGAAAGATGAGCAGGGTAGGAGGGCGGGGAGGTGATCAAACCTCCACAGCCAACAGTTTCCGTGAACACGTGTGGCCCACCACACAGGGACACTCCCATGTCCCTGTTAGAGTCCTTCCCTAGACTGCGTAGCTCCTTCCAGTCTTTTGGTTGTCCTAGAGCCATCAGTTAGTGTTACAGTACGCTCTTCAGTGGCCACACACTCACTTTTCCATGTGACGGTGCCTCATTCAGGGTGGGAATTGGCTTTGCAACCTAGATGATTATGTTTTAAGCTGGGACACTTCTCTCTGTTAAGTCATTTTAAGGTTTTCTGGCCAACCTGACAGGTCTGGAGCTTGATGTGCTCCTCCACTGGAGGTCATCAGAGGGCAACTGAAATGCATTGAGGGAACATGCTCTTCTTGCACTTCTCTGGCCACGAAGGGAATTAGTGTGTTCCCCAGGCACACCTCTGGCAGGGCAAACACGGTTGATAGGCAGTTCTCTATGGTGGCCAGTTTGGAGCTGCAGCTGAGGAGTTTGAGCACCACTTTTCAGAAGGACCAGGACTAAAGAAGCAGAAAGAGCTTCAGGCTAGTCTGGGATAGCTCATGGCACTGAAGAGCAGGGTCCAAAGCAGTTGCAGTTCCGAGGCATGAGTGCACAGTGGCCCAGCCACATGGCCTTCGTGCTCTTGACTTGGGTTCAGTCAAGTGTAGAAGTGAGCCAGAATGTATCCCATGTGTGTCTTTGTGTTCAGATGCTCCTTTGATTTTTCAAGGAAAAAGTTGATATTTCAGATCCCTGAATTTTGGGTAAGGTTCTTGCTGCTTGGTTCAGGTACAGCTTCTTCTGCATCTTGGCTTTGGGGCTCTCAGAGGAACAGTAAGAAGGGGCCCAACATAAGCCAGGTCTACAGACACACATACAGCCTGGCCTTCCTCCCACCAAGCCAGTCTCTGAGATTTTCCCCAGTGCTTTTAATCTTTGTGAACGAATTTCCAGAAACAGTGTGTCAGTGACCACACAGTATGAATGCAAGCAGGGAGGTCACCAGAGGATGGAGCAGCCACCAGGAATGTCACAAGCAGAGGCTTTGAGGCATCTTGGCACAGTGAAACCCGCCAGAGATGTTTGCTCTGGAGGAAGACGAGGTGCAGAGTCTGGATAGAGCTGAACTGTGAGGATGCAGTGACAGGATCAGGAGCACGAGGTCTCTGGTGAGACCTTGGTCAGGTTATCCTGAAAATGATGATGCTTTCTTGTTCAGAAACTTGTGACAAGGTGGTATCCTGTGTTCCTCCACTGTTGTTCTTGACCTGCTCAGGACATTACTTCCCCAAATGGGCTCTCCCAAAGGACACATCATTCATCTTCGGTCCCCATCAAGGAGTGGGGCAGAGCAGACAGGACTCAGTTGGGTGGAAGCAACTCTCCCAGACACATCACACCTGCCCAGCTGCTCTGGGGAACTCATCCCACATTTCGTGTGCCATGACTTTCCTCTTCCCATGGCTGGCCATCACAATTTTACCTTAAGTGTATTCTTAGCATGTATATTGCTGATTTTTGTCAGAATGGTCCTTTAACTCACCAAGTTCTCCTCTTCAATGCTTGTCTACCAAAGCACTAATGGAGAGGGAGCACGTGCCATTGTTCTTCTTGTCTGCTCAAGTCCTGATCTCTGCCTGCACCCAGGGTCAGCTCCCTGCTTTTTGCTCTGGTGGCCCTTGGCTCTGCTTCATGACTTTGAATTCCTCTCTCTTGAACGCTGAGGGCCAGAATTGTGCGTGAAGGAGACCTTGTAAAACAGCACAGCTTTCTTCTTTCTCTACTGGAAATACTTTAAAGTCATCCTTCAGGTACACTTCTAGGCTTACCTTGTGCCTCTTCAGTCCTTTCCACCAGAAGATGCCATCCCAGCATATCGCTTGTCTGATCTGCTGTCCCAGATGCAGAGGGTTAGGGGTGCTTGAGCCCTGCATGCTCTGAGCCTCCACTGTTGTTCACTTTTTCAGGGGGGGAAGATCCCCATTCGCTGGACGGCTCCGGAGGCCATCGCATATCGCAAGTTCTCCTCGGCCAGCGATGTGTGGAGCTACGGCATTGTCATGTGGGAGGTGCTGGCCTACGGCGAGCGCCCGTACTGGAACATGACCAACCGGGACGTGAGTGGACGTGGAGCAGTGTGGTGGCCTCTTCTGGCCTCACCCGAGCCAGCCTAGCCAGGGGATCTGGGGAATAGGGACCCAAAGAGCAGCCCTTGCCTCTCCTCACATCCCTGCAGGGCTGTGCACAGCATGTTTGTCCCCTCAGAGGGAACATCAGTGTGTTGCCCGTCATTGCATCAGGCAGCCTGCCCTTTTGCGGCACGGTGACTCGTGGCTGTGCCTGGCTATGGGCACTGTGTGTCTCCCCATCCCTTTCTGCTGCCCTGCACAAGCCTTTCTGCTGGCCGGAGAGCTTCAGCATGTGTTATGTCACTTTGCCTATTCCCTGGAAGGGGTCAGGGCTTCCCCCTGCATTCACCCGTCCACCCCTCCTGCACCCTGTGCTAGGTGTTCATCCCTTCCACTGCCCTCACGAGGCTGCTGAGAGCCCCAGGCTTGCACCACTTGGCAGGAAGCTTTGGGCTTGTCAGAGTTATGTGGAGCCACTCTTACCTCAAGAACAACATAAAAACTGTAGGAAAACGTAGGTTATGTTCCTGACTATAACCTGAGAACAAAATTTCCAAAAGGAGGCAAAAAAATGAATATTTTGACTTTGCAGAACCACAGGACTAATTTTTTTTGCCTACAGGCACTACAAATCTATCTGCTTTCTCCCTGCTCTGAGTCCTAAGAATCCCCTCTCTCCCTATCATTTTTATTATTTTAGAAGGTGGCTTTGGTGACAGCAGGGCATGGATGAAGGGGTTACACTACCTCCTTCACACAGTTCCTTTGAGCAGGGTTTCCTCCAGCCTTGCAAGCCCTGGTTGTAGAACACCCGAGCACGAGTGCAGCTCTCGTAGCTTGTCTGTTGGAGGAAAGCTGCAATATTTTAGGCCTGCTGGACCACTTAATAAACCTGCTGACATAGCAGTGATTTCTTGTATGTGTATGGTGTCCAGCCTGCTTCCAGCTCTCCACAGAGACTGCGCACAGCTCACTGGCAATTCACGTGTCGTTTAGCATGGATCTTGTGCACAACCCCTGCTTCCCCATCTGATGGCCCCAGCAGCTCACACACCAGGGATCTTCCCCATGTGCTGCCACCCGGGGTGCTGGGGGCTGGTGGGAATGCCACTCACTGCAGCCTGTGGCTTCCTTGCAGGTCATCAACTCGGTGGAGGAAGGCTACCGGCTGCCCGCCCCCATGGGCTGCCCCACCGCCCTGCACCAGCTCATGCTGGATTGCTGGCAGAAGGACCGCGGTGAGAGACCACGCTTCTCCCAGATCGTGGGCATCCTGGACAAGCTCATCCGCAACCCTGACAACCTGAAGTGCACGGCCACCGTGAACCGGTAAGAGCTTCCAAAGCTGCTGCAATGAGCAGGAGTTGACAGGTGGTGCTGGGCAGAGCGTGTGGTCTGCAGTGAATGAGGGATATTTCTGTCCAGCTCCAGCAGCAGTGACTTCCCTGCAACCATGGACATGCACAGGGCCCATGGGCACACGTTGTGGTGGGCAGTGGGGACCATCCTGCACTCCCACTACAGTATCCGCACGCCAGTGTCTGGTGAAACACGTGCAGCAGTGCCCAGGCAGCAACATGTCTGCCTTCACCAGCCTGTGAGGTGTCTTTCTGTCCTGCCCTCACCTGCGGGGTCACAGGCTCTTTGAGATGGACCTCACAGCCTGCCCACCTAGGACCAGCACCTCCCGGGCTAACCCGTTCTGTCCTGCTCCCAGGTTCACCCAAACGCGCTTCGACAGGAGTCTCCTTGACCTGTCCGGCTGTCTGACAGTGGAGGACTGGCTGGAGTCCATCCGGCTGGGGCACTACCGGGACAACTTTGCCATGGCAGGGTACTCCTCCTTGGGCATGGTGATGCGCATGAATATCGAGTGAGTACAGAGAACAAACAGCACCGATGGGGTTGCTTGCACCATCCCACAAGCCCCAGGCAGTGGTCATCCTGCCTTGGCTCACTCAATCTAGTTGGCCCCCATGGCAGAGACAGACCCCTAAGGAAACAGTGTTTGGCCCGTAACAGGTTCATACTGAGACCTGGGGTGATGCCCAAGGGTGCGCTAAGCTTTGAAATGAGGTGTGGGAGTCATAGTGAGAGGGTGTGAGTACCGAGTCACCTCTGGTGCTCTGTGGTGTTTCTCCAACATTATCACAGGGTCACAGACAATTTAGAGTTGTGAGGTCCTTGTAAGTCACCTAATCCGAACTCCTGCTCAAAGCGCTAGATCAGGTATGATGTTGCTGTCTCCTCTTAGTTTTATGTCCCCTGCAAAAGGCATGTCTGGACCAGAGGGCGGCTGGGCCATGCTGCTCATCTTCTCTGGGATCACCTTGAAACAAAAGGAGCTAGGAGGCATCTCAGAGCTTCTTCAGACCTCGTGCAGGGGACTGACTCCCTGTTCAGTGCAGCTGGGCAGGGAGGCACCATCCAGGGCCTTGGTGAGAATAACAGGTCATAGTGAAGTGACCAAGGCTGGATTAAGGAGGGCTTGGGAAGATGTGTCCCACCACCCATCCTCATCCTCCTGCTGTAGGGAGCTTGCTCAGTCACCTGCCCCAGGGTTCTCTGAGGTGGCTGATGCTGCAAGTGTAACCAGAAAGGACAGCAACTATACCCACTCCTACCCTGGGCTTACATCCCCCTCCCTTTGTACTAGCATTAGTGCCGGGGCTGGCAACAAACTCTCCTGCCTCTGAGAAGACTCATTTTCTTTCAAAGCCATGAGGCTGCCAGACATTAGTTCTGATGGCTCGGGAAGGATGTGGCACTGCACACCCTGGTGGAGGTGGGGCAGGTAGAGAAGTAGCCAGTAAAAGGGGAGATGGAGAGACGCAGCAGAGCATTGTCATGTGCATTGATTGGGGGCTGTACTTGGGACTGAGCTGATACTGATCCTTGTTTCTCATGTATATTGGGGAAGCTTTTGAGTGGGGAAGGCTCATCATCCATCTGTCTTTCTGACTGGGTTATCTGAGAGCATCTCGCTAAAACTGAATCCAATTTCAGAGCATCGATCTTGTCACCTACTCATCTGTCAGGAGCGATCCCCGTCCTGCTTCCCCTGGGGCTGTCACAGCAGCCCTGTCAGGAGGATGTGCCCAAGTGAATGGCAGCCTCTCTGTCCCTGGCAGGATGCGCAGGGACCTTCAGCAGCAGCAGCCTTGTGGCGATGGGCAAGCAGAGAGGAGTCGGGTGTGGGTCCTGGGCTGGTCCATGGGGTGCACACACACAAAGGACAAGTGTCTCTCTGGGGCTCAGCACAGGTCCAGCCCATGGGGTGTCTGACTGTGTCCTTGTTCTCCAGGGATGTTCGGAGTCTGGGCATCACCATGATGGGCCACCAGAAGAAGATCTTGAGCAGCATCCAGGCCATGAGATCCCAGCTACTGAACACAAATGGCCCTAAGAGGCATCTCTGATCACCAGCTTTGCAGACCAGCATCAGGCATTCCTTAACACTTACCCTGGCAAAGGGGCAGCAGGGTGGTGAGCAGGAAAAGGGGCACCAGACCAGGACCTGGAGCTCCACCAGCATCTCTTTGATTTCAGTGTCAGTGGAAACATTGCCTTCCAGACACCTTGATGGTCCTGCTACCTCCTTCCCCCATCTGAAGGGGGGAGCAGCTTTCCAAGCAGGCTGGTGACACATCTTGCCTCTCTCCATCCTCTACTGTGTCCCTGTGGGACTGGGGGTCCCCACACAACTATGCAGGACAGGTGGTAACCCCTTCACACAGCAGGATGGCCCCAGCTGCACCTGCAGGTGGAGGGGTATCAGACACAACAGCAATACCAGGAGCAGTGGGACTGGCCTTGCCATGGCACACAGCTCCTTTGGACCTGACAGCTGGGGAGTTTGTTGCACCTCTGCACTGAGGCGGCCCCCACAGGCTGACACACAGCAGAGACAACCGTGCTCCCAGTACCTCCCAGCTCCAGTGTACTCCAGCCTGGACCTCCTGAACTGCACCAGCCTGCAGGTGACTTCGTGGTCACCTCTACCAAACCCAGGAGACCAGGAGACAGAGTACAAGCCAGCAGTGCCAGGAACATCTGGCTCTGTGTGCAGAGACTTCCTCAGCATGGAGAAGGGGTGGCCAGGATCTGCTGTCTGGAGCCTCAAGAAGTCTCAGGGTGCTGCAGGAGGCTCTCCACCTCTTGAACCCACCAGCACTGCTCCTCTCCAGACCCAGAACAGGCATCCCAGGGCAGTACAGGCACATTTTCTAGACCCACAAGCTCAGGTTTCTCCCCCAGCAGAACAACCATCCTGGCCTCCACCAAAGCTGTACCAGAGCAGAGAGTGGTGGGAGAGTTTATTCCCACCTCACATAATGGTGGGACAGAGGGGCTTCTGCCAAACTGTACTTTGTTCTGAAGTTGCCTGAGAGAAACCCGAGAGCTTTCTCATCACCTGTCCATGCCAGGGCTGCCATGTCACCTGCAGAAGAGGGGTCCTGAGCAACACCTTCAGCTGCAGTCACACAGTGTATAGCTGGAGACAGGGGCTCTGGGCAAAGAGGATTTTCCGCACTATCCAGATGATGAGCCCGGTGACTGGGAGGTTGACCTTCCCTCCACAGCTCTCCTTTCCTCCACAGAGCATCTCTTCTGGCGACCTTGCCTGGTGCAGAGCACTGGCCTCCAAAGCCTTGTGGAAGCTGGTCTGAGAGGCTGAGCTGGATGCAGAGATGCAGATGTGGCAGGGAGGGGCAGGCTGTGGGGTGGGAAGGTTTCTTTTGAGTGTAAATACAATTTTCTATGGGATTGGGAAGTGTTTTACTGAAATGTGATGTTAAGTACACAAAAGTGGTCTCAAGCACAGAAACCTCAGTCATGAGGTTGAACTCACTGCAAAAAACTCTGCTGGGCACATGGCTGGGAGGCGGGCTGCTGGAGGGACCAGCCTGGCCCACGCATCCTCTCCTGAGCACTGGCACGGTAAATCCAGCATCACTCAAATGAAGGTACTGGTGGGATCTGGCCTGAGGGCTGTTCCTGTCAGTGCCGTTTGGGCACAACGTGGGTGGGGGGAGGGTTAAAGCCATTTCTCAGCTGCAATAATCCTGGCTAAACTTGCCTTTCTAGGGCCGGCTTAGCTTTCCATCCGGGGCATTTATGTCCTGATGCATTCTCTGACTGTGGCGGGCACTTTACTTCTTCCTATGGAAGCTCTTTGTAATGGGGGACAGATGCAATGTGTTGTTAAATTTGTATTGCACCCTGCGCTCTGCACTCACACCTGTCACACACCCGCCCTGCAGCCACTGTCAGGATGGAGGTCAGTCCAAGCCCTGCAGCACAGGATGGTGAGTTCTGGCCGTGTCCTCTCTTCCCAACACTTGCATCTCCCAAGAGGGTGAATCCATTATGAACAAACTAGGGACAGTAAAGGTCAGGCTGGTGCCACAGACCTTGGGGTTTGCTGGGCAACCCTGGTAACGTGGTCTGCAGGATCTGAGGTTGGGAGCTGCCAGATGACCCCTTTCCAGGTGGTTCATGGGTCAGATCCTGCAGCATGAGGTCACTGGGCTGCTCCCAGATGTGAAGATGGAGGGGCAGGGTTTCCCTTTTATGTTCAGAGTGTGCACCTCACAATAAAACTCCTTCTTCCCGTGAGCCGTCTCCTTGCCTGTTCTTGTCCCTGAGCTGCAAACTGTTCACTTGCAGAGAGTGCAGGGGCCTCCATGGCTGCTCCACAGGCATGGGGGGGCAGCAAGGGATAGGCAGCTAGCCACCTCTGCTCCAGAAAGCCTCCCGCAGGTGAAGGATGGACCTTTGTGTGCAGGGGGTGGCCAAGATGCTGATAGTTCATAGAGTCCCAGTGTGGGGGTGCTGTGGGCAAGGAAAAGCCACCCCAAAACCACCAAGTCTGTTTGGGTCTATGCAGGGTAACAGATCATGCAAGCACAGGAGATCATGTGTGCAGAAGCTCCTCTGAACCTCGGGGGCCTACTGCAGGTTTTCCCAGATCCACATTTGTCCTATCTTGGAAATTCAGTTTAAAAAAAACCAAAAAGGCAATAAACCCCTCCAGTAAAACCTCGACTCTCATTGCCTGACGTCTGAGCTGAAGATTCTTGTAGGTGAGCTAGCAACACCCTTCTTGTAGGCTTTTAGCTGTGGTTTCAGCTGCCCTCCAGTGAAGAATTTGCCAGCATATGAGTTGCAGGGACAAAGACAACACAAGCATTTACAGGAACAAAGCATATTTTTCTTGCCATATAAACCCCACAGGGTGGGATCACAGCCTGCTCGCACACCTGCAGTCTTTGGAGCCCATCAGGGATGGAGATGCTGGTCCCCAGATAGTGCAGCCCTGCTCTGCATCCCGGCCGTGGGGAAAGGCCGTCCTGGCTGCCCCGGTGCTGTGCAGCCCCGTTCTCCCAGGCACCCCAGCCCTGCTTGCACCAGCTGCTTATGTGCTACTGAGTTATCCTGCCAGCCCCGCCCAGAGCATCCTTTCTCCCCATCCCTTTCACTGTTCTCCATGGTGCTCAGCACCAGCCCCCAGGCTGGAAAGCTGCAGCCTCCCCAGCCCTGAGGGCTGAGCTCACAAGCCCTGCACGCTGCACCCCCCTTTATGTACCCCTTCATGTAACAAAATAGCTATCAGGATTTTCACACCTTCTTAAATGCCCCCCAAGAGACTTTTATTCCAACTTGCACCTTTGGGAGCTGGTCTTTCCTCAGTAAAACAGCTTTCCTTTTCTAGTCACACTCAGTATTATCCCAAGATACCAATAAGTCATCTCCGAAGCATTTCATTTACAGCTGTCCAGGCCAGATTTGGCTGTGTCATTAGTGAATGAGGTTCTGCGAGCTCCGTGTGCCTGGAGGTGGCAGTCTGGACTTGCAGAGCACCTGCAGAGCCCTGCGTGGAGCCCCCGCCTCAGCTCTGCACCTACACGCAAGTCGTGCCAACTTTGCGCAGGATTGTGGGGGTCAGACGACTCCGTGGATGGTGTTAACAGATGGTGAACTCTGCCTCGTGTTTACTGATATGATTCCTGTCTGATCACATACCAGCTCAGTCTGCCAAGGAAGGCTGTATTCCCAAACCACCTTCTCTCTCTGCTTTTAGCACAGTCGTGCTAAGTGCATCATGTCCAAGCAAATTACTCAGGATAATCTGATGTAAGATAGAAATATCATCCACAGCTGCGGTTTTAACCCTTGTAAGGGTTGTGAGTTAAGATCTGCATGGGCATCTCATAGGTCACATCCTGGAAAACACCATCCAGGAGCACAGCAGCACAGTTTGTCCCAGGATGAAGAGAGGCTGACAGAAGTCCTGCTCTGCGGTCAGGGCAGGGTGTCCGTGCCTCGAGCAAGCCGGGCTCGGGGAGGGATGAGTCAGGATCACAGCAACCCCGACGTCTGCCGCAGGGCTGGGAGCACAGGAGAGGCTCCAGAGCAGAGACAGTCTCAGATTGCGAGGTTTCCTCCCAAGCAGTTGTCTGATGTGGTGAGTGGGAAAGGGAGGAAAATAATGGCGCTTCACCACCTGCTTTGTGCAGGTGCCTCCTTCTCTCCGCTGGCTGTAAAGGAGAACCTGGACTGAGCAGTCTGACTTAACCTCAGGTGACACAACAGGTGTCCCACCCCTGCACCCAGGGTGGTCCCACCCACCCGTGGGGTGTAACCTAAACCTTCTCTCTCAAGGGGAGCACCAGGGGATCCCCAGACACACACAGCCCAGCTCCACAGGGACCCGCCACCCATCCCACACCACCCGGGGTGTTGGTTTTGCTGTGCAGCCCATCAGCAAGATTCTCGGCTCTCTGCACTCTGGTCAGTTTATGGGTCCCTCATCCAGCAACCAAGGCACAATCACACCTGTGCTTGTGAGCGGGCTGTCAAATACCCACAATATTCAGGCAAACAACAGAGCTTTTCAAATATCTTGGATGAAAACTCCTGGCAGTTGCGTCTTGGGAAATCCCAGTGCACAGTTGTTGCATCTCCTGCTTATGCTGGTCCTTCTGAAAGGGAATTGCAGATCACCTGCAGGTGCCAGAAAGATTTCTGCATGCAAAGCTGGCAACTCTTCCCTCACACACCATGCTGCTTATTCTTGGAAGTAAAGAAACGTAAGACTTTTTTTACTGAGTTGAAGACTAAGGAGTTGCACAACACATAGGAATCTTGTGAAAAGGGCAAACTCATTGAAAACAATTGATCTAGAATCACATCTATGGCATGTTAGAGATTTTCATTTTGCTGATGCTGAAAAGAAGGTGAGATTTTTCCCAGGCACTCACTGATGTCTTCCCAACCCCATAGTCCTTCATTCATATAGATTTCTTATTACATTTCATTTTCTCCCTACCTTCCCATCTTCCCCTCACAAAGTTGTCCTGAAAAGTGACCCTTGTCAGGAGTGGGCAGTGGGACAGAGAGTGTGGGTATGGCAGACAACAAGGAGCAATCTGTGTCCTTCCCAAACACAGAGGCGGGTGTAAGTTAACCGGGTGTATGGAGCAGGAGAGGTGAGGGCACACGCTGCAGAGGATGGGGAGCGGTGTTGTGGACAGGAGCCGAGGGAGCACGGCTGGTGGAGGCAGCGCGGGTGCTTGTGCTTTGGTGCATGGATGGGACAGGAGCTCGGGGGTGTCGTGTGCGGCAGCGCGGGCTGGGCATGCTCCAGCGGCGGCGTGTGAGCCCACACCTCATGCAGAGCAGACGGTGAGCAGAGGGGATGAGACGCCGGAGCAGCTCGCACCGCTGTGCCCGGCAGGACTGACCCCATCCCGCACCGACACACAGCAGGAGGGGTGAAGCCTGTTTAGTGCTGGGCTCCTCTAAACCTGTTGTCAAAAGTTGAAGCTCCTCATTACTATTCCTTCATTTCTCTCACATTCAGAGTTGCCAGCAAAGGGTCAGCAGCACTTATGAAATTTTCAATTCTCGCAGGTTTTGAATTTACATGTTTTTTTCTGTGTCTGAGCTGGAAAAA
This sequence comes from Streptopelia decaocto, assembly GCF_964273445.1. Classification (NCBI taxonomy): domain Eukaryota; kingdom Metazoa; phylum Chordata; class Aves; order Columbiformes; family Columbidae; genus Streptopelia; species Streptopelia decaocto. The sequence goes on along the minus strand of NC_138675.1, from coordinate 924,012 downwards.
GATTATGAATAAAAGATTAAAATTGGAGGTCTCCAATCATTTAAGAGCGATGCAATGAGCATTTATTCTGGGAATGAGCATGAGCCAAAACACCATTGCATGCATACCAAAAATTAGCAGCAAACTTCGAACAGGGCCTAAACAAAAGGGTGTGCTCTTTGATGTGACTCTGCTGGGGTACAGGGAGGAATGAACCTGGGGAGCTGGAGATCTCTGGGTTCTTCAGGGTCTTGGGGAGAAGAGCAACAGCCTCCTTGACTCCAGATGCTCCAGAGGAGAGATGGGTCCTTCCAGCTCCATCAATGCTCTTCCATGGCTCAGCCTTGCCGCGATGCGTTAGCATCCAACCAGACCCTTGTGCAGGGGGTGGAGATCTTCTAGAGAAGACGGAGGGATGGGTGGTGGGAAAAGGAGTGTGGCTACGGCAGATTTGGGTGAACTGAGACACTTGGGAAGAGCTGAAGCAGGAGGAGTAACTGGGATGAGCCGAGAGCACGGGGGAGCCAAGGTATGTCTGAGTGAGGAGCTGAAATAGGAGGCCAGGACAAGCCCTGCCTGGTGTGGAAAATGTTTTTTTGAAACTAGAGGCAATGACTTCTTAAACTTTGCAACGAAAATAAAAATCTTGAACCAAATATTTGCAGCTTCTCTGCTTCTCTGCTCAGAGACCTGAAACCAGAATTGGATTTGCTGGTGTGTGGCCCCTTCTCTGGCCATGGGCACAGCTCTGTGCACGTTCTCATCCCTTGCTCCTATCGATACCTTCTTCCCTATATCCTCACTTTTGCAGGCAGTTTGACTTCAGTTCACTTCTTCATCAACCGTAGGATACTTAAGGGAATAGGCCATACATGGCTTGTGGTTCCCAGCACAGCCTCTCCCAGGTTTTGCTGGGATAAGAGACATCCAGCCTGAAGTGAAGTGTCTCCTCAGTGCTGTTGCCTGCCTCAGTTTCCCTTGTCCTTTCAGAGTCCTGCTCCCATGCCTGATCCAGGAGCTCAGATCACCAGCCTGCGGGTCCTTTGCCCACACTGTGTCTGTGCTTACAGTGGCCTGGATTAGCTGTTCAGAGAGCCCCGGTGGCTGGTGCTGGTGCAGGGAGGGAGCAGAAGGTCCTGCGAGCAGGAGAGGCTGTCAGGACCCCAGTCACACACAGCAAAGACACCACATCCCCGGAGGAGTCTGAGGGGAAGGTGATGCTGTGGGACAAGCTGATCTGTGACAGGTAACAGCCCCGCTGTGAACAAGACGCTGGAGAGGACAACCCGGAGGTCCCTTCCACCAGCCCTAGTGGATCCTGTGGAATTTCCAGATAATGAAATATCTCTAAGCAGCAGATCTCATCAGTAAATGCTGTACATAAAGCACTGAAATGTTATGATACAGCTTCACAAAACATTTCCAGGCCTTGAACCTCTTACCAACAAGGATGTGGTGATGCAGTCATGGGCAGCATCCCCCCTACAGCCTGCACCTGTCCTGCATCTCTTTCCCCCCCCCAAGCAGAGATGGGTTTCAGTCAGATGTGTCGCGGTTGAGACGGACAAACGACATGGATCAAGTTCTTTCAAGATGAAAGTAATAGGTGCCATTTATTGTTACAAGTGCATTTTTATACAATTCTACCAGTTCATGTGTCTTTTCACTATTGGTTACAAGTTACAGCACTAACATCTCATTGGTTAATTTTGCTATCATCCATGTTATTCTTCTATCCCCTTCTCTCTCACGGGTATATCTCTCCTTTCTCACGGGTACAACTCCATACCTCCGGATACTCCTTTACTCCCATCTTTCTCAAGGGTAAATCTTAATATCTTCAAGTCTGATCTCTACTCCCATATTTTCTGTCAAGGATTCCACAGACCCGCTGCAGTTTCCCACACAGATGTGACAGAGGACAATAAGCACAGAAGAGCTTGTGTTTCCACTGGCTTTGTGGAAATAGATGACAGCTGGAGAAGGAGCATGTGATGTGGCAGTGCCCCCGCAGACAAGACGGCGGCAGCCTCAGCTTGTGCCTACACGTGTCCGGAAGATGGCACGAAAGAGGGACCTGTGACAGACCACTGCAGGCAAAGCTTTGCTTCCAGCTTGCAATGAGCCTTGAGGAAGGGAAGTGCCCCCGAGGCTCCTTGTAGCTCACGTGATCTTGTTTTCCAAACAAGCCTTGTCCCCTGCTCTCCTGACGCTGTCTTCAGCTGCTCCCTGAAATCATTCCATCACCGCTCCTTCACCTTCCTCCGGGCCCGCCGGGGCTGGTTCCACAGCCTGTGAGGACAACGGGCAGGGTGGTGAAGCATCCTCGGTGGCAAGAGGATCTCGTGGTGCTCATAGCTGTGGGTTACACTGAGTTTCACTTCCCTGTCCATGTCCTTTGTGTAAGGAGGACAGCTGTGATGGGGACAATGTGTTGTCTGCAAGAGGGTGGCAACACAGAGCTCCTTCCTGGGAAGAGCAGAGTCACAGCCTCATTGAAATTCCCGGCACACACATCCTGGGGAGCGGGGAGGGACGCTGAGCTGGGGGAGCCTGGGTTTTGTTTTGTCTCTGCAGAGTGCCTGTCAGAGACGCCCACCTCCAGGAGGACAGGATGGACAGATGGACGTGGCTGGGCTGAGCAATGCTTGTAGTGGGCTGTGGGGAGCTCCCTGTGCTTTGATAATTCCCCCCGGGTCAGTGCTGACAGCCGTGGCTGCCAGTTCTGCCCTCACAAAGCAGTGCCTTCAATTCGATCCTCTCCCAGGACTTCTCCCACCACTGACAAAATCCTCAGCTTTTGCACATCCTCTTTTTATCATCCAAGCCCCCAGTGCTGCTCCTTGGGCATGGGGACTCAGTCCTGCCCAGCTCTTGTTGGGCATCCCCAGGCTGCTGGTCCTGCTCCCATGCAGCCTGGCAAAAGTGTTATTCTCTCATCCTATTATTGTAAGAGAAGGGTTGAGGGTGGTGAGCAAGCTGTTAGTGGCAAAATGAAGTGGCTCAAGGATGAGCTGTGCCTGAGCCACCCTCAGTTCTCCACCATCCTGGTAAAACTCCCTTGAGAAGACGAGTGGGTCTGTGCCAGCTGTATCTCTCCAGTGTCCCGCATCCTCTTGTTCTCACTCAGGGCAGGAGCAGAGGGGCAGGAGAACCTCTCTGACCTACTGACCACCCCCTTCTAACCCACCCCAGGTACCATTGGCTTCCTGGCCACAAGGGCCCAGTGCTGGCTCATGGTCACCCTGCTGTCCCCAAGACCCTCAGATCCCTCTCCCCTACACTGCTCTCCAGGAGATTACTTCTGGCTGAAAGCAGGATGCAGTGTGAGAAGTCCCAGGGAGCCAGCAGTGTCTACTGCCTGCAGCGGGGTGCAGGGGTCCCCATATTTTCACTGGCATCTGCCTACACTCCGGTGCTGGAGTCTGCACCACCAGTCTGGCAACAACAGGCAGCCTGTGCCCTCCTGGAGTGCAGCCTGGGTGGTCAGGACAACTGATTTGCAGCCAAGTGATTCTTCATGAAGGGCAAGACCCAGCAACTGCTACTGAACCTGCATGAATCTCTGAATTGCTGCTATTTTGTGTGCTCTTGACAAAACCGATGGGCTCAGAGAAGGGGTGGAAGTAAGGCAGGGAGTGAGGGGTGATGAGAGGGATAGAGTGTCCTGCAGACACCCATAGGTTGCTCTGAGCCAGCACCAATGGTATCCCCACCAAAACCAGTTACTTCCCCATGCAAGGTCCCTGAGCCCTGTGAAAGGCCAAAGCAGAGAGTGCTACTGGGAGGTGGAACACTGGCACAAGGAAGGGAAAGGCAGTAGACTCTCCCCAGTGACAGGATCACCAGCTGCTGCCAGCTGCTGTACTGGTCTGGTCATGCTGGGGATGGGCATCAGTAAGGGCCAAGTCTCTGGATCTAAAATGGGAGTTTCCTGTCTTGGTCCTTTGTCCCTCTTGCCAGATCTCCAAGAGGAGTGGTTGGCTGTCCACCCATTTGTCTAATTCCCAGCTTGCCTGTCCTTTAATCCTGTTTTTATCTTTTCCTGCTTATCAGCTCTAATCACTGGCTCCATCTGCCTTACCTCCCCTGCATGCCTCCCTCACCGTCCCTGCAGGGAGCTCTGCAGCGAAGGACCCCACGCATCTGCTCACACCCCCTCGCTCTTGCAGCACAGACCTTGGTTCATCTCCTGACGTGGGCTGAGGAGCCTGTGTGCAACCTGCCTCTCCTACACCGGCAGCAGCCCCGTGCATCCTGCTGGTGGGATCTGCACCCCACACCCCATCCCGCAGCAGCAGGGGCTTTGGAGGCAAAACCCCTAAAGAGATTCTTTCTGGGGACACCCATACCCTAATCACTGTCTGCCATGGGTGCTGTCTTCTCCTCATCTTGCTGGCCATGAGCAGCTTGGGCTTCTTCCACCACTGGCAGCACTGAGCAGTAACTCCCTCTCAACCAGGGGCCAAGAAAAACCTCCAGCAGTCACAGAAGAGATGGAGCAAAGCCCCACACAACTCACTTGCTTTGCTGACTTTCAGATGCCAGAATCTGAAAGCCGGCGAGCGCTGACTTGAGCTTACCTGAGACATCACTGACTCGCTGGCAAGTCCCAGCCACCGTCCCACAGCCCGACCCCATGCCCAGCTCAGCGCTTGGTTCTCCTCTCCCCTGGCCACCAGCCACAGCCCTGGGGTCCCACCCATGCCAAGCAGGACTCCTGCACCTTTAGCACTGGGTTTTATCTCACTGAAGTGGAGCAAAGCATGAAATATGAATGAGCCTCCGCGGCCTGTCGCGTGCTGCTGGGCTGGACCCTGATTCGATTAGCACTGATGTTTCTTTCATGAGCGAGAGGCTTTCTCCTCTCCGGAGCTCTTTGCTGCAAACTCTGAGCTCAGTCACGGAAGCAGACGGCTGATTAACCTCCCGCTGCCTGCTGCTGCTCCTGCCTGCATCTCCTGCGGGCTGGCCGTCCGCTCCCTCCCTCCTGTCCCTGTCCCTGCCCACCGCTGTCCCCCGCCACCTCCTGCCGACCGCAGTGGCCCCGCTGCCCGCAGCCTGCTCTCGCTGCTGCTGCTGCTGCATCTGGCTGTCTCCCCCGTTCCAGGCTGGCATTTGCCACTGGCACTGCCTACACCGAAGGCAGAGCGGTTGTCACAATGCGATGGGGCTGGGTACAGCCAGACACAGAACGGCTCTGCTGAGGGAAACGGTGGTCGGACCCTGCCCGGTGCAGAGGCCACGGGTCAAGGTGTGTGACCGGGTACCTCCTGTGTGGAGGATACAGCTTCTGCTTCTGCTCTGGAGACGTGGGTTCAGATGCTCCTGAACAGCCTGATAAATGCTCTCTCTTCAGCAAGATCTTGATGATTTTCCTAATGACCAGGCCTGCAGAATGAGCCTGGCTCCTGAGAATTCAGCTGGGCTATTTCAGGCAGCTAATTGTACCTAGCAAGGACGTTCCTACTGTTCAAATTTTTCAGTTATCTGGGACAACATGAGCGCTAACGGGCTTCCCCAGAGCTGCTCTGTGGGGCAGGGAGAAGGGGACACAGGAAAGATTGTATTGCATCTGCCTCTCTGTCCCTGGGTTCTTGTAAGTTAACCTTGAAGCTGACATGTACCATCAGCTTTAAAACTCTGTGCATCCAAAATTGCCTCAGCTTTCTTTGTGCAAGAACAGCCATTCCTCCCTGGCTTCATCCCCACACATGAGCACACGGCTCATGCTCAGCAGGATCTTGGTTGTCTCTTTCCCGCACAAGCAGCTGCAGGAGGCATCAGAGGCACCAGGACTTTGGACAAAATTAAATGCTTGACTATCTGGAAAGGGCTGTGTAATTTTGTGGCTGAAAACTTTCCCTTTGCCTTTTGCATCTCTGAATTGCATCCGTGCTGTGAATCATGTGCACGCGTAAAATTTCCCAGACAGTACTGGTGGGGGCCAAAAAACCTCCATCTGTGAAGATTTTCAGCTTTCATTTGGCCAAGTGCAACCTGATCTGACTTTGGAGTCAGCCATGCTCAGGGCAGGGGGCTGAACTGTGGACCTCCACAGAGCCCTTCCAACCTAAATCTCTGGCTGAACCTCATTTCATGACAGCCCTGGCAACTCGAGCTCTCTGGGCCGTGTGGTTTTGCTCTTTCCCTGCTGGAATGATCCAGCCCATCCTCCCTGGTGTTGCTTTGCTCTGGGAAAAGCTGTGTCCTTTCTTACACGTGGATTTCAATCACAGCCACACACCACCAGCTCTGTTCCCACCCAGGTACTCGCTGACCTTCAACAGGTGCAATGTAGAAGATGGTGCACTTAGCTCCAGAGCTGATTTTTCTGTCAGCCCACACATGGCGTGACTTCTTGGGTGCAGTTTGAGGAATACTAGTGGCACCATTGATGTGGGTGGATCGCGCACACCAGCTCTCTGTGCCTGTGCTGCCCCTTCACCAAGGGCACGGAGGTTTCCACGCTCCAAGGAGAAGCAACGCCATGGAGCAGGAACAGCCTCCAACGCACAACAGGTATAAGCCAGTCTGCTGAAACAACTGGAGTAGCAACGGGCCAAGAGCTGGGACACGGTAAAGCAGCCTAAACGCACTGACTTCAGGTCTTCATGCTCCAAAGGACTGACCCAGCTCTTGACCCCAAACCCACCAGCTCTCCTGCGCTGGGGTGGCTGTTTTTGGGAGCGCATCACCCGTTCGGGAGGTGCAGCCCTTCCCCGCAGCAGCCGTTGCAGTCCCGCTGCCCGGCGGGGGGGCTGCCTGCGGGATGCGGCTCCCAGTGCGCTCTGCTGCTCTGCCGTTGTGGGGAGGGCAGGGATGGGGCAGGCGGCAGCGATCCCGCAGCCCCAGGGAGCACTTGACACGCGATTCCTCTCTCGCAGACAGCGCTTTACACGCTATTGCTGGCACAACACAGCGAGCGGCCAGGGGTTTCTCTGACACATACACTCTCTCTTGCAGCTCCCTGGGCTCATCCTTCTCCCAGCCATCACACCAAAGCCAGCGTGAGTGGTCTGTGCTCGTGGGAGCCTGGGGAGCAGCAGCAGAGCAGGATCATCATGCTGCCTTCGCTCCCTTGGCTCTGCCTTCCTTGGCCACCCCACTCCTCCCTGCCTGGCTGCCCCAGCCCACTGCTGGGGATGGGGATGGCTTTCCCCCAGCTGATAGTGGTTGGCGCTCCCATGGGTCAAGATTAGTGGTGCAATGAGGCAATGTCAGCTGTGACCACTCAGACACAGGAGCTGCCCCAGAGGGTCCAGTTCATGTGGGAAATTCAGGGGTTTTGGAACTGGAAATGTCCTAACCAAAGGGGCAGCACTATCCCATACTGCTGAGATTTGTGTACCAAAGGGTGAATAGCTGATGTGTGCAAAAGGACGGCTGGGGATGACCTCTGGTTGGCCACATCACAGTTATCAGAGCAGAGATGTTGACCCTGGTGGGATGCAGAGGATGGTCCCCTGCCCAGCGATGCTCTGTGCCCTGGACCGGTGGGGTGGCTGGCCAGCCCTCCGAAGCTGTGGCTGCTAGGACGGTGGGCACGCTCCTCTTCCCCTGGACGTCAGGCTTTGGACTCCATCTGCTGTAACAAAAGTGAAATTTCCCCAGCTTGTGCAGAGCTGCCTGTATTGAGGGAATCTGCAGCACTGCTGGTGCTCAGCAGTGAGCAGGAGGAAACTAGGGCAGGCAGGGATGAACTAGGCTGTGGATGCAGCCTGGGGAAGCCCAGTTATTTCCCAGGAAATCTGAAACCTCCACTCAGTTTGATTAGCAAGGATGCCAGAAGTGGTCTAGTTCAGCAGGAAGAGGACAGAGGCCACTCCAGCTGGTGCTTCCAGCACCATTCAAGTGAGTAAGGGCTTTTGGCAGGATCCCTGTGACAAGTGAAAGTTTTATGTGTGGATGCCCAGCACTGTGGAACAGAGGAGCCGCTGCCCTGATTTCCTAATGGGAATGTCCCATCAGGGATGCAGGTCTGTGTGGTCACGCATGCACGGTGGATGCTACACTGGAGCATGCACAGGACAGGTCTGCAGTGTTTTAGCAGCAAAAAGCTGCTTTTCCTCTTCCTGGCACTCTCCCCAGGGGAGTTTAGGGCCATGTCTCTGCATGGGATGCCCCCGATCCCCTGCACATGTGGCAGGGCTGTGTCTCTCCCCATCCATGCACCTCATGTTCCGCACAGCAGGGCTCTGCAGCCATCCCTGTTTGCTGCGGAGAGACGTGGACAGCAGCGCTGGTGGTGAGGCAGGGCTGGACACGGTGCGGATGCCCAGCGCAGGGTTGCACAGGACCCACGCGGTCCCTGCCTCCCCTTTCCTGGCTGCCCAGGCTGCCTGCTCCGGCTCTGCTGGCGGGGACGTGTGGGCAGCTCCTGCCCATTTATGTGCGAGGAAAGAGAAAATACAGACTGGTGATTTTCTCTGGGGGGCTGAGCATAGATCAATCTCACTGTGTGCTGTGAAGCCTAAAGGACACCTTGAAAACTTCTTTTGTCAGGAAAGAAGCTGATTTCTCCCTCCTTGGAGCTCCTTGGGGACTTCCCAACACATTTCCAGCGTCTGAAAAAGCATCTTCCCTATGCCCACCTCGCTCTCCTCCACCCCTTCCCCTGGCACTCGCCAGCAGAGCTGACACCAAGCCCTGGGGAGGGGTCCCTGGGCAGGGATGGGGCTCAGGGGGCACCATTTGGATGTTTTTCCCCAGGATTGATACAATCTCTGCTCTCTATGGTTGCTGCCCAGGAGGCCTCATGTTCCTGGGTGGGGAATGTGCTGGTGAGGGAATTTCATCCCAGTCCCGCCAGTCCTGGCACAGGGGCAGAATTGGGTCTGTGGGGCTCACACCCTCTTTGGTTCAGCCGCACAACATCAAGTGTTTACATCTAGATGGCTGCAAGTGGTGGGACATGTCTGCAGGGCCAGCTCAACCCTCGCCTGTTCCAAGTGTCAGACAAGTAACACCAAGGCAGGGGGCCAGGTCAGGGCACCAGCAGCATCTCTGCAGCCGGGACCAGGCCCCACAAGCCAGCGGGTTCAGGGGGTTTCCATGAAGCAGGAGTGTCCCTCTCCTCCCTTCCCATGGTGGCTGCTCCCTCCATCCCGCCCAGCTCACCCAGCTCCCAGGCCTGGCTGTGCCTCAGTGTCCTTACTTGGCACCTCAGAGGGGACAGAAAACCCTGTGAAGACAGGGGGAGCAGAATTTGGTGGGATGTGAGGCGTGGGAACAGCAGACACCTCAAAGATGCCCCATCTCCTTGTTCTCCCCCCAGACATAACCATAGAATCATTTTGGTTGGAAGAGACCCTCAAGATCATTGAGTTCAACTGTTAAGATGGTTATGGCAGGCCCAAATTAATGATGAAGGGTTGACAGGACAACTCCTCGTGAAGGTGACCAGCAGCATACTGGCATTTCCTAGACAGCCACCACCACCTTGTGCCCCCAACCCCATGGCAAGCCAAGGTGACCCCAGCCCTTACCTTCCTGCAGGTGGGAGAGCTCGCCGCATGCATGGGAATGTCCCCATGTCCCATAAGCTCCAGTCGGGGCCCCTTGCTTTGATACTGTAATTTAGCAACACGAAAACAGTTGCGTTCTGAAATTAAGCATAGAAGGAGCTCTCCTTAAGCTGGGGGAATTATTTCCACATCATTTCAAATTTTCTGCTCTATTAATTTCCCTCTAGTCTGTCATTTTCTTCATTTGTCCCAAGGCTTCTGGTGTGCAGCAGAGCCAGCGCTATGCATGATGTTTAGTCCCTTCTTCTTGGGCCAAATCCCAGTGTCTGGGCACCTGGCTCTCTGGATCCCTAAAGAATCACCCAGGTTCTGGACTTGCAGGCCAGAGCTGCCTCAGGGTGATGGATGCTCCTCCAGCTCAGCATCCTTCAAAAGGAGACCCTGTACCAGGCAAAGGGACATGAAGCTGACTCGGTGCCTGCATCAGGCTCTCCCAGCGCTGTGTCCACCTTTACCCGGGGCTGGAGGGGGCTGGGAGACGCTGGGACCTGCTGCCTGGTGTTTCCACAGGAATGCTGGCAGTGGCGAGGGCTGCTGGCACCTCTTGTCCTTTCCTAATGCTACATCTGGTGGAGTGGAGGGCTGGTGTTGGTGGGGGGAAGAAGCCTGCAGTGAGCGGTAGTGCTTTTGGGGGCCTTGGCATGGGGCAGAGCACCCCAAAACCAAAAGCCTTTGCCTCAGCCTCTACCAGCCCTGGTCACAGCGCAGTTCAGGGGCACAGCCCCATGCTTCACCCCTCTCCTCTGCCTTGGAGCTCCCGTGCCCAACAGCGTGAGCTCTTAAAAATGGGAATGGTGGTGTCAGCTGCTCTACAAAGGGCCATAGCACTGAGGTTTTGGGGGCTGAAAGCTTCCTGGATGCGATGCAATCAGAAGGCGGTGCTGCAGGGATGTGCATGTGGTCTCCTATTGGAATACTGCCTAAAATCACGTTCTTGGAGCACCACGTCAGAAGCACAAGGTGGGAAAGTCCTTTGCTGTAGAAGGACAGGCTTGCTACCCTGTGTTGCTGATCTCTCTGTCTCAAGGAGCTTATTATTTATAGTCAGTTTGCTTTTTACATGTCTTGGATTTGCACCTTCAGTGACCCAGCCCGGGGGCTAGCCTGAAGGGGGGTGAGCACTGAGGGGATTTTTGGTTGTGTTTGGGTCCAGCACCCTACTCACACCCTACAGGGACCCTTCCAGAGGGACCCCACAGAGCCCAAGACAGAGACTCCCCCAAATTGACATTTTCATCTTTCTGTCTCACTTCCTCGCTGCTCTTCCCAGGCGATCTCAAGCCATAACTTCTGCTATTTAACAACATTTTGCCTTAAAAAGACACTGTAATACTAACATTGCATTGTCATTCCATCAACATCCAGCAGCTGAGTGATGGATGCTGGCAGAGCACTGTGCTTAGCTGCTTCAGCCCTTGTTAAGTTGTCACGCAGAAAGGAATGTATTTCTGGTGATGTTCTTATGGGAGACCAAGGGTGAACAGTTTCAGCTCTTTTAATTTCAATGAGAGGCTGAATAATACCACACCTGGGTTCGCTCTTCCCTGCAGCTTTATTAGTAAACAGGTCCCTGGGGAACAGTGGGCAGAGGAAGCCCTGTGCCTCTCCTTGGTGCTGTGTTGGAGCTGATGGGGAGCACAGGAGATGTTCAGCACATGCAATGGCCTGCAAAGCCGTTTCCAGTGTCTGCTTTCAGGTGCTGCCCTGCAGCTGGTCTCATCCAAGTCGTGCTCAGAAGTGCTTGGAGACCCTCCAGGAGTGTCTGCACTGCCCGGGCACTCAGGGAGAGCGGTGAAGCAGAAGCAGGTCAGAAGCTCTTCCTCATGCTGGTCTTGCCTCCCGCACAATGAACACAACCCCAGAAGGCTGTTCCTGCAGCCTGTCCTCAGACTGGTGCCATGTCTGGAGCAGAGCACTTCTCACCCAGCATCCACCACACCTCATGCTGTTAGTAGACATACTGGGAGTATGTGTACTGGTGTGTGGAATAGCAGTTTCCCACTCCCAAAGATTTTTTCTGGTCACCTCGAAGCCAGGGCTATTAATACTTTTTGCCCCTCCACCGTGATCTGTTGTATTCTGTCAATGCAGAGGGTTAAACCTGGAGCTATGGAGCTGGAGACAGCCACACAGAGCTGCTGGAGCACACAGTCTGTGTGCTCCCATCAGCAGCAGGACACCTCCTTACCTGCTCCAGGTCTCAGGTGAAGGTTGGTGATCCCCCATGCCACATGTTGCAAGTCCCACCTGCCAGCTTGCCTCCCACTACTTGGGGGTGGCTGTCCAGCCACAGCCCCTCTGTCTCCTTCCTCATTCCTTAGACCTCAGAGCTGCTCACGTTGTCTCTGGCTCTAGCTCTCATATCCTTCCTGCCCTTCGTGGTTTCTAGTGACTCCCCCGCAGATCTCTTATTTCAGAGCTGATGCTCTGCTTGCCTGGGCAGCTTGGGCTCTGTCGCCGTGCTGCAGGTGAGCACAGGGAGTGAGATGCTCTTCAGGGCTGGGGGCTGAATAATCCCTCTCCTCCCCAGACCTTATACATTTATTTCCCCATGATGGTCTCTCATTAGCTTCCCACTGCTGTCCTCCAGCTGCTTTCCTTGTTTATGCCATTTCCAAGACTTTTGTAGGACTTTATGAATCATTTATCTTAAGCAGCAATTATTGTGCAAACAAGTTATTAATACTGCGACTATCAGCTTGCTCCAAGCATCAGAGACAAAGCATGAGGCATAAACTCACAGAAGATGGATTGAGAGAAGAACTGTTTCAATTACATGAGCCCCCCCATCCTCTCCCCACTCACACAAGCAATTTCGGGTATTCCTGTGGGGTATCTGTTCTGAGCAGCTCTCCAGCGTGAGGCTCAAGGGCAGAAGGCACAGCAGTCTGGCAGGAATAGGGTGGCAACGAAACGCAGAGTGACCACCCTGCAGCCCTGGGGATGCAGCTGAGCACCATGTCATGTCATAAGTACTGGAGCTTTGCAGGGCAGCCCAGGAGAGGGGGCTGCCCGCGGGTGCAGCACATCCTCCCAAACATCACCAGTTGCCTTCTGCAGAGGTAACAGCCCTGAGCTCAGGAGGGTGTGAGGCAGCTTCAGCTGGCCAGGCTGAGCAGCTCCTGCAGCTCCATCCAGGCAGCAGGACTCACGTACCTGGATGGGTGCCCGCAGGGGCAAGGGGCTCAGAGCCTTCTGAAGTTGTTGGGCAGGATCTGAAGAGAGTGATGCTTTAGCACGGTGTATTCCAGGGAAACAGCGAGAAAAAGAAATGCCAAGCTGTCTGTAAAGTGATGCCGTTCTGCAGGAGGGTAAACAACACAATCCTTGGCATCTGGTCAGTGGGGAAAACTTCAAAGCTGAAAACAAAGCCAATTCAGTCACAGCTGCGAATCCTGCTAGGATAAATTGTGTTTGCACAACCTCAATTACTTCAGTTAATTTGTGATATAATATACAATGTTCCTGGTGACAAGTGTCACGGCAGCATCGCTCTGCCCCATCCAACACCCACCAACCATCATCTGATCTGACCTCTGGGGAAACACAGGAGTGGCCCAGACGACCCCTGGGAGCAGCCGGCACCCTATGGAGGCACACAGAGGCTGGTTTGTGCTTTACTGGGACCAGTTGCCAGGGGATGGACCAGCCCCTGGGACTTGTCAGCCTTGCCCTGGCCATGCTGGATGAAACAAGGAGTGCTTCAGTGCATGAAAACATTGCAGGGGCTCAGTTCAAACAGGTGAGACAAGCACGTGCAATGGGGAGCGAGGGGCTTCATCTCCTCTCTCAGTGAAGAGACGCGGGGCTGGGAGGGTTGAAGCCCCTGAAGGAAAGGCTGGAGTCAGGTCCAGGTGGAGAAATCAAGCCCACAGTTTGATTAATGTCGGTTTCTCCCCACCCACCCTTGGAGAGGAGGAAGATGGATTTGGCGCTGCTGAGCGCGCGTTACCGTGCAGGCAGCCCCTGCGTGCGGGCAGGGCAGCGCTGCCCGCTGGCGCCGGGCACGTGGCCGATCGGAGCTGGAAGCGCCATCTCCTCCGGCTGCTCGAGCATCCCCGGCACCGGCACGTGCGGCACACGCTGGCCTCCCCCTGCAGCCCCCTCGGGGAGCGTCCCCCACCTCGCACCCCTCGGAGGGACCGCGGCACGGCTGAGGGTGTGGTTTGCGGTTGGGAGAGTTGCAGGAAAGCTTTTTTAGCAACTTCTTCAAAGCCAGAGTGTTTGAGGCTGGGGTCACGGCGAGGCCGTTCCCTGTCGCTTCTCTGTGAGCTCTCCAGCAAAACACACAAAGCTGTTTTCAAACGAATTTAAATGGATCACCTCTACTCCACAGACAAACTTTTCTCCCCCTCGTTCTCCTTTGAAGATGCTCACAACATGTTGGACTTATCAAGACTAATTTTAGAGAAAAACAGAAAAAAAATATGCAAACTACAGACTCAGGCCCCTGAAGACTAAAGCACTGTCTAAGAGCTCTTCTAAGCGTGCAGATGCAATGAGGCTGCCTTATCTCGGAGTCAGCGCTGGAGTAGAGAGCCACGTAACGAGGGACTATTTCCCATCTGCTGCATAAATCTAAAGTTACTTCAGGCAGAATGAGGAATCAGAAGATACTTCAAAGGCATTTGAGCTCTGTATCTGTGTCAAACCGCAGCTCTAAGCACTACGTGTTGCCCTCCTATTAAAGATGAACTTTTGTACTCTGTTAGACATCTTAAAAAGCATAAAACATAAGTTCATTTGCTTTTCAAGTACTCCCACCCCCACCCCTTGCTCAGCTCCTTTGCAAAATAGGAGGCTGTTAGGATATTTGTGAACAAACAACCCCGGTTTTGCTGCGGAGGTTTCACGTTCCCTGTCAGCACGGGAGGGTTGGGCTGGGTGCAGCCGCGGTTCTCCAGCTTTGCCCAGCACCGAGGGAAAATGTCATCGCGGTGTCAGTGGCACAGTTGGAACAGTCCCTGCTTCCCACAGACGTGTGCACAGCAACTGCTCTGCTGGAGATGTTTGTGCCAGGGGAGGTGCAGCTCTGCTCTGCCGGAGACCGGGAGGTTTGCTTGGGAAGAGAGTGAATAAGGCTGAGTGTCAAGATAACCCTTTTCCTTGTGGAATTTGTGGCTTTATCAGCATTTTTTTTTTTGCAAAATGAGATGAAATGTGCAAGGTTTTCAGCTGTGAAAATTAATCACTTCATTTTAAGCTAGTGCTAAGTCCCATGGCCTAGGGTCCTCATGGGATGCTGTGGCATCTCCCTGAAAGTCAGTGGCCACATTACTCTACAGGACTCCAGGCGTCAGTGCCACGAGCGTGGTGGGAGACGCTGCATGGGTGGTGGAGAAGGGAGAACAGAGCATGAGGCCCCTGGCTGGAATCAACTTATGGCATTGGAACAAAACAAAGGGCTTTGCTGTTTCCAGAATCCACTGTGCATTTGCCAGCAGATCAGCTGCCGAGAGCTTGGCCCGTACTTTACACAGTATTTCCTGACAGAGCTCTGGTTCTGTTTCTTCCATAAGCAACAGTCCCATTACTGATGGGGCAACCCCAAAGTGATGTACACAGCCAGGAGCTGGAGAAGATGGGAGAGTCAAGGCCAAGCAAAGCCTTCAGCACCTCCAGGGTCTGCAGGGACTATTTGTCAGGAGTATTGTGGAGGAAGAGTATAAGAAGAGAAGGAGAAAGTGTTAGGAAGAAAGAGAAGAAGACACGGATAGGGCATTTGACAGAGGAATCAGAGACAGGGACACAGTGGGAGTAATTAAGGGCTTGTGATTCAGGTGTGAGACAAAAGGAGAGGAGCAACCATGAGGGGAGAGAGAACAGAGAACAAGGAGGAAATCAGAGCCTGGCAGCAGACGGGAACGAGGGAATTAGTGCAAATGCAGGGAGAGAAGAGCTAGAGGAGCAGCAAAGGAGGACACAGCTATGGAACACCAGGCTTGCAACTGGCTGCGATGGTGGATTTCTGCATTGTCTTCCTTGGAGCAGACGCAGTCTCAGCAGAGGTGAGGACCACGCACTGACAGTACCTGGCAAAGTCAGTGGGGATGAGATGGGGTGTTAGATGATGCACACCAGGGTTCAGAGGCACGGCCAGTCACAGCAGCATCCCTGTCACCTGCGTCCTGCTTAGGAGAGCGGAGGGGCTGGGTGGTGATGGGTTACAGCTGGCAGAACTGATGGATTTGAGGAGCACAAAAGATAGGAGTTTTCAAATTAGGAACAAAAATAATGCTGGCAACTGTGCCTTGAATGTGCGGTTTCCATTTTGTAGCTGTGCTGCTGCCCAAGTGGCTGCATGAACCAGAGGTGGGGGCAGGATGAGGGCAGGTCTGTACAGACCATGCTGAACCCATTGGAGCTTCCCAAGTTGGGAGCACATCCTGTGCCACGCTTGCACCCTGCCCTGAGAAACCCAGGGTCTGGGGGCACAACAGTGACAGGACATGTCTTCTGCTCCTGGCCTGGGGGATCTGTGCTTCCAGGGGAGATCATGATCCACGTGCTGAAGGAGATCCTGGGGGGACCTATTTCCAGCCTGCCAGAAGTTATCTTGTGACAGCAGTGGCTCAGCTTGGATCAAACTGCTCTCATGTGGGGTCCTGCAAACACATTCTCCAGTCCAGAGTGGTGTCATGCACCCCCAAAGTCACCCAGAGGGGAGTGGGGGCTGGCAGCCTGGGTTTGGAAAGCTCCATCAAATCAAATGCAGAAGAAATCAGACCTTCTCTCCTGTCTTGTTAGCAATTTACAACTCCCTCTAATTTTCATTATCGGCAGCAAATAAGCAGTTCAGGGAAACAATTTTCAAGCAAACCGTGTGGTTTGGATTTGTCCTGGACTGCTGCCTTCTCATGGCATGTGTGTTCCCAGTCTTTTCTGACTCGTGATGGGCATCTGAAGGGCTGTATCTGCCTGCTCAACCGGTCTCACAGGGAAGAGTGATGCAGATGGAGTCCAGCTGGGCTCTGCACGGCGTGGGGACTGGCAATGGCACTGTGGGTACAGCATGGCAATCCGCAGGACAAGGACAGCTGGAGCCAGCCCGCCACCTTTGGCAGAGCTGTCCTCCAGAAACGCGGCCTTTCCCATTTCCAGCTCCCAGCCCTTCGCCGCCCCACACCTGGCAGGACCGCACAGATCTCCATCACATCCCTCTCACCCTCATCTACCCGCTCTGAACAGCCCTGATCCATACAGTCTGTCTTTGTATAGCTGTTCTGTCTCTTCCGCCATCCAACCTCTCTCCATTGGCCCTGCTTCTGCTTGTAAGATGCCATTTTTTGGGTTCAAAGACCAGAGCTACCCATGCTGTTCAACTCACAGGAGCTGTACCAAAGTTTCTGTGTTGCTCTCAATACTTTTCTCAGTAACTTTGCCTTTCTCTTTGCTGCGAGGCATAGTTTCAAGGTGCTATCAGGGAGCTCCATGTGGCTGCACAATCCTTTCTGTGTGGTAATTTGGAGCCTATTATCATGTACAGCTTGGACTCTCCTTTACAGAAAATGTCAGGGCCCTTTGTTAATAAATTATGTTTATCCAGGTGTCTTTTTAAGTCTGTTCCTCACTGTAATCTGCACCAATTGCTTGGTGTGGCATTCAGACCCGCTGGCCATTTGTTGTCTGGATGGCCACAGGGATTTTTGTGTGGATTGGTGTCACAAATGTCACCTTCCACACTGATTAAAGGTTACATGGAGTTTGTAGCTGATCTGATTGTTCTGGAAGCTTTGTCTGAGTCCTGTATAGTCCTGGATATTTGAGACTCCTCGGGCACTTGCTTTGCTCTAACACCTCCTCTGACACCTCTCTTTGAGACAATTTCTCAGGTTTTCCCATGGAAAAACCCTCGTGGTATGGGAGCCTCCTTAATCACAGATGTGCAAAATGCTGCTGAAAAGGTTTAGTTTTATTTTTCTATGGAGCTATGTGCTCCTCCTGTTCTCTTTAATACATTGTCATCTATGGGAGATGACAGCTCCTGATGATCTGACCTCCTAAAGTGTGGGAAAAGATGCATTCTTAGCTTTTAAGCTGCTAGCAAGTTGCTCTTAATGACATTTAATCTTAATTATGGTTTGGCACTTCATTTGCCAGGGTCTGGACACATTTCTGTTTTATGCATTTAAACACTACTCTTTTTTTGTTTCTAAGAAGCTGATTAATTTTGCAGTTTAACATCACAATGTTGATGAACAGTGTTTAAAAGAGCATGTCTCCCACTTAACATACAGCTGATGGCATTGCAGAAGTTTTATAGATTTTTAAACACTACTTACATTTTTAGGTTTCTGAAAAGTAGTCTAATACTGTCCTAGAAGTGTGGTTTATCTTATTGGAAGATAGCATAGGCAGTTATGGACTAACAAGCGTGACCAAGACCCCAAAATGGATTTACCTCATTTGAGAGGCTTTTCCATTAATTTGTTTCACTCCAGGCAAATTATATGTGCCTCTCAAATCAGGCTTAGTGAAGATCTTAGTCACAAACAATTGGTCTCAAACCTCAGAGATCAAGGGTAGTTGATATCTCTTTTTTCCTCTAATCTAATTTGATTCCCAATAGTCTGTGGCTAATGCGGGCACACAATGCACCAGACAGAGCATTTGCAGCAGAGACAGGGACGTACAAGGCGGTGTTAAGATCTTACTTACATTATTATCTACAACCACGGCAGTTGCCAGCGGTGCTGGGAGGATTTGGGGAGTGGAGGAGCACAGAGACCATGGCCTGACGCAACCAGGGTCGAGAAAGGAGATCGCCATCTTTTAAATATTGAAAGGGATTATCCGATTTCAGTGACAATTCTGTTAGCACATAAAATCTGCATAAACTGCCTGTGACCACGTTGACACGGAAAATTAAGAGATTCATAAACACACAAAGGGGAACGGTTTCCCAAGCAGGGCGAAGGAGACAAAGAGGTTTGGGATTTATACCGTAGCAAAGGGTCTGGGCAGGAGCGAGCCTGGTGTTGGAAATGCAGGTCTGCCAGAATAACAGCGTCCCCCAGAGAGGCTGAAAAGGATGGTCCATCACTGCCTGCCCGCATCTCTTTGTCAGACCCGCTGACCACCTGCAGGGCCAGAAAACATTTTTCTCTTCAGTAATTTTTTATTTTCTGCCCATAACTCTGTCTCTTGGTTCTCTTCCCTGCAGGAGCACTGAAACATCTGGAATAATGTACAGGATAAGACCAGCCAGGTCTGACACATCTGTCATGATAACCAAGGTCAGAAAATAATGTCCCCCAGCCGGAGAGGCAGACGTGCTGCTGTTTTCCCTCTGTACTATAGATTTTGTCCACTTTCTCCTATGATTAGCTGGAATTTTCCCCAGTGAGATTGTCAACTGTCACTTCTCTTCCTTGATACCTGTCTAGCGTTGCAAAATTACGTTGTTTTCTTCTGACAGGGTAGTTTTTGATGTAGGAACCTCTGAGGGCAAAGGATGACTTTAAGGGACCTGGATGGAGCAATCAGGGGTGAATAGGGGGCCATTAAGATGGGACAAGTCACAGTGAGAGATGGTGCAGGGTGGAGCTGCAGCCAGTGTCCTTGGGGGTGGGTTCTGCAGGCCAAGATGCTGAAGGTGTTCAAGGGATAAAGAAGAAGAAAGTTGCCATAGAAGCCTGAAAAGTGCAGAACTTGGCTGGGCACACTGAAACTCCAGCCAGCTCCTGTCTGCATCCCCTGCCTTCATTAGACACCAAAATAAGCACACAAGACTAGAAAGGGTCACCTTGGTACTGCTGGGGAAGCCTTGCCAAGGGAAAAAGACGTTGTCAGGGTGACTCTAAGACTCGCTTTGTCTAAAAGGGTCTGCACCACAGGACAAGACCACGGATTGTACCCATGGAGATTGCTAGAAGCCAGGGAAGTCCTGAACTTTATCCTCACCCATGGGTAGGGACCAGGCATGGAGCCACTGTGCTGGGAAGGGTCCCATAGGACATGTGGAGCTGACCTGAAGCAGCTTTGTGCCAGCCATATCCTGCAAAGGCTTCTGATGGAGAAGTCCTGAGAGGGAGCTGAAGCAGGTCCTTGGCACATAGGGGAAGGATATGTTGAAATTCAGCACAGCACACCTGAGTGTTTCATTTTAAATTCTCAATTTAGCAGCACCCACATCCTAGCAAATGATATCAAAACCACAGGGAGCAGTTATACAAGGAGAATATAGATGGGATGTGGGGGTAAGGAACCATGCGCCACTCCTCCCACAGAGCTTGTCCTTAGATGCTGAACCACAAGCAATTGAAAGCATGGAGAAAGATGCTCAGGTTCACTTGCATAACTGCAAATATACCAGTATCTGCTAGTGCACAAGGGGAAGAAACACTCCAGCCTTCAAGGATTTAGCAGAACCCAGCACCTGGGACCTGGGGACAGCCATGGAGACACACAAGCTGTTTGTGACTAGCCACACGCTGGTGGATCATGTCCATGGCTTGGCTCTTCGATAGGTTTGTTGTGTTCACCTCTTCAAGGGGAAGCTATTAGTTTCTCTGAATGTTGGTATAAATTATCATAAATCCTCACCAAGTGTCCACTCTTAATGCCAGGCTGTCTCCAAGGCTGCTTCCTGCCTCAAGAGACAGAGGACACAGGACACAGCAGTGTGGTCACTGGGTGAGGGCTGCGCGGGCTGCAGATCTGCCTTGCTGCTGGCCCCACTAACAGCAGGGGATTGCTGAGCAGACACAGCTTTGGCTGGAAGAGTTGATCAGACGTGAAATGTGTGGGGCTGTCTGCATCCAGGAGAAGCACCTTCTGCATGCAGCAGAGGAGTGGGAGAAATACTCCAGATTTTAGAGGATCCAGAGATGAGCTTACTCCAGGGACTGGCAGCAAGGTGGTTTTACTACGTGTGGCATGGAGCATGCTAAACACTGATGGAGGATCTCAGATACTATGTGCAGAGAGACCTTCTGGCTCTGTATCCCCTTCCCAGCCTTGTTCACTGTCACCGCCCAGAGACAGTGATGCACCTTGACAGGAGATGTGTCAGCTCTGTTGCCTGCCAGGTGTTTCCTGGTGCTTTTGTCCCAACACAAACTGCAGTCTGAGAGATGGATGTGCAGCCACCACTCTGGGAGAAGTGGTCCATTATGGAATCCATCCTGGATCATCCTGGAGAGGCAAAGTGCCTGGGAGGAATGTGGTGGCACAGTAAGGGCTGTCCCTTTGCGTCCTCTGCTCTGAGACACACTGCTCAGCCTTCTGCAAACCCCCCACAGGAGGTCAGCAGCCACGGAGCGCCTGGACCTGCATGAGGACCAGCCAGCCTTGTTTGATTACCAGCAGACGGAGGATGCACGCAAGAGAGAGATAATTAATTAATTGCGACTTTCCCAGCCTCCAGACTTTGTTTTCTATTGATCTCAGTTTTATCTGGAGTAATAGAGACAATTAGGAGGGAACACAGCAGCAGAAGTTAATTACCAATGGAATGGAAACTGTGTCTTTCAATTTATTAAACTTTTATCACAAAGCAGCCCTGCTGCAGAAGCACTGGGAGAGACAGTGTGCCTCCCTGAGCCCTCCGTGCCATGCAGGGCACTCCCCACTCTTGACAATCAATAATAAATGATAAACTCATCCTCCTTCTGCACAGGGCCAAGGCTCCCATGCCGAGCCCCCCAGAACCGAGCCCCTGGAGCAGAGCATCTGGGCTGCCTGGTGGGGGCCTGGGGGCGGCTGCTCAGCCCTGCTGCTGTGCGGGTGTGGGGACAACTCATCACCATCCCTGCCCTGAACCCTGGGTGGAAGGCAGCCCTGCCTGCCCACAGCACAGGCATGGAGTGGCACTCCAGAATGGATGCTGTGGGCAGAGGATGCAGCCCAGGCTCGTTCAGGAGGAGCTGGTCCAGCTCAGAGAACCTCACAGGACATGGCTGGGCTTTGACTAGCTCTCAGAGGTTGTTTCAAGTAGCCCCAGGGACACATCCCCCTGCTTGTCTTGCCCAGATGCGTGTTGCCTGTGGTCAGGGCAGGGCTGCAGGAGGCAGTCAGGAGGGCTGGTACTTCTGCTCCTCAGTACCACAGCTCCGGTCACCTCCTTTCCTTGACGGGGGGCTTGGATGTCAGACAAGGACCAAGGATGATCCTCCATCCTCTCCACCTGCACAGCTTCATCCCACCGTTCCCTCTGCTTGGTAATTGCCAGTCCACATCCCCTTGAGATACCCACTGCACTGCTGCAGCCGAAGTCACCCAGCAGACAGTACAACCTTGGTGAGGCTTCTCAGAGAGCACAGTAATTCAAAGTTGGCTCCTGCTGCCGTGTTGGCAGCCGATGTGCTAGCGGTGGCTCAGAGACCTATGACAACCTCTGTCGTTCACTGTCCCTGTGGCACCCAGCGCTGAACATCCCCCCGAGCCGGGCTGGGCACTGGAGAGCAGCATCTGACTCAGGCTGAGCTCTCTCTGCTCTTTCCATGAAACATGGGACAAAATGATATGTGAAATATTGCACACTTCTCTGAGGGTGGTAGACCAAATGATGTGACAGAAGGAGTCTGGCTTGGGCCTGTTTTCAGCCGCACTAGCCTACAAAATGCGGTGCCTCGCTCCCCATCTTCATGCCCTCTCTTGCCTGGTGAAAGTGTTCCTACCTGCCTGCTGTCTCCTCCCTGTCCTGCCCTCAATGTCTCCCCACAGACTTCCCAGTGAACTCCCATACCTTTGTCTCCAGGGCATTTAAGGCAGTGAGTGTGTAATGAGCCTCTGCTGATTGTGCAGGAGCAGTAATTAGGTTGCTGCTTTGCTCTTGCCTCTCTCTCCAACCCTTCCAAAGGCCATGTTTGCCCCTGTGCTTCCCTACAGAGCTGGAGTTGTCCAGTTGTTGTCCTTAAGACCTCACCTATGTCCCACTAACAGTCAACTGCAAGAGTCACTGGGGCTGTGTGGTTGGTGTTTATGCCTCCATTGTCAATGATCACATTGCCAAGGGTCCTGTCCAGCCAAGTTTTGAAAACCTCAAAGGATAGAGATCTCAGAAGCTCCCTGAGCACCTCTCCTAGGGCTGCAGCACTCTCACAGGGAAGAAGTTTTGGATTGTGTCCCATTGAGCTGGATGCTGCCCCTGTGTCCTCCTGCTCTTTCACCCTGCACCTCTGGTTCTGCCTCCTTTAAAGCGTCCAGTTAAGGCAGTGAAAGATGCAGCTGTATCTCACCCAAGTCTCCCTTCTTGAGGCTGAGTAGATGTAGTTCCTCTGGTCTCTTTTTACATGTCCTGTGCTCTAATCCCTGGCCATGTTTGTGGCCTCCATTGGACTTGGCATCTCTCATGCAGTGCAGTGGCCAAAACTGGGCACGGGGCTCTGTTGTGGCTCCTTGAGTACTGAGGAGAGGGAATGATGCTTTTCCTGGGTGTGTTGGGCATGCTTTTTCCAACGCAGCCTGTCAGAGGACAGCCCCATCATGAAGGGCGCATTGCTGGCTCAGGCTGACCTGACCTGACCCATGCATCCTTGACCAGACCGGAGATTTCTGTGTCACCAGAAAACTTGCTCCTTAAAGCTCTTCTCCAATAAAACAGTCCTTTATGAACACATCGATTGCTCACATACCAGAATAGACCCAGTTGGTAACCCGGCTTTGTGATGAAAGATGACTGTTTATTTGCATTTGTTCAAGACAGTTCAGTTTCTTTAAGATTCTTTTTTGAAGCGTCATGTCAAAAGATTTTGACACGGTATCACTGACTGCTTCACTGAGGTCACAGGTTTAGGATTCATTGTCCCTTTCTTAATATGAGGTGACGCTGCGAAGGGAAGGGCACTCTGAAACATCTCACTTGCTGATGGGTGGGTGTGCATGCTGTTAGAAATGAAGCCGTTGTGGGCCTGACCAGTACTTGAAGAGGATACAGGTTTTAAATCCCCGGTATGGTCGGCACAAGCCAGTTAGTCATGCTTAAATACGTGGGATATTGCTGGAGCCCCGAGCCCCAGAGCTATAAGACTCAATTCTGCTTGTGAACTGACTTGCAGGAAAAGAGGGGAGGAGATATTTTCTCAAGGTGAAATAGATGTTCTTGAAGGATATGCCATTTTAACACAGTTAGCTACCTGGCAGATTAACCCACATATCCTTGATCAGCCTTACACTGGGATTTCCCAGGTGAAGTAAACATGAAAATCACAAATAAAACTACGTAGAATAATGTGCAGAAATGCAACATTCCATGGCAGCTCTTAACCGGTCTGGTGATGCTGCAAGAGTCTGTAGCAAAGAGAAACGCCAACTGTGGAGTCGGGTAGAGACAGAGGAGAGGGTAAACTTGGAACATCCTGGAACATCCTGGCACATGTGGCCAGGCTTTGCACAGAATTGCTGCCATCTCTGGTCTGGTGTGGTGTCCTGGCTGTGTGCCCCAGGCGGGCAGGTCCGGCCGGGATGCCAGGTCCTTGCAGCCCTGCTACATCCCCAAACCCTTCCCAGCCCTTCCTGGGGAGTCTGCTCAGCGGCTGTGTCCCTCCCAACCCAACACGGGCTGGGGCATCTCCCATTTACCTGTCGCTCGGTACATCCTCCTGCTCTCCTGCTAGTCCTAAATTCAATCTGATTTCAGTCTGATTACTTTCCCCTCCACTTGGGGGAATTAATTAATCTCCGGCTCTGCTCCAGGTTTTTTTCCCAGTCGATAAAAGGAGGAAGGAAAGGGTGGTGTACCTGTCATTAATCATCATTAAATTAGTGACTCCGGAATTAGCTCACCATGAAAGGCAGCACTTGTGCAGCAGCGGAGCTCTGCCCTGTCACCGTACAGTGAGACCTGGCCCTCTGCAGAGTTCCTGTAGCAAGAAACTGAGGTCTGAGAGAGGAGTGGCCTGCACACGGATGCCACATGAGAGTAGGGATCAGAACCTCATTGGTGTCAAAGGAAGGACTGCGCCACAGCAAAGAACCTCTATAGGAACAGGTGCTTCCAGCTCCAAGTGCCTCAAACCAGCCCTCAATCCAGCCAGAGCTTCATGGACGCTGATCAGCGTCACCCGTCCCGATGCTCAGTGGTGGCTCTGTGCTCAAGTGGCCGTATAGATGGTTCGCCTTCCACCTCACACAGCACATGGCCTCTGTGTTTACAGTGAAGATGAAGGATTAGGAAGGAGTTGCTCTGCATGTTCTGCATCCCTGCATGCATCTGGCCATGGGGATCAAGTGATGCTGTCCCCTGCCCTCATTCCCTGTCCTTGCTCCTGCCTCTTTGCCCTCCCTCAACTGTCCTGTCCACCCTGGAGCAGGAAGCTGAGCTGCTATGGTGGCAGCGCATGGAGCAGGAGTGGTGGGATGAGCAGAAGAAGAGCACCTGTGACAGTGGGTGACTAGCAGACAGTGGTTTGCATGAGCAAAGGTATCTACGGATAGGTATATCCACATTTGCACTGTATGTTTTGTTTCCCTGGGCACGTTTTAGTTCCTGGTCCTCCCGACTCTTTCTGTCTGCCTTTTGCTACAAGATTTGATCCATGAGCATCTGTTTTGCCTGACACAGAAGTGCTCTGATTGTGCTCTGGGACGAAGTGACAGTGGTGATGGGACTGTGCTGGGGCAGCGGGTCTCAGATCACACTCCTGCAGACTTGGTGTCTAAGTGACACTTCAGGCGATGCAAGGCAACTGCCCGGTGTGGCGGTGGCCACATCCAATCTGTGCAAGGGCTTGGACATGTGGACAGGGAGGTCACCTCCCTCCATGGCACCTCTTGCTCACACAGGCGCTGCATTTGCCCCATTAGGCACAGCAAACAGGGTCTTTGCCTGCTGCAACCCGCAATGCCCTGTCAAGGGCACAGCTCTCCAGGATGCACCCCAGTCCAATGTGTGACCTGCCCACCTCAGCCTTGGATGTGCGACCTTGCCTCTGGCCTTGTTAAAATGCATGTTTCTGAAATGAGCCCAGCTTAGCAGTGTTACACCGTCATTACTGATCACACGTCTTGCTTTCTCTCTGTCTCCCTGTAAATAATGTATTTTAATAATAAAGCATGCAGAGCAGGCTTCCTTCAACAGACACTGCCGTGCTGAGGAAGCGCATTTGCTCCTGCTATGCCTCAAAGCACTTCATTAGTACATCAGAAAAGGCCAGAAAAACAATGCAAATATTCTGATCAGCCGGTGCTTTCGGAAAGATTTACTGTCCCTGCCTGGCTGTGCCAGCTCTAGCGCACCTCCCTGCACCCCGCTCCGCTGCAGCCCCATGTCTGGGCACTTGCTGTCCATCTCCACCTGCCTTTGAAACTCCCCTAATCCGCTCATGGATGGTCCCAACCTGATTGTCCTTTGTGCTGCAGGTTTAACCCCTCAGGGACTGCACGATGCTTCCCACTCCCTCCTTCTCCTGCACCACTCTTCCTAAGCTGCATCTCTCTTCTCCTGACTGGGACCTCCTGTCCCTCCCCTGTGACAGCTCTGGTCAGATTGCCAATCCTGGTCCTGTTGGGCACCACCAGTTTGGAAAAACCTCCTTCCAGAAACTTCCCCCTTTCTATTTGCAGTGCTGATAAAATGAGAAAAGTCCAGGCCATCCCTCGTGCTGTTGGGGTGATGCTCCAGGCAAAAGGAGCAAAGCATGCATGGGAGATGCTGCTACCATCCACAGTCCTGTCCTACTCACAATCCTGTCCCAGCAGCAGGCAAACAATGCTCCCAATGCCAGCAACCCTGGCTCCCCAGGCTGCCATCAAATTTTCTCTCCAAGACTTGTCAGCAGCCATCGAGACTTGCTCTCCTCAGCCTGTCCTGTTGGCAGAGCAGCCAGAAATCAGGCAGGAGGGTGAGCTGTGGGCTGGCTGCAGAAATACCTGTGCCAAACACACTCACTGTCACTGGTGCATTTTCCCCCGTATAGCACTTAAAAATCAAACCAAAACAAAAGAACACAAACAAACAAACCGCCCCCCCAAAAAAACGACCAACCAACCAACCAAAATCAAACTAACAAACAAGAACCAAGCAACGGACAAAACCACATTAAAAAAACACCAAAAACGAAAGAAAAAAACCTCAAGCAAAACAAAACGTAAAACACCCACAACCCTATTTTGAGTTGTAAGCCTCGGTGAAATAGATCAGATAAAAGTGTGTGGATGTATGTGTGGGAGTGTGACTGCCCTTGTTTGCAAATTCCTGTGTGTCTGTGTGCCACAACTCCCGCCACGCTTCATGTTTCCATCCTGCACACGGTGCACACGTGTGCAGCCCTTCCTGCTGTGCCCTGCACCACGGGTGTGTGCATCCCGCCCTGGTGAGACCCCACCTGGAATATTGTGTCCAGTTGTGGCCCCTCAGTTCCAGCAGGACAGGGAACTGCTGGAGAGAGTCCAGCGTAGGGCAACGAAGATGATGAAGGGAGTGGAGCATCTCCCTTATGAAGAAAGGCTGAGGGAGCTGGGGCTCTTTAGTTTGGAGGAGACTGAGGGGTGACCTTATTAATGTTTATAAATATATAAAGGGTGAGTGCCACAAGGATGGAGCCAGGCTCTTCTCGGTGGCAAACAATGATAGGACAAGGGGTAATGGGATCAAGCTGGAACACAAGAGGTTCCACTTAAATTTGAGAAGAAACTTCTTCTCAGTGAGGGTGGCAGAGCCTGGAACAGGCTGCCCAGGGGGTTGTGGAGTCTCCTTCTCTGCAGACATTCAAAACCCGCCTGGACATGTTCCTGTGTGACCTCACCTGGGTGTTCCTGCTCCAGCAGGGGGATTGGACTGGATGAGCTTTTGAGGTCCCTTCCAATCCCAAACATACTGTGATACTGTGATAACAGCGCCCGTGCACAAGTGTGGGTGACAGCACCTGTTTTACAGCGTGTATAAACCTTTCCGCTAGGGTGGGACGTTTTATCCCTCTGTGTCTGCCAGTGCCTGTACGTGTGCCGTGCGTGACAGTGCAGGCTGCGCCCTGCGCCTGTGTGTGCAATGCACACGCGTGTGCCCTGCAGGCAGCTCTTCCCACTGCAGCTCACGCTCGTGCACCAGCACCTGACCCAGAGCAGGGAGTTAAACTTAAGTCTATTAAAAGGTTGTAAACCAACACTGCTTTCCCGATTCCCCTGCTTTTCAAATTGCCAGTGCCTTATAATCCTTTAGTCAAGACACAAGGGGCTTGGGGTCTGCGCTGGATCAGGACCAGGATCAGGACCAGGAGGAGGACCAGGACTAGAACCAGGACCAGGACCAGGAGCAGGACCAGGACTAGAACCAGGACCAAGACCAGGACCAAGAACAGGAACAGGACGAGGACCAGGACCAGGACGAGGACCAGGACCCATCCATCTTTCCCCACACTGCCCTGCAAACCACATAACAGAGATCACCCTACCAAGGGAGTGCAAATCTCTGCACAGCAGGACGAGGGGCAGGGATGAAGAACACTGGTGTGTTAAATAACCCCTTCCTTGCCCAAAAAGAAAACTGTGCCTCTCATGCAACCCCTGAACTGAGTGCTGGGGCAGGGTCAGAGGCTGCAAGGGATGATCTCAGATGTTCAGTAAAGATCCATGCCCACGTGTCATCCTTGTCTACAGTATCGTAATGACTCTGTGTCTATGCGCCTAACTGGCAGCTCTCTGTGGGATGTGAAGGCTGCTGGTGACATGCGAAGCCACCATCACTGCCAGGGACCCAGTCAGACCAGTACTGCTTCACTCTTGTTTCACTGAGCAAGCCCGGAGCTGCACTTGCAAAGCCACCGTGCTCCTTCGCACAAGCCTCTTCCCCTGGAAAGCCCCTTGCTTGCAACGAGCAGTTAACACCAGCTGAATTTGCGACGATTCAAGGTGTTATTAGAATGAATGTGAGCGTGAATTAATAATGGCACTTTGATGCCTCTCTCTGTGCTTGCCTGCATCCCTCCTGCTGCATGACCGGCTCTGTGCTGCTGAGGAACCACGCGCATGTGGCTTCATTTTGCAATAATAACAGCCTTCTACTAAGAGAGACAGACAGCGTGAGGAAGTTTTGCTGGCAAAACACAACTCCAAATGAACTGCTAAAAAAGGTTCACAAAAGGCTATTTCCAGCTCCTCCACTCAGCTGGAGCTGGCTCTCCTCCCCGCCTGTTGTCATTGAGGAGGATGCATCTGCGTCTGTAGCAGGAGGATTGCTGCACAGCAGAAGGTGGCAGGGAGGACTGTGGGAAAAGGGGCTGCAGCCGGATGCCTCAGTGTCCACCCAGCAGGTGCGGAGAGCAGACACAACCACGTCAACCATGTCTCCAAAGGGCATCCCACACCCAGCCCAGCCAGGCTGGGAGGTGTGTGCGGGCACCGTCCCCATCCTCCAGTGCCATCCTGCACAGCCCAGCCTGGACCTTTGATGCTGTCAGGCTCTGGGGTCCACAAAGAAAACAAGTCCCAGCAGTGCCATTCCCCGGCTACTTCTGCTGCTCACTCACGCAGGGGTCTCATAAAAATGCAGAGCATCCTTTACTTCTGGCCGACTTACCGTAAGCAGTTGTCAGACACTTCTATAATCCCAGGTATAATAAACCTTCCCCAGCTCCCTGATTCCTGTATCTGTCATGTGAGCCAGCTGTGCAAGAGGAAAGCGCTTTGCATGCAGATTATTTATCTGTCCTCACTCTGATCCAAGTGACATCCCCCTAAGCACAATCAGACAGCAACAGCTCCTCCTTCCAGAGTCTGTTTTTAGGACAGTGGAGCAAGAGTTTGCACTCACAGAGGTCATCCCATGAAGAACCTTTTAGGACTGGTTGCAGACAGCTGCAAATCTGCTTATGCATGTAGAAAACCTCAGCCTCCCCGCTGGGCTCTGGGGTTGTCCAGACAGCAGGGCTGAGCCATCACAGGGCACAGTGAAGTGCTCTGATGCAAATATATCAGCAGCGCTTGAGAAGAGGGAGATGCCTCTGGATGTCCTGGAGTGCTTCTCTCCAGCCTGCAGTCCTGCCAGCTTTCCCTCAGGATGGGTGTCCTGGTGGTGGTTCCCCTCTGTTCCTCCCCTGCAAGGGCTCTGTGGAGTTGGATAAGAAAGGAGCAGGATCAGCTTTGCTGTGAGTCCTCTGAGGCAGAGGGACACAGGAGAAATGCTGCCCCCGAGATACCAGAAACACAGGAGACCTTGACAGTACAGCTCTAGGGGCTTGGAGATAAACATTGCCAAGCAGGTTTGATTAGGGATTGAGCAGCATCCAAAGCAAAGTGTGTTTAATAAAGGGTGAGGACATGCCACGCATCCAAGGGCCAGGCTGAAGCTCTGCAGCCCTGAGACCTGAGGGGTGGCACGAGGAGGGGTCCCCGTCCCCAAGCACAGCCCTGGGCACACAGGGCATACAGAAGGTCGTAGCTGCCTCTCAGCCTATGTCTGAACCTCAGAGGCACAGGGAAAATGAGTGACATCTATGTTCCATGTCCCCGAGTTTTCCAGAAATTTAGAAATGCTCCTCAGTGTCACCCTGGGGGTGTTGGTGGAGTCCCTGTTCTGCCCCAAAACTATTCCAGACCTCCAAATCAGGCGTGGCTTAAAATCCACTACGGATTTTTTATTCACATCCTCACCTTTTGATGTCCAAACTAACAGCAACCTTTTGATAATATTTTGGGGCTCTTCCAGCAACAGATGTGGAAAAATATACTTTTTTAGGTGGAAACTGAGTTTTACACTTAATCTCATGACTTGAGGAAGTGGGGCTTTAAAGTATACAGCTTTATCAGAGGACCTGAAACAAAGAGAATATCGCTTCCCGATTCCCCTCCAAGAGAAGGGCATGACCAGACAGGGAACTATGATTTTGCTGTTGAGTAGCCAGGTGTCAATGGAAAGTCAAGCAGATATCATCACAAGGCTGCAGACAGCCGTCTCTCACCTC
Source organism: Streptopelia decaocto (assembly GCF_964273445.1). Lineage (NCBI taxonomy): Eukaryota > Metazoa > Chordata > Aves > Columbiformes > Columbidae > Streptopelia > Streptopelia decaocto. Next base: position 893,666 of record NC_138675.1, on the reverse strand, counting down.
TAGATCCAAACCACAAAGTAACTGGGATGCTGCAGGAGAGGCTTTGCGTGTCACGCACTGCGCTAGCGAGATCCCAGAGGAGCAGGAGGATGCTCAGCTCCTGGAAGAACAACATCATAGGCTGCCTCTCTTGGTTTTCTCTTGAAAAAGGGGATTTTTCTCTCCCTGTCTGTATATCCAGCAGATGCGACACTCAGGGTCTGCAGCAGAATCCCTAACCACAGCAGACACAAATGCAGGTGGTTCCTATGCTCATTCCCAAAATCTTCATCATGAAATTGCTGTTTTCAGTATTTATTGTTAGTGGGAAGTATGTTATGCTCTATGCAACAGTTGGGAGCGGTGAGGCTTCTGTAGCTCCATGTCCCCAGGTCCAACCAGTGGAAAGGCTGAAGATGTGTGTTCCCAGCAGGCACACACACACAAAGCACACATGTACTTCACATTATATGTCTATATATTTATATACCTATATACCTGGCCAGCCACACAGGTCACAGACAAACCTATTGAATGACCTATTAGAGAGCAGCGTAGGGGAAAGGGACCTGGGGGTCCTGAGGACAGCAGGGTGACCATGAGCCAGCACTGGGCCCTTGTGGCCAGGAAGCCAATGGGACCTGGGGTGGGTTAGAAGGGGGTGGTCAGTAGGTCAGAGAGGTTCTCCTGCCCCTCTGCTCTGCCCTGGGGAGACCACACCTGGAATATTGTGTCCAGCTGTGGCCCCTCAGCTCCAGCAGGACAGGGAACTGCTGGAGAGAGTCCAGCGCAGCCACCAAGATGCTGCAGGGAGTGGAGCATCTCCCGTGTGAGGAAAGGCTGAGGGAGCTGGGGCTCTGGAGCTGGACAAGAGGAGACTGAGGGGGGACTCATTCAGGGGGATCAATATGGAAAGGGGGAGTGTCAGGAGGATGGAGCCAGGCTCTTCTGGTGACAACCAGTGACAGGACAAGGGGCAATGGGTGCAAACTGGAACACAGGAGGTTCTACTTAAAGATGAGAAGAAAAGCCTCATCCTGCTCCCCTCTCTGGCTGAGCAGGGTGGAGGTCCACTAGGGAGAATATATGCATCTGTTCTCCATATATGTATATACACATACACATACAGATACATACGATGTGGATCCCTCCAGTAACTAGGCCCAGACACCCAGTTTGCCCACAGTAACTACAAAAAAACTCTTTCCCTGCATGATGGGTCTCACACCCCTAGGTAGCAACCCCCTTGGTCCAAAAGGTGACCTGGGGAGCTGCTCCCAGTGACTCCTCGTAGTGAGTCCCACACCTCCCACTGGGGCTGATAGCTCTGCTGTGACAGCCCTGGGGGGCCTGGACAAAGTGGTTGTTCTTTAGGGGTCTGTAATCTGAGTTCCCACCTGTCCCCATGTGTGTCTCTGATCCTCTGGGCTTGTGGAGATTGGCCTTTGATGGGCTGATGGTTCTTCTGTTAGGAGTCTGGGAGTAGCCCCAGGGTGTTGTTTGGGCTCCCTCTCCTGCCATTGTCTCTTTGTACTCCTTTGTGGGTGTGCTGATGAGCTTTTATCATGTACTCTTATCTTAGAGTGTGACAGATACCTTTATCTTAACAGGGCTGGTAGCCAGGAGTGTAGGAGGGACCACCTTGGGCAGAGCCCTTCCAGCAGGCAGGGTGCAGGCGGGGTCCAGGTGCAGACAGGTGACATCTCCAAGTCCAGGCTCAGCAGCAGGATTTGGCAGTGCAGGAGGGTCCTTTCCTCTCTTTAATTCATGTTTCCATGAGCAGTTGCACAGCTGTGTGTGTACATCTGCTGGGCGGTCTTTCCTCAGTGTCTCAGCACTGGGAAATGCTCTTGGTGCCACATCCAGCAGGATGGAAGGCAACATGCTTTGTGCCCCATGGGCTGTCTAAGCCCTGTGTGGGTGTGGATGGTGCTTTGCAGGGGCCTGAAGGGCAATTACTTGCCCAGCTCTTCCCTGAGCTGACTCCTGGGTGGAAAACGATGGAGGTGGTTGAGGAGGGTGAACTGAGGGGAAGCAACAAGACTGGGGAAGGGACTGGAACACAAGCCCTATGGGGAGAGGCTGAGGGAGCTGGGCTTGTTTAGTCTGGAGAAGAGGAGGCTTAGAGCTGAGCTCAGCACTCTCTAGAACTACCTGAAGGGCAGTTCCAGCCAGGTGGGGATTGGGCTCTTCTCCCAGGCATCAGCAATAGGACAAGGGGCCATGGGCTTCAACTCTGCCAGGGGAAATTGAGGCTGGAGATGAGAAAGCAATTCTGTGCAGAGAGAGTGGTCAGGATGGGAATGGCTGCCCAGGGAGGTGCTGGACTCGCCGGCCCTGGAGGTGTTTAAACTGAGATTGGCCATGGCACTTAGTGCCATGATCTAGTAAATGGGCTGGAGTTGGACCAAGCGTTGGACTGGATGATCTCTGAGGGCTTTTCCAACCCAGTCCATTCTGTGACTCTGTGATTCAGTGGTCTGCAAAGCCTGTTTCCCACCAGTCCCAGGTATTGGCAGTCACTGCTGCTCTGGCTGCGCACATGGGGACACACAGAGTTTAAATTCAGGGAAGATGTCCTGTCTAGCACAAGGTATGAATTGTCACTCACTCACTTTCTGATCAAGCACCTAGTTAAACCTTCCAGAAAGGTGACCACCCTGGATCTGAAGGCAGCAGGCAGGGGGGAAGTAGGGAGGGTCAGTGCCCATGTCCCACTGCACAGTCAGGGATGCCAAGGGACCAAAGCACGGTGACACAGACAGCCAGCTGCCATCAATCACAGGGCCTCAGCAGAGGCTTCTGAGTATTTAAATCATTAATTAGGATTAATGAAATGTGCTTTTGCAGTTTATCTAAGTGCATGTTCTGAAACTGAAACCTGGTCATTAATTAGTGAGTAAGACAATTTGGAGGGCTCAGTGAAATCCCCTCTTAAGCCCCAGTGAGGCACATCAGCACATCTCCAAGTGGAAGGATACAGCCCTACTCAGCAGATGCTACACCTGAGCAGGATAGATGATACTTGAGAAGAGACACAGATGCACAGTCCTGTCAATATAGGCTTTTAGGGCTTTTGGAGGGTCTGTCCAGCTCAGGACTGAGAGTCAGAGACAGTACCTGCTAACGTTCTCGTACAGCTGTGGCAAATGAGCGGCCCCATTTGGCTTCCCCAGATAAATTAGTTTGAAAAGCTCAGCGATTAGTGGAAGGATTAGAGATCCCTAGAAATCCCACTGCCTGCTCTGCCTGTCCCGAGGCTCCTGAAACTTCCTCTTGAAGACTAATGTGGACACGTCTGTCCCATTACAGTATGACTCGGAACTGGAAATCAAAACCTGCAGCCTGTGCAACATGAAATGCCACAGGATGCTCTGCTGTAAAACCCTGCATGTGCCATCTTGTGCTCATCCTCATGTAGGACATCTGTGTTCACCAGACTCAGAGGACCAGGGCTCCCTGTCCAGAGGCAGCCGCGCACCATGTTGTGTTCCTCCCGTGCCACGTGTGGTCCTCCAGGGACCTCCTGGGTGAACGTCTCTGGTGACAGGCACAGGGCACAGGACCACAGTCCTCTTCTGCCCCCCAGAGCAAACTTGCCCCTGGATTTGGAGTTTGGAGATAAATTTCAGGGCATGACTTATGGCCACTCACTAGAGTGTTTGAGAAAATGGTGTTACACAATTACCTTCTCCACAGTGCAATAAAACAGATACATTGGCAGTAAATTGCATCAATTACATGGAACTCAGGAATTAATTAGAAGCTGGGAATCTTCCCATCCCTCAGTGCAGCTCTGAAATTAAGAGTCCAAATGAAGAATAACTTCCAGGGCAGGGAGCTGGTGCTGGGGCTGCCACACGATTGCCCCCCACACAGAAACTCGCTGAGGACAGCAATTGCCTCTTAGATGTTGATCGATTTGCTTTTGAGCTGGCAACAAGGACATGGGTTTGACCTCTGCCTGTGGAGAGGAGGGAGAAGAGGGAGAGGAGGGAGAGGAAGCAGCTCAGGTGGCGCCTGTGGGAGGGGATCCCAAGCAGTTAATGGCATTACAAGTGGAAAAGTGTCTGCTGGAGCAGATGAGGGGTTGACTCCTGGTGGAAAACGATGGAGGTGACTGAGGAGGGTGAACTCAGGGGAAGCACAGCAGAAGCAGAGAGATTGGGATCTGCCCATGAAGGGTAACGAGCTGTTGAGCTAATGAAAGCACCTGAAAGGATGCTGCATGTGTGTGGACCATGGACTGCAGAGGATATGGGTGCTGCTGCCCTCTGCCTGCTCAGGGAACCAGAGCCCCGAGAGCCACTGAAATCAAAGCTTTATGCTGCTGAAGAGCTCAAGTACAGGCCAGAAGGGACAAGGAGGCATCATGACCTCCAGCCTACTGCAGGCTGAATACATCCCCACCTTGAAAAAGTCAGGGCTGGCCCTGCACAGCACTGCTGCAGCTTGGCGGGGTCATTCCTGGGTAGATCCACTCAGCCAGGCTTGGCTGATGGTGCCTGCAAGGCACTCGCCGGGGTCCCATCGGCCAGAAGCAAAGGCAATCAGAGCCTCTGAAGCAGCAATCAGACGCCCTCCAAATTGAGCGGACGTGAGAAATGAGTTTGCAACTTGGGATCGATCTGGCAGCCAAGGTCAGTTAGAGGGAAGCCAAGTTCCCGGAGAAGCCCCTGCGGAAAGCGAGTTGTAATAGAAATAGGTTGTAATAGTCTCCAGCCAGCATGGACCTCCAGCTGTCGCTGACCCAGTTAACACTAACTCTCGCCTGCAGGAAACCTCTACTCCATTTTCAAGATGTTATGTCAGGGAAACCAGACCATGGCATGGAGAGCAGCCTGGGAAGGGCACACGATGCTCTGGCAGCTGTCAGGACCTGGCAGTGCACAGGGCACAGGAAAGGTCTGTGCTGGTCGTCTCAGCCCAGCGGAAAACACAACATTACTCAGATGAGTGCACAGTGGTCCCCACCCCGCTGGGATGAGCACATCCCTGTCTGGTAGAGTGATTCGTGATGGTCTTGCCACGGCCTCACGGCCCTAAGGAGTTCAAACTTTGCATACCCAGGACTGAGAAGTCAAAACACAAAGCGCAAAAGCAAAGACTTTGTGCCTGCCCCCCAATATGACCATCACTTTGGATCTGGAAGGGAATCTCATGTTGCTCAGGGTTCCTCTCAGAGCCCCAACTCCTGAGCCCATAACATAAAGTCAACAGGTGAAAGAAGGACCAGGATTTGTCTATTTTTCACTTCACTTGCAGATTTCAAGCCATCTTTTAAACCCTTGAGGATGTTTTGGAGATACTGTGCAATCTCTCATCCTACAAGAAGCACCAACTTTGACACATGGGTGAAGAGGCTGTGGACTCACTGCCTGGAGTAGGGAAATAGTTGGGGTGGGGAGTGGTGGACACCAGGCTGAATGTGAGCAAACCACAGATAAGGTAAACTGCACCTTGGGCTATGTTAGGGGGATTGCGGCCAAGGTCAAGGGAAATTATTCATCCTTACAATCAGCAGTGGGGAGGCCATCCTGCTGGGTTGTGATTAGCCAGATGAAGAGTGCAGCTGCTTGGAGCAATTGCAAGGAAGACAGAGCCAAACACATCTCGCTAGTGGCAAATGATGTTGACAAGGAGCAGCAGCCACACATTAGACCTCCAGAGATTCAGGATGGACACTTTCAGGATGAAATGCTTCTTCACCCGAGTGTGGTGCAGTCCTGAGGCAGGTCCTCAGAACAGTAAGAGATCTCTGTCCTTGGGGGGGTTTCAAGACATAGGTGGGTAAAGCCACAGCCAGCCTGATGTAGTGTTGGGAAGAGCCCTGCATGAGCAAGAAGCTGGACAGGAGATCCCAGAGGTCCCTCCGCCAGCCCTGCTGGGATTCACGGTGCTGTGCCTGCTGAATGTCACTTTTTCCTGGCTGGACTTCAGCCCAGGGATGCCCTATCATGGAATGATACAGGCACTTCTTCCCTAGCTTTGCAGAGATGCTGGTTGTTCCCTTCTCCTCAGCCCAGCTGCAGTGCCTGTTGCATGCAGGAAGGCTTATGGCACTTTGATCTCTTTTATTTATCTTGAGTGATCCCTCTTACTGACCTTGAGATGGAGAGAATTGTGTCCTGGATGCATCCACTGACTTCTGATGCAGCCCGGAGTGGTGGAAAGAAGCCAAACATGAGCCACGGTGAGAAGCAAATCAGTATCCTGCACAATGGGCCAGATGCTCCTTGCAGCCCATAGTCCTGTGTCTGCACACTTTTCACCGTGCTAACTTAACCAGCCATCTTCAGAGACTGGTGCAAGTGGTCCTCAGCCATGGGCCAGATCCTACTACTCTTCAAAAGTCTTTTGCCCTTCTCTCTTTGCCCTTCTCTAGGGTTATGAGGATAATGAGGGGTCTGGAGCATCTTTGTGATGAGGAGAAACTGAGAGAGCTGGGGCTGTTCAGCTGAGAAGAGAAGCTGAGGGGGATCTGATCAATGGATCAATATCTCAGGGTGGGTATCAGAGGATGGACCAGACTCTGTTCAGTGGTGCCCAACGCCAGGGTGAGGGGCAACGGGCACAGACTGAAACACAGGAGGCTCCATCTGAACATGAGCAGAAACTTGTTTGCTGGGAGGTGCCAGAGCCTGGCCCAGGCTGCCCAGAGCGGGTGTGGAGTCTCCTTTCCTGAGACATTCAAACCCCCTGGACCCACCTGTGTGATCTGCTCTGGGTGATCCTCCTTTAGCAGATGGGCTGGACTGCATGATATCCAGAGGTCCCTTCGCTCCCCAATCATTCTGTGATTCTATGACTCTCTCCACGGTGAAACCATCTGCAGAGTGGTGCCAGCCCTGCCTGGTGCAGCCCGGTGCTGCAGAGCAGGGACTCCTGCTGCCTCGGGGCTCCTGGTGTGTTGTCAGCATAGCTCTGGGCACCCTGCTCTGATCCCATCTTATTTATGGCACATCCTTCCTGTCTTTTCCCTGCTATTATTGCCTGAAATGTTGTAATTTAGATTCCGGCTGTGTTTGATTGCAAACTCTCCCAATCTACAAATTTCAGTGACAAGCACTAGAGCAGCTCATTTACATGCCAGAGTGATCAGTCCGGAACTGCTCGTTACACAAGTGAATAAATAAATAACGGATACATTAAAGAATGGAAAACAATCAGCCAAATTAACCAATAGATGTTGAATAATGACAAGCCCTGACATCCCTAACAGAGAACAAAAAGAGGAGGGATGGGACAAGCTTTTCCAGCATTGCCCAGGGCTGCTAAGCACTCGTATATCTCCTCTCATCCCATGAGCCAGCAGTGATGTTCATCAATGCCAGGAGACAGTAAGCAAGGACTAGAGTGTGAAATTCTGGCTTTTAAACATCATACCTGTCTGTGCAGCTCCCACCTGTTCTGTGTAAGCATCTGTCATAGGAATAACACATCCTCTGGGACAGCAATTAAAACACTTTAGACATGAGTGGCAAATGGCCTTGCAGCCTGATTTTCAGCTGACATATCAGGAAATCCTCCCAGGGCACCTGGACCATTCGAGCTCCTTGTTTCATTGATTGAAACATGGGAGACTTCAGAGTTCATGCAAACACTGCCTCATCGTGCAGGAAGTTTATCAAGTGTTGCACGTTTTTGGACAGGACAGCTCAACAGCAGCAAAACTTGCCAGTGAAACAGGCTCAGTTATTTGTGCGCCATTAAGCCACCAGTGAGTGCAGAGCAGGGACGCTCTGAGCCGTCCTGACCTCCCGGTGGGTGCGGGCGGCAGACTGGGATGCAGAGGTGCGTGCAGTACCCGCCAATACTGCCGATCTCCCACCACCTGCCTTTGTTGCTGTCACCTGGACAGTGACAAGTGAGTGCCAGCTACCTGATTTATCCTCCTCTGGCAGCTCCTGCCTGTCAGTGCTCCGCACCCTGGGGGATCCCAGCAGGGAAGCATCTCTCCCTGTTGTCTGCTGTCAGGCAGCTCGGCTGTGCCTGCAGGCACTGGGGACGCAAGGAGGAGGTTTTGCAGGAGCCACTTTTCTTCCATGAAGGGCTGCAAGGCTGGGCTGGCACCGACCTATCTTGCCCAGCACCACCATCTGGGAGGGCAGCAAGGAGGTGAAGGAGCTGCCCCATGGCCCATCCTGAAAGGAGGAGGAGGGTTGCTCAGGGTAAATCCATCTGGAGCAAGGCTGGTCCTGGGTCTGCAGCAGAGCCAGCAGGTCACGATGAGTGCCCTAAATAATGTGGATTCTCACCAGAGTGGTAGGGTTACCCCAGACCCAGGGCTGTCCTCTTTGGGGCTATCTGGAACTCTGCAGAACATCTACATTCTCTGGTGACTCCAGCATACACCCCCCTTCTCCTCTGCCTTGGGCTCAGCCCCATTTCATGTCATCTGTGGGTCCCCTCCATTGTCCTTGCTCCTTCTTCATCCTGGACCCTGCAGGTGATGGTGCTGGACCTATATCAGCAGGGATAACCTGCCAGGGCATCGCAAACCTGTGTTCTTCCATCACGGTTTGGCCCTCACCGAGGGAAAATCACTTCTCCCCTTGTTGCAGGGGGTGCCGAGTGACTCCCAGCGTGGGGCTTTGGTGGCTGTGGCCCAGGCTGGGCTGTTTGCAGGGGGGAGCTGGGTTGTTCTGGTCCCCAATGCGTGGCTCAGTTATTGTGCACCATTAAGTCACCAGTGACTGCAGAGCAGGGACGCTCTGAGCTGTCCTGACCTCCCGGTGGGTGCGGGCGGCAGACTGGGATGCAGAGGTGTGTGCAGTACCTGCCAGTACCTGGGTGCTGAGTCAGCGATGCTCCTGTGCTTGCTCTGCAGCTGGGCATCCTGCGGTGTGGCCTCTGGGGACACGGGGGTGCCCCGGGGCTCCCCCCCAGCTCAGGTTTTGGAGGAGCCCTGACGGGCAGGTGCCACCAGGCATGGCTGAGGCAGCACCGCCACCTCGTGGCGTGTCACCTCGTCACACGTCACCTCGCTACCGGTGCCACCCCCTCCAGAGACACCCCGACGGGAAGGGGAGGGAGGACAGTGCCAGGCTGGGGGTGTTTTTGTGAGGCTGTGTGATGCTCACCCACGGCTCCCCACAGCCAGCCGTGCTCCAAAGCCACCATGTCCCGGCTGCAGGGCAGGAGGAGGAGATGTCAGAGGAGGGGAGAGGAAGGCTTGGCTTGAACGCAGCAACACTGAAAGTCAAGTGATCGGGGCTAAATACCACTCAGGAGTCTCCAGGACCTGGAGGAAGCGCTGCTGGACCAACAGCAGCTTCCAGGAGATGCTGGAAAACTATCTACAGCCCCCTGTAATTCAGCATTTAAATGGGGTTAAGGGGACGGTCAGGGACAAAGGACACAAGAGCACCAGGACACAGCCATCAATCAATCCTGAATGAAATGATGGAGTGGTCTCATTTTGGCTGTATATTAAGAAAGGGCACTAGGGCAGAAATACAATTCATGTCCAGAAACACTGTTTTGTGGAAGGTAGGTCTTTTCAAACTTACTTGTCATCTTTTCTTGACATTATTACAGGTCTGGTTGACAGAGGAACTCTGCTGATAGAATGAAATTGCATTTCTTTTGGCCATCTGATTTATTATGGGGTGACATTTCGATTAAAAATGTGTATTATATTGCATTAAGAGGGCACACATTCAATGAATTAAAGATCAGGTCCGTGACAGATCTCCAAAGGTAATTATTAATGGAGATGCACTGATGAATGAAGTTTTGTCTGGTGAGGATCTCTGGGGCTGAATTTTGGTTTCACACTAGTTGTTCCCTTCTTCAGCTGTTTTGGAAGCAATGCAACAGCTTCCCTGGGAGCGCTGGAGGCAGCGGGTGGGGGGAACGGAGGCTTTGCCAGCCCCCCAGCCTGGGAGCAGCCTGAGCCCAGGCCTGCGCACTGTCCTCCTTCCCTGAACATCCTCCCCCGAGCTCCAGCTGCTGCTGCCTTTGCTCCGGGCACCCAGCGCTGCTTTCCCATGCCGGTCAATGCAGCTGCCACAGGACTCCTGAAAGGAGATTCCAGGTGGTTCTGGACCAGAAAGCCCCTCCAGTCCCCCCACTGCGCTCCTCAATTGGGTGGCCCAGCTGGTGCCCAGGGTCCCAAGGATGTTCACCTGCTGGTATCATCGTGACACATCTCGTCCCTCTGCTCCCTGCTGTAGTGGGGCTTGGATAATGGTGGCGGTTTTGGGCTCTTAGTGGCAGAGCTGAATGTGCACCCCTTGGCACATTCTCCGGTCTCCGTGCTGTGAGGCATTGGCTTTTTCTTTCTGCAGGTCTGGGTCAGGCCACACACAGCTCCTGGGTTTGCCGAGAACTGCCTGGTACAAGGCACAGCCACCCAAAAAGGACCAGGAACAACCTAGGTGTCAGAGACCCCCATCTTCTCCTGCTCTCCCCCAGAAACGAGGTCCTCAGACCACTGAAGAGAGGCCAGTGGGAAGATGTCTCATCAAGGATGCTTGAGACCCTGTTGAGCCACACAGACACTAATGGTCCCTTTGCTGGAGCTCTGCTCCATCAGGGTGCAGCACCAAGGTGGGCATCTGGAGGGGTCAGTGCCCCACAGCAGCTATGGCCAGGCTGAGTCCAGCATGGAAAGGGGAACAAGTTTCTCTCTCAGAGAGAGAAAGTAAAACTTAGGACTTCTCTTTTCCAACCAGGCAAACCACTGTGCAAGCAAGTACATGCCCCCCACCCTGCTCCTCTTCCTCCCTGCTCCCAGGAAAGTGTTTCCAGCAAACAGAACTACTGCTCAGACCCGTCTGTCTTCACCTCCAGCAAGGAGGTAAGTCACCCCAAGTATCTGGGGACACGTGTGTCCTCTGCCAGTGCTCCCCAGCCCTCCCTCCCTGTCCCACTCCTTTCTCTCCCCGTGTGGGCTTAAAGCAGGAAAAGGGGAAGAAGATGATGGGCGGGAGGAGGGGGCTTCAGGAATCTGTCCTTGCTGGCTGTGGACACCACTGGGCTCTGCAGGCTGGTCGGGGGCTCAGCGCCCCAGGTTTTGGGGTAAGTCTGTGTGCTCAGGACCTCCCTTCTCTTTCCCAGCTCTGTGTATTGGAGATCTGCATCCCTTTTGCCTGTTTATCCCTTTCCTCTCTATCCCTCCTCTGTTGTGTCTCTGTCGCACCCCTTCCTCACTTGTGTTCTCCATTCCGTGGGGCCACTGCCTGTTCATCAGTGCTTGCTCCCACAAGCATCCTCTGCGTTCATCTGATGTGTGACCACCCATACCCAGAACACGCACCGAGTGATTTATGGCACGCTCCACATCCTGGGCTCTCCCACCCCACAGTCCTGCCACGGATGCACATCAGAGGTTTTCAGCAACAGCAATGATTTCAGCTCATGCAATGAAACAACCTCAAAATCCTTCTGTGAAGTTGTTTTCACCATTGCATGTGGTGTATGTCTGTCTGTATTGGACAAAACATGGGTGCTGAGGTAGATCAATGCGTGCGTCTGGTGAGAGCACTGGCGTGTCTGTGCCCAAGGTGTAGCTGTGTGTTTGCTGCATTTGCCTCCTCTCAGTTCCCTCACCCCTGTGCTTGCAGGGAGCAGGATGCAGCCCGTGCTTTGGCTGGTGACCAGCGCCCTGGCAGCGGTGCTGGGCACGGCACAGCTGGAGGAGAGCGTGTGTTTGGCACCCAACGGCCGGGAAGGCTTCCCGGGAGTCCCTGGCCTCGATGGGAGGCCGGGGCAGAAGGGTGACGTGGGAGAACCAGGTAAGGGGGAGCCAGGGATGTGCAGTGCGGGTGGCCCAGGAGCTCCAGCTCTTGGCAGGAGCATCACAAGCTGTGGTAGCAGCTTGGGAGATGCCAGACATACATGAACTTCTCCTCCTCACCCTCTCTCCCCAGGGAAATCAACACCGAGGACGGGCATCCGAGGATTCAAAGGGGATCAAGGTGAACCAGGGATTCCTGGTTTACCAGGGAGACAGGGCTACCAGGGCCCTTTCGGCCCCCCCGGGGTCCCAGGCCAGCCAGGGCCTAAAGGGGTCCAGGGCAAGGCTGCCAACATCCTGGAGCAGCCACGTCCTGCCTTCTCTGCTTCACGGAGGTCCCCACCATCTGTGGGCAGGACAGTGGTGTTTGACAACATCATCACCAACCAGGAGAGCTCCTACAGTCCCCAGACCGGGCAGTTCACCTGCCGCGTCCCCGGGCTCTACTACTTTGCCTTCCAGGTGGTCTCCGCTGGGGACCTCTGCCTGAGCATCACCAAAAACAGGGAGAACGTGGTCAAATTCTGCGACCACAACAGCCGCAACATCCTGCAGGTGAACTCAGGCAGCAGCGTCCTCAGCCTGGCCAAGGGCGACCAGGTCTCTGTGAGCACCGACTCTGCCAGGGGCAGCATCTACAGTGGCTCTGAGGCAGACAGCGTCTTCAGCGGCTTCATGCTCTTCCCACAGAAGGGCTGAGGGACTACCAGTCCAGACCTGCTTAGCACCAGAGCATTGCAGTGTGCGTGTCTGCATGTATTTGCTCCTTGTGAGTGTGTGGGGTGGTTTAGTATCACAGTAAAAGAGGATGGCCCCAAACTGAGCCACCAGACAGGTCCTGTGCTTCCACCAATGTCACCAAGTGGCCAGGCTGTTGGTCACCAGTGCAGCAGCTGTCTCGGTGCTGAGCCTGCCTGCTCCATCCTGCAGGCAGAGCACTCATGGCCCCAGAAGCCCTTTCTGCTCCTGGGTGCTCAGATCCCACACCAGAGGGGACCAGTTGACACTGGGGACACTCACCAGCACTTTGCTCCTGAGTGGGAAATCACTGCGTGCCACTGCTCCTGCTGCACTAACCACTGCAAATGCTTTTCTGGTGCTGGGTCACTATTGCCTCTCACATCAGAATAAATAAACCCTTCTTCCACTATAACCGTTGGTGTTTTCTTTCCTGTTCATGAATCCTCCTCAAACCATCAGTGTCCTTGGCCCCTTCCCAAGCTGCCCAGGGAGAGAAGTCATCCCGGCTTCCCCCTGGCCAAGCACAGATCCCAAGTGCAAAAGCAGAAGGACAGGAGGGAACTGCGTGCAGAATCAGAGCTGGCATTTACAGGAACAGGAAATTTCTGGGACTGGCCCATGTGTGTCCTTTTGCTGATTAATCCAATCTTGCTGTCCTGCACCAGGGTGAAAACAGGCAGCAGATCATGCACCTCACCCACATGGTCTTCTGTTGGTACCCAAACTCTCCTAGGAAGGGGAAAGGTGTCTGGGGTCCTCCAGCCTTTCAGCAAGGGGGGACAGGGACATCGGGGTGACTGATGGGGTTGCGGGGTGATGGTGGTGGAGTTGTGAGGTGAAATGCTTCTCCCTTTGGGTTGGGGTGAGACTGGTGAGCAGCTCAGCAGGCTGGGCAGGTGTCAGGTAGCCAGAAAGCATCAGGGAAGCCACACAGGTGTCATACCCTGCGACTGCTACTTGGAGGGACTTCTCCACACATGCTGGGCAGCCAAATGTCTCCATTCCTGGTGCAGTGAGGAGACCAGGTCACCTGTGAGGAGCAACACCCTGACCAGGGATGCTGGGGCCCCAGCACATCCAGCACCCAGCAGAGCTGGTGGAGCACAGGACGAGGTGCAGACAGGACAGCCAGCCTGCAGGTCAGAAACCCTCAAGCAGAAATACCCCTCAGTCCCATTTGCTGTGAATGCAGCATCTCCTGTCAGAGCAAAGACCTTGCACCAGCCCTTCATTTACACTGATGGCTCTGGCTCCATGGACCTGGCATGAGGGTCTGTTCCCCATCCACTCACTGGCCTTCTGCTCAGAAACAAGCTTAGGCTGGGTGAAAGGCAATTTGCAGTGAGTTATTCCCCTCGGTGTTTGGGGGGTTTGTGACACATCTTTTGCCAGCAGCTTATCCCATCTCTGTCCATCCAGACCCTGCTGCTCTGGTGGCATCAGTGCAGGTCTCAGTGGACAGGAAAGTGCTTGTTTAGAGGAAACAACTAGGCAAGAGGATGTGAAACTCAGCTGGGGGTCAGCTGGACATTCTGGGTCCCCAAGGGTTCTTTCCTAACTCCGTGACTTCCTCCGGGAGGTTGTCAGGGAGAGTCCTCCACGCTGTGCCGTGACAGCGGGCTGTGGCCACAGCACCCAGAAGCTCAGCAGCTCAACCAGAGGTAAGAGGTGCTGTAAGATCCATCTCTTTGGGGTGGGCTGCATGGGGGCTGGGGCATGGCGCAGTGCTGGGCTATGTGAGAGGAGGAGGAGGAGAAAAAGGTACTGCCAGGCTGCACACATGTCATAGGGGCTTACGCACACTTGTCCTTGCTGGGGGAAGACCCAGTCCCCTGGGCCAGGCACTGTCCTGGGACATCCCCAGATGATGGGGGCTTGATCCTGGCGGGCAGAGCCAGGAAAGCCAGGCTGCTGGAGGAGGGGGGAGATCGTCTGGGTCCAGCTGCAGTTCAACTGTCTGCAGTGGTGTGTGCATCTCAGGGGGTTCGGCACGCTGGGCCAGGAGGGCTTGGGCCTGGCCACGGGTACTGCAAGACCTCATGACTCCATCCAAGTCCAGCTGCCCATGTGCCATCAGAGGCTGTCCTGGGGTGGTGATGAGCCTGAGGTCATCATCACATATCTGCCCCCCCAGTGTCTGGTGATTGGTACGGGGGGGACACTGAGGGTACAGCCATCACAGGCAGGTGCTCCTGCTGCAGTCAGACTCATAGCACAGTACCTCCTTTGCCCCATGGCCTGGAAGCCACCTGCCATGGCCCCTCACTCTACCGCTTTCTTTCCATTGTCATGCTCCAGAACACCAAAATGGGACAGAGCTTCTGGCAGCAGCTCTGCCTGGCCCTTGCCCTCCTCCTGAATCTGGGGTCTGCTGTGGCTCAAGATGCCCCTCACAGATGCTATGGGACTCCAGGCCTGCCTGGCATGCCGGGTGTGCCGGGCAAGGATGGCCGGGATGGGCTGAAGGGAGCCAAAGGAGAACCAGGTGAGTGAGCAAGGAGGGGAACCGCACAGGCTGTTGAGGCGGGGCACTGAGTCCTCCGTGGCCATCTGCCTTGGTATGCAGGCCATGGAGAGCATCTTCTGCAGACAGGGCAGGAGGAGAAGAGGCTGGAGAGAGGCAACAAACCTCTACTGCCTGAGGGAAGGGTCTGGAGGGGCCTCTCCCCACATCCTGCCATTGACGCTGACTCCGTTTCACTCCCCACCACCCCACAGGCATCCCAGCCACTCCTGCAACACGAGGTCCCAAGGGCATGAAAGGGGAACCAGGCAGCCCTGGTGTGCCAGGCAAGATGGGCCTCATTGGCCCCCCTGGTCCCCCTGGAGACCCTGGGGTCATGGGCCCGCCTGGAGAGCCAGGCTTGCCAGGCGTCTACAAGCAGAAGCACCAGTCAGCATTTTCAGTGACGAGGCAGACCATCCAGCCCCCCTTGAGTGACGTCCCCGTGGTGTTCAATCACGTCATCACAAATACCAATGATGACTATGACACCACCACGGGCAAGTTCACCTGCAGGCTTCCCGGCCTCTACTACTTCGTCTACCACACCTCACAGAATGCCAACCTCTGCGTCGCCCTGTACAAGAACAGGAGCAAGATGGCCAGCTTCTGTGACCACAAGACCAACACCATGCAGGTCAGCTCTGGTGGGGTCCTCCTCCACGTGGAAGCTGGGAATGAAGTCTGGCTGGAGGTGAACGAGTACAACGGCATGGTGGGCACTGGCAACTCTGACAGCATCTTCTCAGGGTTCCTGCTCTTCCCAGACTAGAGCCCATTCCACCACGCCACCCTCTTTGCCCTGCCCTGCAAACACTGCTGCTCACCGCCAGGCTGCTGCTGCTGCTCCAGGTTTCTCTGATGGGTGGGAACCCCTCACAAGGGGTCAGCCCCAGCTGCCAGGGACAACCCCCTGGCCTGGGGACCAAACACAGGTGGCTGCTGAACGGGGGGAACAGGCAGATCTGGGTGCAGATTCACCCAGAGTGATGGTGCCACCCCCCCAGGGTTGCTCTGGCACTGCCATGTGCATCCACCCTGATAACCCCCACATCACCATCTGCTGCTGGAGCCAGAGGTCTTTCTGTGTCTCTCCCTCCCCACCTGGGTTGGACCAGGGACAGCCAGGTGTCCTGGAGCAGGCTTGCAGCAGCACCTTTGCTATGACCCAGCTGTGGGAAGTGTCAATAAAACCTTCCCTAATGTGCCTGGCTGAGTGTGTTTTTTCCTCCATGACTTGCCGTTCTGCAGAAGGAGCCCACGTGTGGCTGGCTGGATGTGGTGTTCACATGTGCATGTGTTTGTGCACAACTTTTGGACATCTACATGGCATCAGAATGTCCCCAAACCCTGTTTGGCCCAACTGTGCTCAGCACCAGTGAGCACTGTTCCCAATCCTGGCTTTGCCCAGTTGGTTACGACCTCCAGCTGCACTGACTGCAGGAAGGGGATGGTTCCCAAACCCATGCATGCAGCCCTCATTTAGGGGGGATCAAGCCTCTTCTCCAAGCAGATGTCCTGATACTCCCTTTCCCATCCAGGTGGATAGGATTCAGTTGCAGAAGGCCACAGACCATGCAGCAAACCTCCTAGATCAGTCTCCGGTGCCTGGGACATCCCCAGGAACCAGCCTCACCAGGGACATGGCAGGGGAAGCACTGGCTTCCCAGAGTAAGATCAAAGGAGCTCATGGCTGTGGAGGTTACAGAGCCACTAAAAGCCATTGGAGATTCCTCCTGGTGGCACACATTTTACTGTGGAAATAGACATTGTCTTCCCTGAGCATCCTGTGATCCACCTCTGCAAGACAACAGCAGAAAGCAGGAGGGAAATGTTTCCACCACAGGATGGAACCATTTCATAGAATCATCATAGAATAGTTTGGGTTGGAAGAAACCTTCACAGCTCATCTAGTCCAATCCCTGCCATGAGCAGGGACATCTTCAGCAGCTCAGGTTGCTCAGAGCCCCGTCCAGCCTGGCCTGGGATGTCTCCAGGGATGGTTCATCCACCACCTCTCTGGCCAACCTGGGCCAGGCTCTCACCACCCGCAGGGCCAACAATTTATTCTTCATGTCCAGCCTGAATCTCCCTCCTTTAGTTTAAAGCCATCACCCCTTGTCCTATCGCAACAGGCCCTGCTTGAAAGTCTGTCCCCATCTTTTTTCTTGGCTCCTTTTAAGCACTGAAAGGCCACACTAAGGTCTCCCTGGAGCTTCTCTTCTCCATCCGAACCCCCCAACGCTCTCACCTGTCCCCAGCAGAGCTGTTCCAGCCTCGGATCATTCCTGGGGCTCCTCTGGCCCCTCTCCAGCAGCTCCATGTGTGTCCTGTGCTGAAGACCCAGAGCTGGACCAGCACTGCAGGGGGGTCTCACCAGAGCCGGGCAGAGGGGCAGAATCCCCAGAAACCTGCTGCCCACGGGGCTGGTGACACAGCCCAGGGCACCATTGGCTTCTGGGCTCCAAATGCACATGGCCGGGTTGTGTCCAGTCTTTCAGCCTCCAGCATCCCCAAGTCCTTCTTCACAGGGCTGCTCTCCATCCCTTCATCCCCAGCCTGTGCTGGTACTGGGGGCTGCCCCAACCCAGGTGCAGGAGCTGAGGGAAGGAGCTGAGCTGTGGGATGCAGGGAGGGCAGAAGGAAGATGGGACCCCAGGGACCTTGCACTTGGCCTTGTTGAACTTTGTGAGCTTCACACTTCCCATCCACAACATTTTGGAGAGCTTGGGGGACAGACTTAAGGTGATGGATGCTGAGACCCTGTAGCATCCGCTGGGCCTGCTGGTGCCTCCTAGCAGAGCTGGGTATGTACAGAGCAGCCTGAAGGACGTTAGCTAAGGGCATGTACATTTCTGCAGTCCTGAGGGGTTGCCCCAAACTCGGCTAGAACTCATGGCAGTGTTCCCCAAAGCAAGCACACCAAAGCAAGGCCCAGGGACCCTGCAGGGCAGAGCAGATATCCCACTGCTCCCTGGCACCAGAGCTGTGTGTCTGAGGGGCCTCAGACTGTCATTTGGGGACAGAATGTCTTGCTGAGCTGACAGCATTTGTGAGGGATATGAAAGTGCTGCCGAGGAAAGAGCAGGAGCTAAAGATAAAAAAGGGATGTGGCCCGGATTCTTTCACAACAGCCCTAGCAGCAAACATCTGCTTTGCATCGTGGTCATTTCACGGCACGACACCGGTGTGTCCTGCTCCATCTCCGGGTTCGTGCAACGAGGTGTTCAAGGTAAGAGCAAACAAGGCTGAGCCCCAGCTCCCCCCTGCAGGCAGGAGCACACGGGGAACACGGCAGCACCAGGGTGCTTGTCACCCCCTGCATCAACGGCACTTTGCTGTGTCAGAAGAGGAAGGGTGCTGCTGGGCTGGGGGTGGTGGAGATCCCTGGTGGGACCCCAGGGGCTGATCAGTATTAGTCTGAAGGGTGTCCTGGGGATGCTCTCCTGCCCGAGATGCTTTTGTCATCTGCCTGGGCCTGGGCTGGGAAACTGCAGGTTGGTCCTTGTGCTTCCACACCTGAAATGGAGCTGTTGTGGCTGGAAGATCCAACTTACTGGCCTCTTTTCCTGCTGACAAGAGAGTTTCAGCACTGGGAGAGTCCACCTTAGTCCAGAGAGTGTGATTGGGGTGACTTGGTGTCCTGATACAGTCCCCAAATTCCCAGTGTGTACTCTGCATGCACCTGCACCGGGAGCTGAGGGAAGGAGCTGAGCTGTGGGATGCAGGGAGGGCAGAAGGAAGATGGGACCCCAGGGGCTGGAAGCCCAGACCACCGTCCCAGTATGGCTGGTTAGATACGGAAAGGCTTCTGGGATGAAGCAGGCATGTGGCGGTCCACAGCGGGAACCTGCAGGAGTCAGGAGAGTGGGTTTGGAGACTTCTTTGCTATCTGCAAGGACTAAAGCTGTTTCTTGCATATGCTGGTGGAAAGCAGATGGTGGAACTCTCTGGCCTGGGGAAGGATTTTACCCTACAGTTGTGGTCCTAAGATGGGATGGGGAACTTCTCCTCTGAGGGAGCATTGGGGACTCAGGACAGCAGGGACTTCCAGCACATGTCTGTGGCAGCATGGCCAGGCTGGACATCAGACCTCGGGGACAGGATAACCTGTCCCTACATGTTCAGGTGGCTGAAGCTCTGGGCACTTGTAAACTGGTAAATTAAGAGTGGGAAGAGACTGACAAGCCCTTCCATGCACAAAGGGGCTGGTGCCTCCAAGGCCATCAGGTGGACAGATTTGGCTCTGCAGCAGGATGTTTTCCCTCCCTCGTGGTATTGCCCAGAAGTGCTTTTAATCCTCATCTTCCAGAACAGCACAAAGTGCCTTCCCCATCCCTCCAACTGACCAAGCCAAGCCCCTCGACATCCTTCTGTGCTCCAACAGATGCAGACCTTGTGGGTGGTGCTGATCTGCCTGGCTGGAGGGCAGCTTGCAAGCGCCAAACTCTGCGAGACCTACGGCTACATCCCAGGCATCCCAGGGATACCAGGACAGCCAGGCAAGAATGGAAGAGATGGGCACAATGGCCAAAAGGGCGAGCGAGGTAAGGAGGATGCTTCAGGTGGGGAAAACATTGTCTTGTGAATACCAAGAGCAGGAACATGATAGAATCATTGACCAATTTGTGTTGAAGGACCTTCCCAGCTCCCCAGTTACCCCCTGCCATGACAGGGACATCTTCACCAGCTCAGGTTGCTCAGAGCCCCGTCCAGCCTGGCCTGGGATGTCTCCAGGGATGGTTCATCCACCACCTCTCTGGGAACCTGGGCCAGGCTCTCACCACCCTCAGGGCCAACCATTTCTTCCTGATATGACCTGAATCTCCCCTCCTTTAGTTTAAAACAATTACACCTTGTCCTATCACAACAGGCCCTGCTCAAAAGTCTGTCCCCATCTTTCTTTTAAGCACTGAAAGGCCACACTAAGGTCTCCCCGGAGCTTCTCTTCTCCATCCGAACCCCCCAACTCTCTCACCTGTCCCCAGCAGAGCTGTTCCAGCCTCGGGTCATTCCTGTGGCTCCTCTGGCCCCTCTCCAGCAGCTCCATGTGTGTCTGTGCTGAGGACCCAGAGCTGGACCAGCACTGCAGGGGGTCTCACCAGAGCGGGGCAGAGGGGCAGAATCCCCTCAAAACCTGCTGCCCACGGGGCTGGGGATGCACCCCAGGGCACCATTGGCTTCTGGGTTGCCAGCGCACATGGTGGCTCATGGACAATCTTTCATCCCCCAGCACTCCCAAGTCTTTCCTTTCAGGGCTGCTCCACATCCCTCCATCCCCAGCCTGGATTGATACCCAGGGTTGCCCCAGCCCGTGTGCAGGATCAGGCGCATGGTCTTGGAAAAGCAATCCATTTTCCACCCATCCCTTTGGGGTGTTATCAGGTGGGGGTGACGCTCGGAAACAGGAGAGGCTGGACAGACTGGAGAATCCCAAGGAACCTGGGGACAGAGGGTGCATGATGGCAAGGGGTGTCACACCTGCCAAATGTGTGGGGGTCTCTGCCAACCTACACCCTGGCATAGATGTTGGTGGTTTCCTTCCCAGTGCTCCATCTGCAGACATGTGGTGCATGGCTGTGACCACAATGATTCTTCCTCCTTTTTACTAGGTCCCCCTGGTCAGGTGGAGCATGAAGAAGACATAGGGGAGGACGGAGACCCAGGAGTGCCAGGGTATCCTGGGAAGATTGGTCCCAGGGGCCCCCCAGGTATCAGGGGACTACCAGGTTTCGTGGGACCCCCTGGCCCTCCAGGGGACTCTGGTGACTACGAGTCCACTTTCAAGTCCGCCTTCTCAGCTGCCAGGACCATCAGCTCCTACCCACGCCGGGACCAGCCCGTCCGCTTTGACCGCATCATCACCAATGAGAAGGGCCACTACGAGAACCGGTATGGCCGCTTCATCTGCCAGGTCCCGGGCATCTACTACTTCACCTACCACGTCACCTCCAGGGCCAACCTATGCCTCAGTGTGAAAAAGGGCCAGAGTAGAACCAGGGCCGAGAAGGTGGTGACCTTCTGTGACTACGTGCAGAACAGCTACCAGGTCACCACCGGTGGCGTGGTCCTCAAGATGGCAGTGAATGAGTCTGTCTGGTTGGAGCCAACAGAGAAGAACTCCCTCCTGGGGATCGAAGGCTCTGACAGCATCTTCTCTGGCTTCCTGCTCTTCCCCGGGGCTTAGTCCACCAGCAGTGTCCCTCTGCCCTCCCCTCTGCTGGCTGGCCCTGCATGGCCGAGGACTCCCCAGGAGATTACTCTGCTCCAGATTCAGTGCCCTAAGCCTGTTGCTGCCGGTCTTGTACATTAAATGACAAGTTCTTGTGCTACTGATCCTTCCTACATAGGATTTTTCTCCTTCTCCCCACATGATGCTCAGATACCCAGGGCACTGCCTCCTGCACCTCTGGATACATCCTGGGCCCATGAGTATCTTATTATTGCTGATCAGATCCAGACGATTCATGCAGCTCCTGCTGCAGCCCACACCGAGTATCTGCTTCCAGAATCACTCAGAGAAAATCTCAGCCCAGGGTTAGGAAAACATGGAGAGGAAGCCTGGTCTCTATTGGGACACATGATGTAGCGGGAAAATTGGGGTCACCATCTACTGGTGGTAGATGGGAAGGTGCTGGAGACGGTGCTGAATTGGAGAGTCCTGAGGCTGGTAGGACCTGTGGACACCAAACTCTCTATACGCCTTTTTGGGGGGAGGGTGGTGGTGACAATGATAGCCACAGAAGCTTGTCAAAGCTTGTGACAAGGTGACCCAGGTGTACGTGGGGAAGCCAGAGCTTGATGCCATGATGGAATAGGTGTGGGGCACACGGTTACCCCCTGGTCCAACTGGGCAGGGTCTGGAGCAGCCCCATAACCCTAGCAGAGAATCCACACCTGCAAGTCCTACAGCGCACCCAGGACCCCCTGGAGAGCCAAGGACCCACGGCCCTCCAGATGAGGACCCCAGGGATGTCCCTGTCCCTGGGGCAAGTGATACTCCAGAATCGTACCTGAGTGGGGGTTTGCCTACAGCCCCCAGCCCAGCCACAGCAGGTGGTACCAGAGCTGTGGGGTGTGAAGCCCATGGGGGTGTACACGAGGCACAGAACAAGGGAGTTTTTTGGAAGGGTCTGAGGTTTGAAAGAGGCTGGTGGAAGGGGATGATGACGAAGGGTCTGGGGGGGAGTGGGATGTAGTGGGTTTTATGAAACTTCACTCCTTTGCTCCAGGGCCTGCTGGGGGGTCCGGGTGCGCGGCTCCCGCTGCCCCAGCGCAGGACGGTGCCCCGGGCCGGGCCCGGCGCGGCCGCTGCGGCTCCGGAGCGATGTGCCGGCAGAGGGCAGCGGAGACCGGCCAGCCCTCCCCGTCCCACCGGCGGGGGGGCAGAGCTCTGCCGCTCAGCTCTGCCCTGCACGTAGAATCGGGAGGAGGAACCGGGCAGGATTAGTGCCGCCTTTTGCAGCCCTGTCTTCACACTCTGTCCTCGCCACCTCGCCGCTTGATCCTTCCCCCCCGCAAAATCTGTGGCTCCTGATCCCTGAAGTGCAGCCACCCCGTGTGCCCAGACCTCCAATCACACAGTGATCACCCCGATCACAAAGTGATCAGAGCAGAGATGTTCAGTGTCGCACACCAAAGCTCTGCCTGTGCACGAGTGCTGGGCTGCTTCTAAAGTGCAGCTGCAACGCTCGCACCATTTGCAGCTGGGGATGCAGCACCCCAAATAAAATCAGGTCAGAGGGGCAGGTGGAGGAAAAGAGTAGGTGTTTGACCCCCAAAACAGGGGCTGAGCATCAGCTAAGTCTCCTAAACCCTCTGCAGGAGACAGTAAAGCAAGGGGCAGTCAATGCACTGGAGGACAGGGCTGCCATTCACAGAGCCTTGACAGGCTGGAGAAATGACCTGGCAGGAACCAACGGACATTTAACAGACGTGGGATAACCCCGCGGAATAGGACAGGCAGGGGGCAGGAGGAAGCTTTGCAGGAAGGGATCTGGATGCTGGTGGACAGCAAGTTGAAGTTTTCTGCCTTTCGGAGTAATTGATATAATAATTTTGGACTTTTGAAAAGGTCTTTGTCAGGACCTCTCTGGAGTGGAGTTGGTTTTATTTTTAAAACTGATGTCTGACCTAAGACCAGCACAAGCCAAAGGGTTTCTGGTGCCTTGGCTGTACCTGGAGAGGGTCAGAAGGCAGCGCAGGTACCTAAAGTGCCTAAAGTCTCTAAAGTGCCGTTCACTGTGCATATGCAGCTGGAAAACAGAGGTGCAATGCTTGGTCAGCACCCAGTAACGCCACCTCAGGCACTAGGTCTGGGGGACAGCAGCTCTCTGCTCCCCGCAGAGCTGCCACTTCTTTGGCCACAGAGAAGCACACCCCTCGATACCCCAAATGAGTGAGAGAAGTGGGGCAGAGGGCTGTGGTTGCTGTGGCGGGTGGTGGTCCATACAGCATCCCTGTTCAGTTCTTCCACAGCCACCCAGGGAGGGTGGGGAGTTCCTGACTCTGCGGGAAGCCCTAAAGCCCCAGACCTGCACCCCAGGGCAAAGGGAGGACCCACAGTGCCGAACTGCAGGTGCCCTGTCCCACGGGAACAGCCACAGCCAGAGGCTGGACGGCTGCCCCGTGGGTGAACCCTCTGTGAGATCCCCAGTGGTGCTCAGGGTCATGGCGAGGAAGATGAAAACCCGTCTGGGTAGCTCCGTGCTGTGCTGCCAGACATGCTTTTCCTGCCCGATGGTCCCCGAGAACAGCGGGACTGCTCCAGCCCTGCTCTCAAACCTCCCCGCCCTGCACGGTGGTACGTAATTAATTATCCCATGTAGCATAAAGCAATCTTGGAACAACAGAACAATTAACAGGAGAGTTAAAAAGAAACCTGTTGCCAGGTCAGGTGCAGACTGATGGTGAGGACGCCAGACAGGGGAAGCTCCACATTCACTGTTTCTCAGGGAAAGGACCAATTTGCATCTTTAATTATAGTTCTTTACATCTTACCCATGAGCATCTCTCACACACTAAATTTTAGCCTGGCCACGTCTGCACCCGTTGAATATATTTGCAGGTTTGAACAAAACCTGGAAGGTGACAGAGGTGAGCTGTCCCAGAGCTCCGTGCGTGCTCTGCTGTGCCGTCCCTGTGCTCGCTCGCACCAGTCTGTGCACGCTCACACCGTGCACACTCACCCTGCTCTGAGCATGTACTCGCTGCCCTGTGCACGTTTGCACTGTGCACACAGCACACTCACCCTGTTTCCTGCACAGACGCAGTGTTTTGCGTATGTTTGCACTGTGCTCCGTGCACTCTCACCATGCTCCGTGCACTCTCACTGTGCTCCCTGCACTCTCACCGTGTTCTGTGCACTCTCACCCTGCTCTGTGCACTCTCACCATGTTCTGTGCACTCTCACCCTGCTCTGTGCACTCTCACTATGCTCCGTGCACTCTCACTATGCTCCGTGCACTCTCACCGTGTTCTGTGCACTCTCACCCTGCTCCGTGCACTCTCACCATGTTCTGTGCACTCTCACCCTGCTCTGTGCACTCTCACTATGCTCCGTGCACTCTCACCCTGCTCCGTGCACTCTCACCCTGCTCTGTGCACTCTCACTGTGCTCTGTGCACTCTCACCCTGCTCCATGCACTCTCACCGTGCTCTGTGCACTCTCACCCTGCTCTGTGCACTCTCACCCTGCTCTGTGCACTCTCACTGTGCTGTGTGTGCTCTCTGCAGACCTGCCCTGACACGCACGTTCTGCTCCTCTTCTGTTCCTCTTGATTTTCCTTTGATTGTAATGGCACCCAGGTGAAACTGGAGCAGCAGTTGCTTCTCGTGGTCGAGACGGAGTTAAGCCGTAGAGCTTCGCCAGGTGGTGCTGTGATCCTCGTCGGTGGAGCTGGGCCTCCACTGAGCTCTGGGATGTGGCCAGACAGAGGCCACCAGATGCTCAGCAGATGCTCTGGTAGAAGTTGAGGCGGGTAGGGATTTGAGGTGACTCCAGAACAGGAGTTTTAGGGGTCTGATTGTTTTGTCAAGCTGCAGTCAGTGGCTGCGAGCTCCTCGGGTCTCTCGGTGCTGGAGGTCGCACAGACTTGTGAGCTTAGTGGGACAGAGGGACACAGAGCTACAGGGACCAGCAAGAATATCACATGGAGGTTTCTCCTGCATCATCTCACTGGAGTTTTGGGGGTTTTCTCTTTATCAAAGTTCCAACTCAGGCATAAGCAAGACTCTAGCAAGTTCCGCTGCCATGGAGCACACTAAGTGCCTATCGGTGTTCACAGACAGCGAAGCTGAACTGGGAAGATCAAAGCACAGTCATGCTGTTTGTCAGCAAGATTGAGCCAGGCACATCAGTCCCATGGTCTGGTCTAACATCACTGGGAACCACGGTGGCACTTTCAAAGGTGTTGATCCATTTGCGCTGTGCCCCGTCAGTCCGCAGCACCCGCTGCCGGGGAAAGAGCCCTCACCAAACCACCGCCTGGGCACGGTCCTTCCCGGCAACACCACACAGCCACAGTCGCGCTGCCCAGCAGGGTCTGCTGGAGGGTCTTCTGGAGGCCCCGTGCAAGCCCTGTCTGGCAGCTGATGTCCCACGTAGCTCACGATGCTGCTCCTAGGCCCATGGGAAGCCTCGGTGGTTCAGTGCAGTGCCGTGCCACCGGTGCGCTCTGGCAGAGGTGTGACTGGGCAGTGCACCAGATAGTGTTTGCTGGGAGGGTTGTGGACACCGATGGGACACAGCAGGACCAACTCAGGCTGGGCAGAGGCTGGAGCCACACATAGACTCACAGACTCACAGAATGTCAGGGGTTGGAAGAGACCTGGAAAGCTCATCCAGTGCAATCCCCCCATGGAGCAGGAACACCCAGATGAGGTTACACAGGAAGGTGTCCAGGCGGGTTGGAATGTCTGCACAGAAGGAGACTCCACAACCCCCCTGGGCAGCCTGGGCCAGGCTCTGCCACCCTCACTGGGAACAAGTTTCTTCTCGTCTTTAAGTGGAACCCCCTGTGTTCCAGTTTGCACCCATTGCCCCTTGTCCTGTCACTGGTTGTCACCAGAAGAGCCTGGCTCCATCCTCCTGACACTCCCCCTTTCCATCTTGATCCCCATGAATGAGTCCCCCCTCAGTGTCCTCTTGTCCAGCTCCAGAGCCCCAGCTCCCTCAGCCTTTCCTCACACGGGAGATGCTCCACTCCCTGCAGCATCTTGGTGGCTGCGCTGGACTCTCTGCAGCAGTTCCCTGTCCTGCTGGAACTGAGGGGCCACAGCTGGACACAATATTCCAGGTGTGGTCTCCCCAGGGCAGAGCAGAGGGGCAGGAGAACCTCTCTCGACCTGGTCACTTCATTGTCAGCAGGGCGGGAGCTCCACACACGCATCCCCTGGGTGCA
Organism: Streptopelia decaocto; assembly: GCF_964273445.1. Taxonomy (NCBI): domain Eukaryota; kingdom Metazoa; phylum Chordata; class Aves; order Columbiformes; family Columbidae; genus Streptopelia; species Streptopelia decaocto. Next base: position 867,298 of record NC_138675.1, on the reverse strand, counting down.
CTGGTTCTGCTGGAGGATGGGACTGGTTGCAACCTCAGTGGGACTCATTGGGAGTTTGATAAAGCAGGAACCATCTGAGACAGGGAAGGGCGTTCAGACAACAGCTCCTCTTTCAAATCTAACCTCAGGCTTTCTGATGATAACTTTGTTTCCCCCATTTTGGCTCAGGCTTGGATTTGAATTTGAATGGGAAGGTGCAATAGCATCTTTAGCCTGGAGCAACACGGACTGGCTTGTCTCCCACTTGGAGCTGCACAAGGAATTCCTGCTCTTCCTGGCCCCTCCGCAGGGACGGGGCGCAGCGGCAGCTTAGCTCCAGGCTGGCCACCAAGGGGTTAAGTCCCAGACCTTTTTTTCCTGCTCTGCTTCCTTATGAGGAACAGCCTTTGCGGGGCTGCAGAAAGGCTCTTTCTTTCCCCAGCAGATCTCTGGGAATGAAAAGTCTGTGTTCCAGATATTAAATTACTCATAAAATAGTTGGCCTGTCCCTGAGGCGGCTCGGCAACCCCCCAGACCCCGCCGCCCGCTCTGACGGGCTGCTGATGTGCATCTGCATGTCACCTCCTGCTACAAGGTCAATCTCTCCAATTTAAAGCAGCAACGTTGGAAAGCAAACCAGATTTCAGCCGGAATTAGCTTCAAATGGAGCATTCAGGGGACTGGTGCTGGGAAGGGAGTGCAGGAGGAGAAGGACAAGCAGTGCCGGGTTGTGGGGTGGTGCGATCCTGCTGCTGCAGCACCCCGTGGCGGGGCAGCCCTCAGCCCCGGGGCTGCACCGAGGATGCAGGGATGCTGCCGTGGGAGAGGATGCTCAGGCATCCCCAGCCCTGCAGTGTGGGGGGTGTGCGGGCAGGGTGGTGGAAACAGCTCACCCCCTCACCCCATTGCAGCCTTTGCAGCCCCAGTCCATGGCCCTGGGTGACAGACAGTCGCTGTGCCCCCGTGGGACCATTTGGCCATTTGGACCCATGTGGCCATCAGTGACTCACAGTCGGTGCGGGTGCGAGGCGGGACGGTGGGTACAAGGCAGGACGGTGGGTACAAGGCAGGACGGTGGGTACAAGGCGGGATGGTGGGTGTGACATGGGACAGTGGGTGCGAGGTGGGATGGTGGGTGCGAGGTTTCCACAGGAATGCGCAGGGATGGGGTCAGCGCTCAGCTCCAGGCTCAGCTCACCTCCGCGTCAGGCTCAGGTCCTTCCTTTCTGCTGCCTCCCACCCTCCTGCCCAGCCCTGGGTGATGCAGGGAGCCTGATGGGAGCACGGCTGGGTCCTGCCTGTCCCAGGGCAAGTCCCTAACCCCTTGGGGGATACACCTCAATGAGCTCGGGTTTGCCCCCTCGGGTCCTGGAGTGCTGTGCTGATGGGAGTCTCTGCCATGATCCAGGACCAGGCTGTCAGTGAAACCCCAAAACCAGTGCTAGAGATGTGACCACACAGTTCTGGTAGAGCCCCACACAGTCCAGCTCTCCTCTCCAGACGTTTTCTGTGTTTTGCAAGAATAAGGAAAGGCAGATTTTCTTTTCTCCCACTACTGGTTCCTGGGAGTGATTGGGGACAAACCAGTGACCCCCCTGAGTGCCTCAGTTTCCCCACAGGGAGGAACAGACCCTGCTGTGTTACAGAGGCTGTCGTACCAGCCTCGCTGGAGAGGCGTGGGGGTTTCAGCCCTCATTTTGCAGCACTCGCCAGGAAGTCGAGCCGTGATCTCAGCCTACGTGAGGCTCTGAGACAAGCCCCAAGCCCCGTCCTTGTCACATATGTAGCCATGTGCCTCTCATGATGCAAGTCAGAGGCTCATGAGAATTAATACACGGGGCACGTAGCAGGCATAGGCACCACAAGCAAACCACACAAACACCATGCAAAGCACAACACACTTTCAGCCTGAGAGCAATGTGTGAGCAGGCTGGGCAGTCAGGACTGGGAGGGAAGAGCCCAGGATTGCTCTCGACAGCCTCCCGCTGCCCTAAATCTTACATTTACATGCAGAGGAAAAATAAAGAGAAAGCAAGCAAGACAGGCAGGAGCCCCCAGCGCAGCGAGACGCTGCCATGTGCAGCCTCGCGAGGGCTGCAAAGCGCAGGAGGGTCCCCGGGGAAACGCGAGCAGCATGCGTGGACACATACCTGAAATACCCATCTGGTTTCTGAACAGGGATTATCTGTGAGTCCGCAATGCTGGCTGACTTGGGAAGAGCAGGGCTTGGAGCCATGGGGTGAGGGCTTAGAAAACAGCCCCCCAAGGGCTGAATGCCGCTGCCCACTGCTCCCTTCTGTTCCCATTATGTGCCAGGAGAGCTTTTGTCTGGGGATGCTGGCATGTGCAGTCGCCAAGGAGACGGGAACAGGCGGGTCAGCAGCAGCACGTCCAGAGGAGCCGGACGGCCCTGCACATCCCGCAGCAAGCGGCCCAGTGTCCTCTGCTGTGGTCACCCTGTGTCACGGGTCCAGCCCTGCACCCTGGTGAAGGCCATGAGGGGGGTGTGGGGAGTCACGCCCTGGGAACACGAGGGTTTTCTGCAGTTTTGGTTCCTGGAGACCCCCCTGCAGCACGCAGCGATGGTCGCCAGCCGTCGGAAGCCTTCAGCATCCACCAAAAAACAGACTCTGCTCCTGTGGTGACGCCTGAGCTCTGCCGAGCACCAGGCTGGTCCTGCCGGTGCCACCAGCTGCCACGTGGAGCACAGTCCCTTGGGATGCAGGGACCATGCTGGGGGCAGTGCTGGGTGCCTCCTGCCCACCCTGGGTGCTGGTCCTGCCCAGGGAATTGCTCCTTGGAGAAAGGATCAACTGGCCTGTCCCAGAGGGTCTCCTGGGCCAGGCTGAATGGCCAGGAGAAGGTGGTCCCCTCTCTATCATTCATGTGAATCCACCACAACCGCTCCAACGCTGTCCCCAGGCTGAGGATGAGTCCTCGAAGTTCTTCAGTCCTTTGGTCTCCACCTCCATCAAGCTTGTCTCTCAGGCTTGCGGAAAAGCAAGTCCTAGGAGCTAAAGCTGTAGGCCAAAGAGTGTTTTGCTACACAGCACTTCATATCTATTTTGATTTGATTCAGAGGAGGACCTGTGTCCCCACTGAGCAGAGAAAGAGAGGGGGAAAAAGCCTTTTTAAAGGAAAAACAGATGCCAGGGGGTCTGTGAAATGGTGTAGCACCCTTCTGCCTTCACACCCCAACGACTGCCCCAAAGGGCAATGCACACAGATGCTCCTGTCGTTTGCCAGGCTGGGACCTCAGGAGGGACCTCATAGCATCAGTGAGGTGGAAAGACGGACTGGGGTTGTTCAGGAGGCTTCTCCTCCTCCTTCAGGCAGGCTTCTTCATCGTCCTGTGGCTCCCATCAGGGTTTTGTGTGGTTGTTACCGTTTTCAGTCTTTTCCCCTGTATTCTATTTCCCCTCATAAAACGTATTGCAGAAATATGAGATGTGTCTGAATACTGTGTATTCAGTACCCCAAGGACCTCTACCAGAGCGTCTGAGCACCCTGAGCCCACGAGGACAGAAGCAGCACCATTTATTATTAACGCATTTTGGTTTTTGTGATTCTGGATTCAATGTATTTAATTTTTAAAGGCAACTTGTGTTGGTCCGGGTTTTGCTCCTTTTTTCCCTCCTAGCATTAAAATGTGAGTGCTGTCAAGCAACCTTTATTTCCCCAAGTTGCATTTCTTCTGGTTTCCCTTGCCCCTGGTTTTGCCGCAACACCGCATGTGTCTAGAAGAGCTCAGAGAGACTGAAGTGAATGTTGCAGGAGACAGGCAGTGCCTGCCCAGGTTTCCTCTTGCAATTTTCAGCCACGGAAGATGAACCTCCAGCACAACAAGCCGGGTTCAGCCTCACGCTGTGCTCGCGGTGTGGCACAACTACTTGTCACAGTGCGCGAGATCAGTGGAGGTTACAGCTGCTCCGCCTCTGTGCAGGACACCAAGTCCTCCATCCTTACCCCTGGTGTCTTTGTTGCACTGTTGCTGTGGCCCTGAAGTCCTCACGCCCTGATGCATCTGCAGGCGCATCCTTCCTGCATGTCCTGTTTGCCAAGTCAAGGTGATCCGCTGCAATAGAGCTAAATCCTCTCTTGGTGGTCTCTTTTGGCCTGGGATAAAGTCCAGCGGCTATTGGCAGCTCATAGTCCAGCAATGTGGATGCTCTGGTGTGTAGTGAGTAGTTAGAAATTGCACTGAAACCCTGTAGTGGAGACATTAATGATGAACCTCTTCAGTATGTGCTCTCAGGAGTGGATTTTCCAGTGCTTGGTAAGGTACTGAAGCTCCTGCCAGCACCTTAACACAGTTTGGTTGAACAGTGAGCAGCCCAGGCTGTGATTCAGTCCCAGCCAGCCCGGCACCCCTGCCAGGACCGTGCAAGCACAGAGGCCCCTTGAGCTCCGGCAGGATGCCCTGCAGCATCCTGGAGACACGTTCCATGGGCTCGGCCACTTCGCCTCTGGCTGCTGCAAACGTTCCGCTGCTCTGTGAGACGCGGTGTGTGCACCGCGCTCGGCTGGGAATTTTCACACACCTGACGTGTCATATAACTGCCCCTGAGCAGCTGGCAAGCAAACAAGGGGACGTGTTGGAGCACAGACCGGAATGAGGAGGGTGATAGGTATGTCTGTGCCTGCTTCCATTCCCAGCCCAGGCGTGTGCTTCGGGGCCCTGCTTTATGCCCTGAAAATACAGAAGGCACAGGGGCAAGCGCACGTTTCAGGGTGGACTGTTTGACACCTCTGGGCTGCTGGTCTATTGTGCAGCTTGTTTTTCTTCCCTTTTAACCGGGGACTGTCTGCTGCTGTGTACAAAGGGCAAAATGCCGCAGCAGGAGACAGCCGTGCTCCAGCCAGGAAAACGCAGCCGACATTTTCCTCCTTCCCTGGCTTTGCCACTAGATGTCATAGGAAAAGCAACATTGCCGGCCCTGTTCGGTTCTCCCTGCTGGGATTCTGGGGTCTGTCAGGTCCTCCTCCCACCACTGGACACGCAGCATCTTCCCAACCTCCGCCTCGGTGGCTTTGTGTGTCTGCAGAGCCCCTGGAGAAACCATCGCCGGGGATTCAGGGTTCAATGGACATTGAAATGCAACTGAAACCTTTTTTTCCCAGCGCCTGGCTAAGCCGCCCGCTCAGACCCTCCCAGGAGGGAGCCGCACGTCACCTGTTCTCAAAGGGGCGACGCTGTCACGCCAGGACCCGCAGCACCTACAGCAATATGGTCCCCTCAAACAAGTCGGACAAACAAGGCCTTTATAGGCATTTTCTTTTCTTCTGGAGTGGAAGGGAGAGAAGCCGGGGGAGAACTCGGGGGCGTCCCACCGCAGCGGAGCAGCACACAAAGGCTCGCAATGAAAGGGGCACCAGCAAATCCTCTTAGGAGCTTCGCTGTGTGCACATTCACATCCCGGCCCCATCTGCTGGGGGGATCCCCGGGAGCGAGGGGGGAGAGGGGCTCTCCCTGCCCTGGCTGCCAAAGCAAGCAAAGCGCATTCAGGGACTGAGAAAGGGATGAAAAGGAAGAAAGGCCGAGCCACGCCGGTGCAGAGCCCGGCGGTAAATGCAGCTCTGCTGACACTGCGGGGAGGGGGTCCTGCTTACAGGGGAAGGGGAGGCATTTTTGGTGGGGGCTGTGTGAGTCCTGGCCCCCCTTGGCCCCCAGGGATGAGACGGGAGCAGAGGGAGCCTTCCTGAGAGAGTGAGATGGGCAGGGCAAGAGCCTGTTGCCTCCAGGAATAAGAGTGATGCTGGATCCTGGGCAGAGAGGAACATCCTCCATGGGTTTAATGGTGCATCAGCTGGTGGGGACAGGCTGGGAACTGGTGGGAATGCAGGACGCTGGAGGTGACCTGGTCCCCCGGGAAGCCGATGCGCTTGCGGTGGTGCTTGGCCCCAGCGAGCCGAGCTGGAGCATCACAGCCCCGCTGCACAGCCCCCGCGGGACCGGGGAGCCTCGCAGGCTCTGGGCAGGGTTACGGGCACCCAGCATCGCCAGCCCTCTGCGCCAGAGTAATGGCACCTTTCATGCAGATGGGATCAGAAGGACGCGATCCTGTCAGCCATCGCACCATCAGAGCGCGAGCAGCTGCCTGATGCTTCTTCGAAGCCAGCGCTTGTCAGGACCAGAAGAACCGTGTGTGGGGCCACAGCAGACGTGGGCAGCAGCTTCCAGAGCCTGGAGCCAACACCCAGGCAGGGGAAGGAAATCCCCATGTCTGTCAAGGTAGCGCTTTACTTCACTGGGGCTTCCGAGTCCTATAGAGAACAAGCAAAGCTACCGGGACCGGAGTTTCTTCCCAAGCCAGGGGAATGCCAGGGACACTTTTAGTCTGGTCTGCAGAAACCATCTTTGTAGAAGCAGACGATGAAGGTGAGTCAGTACATAACACACATTAATACTCACTTCTGGGTGCTGTGGGACAGCAAACATCCTGTCTCCCACAGGTTTGCACTCATTGGGCCTCTTCTTTAAAGGGTGTCTAAGCTGGGTCAGTCTACACCAGGAATTTGCTTTGTGCTTTGCCAGGCCCACGGCAGCCACTCTGCCGGGCTCCGATGCGGGTGAGCAGATCAGACAGGTTAGGCCAATGTGGGTGCTTCTGGAAAGCTGACCCAGAGGAGCTGGGAGCCCTGCCTAGGCTTGGACAGAACAAGGAACAGAGCCCAAGCAACCTAAGCCCAGCCTAAGTTTTCTGCCTTTTTGGGGATGACTGATGTGTTTGTCTAGTGATGCCAGTGACTTGCACATGCTGCAGCAGCATGGAGAGAGTGGAGAAGACGTGATGTTCTCTCTCATGTGGGCTGAGGATTCAATTACTGCAGCTCAGGCAGCTTGTGTCTCTTTCTAGCCTGGCGCCGGTCCAGTCCCGTCCAGGGAGTGGTCCTTCCTCTCTGGTGGCCTGGAGCCAGCGCTCCAGGAGCCCTTCCAACTCTGCTGTGATGTGGTTGGGCCATGCGCTGGAGAACGTCTCCTTCCTGCAGCTGGGTGGGGATGCCAGGGAAGGAGGACAAAGCGCTGAGCAAAGAGGGTCAGGGTGCTCTGGGCTGCATCAGCTCTCTTCAGAAGGTAGCGGAGCAGAGAGATGTGAGCAGGAGTGGGGCTGAGGTTGGGATGTGGCTGCCTTGGGCAGTCCCATCAGGGTCCATGAGGCTTTCGAGCATGTGGATGAGGAAAACATGCAGGGATTAAGTGGTGGGAGCTACTTCCCACCTGTGCAGCTCCAAACCCCTGTGATCAGAGGTGGATAGCAACAGGTACATCCATTATCTGCAGGATGCTGTTCCCTGCTGCAACCAGGAATGACTCACGAGCAGGTTGGGTAACTCCTGGTGCCAGGCTGGTGACTAAGGTCAGACAGTCTGTGCGTGGCTCTCCAGGGTGAGACAGTGTGAGACACAAACAGCGACAGACTGAAGGAGATAAGGAAGGTGAAGGATAAACAGCCTCTCTGGAGGGCACTACAGGCCACCCACACAAGTCTGCTAAGTGATGCCGAGGTGAATGGCTGCACAAAACACAACCTGAGCTTGTAGTGTCATTTCTCAGACTCTGGGGATGACCTAGGTACCTGTCCAGCTAGCCAGCTGGTTCACCAGCACAGCCTGGTCCGCTCCAATTGTGGAAGGAAAGATCTGTGAGAAAGACTCACAGGTAGGCTCAGTTTAGCTGCTGAGCATGACCATCAGATAACTTCGAGCTGTGGCTGTCCTGGATGCGTTTGGAAGAGCCAGCCGGAGCAGTTCTTCCACAGGCAGGAGAACAAGCTGCATTTGTCCCACCTGGCTATTCCACAAATTGTGTGAAGTGCGTGGGAGAAAGGAGGGGTGCAAGAACATGGCTGGTGACTCTACTGGGGAACCAGTGTCAGTGCAACGGGACCAGTGAAGTGAGTGAAGTCAGAGAGCAAACCCCTCAGTTTGTGTGCACTGCCTTCTCCCCACGCACTGAACGTGACCTATGGAACGTGTCCACCTCTCTCTTTGCAGTCTGTCAACCCTGAGGGCTCTGCTATGCCACGACCCATCACAGGAGGAAGTGTCAGCCTGCTTTAGACAGCTTCGGATGCTGTCTGAATGCATGACAACACCTCTCATCTGAAGGGAGAGGTTAGATCTCCATAGGTACCCACCTCCCGTGTTGCCTTGCTCCCCTGACATTGCCCTCAGAAACAGGAGCTGACTTAGGCCGAGGCAGTTCCTCTTGCCCCAGCTAAAGGGCAAAAAGACCAGCAGAGGCTGAACATCCCCATGTATAGTCCCAGACCCCCTTGCTCCCTACAGGTGACCCAAAAGTCCCTAAAGCCAACAAACACACAAGCTGTTTCACTTCGGCTCAGCTGACTTAACTTCCCAGACGTTTCATTCCTTCAGAGGAGCTTGTCTTCTGGCTGTGGAAGAGAGCTTCCCCTGTCCCACAGCAGAGCATCTCCTCTCCAAGAGCTGGCTGGAGATGGATGCTGTGACTGATGTGTTCAACCATAACAAGGTCACTAGGAGCTGCAGACAGAGAAAGGAAGGGTTTTCTCTTTTCCAGCTCTCAGCAAAGATGAGAGAGACCTGATAGATAAAAGTCCATTGAACCAGGAGTCCTGGGGAATGGGAGTCAAGGGAGGGAAGGACTCCACCACCTCTGCTGCCCTCTGAGTCTTCTGCACACCCGTCACTCTGCTGAAGCTCAGTTGGTGGATGGAGGAGGACAGGGCTCTGGTGTCACGCAGCTGATGTTCAGGTGCCAGCGAGCGGCTTTAGAGCCTCTGTGTGCACACACCACAGCACCCAACTCCGATGTTAACGAGCTGTTGTGCTGTGCTAATGCCCTTGATGGTCAGAGGGTTCATGAGGGTTCAAGAACTGCCCACCCCACAGCTCTCTGCTCGCCCTCCTGCCCCTCAGCTGCCATCCAGCCCCTGGGCTTCCCTCAGGATTTATAACCACTTCTCCTGATCCCATGGCCAGCACAGCAGGGGCTTTCTCCACCCCACCTGCTGAGCCTGGACTTGCCTTAAACTCAAGAACACTTAGGCAGACCACCTTGACCCGCAGGTCTGCACAGTGCTCAGCATCTCTTGGGGGGAGCTCTCCTTTGGGGACCAGAGCTGCTGGAGGTCACTGAACGTGAGAGAAGATTGAGATTCCCTCAAGACTTGAGCTCAAAAGGAGGAAGCCAGGTCCTCAGGCAGGGGCTGCGTCACCCCAGGGACTCACCAACGCCAACACTTGTGACCACTGCCCAGGCCAAGTTCGTGTGAAGCTGCTGACCAGATCAACAAGTGTTGGTCAGGAAAGGGAATGTTGAAAAAGGTGAAGAGAAATGGGTGGCCCCACCTCACTGTGTCTGACTGACCTCCAGTGATCTATCACCCTTGTTCCCTTCACCACTGCCTCCTCAGCAGGGAGGACTTGTAATGCCCCATCAAATGCAACCAACGCACTCATTAAGAGTCCTGTGGGGACTTATTTTCCCATGCACGTAGGTGTCTACCTGCGTCACGTCTTCATCTTCCAGGGCAGCCTCCTCCCAGCAGAGTGCAGGGCTGTGAGCACCGGCTGGTGCTCATCCCCTGGAGAACAGCTCGGTCAGACGCAGCAGTGCCCAGTGCACCCCGGGCTGGTGCTGTGCACCTGGAGACCCTCCCTGAGAAGGGCAGCGTTAGGCACTCCGGAGTGAGATGCAGTTTTTGCCATGATCTGTTGCCGGGGGAAGTTTGCTGCTCATCGGCCTTGGTAGGAGCCCTTAACACATGGGAAAAAAGGTTCAACACTCATCAACAGTCAGTGTTGTGTTTTTTTTGCTGATCGTAGAAGGAAGAATATGTGGGTTTTTTTACTTCTGCTGTTCTAAAGAGAGAACTCTGAGTGGCTTCAATCTCCACCAAATGCAGACACACTTTTGTAGGTCCTGTGCAGCTCATATCCTGTGGCAGCGAGCTCCCCAGGCAATCAAACAGGGTGTGAAAGTATATGCCTGATGAAACGGATCAGAGATCACAGCAGAAGGCCTGCGAACGTCCCCTCCTGGAGGCCAGCAGAGCCCTGATGAGAGTCGAATACATGGCTGACTTTTTGCTATGTTTGATCCAGGCTGAGCAAGGGGCGGCAACCCGGGTGCCGCACCGGCTGGCACAGCCACGGCAGCACCGATTCCCCGGGCAGGACACGAACAGGGTGCTTAAATCCACAGCGGCTGCTGAATGCTGAGTGCCTGATGTTTTCCGACAGCCCCCCTTGCTCCCTTGATTGCTCTTGCAGCGTCGTTCCTTGCAGTTGCATGTATTTCTCCTCCTGGTTCTCCCCCTCTTCCTCCTGCAGGTCTGGATCTGCCGGGAGGAGCAGCTCCTCCCTGGAGCCCCGGGAAGGCTGGGGGGCCGGGCTCCTACGAGCAAGCACCAGGGTCTCTCGGCTCTTTCCACCCACGCAGAGCTGCGGTGACAAGTGACAGGACCTGCCAACCTGCCCGCTGCAAGACCGGAGCCCCGAGCAGGGATGGGGAATTGCAGTTCAATCCCACGGGTTTCCACGCTGCGCTCAAGCCGGACTCGCAGCAGCTCCTGGAGCTTTCTGGCACCGACCAGCTCCCTCTTGGCAGCCTCCTCCCCGTGCTGGGGCTGCGCTGTTTGCTTATCTAGCGCCGTGATTTAACACAGACGCAGGAACTCACACACTCTCTCCCAGTCTCCTTCAAATTACTTTATTGCTTCCTGTCAACCAGCCGAGCATATCCTGTTAATATACAATCCCCAACGAGCAGTTTTCACAGCGTAATCCCCCTTCGCAGATAACGCAGCTCAACTCCCAGAGGATGCCCAGTCAGGCACCTCGGGATGCAGGACCCAGGCACCAGGCAGGTGTTTTCCAGCTAAGTGGGGCTGCTGTCGTTGTTATTGTTCAAGATAAAACCCAGTGCTGCAGGACGTGCTGGCTTTCTGCCAGTTTTGTGACCTCTCTCAACCAATGCCAAGTGCTCTCCTGTGCCGTGATGGCAGCGAGAGTCCTGCTGCTGGAACCTTCCCCCCAGCTCTCACGTCCCTGCTGCCTGGGGGGCTGCCCCATCGGGGGAAAATGTCTTTATCCAGCTGCAGCAGGGACAGCAATAGACTCAGGCACCACGAGAACAGCTGTGCCCTGTCCTGCTGCAAACCCGGCATCTGTGTCCCAGAGAAGGTCAGCTCATCAGATCGCGTATCCTAGAGGTGGTGATGGGAACCCATGCGGGGGCTGCGGTCCAGCAGGTCTGTCATCAACACAGCGTCAGGATGGACATGGCTGCATCTGGCCAAGTCCTGGAGGCCCTCCAGGGGATTTCCTGCAACCCCGGGTGTCCTTACACTGCTGCAGCCCTCGAGTCTTGGAGCTGATGGTGTCCAACCATCTGCGCTGAGGACTGTGCTGCTCTCAGCATCCCTCAGTGATGTCCCGCCAGCAGGGTATCTGCCAAAGGTTGTTGTTTTGAGGGGACCTACTGTGTTTCTCCTACAGGTTTCTGATCCTCCATCCAGCATGCTTGGTCCCATGCTGAGACAGCTGTGTCCTGACACTGCATTTGTAGGACATTCACCCTGCTCTACCTCACCTGGTCTTCTCCAGCCTCCTTTTGGCCTTTGTCCCCAACCTTGATGTCCATCTGATGGACCAGCCTGTGGTGTAAGACTAAGGACGTCCCTTTCAGAAAATACCCTTGTGATTTTTTGATTCTGTGATGTGGAACTGTCCTGAAGACCAGGTCACCGCAAAGCCCAGCACGTTGCGTGTGCATTCCCCTGGCTGTGCATCCCCCTGGCCGGCTGCACAAACAGGCAGCGCTGTGGCCGTCGAGGACACAGGACGGTGTCCGGCCCCCGCGCTGCTGAGGGACGGGGTGCGGTGCTGGTGAGTGCAGCTGGGCTCTGGGGTTGCTCCAAAGGCAAGCGGCGTGGGCAGATGATGAATTTGGTTTCAAGGCCAGCCCTGAAGCGGTTCCTCTGCAGTGCTGCAGACGCTGCTGGCGGCTCTTGGTTGATGACAAAGCAAGGTATGTAGCTCAAACCCAAACAGTGTTTCTTCTTCCTGAGGAGCAGATATCTGTGCTAAACCTCCCTGACATAAGCTGCTTCATCTTCCGTGGCCATTTCTTCAGCGAGCTGTGGTGTTTCAGGGCTCGGGAGGCTGTTCCCAGGAGGTCCCTTGTACTCTGCAAGATAAAAGCCACTGTTTCTGTCTGCCCTTTGTTGTCATCAGACTCCTCCATCGGCCTGAGGAAAAGGAACGTATATAGCCACCTAATGCAGCTGTAGCATTACATACGGCCATATTTTTGTGGTTGTATTTCTCAATTTTTTCTTGATCCTGCCCCTAGGACAGTTTCTTTGTCTGAAGTTGTTCTGGAAGTTGAGGACAATCCTAGTGTTGGTTTTGGGTTTTATTAGCAGCTGGATCTGCCCTCAAGTACTTGTGATTCTCTCTACACTTAACACCTCATTACCTGGAACATCTACTTAGAGAGCACAGTTCTGCTGGTCTGCAAAGAAGGAAAATCCTGCTTGAGTCAAAAGCAGCACTTATTTCTGAGACATCTGAACAGCCGGTCCTGGAAGCTGACTCCAAATTAAAAAACAGCTGAGAAGTATCTGTCCTCCCAGGTAAACCAGGGGCTGACTTGTTTCCTGGAGGTCTCTGCGCTTGCTGTGTCTCCGGGGATGGAGCACCCAGGGTCCCCACAGCCACCCGCTGCTGCCCATCAACATCCACAGCAGCTCCCCTGGGCCCAGGAAGGGTTTTAAGGGCAGAAAGGAGACAGGAGGGGAGCTGCACAAGCCCAGAAAGATCTGTATTGAAGACTTCTCAGCTATTTTAATTACGATGGGTTTTCCTGTGTGATATATATTCCTGGATCTCTCTTCCAAGACCTTGTCTAGCCTCCACTTGAATTCCTGTGAGTTTTGTGCACCCATAGCATCCTCTGCCAAGGAGTGCTACAGTTCATCCCCTGTCCATGTGAAGAGTCACCTCCTTCAGCCTTGAACCCAAATCTTTTTGAACTTGGCCCTTAACCTCACACAAGTTGCCTTTGATGGCCTTGGTTCATTTGTGGGAAACGACAGAGAGTGTCCAGTTGTCGCTGTGCAAGTGAGGCTGTGGTTGTTCTCCCCATGCCACCTCCCTGCTTCTCCCTGTTCCTGTCACTTCTGTGCCTGTCGGAGGTGATGGGTCCCAGGCCCTGTGGGACCAGCTGGTGACCCCTCTCTGCTCACAGAGCTGCTGACTCCTTCGTTGCTGCCATCTCCCGCAGAAGTAAAAAGACACGGAACTTCCCTCGTACGACCTGCCTGCTTGCTTTCCTTAAAAAACTTTTGGCGAGGAACTTAATGGGAAGCCTTCGGAAACCCCAGCAGATGACATGAACAGATTGCACTGGTCCACGTGCATTTGGCTGCTCTCAAGGGCTCCAATGGGGTTGTGCAGCAGGACTCCCCTTTGCAGAAGCCCCGTGGACTCTTCCCTAGCAGACATCGCGTACCCAGGTGTCTTTAACCCTGTCCAAGACAGAGGTGTCCTGGTATCTTTAACTCCATGCCCTCTGCCTTGTACGAGCAGCCTCAGACTGCAGCTCTGTGGTGCTCAGTGTCTTCCTGCACCTCCTGTACAGGCTGGTGTCATGTTGGCCACCACAGCACTCCTCAGGGCACCCAGTCCCCTCCTGGTTCCAGGAAAGGGTGACGAGGGGCTTATCCCTCGTGCTGCAGCCGGGCAGGAGCACGGACACGTCCCATGGGTGCAGGAGGAGCCAGCTCACGTGTGCTCACGGGAATCCCCTGAGGAGCACTCAGTAAGTCTCTTGGACACCAGCCAGGACACTGATTCAAATGGGCTGAAGGGATCCCAGTAGCTGCACGGACCAAATCCTGCAAGGAAGAAAGCAAAGAGCCTCCTCCACCAGCAACACTGAAGGGCCTGATGAAGGGATGACACCGTGAACACTCTGACCACTGCAGCCCCCTGTGCTGGTGTGCGCAGCAGGGACCTGTGCCACATTCCCTCCAGCGGCTCTGCTCTGTCCCGGGGGTGCCATGGCAGCGTGTCAAGGGGACAGGAGGCACCTGAGCGCTCTTTTGCTGGCAGATCCCTTGTGCCACCAGGGCAGAGGCCCAAAGAGCAGGTGGACAGGCTGTTCCAGGGGCAGCCGCGCTCCGTCCATCTTGGCTACGTGAGCAGTGTTTCCCCCGCGCCCTGCCAGACCCACCACTCACAGACCAGCTCTGTGCTCCCGCGCCATGGCCAGCCCTCCTCCAACCCACAGGGATGCTCCTGTCCCTCTGCCCAGCCCCAAACTGACATTGTCACCGCTGCTCGCATTCTCAGCACAAGCCTCTGCCTCTCCTTCCCTGGGGATGAGCCCTCTCTGCCCAGCGCCACCTCCACCGTGCTGGCACATCGTCAATGCTGGCACATCGTTAACGCTGCCTTGTCCCATCCCGCTGCTCTCCTGCCTCTGCACGCTGTGCTTCTCCCTGCATGGGCATCACCCAGGGCAGGAGTGGGTCACTTGTAGAATCACAGACTCATTTTGGTTGGAAAAGCCCCTCAAGACCATCAAGTCCAACCATTCCCCCACCCCAGCACTGCCTCATGTCCTGAGAACCTCATGTCCGTCTGTCCAACCCTCCAGGGATGGTGACTCCAGCACTGCCCTGGGCAGCCTGTTCCAATGCCTGACAAACTTGGTGCTAGAACTTATTACTCTGATGAGTCTTCAATAATAAAAACAAATAAGGTAAATAAATAAATATTAGGATGAAAAGCTCATACATGCATTTTCCAGCATCCAGCAGTGCTCTCATTTTTGCAGGACTTGCTCCAGCTTGGTCACGTTTTAGCCAAAACCTTAGCAAAGTGGATATTCCCCACTCAAAGAGAAAATGTGAAATGTCTGTCGTACAGCGCGGCACCGTTCCCGCTGACTCCTGACCTTTTATCTGCAGACCTTGGAGGGGTTTTTCTGCACACCCCTCCTCTTTCTCCATGCCACTGCATCTCCCTTAGCTTGCTTCTCTTTGGAAAGACACAGACAACCTGTTTTTTCTGCTGTGGAAGGAGATGTGGCTGCCTCCTGCAGCTCTTCCTTTTTGTAGTAATCACCTCTTAGGAGAAAGGAGCAATTTCACAACATGCCGTTGCCTTTGATCCTATATTTGCCTTCTCATAAACCCACACCATCTCAGGGCACCGGAGGATTTTGTTCTTGAGTGCCTTGAAGATAACACATAATGTTGCATTTTTTTCATGGCGTTCATAAGCATTTGCAAAACTCCTATTTTTAACACCGGCATTGATAAAAAGCAGATCGTTTTCTCCCCAGTTTCTTATTAAATGCCATTCCAGCATTCTCAGTTTCAAGGATGCCACCCCATAATTTTATAGTATTAAACAGAGGTCTGAGTCTGACTTTGCAGCTTTTCCACCTTCCTTTGAACAACTTTATTTTCCACAAGACTTCTGGACTAACCCAAACCAGCTTGGGTTACACATCCTTTTGTTTTACAGCAATTAAATTGTGCATCTTTTTATGTCATTGCCCCTGTCACTATGCAATGCCTGGCAGTTTTTCATCAGAGGTTACCTACCGGGCAATTTTATTCTTTAACATTGCTATTTCTGGCTAACCATAAAATAATCAAGGACTGAAATGAACATATTTTCCGGAATGCTAAAACTGCCTCCTGCCAGTCGTGCCGTACAGTTGTAAAGTCTTCTGGATTAGATTTACATACATAACATGATATTCTGGTGATCGTTCCACTTATTCTTTGCTGTATATCTAAATCCTATTTGCTTCTTTATGTAATTTTTAAAACACAGGGTAATAACTTATATTCTTGATTGTTGCGTTTCTCTGTGTTGTGGTAAATCGGGAGTTCCTTATTATTCATATGCTTTTATTTAAATTTGCCTTATGTTTATGTAATTCTTTTTCTTTCTGTCTCCATAAGGTCCTGCTTATTTATGATATCAACTATTTCATGACCTGGCATGTGTGCAGTCCCAAATGACATAGATACCTTTATAAACTTTACTTTTCCAAGAGTTTCTTCTATTCGACAACCAGTTAAGATACAGCCACGATTGGGTGGTTTCTGCAGTATTTAATCTAAGGTTTACCTGTCTGATCTAAGGTTTACCTGCCTGAGTTCTCCAACTGTCATCATAAGCAGGGCTCAAATCAGCTCTTGAAGAAAACACCCAAAATTTCCTGCCCGCTTCTATAGTTCTAAATCTATTTTAAATGCTTCAAAAGTGCCTCTTCTCTTTCATTTGTTCCCATGGAGACCATTCAAAAGTTTCATTCATTTTAGGAGAGCAATACTCTTCAAATCTTTAATGCAATCTATGAGTTGACTTTTGATTCCTAATTTAGCTGAAGGCTCTAAAACCCGTCTTCAGCCATTGCAATGGCAGCAGAAACGCGGGTACCTGCCGCTCCTCACCCCTCTCTACAGTCTCTCTAAGAAGTGAAATCCTCACCTGAAGCTTTTCTGGGGCTCTGCTGCATTCCGGGTGGTCCCAGCACAGGATGATGCTCCGTTGACCTGGGCCATCCTCATACTTTCCTCTTTTCTCTCTGTCGCATCCCTGCTTCGGGTACCAGGTACCATCAGAGCTCATAAAACGCGTGAATCTTTCACTCAGCAACAGGCGAGCTCAGAAATGCAGGAGGAAAGAGCCGAAGGGCAGAGGGAGCCGCTGTGTCCTCCGTTAGCTCCCCGGGCAGGACCCTGCAACAAGCTGAACGGGTTGAGCGAGGACTCTCCAGTGTCACATTTCAGCACAAGCCACCCAGGGCCAGGTACCCCCACAAAGCGTGAAGGGCTGTAAAAGCCTTAACTTGATTTAACCCTGCGCAGGGTGGGGACGGCAGTGGGTTGCAGCCAGCGACTGCTTGGAAGGCGGCTGGTGACCAGTAATGACAGGTGAAGATGCTGGAACGCACTGGGAGCAGGGGGTGGGGTGGGGGACTGATGTCCCTGAATAACGTCTCTGCACCATCCAGATCAGAGCCTGGGGGTGGCAAGGCCCTGGGAAGCACCCACGGCTCAGTCCCTGCTGCTCCCACCCGTCCTCATGAAGGGGCAGAGTCCAGCTGAGGCCTGTATCCAGTGCAGTGCCTCGGGGGGCAGTGCTGGGACCAGCACTGTTCAATATATTCATCAATGATTTGGATGAGGGAATAGAGTGACTGTCAGCAAGTTTGCTGGTGACACCAAGCTGGGAGGAGTGGGTGACACTGGAAGCTGTGCTGCCATCAGAGACCTGGACAGGCTGGAGAGCTGGGCAGGGAGAAATTTAATGAAATAGAACAAGGGCAAGTGTAGAGTCTTGAATGTGGGCAGGAACAACCCCAGGTTCCAGTGTAAGTTGGGGAATGACCTGTTAGAGAGCAGCGTAGGGGAAAGAGACCTGGGGGTCCTGGGGACAGCAGGGTGACCATGAGCCAGCACTGGGCCCTTGTGGCCAGGAAGCCAATGGGACCTGGGGTGGGTTAGAAGGGGCTGGTCAGTAGGTCAGAGAGGTTCTCCTGCCCCTCTGCTCTGCCCTGGGGAGACCACACCTGGAATCTTGTGTCCAGTTGTGGCCCCTCAGCTCCAGCAGGACAGGGAACTGCTGCAGAGAGTCCAGCGCAGCCACCAAGATGCTGCAGGGAGTGGAGCATCTCCCGTGTGAGGAAAGGCTGAGGGAGCTGGGGCTCTGGAGCTGGACAAGAGGACACTGAGGGGGGACTCATTCCTGGGGATCAAGATGGAAAGGGGGAGTGTCAGGAGGATGGAGCCAGGCTCTTCTGGTGACAACCAGTGACAGGACAAGGGGTAATGGGTTCAAACTGGAACACAGGAGGTTCCACTTAAATGTGAGAAGAAACTTCTTCCTGGTGAGGGTGGCAGAGCGTGGCCCAGGCTGCCCAGGGGGTTGTGGAGTCTCCTTCTGTGCAGACATTGCAACCCGCCTGGACACCTTCTGTGTAACCTCATCTGGGTGTTCCTGCTCCATGGGGGGATTGACCTGGATGAGCTTTCCAGGGCCCTTCAATCCCTGACACTCTGGGATTCTGTGATTCTGTGACCAGACCTGCTTGTCCACCAGACTGCAGAGCATTCCGGTGACAAGGAGGAGGGAGGATGGGGATGCCGCTCTCGGTGACAGGCTGCGGTCACAGACATCCACAGGGTCTCGTGCTGCTCACACACCCTTCACAGAGGCTGGAAATACCCACTGCTGGGAACAGATCCTCCACTCCTGCTGAGCTGGGGAACATTAGTACGTGATAATAAGCGGTCCCTGAGCAGGAGGGCCTGCTCTCCTTTGGAAAGTGCTACTCAAGACAATTTATCATTCAGACAAAGATGGGAAAAGGGTTAAACGCTGCCCGGCCTCCCTAGCCAGCGGTGGCTTTGGTTATCTGCAGCATGGCTGCAGGGCTACATGGTGCCTGTACATGTTCGGGGATCAAGAGTTAAGTGTTTAAATGATAACTGATATCTTAAAAACACAAGTTTAGCAATGAATCTTTGCCGACAATACTATACTATTAGTTAATAGGCAGAATTAACTCACTGGCCTGGGGCCAAGCCCGTCAGAGCCAGAGCCAGAACAGCTGAAGCTGCTTTTCACTTGGGTTTTGCTTTTACGGGATTTGCTGCTGCAGGGAGACTCCGATTTCTGTAAAAATATGCTTGTGTTTTCCTCCTCCCAACCTGCCCCTGGAAGCACAGAGCCTGAGGGTTTCAGCCAGGAGCTGAAAATCTTTCCTTTACATGCAGAAACGTGAGCAAGGGTGCTGGTTTCCTGCGGAGCATCTCTCCGTGGCCCCTGACCAGCTGCCCGCCCGCTCCTGGCAGGTCTTTACATGCAGATTTACTGCTCTAGGTGCCACCGAGGGACTCGCTCCCAAGCCCTCCCTTCCAAAGTTAACTGCCCTGTCCCTTGGTTGGGGGATTGGGCTTGATCAAGTAGCTCCAGGGGACCCCAAGAAGAAGACTCTCCTGGATCCTTGTGGTAGCTGGGGCTCCCGGGTGATGTTCCCTCTCCATCCCGGCCCCAGGACGGCTGCACTGAGCCTTGAGTCTGCCCCTGACAGCTCCGTATCCCCTGCTGCACAGATGCTGCTTCGTTGGTGCTGCTTCCCGCCGTGTCTGCCTTGCCTCCCGGCTGCCGCCCTGCACCTCCGTGACCTCGCAGAGAGCGAGGGGAAGGCACCTCCTCCAGGCGTGCCCAGCCACGGGCTTCATGTGCAAATGAAACCTGTTCTTCCTGCACCACGAACTGAAAATGCTCCATTAAAAGCGTCACCATCAAACCCATTTTAATGTCCTCTAGATGTCATCTTTCTTGGCTCTGTCTGCCTGGGAATGATCTTTTGATATAAACACAGAGGTGCAACTGAACTGGTGGCTGTTCCATCTTTGTAACCCCAGTGCTGCTACTTTTCCCAGTCAAGGCTTTATCTGGCGCTCTTTGCAGCAGGGTTTAACCATTGTCCTACAACAATGCTGCCCAAGGATTAGATGTGGGCAGCAGCTACCCGTATAACCAGTACATCTTGGCTCCCAAGGTAGGACCAGCTGCCTGGTGGTGGTCATGTCCATGCGACATAGTACTGTGGTCACTTGTCACCAGATGGCAGCAAGGAGAGCAGCAGCTCGCATCTTTGTGGCTGGCTGAGGACAGCAGTGAGGATGGACAGTGCTCCCCGATCCACCACCACCCTCCATGGAGGCCACTAATTCTGGTGTGGAATGAGAGGAAGGTGCAGAAAGGGATGTTGGAGGAGGTCCAGCAATCACTTCTTGTGGCATGGTCCTTCATGGAACTTGCTGGTCTGCTTGGAGCTGCTGACTTGGTGACCAGAGAAGCTCGTGGGCTGCAGGATGGAGGGTAAAGGTTGGTCAAACCCCCTACAATGACAACAGCAAGGTCGTGAGCGTGGCTGTGGGGCCTTGCCAGCCCTTCCTATGGAAGCCTATGGATGCGACAGTCATAGAAAGCCCTTCCTGGGAGCAGGGTGAAGGTGTGAGGTGGTACCAGTGCCCACAGTTCATGACTGAATCCGAAGAGCATTTTCAGGCAACAAGCTGGACTTCAAGGTGTACATAAGATCTTCAAAGTCACTGCAGCAGTCAGACAATAAGTCTGTGTAGCCCAAGGTCCCACCCTCAGCAGCAATAGCCAAAGGAGGTGCTCAAAGGGTTTGAAGGACAGAGAAGGTCTGCAATTCACTTGGGATAAAATTCCCACTGGCCATGGCAGCACAGCCCTGAGAGCTCCAAGAACATCCTGAGGCTCTGGGTGGGCAAACAGGGCTGCTGCTTGTTCTTGGGCTCCAGGGTCTCACTTTGGAGAAGTGGGTGTATCCTCTGGGATGCACCTGCCTAGTGCACGGCAGGACACAAGAGCCCTGGGATCCGGAGGCGTTTGGAAATGGTGAGTGCTCTCTGATATCTGGTGGGACACGCTGGGTGCTCCAGAGCAGTGGGGAGTGAGGGCACCACTGCAGAACCTGGGAACGGGGGAGCCCTGGGCGGCGCTGGGTGCTGGGCAGCTGCAGGGATGCTTGGGCTCCTTGCCCTGCGGAGGAACACATCTGGAGGAGGGAGCGGCCAGACCGCTGGCTGTCCCTGGCCATTCTGCCTCCTCCTGTGATGAACTGAGCACTCTCCATGCAAGAGAGACTCCTAATGAGGCACCAAAGACAAGACCTCGTGGAGCTGGGCCACAGGTTTCTCCGGAGGCTGCTGCCATGAATGTGGGGCCAACCTGTATGACCAGTAATATCCACAGCGACAGGAGCTCCCAAAGGGGAGCAGACCCTGCAGTTGGCCCTACTGAGTTGAGGAAGCTCATTTGGTTCATGTGTATGGCCAACACGATCAGGGAGCATTGACCTCCTCCAAACACACCTGTCCTTGGCAAGAAATGAGTCACTTGTGATGGACCAAGTCAGGGAATCCGAGATGTTCAAGCTGCTGATGCAGGAGAGGAACAAGGAAGAGCACAGTGAGCCAAGATGTTTTATTTCAGTCTCTTAGACACTTTGGTGAGTTGGGGGGCAGGGACCCATCCTGGTAGTCCTGTGTTTCTTCACCTCTTGAACTATGAACCTTGCACAGCTCCTATAACGCTCCGTGTGCAGCTCATGACCTTCTCTGAGAACATCTTCGAGGACACACATGTGAGTTCTGTGGGATGCGTCTGACTCCCCTCCTGGCTGTAAGAAAAAGGGTCATGGTTACAGGAGGTAACCATGGACGCTGGTAGGCTGAAAGGGGTGAGAAGAAGATGTCAGGGTGGTGGCAGAGAGGACCTCTTGGGGCAAACAGTCCTGGTGACAATCACACATGGCCTGGAAAGGGTTTGGCTCATGAGGTACCCAAAGGGCAGATTTGGCTCCCAGGCAAGTGGGGAAATTGGGTCCACTGTGTGGTGTGATGGAGAGGTGGAGTCTCAGCTTGCACTTTCTGGGAAAGTCCTGCTTGACCCCGTCTGGTGTGACCAACTCACCACTTGAGCTTGTGACCAGCTCGCAACTGCACTGCATGGGAAATGAGGGAACTCCCGCCCCACCCGGGTTGTCTCCAGGGGTCTGGGATGGTGGGGCAGTCAGGGCTGCCCGCAATCTGCCAGCAACAAGCCCCAGATTTTGTCAACTCTTCATTCATATTTATTTATATATTTAAAGCCACAGATTTTGTCATCTCCTTATTTATTTTTTAGTCTATTTATTTATTTATTTTAAGCCACAGATTTCGTTCACTCCTTATTTATTTATTTATTTATTTGAATTTCATTTTTGTCCCGCTGGACACGTCCCTCTCTCCCGCCGGGCCCCGCACGCTGCCCTCTGTCACCTTCGTCCCCCCGGGACGCCCCACGCCCGCCCCGGTGGGCAGCGGCGGGGACCGAGGGCCGGGCGGGCGCACCCCGGGTGGAGCGACGCTGAGGCCCCGGGGCCGCCGGGCCGGAGTGGGGCTGCGGGCGGTGGGAAGGGCCGAGGCGGGGGCATCCCCCCGGGAACCCCCCCTCCGCCCCCCTCCCCGGTTTTTGCGGCGCGCAGTCAACCCCGGCGAGGAAGATTTGGGCTGAAATCACGGCTTTCTCTGGATGATCGACAGCTCCGGGAGAAACCATCGGCGGGCGGGGGGAGCCGCCGCCCGCCGGCCGCCCGCCGCCCCCCGCCGCGCCGCCGGCCCCCCGCCGCCCCCCGCCCCGCCGCCGCCCGCCCGCCGCCGCCGCCCGCCGCCCGCCGCCCCCGCCGGCAGCGCGGAGCCCCGGGGCGGGGCGGGCGGCGCGGGGCGCTCCCCTGCGCGGCGGCGGCGGTGGCTCGGCCCGGCCGCGGCGGCGGGGCCGGCGGTGCGCTCCGTGCCCGCGGCCGTGCCCGCGCCGGCGGCGGCCCCAGCGAGGGGGCTCGGCTCTGCGTTCCGCCGCTCCCCGCCGCCTCCATGGAGCGCCGGCCGCGCCGCCTCTGATGCCCGGCCCGGCGCGCACCATGGGGCCGCTGTGGCTCTGCTGCCTGCCCCTCGCCCTGCTGCCGCTGCTCGCCGCCGTGGAAGGTAAGGGGGGGCCGCGGGGGGCGGGGGCCCTTCTGGGGCAGGGCGAGCTCCCCTTCGGGGCTTTTCCCCTTTTTTTAGGGGGGGGAGGTTGGCACTTTGTCCCCCTCCCCCCGGCCCGCCGCACCCCCTCCGCAGCGCCGGAGGGGAGGCGAAGTTTTGGGGAAGTGCTGCCCCAGCTGGAGGTGTTGCCGCCGAGCCCGCTGCGGAGCCGGGGGGCCCCTCGTGTGTCCCGTCCCCCTCGCCCCGTCTTCCTACCCTCCCGATCGCTGCGTTGCCCTTCTCTCCGCCATCCCTTCGCCAAGGCGGGCATCCCTCCCGGCACCCCGCACCCCGCAGCAGGTCCCCCGGTGCCGCTCGGTACGGCGGAGCCGCTCTCCGAGGGATGCCCGGGCTGTGCCACGCCGTGCCCGCCGCTGGGAGAGGCTTCGGGGCGCACCTCGACAAGGCCTTGCCGGCATCCTGGTGCTCATGGCCGGCTCCCCGGTGGCGGCGTGGCTTTCCCGGCGGCTCCGGGAGGAGCTGGGCTCCCCGCCGAGTTCCCCCGGTGCTCAGACAAAGCAGAGCCAGGCGGCAGGTGGGGAGCTCCTGCGGGGTGGGTGCGTGGGGCTGGGCAAGGGGGTCTGGCCAAGGGGGGACTCGTCTTCCCGCTCCCCAGCCCATCTCAGCCGTGCCCGGTGCCGTCAGCCCGCCCGCTGCACGGGCACCCCGGGGAGCACTGGAGAACCGGGCTGGGCAGGGCTGAGGACAAGGTGTCAGGCCGAAAACTGGCTGATCCTGGCGCGGCGTGGTCCATGGGTGTCTGCCCATCGCAGGAGGGCCGTGTCCGAGCCCGCAAGGGCCCGGGTGGCTCCACTGTCCCCTGGCTTCGCTGGCCACGCCGGGCGTGGAGGCGCCGGATGGTGGGAGCTGCACGGACGGTATTTGTCTGGAACATGGATGAGGCACCATTTATTAAGTTGGAGTTTTGGGAGATGACTCATGGGTTGGCCAGCTATACATCGTGATATTTACAATATGGGAGCTTGGCATAAATAGGACTATTTACGTTGCAGTGGAGAGCGCTAGCCAGCTATGCTATTCAAAGGAGCCCAGTATGTTTTTAATTAGGGGGGGGGTTGGGGTGATGAGCGTGTTTGTGGGAGCATACGAGTCCATGTGGGACATCTGGCCTGATCAGCCAGCGGCGTTGACACTTACAACGGGGTTTGTGCTTGGCCAGCAGGGCCCGAGCGGGCTGGCCCGTGTGGAGCCGATGCTGGTGACTGCGGCAGCGGAGGGAGCCGGGCAACCTGTGCGGGGACAGGGTGACACCGGGTGACACCTGCACCCCGCCCGGCCCGTCCTGCACGCCGAGAGGAGCGGCCGGGCAGTGCCGAGGGTCAGTGACCAGCTCCCGGGGCTCTTGTGTGTTCGCTTGAAGACACAGGTGACCTTCCCGCCGCCATGGCAGGAGCGGCAGGGCCTGGGTGCGTGAGCGCCTGTGCTCATCCAGGGGATGGGGAAATGTGTCGGGGACGAGGGGATGGCCAGAGCTGGCGGGGGGGTTCCCCCATTGAGATGATCGCTGTAAGGTGTGCTCCTCCATGGATGCGGATGCTCCCGGGGGGTGCTCGACAGGGGCCCTGTGCTGTGCTTCCAGCGGCTGTCCCCATTTGGGGCCGAACATGTCGATTTGGGTTCGTCGGGGTCCGCCCCGCGCCCTCGCTGTTGCCTCCTGCTTTGCGTGTGTGCGCGATGGGTTGTGATGGTGGCTCACAGAGTGTGGTGACCATGTCTCAGCCTTTCCCTCCGTGCAAAAGCTTCTGGAGAGCTGGAGAGGCAAAACCGTGCGGGACGCAGCTCCGGGTGAGCCTCTGCTCCGGCTCCTCTTCGGGAGCTGCCTTCCCGGGGCTCTCTGGGTGCTCGGACGCGGTGTCCTCTCCATCCCTGGATGCTCCGGGCCCTGTCGGTGCAGCGGACTGACCCAACAGCGGCCGCTGGCCAAGCACACGGTGTCTGGATCCCCCCGCACCCCCGGCCACAGGTCACCCGGAGGCGGCGATGCCCCCTGTGCGGCCGTCACCAGCAAATTCCCAGGGCCAAAATGAGGGCAAAAAAGTCTCGTTCAGGGGAAAAATGCATTCTGGTTATTTGCCCAGGGATCCTGCCTCTCGAGTCCTGTTTTCAGCTCTGCTACAGAGCTTTTCTGTAATGCCGGTAATTTCACTTGTCTCCTCTGTGCCTCAGTTTTCCTAATTACAAGGCGTAAAATAATACAAGCGTCTTTCCCAAGGGAGCCGCGAGGTTTTGTTAATGAACATGACAAAGTGCTTTGGGATCCGTGGTTGAAAGCGCAGCCTTAGTCAGTGCGCCTGTGTGTGGGGTGTTTATTTATCTACATGCTTTATATTTCTCTGTATGCTATATATTCACTTGCATTTAACAAACCTTAATTAGAAACAAAGCCGATAGGGAAGGAAATATAAACAGGAGTGTGCATGAAAATTGGAAGTTGATTACTCACTGGCCAGCAGAATGCATGTCTCGGGTTTGGGAGGAAAGGCTGTTTGCTTAAAACCGGCTCTGTTAAAAGGAAATGTGAAAAGAACGTAAAACATAAATCAATATGGAAAACAGGGAGGTGGATGACAATGTACATAAAGCAGAGGTTAAGAATTGTGTACAGTTGTTAAGGCAGTTGCAAGGTAACGTATCTGCAGCTGAGAAAGTTCAGGCTTGTAAAAGGAAAAGGCTTTTTGTGTGTTTTTTATTTAAAAAAAAAGCCCCCACAACAAACCACAAACCAAAAAGTGAAGAACAAAGGAGTCCTGGAAGGGTCTGGATCCCACACCGGTTGGTAGCGGTGCTGCTATCGCTAACGGCTCCTCTTTGTGTTCCTGCTGGCGTGTGCCGCACGCCTCTCCGGAGCACCGATGCTTCCCAGGGATTTTTGGGGGAGCTGGGAAGGGCACGGAGGTGTTTCAAAACCAACAGCCCAGCGAACTCACGTGCGAGGGGGGCAGGAACCCAAAGGCGCTCTCCCCTCTGTCGGAGTTAACTTTTCATAAACCTTGCGGTGCTGGCAAGTTTCCCGACGCTGGAGGAGAGCCAGCCGTGTGCCAAAAATGCGAAAGGAGAAACGAGGTGGCCCGAGTATCCGCGAGCGCACCGGCAGCGCGGAGGCTGCGTCGGGCTCTGGCGGGCGAGGGAGAGCCGCCTGGCGCGAGCGGCGCGGCGAGGGGCTGGAGAGCATCCTGCGGTCCCGAGCCCGGCCTGGGGCGGGAGGGGACGCTGGGGCGGGAGGGCCGAGTCCCGTCCCGGGTGACATCCCCAGGGCACCCCGGGGCGGAGTGCTGGGCATGGACACCTGTGCTCATCCGCTGAGCGAGCTGGACGCGGGACCTGTGTGTTGCTGCGTAGTTAAGAATGTATTAAAATGCACACAATATACATTATGCATTTCTTTTATGTACATAACATACAGTATATTGTCTTTTATGTATGCTATAATGTATTTTAGCATATGAGGTCTCCTCTCTTGTACACACTGTTGTGACCCGCTGCTGAGCGTCTCCAGGGCTGGGGACGGCGCGGGATGCCAGCGGACGCAGGGCTCGGCCTGTGCCTCCTTGAGCCCGGCGCTGTCGCTGCTTCTGCTTTGTGGCCTTGGTGGAGGAAGACTGTACCTGTCCCTTTGGGGTTCCGGGTCACACCAGGGCAGGCACTTTGGCGTCGGTGCCGGGGTGTGCCAGGACCACGGGAGCTGCGGAGCATCCTGACGGCTCCAGCGCGCTCCCGAGGGGCTCGATGCGGCGGCAGGTCCATGGAAAACCACGGGAACTGCTGAGGAGTGGGCCCTCCAGATTTGCAGACGCTGTCCTGCATCCACGCTGGAGACGGAATTTTGGCGAATGGGGCTGAGGCGTGGGGCACAGCCTGTGGTGTGGGGTCGGCCCGGTGCCGTGTCTCCTGCCGCTGCCTCCCCTCCCCGCCTGTTTCCCGGGTTAATTTTTGACAAGGTGCATTCCTTGCACCCACCTGCCCTTTGTGTTACCACGGGAGCGACTGGGGGAAAAAACTCCTTTTGCAGACCAAATGGGTGCCCAATTTAAACATCTGTGTAGCTGCCACCACAGCTCTGCTCTTCTGCTTTTCCCGGGCAGGAGCAGCAGTTACTCCCAATCCCTGCTGTGTTTCCAGCTTCTCTGATGATAAAAGCCGAGGGAGGAGGTGCTGGAGGGAGACACCGAGGGGACAGGGCTGTAGGGGACGAGGGCTTGGTGCCAGCGTGGCCGCTGATGTCCCTTAGCTCCCGGGGACACCCCGCAGAGGGATTGGGGTGCACAGGGGACGTGGCTGGGCCCTGGGGATGCTGTCGGGAGGTTTTGGGGCTGTCCCCAAGGCTGGGAGATGCCGTCCCCTTTGCAGGCGGACTAAGGATCTGCCGGCACTCGTCGGCGGTTTGTGTACACATACCTGAGCTGGCTGCGAAGAGGGGTGGGCAGCGCGGGGCTGCGGAACCTGCCCGAGGAGCTGGGTGAATACTGTAAATACTGGATGCTGAGATTCCTCCCGAGCCCCAAGTGCTTTTGTGTGCTGAACCAGAGTCTGAGCCCCCCGCTCCTGCCCCGACACGTGCCCGCGTCCAACAGACCGACCCTGTGGAGATGGGTGCCTGTCTGTGGGTCTGTCCGGGGGCAGGTGTTGGTTCCCATCTCCCAGAAGGTCGAAGACCCCTGCCAGCCCCCACCCTGGGTCGCAGTCCCTCCCAACCTGGTTGCTGGTCTGCAGAGAAGCCAGAGCGAAGCGCGGCTGCCGGTGGGATCGTGTTGGGATGGGGAGATCCTGGGAGGCAAAAGTTCAGCGTTAGATAAGGGGGTAACGATGGGGCCTCCTGCGATAAAGCGCTGACGTGCGGCGCGGGCGGGAGGGAGAGGCAGCGCCCGGGAGGGGGCGCGGGAGGGGGCTCTGTACCCAGGGATGCGGGGGTGTCGCTGGGGATGCCGGAGGCGCAGGGACCCCTCGGGGTACCGGGAGCAGCAGGTGGGAAGGTGTGAGGAAGGAGAGGTGATGCAGGGGGTTGTGCAGGGAGGTGCCGATACCGACTCTATATCAATATCGGGTGTCTGGCGCATGTGCTGGGTGGGTGGCAGCTTGTGCGGGGTGCGGGCACAGGGGTGGCTGTGCGGGCTGTGCCGACCCCCATAGCAAAGCAAGATGGAGACAAAGGGGTAAGTGAGGATCATGCCGTGCCGTCCACTCCTCTGAGTTTCTGTGCTCGGGGGCGCGGGGAGCAGTGTTGGGACTGTAACGCCCCTCTGCTCGACTGTTAAGGGAGGTGAAACAGGCCGCGAGGGCAGAAAACACAGCTGTAACTGTGGATGATCCGTGCCTCCGTAAATGTCACATAGGGGGCTTATGCAGAAATTATAGTTTTGGCGACTGCGAGTAATCACGGCTCTTGTCAGAGCCCAGGAGAGGAGAATCAGGAGGTTTAGAGCCCGCATTATGTGTGGTGTGGGGTGTGGGGCGCTCCGTGGGACCGGGTTCGGTCCCTGGTGGGCATGAGAAGGGGCCGGTGAGCTCCGAAAGTCAGGGAAGCTTTGTCACTTGGTCCGATAAATGATGTTCTTTCCACCTTCCCTCTCTTAGACCTCATCTATAAAATGACCAGCACTTCAAGGTACCACACAGTATCGTTTCAAAAGGAAGGAGCTTGCTGAAGGGAGCAGCGAAAGCAGCAAAATACTTGCGCGTGATGTGGGAAATGATATTTAAGCTCAGGGTAAATGCATGCAGCTGTTTAACGTATGGGTTTTAAAAAAGAAAAAACCACTAGTGATTAAATGGCAAATTGAAGGAGGCCAGCGGAGGTAAAAGGATGCTCTTCGAAATGTGGAAGTTGTGTCTAAAAGGAGAAAATAGAAAAAAAAGTCAGAAAGGGTGGCGTGGTGAACGCGAAACCATATATGGCAGCCTGAGAGGAGTTTGAAAACTAACTTGTGAGAAGAAATGAAATACCCCCTCAGGCCCCTCCCAGCAAAGGAGAACGGGGAGGTTAAACCAGCCAGGATGGAGCACTCGGGCGGACGGGGAAGATTTGGTGTCCCCAGGTGGTTGTGTCCAAGGGGACTCCTGCCCGGGAGCTTTTCCTCCCCCGGGAGGGCTGGGACGCTGCCCCGAAGTGACGGCCGAAGAGCTTATACTGTAGAATAAATTGGTAAACGAACATTTGGGCCAGAGCAAACAGGCCGAGCATCTTTAAGAAGAGCTCCCTGGGTGATCCAGGAGACTCCAGAGCAGTAATTTTAGAGGAAGGGCTTTCCTATGGATTAAAATCTGCTTAAAGAGGGCGAAACAAAGAGTCAGTTTTCCCACTGGACGGGGGTCAGCATGGGGCTCGCGCTGTGCGACGTGCTCATAAATACTCTAGAAAGGGGTGGGAACCCGAAAGCGAGAAAGTTTGCAGATTATACCAAATTATTCAGGATGATAAAAACAACAGTTGTCTTTAAAATATTGTAAAAGGAGCTCATGACACTGGATAACCAGGCTATAAAGTGGCAGATTAAATGTAGTCAGTGATGAATGAAAAGGGATTCACTTGGAAAAAAATTACCCTAAACCCATGCATGCACAGTGGCAGTCTTTAAATTACTTATTAGCATTTTAAGAAAGAGATCTTAAAGTCATTGTGGATGGCTCTTTGAAAGCATCAACTCAGAACAGGGAAAGGCTGGGAAAGGAGGGCGAGGATGCTGGTGCAGGAGAGGTACGTGGGTGGGGGGCTCCAGGAAACGCAGCGTGGGGGGGCACAGAGGTGCATGGGACCACAGGAGGTGTGAAGAAGAGGGTGATGAAGGGCTGACAAACCCGTCTTTTGTATTTCTTAATTTTTCGGTTGCCTGTGTGTTTTCCAGCAGCAGGTTTAACCCAGGAGGGTGGAGCGGGGGTGCGCTGGGCAGGGTGAAGCCATCCCTGCCCACCCGGGTACAGAATGGGGTGCAGAAGGCGAGGTGCTCTCTGCACGTCCTCCCCAGCATCCCCCGCGTGCTGCTGGAGGTGGAGGGAACCAGGAGTCGCGGCGGCTGTGCTGTTTGTCTGTCCCGAGGGGAGCGGGTCCTCCCCAGGCTCCGGTGCTGGATGCGCGCTGGGGATCCCATCACCCCCAGCTCGGCTTTGTCCGCAGCTTCCGAGGCAAAGCGCCGCGGGGCTCATGTCGCTACGGGTGCTCGTGGCCTTGGCTGTGATGGTGGAGCCTCCGCGTGTGGGAACATCGTCCAGCCTTACGAGGCCCTTGATTTTGGCAGGGTGGCCAGGGAGGGTCAGGTCCCCGGAAAGTCCCCCTTGGCTCTCGCCTTTGCCCTGCTCGATGTTTGGGAGGGCGAGAGTGTCTGGAGCCGGGAGAGGAGCTGCCCCCAGCCCTGGGTTCATCTGGGGGTGCGGGCTGGTTTAGGGGGTGCTCAGGCCCTCGCCCGCCGGCTGAGCAGGTCGGGGGGTGGCGGGAGCGGCCGAGCGTGTGAACGTCCCCGCGGCAGAGGGGACGCCGTGAGCCGCGCGGGCTCGTGCTCAAAAGGCCAGACAAAGGGAACAATGGGCTCCGCGGCTGGGCTCCTGGGCAGCCCGCGGCTGCGAGCCCCCGGCGTGGGAGAGGAGGGGGAGGCGCTGGGGCTGCCCGCAAAGGGCTCCTTTCCCCTCTGCTCCCACCCCAGCTCTGGGCCCAAGGACAAACCGTATCCCAGCCAAGGGTTATCTCCTGCCGAACACCTTGCTGCCGGTACCCAGCCGGGACGGGCTTATCTGGGGGCCATGTGCCTGGCAGTGGGCTGAGAGGAGCCCTGTTCCATGGATTAGAGAGCAGTGTAGGGGAAAGGGACCTGGGGGTCCTGGGGACAGCAGGGTGACCATGAGCCAGCACTGGGCCCTTGTGGCCAGGAAGCCAATGGGACCTGGGGTGGGTTAGAAGGGGGTGGTCAGTAGGTCAGAGAGGTTCTCCTGCCCCTCTGCTCTGCCCTGGGGAGACCACACCTGGAATCTTGTGTCCAGCTGTGGCCCCTCAGTTCCAGCAGGACAGGGAACTGCTGGAGAGAGTCCAGCGCAGCCACCAAGATGCTGCAGGGAGTGGAGCATCTCCCGTGTGAGGAAAGGCTGAGGGAGCTGGGGCTCTGGAGCTGGACAAGAGGACACTGAGGGGGGACTCATTCCTGGGGATCAAGATGGAAAGGGGAGTGTCAGGAGGATGGAGCCAGGCTCTTCTGGTGACAACCAGTGACAGGACAAGGGGTAATGGGTTCAAACTGGAACACAGGAGGTTCCACTTAAATATGAGAAGAAACTTGTTCCCGGTGAGGGTGGCAGAGCCTGGCCCAGGCTGCCCAGGGGGGTTGTGGAGTCTCCTTCTGTGCAGACATTCCAACCCGCCTGGACACCTTCCTGTGTAACCTCATCTGGGTGTTCCTGCTCCATGGGGGATTGCACTGGATGAGCTTTCCAGGTCCCTTCCATTCCCTGACATTCTGGGATTCTGTGTGATTCTGTGAAAGTGCCACCCCAGCTCCCAGAACATGTCCCCAGAGTGCTGGGCATGCTGCCAGAGCCTGGTGAGCTCTGGGTGCACGTTCTGGCCGCAGCTCGCAGGGTCCCTTGTCCGGTGGCCGCTGCTCTGGTGCTGCAGGCAGGGGAGAGCCAGGGTGGGCGAGGAGGGTCAAACAGGGACTGGAGCCTCTTTCCAGACCCTCTGTGAGCCTGGACAACTTCAGCAGAGAGATGCAGGAGAGAGGAGGTGTCTCAGTCCTCCACAGCGGGTTGTGGGATGCTGTGGAGCGAAAGCATCAAACGCATCATAGTGGTCAGTGCAGGTTCTTCCTATCCCAGAGTCTCTCGGGGCGAGGGAGGACCAGCTGGAGTGGGACACAGGGCTGCACTTTGGTCTCCAGAGGAGATTCTGCTTTTGGGATCCTGCTCCCCGTCTGCCTTGCCGAGCCTCCCGTGATGCCGTTGATTCACATGAGGTGGCCACCCAACCCAAGTGCTTTGGCTTAGGCTGCTCGCTAAGACTAGAGGGTCTGGCATGATGTGTCTGAGGACAAACTGGGCAGGAACAGGCTGTTCAGATGCTTCTAGGTATGTGGTTGCTTTACCCAAGTGACTGATGTGTGTGTCCTACCAGGACCTATCTCACCTGTGCGCACTGCTCTCCATGCTCTCCAGGCACGGGATGGTGCTTCTGGAGAGAGCTGCAGGGTCCTGCTGGCTCCTGCACCTGTGGACAAGGTGCTGCCCCCGTGACTTTGGCTTCAAGCCTTTCTCTCATGAGATGCATCTCTTTCCTGCAAGCTGAGCTTTTTGTATGAGCAGTGTTTGAGCTGTGTGTGGGCTGTGTTGCGTAGAGTTGGGACTCACCTGGGGATGACACTTTATCCTGTATCTGCCACCTGTTCTGAGGATGTGTCCAAAGAAGCTGTTTATGATCTCGAGTAAGAGCAAGAAGAACTCCAGACTGACAAACACACGTGCAGCTGGTTTGCGTTTTGGCACACAGGGCCATGGATATGGTAGAAGGTCACTGGAGATCACAGTTGAAAGATCAGGATCCCGAAAGGTCAGGTAACCACGGCGGGGGCAGCAGAGCGGAGGCTGGAGAAGCTCTGGAGCGGCCCGTGCGCACCACGTGGACTGGGCGAGATGGGCTGGAGCTCGCCAGGGGTCAGGTCTCGCCATGCAGAGGTTACGGTTGCGTTTCATGATTTGCTTTGCTTGTAATCCTGTTTCCAGGCTCCACAACTGCAACTCAGAAACCTTTACGGTGAGCGTCACTTAATAAATCTTTGCCTTGTTTTACTTTTAAGCCTGTCTGGTATTGGGGGACAAAGCGAGCAGGAGAAACATGTGAACCGGGGGCAGCGTGGCTGGGTAGAACAAGGTGTCTGCGCTGGCTGGAGCGCTTTGCTGGCGGGGGTCCTGGCCGGGCTGCGGAGGGTCCTGGTGGCACACGGTGTTGGGAGAGCGTTCCCTGCAGGTCCTTCCTGCGGGACACACCAGCTCCACCTTGCAGGTGGCTGAACGCGCAGCCCCCGCCTTCCCCTGCACACCCTGGCGCACCAAGAGCTTCCTGGTGGCGCTGGCCTGGAGACGGTCACAGCTCCAGGAGGGACAGTAAGCCGGCAGTGGGTTTTTCCTTTCCCTGGGGAGCAGAGTGGCCGGTGCCTGGCCGTGGGGAACGGCCGGTGGCAGGGTGTTAATTGCCCGGTGATGGGATGGAGATGTCTGCCCCGCCGAGCTGGCTGTTGCCTGCATGGGGTGCGATGCTGTGGCAGCGAGGGGGTGGATTGAGGCGAGCAGGGGAAAGCAGCCCCACCAGGGACGGTTTCCAGCCAGGCTGGGCAGAGCCTGGAGCTGCTCTGTCCACACCAAAACCGGGACAAAGCCCCGCTCCTTTCACCCACCTTGCAGAGGGACGAGAGTCCCCGTGCAACAAGGACCCTCCTGGGCTTCTCCCGTCCTCGGCACATGTTGGCACCGCTTTGGAGGCTTGGGAAGGATAAACGCAGAAGTGTGCATGATGCCGTGTGGAAATCCCTTGACAGCAGACACATAGCAGAGCAGCGGGGCGCTGGCGTGGGCTGGAGGCGCAGCCTGTGCCAGCTGCTCTGGAGGGGACGGGTGCTGAGCGCCTGCAGGACTTGTCCACATTCATCTGCTCCACCTTCGGGGAACCTCAGAGAGGGTCCTCGGACAGATGCAGAGCAGCCGGGAGCAGGGCAGGCACAGGAAAGGTGCTAATTAGGATGTTGGCAGCATTAGCAGGGGTTGGTGTCGGGCTGGCGGGAGGTGTTGAGCAGCACGCGGGGTCTGCTCGGCGTCGCGCTGGGTGTCAATCTCCGGGCAGGCGGCAGCGCGGCGGCGATGGAGCCAGCTCGGTGTGCGATGGAGCAGCCTGGGGTAGGTGGCTGCTGCTTTGAGCCCACCCGTGGCAGCTGGGTGATGTGGCTTTGTCACGGGGGGGCAGATCCGCTCTCAGCATCGCCTGGTGATGGGGAGGTGGTTGCATTGGACCGATGTGCTTCTGCTGCACAGAGGCAGCACCTGCTATCACCTGGTTTTCTCCTCCTTTTGACTCTTCACCTTTCTTTTCCCAAGGCTGTATGTGAGATGGAGAAAAGTCGCTAACAATGCTTCTGTTTTTTTGGTCTAGTGTCAAACTCTTGCTCCTTCAGATTGAATAGCTGCCACGAGATTTTGCTGTGACTGACACCTGTTCTGGCTGGAGAGTGACAGGTTTTGATAAACACAGATCCTCTGGAAACGCTGATTTTACTGGCAGCTGCTCCCATTTGTCGTCTGGTCTCTGTTCCTGGGTTTGGCTAAAGCTTGCATCTCCGTGGGAGGATGCTGATGCTCCTGGGGCGGAGCAGGGGCTGGGGAGCTCTCCTGGGCTGCACTGGTTTGTGGGGGCCGTGGGGCAGGCAGGACATTCAGACACAAGGCTTTGCTGGGGAGCACATCCAGGTCCATCCCTCTGGGCCGAGCACTGGGGCTGAGCCAGCGGCTGTCCCCATCCTGGTGTGACATGGCTCATGGGCACGTGCCGCAAGATGAGCCAGCCCGCTCGGACCCGGCATTTGCTGTTATCCACCTCAAATCCTGGCGGCAGTTTTGGGCCCCTCACGCCAAGAAAGGCCTTGAGGTGCTGGAGCGAGTGGAGAGAAGGGAACGGAGCTGGTGAGGGGCTGGAGCACAAGTGTGATGGAGCGGCTGAGGGACCTGGGGGGTTCAGCTGGAGAACAGGAGCTGAGGGGAGACCTTCTGATCTCTGAACTGCCTGAAAGGAGCTTGGAGCCAGGGGGGTCGGGCTCTGCTCCCCAGGAACAAGCGCCAGGAGCAGAGGAAACGGCCTCAAGTTGCGCCAGGGGAGGTTGAGGTTGGATATGGGGAACAATTTCTTCCCCAAAGGGCTGTGGGGCATTGGAACTGGCTGCCCAGGGCAGTGCTGGAGTCACCATCCCTGGAGGGCTGGACAGACGGACATGAGGTTCTCAGGACATGGGGCAGTGCTAGATTTAGGTTATGGTTGGGCTCAGTGCTCTTGAGGGTCTGTTCCAACCAAAATGATTCTGTGATTCTGTCCCTTGGCCCCTGCTCATCGGAAGCACAACCTCTCCGGGCTGGGACCGTGTTTCCATATATCTCTGCATAAGAAAAGATGAGGCTGCATGAGGGGCTTGAATGTTGGACCGGAAAGTAATGGATGTGTAGGGGACACTGCCCAGGGCTGCGGTCAGTTTGGGAGTGGCACGTTTGGGGACCATCTGGAGGGACCCTTGGAGCCCCCACATCCCCTGTTGTGCGGACGGGGTGGCAGGGCTGCCCACAGCCTCGCGCTGGGGGAAGCAAAGCAGGTCACCCTGGAGGAGAAGCCTTGCTCTGTAATTTTGGTAGCCTAAATATGACCTGAACTCCTGCCTGTGAGTGCTGAGCCCTTGGAAAGCTGACCTGGTGTTTTACCGGGTGTTTGGGAGGTCCTCGGTGTGTGGGCTGCACAGGGAAAAGGAAAAAGGAATGGGATTTGCGAGGTCAGCCCTGGGTGTGTCGTCCACCAGCCTGGAATTGCTCGGTGGCCAGAGGGTGGGGAAGGGCTTGGCCCCTGCTGCGGGTCCCGCGGGTGCCGCAGCTCCTGGAGCCGTGGCAGGGCGCCCACCCCGCGGTGTTGGGTCCATCAGGGGCTGTGCTGCGTGTGCTGGGAGGAGAAGAACCCCCTGGGTGTGGGGGCTCAGGTGATGGCACCCGGGAGCGCTGCGGGGTCTCCTGCCCTTCCGCAGCAAGAACGGTCTGTGGGCTCACACGGGGCTAAGGCCCGTCGCACATAAAGAGCCCGGCTGAGCACCGAGGGACACGTCCCCTCCTGGCTGTGGGGGCTGGGGATGCTCAGCGTGGGGTGTCTGAAGTGGTGGTGGCTTTTGTCTGGTGCAGAAGAAGGGTTGGAAATCAGTGGTAGGTTCTTGTAGTTGGCCTGCTCCAGAGCTTTAACTCTGAGAGGCCACCTCGTGTGGCCGTGGGCGAATGTGAGACACAGGAGCCCACCTGCAATGGGTGTGTGGTGGCCCCATCGTGCCAGGGAGTTTCAAGAGGGCGGCCAGACAAAATGATGGATGAGTCAGCGAAGCCAAAAAAACAAAAAGAGGAGGAAAGCCTTGGTTCTGTTCCAATTCTATAACAATAAAATGAAACAAACATCATGTTCGAATTGCCTGAAGAAATCCCACCCACCAGCCGCGCCGAGGGAGACCGTGCCGGTCTGACGTCGCGCGGTCCCGCTCCCCGGGGGTGCACAGCCCACGTACAGTCGCCGTCGGCGCGTTGCAGCTGAGGGGGTTCCTGCCGCACACCCCCACTCTTTTCCCCTTCCCAGTTCAGCTGTGGGTCTGGAAGGGGGGACTTGGCTGCGCAGGCCTGTCCCCCAGCGCGGATTTGCTGTCACCCTGTGCCACACCTGGGCCTGGAGGTCCCCGCTCGTCCCGTCTCTTTCCCTCCAAATCGATTTCCTTCTCAATCAAACCGGAGCACCCTGGGGTGGTTTGTCCCCAGTGGGGATGGTCACCTGGGTCTGCCTGAACCCAGGGGACGTGTTGGGATGTCCCCTCCCAGGGCTGCCCGGGGACCGTGGTCTCTGCTCCAGCCGTGGAGTGACAGCCTGGCAGAGGCAGCGGGGACACGCAGTTTGGATCTTCTCAGTTCAGTGGAGTTGGCTCCAAATCAAGTGGTTTAACCCTGTATAAAATGTTGCTGTGGGATTTATCCAGTGACTTGGGAGGGTGGCGGCGGGCCCCATGGTGGCCCTGCGACTGTTGAGAAGGACATCGAAGGCTGAGAACACGTTGAGTCCCCTGCACCCAGCTTCTGGAACCCAAAACAGGTCCTGGAGGGGCGGGTACCCCCTCTGGGCCACAGAGATCAGCACAGCGACTGCCGAGTCACTTTATTTCGGTCTCGAGATAGCGATGCGGTTGGAGGAGGAGTGGGAAGGCCTGCGGCGCGGCTCGCCGGCCTCCGATGCTTGGAATAGCTCTGCCGCTTGCATTCGCAGGGCTCCGGCGGGGATGAGACTTGCTGGTCTCCATGGTTTTATGTGCCATGGGACTGTGCCAACAGTTTAATCACAGCTGAACCCTCATAGAGCAGCATAAAAAATGTTGTAGTTGGGATTAGGTTACCCATCCTTCCTATAAAAGACTCTATAAACAGTCCATCAAGCCCAAACATTGCTCTGTTGGCTGTGAGGTCCTTTGCTCTTAATGGGTCTGGCATTTGCTTTGACGAAGTCCTTTTTTTCGGGGGGAGGCACCGCTGTAGAGGAGCCCCGAAAGGCTGGCTTTTCTGCTTGCATTAGTGGGGGAACCCGGCGGGGCTGGCTTGGCAGCGGCGGTGTTGGATGTCAGAGGATCTGGCGGGGGGTAAGAGGCAGCCCTGACAAGGCACTGACAACAGCAGCTGCTCCCTCCCCGCTGCTGAGGGCTTTTTCCGCATGGATTTGCCCTTTGCTGGGGTGTTGGGGGGTATTCTATGACCTTGGGGGCGGCAAGGACCTGGGAATGTCCTTCTCCCACCTCCCAGCGCACCCCAGACCTGCCTGGTCTCTGCTGCAGCTCACGTGGGTTCCCAAAAGCTCTTGGAAATTCTAAAGCTCAGGCTGGGCACCAAGTGGTGTCTTTGTAGCCATGGATGTGCTCCCACCTTCACCTTCACCTTCACCTTCACCTTCACCTTCACCTTCACCTTCACCTTCACCTTCACCTTCACCTTCACCTTTCACCTTCTTCACCTTCACCTTTCACCTTCTTCACCTTCACCTTCACCTTCACCTTCACCTTTCACCTTCTTCACCTTCTTCACCTTCTTCACCTTCACCTTTCACCTTCATCTTTCACCTTCACCTTCACCTTCACCTTCACCTTCTTCACCTTCACCTTCACCTTCACCTTCTTCCCCTTCCCCTTCACCTTCACCTTCTTCACCTTCACCTTCTTCACCTTCACCTTCACCTTCTTCACCTTCACCTTCACCTTCACCTTCACCTTCACCTTCACCTTCTTCACCTTCACCTTCACCTTCACCTTCACCTTCACCTTCACCTTCTTCACCTTCACCCTCACCTTTCACCTTCACCTTCACCTTCTTCACCTTCACATTCACCTTTCACCTTCACCTTTCACCATCACCTTCACCTTCACCTTCACCTTCTTCACCTTCACCTTCACCTTCACCTTTCGCCTTCACCTTTCACCTTCACCTTCACCTTCTTCACCTTCACCTTCACCTTTCACCTTCACCTTCACCTTCATGAGTTGTCTGCTGTGGAAGAGCCCCTGGTTCAATACTGTCTGTGGGACTTTGTTGGGGTGCTTGGAGTTTTGCTGCTCAGCCTTTGGGAAGCCGCAGGGCAGGGAATGGATGGGTGCAGGGGGTGCTGAGGGTGTTCCCTGTCCTGGCTGCTGCATCCTTGTCACGGTTTAAAACAAAGCCAGGACAGTCCTTGGGGCAGGGCTGCGCACACCTCGGTTGTATCATCAGGCAGCTCATCTTTGGGACCTCGTGGATGTTCCTGCCTGGGACAGTCATCTCCCTCCTGGAAGCCTTAAAACTGTGGTTATGCTCCTGCTCTCAGCAGTGGAGGGGAAGGAGGAGTGAAGGCAGCACTTCTTGCAAACCCCAACTTAGCCCTC
Organism: Streptopelia decaocto; assembly: GCF_964273445.1. Taxonomy (NCBI): domain Eukaryota; kingdom Metazoa; phylum Chordata; class Aves; order Columbiformes; family Columbidae; genus Streptopelia; species Streptopelia decaocto. The sequence continues at coordinate 829,041 of NC_138675.1, read as the reverse complement.
ACCCTCCCGGCTCCCGCGGGGTCCCTGGCTGTGACCACAGTGCTGTCAGGACACCCGTCCGCTTGGGAGGGAATTGAACCTGTCTCGTTGTTTCATCTGTTGGGTGGAACAGCCTCCGTGGTGCGGTGCCAGCGCCAGGCGCGGGGGGATGTCCCCACCAGTGCCACCGTGTCACCCGCACCATCTGGAGCCCCTCCTGGCTGGTGCTCACGTCCGAGCCACAGCAGCTGCAGGGGCGTTTGCTGGAGGAGACCAGGCTTTCCAGTGCTATTCCCAACAGAGTTTAAAATATTTTAAGGATTGTGCCCCCTGCCCCAACTTTCTTTTGAGGATGATTTGGTCAATTTAATCAGGAGGACAAAGCAGGGTTGCTAATGTAAGCTGTTAGAAAGACCCTCTCCCTTAGTATCCTGCAGAGGGCAATTCAGTTCACCTGCCTGGGATGGCTGTTTTAGATCATCTGGCTTGTCCTTGGAGGCCCTTTTCTCTCTGTCATTACCAGCTGTAGAAAATTAACAACTGCATTAAAGTAGAAGCATTATTTTTTCATATGGTGAACACCAAGGGAGGCAAATCCCACATCCTTTACCTGAGGATGCTCTGTGAGCATGGATGAACATTCAGTACTTCAGCATCACAGAATCACAGAATCCCAGAATGTCAGGGGTTGGAAGGGCCCTGGAAAGCTCATCCAGTGCAATCCCCCCATGGAGCAGGAACACCCAGATGAGGTTACACAGGAAGGTGTCCAGGCGGGTTGGAATGTCTGCACAGAAGGAGACTCCACAACCTCCCTGGGCAGCCTGGGCCAGGCTCTGCCACCCTCACCCCCAACAAGTTTCTTCTCATATTTAAGTGGAACCTCCTGTGTTCCAGTTTGCACCCATTGCCCCTTGTCCTGTCACTGGTTGTCACCAGAAGAGCCTGGCTCCATCCTCCTGACACTCCCCCTTTCCATATTGATCCCCGGGAATGAGTCCCCCCTCAGTGTCCTCTTGTCCAGCTCCAGAGCCCCAGCTCCCTCAGCCTTTCCTCACACGGGAGATGCTCCACTCCCTCCAGCATCTTGGTGGCTGCGCTGGACTCTCTCCAGCAGTTCCCTGTCCTGCTGGAACTGAGGGGCCACAGCTGGACACAAGATTCCAGGTGTGGTCTCCCCAGGGCAGAGCAGAGGGGCAGGAGAACCTCTCTGACCTACTGACCACCCCCTTCTAACCCACCCCAGGTCCCATTGGCTTCCTGGCCACAAGGGCCCAGTGCTGGCTCATGGTCACCCTGCTGTCCCCAGGACCCCCAGGTCCCTTTCCCCTACACTGCTCTCTAAGTTGCCTTCATCCCTCTCCATCGCACTGACTGCAAGACAAAGGTGAAGCTGGAGCAGGTTCCTGCTGAGGTCAGCGCTGGGAACTGGAGCTGCTGCTGGTCAGCGCTCGGTCCCGCGGCGTGTCCTGGGCGGTGAGGAGCTGCACACCCGGCTGGCGCTGGCGCCGCCGGCCCCGCTCCCCCCGCTGTTGTTTCGCCCCCAGTCTCGGGGTCAGAAATCCTCCTGCCTCTGCACGGTTACTCTCCTGAATCCAACTTGTAATCTCAGTGAAGAATGAAATCAGATTTGTTTGACAAGACCTGTTTCCTGTAGAAGTATGTTGACTGGTGCTAATTATACTCCTGTTCTTTAATACTTTATGATTTGAATTACATCAGCGTTTTCATTATTTTCCCAGAAGTGATTTCAGGCTGAGCGAGACCTTGAATGCCGACCATTTCATTGTGCTCTAATACTCGTGCATCTTCTAAACGTGATCGCTCTGCGCCAAGATGCTTCTGCAAGGACGTACCAGCTTTCTTCTTCTCCCAGGCGTCCCCTTCCGGGCTCTTCAAGACTGTTGGGTCTGTCACTGTGAAATGTGTTTGATGTCCTTAGCTCTCCCTCTCCCCATGCCCGTCCCTGAAGTGTTATGAGCCCTGATCCATCTCACTCAGAAGTTGTCCTCTGCCCCGTGCTCTCTGCTGGCTGGCTGCTCATGGATCTGCACCCTCAAGGGTCTTTTCCTCAAGGTGCTGTTGCAAGTGGGAAAAATCTTGTTGAAGACTCCTCTTGCCTCCAAAAGTGCTTCTGGCGTCACCTCTCCCGCCCTGGGCAGAGCCTGGGGCTGCTCTCTGCAAACACGGTGCTGGGATGAGCGACGTGAGTTTGCTGCACTGCTCGGTTATTCATGCAGACATTGACCAGCACTGGAACCAGGCTGTGGAGCTTTCTCGTGGTTTTCTTCCAATTTGATGTTAATGACTAGTCCCAGAATTGGATTTATCAACCTATTGTGGAGGTGTTGTACAGGGAGTTTCATGTGGCCATGGTTCCTTGGGCTTGTTTATGAAAGTGTCATAACTGAAAAGCCCAGAAATGAAGATAAATGACAGTGGTGGCTTCTCCCACCTCCACTAGGCTGTTGTTTGTGTAGAAAAGAGCCGAGCTGGCTGTAACCAAAGTCTTGGTTATTTGTTAGATGCTTGTGAATGGTGTGTGTGACTTCTAAGAGAATTACAGCCAGAGGGTCCCTGGGTCATTAGTTACGTATGAGCTGAGGAATCCTGCGCTGCTGACGGAGGAGGCAGCGCTGTCCTGGGCTGTGGAGATAATGTCCCACCCTCCTACAGCAGGGTGACCATGAGCCAGCACTGGGCCCTTGTGGCCAGGAAGCCAATGGGACCTGGGGTGGGTTAGAAGGGGGTGGTCAGTGGGTCAGAGAGGTTCTCCTGCCCCTCTGCTCTGCCCTGGGGAGACCACACCTGGAATCTTGTGTCCAGTTGTGGCCCCTCAGTTCCAGCAGGACAGGGAACTGCTGGAGAGAGTCCAGCGCAGCCACCAAGATGCTGCAGGGAGTGGAGCATCTCCCGTGTGAGGAAAGGCTGAGGGAGCTGGGGCTCTGGAGCTGGACAAGAGGAGACTGAGGGGGGACTCATTCCTGGGGATCAAGATGGAAAGGGGGAGTGTCAGGAGGATGGAGCCAGGCTCTTCTGGTGACAACCAGTGACAGGACAAGGGGCAATGGGTTCAAACTGGAACACAGGAGGTTCCACTTAAATGTGAGAAGAAACTTGTTGGGGGTGAGGGTGTCAGAGCCTGGCCCAGGCTGCCCAGGGGGTTGTGGAGTCTCCTTCTGTGCAGACATTCCAACCCGCCTGGACACCTTCCTGTGTAACCTCATCTGGGTGTTCCTGCTCCATGGGGGGATTGCACTGGATGAGCTTTCCAGGGCCCTTCAACCCCTGACACTCTGGGATCCTGTGGTTCTGCGATGACTCTCTAATGATTCCTAATGAAGACACAGACGGGCTGACCGTGGCCGTTCTTCACAAACTTGTGCAACACCACAGTGGGTGAAGCTCTGATGGCACGTAGGGAAAAAGAAATTAATCCCCCTGGACGTGCTGAAGTGGTGAATCAGGACTAAGGGACAACAGTATCTTCCCCGGACATTGTCAGTGCTTTTTTATATGTTTCTATGAATTTTAGCATTTTTACTTCGCATTTTCTCTATATGTTTGAAAGAATAACACCACCATAACTTTTTCCTGTCTTCAGCAACACCAGACATGGCTTTTCCATAGGTTTCCCTTATTATCTTGCTTCACTTCGTGCCAGTCACAATACAAACCAGGTTGCCTGCTTATTCTCCTTCCGTTCCTCATGCGTTGCCGTTGTATGTGCAGTTGTCACAAGTGCTTTGTTACTCTGAGGTTGGTTTCGGTTGAAGTTGTTGTCTTCCTAGATGGTCAAATTGTGGCCTTTAAAGCAATAAGTTGTTTAAACTTCTCTTTGAGCTGTAGAATCATGGAATGGTTTGGGTTGGAAGGGATCTCCAAAGATCGAGTCCAAAACCCTGCTGGTTTTCATTTGTACTTTTTACTCGTGTTTCTTGGTTGACGGTGGTTGCAAATTCTCTGAGATTTGGGAAATTAATGCATTTGGAGCAATGGGCAGGGCCAGTTCAGGTTTGGCCTGTCCCTGTGGCCAGCACAGGCTGTGGTCCCTGCTCCTGGGGCCATCACACGCTTCCCATCCAGGGATGCTTTCTATGTCATTATGCAGTCCGAAATTATAGACCTCAGGGTCTTTAATGCACTTTGTGCATTAAAATTATGTAACGAGCCCATTCTCACCGATTGCAGGGGGTGATGTAGCATAATGATGACAGATATTGACAGGTACAAGGCACCAGTGTTTCCAGGCAGGGCGAGAAGCAGAATGCTGGTGGTGCGAGCTGAGTTGTTGCCCATCTCGTGTTGGCTTTCCATCACGTGTGTCCTTGTGCCATTTCATATCCTCAGAGTGTTTCTGGTTTGTATTGGTGCAACGGTGGCTCAGCTGAACCGGTGCCAACGGTGGTGTTGTCTTCAGCATTTAGAAATAAGGAAGGAATTCTCCCCGTGAGGGTGCTGGGGCCCTGGCACAGGCTGCCCAGGCGGCTGTGGGTGCCCCAGCCCTGGAGTGTTCCAGACCAGGTTGGACGGGGCTTTGGGCAGCCTGGGCTGGGGGAAGGTGTCCCTGCCCGTGGTAGGGGGGCTGGAACTAGATGATCTTTAAGGTTCTGTCCAACCCAATCATTCTATGATTCTGTGATCCGCTTCAGCTTAACTGCCCTGTGGTGAGTTTGCAGTGTAGGTTAGTCCTAGTCCCAGCTCCGGTGGGTTGATGTGCCAGTGGTGGCTTGGTTGGAACTCCTCCTTTATAGACGAGATGGGAGCTGGAGGAGACAAGGTTTGGGGAGGTGACAGCGGAGTCTGCTGTGGCAGCTTGGTCACCCTGCACTCACCTCTCCCTGGTCTCATCATCATCCTCCTCAGGAGCCCTGGCAAGACTTGCTGAAACGGAGAGGGGAGTCTAAGACGGCCTGAGGCTCAGGCTGGGCACAGTGTCAGGTGAGCCGGATGGGATGTTTTAGGACTGAGGAAAGAGCACTGTCTGGAATCCAGAAGATGTGCAATGACAGTAGCCTTTGTGAGCAGGTGACGTGGCCTGCTCTGCTGATGGACAAGGACCTGCAGCCCTGCCAAAACCAGCTTGCACCTCAGAAGGTGGCTCCTGCTAAACATTCACGGGTGTCTGTTGGGTTTGGGCTGTGCAAGTTCAGCTGACTCAATGTATTGCTGCTGGTTAAGGAAGAAGATCCTTTGGGCACCCACTGGAGGGTGGGTGAGCATCTGAATTTTCAGGCACAGAGACTCACTGTTAAGGGATGAGCCGAGTGTTAGACCTGGGACACCCTGCCTTGCTCGTGCCTCGCTCTCTTTGTGCCTCCGTGGGACTTTTGCTCTAAAACACAGTACAGAGAAATCAGTGCTATTTTCCCCTCACCAATATGCTATAATACAAACCAGATGGGCATCTTGCAGTAGGCAGAGGGGTTGTGCTGTCAGGGGATGCGGCAGCTCTGGGTTCCTTGGGTGGCGGATGGGGAGGTGGGTCTGGGTGATGTACCGGTGTTTCCCAGCCTGTTTCCAGCCAAGCTCCCTGTGGGCAAAATTCAGAGCTGTGTGTTGCAGCTCTGCTTGCCAGGGGGAGAGTTGGGGTGCAAGTGGGGCTCTGGATGAGAGAGCGGCTGGCACTGTTACACGGGAGATGTACTGGGGAAGGGATTTGTGCGCCTGCTGCGTCTCCTCACCTTCTAGGAGAACAAGATTGTTCAAGTCCAGAAGTAAAACAAGGCACCTCCATCTTTGATCAGAGCAGCTGCCAGCTCTGGTGTCCCTGTCCCCAGGGTCCAGCTGTACCAGCTGTACAGGGTCAGGTTGGCTGTGGGTTTGCCCAGTCGAGTCCTGGCAGCCCCAGTGCTGGGGGTCCCGTGTCTCTCGGGCTGTTGCTGTGGGGCTGTACGGCCCTTCTGAGGTAGCGACACCGTGAATAATCTTTTAATATGTGACCTGAAACTCCCAAGTCACCATTTATATTTTGAAAAGGACTCTCCTGGGTCAAGATGCCCACCCTGGGGTCACGTGCTGTTCTTGTTCTGTGGGATAAGATACTTTCTGCTTAGCTGGTGAAAGCTGTTTTCCCTTCATTCCTTTCAGCCTTTAGTAAATCGCATCTCTCTGGGAATGGCCAGGTTCAGGTGTTAAACCACGTCTTTGTGTTTTGTTCTCTTCTCATTCTGCCCAAACATTGGTGCTACATGAATATCATTGCCCCATGGACACATCACTCCAAGCCCCATCCAGCCTGGCCCTGAACACTTCCAGGGATGGGGCATGTGGGGTGAAGATGTGGGGTTTGGGGGAACAGGGCAGCAGCAGGATATGGGACACAAAGCTACCCATGTGACGATCCCATTTGGCCATGGACCCCTCTGTCCCAGAGATCTAGGCCTGGAGGTCTGGGGACTGAAGCACCAAGGAGAAGGTGGGAGAGGAGCTGATCCATGTGTTCATTTATTCCTAAGGCACAGCTCACCACTCTCCCGCTGTGCACGAACAGAATCGCTGGCAGCAGTGCTGCTGAACTAAAGCTGGAGCGCTTCAGAGCTTCTGCTTCCTTGGAGTAATAATTTGCAATCACATCCCAGCTTCAAAAAGCACCTGAGTCAGGTGGGGGTGAATTATTTGCGGACGGCAGAGCTGCCTCCTGCACACCAACAGCATTCGCAAGTGGAGGATGCAGCAGGAGAGGCTGTGGTTGAGAAAGATGTGCAGACACGGGACCAGGTGTGTCCCGAACCTGGGAGTGCTCCCTCCATCACGGCTCCACCCCACGCACCAGGCCCTTCAATAGCCATTTCCTTCTGAAATCAGATCGCTGGCTGTGAAATAGCAATGTTACGTATTAAATGCTGTGTAATGGGTTCCACTTGCAACCTTACGTGACGGTGTGTTTCTAATAACAGGCTCCGGGAGGGAGGTGGGGGCTCTCCGGCTGGGGGGTCGGGGTGCTGGGGGGGGCTGGATCCCACAGCCGGTGGGTGTTGTGCCCACGAGGCTCATGGGGAGCTGGGGTGGCTCTTGTGGGGTGAAATCTCCCGTGTGAGGAAAGGCTGAGGGAGCTGGGGCTCTGGAGCTGGACAAGAGGAGACTGAGGGGGGACTCATTGCTGGGGATCAATATGGAAAGGGGGAGTGTCAGGAGGATGGAGCCAGGCTCTTCTGGTGACAACCAGGGACAGGACAAGGGGCAATGGGTGCAAACTGGAACACAGGAGGTTCTGCTTAAATTTGAGAAGCAACTTGTTCCCGGTGAGGGTGGCAGAGCCTGGCCCAGGCTGCCCAGGGGGGTTGTGGAGTCTCCTTCTCTGCAGACATTCCAACCCGCCTGGACACCTTCCTGTGTAACCTCATCTGGGTGTTCCTGCTCCATGGGGGGATTGCACTGGATGGGCTTTACAGGGCCCTTCAACCCCTGACACTCTGGGATTCTGTGAAACAGCCACGTGAAACCCTGCAGAGAATACATACTAAGGAATATCCCCAACTCACAGCGATGCTCTTCCAGGAGAGTTGTCCCTTCTCAGCTCTGTTGGTGAAGGTGTGGGGTTAATCATGGAATCCTAGAATGGTTTGCATTGAAAGGGACCTTAAAGATCATCCAGTGCCCCCCCTGCCATGGGCAGGGACACCTTCCACTAGACACATCACTCCAAGCCCCATCCAGCCCGGCCCTGAACACTTCCAGGGATGGGGCATGTGGGGTGAAGATGTGGGGTTTGGGGGAGCAGGGCAGCAGCAGGACATGGGACACAAAGCTACCATGAGGAGATGTCTTCTTGCTCAGGCTGACCATAAAGATGGGGAGATTGTGGAGATAAGTGCTGCAGGGTGCTTTAGTGCGGAGAAAAGCACATGGTGCTTTCAAAGTGGGGGATGGATGAGTCCCCTCAAGAGTTCTTGCAGAGGTGAGCAGGGGTTTCAAGCCATTTCTGTGCAGTTCAGCAGCCTGAGGAGTGTGGGGGGATTCCTGTGGTGTTCCAGCAAGAAACGGATTTACAGGCATGTGCTGAAGGGGCTTTATATTGGTGGTCATAGGAAACTACTCTAAGTGGGTTATCACCGCTTTTTGAGTAGCATTGCTGATGAGATCCCTGTCTGCAGCAAGTGCCAGTGTGGGGAGAGTAACAAAGATGGGAGGGGATGGGTTAGTTATATTTTTATATGTTTGTATTTGGTGCATCAGGGGAACGAAAGTGTCTGAGTAGGGCCGTGGTATATTTGGGAGCAGCAAGTGTAGCCCATGGCTATGGGATGGGAGATGCAAACTGGGAAATCCCTGGCCCTGAAAACACCTTTGAAATGCATTTCCATGGAGTGAAAGAGCTCATCAGGTCCTTCCTCGCTGAGCCAGGACATACCAGTTCATCCTTTCCTTGTGATGGTGGGTCCGGGGTTGTTTCTGGTGTCCGTAGCTGAAGGAAAATCAAAATAACAATATACCAGCTGCTCAAATAAACCGTATGGAAAACCCGCCTGCCGTTTGCTTTATCCAGCAGATGAAGGAGTGTCCTCTGCCTCGTGTGCTGGCGCTGGCCTGGAGGAGGGCTTGTTAATCTTGAAGGTCTGTTTCATTTAGCAGGGCAGGACTCTGTGGCTTGGAAGCTGGACTAATTCAGACTGGTAGAGGAGCATGTTTTTAATAACGTGTCTAATTAACTGTGCAGCAGCTCACCCAGGGATGTAGTCGATTCGCTATTGCTCGTAATCTGTAGATCAAAGGTGACTGATTTCTCATAAACTGTTGTGACCTCCAGGGCTCTTCCCTCCAGCTCGCAGCCCTGTGTCTGCAGCGTCTGTGGGCACGAGCTGGGCCGGAGGAGCCGGTGCTGTGCTGGTTTAGGAGTGCGAGTGCGATGCCAGCGCCTCGTCCCGAATCCCGGCTCCTGCTGCAGGGACTGGGCCGGTTCTCCGTGGGTACCACAGAACCAACATCGCCCGGATCATCACAGAATGTTAGAGATTGAAAGGGCCCTGGAAAGCTCATCCAGTGCAATCCCCCCATGGAGCAGGAACACCCAGATGAGGTTACACAGGAAGGTGTCCAGGCGGGTTGGAATGTCTGCACAGAAGGAGACTCCACAACCCCCCTGGGCAGCCTGGGCCAGGCTCTGCCACCCTCACCGGGAACAAGTTTCTTCTCAAATTTAAGTGGAACCTCCTGTGTTCCAGTTTGTACCCATTGCCCCTTGTCCTGTCACTGGTTGTCACCAGAAGAGCCTGGCTCCATCCTCCTGACACTCCCCCTTTCCATGTTGATCCCCAGGAATGAGTCCCCCCTCAGTCTCCTCTTGTCCAGCTCCAGAGCCCCAGCTCCCTCAGCCTTTCCTCACACGGGAGATGCTCCACTCCCTGCAGCATCTTGGTGGCTGCGCTGGACTCTCTCCAGCAGTTCCCTGTCCTGCTGGAACTGAGGGGCCACAGCTGGACACAATATTCCAGGTGTGGTCTCCCCAGGGCAGAGCAGAGGGGCAGGAGAACCTCTCTGACCTACTGACCACCCCCTTCTAACCCACCCCAGGTCCCATTGGCTTCCTGGCCACAAGGGCCCAGTGCTGGCTCATGGTCACCCTGCTGTCCCCAGGACCCCCAGGTCCCTTTCCCCTACACTGCTCTCTAATAGGTCATTCCCCAACTTACACTGGAACCTGGGGTTGTTCCTGCCCAGATTCAAGACTCTACACTTGCCCTTGTTATATTTCATTATATCTTACAGTTTCAAGGGATATGCTCATAAATGCGAAAACACCTGGACACAAGGTGCTGATCACGCGGGTGTCTCCCACCTGCACACACCACGACTGCGCTTACCTGTGCTGCTCGAGGTCCCTCCCCACGGGCACAGCCGGGACTGGGGGGGCTTCCCGTCCTGGGAAACTTAACAGCCATAATAGATGCTTCCTTCTGAAAGACTTGGCCTTGTCTAAATAAACCCAGGGAAGCCCTTTGGCCGGCGCTGGGCAGTGTCGCACCAGATGTTCGTGCTTCACCCATCTGACCTCCCGATCGATGGAGCCGTGAACTGTCCTTTGTTCGCTCGTCCTCGCGGTTGGACACCTGCTGCCGAGGCTGTGACAACCAGCCCTGCTGCAGACAGTGACCGGCAGGGCTGGGGGTCCCCTCAGGCTGGGGAGGGGCAAAAGGGAATCGGTTTTGCTCATGCATTCACTTGGAGCACTCACTGTAGTGTTTTCCAGGATCTGATGTTCCCCTGCTCTGTGGGGAGCAGAAAAACCCCCTTTTTTTAGGGGCAGCCCAAGCCAATGCTGCCCTCCGGCACTGAGCGGTCATTTGAAGCCTTCGCCATCCCTGTAGCAAACGCGGTCAGGGCCCAGCTCCCAGCACATCACCCCAGCCCACCACACAGCCACATGTTTGGTGGTGGCCGAGCCTTTTGGGTGCCCCCTCCTGTCACCTGTGCCTCTGCAATGCAGCATTTTTGCTTTTGAGGGCTTCTTCATGTGAGCGATCCCGTCGGGCAAACCTGCAGCATCTGAAGGAAAAAAGCTACCAGGGGTGAAAGGCACTGAAGGTCCCATTGTCTTGGTTCGCACTCCGCTGGGGGGGAAACCAGCTGGGGACCAGCAGCTGTCACCTCCCCGTCTGGCATGGCCGGTCCCACAGGGATGCCCCCCTGTCCCCTGTCCCCCCGTCCCTCCGTGGCTCCTGTCCCGGGCTCCTCGGTGCAGGGTTTGCTCCTTGCTGACTCTCCCAGCTTTTGCTTTTGCAAGCAGGTGGGATCTGCCTGGGGATGAGTCCCGGCCTGGGGACATCATGGCACAGGGACAAATGGGTGTGTATGCAGCTGGGGATATGGGCAATATTACCATTTGCTTTTGCCTGTGCTTGGAGCAGGGCAGCCTTAGGGACATTTTGACCAAGTTCTTTAAATCGACATCCCGTGAGTCAGAACTGCATCGAGAGTTAATTATTTTCTCCAAGATTGAGTAAACAAAGACTCAACCAACAGGTTTTTATTCGTCTATAAATCGCTGGCAGTGTGAGCGGGTACCTGGGGCCGGCAGCCCCGTGTGTCCCACCGGTGACTGTGCTGAGGGGCAGCCCCAGCGCCTCAGCTCCCCGGGCAGGATAAATCAGGAGATGCGGAGGAGCTCTGCGTCCTCTGCGGGCCAGAGAGGTGCCTCCTGCAAATACCTCCAAGGAGATGTTCCCCACTGTGTGGGCTGCTGGGGTGCGATGGAGCATGGACGTGCTCCTGGCAGGGCTGGGACCTGGTGGTCCCTCCTTTGCTGCCCACCGGGACGTGGGTTTTGGGGAGACTTGCCTTGTGCATTTGGGATGAGCAGCTCGGAGAGCAGCATCCATGCCCCAGGTGTTCTTGGTGAGTGGGCAGGTGTGTGTTATGGCATGAGGGACTCTGCAGCACCAGCAGCGGTTACAGGGGAGGGTTTGCAGCGGGGTGGGCAGATCCCTGGTGCTGGTGTCAGCCCATCAACCGCGGCAGCGACGCTCTCACTGGCTCGGCCGCACTGCCGCGTGTCGGACGCCTCTCCTGGGGTCACACCAGCTGGGTTTGCTCCCGCGTCCCCGTTCGGAGCAGCGGTGCTGCTGCCGAGCCCTGCGCTGTGCTCACCCCCTGCTTGTGACAGCCCCCCTGGGGACAGGGTCACGTCTGGGCTGTGGCGGCACCGCAGCCGCTGCGCTCTCCGTGGCACCGGCGGCTCGTCAGGCTTGCTGGGCTGTGCTGTGGTCCCAGCCGCGCTGGAGGGGACGTGCTGGCCGTGCAAGAAGCTGCGTGTGTGGGCTTGTGCTCTGCTCCGGAGGACATTTCTGTGGCCACCCTCACTCCAGGCTACACGCAGACCCGCTGAGGTTGTGCCCACCCTGAACACCCCGTGCATCCCAGAGCCAACAGCTCATTGCTCCAGAGGCCCCGGCAGTGATCAGGGTGCTGCGGGTGTCCCAGGGCTCGGCCGTCACGGCCGCTGGCCCAGGCTCTTGTCTGGTGGCAGCAAGATGTGCCTGGATGTTCTCAGGGGCTGCACCTCCTGGAAGGGCTTTGCAGGTGGGTGAGGAGAAGGTTCTGCGATGACCGAGGACCGAGCACAGCACTTGGAAGTGGGAGAAGAGCAGAGCCCTCTTCTAGTGCTCCCGGGTGCATCCCTGGGTGCTCAATAACATCCCGTAGGTCCCCTGAGCAGGAGATGGGACTCATACCATCCAGAGGTTGCTTCCCACCACATTGATGGGATTCAGTGATCATCAGGAGTGCAGCAGCAAGGGGAGGATGAACTTGCTGCTCCCTCACGTGTTTTCCTCCTGCAGGCATTGATTTATAAAGGCTGTTTCATGCTGAGTCGGGAATTTGGGGGATGGTGCATTCCCTGCACAAGACTTTTCGCCTGATTTCCAGTGTCAAGGCTGAGGAGACTGTCAGGTAACGCCTTGGTCACCTTGTACACTACATTTTTGGGAGTGTGGTATTGTACTTTTATGAGGGTGAGACAGCAAACCCTGAACCCTGCAAAGCTCCAGGTGTTTGCCTCTTTGCTCGGAGGACGCAGGGCTGGCGCTTTTCTCGGCAGGGTGGTTGTGAGCGTGAGGAGGCAGCGGGGATGACGTGAGTGGGTCCTTTCTGTGCTCCCCACCCTGCAGCTGTGCCAACAGCAATGGGGATGTGGGGCGATGGGGACAGGGTGCAGACACAGCGGGTCTTGAGGACACATCTTCCCTGCAGGGTCCGTGGGTGCCTGTGGGTGAGTTTGCTGCTGAGTGCGTGTCTGCACAGGTAGTGCTGGTCACCCCGGTGTCACTTCAGTGTCGTGTGCTGGGAGGGTCGGGGTGTGCTGATCAGTGCCAAGCCAAACCCGTGGGCAAGAGGTCCTTCATGCTTCCAGCCTCTCCTTGGAGCATCTCATGGCAGTGCTCCCCGCCTCAGTTTCCCTCCCAGTCAGTGGGGTTGATGTGATACCTCCTCCTTGCACAGACACGCTCTGGAGGAGCCGCCCATTGCGACAAGAGACTTTTATCCACAGTGGGAAAAGGCAGCGAGTCAGGGACCTTCCCGCTGCAGGAGCACAGCGGCAGTGGCCTGTCCTTCCCAGCAGGACAGTCCCATGGCCCGCGCTGGCCCGTCCTGCAGCGCGCAGGAGCTGCGCAGCGTCCGTGCTGGCTGGGGTGGCACCGGCCGTGAACCCCGGCCATGTCCGGCCAGCATCCACGCTGATACCTCTGCTGCTTTTGTCCTCAAAGCTTGCTCGGGGTCTGTCCCCATTGCTACACCTCTTAGTGCAACTGAGGCACAAAACAAGGATGTAACAGCGTGGCGAGGGGAGCACGGGGCTGAACCACCTGGCTTTATCACCTGGAGGGCTGTCGGCGCTGGATCTGCCCTGCCCGACACTTGCCACGTTGTCCTGTGTCACAGTATCACAGTATCACAGTATGTTTGGGATTGGAAGGGACCTCAAAAGATCATCCAGTCCAATCCCCCTGCTGGAGCAGGAACGCCCAGGTGAGGTCGCACAGGAACATGTCCAGGCGGGTTTTGAATGTCTCCAGAGAAGGAGACTCCACAACCCCCCTGGGCAGCCTGGGCCAGGCTCTGTCACCCTTACTGAGAAGAAGTTTTTTCTCAAATTTAAGTGGAACCTCTTGTGTTCCAGCTTGATCCCATTACCCCTTGTCCTATCATTGTTTGCCACAGAGAAGAGCCTGGCTCCATCCTCATGGCACTCACCCTTTATATATTTATAAACATTAATAAGGTCCCCCCTCAGTCTCCTCTTCTCAAAACTAAAGAGACCCAGCTCCCTCAGCCTTTCTTCATAAGGGAGATGCTCCACTCCCTTGATCATCTTTGTTGCCCTACACTGGACCCTCTCCAGCAGTTCCCTGTCCAGCTGGAACTGAGGGGCCCAGAACTGGACACAATATTCCAGATGTGGTCCTGGCTGCTCAGCCAGCGCCCGGGGCCTCTCTCTGCTTTGACTCCTGCCAAGATGTTGGCTGGGCCTGGGCGACGGCCGCAGCTCTTGCAGAGCCGCCGGGTTGTTTCCGCTCTCGGGTTTGCTGGTCGGATCGTGCCCAGGGGGCCAGGATGGACCCTGCAGCGGCACCTGTAGAGCCACCGTGGCCTCTCTGCAGGCAGCACCCGCACCACGGGCCTTGGGCGGCCTCCTGGCCCAGGCAGGGTGCGGAGAGGCCGGACACCCCTGTGGGGCTCTGCCGTGGGCCCGGCGCTGCCACGTCCCCAGGCCTGGAGCTCTCCCAGGCTCCGCTGGGCAAAGCCCCGGCTGCCCCAGTCTCATGGTGGGGATGGGGCTGGTCCAAGACCCTGAGCCCCTTTCCACCAACCCCATGGGATGCTACAAAATCATTCCCTGTCCTCGGACTGCACCATCCCTGCTCGGTGCACGGCAAACGGTGTCGGAAGGGGACCAGAGTCCTGTCCCTGCAGGGCTCTGCTGACCACACGAAGGAGCTGCTTGGGAGCGAGTGGTTGTCTTGGGGATGTTTCCCACTCGTGGCCCCGACACCGCCCGTCCCTCGCTCCTGGCCGGGGCAGGGGGTGCGGATGCTCGTGGCGGGGGATGCTGCTGGCGAGGGGGCGTCTCAGGTGTCCGTGGCTCTCGGTGCCCTGGTCCCTGCTGGTCCCCGTCGGCAGCCAAGGCTCAGCCTGGGGCCGCCGCGTCTGCCGGCCCCCGTTGGCCTGGCCCGTGTTTCTGCGCCGTGCGTTTGCCGCCTGACTTCACGCTGAGCAGCCCCGTGGACTCGCCTTTCCACAGCTCTGGCTGTGTTTGCTTTCGGTGTATTTAAAAATGGCTCTTTTCTCTCTTTTTTACTGTTTGCTGGCAGTCAGTTTTTCATTGATACATCCTTTCGCAACTGTCTGCATCTTATAACTGCTAATTTACTGCTGCCAACTTCCCCCAGTTTTAATTTATACAATATGTTTACTTTTACTGCGATTTTGTTCTTTTATGCAAAGCCAAGATAATTTTTAGCTAGAGACGCCTCCTTTTATGATCGCAGATTTATGAGATTTTGGCAAAGCCTTTTAAAGCTAGCTGTAATTACTCTCCATTGTTTTTGTTTACATGTCCCCCTAATCAATTTTTGCTAATAATCCCTTTCAACTTCTGGAAATTGCCCCTTTTCTACCTCCGGGCATGTTTCTTTTTGGTGGGCGCAAAAGCCTCTTCCCGCATTCGTGTACCAGGATCATGGTTGTCCCTTCCCACGCACCGGCTCTCCTTGGGTTACTGCTGCCCTTGTCTTCAGCTCTCACAACGAGGTTTGCTCTGTGATTACCCACATCAGCTCTATTCGTTTTGTGATGGAAATGAGTCCTCACAAGCGCTGGGGTCTCCAGGACCCCATCCCCGTGGTAGCCTGGACCCCGGCGTGTGTTCCGTGCCAGCCCTGTGAGTAACAGATGCGGCTTAGACGCTGCTGCCGCGTTCTCCAGGCTGATGCGCAGACCTGCAGACACGTCCCGGTGAGGGTCTCCCCACTGCTGTCATGTCCCCGCTGCCCCAGCTCGTCGTGCAGCCCTGGCAGGGGGGGCAGCTCTGCTGTGCTGCAGATGGGAGGCACACCCGAGTCAGCCCTGAAGGGGTTTCTGTCTCCTTGTGGTCCCACAGCCCGTCTCCTGCCTGCTGCGGGGGTGCTCTTTCCCAACGGGGGGCAGCTGGCTGGCTGCTGCCTCACGGGCAGCACTGGGGTGGGTGGGTGGGTGGATGGATGGATGGACAGATGGATGGATGGATGGATGGATGGATGGATGGATGAATGGGTGGATGGACAGATGGATGGATGGATGGGTGGATGGATGGATGGACAGATGGATGGATGGACAGATAGATGGATGGATGGTTGGATGGGTGGATGGATGGATGGGTGGATGGATGGATGGATGCATAGATGGGTGGATGGATGGATGGATGCATAGATGGGTGGATGGATGGGTGGATGGATGGATGCATGGATGGGTGGATGATTGGGTGGATGGATGGATGGATGGATGGGTGGATGGATGGAGAGGTGGATGGACGGATGGGTGGGTGGATGGCTGGATGGACAGATGGATGGAAGGATGGGTGGATGGATGGACAGATGGATAGATGGATAGATGGATGGATGGGTGGATGGACAGATGGGTGGATGGATGGATGGATGGATAGATGGGTGGATGGATGGATGGATGGGCAGATGGCTGGCTGGCTGGCTGGCTGGCTGGATAGGTGGGTGGATGGATGGATGGACAGATAGACAGATGGGTGGATGGATGAATGCATGGATGAGTGGCTGGCTGGCTGGCTGGAGCACATCCCTTCCCTGGGCAGAACCACCGGTGAGCAGGAGCCTCGCAGCATCCCCCAGCGGAGCATCCCCTTGATTCAGCTTGTTCCCCGGGGAGATTGTATTAGTGTGTAATGAATTACCCGGCTGTGAAGGAGGAAGCCTTCTCCACACTGAGGTTTTGAAGATGGGGTTTTCCCAAGGAGGAAAACGTTTGCAATTTGCTAAAAATACCCACTGCCCGCAGCTGCCGGCTTTGCCGTGGCTTTATCTGTAGCGGGGGGGCCTGGAGGGGACACAGGGTTTGCGATCCTCACATGGATGAGAGCGAACCCCCCAGAGATACCAAAGGGACGGCGGCAGCGGATGCTCTGGCCTCGGGAGCTGCTAGAAGGAAGCTAATCTCCATGTAGGGATTTTGGGATTTCCTGCGTCTCTCCCAGGGAGACACTTCCCATGGCGAGGAGCCCGATCCGGCCCCCCGGCTGCCACGACCAGCCCCGGGCACGGGGCAGCCCTCTGCGGCTTGGCAGAAACACGCCTGCAGCTGGTCCTGCGGTTCCTCCCGAGCCGTTCCTGCTCAGAGCTGCCAACCAGAAGCAAATTTACAGCTTGTCAGTACAAACAGTGAAAAGCAGGATACACTTGGCTGTCAGGTAGATGCAGGGAGCCAGACGCGCGGCGCGGGGAGCGCATCCTCGCTCAGCCACGTGCTCTGCGGTGCTGGGAGCTGTGCAAGGGGGTCCGGGAGCATCCGCAGGCACCAGCGTTTGGGTGCCAGGTGCAGATGGAAGGTCGAGGGCTGCTCGATGCTCACTGTGTGCTGGGCACCCCGCCCCGGCTGGCTGGGGCTGGTGTACCCTGTGCCGCGGTGCCTGTCCCTGCGCTGCCGTCACCTCCCGCAGCCACCCGAGCCAACACCAACCGGCTGCAGGGGCCGGAGCCAGGGATGCTCGGAGCAGCCGTCGGGCTGCAGGCAGGCTCTGAGTCGTGGGGGAGTTACCCCAGTGCAGCCCCCCAGTCCTGAGCAGCAGCTTTGGGCATCTCCGCACTCCAGGCATCTCCCCACGTTGCTTTGCAAAGACCCAGTGACAGAAGAAGTTAATCAGGTTCGTCTGCCAGGCTGGCCCGGCTGCACCGGCGCTGGCCCTGGTCTCTGTTGCTACTTTGCCGGACCCTGGTCTTGCCTCCCTTGCTGGCCCCGGTGGCTCCGGGTGGCCTTTACGAGCCAGGCACAGGGCTCTGCGGCACAGCTGCGTGTTGCTGCGTGGTGGGGGGGCTTTCGCTGGAGCTTTGGCTGTGTTTGCAGATAATATCTTTCCCCCGTAAATGTTATTACCCTGTATATGTTCGGTCGGGGGGAAAGAGGGGGTCGCCATCTGTGTTTTCCAATAAAAGCAAATTAAAATTGAAGCCCATTAAGGATAGCTCAATTGGGATGCTGAGCAGGGCTTTGGAGCCTGCTGGGAACAAGTTGCTTGCAGCCCGTGCCACCACGCAGGGTGACAAAAGCTCATTTAGTGCCAGCGGTGCCGGGAGGTGGGATGGGCGCTCAGTGCACTGCAGCGCCGGTTCCCGCTCCAGCTGGGGTGGCCGGTGGCACTGGCCCCAGGGGGCATGCAAAGCTGGCCCAAAACCCATGCCTGGACTTATGTCACCCCTCCTGGTCACCTTGACACTCATCACATTGAACGATGGGCAGGGGTTAGTGGGGAAAAGGGATGGATGTTGTGCGAGAGCCAAGCATGTGCTCCCTGAGCCGGTGGTGCTCTGCAGCCTCCAGGCTTCCTGCTGCATCCCAAATCTCAGGTTGCCTTGCCCCTGTGCCCAGGGATACAGAAAAGTGGGTCTGGGGACACAGAATGCTATGTCTGGGACATAGGGGAGTGGGTCTAGAGTATCGAGGGGGACTAAGCAGTGCAAGCCTGCCCACTGAGCGTTCCGCCTGGCACCCTTTGGCCCCAGGGCACAGTGATGGGAGCAGGTTATTATGTTATAAAGCAACTTTTTCCCCCAGATGCTGCAACTAGGAGCTGTATGGGGCATCTGCTGCTGCACTCCGATGGCAGTGGCCCCGTGTTTGGGCTCCAGTGGTGATGCTGTGTGTCTGTCTGTGCCACGGGGTCAGCCCCATATGGTGGCTGTGCTGGACCAGGGCAGCGCATGGTGGAGGCTGCTGGTCCTTCAGGGCTGGAGCATCTTCGGAAGGAGCTTGTGGGCATGGGGCCTCCAGCCTCCTGGAGCACCCCTGTGGCTGTCAGGAGGGACATCCCCCTGCAAGGTGGCTCAGTGGGGAATTTAGTCTTTGCTGAGCCTGCTCTGAGAGGCTGGGATGCAGCTGAGGACACTTAACCCTGGGATTCCCTCCTGCAAGGTATCTCAAAGACAATGGGGCCGACGCCACTGCAGGGACCGAGTCATTAGCGCTGACAGTAGCAATGGCTGTTAAACGTCTGCATCTGTGTCTTCTCTGTGTGGCTACCGCATTCCCGGCAGCAGCGGGAGGGCCCCTGCTCGCTGGCATTTAGCATCTGCATTGTCTCGGCAGCCTGCCCTCGGCTGAACTCGGACCACCTACACGTCCCGCTCCCTTTGGGACAGATGCTGCCAGCAAGGACCCTGGCTCCCGGGTGCTGCTGGAGCAGCTTTCGGGGGTCTCTGGTGGGTGTGGTGGGGTTACCATGTTTCTGCTGACCTCTGGGGCCAGAGGACGCATCTGCAGCGGTGGCTGGGGGTGATGTGGCAGCACATGGAGCGTGGTCCCCCCTCGCGTCCAGCCTAACGTGCTTCTTCAGCGGAGGCCCCAGGCTGAAAGGTCACAAAATCTGAATTCCCAGCCCCAATCCCTCTCAGCTGAGAGCCAGAGCTGGGCTGTCCCCTCCCCGCCAGGCAATGAGGGGGACAATCCTTAGAGCCTGGCAGTGATGGTGCCTGGGCGGGCTGGTGGTCAGTTGGGTGCTTAGGAAGCAGGACACGTGCTTGGGTGACTTGCAGGACCCTGGGGCTGCTGAGTTGGGCTTTTCCTTTGGTTTTGAGCCTTCCAGCGTCGGAGCAGCCAGCACCATGCAGGGCATTGCCTGTGGCGGCCAGCAGGCTCGGAGAAGGGAGGAGAGGGGCTGTGCAGCGGAGCTGTGAAGCTCCTCCTGGTGCACTGGCTCTGGGTCATGACGGTGCTTGTCCCCGGCTTCCCCGTTGTCCCCATCGTCCCTGTGCCCGGCAGCGAGGTGCAGCTCCGCTCCCAGACCTGCCTTCCTTAGCGCCCAGTCTGGCAAGGGCTGGGAGCCCAGGGCCTCAGTGTCCCCCCTTTCTGCACAGCATCCTCAGCCCTGGCTTTGTCCCTTCAGGTCTGGTCCAGTGATGCGTGTGGTCAGACGGGATGCGGGGGATCAGGGGAAGGGAGGGATCCAGGTGAGGATGGGGGCAGCGTAGCCCAGCTCATGGCAGCCCCCTGGTCAGGTGCGGAAAAACACAGGGGGAGTTTCCAGAGCGGCTGCTGAGCTGCTGTGCTGAGACACCTGGGACACGTCCCTTGTGTGACACCAGCCTTGTCTCCAAGTGTCACAAGCAGCTGAACATCACCCAGTAGACGGGTGAAGGCATCTAAGTGGGCACTGCTGAGCCCCAGCAGCTCCCAGCACCGTCCTCCGGTCCCCTCGTGTGCTCTGGGGCTGGCTCCTGGTTCTCAGGGCTTGCAGGTGGGCTTGAGTGGCATCCTGGTGAACTGAGGGGCCAGAAAGGCTCCGTAGCTCCCCAAAAGTGGTGACATCTTTCCCTTCCCAGCGCCATCTTTTATCCCTGGGGTCAGGTCTCGGTGCTCCATGCCCTGCTGGCCCCCAGGACTATGAGCCTGGGGGGCTGGCTGGCAGGTCAGAGATGCTCTGGGTGCTGGAGATGCTGGACATCACCCTTATTCTTAGGTCTCTGAGTCTGACTGGACCTAATTTCCCAGGGAAGGGGGTTGACTGATCTGGGCCCACAGCACTGGGACCACTGGCAGGAGACGGTGCCCTTGGGGTGGCCTTTATGGCTCTGGGTGCAGGGGGGGATGCTGGTCCCCTTCCCACCTCAGTCAACTGCCTCTTCTCGCTCCCTATCAATCACTCTCCCTCTTGGAGTTTAAGTGGATCCCTGAGTGAAGTATCCAAAATATCCTGTAGCCGCCAGCTCACAATGCAGTGTGCTGTTCCTGCGCCAGCGGCTCGGCCGGGGGGGATTGGGTTTCAGTTTGTTCCGCTGGCCACGGGCCAGGCAAAGCAAACTCGGGGCTGTGGAGAAGGGCCACTGGGTTTGCTCAGCCCCTCTCAGCTCTCACTGGCAAAAATATTATAATAAGGCTCCAGTAAAGCACAGGAGGCAGAGAGGGGCCTTTCAACTTCTGGAAGGGTAAATAGATCTGCAGCAAGGGCTCCTCGGGGCGGGGGACAGGCGGGTTTCTCATTAGCCGCCCCCCTGCTCGGGGGTGCGGTGCCTGTGCCTGGAACCAGCCTGGAAAGGCGGTTTCGGGAGCTCTGGTGCCTGCACCAAGGAGCTGGTCCCAGCGGCTCCGGCCGGGTCCCCGTCTCACCCACCGGGTCCCTCCAGCCGGGTCTGGCCCGGTGTGGTGCCTCAGGTGGGCATGGGGGCACGGCTGGGGGACGGTGACAAGTCACGGTCTCTGTGTCTGCCTTGGGATGGCTTTGTTTCCAGCCCTTCAGAGCAGTCTGGGCAACTTCTTGCCTGCTTTGCGCGTCCAGCGCTGGTGCAATCCTGGGTCAACCTAGAAGTTTGCTCTCGGTGTTAATAACATTATACCAGGATTAAAACGCTGGCAAGTTCCCTACCCTGAGGGAGGAGTTGGCCTGAGAAGTGGAAGGGGAAGGGAAAATGTTGTGGGTGGAAAAATGAGGGTGGAGGCTCCAGCTATCTGTGGGGCTATTTTTTTGTCCAGCTGTTTCTTCATCTGGATGAGTTTGGAGCCTGTGAATGTGAAGGATTTGCCAGGACTTCTGAGAAATTCAGGGCCAGATACTCTAAATTGGTCTAAATTGGCAAAACTCCATGGAAGTTATTTTCCGGACACAGAGAAGTGTGTCTCAATGCACACAGCTCCCCTCGCCCCTCCTGCCCCGCTGCCACTGTCCCTCGGTGCTGTCACCCTCCATCCCCAGCCCTGTCACCCCACCACATCCCAGTTGTGTCCCTCCAGCTCTGCTCACCAGTCCCAGGCCTGACCTGGCCAGACGGGAAAAGTTGGTGCAGCTGAGATCCTCACACCCATCCCATGAAATAGAACAAGGGCAAGTGTAGAGTCTTGAATGTGGGCAGGAACAACCCCAGGTTCCAGTGTAAGTTGGGGAATGACCTATTAGAGAGCAGCGTAGGGGAAAGGGACCTGGGGGTCCTGGGGACAGCAGGGTGACCATGAGCCAGCACTGGGCCCTTGTGGCCAGGAAGCCAATGGGACCTGGGGTGGGTTAGAAGGGGGTGGTCAGTAGGTCAGAGAGGTTCTCCTGCCCCTCTGCTCTGCCCTGGGGAGACCACACCTGGAATCTTGTGTCCAGTTGTGGCCCCTCAGTTCCAGCAGGACAGGGAACTGCTGGAGAGAGTCCAGCGCAGCCACCAAGATGCTGAAGGGAGTGGAGCATCTCCCGTGTGAGGAAAGGCTGAGGGAGCTGGGGCTCTGGAGCTGGACAAGAGGAGACTGAGGGGGGACTCATTCCTGGGGATCAATATGGAAAGGGGGAGTGTCAGGAGGATGGAGCCAGGCTCTTCTGGTGACAACCAGTGACAGGACAAGGGGCAATGGGTGCAAACTGGAACACAGGAGGTTCCACTTAAATACGAGAAGCAACTTGTTCCCGGTGAGGGTGGCAGAGCCTGGCCCAGGCTGCCCAGGGGGTTGTGGAGTCTCCTTCTCTGCAGACATTCCAACCCGCCTGGACACCTTCCTGTGTAACCTCATCTGGGTGTTCCTGCTCCATGGGGGGATTGCACTGGATGAGCTTTCCAGGGCCCTTCAACCCCTGACATTCTGGGATTCTGTGATCCCACATGTGGAGCAGCGAGAAGACCACGCAGAAGCGCAGGATCATTGTCACGGCAGATCATCACCTACACAGCACCTTAGTGTAGCTGTTGAGCACCTGGAGGTGGTGGTTTGGTGGCGATGATCCGTCTTTAGGTACAAAGTGCTCCAGCCGGAGCCCTGGCGCCCTCGGCACAGGCAGCCGTGCGGCACTGGGCCCCGGCACTGCCAGAAAGTTGCTTATTGAAAGCATCTTCAAAGTGAAAAGGACAGGCACTTATCTCCTAACGGTCCCGCGGGGAGCAGCGCGGTTTCTGGTGGGAAGCGGGCCAGAGTTGCGTCTGCTGGTTTCAAGCAGCTGCAGATTTATTTATAATGCCGTGGGTAGCATGTGAATCTGCAGATAAACACGCGGGAGGGAAGAACACAAACAACAATATTGAGAAAACGCTGCTCCAGAGAGAGCATTTCACTGAGCTGCAGCTATCGGCAGCCACCAGCGATGGGCCAGGGGCCAGGCGCCCGCCGCGGCCGCTCCCACGCGCCTTGCTCCGTGTCGTCACCGTCACTGCCGGGGGTTGCTCTGTCCGGGATGTTAGGGGGGTCTTTTTGGGGCTGCTGAGGCACCAACCCCTCATCCCGTTACTTGGCACCGCCACATTGGCAGGATGGTATCGTGCAAACGTTGGCTGTGACAGGGAGCAAAGCTGCCAAGTTTGCTGGTTGTGAAGGTGCGAGGCGTCTTCTCCTTTCCGTGGCTGGCAGGGCGCTAACAGTTGGGTTTGGAGTTGCCCATCTGGAAACAGGTCTGTGTTTGTTGTCCCCAGCGCAGGGGTTGGTCCCGTTGGGTGCCCGGAGCAGGGTGTCAGCACGGGGCAGACACAGGTAGCACCAGGAGACCTGCTGGGGGTCTGGCTGTGGCAACCGACCGCAGGTCACGGCGGGCACACACGTTGCCGGGGGCTGATCACACTGAGGACAACCCTGTGGAGCGGCTGCGGGTGGCGGAGCTGCCTCTGGAGATGGGGGTTCCCATTCTCTGGGCCAATGGTACCTGGGGTGGGTTAGAAGGGGGTGGTCAGTAGGTCAGAGAGGTTCTCCTGCCCCTCTGCTCTGCCCTGGGGAGACCACACCTGGAATCTTGTGTCCAGCTGTGGCCCCTCAGTTCCAGCAGGACAGGGAACTGCTGGAGAGAGTCCAGCGCAGCCACCAAGATGCTGGAGGGAGTGGAGCATCTCCCGTGTGAGGAAAGGCTGAGGGAGCTGGGGCTCTGGAGCTGGACAAGAGGAGACTGAGGGGGGACTCATTCCTGGGGATCAAGATGGAAAGGGGGAGTGTCAGGAGGACACTCCTGTACCTGTACCTGTACCTGTACCTGTACCTGTACCTGTACCTGTACTCCTGTAGCCTGTCCCGCCCTGCGTGGGCTTTGCTCCTGTAGCAGACTCTGTCACTGGTGTCGTGGTGCCCGGCGTCACCCATCTACTCGGAGATGTCCGTGGGTGTCTCCTCGGTTATCGTACTCAGTG
Source organism: Streptopelia decaocto (assembly GCF_964273445.1). NCBI lineage: Eukaryota > Metazoa > Chordata > Aves > Columbiformes > Columbidae > Streptopelia > Streptopelia decaocto. The sequence continues at coordinate 805,273 of NC_138675.1, read as the reverse complement.
GGCACAGGGAACCAAGCAGACCTCCTGCAGCACGTGCTGCTCCAGCTCCTGGCTCACCTGCCGTGGGGAAGGATGCAAACGGTGCCAGATCTGCATCTGTTGGCCACGGCTCTTCAGGGGCCATCAACCCCCTAGTGAAATTGAATCTTGTTTTCCACGTGTCTTACTGGGTTCAGCCCCCAGGCAAAGCTGTAGCTGCAATTTCCCTCACGGGTTAAGGAGCTCCATTTGCTGCTGCTTTCTCCTGGTGTAGATCCTTGCAGACCATGATCAATCATCTCGCAAACTCCTCTCTGATGAGCTCCCGCAGTCCCCTTGTGGCAATAAAAACCCATCAGCTGGAGGAGGAATGGACCCCAGGGAAACCTCAACCTCTCTTGCACGGCTGAGGCAGGTGGTGGGGCCTTGTCTTGCTGTCTTAAACCTTCCTGGTTCGGCCTCTGCGCTGGCACTTTCAGGATGGGATGTCAGAGCAGGGCTTGGCCGTCCTCCCACCATGGTCTGCCTGTGCGGAGATGTGAGCAGATCCGAGCCTGGGAGGGTGGCAGAGAGAAGCCCCTGCAGATGAGGGATCTGTTGGTTCATTGGACATCGCTCCTGATATTGTTTGGTGGAGAAATGGATTCATGTGCTTCCTTTGTGTGGAAGAAAGAAACTTCTCAGGGGTGAGACAGGGAACGTCCCTGGAGGACCCCGTGGCCTCCTCGCCGCGGGTGGGGCGTGAGGGCTGATCCTGGCCGGGTGGACAGGCACGAAAACTCCGTGTCACGCCGGTATTTGAGCAAGAAGATGTTTTGAAGTCAACCATCGCGGAATGGTGGAGCAAACCCATCCCCACCATTGAAACCCATCCTGGCTTCACACCCGCTTTTGCGGTCACTGCGACCAACCAGGTTCGCTCTGGTTCATGGGGACCAGTTATTCACCGTTTTCTGTAATTCAGGCAATGCCGTGAAGTGCTGTTGTACCAACCCATCTCCAGATGGCCTGCAGACAGGGCAGCGATTTGGTAGAAAAGGTGTTCAAAAAGGGGCGCACTGGATGCTACACCTGTGAGCAATGGGGATCACAGTCTTGGGGTCCACCTGGTACAAAGCAGGTTGACAAACGGGAGCCTCAAAGAAAGGAACCTGTTTTAAGCTGGAAGAATAAAGAAGCTCAGCTAATTTAGTTATGCTGGAGATGATTCATTTGCCACCCTTAAGCACCACAAGAGGGGAAGGAGGCTTTGGATAGCAGAGTCTTTGTACAAGTAAAAGGAAATCTAATAGCTGGCAGATGAATAGCGTAAATTCAGACTTAAATTAACGGAGGATCTTTTTTAATGAGAAGATAATTGACCATTGGAAAAAACTGCTTAAAACCTCTGAATTTCTACTCCTCCTTGTCTTCTGTCACAACAAGGTGTCCCTGGGCCAGCTGGGACGGGTGTTCATCTCCAAGGGGACGGTGTTCATCTCCAAGGGGACGGGTGTTCATCTCCAAGGGGACGGGTGTTTACCTCCAAGGGAATGGATGTTCCTCTCCAAGGGGACAGGTGTTCATCTCCGAAGGGATGGATGCTCATCTCCAAGGGGATGGGTGTTCATCTCCAAGGGGATGGGTGTTCATCTCCAAAGGGATGGATGTTCATCTCCAAAGGGACGGGTGTTCATCTCCAAGGGGACGGATGTTCATCTCCAAGGGGACGGGTGTTCATCTCCAAGGGGACGGGTGTTCATCTCCAAAGGGACGGGTGTTCATCTCCAAAGGGACGGGTGTTTACCTCCAAAGGGATGGGTGTTCATCTCCAAGGGGACAGGTGTTCATCTCCGAAGGGATGGATGTTCATCTCCAAGGGGATGGGTGTTCATCTCCAAAGGGATGGGTGTTCGTCTCCAAGGGGACGGGTGTTCATCTCCAAGGGGATGGGTGTTCATCTCCAAGGGGACGGGTGTTCATCTCCAAAGGGATGGGTGTTCGTCTCCAAGGGGACGGGTGTTCATCTCCAAGGGGATGGGTGTTCATCTCCAAGGGGACGGGTGTTCATCTCCAAGAGGATGGTTGTTCATCTCCAAGGGGACGGGTGTTCATCTCCAAGGGGATGGGTGTTCATCTCCAAGGGGACGGGTGTTCATCTCCAAGGGGACGGGTGTTCATCTCCAAAGGGATGGGTGTTCATCTCCAAGGGGATGGGTGTTCATCTCCAAGGGGGGGATGGTTGTTCATCTCCAAGGGGACGGGTGTTCATCTCCAAGGGGACAGGCGGCTCTGCAGCCGAGGGTCGGACCGTGGGGCTCTCCAGAACATCATTGACATCACATCGAGTTCCCCTTAAATAAAAGATTTCTAAAATCGCTTCAAAATATTAACTTTATTTGGGGAATTATTTGTACTGTTTTATAGTATATCTCCTTTTACATGATAGTCACTGCTGTTAATATCCTTACAACGCCTCCCTGTCATTGATAGTTGAGATAAAGTAACAATTTTAAGTCTTTTTTCCAAGCTTCTAGCTGGCACTGGGTGAAAAATGGTGTTTTCCTTCCAGATCAAAGTGCCACTGGTGTTTTAATGAAAAAGCCAGATACTCTGATAAAATAAACACCATTATAGAACTATGTAAACAAGTATTCAGTTAAAAAAGGAATTTCATAAATCCGAATGACAACTTTCTGGACGAGCTGTTTTCCAGAACTCTTCCTAGTGGGAAAATCTGAACAGAACTATTTTTGCTTTTTACTCTTGGAATAGAACCAAAGTTTGAAATCCTGGTTTCCTGTGAACTGGAAACCGCTGGCTGTAACCAGGAGGATCGAACAGCCCACGGGCTGAAAATGATTTAGTGCCAGCGGTAGGTGCGGGGAGCGCTGTGCCGAGGCGCTTTTCGGGTTGCGGATGGGACGGGGAGCCCACGTGCTGCACCGCGGCCCGTGCTCGGCCGGGCTCGTCTCTTCGGTGACGGGCCCGTTCAAGGCCAAGTTTTCCTCCTTTGGTTTTGTTCAGTGCAGTGGAAGTGGAGAAGGGGGAGATGCTTTCTGGGGATTTTCGGTGCTGCGGTGCAGCGGGACACGGTTACAGCCACTAACTCTCCATCCTTGTGGCCATGGGAACTGGTACCGCTTGTTGGGTTATAGGAGGGTGGCTGGGGATCTCGACAGCACTGGGGTTCTGCGGGTTGAATGTTCTCCCTGGGCTGCATAGGGTGGGGTGCATCTTGTGCATAAGCTGCTTTTGGCTGTGAGTCACCAATGTGCCCGTGTGGCCAAGAGGCCAGTGGGACCTGGGGTGTGTGAGGAACAGTGTGGGCAGCAGGTCAGGGAGGTTGTTCCTCCCCCTCTGCTCTGCCCTGGGGAGGCCCCATCTGCACAACTGGGGCCAGGTCTGGGCTCCCCAGTTTCAGAAGGACAAGGAATTACTGGAGAGAGTCCAGCGAGAGCTACAAAGATGCTGAGGGCTCTGGAGCATCTTTGTGATGAGGAGACACTGAGAGAGCTGGGGCTGTTGAGCTGGAGAAGAGAAGCTGAGAGGGGTCTGATCAATGGATCAATATCTCAGGGTGGGTGTCAGAGGATGGACCAGACTCTGTTCATGGTGCCCAACGCCAGGGTGAGGGGCAACGGGCACAGACTGAAACACAGGAGGCTCCATGTGAACATGAGCAGAAACTTGTTTGCTGGGAGGTGCCAGAGCCTGGCCCAGGCTGCCCAGAGCGGGTGTGGAGTCTCCTTCTCTGAGACATTCAAACCCCCTGGGCCCACCTGTGTGATCTGCTCTGTGACCCTGCGCTGGCAGGGCTGGGCTGGGGATCTGCAGAGCTCCTGCAGCCCGACCAGCCTGGGCTTCTGGGATTCTGTGATTTGTCTTGAGAGCTGCGGAGCCCTAAAGCTGGACGGCATTCGGAGGGCAGGGAAAGTGAAGCTGCAAGCTTGATTTAGTGTTTGTGTCTCGCGTGTGTGGTGATGGATGCTTTCCAGCAGCTGGCATCCCGAGTGCAATGCTGACAGCAGGGCAGGTTCACATTCTCCCTGCAGAGCAGAGGGATGTCATTTCTTTCGTGGGCATCACCCGGGTGTCAGCCGCAGGACCGCGGGCTGCACGCTGCCCTGTGCCGTCTGTCCCACAAGCTCCCTCCATGCTCTTCCCAAGCGCAGCCTTGGTGTGCTGAAACCTTTGGGTGCCATTTCTAAACCCCGTTTCCTAAACACTGGAACATTATCCTATTTTCTTACAACATCAGCATTGAGCACAGTGCAGAAAAATCCCTGTGTTGTAATGAGCGTGCGACCACAGACCTGGAGGAAGGACAGTTACACCCGTGGAAGTGTCTGTCCAATGTGTTTCTGATGGGGCCGTCGGGCCCATTCCCGCGTTGCATGGGGAAAACCTACCGACATTAGTATGGCAGAACCATAACCCGAGCATCCCTTCTCATGGCATCAGTGTAGTTAGGCCAACCTATAGCTATTTGGGATGCAAAAAACTTCAGTGCTGGAAGCGTGATGAGCTGTAGACAGGACAAGGAGACTTTGCTCCCGTGTGGCTTAGGGAGACTTTGTCTGCTCCGCGCTGGTCAGCGGTAGCATCGCCTGACCTATTTCAACCTAAATTGCCTGGAAAACCTGCTTTAGTGTTGGTTTAATTTTTTAGTACTTTTAAGTCCCAAAAGTGCTGTTCCTTCCCGTGTGCTACTGCATCACCAAGGATTCTGCCTACCGTGCAAAACGCTGTTAAAAAATACCCTGCTGTTGCAAAAGAAACTGGGCGATGATGGAGGAAACCCTCTCAGGGTTTCTCAGCAGCAGAGCTGCTCTGCGCTGTGGTACCTGGTCCTGGATTTTGAGGAGGAAAGTCCATCTGGGCTGGTAGGTGGAAGAGCACACCCCTCTGCACTGCAGGAGGGGAGGAATGGGCAATGGATGGGGCAGCCGCTCTGGTGGAGAGGGATGACGGCCGAGATGTGCCCACGGCACGGCGCCGTGCGGGCTCGGTGGCTGCGGCCCGATTCTGGCTCCTCTCCACCCCCTTCCCCTTTGCCAGCCTCGGGGCGTTGACTCGGTGGCCATTGACTCCTTGTTTGTCCTTCCTCCCGCAGAGACGCTGATGGACTCCACAACGGCAACGGCAGAGCTGGGCTGGACGGTGCATCCTCCCTCGGGGGTGAGTTACCCGGTCACTTTACCCAGAGCCCAACCTGGGGTCTCCTGCCACACGTGAGTGCAGGTGGGACGGCTCAACAAGTCACCTGCTGAAGCAAAGTGCCTTGGCCACGTGAAACGGTCTAGTGGGAAAAGCACAAAAGAGAACGACAGTTGAGGTTTCCAGTAGTTTTCTAGGAGGTTATGCTTCAAAAAAAAAAAAACCTGAATGCTGGTTGGGTGTAACTCTCACCTCACGCATCAGGCCAACATGATGTTTGGAAAATCATACCTTCCATAAAGCTGGCCTGCAGCCAGTTAAAAACTGGGGAGAGGGAGTAATGAAATGCCAAGGCCACCGCCATTAGTCCCCAGTGTTTCACGTGTTATCCCATTGCCTGTCACTTGCAGCAGAAAAGGATGTGGAGGCTTTGGCCTGTGAGGCTGCACCCACAGCCCTGAAATGACTGTCCAGCATCCCTGGCATCTCATGGAGGGACATTTGCTGGCTCAGCAGTGACTGTCTCTCTTGTGCCAAGAGTTCCCTGAGCCACATCCCAAGACCACCTAGAACAAGCTCCTTTAAAGAAGAGCTGAAACAAGGCAGCGCACCTTTGCACCCCCCCACTCTCCCCTCCGCTGCCCCAGCCACCTCCGTGGCCCACGGGGTCTGCGTGGGCATCGAGGCGCTTCAGAGCATCCCGCCGGCTCGGACTGTGGCGCCCGACATCCCCAGCCTGCTCCCCCGGGCTTGGGTGGCCCAATCCAGCCCAGCCAAAGCCTGGAGATGCTCCCCATCGCCTTGTGCAGAGGTTGCAGCTCAGCTCCATCCTCCCCTCCATCCTCCCCTCCATCACCCTGGATGAAGATGTTTCTCCAGACCTCACCTTGGCGCTGACAGCAAGTCCCCTCCCTGAGCCGACTTGGCAGAAGAACATAAGTGGCCAAGAAAAGCCTCTGTTGAGGAGATTAAACCCGGTTCCCGAGCAGGCCCGCCGCGCTGGGGCACGGGCGCTGCCAGCACCGTCCCCATCACCATGATAAAGCCCCGCGCCCGCCCGCAGCCGCGGCCCCGCCAGCGCCGGCCCGGCCGCCGAGGGGGATGACGGGCGCACAATAGGTGGGAGCACAGGTCAAGTCTTTTTCTCTCCTGGCCCAGCCTTTCTTGTTTGCGGTGTTTCCATATGTAAAGCACGCCTTGCTCCCGGCTCCCCAGCCCCGCGGTAATGAGGCCTGGGCCTGCTGGAAGCCGTCTCCCCGTATTATTGTGCTGCCTTCTTCTTTTGAGCTCCCGGCATGTTAATTAGAGAGCGAGGAGAAAGGGAGAGGCTTCTAATTAAGCATCGAGGAAGCGCAGGGGCTGGTGCACGGGGGTGACTTTTTCTCTCAGCTGAGAAAAGGAGGCTCGGGAGCCCCCCGAGCACTGCGGGCATGCGGGAGGGTGCTGGGGGTCCTGGGCCTGACCCCGGGGTGCTCCCAGGGCCCCAACGGGATGGAGATGCTTGTCTGGAAACTCCAGTGCAGCCCCAACGTTGCTGGTGGGAATCGCCTCCTATCCCCACGTCTGGGCAGGTCCCCGGGGGGACACGGCACACGTCGTGCCCTGCGCTGTGCACGTCGTGGGTGCCGATGCCGCGGTGCCTTCACCGCTGCTCCCGCGTGGCCGTGCGCCCACGGGCAGGACAGGGCAGAGCATCCCACCCATGGGCGGCTTGGTGCTGGCAAGGCTGGGTGCAGCCAGCATCACCTGGAAAAAAACAAGCTGCTGGATGCTTCTCCTGTTTATTTATTGCTCTTTGGTGATTATTAATGAGCTGAAAGCCCAACCGGTTGCTTTTTCCCTTGCCATAGAGCTCCCACGCTGCTCGTAGGTCTGCCTGTGCCCTGCTGTTCATCCCCAGGTACCACCAGGTGCTGCTCCTGCCCGGCCAGGCTGAGCTCTTCAGCCTGGTCCCGAGCCCTCCCCGGGGCTGTGCAGGTGGGGGTGGGGGTGGGCAGGTCCCGGGCACCCCTGGGTCCTGGTGGGTGTCGCGCTGTTCCAGAGTGGGTGTCCAGAGCGGTCCAGGCAGGGGGGAGCCACATCAGGGCCAGGGCAGGGGAAGGAATTGCTTCCCTGTGCCTTGTCCTCGATTCTTTCATTCCCCTCCCAACTGGTGCCCTAAAAAACGGGGAGATCCTTCAGTTTTCCACTACCACAACACATTTATTTTTGGAAAATAAAACAAATGCTTCCCCTGCGTTTTGCAAGGCTGCTTTCCTCCTCCTCCTGCCATGGCAGCAGGTTTGCAACCACTGCCAGTCAGAAGCGGTTGGAGCTGTTTGGGAATCTTCCCTGACAGCCTTCTGTTGGGCTGTTAGCCTTGATATGCGAGGAGCAATCTGTCTTCCATCTCGTGAGCCTCCCTCCGCAGTCCTGGCTGCCCTTGTGAGGCCGTTTGCGGTCCGAGGGGCTGGGGGTGCAGGGCTCGGTCCTGGCGCTGGTGCTGGCTTTGGGCTGGATGTGCCCCTGGTGCTGCCGCCCTGCCCGGGGTCTCGCAGTCCCGCTTGCAGGGCAGGGTTGTGCTCAGAGGTTCAGGTCCATGGGAAACAGCTCGGCTTCCGCTTGAGCAGGTTTATGAACAAGTGCACGAGAGGCCGTTCCAGCTGGCCGGGGCCGTGGACACGCTGGCTGGACCCCGGTCTGTGCTGCCGGCATCACGAGGTGCCGCGGGTGGGGAGGGGACAGCGCAGGGGATGCTCTGCCCTCCAGAAAGGTCTGGGCTGGGGAGGACGCTCTGGTGAGCCAACTGAAAGGTTCTCCTCCCCAATAAGACCCTTTCCCATCTGTGCTCACGGCAGGAGAGTGGTGGCCGGTTACAGGCTGCAGCTCTGCCCTTGCCTGGTTCATCACCTGCCCTGAAGTCTCCCCGTCCCACAAAGGATGGAGACAATAAAAGCACTGAAGGATTTAGAAAAAGTCAGCCCGGGGAAAGGGCCGGGAGCAGGACAGGACCAGGAGGTGTCACAACAGCCCCGAGCTCTGCAGAGATTCCCCCCGTCAGATGTTGGTCAGCTGTGGGGAGCTGGGCTGAGCTTCCCATGGGGAAGTGTGTCACATTAAGCTGTCTCTCTGACAAGGATGTTACTGTTGTGCCAGAGCTCCCAGGACATCCCACAGGTCCAATTTGAGACAGCCAGGACCGGGACCTGTGCACACCTGCAGGAAGGACCGCAAAGCATATTGGCTCTTGAAGGGGCAGGGACAAGGGTCACCATAGAATCATTTTGATCATGAAGTCCAACCATAACCTAAATCTAGCACTGCCCAATGCCCTGAGAACCTCATGTCCATCTGTCCAACCCTCCAGGGATGGTGACTCCAGCACTGCCCTGGGCAGCCTGTTCCAATGCCCCACAGCCCTTTGGGGAAGAAATTGTTCCTAAATCCAACCTCAACCTCCCCTGGCGCAATTGAGGCCTTTTCCTCTGCTCCTGGCGCTTGTTCCTGGGGAGCAGAGCCCGACCCCCCTGGCTCCAAGCTCCTTTCAGGCAGTTCAGAGATCAGAAGGTCTCCCCTCAGCTCCCGTTCTCCAGCTGAACCCCCCAGGTCCCTCAGCCGCTCCATCACACTTGTGCTCCAGCCCCTCACCAGCTCCGTTCCCTTCTCTCCACTCGCTCCAGCACCTCAAGGTCTCTCTTGGCATGAGGGGCCCAAGGCTGAACCAGCGGGGCCCAGCCCAGCGTCTCCCTGCTGCTACTCCATTCCTCCAGCCAGGAGGGTTTATGGCTGTTTTAAGCACTCCTGAGAAAGCAGGTCCTGTCTGCCACATCTATAACCGTAGCAGCACCGGTGGGGAAAGGTCTGCTAACAGCATCCTGTTGCTTTGCCAAAGGCTCCGCAGCGCGGTGCAGCTCACGGGCGAGAGCCCCTGCTGAGGTCGTTGCTGCTGCAGGGGAGGGTCCTGGCCCCCCGTGCCCGGCCACCCCGCAGAGATGCTTTAGCAGAAATCGGGCAGGGAGCGCGGTGCTGCTGGCGCCGAGATGGCCCCAAGCTCTGCCGAGGGCTCGTGCCACCTCGTCCCCGTGGCACGGAGCCTGTCCGGTGCGCAGTGTGGAGGTGTGTGGGTGTGGGGTGTGCAGGAGGTGCTGGAGCTGTGTGAGGTGCTGGGCGCCCATGGGCCTGCTGCTGTGATGGGGTGGCCATGGTGTGGGGCACAGTGAGATGGGGGGGGAGCATGGGTTCGATGCAGCCCCTTGACTTTGTGTGTCCTGTCTGCAGTGGGAAGAGGTGAGCGGGTACGACGAGAACATGAACACGATTCGCACCTACCAGGTGTGCAACGTCTTTGAATCCAGCCAAAACAACTGGCTCCGGACCAAGTACATCCGGAGGCGAGGAGCGCATCGCATCCACGTGGAGATGAAGTTTTCTGTCCGGGACTGCAGCAGCATCCCGAATGTCCCAGGCTCCTGTAAGGAGACTTTTAACCTTTACTATTTTGAGTCAGACTTTGACTCGGCCACCAAGACTTTTCCTAACTGGATGGAGAATCCTTGGATGAAGGTGGACACAATCGCTGCTGACGAGAGCTTCTCGCAGGTGGACCTGGGTGGACGAGTGATGAAGATTAACACTGAGGTGCGCAGTTTTGGGCCTGTCTCCAAGAATGGTTTCTACCTGGCCTTCCAGGACTATGGAGGCTGCATGTCCTTAATTGCCGTCCGCGTCTTCTACCGCAAGTGTCCCCGCGTGATCCAGAATGGGGCTGTCTTCCAAGAAACCCTCTCGGGAGCAGAGAGCACCTCGCTGGTGGCAGCCCGGGGAACGTGCATCAGCAACGCGGAGGAGGTGGACGTGCCCATCAAGCTGTACTGCAACGGGGATGGCGAGTGGCTGGTGCCCATCGGCCGCTGCATGTGCCGGGCGGGCTACGAGTCAGTGGAGAACGGGACCGTCTGCAGAGGTAACCGCTCGCCGTCGGTCTCGCTCTGCGCGCTCGCCTTGCGGCCCATGGGCTGTGCCGGTGGTGCCGGTCGGGATGTGCAGCTGGGATTTCCATGGGATGCCTCCTTGGGCAGGGGTGGGAGAGCAGCACACGGAGCCGGGGAGAGCAGCGTGTGTGTGGACGCTGACTCCTTCCCCAGCTCCTCCATTCCTGCCCTGGGCACATCCATCCATTGCAGAGACTCTGTGTTACCTCTGCGTCCTCAGAGCCATGGGGTTCAGTGCTGCCAGCTTGTCCTGGTGCCCTCCATGCTCTGCAGGTCTTGGAGGGACACACGTGTCTTCAGTCACCTCCCAAAATACTAGGGCTGTTTTCACTTCAGTTTGTGCCCTGTGCCTTGTCATGAACTGAAATGCGTGTGGGGTGAGAGGAGCAGGGGTGCAGGCATCCCAAGGTGATGCTGTGGGAGGGAGCAAGTTGTCTGCAGCATTTTCCTGGTGAGGTGCAAGCAGCCCAGGGTGGGATGTGGTCACAGGCTGTTCCGGGCCGGACTCACCTTCCCAGCCCGGGCCAGGCCTGACCCTGGAGCTCTCTCAGCAGCCAGCGGTTTGCTGCCCTGTACATGTTCTAAGCGGACTCCAGGAGCTCCATGGAGCCAGTGTGGTCCTACGGACACAGCGCCTCTGTGCCACCCGCCCTTAAAGCGCCGTGCGCAGACCCCTCTCCGTGCTCCTCCTCAGTTGTGCCGAAGGTACAGGGGGAGGAAAGTCAACCTGGGCTTGGGGAGGGAGGGGAAGGAGCCGTGGGGTTACTGGGAGAAATGAGGTCCTGAGAGCTGCGTGTTGAACCTGTGGCTCCACCATGTACAGCGCAAACCACGGGCTCTTCTCCCCACTGTCCTGCCTGAACATCAAAATCCCATTGCAGGTTTGATACCATCGGCACACGCCGAGCAGAGCGGGGGCTTCGCTGAGATCAGTTCTAGATGTGCCAGTGGGCATTGCTGTGTCTCCTCTTCTGATGTGGGTGGGGGTGGCTGGGGGCACCAAACAAGGATGGGGAAGGTGCTGGTGGTGAGGAGCTGGACACACCAGAGAAGGGGATGAACAGTCTTTGGCCGCGCTGGGTCGGGACTGCAGGTTGGACGGTCCCCGCGGAGAGGGCACCATGTCTCCTGCTGCTGGCTGGGCTGCTCACATGTGAAGCTTCCTGATGTGCTGGGTGTGTTATTTAATACCTGTGCTCTGAGCTGCTCCTCAGTGACCCACTGAACGGCTCTGCCCACTGAGCTCGGTGTGACCAAGTGTCCCCCCGCCGCAGCAGGGCCAGGGCTGGGGACGGGGACAGCACGGCGGTGCTGCTGCGGCGCGGGGTGGAACGGCAGCCGGGCTGATCCCCGCGCCGAAGGGAAGACGGGTGTTTTACGACACCCAAGAGGAGCACTCGTAGCAACACCAGAAAGCCAAAATGATTCATGTCAGCTTTTCCATCTCAGCCTGTTGTTATTTTTTCCCGAGCAGACCCAGCCCTGTGCGGCGCTTTGCTCTGCAGCCGCGGTTTCTCGGGGGTCCCTGCTCCCACTGCCAGCCCAGCCCAGCCGAGGGATGGACGGGCCCTTCGCACGTCTCAGGGCTCCTGCAGCCCGACCAGCGGGGCCGGGAGGGGAGACGGAGCGGCAGGAGCGAGGGGCCGAGCTGGAGGGCGCGAGCAGGAGGGAGAGGCCGCGTCTCCTCTTTGTCTGCGTAACAGCAGGATTTGGGGAGGACCGGTACCTCGGCAGCTGTTTCTCCAGCCGGTGTTGATGTGTGCCCGGCCCTGCGCTCCCCACTGTCGTTAATCATGTGGTGTCTGTCAGCCGCCGTCTCTGTGGGGCTGCTGGCTCCATGGCTGCCTGCCTTCCTTTCCCCAGCCCCTTCCCTTCCCTTTCCCCTTCCCCTTCCTCTTCCCCTTCCCACACTGGGCTGGCGATGGGGGCTTGATGGGACCCCAGGGCTGTGCCGGGTTGGGACACAAGCTGCGTTCTCCCCCAGCAGCCCCAGAAGAAGAGTGGGGACCAGGAGCAGAGCCGGCCATGGGTTGGCAGGACAGCCACAGCATCCCCATCCTCCCCCAGCTTCCCCAGTGAGCCCCACAGGGGACAGGCTGGTCACCCTGGCTCGGCTGGGCAGAGAAAAGAGTCCCCTCCGTAGCTCAGCTCAAGATGCCCTGCGGACACTGTCCTGCATCCCTGCTCCCTCCTGTCGCATCCTGTCCCCGGTCCGTGCAGAGGCAGTGTACAAGCCGTCAGGTTTGGGGGACTCACTTGTACATGTGGCCGGCAGGTTTTCTCATGTTTCGAGGGGTGGGAGGGAATCTGGGCCTCTTTCCAGAAGCAAAACAAAAGCAAATCCGAGCTGGCTTGCAGGGTAAAGCGCTCGCACACAGCTCGGTCGCCCAAACGGGATGTGGCGGGGACTGCAGGGGACATGGCCCCGCCAAGGGCTCCTGGTGCAGAGGGGCATCCCGAGCCATGCCGGTGCAGCCGCAAGGCGCTGGAAGGAGTTGCTTGCTTCTCCGTTGGGTTTTTCATCTGGCTAATACAGCGCAAGCCCGCTCACGGCAGCGCACACAGGGGATATTTATGGAGGAAGTTCATGCATCTAACAGCTTAAGCTCTTCTAAGCTTGCAGCCCCAGCACAAAAGGATTTGGGGGCAGTTAACAATTCTGTGTGGTTAAGAGATTTTCGTTTCGCTGGGCCTCGCTGGCCGGTCCCGCAGGGCCCTGCGCGGGGCCGGCTGCCGCTCCTCCCGTCCCGTGCTCCGCTCGCTTCCCGGCTCCTTTCCGCCGCGCTGCGAGACGCTCCCCGCACGTGTCTCCCCTCACCGCCCCCAGCCCCATCCTCCCCCTTCTCCGCTTCACCTTCTCCTGCTCCCCGCCTGCATCTTTTTCTCCATCTCCCTGTTCTTTGTCTGCCGCCTCCCCCGCTCCCCCGCCCGTCCCTCCCATGCAGCACATGAAGCGCGTTTCTCTCTGTGCCGCCCGTATTCATTGGCTCCCTGTGCAGCGGCGCAGGCAGAGCTATTGTGCTGCCTGCTCGCTCGGTTTGCACTGGCCGGTGGCTGAACGCTGCTGCAAGATCTCCGCCTCGGCAGGGATGGCAAACACTGGCTGCCGGTCCTCCCTGCATCCATCTACAGCTCCCAGAGAAGAGCAACAAGACTGGGGAAGGGACTGGAACACAAGCCCTATGGGGAGAGGCTGAGGGAGCTGGGCTTGTTTAGTCTGGAGAAGAGGAGGCTTAGAGCTGAGCTCAGCACTCTCTAGAACTACCTGAAGGGCAGTTCTAGCCAGGTGGGGATTGGGCTCTTCTCCCAGGCATCAGCAATAGGACAAGGGGCCATGGGCTTCAACTCTGCCAGGGGAAATTGAGGCTGGAGATGAGAAAGCAATTCTGTGCAGAGAGAGTGGTCAGGATTGGAATGGCTGCCCAGGGAGGTGCTGGACTCACCGGCCCTGGAGGTTTTTAAACTGAGATTGGCCATGGCACTTAGTGCCCTGATCTAATAAATGGACTAGAGTTGGACCAAGGGTTGGACTGGATGATCTCTGAGGGCTTTTCCAACCCGGTCGATTCTGTGTGATTCTGTGATTCTGTGTGACATCTCCCCATGGGTCTGGTCACTGCAGTCACAGCGGGCAGCCTCTTCTGCGCTGCACTCGAGCGTGGACAGTCCTGGCCTTGTCACGGTGACAAGGGATGGTTTTGCATTGCAGAAGCTTGTGGTGACACAATCTTGTTGTGAGGGACATGTGGCATCATCCCTTGGGGTGACAGGTGTTTCTGAGGAGGAGAGGAGCTGGTGATGTGCTGGGAAGAGGAAAACGGGGTCATCTAGGTGGTCTGTGGAAGGTACAGGCTGCCACCTGTCTTCTCCAGCTCGAGGTGGAGCTGGGCCACCCCTGTGGCAGCCTGAGGGGTCAACATTGTGTCCCACCAAGATGGGGGGCAGGGAGGGAGCCTGCATGGCCTTCCTCTGCTCCTTCCCTGAGCCAGGAGGGAGGATGTGGGGTCCTGACCCAGCTCCAGCTCCAGCACCTGGCCTGGTGCTGGTCCCATCCAGCCCACCGACACCACAACCTGGCTCCACCGCCAGCCCAGCTGGGTGCTCCCAGGGCAGCTCCAGCACTGACCCAGCCCAAGTCCAGCTCTAAAGGGAGAACTGTGACCTCTGGGGTTGTTGCTGTGCTGGGCTGTACCTGGGCTATAGGGACCTTAGGTACATGCAGTCTGGGACTGTACAGCGCTGGCTGGGGGGTCTGGGTATGGCCGTGGCCTTGCAGAAGTGGGTCCTACAGGTGGGCTCCATGATGGGCTATTCTGCGTGTGCTTACATGTTATTTTGAGGTCGAACACAGCAGATCTGCCACCGCCCCACCGTGTGCCGGGACGCGGGTGCGGGGGCCGCGATGTGCACGTACACGTGTGTCGAGGACCCGGAGCTGTTCGTGCGTCACCGAGGACGTGGTGGGCTCTGTCCCTGCCCTGCTGCGTTTGGGTTTCAAAGCTTATGCTGAGGGCCTGGAGGGGCGTGCGGCTTTCTGATGTGCTGGAGAAGGGCATGTCAGAGCCGTCTTACAGTCACGTCCCGTAAGTACGTGATGTTTTGAAGATAAGAGTCTATTTCTGGCTCCTTGCCTGTTTCGGGCCTGGGCCTCAACGGATAGTGCTGGACTCAGCCAGTAAATTGTAAGGCCCTAGAGGTAATGAAGTTCTTGCAGGAAGCATTCCCGATTGAGCGGGAGCAGATACAGCCAGCCGTGGTGTAAATGTTTCCGGAGATGGAGAGTTGCCCGTTCAACGCTTCCAGTGGTCGCTCCTGCCTTCTCACCCCTGGCTGTGACTTGGCACGTGGACCTTGGTGAGCTTTGTCCATCCCTTCTGTTTTCTCTGTGCCCATTTCAGAGTAATCCTCAGCCCCCCGCTCCTCTGGTGAGGTTTTTGGCCACCTTTTTGGCTCTTCCCGGCCCTTGGCACTGCTTTAGCCTTTCCGTTGCAGAGCAGAACCACCGGCCCACGTACAGTGACCAGCCGGGGGGACGCTGAGATTTCCCTCTTCCCACAGCCCCGCTTTGCTTTAACCATTTTGGCACTGGTGTCTCACTGGGTGCTTTTGCAGGACCCTTTTGCAGGACTGGGAGCAGACCCTGTGGCTCCTTGTCCCCAGAGGTGGGATTTGACACGTGTTTGTACTCAAATGCACATTCCTTGCTCGTGCCCAGCTCGCGAGGCATCCTGTGTATCAGGAACCCGACATCTCCAGTATTAACCACAGTACAACTGCCGTGTCATCAGCTGACTTTATTGGGAACGCTTTGGGCTTTCTCTTGGGTCATTGATAAAAATGTTAAATAGCCCAGAGGCATGAACCAAATTTGTTGGCTCTAGTAGAAACAGACCTGCTCTCTGCATATCCCCCGCTTAGATCTCAGACCAGAGCGGGATCAGCTCGCCAAGTTTTAATGCATTGAGTATGTCCCACGGTGTCTGTCGACCCTCTAATTCCTGAATCAAAATATCATGTGTTACCGAGGGAAACGCTCCGCAGAAGTTTGGGTGCCTTGCATTAGCGCGGTTACCTCTCCCAGCCAATCTTGTAATTGCATCAAAAACCATACGAGGCAAATTTGCCTTAAGCTGTTTTCCATAAATGTATGTAGGTTGGCACTACTATTACAACCTTCCTTTAATCCTTGGCTGACTGAATCCTGTAGCTGGCACATCCTTATTTGACCGGTCCTGACGTTGCAGTGGCAGTCCTAAAATAGCCAGGGCTGCCTCATTTAACAAATAGCTTTTTCCTACGTCTCCGAAGCATCCTACTACTTCACAGCGTGTGGAAAGTGAACGTTAACCGTCCACTGCCTCATCAGCCTTCTCGTTAAAAGCTCCTAGGTAAATGCTATCCTGACATACTGATTTAACAATGTTTAACTTTAGGAGCTGCTATTTAACATCTTGAGTTACTGCTGGAATGGAAAGTATTTCACCATCGTCCTATAAGATGATTACATCACCTGGCTCCTGCCCAAGTACAAAACAGGAATTTGTCTGCCTTTTCTACAGGGTTGTTGACAATTTGAATGCTCCCAGCCGGCCGCGGCTCCGTGTCATTGTGGATGCTGCTCTTTGGGCTTCTCCCTCTCCTCCCTCTCCATCTGGGAAGCAAGAATACAGCGTCTTTCTTTCCATTGCTTTAATTCTTCTCCGTCCTGCTTCTCGCTGACCCCTCCACGGTGTGAATCCAATTAGGGCTGTGGTGGGGATCGCAGCTGCTCGGCATTAACCGCTCCGAGCCTGCCTGGTGCGCTCTGCAGCCAGAGGAGATGCCGGTTTGTCCTCTGCACGTTGCTGGGTAGGGTCTGGGCTTCTGCAGGCTGGAGCAGGACCAGGGGAGCCCTGCAGAGCGAGGGTTTGTGCGACGGTCCGAAGCTTGAAGAGATGCTGACCTCGCCAGGAGGGTCTCGGGTGGCCCCGGGACAGGGCAAGACATCTGCTGCTGACGGAGGGAGATGGACAACTCGCCTCAGAATAGAATAATAGAATCAAAGAATCATTTCAGTTGGAAAAGCCCCTCAAGCTCATCAAGTCCAACCATAACCCACCCCTGTCCCTGCCCCATGTCCTGAGAACCTCATGTCCGTCTGTCCAACCCTCCAGGGATGGTGACTCCAGCACTGCCCTGGGCAGCCTGTTCCAATGCCCCACAGCCCTTTGGGGAAGAAATTGTTCCTAAATCCAACCTCAACCTCCCCTGGCGCAACTTGAGGCCGTTTCCTCTGCTCCTGGCGCTTGTTCCTGGGGAGCAGAGCCCGACCCCCCTGGCTCCAAGCTCCTTTCAGGCAGTTCAGAGATCAGAAGGTCTCCCCTCAGCTCCTGTTCTCCAGCTGAACCCCCCAGGTCCCTCAGCCGCTCCATCACACTTGTGCTCCAGCCCCAGTCTCCTCCTCAGCACTCCCTCTAGTATTTCAGTGTCCTTCTTACAATGGAAATGCTGCTCTTGAGGGACTGGACCATTGTGGCCAAAAGGCAGGCGAAGGAAATGAGAACTGCTTCCTCATGTAGCTGTCAAGACAAGCGATGGGCTGAGACCTTCCACAGAAGTGTTTTCTCTATCGAGAAAGGGAGGAGACGAGGTTTTGCAGAACATGAGTGTGGTTTTTGGACAGCAGAGTGTTGAGCGCTCCCAGCGCTGTTGTAAGGTGCAGGATGGACCCCAGCAGGCTGCAGCCCGCTGGACGGGAACAGCATATGCTGGTTTATTGGTACGGGCAGGTCAGGAGTCACTGGGGCTGGAGGAAGGGCTGGAGAGCTCAGGTCCAGCCAGGCACACAGGGAGTTCCCTGGTGGAAATGATGCCAAGCCGGGGTTCCTCGGGGAGACACGGTGGAGTTTTGCTGTGACAAAGCCCTTTCTTCTCTCCGCTCAAGATGTGGCCCCGCGGAGGGAAGGGCTCTGCTCCCCTTCCCACTTTGGGACAGGCTGCTCCCCATCCTCACCCCCAGGCGCGTCGTCGTGCTGGGATTAGCGAGAAGACGCGAGGAGGAGGGTGGTCACAGGGCCGCAGGGTCACAATGCGGAAGGTCCCCTGTGCCTGGGGGACAGGGACGGGACCCCCGTTCTAACATGGAGCTTGCATGGAGCCCACGTCTGTAGCGATAAGAAAATCTCCCCCTGACTTCTTTTACAGATGAAACATCATTTTGGATCAAACACCACATTCCTGCTCTTGCTACACCCATGTGAGGGGGAATAGCGGCTCTGGCAGCGTTTACTCCTTTATTCTGCTTCTCCTCTCTCCTTCATAGGCCTCCCCCTTTTTTTTGGAGAAAAGTGGTAAACATTAATAGGAACTGGAATGAATAGCTGGGATCCAGGCCCGGGCTGCCAGGGGTTTAACTCATTATTGCCATAAAATGAAGGGAACATGTTTCTTACCATTAGTTTTCCCTTTGCGTCAGGTGCTCGGAGATCTGGGGGGCAAAGAAGGTTTTTCTGTGCTGAGTGCTGAGTCTTTATGGGGCAAGAGGAAAATGTTCTTCATCCTACGTAACTTGAGGAAAATTGGGGAAAGTTCTGCTTTTGAGGATGTTTTGTTGATTTGAGATTTTTCTGGAAGTCAGGCCAAAACCAATTATTTTGAATGTTTAATTTTGGGAAATACCCTCAGACGTTCTCCCTGTGGAGAGAGACACCAATGTAAAGTTCGTCTGCTATCAGATGCTATCTGTGTAAGAGCGCAGTTGTTTTATTTTAGCAATACAAGGTAAAAATCTTACAGAAAATTTAATCTAGAAGCCATGATTAGCTTAATTAGCTCCAGGGAAACTCTTTATTGTTCCCCATATGCCTTAGAAGCACAGTATATCACTGGAAAGTATACATAAAAGTCCCCATAAAGGTTAGGAAATGGAATCAAAGTATTTCTTAGCTCAACACGATGGCTGTGTTTGCATAGACCAGACTTCAAACAATGTTAAATTAGGTTTGGCCAAGCAAAATACAACATTTTCATATTCTGAAGGAGACCGTGAGCTGTGTAACACCCGTTGGCAGTACCTGGTCCTGGCGTGGGCAGGCGCTGCAGCTCGAGCTCCGTAAGGAAGGAGCGGGATGGGGGATGCGGAACAACAGCAGGCGCGGTGGGACCCACCTCCTGAGTGCGGGACGGCCCTTTGTCACCTTCGCTTCTCGGCATTTGGGGAACTGGTGTCTAAGAGAAGCAGATGAAAAAGCCCCAAGATGTTCATATGTATTAAAAAGAGCAGAGATGTGAAATAAGGGGCACGGCCTGGCCCATGGGACATGGCCAGCAGATGGTTTGGGGCCACACTGGAAATGAATTTACAAGCAGAAAAGGCTCTGAACCAGCGTCCCTGACTCCTTCCTACCGGTGAGCTGAGTCTTCTTCGGAGCGAGCGGCAGCCCCATGTCCGTCTGGCTCAGGTGCCTTTGCTGGAGTCCAGTATCTGTCCAAGGAGTGGAGAAACTGCTTGTAGTTAGAAGCCAGTAATTTGCAGAATGGCAGATCTTACAGGCTGGAAGGTGGCAAGAAGCTGTAAGTCAGTGCATTATGGAAAGCACCCTGTTAAAGGGAGACAGAAAAAAGTCCTACTGAGATCAGGAGCTACCAACTCAGTGCTTTGCTCCTCATGCATCCCAAAAGGGACACCCGTGTGAATGTGTTCTGCGGGTAGGTGACTCCTGTGAGGCCTTTGCGGGTCTCCGAACCAAGGCATGCAAGGACAGAGAAGTCTTCGCTTCGGCAGGTTGAAATGGCACCTGCCAGGGTGCTGGCGTCTTCCCGGAGCCCTCGGAGGTAGACTGGGGACACTGGCTTTGCTCCTTGTGCCAGAAACTAGGGGAAAGGGACCTGGGGGCCCTGGGGACAGCAGGGTGACCATGAGCCAGCACTGGGCCCTTGTGGCCAGGAAGCCAATGGTACCTGGGCTGGGTTAGAAGGGGGTGGTCAGTAGGTCAGAGAGGTTCTCCTGCCCCTCTGCTCTGCCCTGGGGAGACCACACCTGGAATCTTGTGTCCAGTTGTGGCCCCTCAGTTCCAGCAGGACAGGGAACTGCTGGAGAGAGTCCAGCGCAGCCACCAAGATGCTGGAGGGAGTGGAGCATCTCCCGTGTGAGGAAAGGCTGAGGGAGCTGGGGCTCTGGAGCTGGACAAGAGGAGACTGAGGGGGGACTCATTCCTGGGGATCAATATGGAAAGGGGGAGTGTCAGGAGGATGGAGCCAGGCTCTTCTCAGTGACAACCAGTGACAGGACAAGGGACAATGGGTGCAAACTGGAACACAGGAGGTTCCACTGAAATATGGGAAGAAACTTGTTCCTGGTGAGGGTGGCAGAGCCTGGCCCAGGCTGCCCAGGGGGTTGTGGAGTCTCCTTCTGTGCAGACATTCCAACCCGCCTGGACACCTTCCTGTGTAACCTCATCTGGGTGTTCCTGCTCCATGGGGGGATTGACCTGGATGAGCTTTCCAGGGCCCTTCAACCCCTGACACTCTGGGATTCTGTGGTTACAGCCACAGGGACATTTGGAGAACCATTGCTACACAAGAGACTGGAGGAGTAAGGAAAAGGGAGAAGAGGTCAAGAGGCAGAGTAAGGCTCATGAAAAACAGTTGGTTTCCACGGAAATGCCTCAAGAGAGAGATCAGCACCTTAGAAATCCCTGGTGAAGGGTCAGATGCCCAGCGATGTCCCACGTCCCACCTGTCCCCAGCACGGGGGCACCTCTGGTCCCTGCATGGGCAGGAGGATGTGGCCACCGTCCCCAGCACAGCCCTTTCGGGGGGCAGGAGGAGGGTGGAACGGTGAGATGGAAACCACCCGCTGATGTCTGAGAGCAAACGTGCCCCCGATGCTGCACAGACCCTTCCCGTGTCTCCAAAAGCCTCCTCGAGACCTGATATTGTACATTTAATGGAGTGTGCTGTTCACTGTTTGACAAATATTATCTGCTCCTACAGCTGCTTAAGAAGTTGCTACGATCTTTTCAAAAGCCATCCAGGCTGGAAGAAACGCCATTTGGAGCAAAGCATCCGTGCTGCTCTGCTTTATGGGCTCCACTTCAGGCTGCACTTTCATTCTTACTAAACTTGAGGGTTTGGGCATTTTGATAGTTCGAGATGAATAAAGCTCTGTCACGTGCCCGTTTATTGTTCACTCTGCTCCTGTCACAGCTGCGGGTGTAACAACGGTGGGACTCCTGGGATCACAATGTTTTAGAAAGGAAATCGCTAGTTTTGGTTTCAGACTTAAGAATTGTCTTCTTGAGCACAGGGTCTCCAGGAGCTCCAAACGGGACAATAGTCTGAATGCACAAAAAGACTTTGCAAGTAGGAGCTTGTCATCCTTGAAAACTGTCAGTGCTCAGACACTGAAGGACCAGATGCTCCCTCAAAATACATTTGAATTTGCTCCATTAGTCATAGTTATTCCAAGCCATGGCCCACCAAACCTGTGGACCTGCAGTGGGACTGTCCCCTCGTGGTCCAGGCACGGCCATGACCTCCAGCAGCACCTCGGTGGGACCATGGAGGGGTCGGCCAGCCCACGGGCTCAGGTGGGCTTGAGCACAGCGTCGTGCTCTCAGGCACCAAGAGCCCTGTGGGCCAGATGAGACCAGGAGATGGGTTTTTTGCAAAGGTTTCACAGAATCACAGAACGTTAGGGATCGGAAGGGACCTGGAAAGCTCATCCAGTGCAATCCCCCCATGGAGCAGGAACACCCAGATGAGGTTACACAGGAAGGTGTCCAGGCGGGTTGCAATGTCTGCACAGAAGGAGACTCCACAACCCCCTGGGCAGCCTGGGCCAGGCTCTGCCACCCTCACCGGGAACAAGTTTCTTCTCATCTTTCAGTGGAACCTCCTGTGTTCCAGTTTGCACCCATTGCCCCTTGTCCTGTCACTGGTTGTCACCAGAAGAGCCTGGCTCCATCCTCCTGACACTCCCCCTTTCCATACTGATCCCCAGGAATGAGTCCCCCCTCAGTGTCCTCTTGTCCAGCTCCAGAGCCCCAGCTCCCTCAGCCTTTCCTCACACGGGAGATGCTCCACTCCCTGCAGCATCTTGGTGGCTGCGCTGGACTCTCTCCAGCAGTTCCCTGTCCTGCTGGAACTGAGGGGCCACAACTGGACACAATATTCCAGGTGTGGTCTCCCCAGGGCAGAGCAGAGGGGCAGGAGAACCTCTCTGACCTACTGACCACCCCCTTCTAACCCACCCCAGGTCCCATTGGCTTCCTGGCCACAAGGGCCCAGTGCTGGCTCATGGTCACCCTGCTGTCCCCAGGACCCCCAGCTCCCTTTCCCCTACGCTGCTCTCTAACAGGTCATTCCCCAACTTACACTGGAACCTGGGGTTGTTCTGCCCAGATTCAAGACTCTACACCTGCCCTTGTTATATTTCATTAAATTTTTCTCCGCCCAGCTCTCCAGCCTGTCCAGGTCTCTGATGGCAGCACAGCTTCCAGTGTCACCCACTGCTCCCAGCTCGGTGTCATCAGCAACTTGCTGACAGTCACTCTGTTCCCTTGTCCAAATCACTGATGAATATATTGAATAATCCATGATCAAGAACATTATTTTAGCAGATAACCTCCCCACCTGGGTGGCTCAAGGTCCACGTTTGTGTTGCCGGGCGCTGTGACGAGGTGCCAGGAGGACGCGGTGCCGCGGGTGGCTGGGCAGCGGCTGCGGGAGCTGCTCCCAGTGCCAACCATCACCCAGAGCATTCCCAGAGCTGAAGGCGTGAAGCTTGGAACGGTTTACCGCAGTGGAGACGCTACTGCAGGCCTTTCCTTGCGACTTGGTGAGAAGAAATAATTCCGAGCCTTTTGGTCTATATGCACGGCCTGAGCTAATAAAATAGAGTAAAAGCGGGGAAAACAGGATTAGGAGAAACATTCGGGGAATGACTCACACCCAGAGAAGCGTCTTGTTCACCTCTCCCTGCTGTGCACCCCAGCGATGGATTAACAGTTGCCTTAATCCACCGTTGCGTTGCTCCCTGCAGCCCACGGTGCCCCCGGCGCGCGGGACGGCCCGCGGGGCCCGCGCCGCGGTTTGCGGTCGCCCTCACAAGTACAGTGGTTATGTCGTTACCATCACCTGCATCAGCTCAGACATTGATCCAAGCAGTAATGCTGGTGTTTCACTCTCAATTTACACCCTGGGAGTGGACCTGTGGCACTGACTGAACAATAGGAGATGGGGTAGGCGTTGTAGGAACAATAATCTCCAGGCTTTCTCAAGCTCAGCCTTGCAGCTGCAGCAAATCCCGGCCTCAGGACCTGCAGAGGGCTGTGGTGCTGGAAGCTGCGGTGTGCGCCGGTTCACCCGGTTACTACCGACACTGCTTGTTCTGCTTTCTAAAGAGGATTAGGAGGCCAGGAGAGGGACTTTGTCGTGCCCACCACTTCCTCGCGTTGCCACCACGAGTATGGTTCATTTGCAAACAGAGTGACAAATCTAAGTGTGTGTATCATCAGGATACCCTATAATTAGAGCTGGTCTCTTTTTTTTTTGCTTCTGGAAAGGTTTTTGCTGTCTGGCTCAGATGGAAGCAATCCCAGTTTGTTTTTGTTGCTCTTGAATTAGAGCACGGCTGCTCTTTCCAGGATTTCCCAGGCAAAAATATGCGCATGGGGACCTGCCCGACGTGCACGGGGGTTCCTCTAGGACATGTCGAGCCCAGCGCACGTGCACTTCACACGCAGCCTGTGCACGCTCGACATCTTTAATGGTTTTGGGTGTGTTTGGCGCTCTGCGGCTCCGCAGGGCGCACGGCGGGGCTGCCCGTGTGCGAGGGATGGCTCCCCGGTGCTCCCAGCTGCGAGGCAGACACTGAGCCCAGTGTGGGAAGAGGGGCTTTGTGTGGGAAAGCAGCAAAAGCAAAGTGTGCAAGGCTGAGCAGAGACTTCAGGCTGGACACAAGTGCAGTTTTGCTGCTCGGTCCTGCCTAAAGCAGAGAGGGGTGAGCACAGGGTGTCTGTCCTCCCGGCAGAGCAGGTTGCCTGGCACCAGGGCTGGCGCCATGGGAAGGGCTCAGAAAGACTTTGGTGAGAATCAGGAGGAGGTTCCCAAGCTGGGGATGGGGTGGCAGTGCCGTTGTCGCACTAGCCTGACCATGGTGCATGTGTTTTGGGGGGATCTTCTCCACACCCCCACCCCACATGGGGTTTCTGTGGAAACCAGAGCCGTGATTCCCTGCACGCCGATGTGCTGGAAGGCCAAAAGCAAATGTGGCGGGAGGGAGGAAAGTGTCCTCCCCGGGGACCTTCATCCGTGAGCGCGGAGGAGAGGAGGGAGGAGGACGTGTCGGTACCTGAGCTCCCTGTGGGATAGACGGACAGACATGGGGGGGGCTCCTGGGAGCAGCAGCCACGCGTGGGGTGTCCAGCACAGTGTGTGCTTCTGCCGGGGAGGGGCTGCTGAGCCCAACATGAGCTTCACAGAATCCCAGAATGTCAGGGGTTGAAGGGCCCTGGAAATCTCATCCAGTGCAATCCCCCCATGGAGCAGGAACACCCAGATGAGGTTACACAGGAAGGTGTCCAGGCGGGTTGGAATGTCTGCAGAGAAGGAGACTCCACAACCCCCTGGGCAGCCTGGGCCAGGCTCTGCCACCCTCACCGGGAACAAGTTTCTTCTCAAGTTTAAGTGGAACCTCCTGTGTTCCAGTTTGCACCCATTGCCCCTTGTCCTGTCACTGGTTGTCACCCAGAAGAGCCTGGCTCCATCCTCCTGACACTCCCCCTTTCCATCTTGATCCCCAGGAATGAGTCCCCCCTCAGTGTCCTCTTGTCCAGCTCCAGAGCCCCAGCTCCCTCAGCCTTTCCTCACCCGGGAGATGCTCCACTCCCTGCAGCATCTTGGTGGCTGCGCTGGACTCTCTCCAGCAGTTCCCTGTCCTGCTGGAACTGAGGGGCCACAACTGGACACAATATTCCAGGTGTGGTCTCCCTAGGGCAGAGCAGAGGGGCAGGAGAACCTCTCTGACCTACTGACCACCCCCTTCTAACCCACCCCAGGTCCCATTGGCTTCCTGGCCACAAGGGCCCAGTGCTGGCTCATGGTCACCCTGCTGTCCACCAGGACCCCCAGGTCCCTTTCCCCTACACTGCTCTCTAATAGGTCATTCCCCAACTTACACTGGAACCTGGGGTTGTTCTGCCCAGGTGCACGAATGTGCCATCATGACAGAGCTCCACAGCAGCCCAGCTAGCTTGCTAATAGGCAGGATCAATTAATTAGCTGAGAAGGAGCTGCAGGAATAGCACTCTTGGCATTTGGTCTGTAGGCTCTGCCTATGTGCACCACTGCTGTGTGCATCACCCCTGTGTCCATCACCCCTGTGTCCATCATCCCTGTGTGCATCATCCCTGTGTCCATCACCCCTGTGTGCACCACCCCTGTGTCCATCACCCCTGTGTCCATCACCCCTGTGTCCATCATCCCTGTGTCCATCACCCCTGTGTGCATCACCCCTGTGTGCATCACCCCTGTGTCCATCACCCCTGTGTGCCCCACCCCTGTGTCCATCACCCCTGTGTGCATCACCCCTGTGTGCATCACCCCTGTGTGCATCACCCATGTGAATCGCGGCTTCCCTGGCGATGCACGGGGTTGCAGGTACCACTTTGGGAGGGTGATGAGGGCCGATGGGCACAGGAACGAGACACCGTCCAGGGTGGAGGTGACACCCTGGGCAGGGCCATGCGCAGCCAGGCCGAGCAGAGGGTGGGATGCTTCAGACAGCTGCCGAGTCCTGACACTGGCACATCGGGCTCCGGTCTGGTGTGATTTACGAGGCTCACGGTGGTCCCAGCTGACATGCTGGGCCCTCCCTGACGTGCAGGTGTGCCCGTTGTGCCCGGTGGGTGTGTGGCATTGCCCTGGCCCCTTTGCATCCACACCCTTGGGCTGACGTCCCCGAGTCCCCACTGTCGCTTGCCGCCTTCGAACCCGCGGGCCGGGTTGCGACTGCAGCAGCGATGAGTGCTGGAGCTGCTAGCAGACTGGAAATGTCTTTTGTCAAAGCTTGAGATGCCTCCAACCTCCTTTAAT
The DNA here is from genome assembly GCF_964273445.1 of Streptopelia decaocto. Lineage (NCBI taxonomy): Eukaryota > Metazoa > Chordata > Aves > Columbiformes > Columbidae > Streptopelia > Streptopelia decaocto. Next base: position 779,609 of record NC_138675.1, on the reverse strand, counting down.
TAAAGACAATTACTGCTTTCAGCCCCTCTTCACAGCTCAGCTGGGTTGTTTGCAAACACACAGCTGCGGGAGTCTTTGTGCCCCTCTCCGCGTCCCGCTTCCCTGGAGACGCACAGAGGTTTCTTTATTACCCGCGTTATGGCTGGTGAGCAGCTGGGGGAGCAGGGCCGTCCCGGGGTGCTGTGGGGTGCAGCGCTGGCCCTGCAGGGCAGCGGGAGCCCCCCAGCCTGCTCGTGTCCAGCCTTTCCCGCACCCCTCAGCCTGCTGAGCCAGCGCACCGAGAGCGGCGTTTGCCGGAGGCGTGAAGGGAAACGGAGCGGACGGTAATGGAGGCGTTTGGGCTGCGGAGGAGGCGGCTCTTGCCCTGGCTGCGGGTCAGGACGGCGCAGACTGGGCTGTGAGCTCTGCATGTGCCCGTCGAAATGACGCTCTGCCGCGCCATAGCCGTGACTTTGCACGCCCGTGTGAAGGCGCATCAAGGTGACCAAGCGGTTGTTAAAAATCAGGTTTTTTCCATTATATAAATGCAAGTGTATTTATTATAAAATCTACACAGGCTTCAGCTTGGCCAGCAGCTATGAAAGCAAGAGGCAAGCTTTGAATTTGATTGCTTCGGTTCTTTTCCTCAAGGAGTTGAAGGAGCGGAATGAAGAAAGCAGTTAAGTTTGGAAATTTTTAACACTGTTCTGTAGGTTTGTTTGTTTAATTATTTTATCGTACATCAGAAATAACAGAAAATATACGTCTATAACTGTTCTTCTTTAGGAGACTCATCTCTACCTACTTTGCTCTCAGTTTTTCATGGCTGAATGTCCCCTGGTCCCCTGTGCCCGTCCCGTCCCCGTCCCCAACAGAGCGGGAGCTGCTTGGGTTGGACACACAGGGAATATTTTCTGCCTTAAGTGAGGTTTTTCTGAACTCCAGCCATGGCATTAGGTGGTTAATTTTTGCCCCTCTCCAGGGTTATCATGGGATATCCTGTTCAGGCATCCAGAGCCCAGTATACAGCCAGAATTTCTTGCATTTAAAGGAAAAAACCCACAAAACATACAAACGCAAAGAGAAAAAGTGGTTTTTAAATTGTTAAGCTTTTAAACTGTTAATCTTTGCCTCACTGCGGGAGCCCAACCAAGCGGGCCAAATCTCTGCTTTCTTGACCAAACCGTGCTCAGAAAAAGAATCCGAAACCTCCTGTAACCAATAACCCGCCTTTCTGTGCTTGAATAACTCGGAGGCAGCCAAATGGAGCTTAACCAAACTTTCCGAAACAGTCAGGGCTGGTGCGAGAACAAGCGGCATCCACTGCAGCCCTCTTGGGACGCTGTTTCCAAAAATACGAGCCCCGTCGCGGCGGCAGCACGTGGAGCGTCTCGCGGGCCCGGCTCTCGCCCGGCCCGGCCTCGCTCTGCGGCGCCGCGTCCAACCGCGGCCGCGGTGGCCAAGGCCGTGGCTCTGGGTTTGCAGGTGCTAATGGCCTCCTCGGGGAGCAGCGGCGCGGGAGAGGCCGGCGGGGCCGGCACCGCCTGCCTTGGAGGCGTTGGGCTGGTAAATCTGCCGCGGCGGCCTGGACGGTAAGTGCTCAGCCTGCGGGCTCAGGGGAGCCAAGATCCTTTTTGAGCTACTAACAGCCTGACACTGCTCTGTCTTCTCAAATTCATTTTGCAGCTCTGATTCCCTGAGGAATTCCCTGGGCTGAGCATGAAGGGAAACATACCCCTCAAAAGCTCTTTCCCCTCCAACAGCCTCTCTGTGCACATCTTTGATCTGGTTTGGGGTGGTTTCTTATTCCACACAAGGTTCCTGGAGGCCAGCAGAAGGGTTGGAGCAGCCTCCTAGAACAGGTTTAAATGCGCCGTGCTTTGGATTTAGCACGGGCGGCAGATGGGCCGGGCTGGACACACAGAGAGCCTGGTGCTGCGGCTGTGGGTGCTGGGGCTCTGGGGACACGGTCTGTGGTCCTTAGTGCAACATCGTGGGGTGCTGGGGCTCTGGGGACACGGTCCGTGGTCCTTAGTGCAACATCGTCAGATGCTGGGGACACGGTCTGTGGTCCTTAGTGCAACATCATGGGATGCTGGGGACACGGTCCGTGGTCCTTAGTGCAACATCATGGGATGCTGGGGACACAGTCTGTGGTCCTTAGTGCAACATCATGGGATGCTGGGGCTCTGGGGACATGGTCTGTGGTCCTTAGTGCAACATCATGGGATGCTGGGGCTCTGGGGACACGGTCCGTGGTCCTTAGTGCAACATCATGGGATGCTGGGGCTCTGGGGACACGGTCCGTGGTCCTAAGTGCAACATCATGGGATGCTGGGGACACAGTCTGTGGTCCTTAGTGCAACATCATGGGATGCTGGGGACACAGTCCGTGGTCCTTAGTGCAACATCATGGGATGCTGGGGCTCTGGGGACACAGTCTGTGGTTCTTAGTGCAACATCATGGGATGCTGGGGACACAGTCCGTGGTCCTTAGTGCAACATCATGGGATGCTGGGGCTCTGGGGACACGGTCTGTGGTCCTTAGTGGAACATCATGGGGTGCTGGGGACACGGTCTGTGGTCCTTAGTGCAACATCACGACATGCTGGAGCTCTGGGGACACGGTCCATGGTCCTTAGTGCAACATCATGGGATGCTGGGGACATTGTCTGTGGTCCTTAGTGCAACATCACGGGATGCTGGGGACACGGTCTGTGGTCCTTAGTGCAATATCGTGGGATGCTGGGGCTCTGGGGACAGGGTCCGTGGTCCTTAGTGCAACATCATGGGATGCTGGGGACACGGTCCGTGGTCCTTAGTGCAACATCATGGGATGCTGGGGACACGGTCCGTGGTCCTTAGTGCAACATCATGGGATGCTGGGGACACGGTCTGTGTTCCTTAGTGGAACATCATGGGATGCTGGGGACACGGTCCATGGTCCTTAGTGCAACATCCTGGGATGCTGGGGACATGGTCTGTGGTCCTAAGTGCAACATCATGGGATGCTGGGGACACGGTCCGTGGTCCTTAGTGCAACATCGTGGGATGCTGGGGCTCTGGGGACATGGTTCACGGCCCTTAGTGCGACATTGTGCTGAAGGTCCTGCTGCTGTCATGGGAATCAGTGACCGTCCTCAGCCCATCGACCAGGGCGCTCTGCTCACACACAGCTCAGGAGAACAAGGTTCCTTCGTTTGGTGGCCCCTCCGCTTTCTGCTCCAGCTGCTGTGTTATTACCTTGGCTCACCTTGGCTGGGTCTTTGGGGCCGGAGCAAGAAATGGGCACCCTCCAGGTGATGTCCCCTGGGAAAGAGCTGCAGCTCTTGGGTGCTGACCAGTGGGTCCAGGCAGACCCAGAAACACATCCAGGAGATGTCAGAGGGTTCCCCACGTGTTGAGCACGACTGCGTGTGTGATTGTAAAAATGACCTTTCCAGAAAAAGAAACGTGGTTTGCGAATGTCTGTTCTGTTCTGACAGTGGCAGAAAGGAGGGATGGACGGGGTCGGATTCCTCCTGTTTTCTGGTTTGCTGTTCATATTTTCAGTGCCCACAGTGCCTTGTGGCAGTAAGTTATGCAATTTAATTATGCGCCGTATTAAAAAATATGTCCTTGCGTCCTGTAAGAAATTGCAAGCAATCTATTCCCATTCGTGTCTCCTATAATCCTGATGGCTTTATATACCTCCCTGAGTGGTCTCTTTTCAAATGGATGGTCCTGAGTTGATTGACTCTCCATATGGAAGCTGCTCTGTATCCCTAATCATTTCTATCATCTGCCTCCTGACCTTGTCTAAGGGTCTAAGGGTGCAAACACAGCTCAGAACGTGGCTCCATGCAGTAGCTTAATAACGTTCCTGTTTTGCACTGGGTTTCTTTCTTAATAATTCCTTACATTTTCTCATTTTTTTTGATGATGGATGAGCTTTGAACCGATGTTTTCAGAGAATTATCTCTAGTGCTGCCGAGATCTCCTCCCTGCATGTTAATAGCTAATTTAGTGCCCATCATTGTGTTTGTATAATTAGGGCTCTTTTCCCCCAAGTGCATTAGTTTCCTTTTGTCACCACTGAATTTCATTTACCGTGTTATTGCCCAGTCACTCACCACCCTGAGATCTTGCTGTCACTCTTTGTGAGTGGCTTTAGCTCCACTAAACCCGGCTAATTTGGGGACGTCAGGAGACTTCACCGTGTCACTCGTCACCCCCCGCTCCAGCCTGCAGGTGGGTGCTCAGCGTGGCTCCTTGTTCCGGCACCACGATGATCGATGATCGGCATCCTCAGCATCTTCAGGAATATGTGCGTTCGCAGGGATGTTATTCATGCGTTACGCAGCGATGGGTCACCCTTGGTGCGCCAGAGCTCTGCATGTCGCTGGATGTGTCACATTGCTGGGGTTTTCTGTCTGCGTGGGGTTTTTGTGGACGTGTTGAGCTCTGTTCCAGATCTCAGTGTGGTTTCTTCAAGCACTGTTAGTCTGGCAGAGCCGCTTTGTCTCTTGTCTCAGGACACTTTTCCCCAGTGTCCGGGCAGGATGGCATCCTGGAGGGATGCAGCTCTGACTGGGTACCCAGCCCTTGCGTTTGGCACAAGGAGATTTCAGTGAGGTGGGGGGAACCCAGTGAAGAAGAACACAAGAAGGGATCTAAGCGCAGCTACGGGATGGAGCCAAGCCCCCATCACTGCTGCCAGATCGTGTAGGAAGGGACAGAAGCCACAAGCTGCAGCTTGAGAAGCTCAGGATGGGCTTTGGAGAAGCTGAGACAGTTCCCGAGAGATGTCGAGCGTCGCTGTCCTCAGGGATTTCCAAGGCTTGGCCGCACGCAGCCGCAGCTGCCCTGGTTTAGGGCTGGGCTCAGTCCTTGGGCTGGGCTGGACTCAGCCGTTCTGTGAGCCGGGGTCTGGCCTGGACACCCCAGAGGTCTCTTCCCACCAGACCTGCTGGGATGCCATGAAAATCATGCGCCAGGACCATGGATCCAGCTTGACCTGAGTGCCACGTCTGCACTGGAGAAGGGCGGAGAAGCCGTGGTTCGGTGCTAAAACCAGCTTGGGGTCTAATTATTTTCCTCAGGTGGTAAGTGTGGCATGGGGTGACAGGAGGCCCCACCGCTCAGAGCCAAACCTGCATGGAGCAGGGACTGAAAATCCCTGCTGGGAAAGCCTGTGAGAGCACGAGCGGTAGTGAGGAGGTCTGGGAAGCTGCGCCGAGCCACATCTCATACAAAGACGTTAAATGCAAAATTTGGCTGTTCTGTAGGCCTGAGGTCACAAAAATGACTCCACATGAGCAGACCTGAGCAAGAGGGTGAGGACAGCAGCATGGGGACACCCAGCTCTGCCGGCTGTGACGGCCGCCCCGCGCTCCAGGGTTCAGGAGGGATGTGAGAAATAAACGTGGAGGGTGCTGCAGAGAAACACAACGTGGGCCCAAGAGCCATGGAAAATGCCCTTCCACGAGGGACTGGAAGAGCTCAATATGCTTAGCTTCTCAAAAGAAGATTAAGAGGTGAGATGATTACCCAGAGGAGACACCAGCCTCTAAAGGGCTTTTTAATCTGGCAAAGAAAGGGATAACAAGAAGTGGTAGGGTTAAATTGAAGCTAGACAAATTAAAAAAATGAGGCATGTGTTTCTAAGTGATTAACCACTAGAGCAAGCTAATGAGAAAAGAGGGACTTCCCCACACTTCGCAGTGTGTAAAGCAAGATGGTTCGTTTCTGAGCATTGGGCTTTAGCCGAGGACCAGCCACGGGGATCAGTGATACAGTGTGGGACCCCGGGGTCCAGAGCCCTGGAATCTGTGCGGGGTTGGTGAGGGACCAGGCAGCCCGGGAGGCTGAGAACACCCAGCAGTGCTGGTGAGGGTGGTGGCAGCGTCACCTCGGCGGCCGGACCCTGATCCCACTGTCAGCACGCACCAAGGGGACTGTCCTGCAGGCACTGCCAACATCCCCCGCCCCGAGCCCCCGTCCTGTGCTGCCACTGTGGGCACTGACTGCCCAGCTGGGGATACTGGTGGAGGATGATGGAGGCATTCAAAGATGGTGCAATGACCGAGTGCAGCAGCTTGGCAGGCAGCGGTTCCTGCCTCCAGTGTCCGCGGAAAGGGGCTGCCCTTCCCCGGCTCCCGCGCTGCAGAAGGGCCTGAAGGACAGCAAGTGGCCAGCGCAGCATCCCTTGGATGTGCCCTCTGCAATGAGACGAGCCCACAGCATCCCCTGGAGCACCCTGAGACACCCCTCGCTGCCCCCACCGATCCCACTGCTGCATCTCGCTCCCTCCCGGGACCTGACACCAGCCGACCCTGCCCTGTGCCCCCAGAACGATTTTCTGTGTCCTGCAGGTTCAGTGTCCTGCACCAGGGACTTTGTGATGAATCTGGCTGATCGCCTCCCATGTGAGCTGGGGGCAGAGGCCAAAGGCTCCCACCGAGTCCCAGGTGCATCCTTGCACACCTTGCACACCTTGCTCGCCTTGCACAGAATCCCAGAATCCCAGAATGTCAGGGGTTGAAGGGCCCTGGAAAGCTCATCCAGTGCAATCCCCCCATGGAGCAGGAACACCCAGATGAGGTTACACAGGAAGGTGTCCAGGCGGGTTGGAATGTCTGCACAGAAGGAGACTCCACAACCCCCCTGGGCAGCCTGGGCCAGGCTCTGCCACCCTCACCGGGAACAAGTTTCTTCTCATATTTAAGTGGAACCTCCTGTGTTCCAGTTTGCACCCATTGCCCCTTGTCCTGTCACTGGTTGTCACCAGAAGAGCCTGGCTCCATCCTCCTGACACTCCCCCTTTCCATCTTGATCCCCAGGAATGAGTCCCCCCTCAGTCTCCTCTTGTCCAGCTCCAGAGCCCCAGCTCCCTCAGCCTTTCCTCACACCGGAGATGCTCCACTCCCTTCAGCATCTTCGTTGCCCTTGCTCACCTTGCTCACCTTGCTCACCGTGTTGCTGCAGCAGCAGCAGCAGCTCACCCTCCTCGCCGGGAGCTCCAGCACCAGGCAGGTCAGAGAGCTTTGCTCTGCTGGGGGGGAGAGCAGCTCGTTTGGGCTGATTTGCTTTCATTAACTAGATGAGTTGCTTTCATCTGCAGAAAGTGAGAGGCCGTGGGTTCCGCTTGGGAGTGCCGCAGAGGGGTGTCGGTGGGGAGGGCAGGCTGGGGGGTCTGTGCTGTGTGCCCTTTGCACAGACACATTTACCTCCTCCCACCCCTTCTCCACTGCTTTTCTCTGCACGGATGGATGACGCTGTTCCCGTGCTGTCCCCTCAGCGATTGCCCCCATGCGGGTGCCCGTGACCTTGTGTGCACCCTTAGCCTAAACGTGTTTGCACACACACACGGCCACCCTCAGCTTTTTTGCATCAGACAAAGAAATATTGCAGCAAATGGTCAGAATCCCTTCATCACTGGGTCAATTACGCATTTTCTTGCCTGGCTGCGTTTGTCCAGCTCCAGCAAACGGGTCATGGTCACCAGGGTGATGGTGTGTATTGCACAGCATCGCCTGTGCATGTACACACAGCTCCTGTGCATGCACACACAGCTCCTGTGCATGTACACACAGCTCCTGTGCATGTACACACAGCGCCTGTGCATGTACACACAGCTCCTGTGCATGTACACACAGCGCCTGTGCATGTACACACAGCTCCTGTGCGTGCACACACAGCTCCTGTGCATGTACACACAGCTCCTGTGCATGCACACACAGCTCCTGTGCATGTACACACAGCTCCTGTGCATGTACACACAGCTCCTGTGCGTGCACACACAGCTCCTGTGCATGCACACACAGCTCCTGTGCATGTACACACAGCGCCTGTGCATGCACACACAGCTCCTGTGCATGTACACACAGCGCCTGTGCATGTACACACAGCTCCTGTGCATGCACACACAGCTCCTGTGCATGTACACACAGCTCCTGTGCATGCGCACACAGCTCCTGTGCATGCACACACAGCTCCTGTGCGTGTACACACAGCGCCTGTGCATGCACACACAGCTCCTGTGCATGTACACACAGCTCCTGTGCATGTACACACAGCTCCTGTACATGTACACACAGCTCCTGTACATGTACACACAGCTCCTGTGCATGCACACACAGCGCCTGTGCATGCACACACAGCTCCTGTGCATGCACACACGCCAGGAACGGTGGTTTCTGTGCTCCAGCTCTGTCCTCGACTGGAGGCAGCTGTTGTCTTCACCGTGATACAAAACACTGATGGAGCAAGCGTGCCCATCTTGATAAAGGCTCCTCCCTGCATGTCTCCAACTGCAATTAGAAATAGTCTCTCCTGTATGCGTTTTGCCATTTGAGCTCCACTGGGTGAAGGGGGGAGAGCGCTTGCCCAGGGACACAAGTCGGGGACAAAGTTGGGATGCAAAAGTCAAAGTCCCAGCTCAGAGCTGCGGCCGCTCCACCTGCCGCCCCCGCTCTGCATCAGGGCTTTTTATTCCTTGGTGCGCTCCAGCTTTTTAGCCCAAGGAGAAAAGGATCATGCAAATGATTTGCCCCGAGGGGTTTCTGGAAGCTGTTTAAGCCAGCAAATGCTGCCTTCTCCCCAGCTGTGCCATGCAACTCAGTATGCTCATGAATTCCCCCTCCCCTAAGTGCAGGAAGGGGCTGACAGATGTTAACACACGATCAGTGTCTCGGGAGAGAGAAATTAAAGCCACACTGGACCCTTCGAAGACACACATTAGTGTCAGAAATTTCTAATCAATCAGCTCAGGGCCTCCTGGGGTCAGAAGCCTCTTTGAAACTCAAATGGGGAATGGCTCCTAATGGGTTTTATTTTGATTGCTATAAATTGATTAGCGTTAAGATAAACAAGTTTTGTTTCCTTCTGAAAGTTCTAAATACGCTCTGGGGGAGGAGAAGCAGTGCAGTCTGATTGCTTCCCATTAGGGTGTCCTCGCTGAACTCCCACCCAGCCCCAGTTTGCACCAGGCACGAGACACCTTGTTATCTCCGAGCGGGCTGAAGGATTTGAGTGCATCATACAAAGAGGCTTTTGCAGTGCGGGAGCAGGATGAGGGTCAGGGGAGAAGGTGTGAGCGTCCTTGCTGGTTTTACAGGGCGGGATGTGCAAATGCGTCTCGGCCCTGGAGGGGACCAGTGCGGGCTTGTGTGGTTGGAAATGTGGCCGTGTTTGAGGAGCATACCTGGGCTTTCTGGGCCGGTTCAGCCTAGCAGCTGTGAGGCGTTTGGGAGATGCTCGCTGCAGGAGCGTTTGCTCTGGTGACAGCTCAGCAGGACTGTTGGGTCCCAGGGCCTCGCTGGGTGTGTGGGGCAGGCGGGTCCTGTGTTTGCAGGTGAGGTGTGAGCTGGAGCTGGTGTTGTCTGAGGGTGCAGGGGGGCCCGTGCGTGGGATCAGCAGCTCGGGCCATGGTCCCAAATGGGATCAGCCTAAGAGCCACAATGGGGGCTCACTGCACCCTGTCTGTGCTCCCTACGGTTTGTCTTGACTCTATACAGTCCATCGAAAGCATTTGGCACCGTCTCCCACAGCATCCTCACAGCTAAGCTGAGAAAGTGTGCTCTGGACAATCAGGTAGTGAGGTGACTGTGAACTGGCTGAAGGGAAGAAGCCAGAGAGTCGTGGTCAATGGGGCAGAGTCCAGCTGAGGCCTGTATCCAGTGCAGTGCCTCAGGGGGCAGTGCTGGGACCGGTGTTATTCAATATGTTCATCAATGATTTGGGTGAGGGAACAGAGTGACTGTCAGCAAGTTTGCTGGTGACACCAAGCTGGGAGGAGTGGGTGACACTGGAAGCTGTGCTGCCATCAGAGACCTGGACAGGCTGGAGAGTTTGGCGGGGAAAAATGTAATGAAATAGAACAAGGGCAAGTGTAGAGTCTTGAATCTGGGCAGGAACAACCCCAGGTTCCAGTGTAAGTTGGGGAATGACCTATTAGAGAGCAGGGTAGGGGAAAGGGACCTGGGGGTCCTGGGGACAGCAGGGTGACCATGAGCCAGCACTGGGCCCTTGTGGCCAGGAAGCCAATGGTACCTGGGGTGGGTTAGAAGGGGGTGGTCAGTAGGTCAGAGAGGTTCTCCTGCCCCTCTGCTCTGCCCTGGGGAGACCACACCTGGAATCTTGTGTCCAGCTGTGGCCCCTCAGTTCCAGCAGGACAGGGAACTGCTGGAGAGAGTCCAGCGCAGCCACCAAGATGCTGCAGGGAGTGGAGCATCTCCCGTGTGAGGAAAGGCTGAGGGAGCTGGGGCTCTGGAGCTGGACAAGAGGAGACTGAGGGGGGACTCATTCCTGGGGATCAATATGGAAAGGGGGAGTGTCAGGAGGATGGAGCCAGGCTCTTCTGGTGACAACCAGTGACAGGACAAGGGGCAATGGGTGCAAACTGGAACACAGGAGGTTCCACTGAAATGTGAGAAGAAACTTGTTGGGGGTGAGGGTGGCAGAGCCTGGCCCAGGCTGCCCAGGGGGGTTGTGGAGTCTCCTTCTGTGCAGACATTCCAACCCGCCTGGACACCTTCCTGTGTAACCTCATCTGGGTGTTCCTGCTCCATGGGGGGATTGCACTGGATGAGCTTTCCAGGTCCCTCCCAACCCCTGACATTCTGGGATTCGGTGATCTGTGTGCTCCCTACAGCCAGATGTGTGGTGCTCATGCCTTTGTGTGTTCCCTCAGCCCTGTGTGTCCTTCTACAGCCTGGTGTGTTCTCCCTGCACCCCTATGTGCTCCCCACAGCCTACATGTCCTCCCACCCTTGTGTCATGTGTGCAGCCCCACATGTGATCTGTACAACCCATGTGTGCTCCCTCCAGCTCTGTGTATGTTCCTGACAGCCCCGTGTGCTTCCTATAGCTGGTGTATGCTCCCCGCAACCTGTGTCTACTCCCTGCAGTCCGTGTGTTCTCCCTACAGCCCCTGAGTGAGCTCCCTACAGCCTGTGTGGAGCCCTACAGCCCACAGGTGTGTCCTACAGCCCGTTTGTTTACCCTGTACCCTTGTGTGTGCTCCTTACAGCCCATACGTGCTCCTCACAGCCCTGTGTGTGCTCCCTGTGGCTCTGTGTGTGGGTTATACAGCTGGTGAGTGCTCCCTACAACCACCCCTGTGCACCTACAGCCACTGCGTGTTCCCTACACCCTGTGTGTGTGTGTTCCCTACACCCTGTGTGTGTTCCCTACACCCTGTGTGTGTGTTCCCTACACCCTGTGTGTGTTCCTTACACCCTGTGTGTGTGTGTTCCCTACACCCTGTGTGTGTTCCCTACACCCTGTGTGTGTGTGTTCCCTACACCCTGTGTGTGTTCCCTACACCCTGTGTGTGTGTTCCCTACACCCTGTGTTTCCTACAACCTGTGTGTGTGTGTTCCCTACACCCTGTGTGTGTTCCCTACACCCTGTGTGTGTGTGTTCACTACACCCCGTGTGTGTTCCCTACAACCTGCGTGTGCTCCGTATACCCAGTCATTCCCCAGTGTCTGCTCATACAGCCTTGTGTGTGGTTTGTACAGCCGCAAGTACCCTCCCTACACCATGTGTGTGGTTCGTATACCTGGTGTGTGCTCCCTACAGCCCTTTGTGTTCATTCTGCAGCCCCCTGTGTAGTCCCTACAGCTGGTGCGTGTTCCCTACAACCATGTGTTCTCCCTACAGGCTGGGTGAGCACCCTACACCCCATTTTTCTCCATACTTTTTGTTCGTCCTCCTTACAGCCCTGTGCGTGCTCCCAACAGCCAGCATGTTATCAGCACAGCCTGTGTGCGCTCTCTGCAACCTTTGTTCGTGCTGCACATGGCTCTGCTTGTGCTCCATGTAACCTGCTGGCTTCCACCATCCATGAGTTTCTCCCAACAGCCCATGAGTTTCTCCCAACAGCCGCTGTGCGTGTTCCCTACAGCCTGTGTTGCTCACTGCAGCACTGTGTAATGCCTACAGCCCACGTGTGGTCCGCACAGCTGGTGCTGCTCCCTACAGCCCCCATCAGCTCCTGTAGCCCGTCTGTGGTCCTTGCAGCCCTGTGTTTGCTCCCTGCAGCCCCGTGTTTGCTCCCTGCATCTCACTCGTGCTCCCTGCAGCCCGTGTCTGTCCACGGCCCGTGTGCCTCCTGCAGTCACTGTGCGCTCCCTGCACACCCGTGTGTGCTCTCGTCCTCCCGAGGAACAGCTGTTTCTTTTCCTTGCCTTTCCCAGACTGGGCAGGACAGACGTTCTTGTGGTGATGGGAAGTCACACCAAGGAGCTTGGTGGGTTTCCTTTCTTTTGCTTTTGTCACTCTAGAGTTCTCCATCCTTCCTTTTGGTGTCCCAGCTATGGGCATGATGCTGGGGAAGCACCATTCTGGCACCTTTTCAGGGCCAAGAGGGAAACAAGGATGGTCCTGCGTGTCCCCCAGCACGTTATGGATGTGGGAGAGAGCGGGTGCTACTTCTAGGGAGTTCTGGGGGTGGGTCCTGGGCAACACTCAACTTTCTGAGCGTTCTGCCCAGTAATGAGGGACATGGCAGATGTTCACAGGTGCTGTTCATGATGGCATGGTAGCACTGCTGGGTGGTGATGGGGCCCTTCTGGCTGTCGGTGGCTGTAGTGGTTCAGGATGGTGGCAGGATTTTGCTGCCCGGTGGTGGCCTTGTCTCAGTGTTGATGAAGGTCTCAGTGTTGGTGGTGGTGAGGATGGTGTTGCTGTTGGTGCGATGGTGTCTCCGCGGGGGTGGTGGGAGGCCGGGTGTGCCCTCGGAGGAGACGGCCGCGTGGTGCTGTGTGCTCTGCTGTGCATGAAGGCAGGAGACAGGCACTTCATATTTCTGTACTGAACAGGGAGCTGACATTAATGAACAGCTAATTAACATCGCAGGGCTTGATGGTTGCAGTGTCAGCGTCCCTAATTAGTCTCACACTAATCTGCTTTAATTAACTGTCCCTGTCATGGTTTTAATTTAATTTTCAGCTCTAGACCAGAGATAGCATCCTGTGAGCATCTGGGTTCCAGTACCACGGCACTGTCTGTACTGGGGCGAACTGGTGGGGCGGTGGTGGCCAGCCGGGCATCCTGGCACGGGGGAGAAGCGCGGCTGCCCTGCACCATCCACTGTGCTTTCTCCAGGACGAGTAACCATTGCTGCACGACCCCAGCTCTGCGGGTTCCCAGGCGTGTTGTCACATCCAACACCAGCTGTGTTGGCTGGACAGGCGGCTGCAGACAAGCCGAGGGACACGTCATTAGCTGCCCCCATGCTCTTTCACACGGCTGCTTTGCCTGCATCAGCTGTGGTTGGTGGCGCAGCGAGCTGCCACCCTTTCCCTGTTCTGGCGCAGGAGAACATGGTGTTGCCCGTGGTGTTGGTGCCTGCTCAGCTGTGCCCTTCATTGCCTGGAGCCGTCCAGGGATGCGCTGCCTTGTGTGAGGTCTCCTTGAGACAAGGACACAGGAAGCTGGTCACTGCTCCTTGCTTGGCCAATAGGTTTGGAGAGCCCTTGGTCCTCATGCTGTTGGTGCCTCTTCCTTTGGCTTCAGGCACTGCTGTACCAGGAGCTCCCGGTGCAGAGCAGCCACTGAGCACTTTCCTCCTCATTGCTTTTTTGGCACCTCCTTCCCGCAGGAGATATCCCTGTGTTAGATCAGCCAGAGACCTGTGAGCAGCGTGGGAGGAGAGCGGAGTCCACGTCCCGCTGTGGCGGTGCGAGGGATGCTGAGATCCCGTGGGGGAGATGGGCAGAGAACAACGTGGAGACACTCCTAATGATGCTTTCCCATATGAGCAGATGAAATCACAGGAACAAAAGCAGCGGGGATAAGTACCCCAGAGAGAGAGGAGGAGGAGAAGTCACCAGGCAGGAAGAGCCTTAGCAACACAGAGATGCTGTGAGTGCTTGTGTTTAGTCCCAGCAGAGCTGCTGTTTGCACAGGAGGGTCTCCCAGTCCTTGTCCTGCCAAGCAGAGCTCTGCCTTGCAAGCTGCCCACAGGCAGTCTGCGGGACCTTGCCCATGCGTTGCCTTTCTATGGAAAACCAGGCTCTGTATCCCAGAGCGGAAAGGAGCAGGAGAAAGGAGAAGACAGACCTTACATTGATGTGCATGGCAGTTTGAGTTTTGCTCACGCAGCCCTGATAATAAGGCAATTCCTTGCTAACATCCCTACGCTGCAGCATGCGGCCTGCAGGGCTGAGGGATGCGGATGTGTCGGGGTGGGAAGTTTGGGGTTTGTCCCCCGTTAGGCAGGTGTCGAGGGTTTAGATTGCGGGGTGACAATAAAACCCTGGCAGATGTATTGTTAGCCTCCTCTCCCCCCCCACTTCCCCCTTTTTGCCCCTCCCTCTCCCCCCTTCCCACTAAGGACAGGCGATCGGGAGGGAAAGAAGAACAGAGAGAAGAGAGTTGGAAAAATTAACAATGTTTTACTAATGCTACTGATAAGAATAGAGAAAATAATACAAAATATACAAAACCAATCTTGAAAGTCTCAGCAACTGCAGAGCCGGCAGCCGAAGTCCTGGACTGGACTCTGCAGCCAAGCGGAGCTGGATTCAGTCTCTCACTAGGCCTCAGTTCTCAGGGACGACTAGCAAGGTCCTCTCCTAATATCGGCCATAAGCAGAAGGGCAAAAAGGCAAAAAGGGATGAGATCCTCGTGATCTCCCACTTCTATATGAAGTATTCACGTGAATGCAATGTTATACACAGTTGGTCAGTTTCTTGGTCACTTGTTTCTCGTTGCCCCTCTCGCGAGATGTCCATCCATGCTTATCAATAAGTTTGCATTCCATTGCTAGGTTTACCAAAACATGTGTCTGGTTCTCCAGGAAAATGCAGTTAATATGAACACTTTAGCTGACAGGCAAAATTCACTGAAAGAGAAACTTATTTTTAACAAAACCAGGACAGCAGGATTGCAACAGGAGCGGGCTGGGACGTGCACCCCGCGCTCCCGCCCGGCCCTGCTTTCCCCTCCCCGCTCCTTCATCAGGCAGGGCTCAAATCTTCTCAAACAGGAGCGTCTCCCCGCGGGACCCTCTCGGGGGGCTGTGGTAATCTGTCAGAGCAAGTGGGGCCTTTAAAGTGGGAGTTCATGCTTGGCAGCGTCCCAGGTTGCTGCGCAGTGCCGGGCTTGGCTTGCCTGTCTGGATTAGTGGGGCTCTGCCATCTGTTCTGCTCCAGCCCCGGCTGGAACTGCTCCAAGCGCCTCGTGCTTTGAAGAAAACCCTTCTCCGACTGCGGTCCCTGCTCCGAACAATGCAGCTGCTTCCCACCTAGAGCAGCGTGGTTGCTTTCCCCGTCTCCTGCGCAGACAGAGGAAATCCTCGTGTCAGCCACCGCTGTGCCGTGGGCTCTGCAGCCATCTGACCTGGGGGAGATGCAGTGAGGGTCCCTGGAGAGGGACTTCTGGGACTCCTCACAGCCAAACGAGCGTGGTGCTGGGCAGTCTGTAGATTAAGAAGCCCAAATCTATCTGTATTTCTGTACGGCTGCTGAGGGACCAGGAAATCACAGAATCACAGAATTGACGGGGTTGGAAAAGACCTCAGAGATCATCGAGTCCAACCCTTGGTCCAACTCTAGTCCGTTTATTAGATCATGGCACTAAGTGCCATGTCCAATCTGAGTTTAAAAACCTCCAGGGACGGTGAGTCCACCACCTCCCTGGGCAGCCATTCCAATGCCTGACCACTCTCTCTGTAAAGAATTTCTTTCTAATCTCCAGCCTAAATTTCCCCTGGCAGAGTTGAAGCCCATGGCCCCTTGTCCTATTGCTAACTGCCTGGGAGAAAAGACCAATCCCCACCTGGCTAGAACTGCCCTTCAGGTAGTTCTAGAGAGTGATGAGGTCACCTCTAAGCCTCCTCTTCTCCAGACTAAACAAGCCCAGCTCCCTCAGCCTCTCCCCATAGGTCTTATGTTCAAATGGTTGGTTGTACAGCGCTGCCCGTGCGCAGCTCTCACGTCACCTCCAGCTCTGAGTCCCTGTGCTGGGCACTCGCTGCCTCCTTCCTCTGAGGATCTCGCTGATCTTGCTGCAGCTTCACGCCAGGTCGCCACGCTCAGCCCTTTCTCTGCAGCAACCTCGCTGCTTCTCAGCCTGTTTTCTTCAACGTGGCACATGGTGCCGAGAACCACTTCTTGAAGAATGGGACCGGGAGGATGCTCAACCCCACCAGTGCAGTATCTGATCCCACTCTGCAAAGTGACCGGTGAACCAAGGAAACCCCACAACACATAGCAGATATATCGGGTGACTTTATTTGGTGTCACTTGTCCCACTCTTTACCCCTGGCAGCGGTGCCATCATCTCGGCCAAGAGAGCTAAGCATCTCTTACCCTTTAACGCCACAGCCGCAGTGTTATCGGTGTGTCTGCTCCCCTGACGCGGTCTCACTGCGGCTGATTTCATACCCACCAGCACTCGCATCACAGTTTTCCTTGGCTGACTCTTAAACTCTTGGGTACGAGTTATCTAATCCCGCCTGGCGCTGGGAGACCATTGCTGATATTCTTCCTACTTTCAGGGGGAATGGAAAATTTTGAGGAAGTGTTGCTTATGAAACAATCCTTCTCTATGCATACATTAAATCGTTATATATCTCTTTTTGTGTCATAAAGGACAAATTTGCCCTATTTTGGGGCACACACATACCTTTCCTATGGCTTCATTTTTCTTGCATTCTTTGTTTCCATCCTGTTGTTGTTAATCTTACGGGCCCTGTTTTTTCCACTGCCCAATTTAGCTGCTCTTATCAACCAACTGCTTGTATTTTGCGCTTACTAATTTAAAGCGGCTGCTGCCAGTTCCTGACTCTTTAAGATGCATTTTTACTCCCTCAGTGTCATTTCTTGGCCAGAATTAATTTTTACAGGAAAATCTGAATTGCGTTTTCCTGGGGGCAACGACAACTTGTTTTTGAGGCAATATCTTAGTTGTTATTCATAGCGTTTTGTTAGCACTTCCTGCCCTTGGTGGCTTTGCTGGCACCTCTGGGCACCCAGAGTACCCAGCACTGGCAGCGGGACTGAGTGCGGGGGGGCAGCCCTGGCGATGCGGGAAGCTGGAGAAGACCCCTGATTTCACAGTATCACAGTATCACAGTATGTTTGGGATTGGAAGGGACCTCAAAAGATCATCTGGTCCAATCCCCCTGCTGGAGCAGGAACGCCCAGGTGAGGTCGCACAGGAACATGTCCAGGCGGGTTTTGAATGTCTCCAGAGAAGGAGACTCCACAACCCCCTGGGCAGCCTGTTCCAGGCTCTGTCACCCTCACTGAGAAGAAGTTTTTTCTCAAATTTCAGTGGAACCTCTTGTGTTCCAGCTTGATCCCATTACCCCTTGTCCTATCATTGTTTGCCACCGAGAAGAGCCTGGCTCCATCCTCATGGCACTCACCCTTTATATATTTATAAACATTAATAAGGTTCCCCCCTTAGTCTCCTCTTCTCCAAACTAAAGAGCCCCAGCTCCCTCAGCCTTTCTTCATAAGGGAGGTGCTCCACTCCCTTCAGCATCTTCGTTGCCCATTTACTGAGATTTCCTTGTCGATGCACAGAGGCAGGAACCGACTTCAACTTCTGCGCAGCCGAAACCCGTCAGCGAACTCCCCGCCTTGCGCTGGAGCAACCTCGCATTTTTTCCGTCTCAAGTTGCTCGTGATGCCTTTCCAAGGCCTCTCTGCTTTCCAGTGGGAGCACGGAAATCTGAGAGTGTGGGAGCGTGAAATCTGCTGGAAGAAAGCTTTCAGGTGTGGAAGGTGCATTTTGATGGATGCAGGCAAGACCCACCCAAATAAGGGGAGTTACGAGCTGTTGAAAACCGCCTCTTCCCCGTTCTGACGGTGCACGAGTGGCGCTGGGGTCCGGCCGTACAGCGCTGCTCCGGATGGATGTAGACAGATCATTATCTGCTGCTGCTTTTCCCCCAGCAGAGCATCCTTTCAGAGAAAGTTATCAGGGAAATGAGAGCCAGGGGACCTCGGGATCAACCTTCTCCTCCTGATGTTGATCGCCTGCCACCCTTGATGCTGTGCAAACACCGCCGCCGGGTTGAGGCATTGAGTGCAGCGGGAATGCCGACAGTGCAAATGGCCCCTGGGTATTTATTCAGCCACAAATTGCTGAAGTTGTTACGGTTGTGAAAAATAGGGAGGGTTTTTAAAAGATTTCCTAGAAAATAACGTATAGAATCCCTACTTTAGCTCTCCTTACACGCTCATCCCCGGCACATGATCTTGGCTCGGCCGTGCTGCTTTTCCTCAGTGCGGGGTGGTCAGACCTTCTGTTTGAGAACAAGAGAGAACACCCAGCACAGAGTTAATGTTTTAATTGCTCTGGTCTGAGAGCCGAGGACACTCTGAGCTCTGCCCACAGGTGTGAGGCAGCGAGGAAGGGGATGGACGGACAGAGCTGGACTGACACCCACACTGATCAATGATCAATTCCACCCCGTTAGCGCCATGCTGTGTATTTAAGGTGGGAGGGACCTTCCATTCTCTCTCTCTTTGGGGCGTTCTCACTCCTGCTCGCTCTCGGGCCCCTTGTCTCTTGAGCTGGGGGCATTTTGGTGTGGGATGTTTAGTTCAGCTTTTTACCATTTTGCAGAGGCCTCTTGGCTTTTCTGCCTTTTTCCCTCTCTTTGGGATCAGGACCAGGGTGCTGCTTCCCGGGACTGGAGAGAATCCGCGAGGAATTGCCTTGAGTGTATTTTATTTCTATTTTACATATATATATTTACTAGTAGTGTATTAGCATTTGTTATTTTATTAAACTGTTTGTCTCAATCCAAGTTTCTCCCTTCCCTTCTGATTCTCTCCCCTATTGGGGAGGGGGTGAGTGAGCAGCTATCGTGGCTGTATTGCCAGCTCAGGTTAAACCACGACAAATGGATCCCTGGATGTCCACACCAGGTCCTGGGCAGCACTGAACACAGTGGCAATGGCCGTATCACGGAGTCATCCACATTTTCCAAAAGTTCCATCAAATATGGGAACAACGAGCTCTTCTAGAGAGGTTTAGTGCGTCTTCATGGAATCACAGAATTGTAGGGATTGGAAGGGCCCTGGAAAGCTCATCCAGGTCAATCCCCCCATGGAGCAGGAACACCCAGATGAGGTTACACAGGAAGGTGTCCAGGCGGGTTGGAATGTCTGCAGAGAAGGAGACTCCACAACCCCCCTGGGCAGCCTGGGCCAGGCTCTGCCACCCTCACCCCAAACAAGTTTCTTCTCAAATTTAAGTGGAACCTCCTGTGTTCCAGTTTGCACCCATTGCCCCTTGTCCTGTCACTGGTTGTCACCAGAAGAGCCTGGCTCCATCCTCCTGACACTCCCCCTTTCCATATTGATCCCCAGGAATGAGTCCCCCCTCAGTCTCCTCTTGTCCAGCTCCAGAGCCCCAGCTCCCTCAGCCTTTCCTCACACGGGAGATGCTCCACTCCCTCCAGCATCTTGGTGGCTGCGCTGGACTCTCTCCAGCAGTTCCCTGTCCTGCTGGAGCTGAGGAGCCTTTATCTTTCTTGCTGCTCGCCTCCCTGGGGTTGGTGGCTCTCGGTGGTGGCCCATGTTCCTGCAGAAGCCATCGCGCTCCCGGCCCTCTGTGCTGTGTGCGGTGTGTGCTGCAAACACCGCGGTCACACACACGAGAGCTCGGGGGCTGCGAAGCGGGGAGGAGGCTGCTCAAGTGGCTTCATTCCCGCTGTTCCAAAACCTTGTAGCACTCACGTTGTCTTGCTTCAAAAACCTTATCCCCATTGCGAGTGCTTCCAATTACAATACTTTGCGTGTTTTATTTCATCAGCAGTGCTGAGATAGCAAGCTGACAGCTCCTAAATAATGCTGCAGACAGACAGACCGCATCGGTGCAGATGGGTGCAGGGACAGACACTGGCTGCGCCCGCTCCCAGGGAGGACACGTGGGTCGTGGTCACCCTTGGTCCCTCAACACTCCTTCTAACCTTGGTTTAAAGCCGATGTTGCCCCTGCGGGATGGACCTCGGAGCCTGTCTGTGCATCTTCCTCAGGAGCAGGGTGTTCCAAGGGAGCTTTTCGGCAGATCAGCCGCCTGGAGCCACAGTGATTTTGGTTCCTTCTTGCAGTTCCCTTTGCAAACTCAAAACCTGTTGGTTCAGAGTCCATCGCACCGTGTTGCCACGGCAGCTCGTTGCTGGGTGAGGCTGCTTCAGCTCAGGTCGCTGGGGAGTCCTTGGGGACATCCGAGGGCCAGAAGTGTGCCTGTTGTGACATGAGTGAATGGGAGGTGGCAGGGACAGATGGACAGAGCGGGAGTCGCAGGCTGTGCCGCGGTGGCAGCACCGGGGGCTCTGCCTGGGGACGGGACCGTCACTTTCAGCTGGGATCGATTTAACAAAGTCTGTGAATTTTAACAAACTAAAAAAATGAGTTGTTTTTTATTCCCTGGGCTGCTCCTACAAACAAGTGCTTGACCTTTGTGCTTCTGGTGTGAGTGGCTCTTTTTGCCTTTAGACCAGCAGCGTGTTTGCACAACCCTGTTTGCTGTGCTCGTCCACGAAGTGGGGGGCAGGCTGGGCACCCAAAAGCTTGAGGAGTGGAAGCTCTGTTGGTGATGAGCAGCTTCGGTGACCCGAATATGTGCAAGTCCGTTGGGAGAGGCATTGACTGTCCCAGAGATGTAGAACCCTGCGCCTGCCTGAGCTCTCCTTCCAATACTTTACCTCCCTCGTGATGAAGAGCATTCCCTTTGTGTCAAGCTGGCATTTCCCATGTTCTACCTCTGAGGGTCTGGCTCCACCTTCCTTACACCCCTCATTGGGTTGCTGAAGGCAGCGATAAGATCTTTCCTCCTTCTCCTTCTCCTTCTCCTTCTCCTTCTCCTTCTCCTTCTCCTTCTCCTTCTCCTTCTCCTTCTCCTTCTCCTTCTCCTTCTCCTCCTTCTCCTCCTTCTCCTCCTTCTCCTCCTTCTCCTTCTCTTCTGCAGGCTCACATCTGCCCCTCAGACTGTCCTGGCCCACCCCAGCTGTCCCGGTGACATCCCCTGGAGTCCCTTCCTTGCACTGGAGAGCCCCAAACTGGACCCAGTGCTCCACACAGGTCTCACAAGAGCCAGAGCACTTGGGAGCTCGTGTTGGAGGAAGGGTGGCTCTCCTTGGTTTCACCCTTCCCAAGTGTGTGTTCCAGCTTCAGGGCGTTTTGGTCGGTGGAGGTGGACAGCGCGGAGTTGTGACGTCCCGTCCCATGCGGTGCTGCCTGCCCGCAGCTTCTCCGCGGGCTGGAAAGGAAAGTTACCGTGCAGCTACACCCCCAGTGATTTAAACCACCATAACTAACCATTTTTAATCAGCCCTTATGCCAGCTCCACTCAGCACCTAGTGCTGACAAAGAACAATGTTGTCATCTGGAAAGCGGCTGCTGGCACTTAACCAGCTGGCGTGTTTTAAACTCGTCTAAACTGGGTGCTAAGCGGTGTTAAAATGTAGTGATTAAACATGCCCACTCCAAATTTTCCTGGCCACCTCCACCTGGAAAAGCTGCTTGTGCCCTGGAGAGGCTCCCTGGGGAGCTGCACCCCGAGGGGTTTGCAGTGTCTGCTGGAGAGGGAGGAGGAGATGGAGATGATGGAGATGGAGATGATGAGAGGAGAGGGAGAGGGAGAGGGAAAGGGAAAGGGAAGGGAAAGGGAAAGGGAAAGGGAAAGGGAAAGGGAAAGGGAAAGGGAAAGGGAAAGGGAAAGGGAAAGGGAAAGGGAAAGGGAAAGGGAAACGGAGAGGACGGGATGAGGGCCACTGGTCCTCACACTGTGGGAAATGGTGGCAGAGTGATTTGGGAATGCTGCTGTCAGCACTTCTGCACTCTGGCCAAGGGCTCTGGGTCAGCCTGGGGTGTCCTTCAGAGACCCCGTCCCAGGCTCTGCACCCCTGACCCTGAAACCTGCTCCTCCGACCTCTGGGGTGAGGGAGATGGGTCAAGACAAACGGTTCGCAGATAAAACACTTGAGCAGCCACAGATGCTCTTGGAGTCCCTGGAGGTGGAGAAACGAGGCCGCTCAGGCCTGATCCCGGCTCTGCTCGTACCTGGGGATGTGCAGACACTGGGCCCTGGTGCTCGGTCCCCGGGTCTCTGGTCTTGGTGGACGCGTGTCCATCCCCAGCAGCCCTGTGGGGCCAGGGAGTGACTCTGGATTCACACGGGGACATGGAGACCGTCCACTCAAAGGGGTCTTGCCCAGGAAAAGCGCCATTTTTATTTCATGTTTCCTTTAGGATTAAAGCTGTTCTCCTCGGGCTGGGAACACGGAATGTTTGTCAAGTTTATGAGGGCTTTTAGAGAGGCTTTTAGAGAGTACATCCTATCCCTTCTTTTATAGGGCTGAGATAAGATTATCTTTGTTTTAACACCAATTAAAGCGGGAAGGGTTTATAGGATTAGGGGTTTTCCATCAGTGCAACTTTGATGTCACCACTTGCTTGGTTTTCTTCTTTCCCTGCGTTAAAGGGTTGGGAGCCGTTCCCGTAATGGTTAACGCAGCACAGCTCTCCCAGGCAGAAGCTTTGGGAAACACTTAAACAAAGACCAAACAAAGCAACAAAATGTGAAAGTCCTAAATTCTTCTGGAGACCACTTGGAGAAAGCTGGCTTACCGTTTACACAACTCTCCTTCAGTATGTGGAGCTGCAGTGTGTACGCCTATTGCAAAAGGACATGCTGCTTCCTGAAAAGCAGTTTTAAATATATCAAAATAAAATAAATGAGGATATTGTAAAGAATCTAAAGCAAAACCAAAAAAAACCTACCCCTGCAGTCTTGCAGTCAGAGGGTGGAAAACACGTCAGTCCATCCTCTGCACCTGAAGAAAACGAGAGGCCGAACAAGGAGAACGTGACATTTGGTGTGTCTGGTGGCGTGTAACTGCACAGCAACAGCCCCATGGTGTGGCACCTCGTCTGGTACATCTGCCCCGCGCACGTGAGCGTGTCCGGGTCCGTGCCGAGCTGCCAGACACGGTGTGCGGTGGAACTGGGCAGGTGCTGCAGTGTCCTGATCGCCCCGTGAGCTGGGACCGGGGTTGCTCCCAGACCAGAAGCACCCAGTGTCCCCAGAGCGGTGGGTGACACACTGAGCGTGGTCCTGGAGCTTCGTCCTAGGGTGCTCTTGGAGTGTCTGCAGGAACGAGGAGGGACGAAGCATCTGCTGCCACCAGAGCTGTGCTCCTGACCTGTCACCTCACCTCTGGTGTTGGCTTCACCCAGGGGTGACACTGCAAGTGAGCTCTGAACCCTGCCCATGGGTTCACAGAACCCCAGAATGTCCTGAGCTGGCAGCACCCACAGGATCATGGGTTCCAGCTCCTGTCCCTGCACAGGACACCCCACAGGTCACCCCGTGTGTCTGAGGACGTTGTCCAGTCTCTTCTTGAACACCGTCAGGTTGGGGCTGTGACACCTCCCTGGGGAGCCTGTTCAGTGTCCAGCACCTCTGGGGGAAGAACCTTTTCCTCATGTCCCACTGCCCCTCCCTGGCACATCTCCTGCCGTTCCCTGGGCTCTGTCACTGTCACAGAGCAGAGCTCACCCTGCCCCTCCTGCTCCTGCTGAGGAACCTGCAGCCCATGAGCTCTGCCCTCAGGCTGCTCTGCTCCAGCTGAGCAAACCCAGGGACTGCAGCCGCTGCTCACACGGCTTCCCCTCTAAACCCTGCACCAACTTTGTGTCCCTCCTCTGGACACTCTCAGTAGCTTTATCTCCTTTTATCCCGTGTCCCCAGCCCTGCACACAGTGAATGCTGTAGATGAGGCCAGAGCAGAGCAGGACAATCCCCCTGTGCCCGGCTGGCCGTGCTGTGCTGGATGCACCAGGACACGGGTCCCTCTTGGCTCCAGGGACACTGGTGGCTCATGTTCAACTGGCCATTGACCAGAACCCCAGAGCCCTCTCTATGGAGCTGCTCTCCAGCATCTCGTCCCCCAGTCTGTTTGTGCAACCAGGTTTGCCGTGTCCCAGATGCAAAACCCAGAGCTTGCCCTTGTTAAAGTTCATGCGGTTGGTCGCCTGTGGTCTACAGCATGTGGTGAACACACAGTTCCACGTCTCCTTTGGGTAGGGAAGCCCTCTCCTCTGGGGTGTCCACTGAGCAGCTCCGGCAGAAATGGGGGATCGTGGTACTCGCTGTCTGTAACCGGAGGATGCTGCGAGCACCCCCACGCTCAGGCAGGGACGGAAAGCTCTCCGTTTCTCTTTAAGAGCCCCATGGCAGGTTGAGGAGGCTGCACCAGGCTGACCGGGCAGGTGAGGAATTCCAGGCGTTTCTCCGTGACAGCTGAGTCCCGTCCCCGTGATGGATGTGCCGCCCAGAGCAGGCCGGGGGGGCTCGCAGGTGTGTGCCCACAGGTGCGCGGTCTCACCAGATGCCTGAACTTCTGAGCAGTGCTGGCGGGGACGTGACCTTGCGAACCTGGTGGAAGCTGCAGGAGGGATTTGCCGGCAAGCCCCCGGCACAACGGCTCTCCCAGGCTGGGGCTCAGCCCTGCTGCTGCTGTGGGCACTGCAGAGAGCTGGGAGGGTCTGCGTGAGGTGCTGCCTGCCCAAGGCTGGCCCAGCAAGCAGGCTGGGGATGCTCTTGCAGAAGAGCAGGGAACGATAGATGATGGCTAAGCAGTGATGTGGTCTATCTTGATTTCAGTAAAGCATTTGACACAGCATCCTCACAGCTGAACTAAGGGAGTGCGGTCTGGATGATCAGGTAGTGAGGTGACTGTGAACTGGCTGAAGGGAAGAAGCCAGAGAGTCGTGGTCAATGGGGCAGAGTCCAGCTGAGGCCTGTATCCAGTGCAGAGCCTCAGGGGGCAGTGCTGGGGCCGGTATTATCCAATATATTCATCAATGATTTGGATGAGGGAATAGAGTGACTGTCAGCAAGTTTGCTGATGACACCAAGCTGGGAGGAGTGGCTGACACTGGAAGCTGTGCTGCCATCAGAGACCTGGACAGGCTGGAGAGTTGGGCAGGGAGAAATTTAATGAAATAGAACAAGGGCAAGTGTAGAGTCTTGAATCTGGGCAGAACAACCCCAGGTTCCAGTATAAGTTGGGGAATGACCTGTTAGAGAGCAGCGTAGGGGAAAGAGACCTGGGGGTCCTGGGGACAGCAGGGTGACCATGAGCCAGCACTGGGCCCTTGTGGCCAGGAAGCCAATGGTACCTGGGGTGGGTTAGAAGGGGGTGGTCAGTAGGTCAGAGAGGTTCTCCTGCCCCTCTGCTCTGCCCTGGGGAGACCACACCTGGAATCTTGTGTCCAGCTGTGGCCCCTCAGTTCCAGCAGGACAGGGAACTGCTGGAGAGAGTCCAGCGCAGCCACCAAGATGCTGCAGGGAGTGGAGCATCTCCCGTGTGAGGAAAGGCTGAGGGAGCTGGGGCTCTGGAGCTGGACAAGAGGACACTGAGGGGGGACTCATTCATGGGGATCAATATGGAAAGGGGGAGTGTCAGGAGGATGGAGCCAGGCTCTTCTGGTGACAACCAGTGACAGGACAAGGGGCAATGGGTGCAAACTGGAACACAGGAGGTTCCGCTGAAATATGGGAAGAAACTTGTTCCCGGTGAGGGTGGCAGAGCCTGGCCCAGGCTGCCCAGGGGGGTTGTGGAGTCTCCTTCTGTGCAGACATTCCAACCCGCCTGGACACCTTCCTGTGGAACCTCATCTGGGTGTTCCTGCTCCATGGGGGGATTGACCTGGATGAGCTTTCCAGGGCCCTTCAACCCCTGACATTCTGGGATTCGGTGACTATACCTGTCTGGCTTTGGCCCAGGCTGTGCTGCCGAGTCACTGTATGATGACCAGCATCGGTTTGTGCCGTGGTGTCCAAAGGCTGAATCCCTGGTCCGTGCAGTTCCCCTGGTCTTTGGATCTTGCTGGAGCCACGCTGAGGACAGCCTGGCTAGAAGGATGGGGACTGTTTGTCCCTTGCAGCACCTTCCAGTGTGCTCTTTTGGGGACCTCCCAAAACAGGGCATCACTCTGCCTCACCCAGTCCCCTCCAAATCTCGGTCACACCCCAGTACTAAGGTCTTGTCACAGTCCCACGCTGCCCCGGTGCTGCCCCTCTGCACCTGCCTGCGGACCGAGTGAAAGGTGTGGACTGAGTGATGGTGAGGATACGACACCACCGGCCGTGAGCTGCAGACGGGCAGGGGCAGCCTGGCAATCCTTACCGGGGCACTTCCGCGGTGCTGTGTCGCAGGAGCCCTGGGCTGAAGCTGGAAGGTGGATGAGGTGGCCTGGGGGCACCTCTGGGGAGCACCAGTGTAGGGGCCGTGGGTTTGGAGTCCCGGCAGCTCCTGTGCTGGGGGGCTGGGGAGGTGCAGCTTGCTGGTCCAGTCAACAGCATGGGGGCCTGTTTAGAGCTGCCAGCAATGGGAGGAGGCTTTTGCAGGCCTGTGCCATGCACTTCTGTTTCTGTCCTGTAGAGAATGATGGGGTTAAACAGGAACATTTGCATTGCGACTTCTTCTTCCTTCATTGACAAGTCTTTAATCCACATCACAGAAGTCAGCTGAGCTCCGCGTTCCCCTTCAGTTAATCCCATTTAACCCTGTTTTCCCTTCTTTATTTCCATCCTCTGCTCTCCGAATGCTGTCAGTGTTGGCAGTGACAGCACCTGGCAATGGGATTAATTGCTTATCTCAAGTATGAGGTAACAGTGTAGGCTGCTAATTAAATTTATCAGGAGGGAAACCGGAGGACCTGGGCAGCCCCGGGGAGGATGAGTGGAGAGAGCTGGCACCTAGAGGTCCAAGATCTTTCTCTTTCAGAGCTCCCAGCCAACTCCAAAGCCAAGTCCAAGGGGCTCGGCTGTTACCAGCTGCCTCCTGCACCGCGGTCCTGCAGGGCAGGATTGGGTCCTCCAGCTCTAACATGTCCATGCTGGAGAGGCCACGGCACAAGCGTAAGCAGACCTGCTGGCAATGGGCAGCGTTGCTCCTTTGGGCTGGCCAGCTCAGCTGACAAACACCATTGTGTGAGCACCTGGGGACATGGACAAGCGGAGAATGGGCAACTCGTGCAGGTGACACGAAGTGTTTTGTCCGTTCTGGTCCCGAGGAGGCTGCACAGCTCTGGCAAGGGGAATGCGTGTGAGCTCATGCAGCTCTGGGTGTTCTCGCTGGTCTGAGGGACCTGGTGAGGGCCCTTCGCATGCATGGCTGAAACAGAGTCAGGGCACAGGGGACAGCATGGGCAGAATATGGAAAAAGTGACAATGTCATTGCAACATGCATCTCATCTTGTAAGAAAGGCATGGCTGATGGAAGGGAAAAGGGGTAAATTCAGAAATAGCCTTCAGCATAGGACATCATAAATACCCAGATACAGCCATGAGCAGTCCACCCCAAGGAAGATCTACCACCCCTGTGTGACCTGTCCCAGGGCTGCACCGTCCTATGGAGAAGGAGCTTCTCCTAAAGTCCAGTCTGAACTTGTGGCCCTTGTCTGTCACTACGCGCTCTGGCACTCCGAGAAGTGTTCAGGTCTGTCTGCTCTGCATCATCTGGCCCCAAATAGCTGCAGCTGCCGTTAGATCCCCCGTTGCCCCAGTTAACCCACTCCTCGGATGCCCCAGGACTGGCCATCTTGGTGATCCCCTTGACTCTTCTGTTCCTCCACATCACCCTTGAACTGGGCAACCCCAAACAAGCTGTGGCAGCGTCCCCAGTGCCTGGCAGTGGTAAAAAAACCTCCTGTGACGTGCTGGCCAAGCTCCTCCTGGCACGGCCCCGGACATTGTTTTTCCTTTTTCCAATCGCTGGCACCCATTCGGTGCGGGGTCGGCGCAGGGGCAGTCCCGTGGTGTGTGGCCAAGGGCGCCAGAGGCTTGCGTGGGGTTTGTGAGGTGATGAGGATGCCGGTGGGAGCAGGGAGAGCTGGCGGGGGGGGGGCTCCCAAAATCACGGGGCAGGGCAAGCGGCGGGATGCGGCCGAGGTGAACCGCTCTGGGTACCGAGGGGAACCGCTCTGGGTACCGAGGGGAACCGCTCCGAGTACCGAGGTGAACTGCTCCGGGTACCGAGGTGAACCGCTCTGGGTACCGAGGTGAACCGCTCCGGGTACCGCGGCACCAGGATGCTGAGGATGCGGGGATGCAGAGCCAGCCTGCCTGCCCCCGCTCTGCCCCGCGGGGAGCACAGAGGCAGCTGGAAGATAAGGCGGGGATTTAAGACTCTTGGCAGATCCTCCCTGACAGAGCCAGGGCTGCCTGTTTTCCATCAGCCATTAAAAACGCCTTGCTGGAGTGGAAGGAGCCCTGCTGCCAGCAGAAACAAAGGCAGGCACGGGGAGCCGGGAGGACCCGTCCTCAGAGCCCTTAGCACAGACCGAAGGTGCCATTTTAGGAACTTTTATGGCAAGAGAGAGCTGGTTGCTATGAGCTGTTTGCAGAAGTGGCGTGGGGCGGGCTGTGAGGGCCAGGACAGTTTTAGATGCGGAGGAGCCTGTTTGGAGCCTACGCAGATCATACTGGATTAATTAAAAAGTTGGTTAGAGAGAGGCGGTGGGACGTGGGGCCAGCAAACAGGGAACCTCTCTGTGACCTTTCCTGCACGTTTGGCCAAAGGCTTTTCCTTCAGGCTGACACACGAGATGCTTTCTCCCCCGAGCTGCCCCGGGCGGGCAGCACCCCGGGGTGGGGGGGCTGGAGCTGGTGCCAGCGCCGCCTCCAGCAGCAGATGCTGGAGCCTGGGGTGCTCTTGCCCCCCACATCCCCAGCCTGGTCTTCCTGCAGCAGAGGGCAGGACGCCCCGTGGGTCCTTCTCCGTGCCGTTCCCTTCCCAAAGCAGCGTGTTCCCAGGTACAACCAGGGAATGAGTGGATGGTAAACAAGGACACCCGGTGCTGCTCAGACGTTCCGGGTCTGTTTGAGATCCACAGCCAGTGCTGTTAGCAGACCCGCTGCCGTCTCCAAGCCAGACCCAGCGAGGCAGCCATCCATGCCTGCGTGCAGCGGCGAGGCAATTAAAGGTCCATCTGTCTCTTGTGAACCCCTATTAGCATCGTCCGATTGGTGCCAGAGATGCGGGAACCCACCACGGGGGAAGCTGCAAAGCGCCCCTGCCGCAGCGATGGGGCCGGAGCCGCTGCCACGGCAACCGCCCTCCTGGAGGAGGGATGCTCTGATACAGTACAGATCTCTGTGATTGCACTGCGTCCGTTCCCTCTTCCCAAGGGGAGTTTCTCAGGATGCTCTGCCCTCATCACAGCGTGTCCCAAAGGTGCTGTCGCCCCCCGGGGCAGCGCTGGGGTGTCCTGTGTCCTCCAGCAAGCGGTGAGTCCATCCGCGCTGTGCGCGTAGAAGGGGCTTCAACCCCCTGTGAAGATTTCACTTTTGATGTGCTGTTTACTCTGGAAGCAAGAACTTGGATGGATTCCAAATTAAAAGCTGCTTTCTCACCCAGAGGAAGACCTGGAGGGAACAGAACAGTTTCAAACACAATGTTGGTTTATTTTACTTCTGGAGGTTGTCATTACTTGCGAGGAGAAGAAAAAAAAACAAAGGCCGGCTTTGCATCGAATTTCAGTGATTTTCCCGTCTTTCAGCGTGATTTCAGAACAATTATCTTGGGAGAAGTTCTGATTTTCCAGGATTATTTTATCCCGTGTCGGTGTGCGGGACCTCCTGGGGAGGAAGAACGTTGCCAAAACTTCTGGCTGCGTTTTGACAGTGTGTGCAATGGGTTTTAACATCCCCGCTTGGTGTTTTTGGTGAGCGATCGGTAAGCCCCTGATTTTTGCCTGGCTCTCAGAGCAGCACATGTATTAATTGCAGCTGTTAGCCTGTGCCAGCCAAACCTGGGGAATGGGGTTTGTCTCTCAGGGCCACTCACTAAATCTCATCAGCAGAGGCATTTTTTTTGATGTATCTCTATCTTGATGCAGAAGAAACCTTATAGGAAAGTTGTTATTTTTAAAATAAGCCTTGGGAAGGTGAAAGAGGCCTGTGTCTGAAAACATCTTTGATCAAATGACCCCATATTTCACCCTGGATGTCAGACTGGAGCAATTCTGTGTGTTGGTCTTATCGTGTTTCAAAAATGGGTATTAGCAGGGGGACCCCGTTACCGTTCCAGCTGCGGAGCCACCGTCACTGCTGTGTAACGGAGAACACGCAGCCGGCCCCTCTCCCGACAGCTTAACACCCTCCGCGGGGCTTTGTACTGAGGGGTGTAGAGTTTGTACCGCTGGGAATAGGGTCGGCAATGGAGTCACACGTGTGGGGACGGGGACGGCGGAGGCGCAAAGATCCCCGAGCACGAGGAGAACCCTGTTTTTCAACAGATCTTTGACCGTGGGAGTCAGGAGGGACTTTGCAAGCAGGAAAGCTGCTGGTATTTTTTCAGTTGAGCTTTTCTCATTGGAAACTCCAGATAATTTTGAAGGAAGGGAGATGCAAACTGAAAGAAAAACCTAGATTTTTATTCCAAGAAAAAAATAGATAATCATAGTAATAGCTCTTGCTTACAGCAACCCCGAGCGTAAGTTTTTCCCAGGCTGCTTTTCTGATCCGTCTCATTCCCAAAAGCCTTGGCAGCAAACTGCAGTAGAAGTTTGTTTAACTCATTTGGGAGCAGGAACCACCTGCCACCCCCGGGCTCTTGGTGCCGCACAAGAACTTAACAGCTCAACCAAGAGCGATCACCGAGAGCCATGGTGATGAGTGCTCTGACCCTGCTGATCCCTCGCCTTGGAAGGGACTTGCTGGTGTTTAAAGCTTTGCATGGATATCTTTAGCCACCTGTGCCGTATCTGTTAATATTGTATTTCACACTGTGGTCCGGCCTTCACCACCCTCGCCCACCTGCCCGGCTCAACACGCGGTTGTGAGCGGCTGTTGCTGGTGGAGCATCTTCTGTGAGGATCCAGGGTCTGAGCCCCAGGGCGGGCAGAACCCCGCACGCCGCTGCCGTCGGGACAGGAGTGAGGATTCGCTTGTGATATTGAGCAGTGAAGACAAGTACTGGCTGTGGGGAGTTGCAGAAGGACGTTATGAGATGCCGTGAGAAGGCAACTGGAACTCAATAGACATGAGGTGATGCAAGTGGGAGAAGACAACCCCATCTCCACACATGGGTGCACAGAGGCTGTGAGTTGGCTGGTGTCTCTCAGGAAAGAGACCGTGGGGCTATAATAGGTAGTCTGGTTGGTACGTTGGTTAAATAACAATTTGGACAATGCTAATTATGAGAAAAGAGTAGAGAATAAAATAGTGGATGTTGTTATGCAGCTTGCTTGGGGCATGATGGAGGTTTGTGAATCCCCAGGGGCTACAGAGTTATAGAGTCACAGATGGTTTGTGTTGAAGGGCCCTTCCCAGCTCCCCAGTGCCCCCCCTGCCATGAGCAGGGACATCTTCACCAGCTCAGGTTGCTCAGAGCCCCGTCCAGCCTGGCCTGGGATGTCTCCAGGGATGGTTCAGCCACCACCTCTCTGGCCAACCTGGGCCAGGCTCCCACCACCCTCAGGGCCAACAATTTCTTCTCATGTCCAGCCTGAATCTCCCTCCTTTAGTTTCAAACCATCACCCCTTGTCCTGCTGCAGGGTCTGTCTCCCTCTTTCTCGTAGGGCCCTTTTAAGTACTGAAATGGTCATAGAGAAGGTGGATGGCAACTGAATGTTCAGTGCCAATGCAAGTGTGAGATTGCAGCAAAGGGAACGGCAGCTCCAGCTCCGAAGCAGGAGGCCGGAGCAGCACACAGTTACACCACGAGGCTCCGTGCTGCAGGATAAAATGGTGGCAAAACATTTGCATGGCATGAAAAAACAACTGGATAACGTAGTGGAAGAAGCAGCACACAAGGGGTGTCACATGCAGAGAGCTGCCTCTTGGAAAGTCCCTGAGCTGTGACTCCTCGGGGGGTGGGACAGTCCCATGGGCAACGTGTGTGTGTGTGGCTCGTGCCCCGCTCCTTGGGTGGCCACTGCTGGGCTGGTGGTGACCGTGGACCTTTGGTCTGATGTGGCACAGCTGCTTGCATCTCCTTGCGTGACAGCAGCTAAAAATCCCATTTGTATTCGCCAGACTCCCTGAGCGGCCCCTGTTCTGGCCGGTGGTTGGGAACTCGCGGGGAGGTGTCTCCCCATCCCGACAGGCAGCGCCGGCCTCAGAGCCTCCAGCAGCTGCTCCTTCTCCGCTTCGTTTACTTGCAGTTGTCAGGGTTTGGCTTTGGACCCCGCGAAGCCCCGAGGGTGTTTCCTGGCCGCGCTGCGGGGCTGGGGGTGGCCCGTCCTCCCCACTCACCGCTGCTCCCGGTTCTCTTCCAGGCTGCCCGTCGGGGACGTTCAAGGCCAGCCAAGGGGACGAAGGATGCGTCCACTGCCCCATTAACAGCCGGACGACTTCGGAAGGGGCCACTAACTGCGTGTGCCGGAACGGATATTACCGGGCAGACGCCGATCCTGTCGACATGCCGTGCACCAGTATGTGGGTTCTGGGCAACTGGGGAGGGGTGGCTGCATGTGGAGGGGACGGAGACGCACCAGTCACAGCACCGAGCGATGTGTAACAAAGGCATCTGCCTCGGGGAGGGTTTGGGGGAGTCCAGGGGGCTCAGAGCAGCTCGTCCAGAGGAGCGTTGCAGGCGTGTGTCTTGCAGACATTGCATGTGCAAAGGGGACAGAAATTCAGGGGGTTTTGTGCTGTTGTAGGCAGTGGGATGACTTCACTCCGCGGCTGTACCTGGATGATAAGACCTGCGAGCTGACACACAGGAGATTAGTGCAAGGGCCAGGAATCACAAACACTACAAAAAACAACAGGGGGATTTTGCCAAGGGTTGCCACGTAATCAAATTAGCCAGGGGTAAGAGGACAGGTTTTGTTCCCGCTCTTGCCTTTGGCTGTCCAGCTTGGCCACGCATCCCTGACGCCAGCAGAAGCGCCCGGTTCAGTGCGGGGACGGGGGTGCGGAGCGGGTGCAGCTGCTCCATGAGCAGGGCTCCGGCTCTTACACCTTCCGTCTGTTCCCTTTCCAGCCATCCCGTCTGCCCCCCAGTCCGTCATCTCCAGCGTGAACGAGACCTCTCTGATGCTGGAGTGGACGCCGCCGCGGGACTCGGGGGGCCGGGAGGACCTGGTGTACAACATCATCTGCAAGAGCTGCGGCTCCGGCCGCGGGGCCTGCACGCGCTGCGGGGACAACGTGCAGTTCGCCCCGCGCCAGCTGGGCCTGACGGAGCCGCGCATCTACATCAGCGACCTGCTGGCCCACACGCAGTACACCTTCGAGATCCAGGCGGTCAACGGCGTCACCGACCAGAGCCCCTTCTCCCCGCAGTTCGCATCAGTGAACATCACCACCAACCAGGCCGGTAAGATGCGGAGCCGCGTCTCCCGGCAGAGCTGACCCGCAAGGGGAGGTGTGGGCAGGGATCTCCTGGGCAAGAGGTGCAGGTGAAACCCTGCGGGGTGAGCAGGGCTTGGAAGTGGAGAAGAGCTGGGGTGAGATGTGGCATGGACATGAGAAATGAACTGTTGGCCCTGAGGGTGGTGAGAGCCTGGCCCAGGTCCCCAGAGAGGTGGTGGCTGAACCATCCCTGGAGACATCCCAGGCCAGGCTGGACGGGGCTCTGAGCAACCTGAGCTGGTGAAGATGTCCCTGTCATGGCAGGGGGGGCACTGGGGAGCTGGGAAGGTCCCTTCAACACAAACTGTTCTGTGACTTCCAAAGGAAAAAGAGCTTAGAGAGTCGTTCTCTCTATTATTATGATCAGTTAAGCAGGTGAGAAATGTGAAAGGGAGGTTTGTCAAAACCAGTGTGGACATGAGCTGAGGACACCCTTGTGATTGTGATGAAGGCACCTGAGCTGGTGAAGATGTCCCTGTCATGGCAGGGGGGGCACTGGGGGAGCTGGGAAGGGCACTGCAACCCAAACTGTTCTATGATTCGACGGTGTTGCTTGCTCTGTAATGCTGCTGCTGACCAAAGTGCATGGGCCTGGCACTTCCAGGATGAATCCAAGGCCTTGGGTGTGAAAAATATCCCTTATCTCTGTGAAATCTGGACTTTGCCTCAAGGCAGAGCTGCCCGCCCTGTCCCCGCAGCAGAACAGCTCATGGCCCTGTCCCCTGGTGTCTCAGCATCCCTCTCCAGTGCTGGGAGCCCCGGCTGCGTGCAGCCTTGCTGTGCTGCCAACAGCAGCTGCTGGCAGCCTTCTGCAGCTCCCGCTCCTCGTTCCTGAGCAGGGAAGATTAGCTCCAGCATTTTGACACAAACTGCAATCTCTGCTCTGACTGCAGAGAAAGCCAGGACAGGCATGAAAGGAGAGGAAAGCTGCATAGAAGAGTGGCTGGGAGGTGGATATATGGGATGACCATAAAGCAGCTCCAGGTCCTGTGCTGCTGCAGAGTCTCCTGGGTGAAGACCAAGCAGCAGAGCTGGCAGGGTGTCATTGGGGTCTCCAGCCCTGTGCTGGCTGGGGGTTGCTGCGCTCCTCCTGCGCAGGGCGGTTCTGCTGGGGCTGTGTCGGGTGGCGGGCAGGGCCGCTCCTGCAGCGCGTCCCACGGAGCCGCTGCTCTCCCGGCCCACCTGGAGCTGCAGCACAGAGCGGGGCTTTGCTTAATCCCACTGCACGGGGGAAGCACGCCAGTAAGGTACAAACACGTGTGGGAGCGAGTGCCTGTGGTCCCTCTGAGCACTGCAGCAACTGTGTGGGGAGTGTGGACATGCCCCAGGCCGCCCCGGACCTTCAAGACTGAATTCAGCAGTCGTGCATGATTGCGTTTCCACTGAATTGCCTGGAGGCTGCTGTGTGCTGGCTGCAGGGGCGGGAGGTGTTGATGTGGGCATCACTTGGTTGGACATGCAGAGCTCTGGGACAGAGGTAACCTATAGGAATGTCTTGGTTGCACATGAACTGGCAGACTGACCTGTGATCTGGAGTTGGCTCAGGAGCCGCGGGGTCTCGGTGTTCTCAATGCAGTATCGCAGCCCCGAAGGCAGGTTTAGCGTAGCGTCGGACCCACTTTGACTGCACACAGGAACACGTTCGCACGTGACGAGGACAGAGGAGCTGGGATGGTGACCTGTTGCAGGTTCCCTTACAGAGAAGGCTGATGGAGACGGGGTGGGTGCGATGCTGCTTGGGTTGGGAAGGGGCTCTGCACACCCCCAGCATCGTCCCACGCTATAGGCGAGTTATTTAATGCTCAGATTTTGCACTTCGCAGTTACATGGTGTGATTGCTACCTTAATGTACTGCCTGGGGCTACTTCCAGCTCAGCAAAACCAGGGAGCTGAGTTGCAGGTGAATCCTTTTCAGTCCCCTGGATCCTCCTCCTTGTGTTTTCCTTCTTTGACGCTCCTTTATAATCAGGGCTCACACTCCTCAGCCTGTGCGATGTCTCTCTTAATGTATCTGTTCATTAGCACTAAACAGTAACTGTCTGCTTGCTAATTCCTCTGTAATTAGAGGCTCCGAATTCTTCTGCTTGCACTCCCACCGCCTGGCAGCCTTGATGTAGATCATTAGAAGTTGGTAAGAGAAGCTGCAGACACAAAGGCAGAGCTGGGACAGGAGAACGGAGGGTGTTGTAGGGAGCGAGCGGAGGGAGGGCTGAGTGTGGGGATGGCGATTGCAGCCTCCCGCTGCCTTTGTCGGGGTTCAGCAGCCGCTGGGGACCGAATACCCAACGGGGTTGTGCTCCTGCCGTAGCTGGACAATGGCCATCTGCAAAGCTCCCACTCTGCTGGCCTTCAGGGACCTCCCAGCTCCAAAGGAAGCTCCAAGATGGCCCAGGTTCACCCCACTGTTGGGGACGGGGCCCCACCTCTGCCTGGTGCTTTCGGGGCTGAGATGCGACCTCACCAGCAGCATTTTAAACCTGCTGGTATCGTAAATTCTTCAGCACCCTAGGAGAAAGCTGCTGTGAGAGAGTAAGAAAACAACCCCTGCAGAGCATGCAGAGGGCAGGCACTGAGTGTGGCTGGGAGAGCGGCACTGGGGTGACAGCATGGTGACCATCATCCTGAAAGGGGAATTTGAGACCAAAGAAGGTGAGACACCATTCACCATTCACCTTCTTGTTCTTCCAGAGAACAATCTGTGGTCATTACTGTCGTACCGCTCTCCAGTGAGGTCTGGATTTCACTAACATTTGCCTTTACATCAAGATAACTTATTTTGCTGTAGTCTTGTGGTGATGGGACATTTCTCTTCATGTAGACACAGGTGGCAGGTATCATCTCTCAAGGGAAAGTAAGAGCTAATTAGACAAAGCTGAATCACACTTTCTTGCTATGAAGTGGCTTTCCACAATTTGGATCTTCCCATAGCTCTTTGTGGACACCTCTATATTCCTCATCATCATGTTTTGAGCTAGATATTGTACCCAGTAGCAGATAAACTGCTTTTCTTGCTGGTCTCACTCTTCCCTTTGCACATCAAGTGTAAAGTGCAATCACAGTTGTCTGTGTGGGCAGCTCTTTCCTCCCTGTTGGCTGCTGTCTTGGTCCCTTCAGACGCCGCTTCCCTGGATGCAGTCACCCGTTCTACAACCACGACCTGTATTTTGGTTGCCAGACCCAAGCACAACCTTATAATCATTCCCATGGGCTCAGCCATCAAGCCATTGATCATTGCTCCACAGAGCTGTCATTCCCAACACTGCTATTTTGAACACTTTGTGAATGGTTTGCCAGCAATGTTTTTATATCATCTCCTAGATATCTACTAATTTTAAGGCGCTGCTGCATTGTGCTGGACACAGCGTGCGTCCCCATTGAATTCCAGTCTTGTTTAACACTAATCTCATCTGTTGCAGATGGTGCTGAGCCCAGTGCCTCCGTGCACTGTGCTGGACTCCTGAGTGCAGGGGAAAAATCAAGGCAGTTTGACAAAGGCTACAACCACCGAGTCGTGTTGCTGTGCCTGGAACAGCTCTCCCGTGAGGACAGGCCAAGGGAGCTGGGGTGTTCAGCCTGGAGAAGGGAAGGCTCCGGGGAGACCTTGTGGCAGCCTCCAGTACCTAAATGGGACCTACAAGAAAGCTGGAGAGGGACTTCTTACAAGTGTTAGACAAGGGGTGATGGCTTTAAACTGAAAGAGGGGAGATTTACATTAGATACGAGGAAGAAATCCTTCACTCTGGGTGGTGAGGCACTGGCACAGGCTGCACAGAGCAGGTGTGGATGCCCCATCCAGTGTTCGAGTCGGGCTGCACGGGGTTCGAGCAGCCTGAAGGAGCAGCTGAGACAGGCAGCGCCAGCCCGTGCTCAGAGGGGGGTCCTGGACCTTTCTCTTGCAGAGTGTCCTAAATAGACCAAAGGTGTTTAACCTCCAGAAAGGCAAGTTTTGTTAGAACACGAGAAACAATTCTTCCCTTTTCAAAGCACAGGAAATTAGTAAAGACCAGGACCATCAGAACAGAAATAAAAAGAGCAGAATAGGAATAAAAAGAGGTTGGAATAATCATTCCCTTCCCATCACCTCTTTGCTCCTTGACTGGTCTTCAGCCAACTCAATTTTAACCCTTCCAGCAAACTCTGTGTGGTCCCCACTGCCTTCCTAGGAACTATCTCCTGTCACAGAATCACAGAATCCCAGAATGTGAGGGGTTGAAGGGCCCTGGAAAGCTCATCCAGGTCAATCCCCCCATGGAGCAGGAACACCCAGATGAGGTTACACAGGAAGGTGTCCAGGCGGGTTGGAATGTCTGCAGAGAAGGAGACTCCACAACCTCCCTTGGCAGCCTGTTCCCTTTGAGGCCAGGTTGTGTTTTCTCTCTGCTCTTCCCACCAGGCTTCTCCTTGCACCCCAGCTCCATGCTGTGCTTCCCCCGCCTATCGCACCTGCAGCTGAGCGGCACCTCTCCCCAAAGCTCAGCAGCTCTCCCAGGAGGGAGATCCAGGGATTTCCATGTGACACAGCCCGTCCTGTCTTAAGGGACTATGATGTGGCCAAAGAAAACAAGAAAACCAGCCCATCACGCAGATATCGGGTGCCACCAAGAGCCTTTTCTCAGCCATGCCAGGACAAAAGATCTGTGCCAAGAGGGTGGCTGAGAGCCGTGCCAGCATCCAAGAGGGGAGGCACAGGAGGAAGCCAGGGGTCAAGGAGCTGGGCATGGCCCAGCGCTTGCGATAATGACACTTGGCTAATTGAGAGCCATCCCAGACATCAGCCCTCTTTCTGGTGACAGCACGCAGCCCCTGCTTGCTGAGTTGTGGCCATTCTTTGTGGAGGATCGGGGCGGGTGGACGCTCGGTGCTGGGAGGATCTGCGGCTCCATGCGCACCGCGGGCAGGCTCCGTGCCCCGGGTGGGGGCTGCTTGGGCAGGGGTGACTTCAACAGCCCGTGGGAAAGACACCTCTTGACAGCAGACTGTGGCTACAGTCTGCGAGCTGAGAAGGGAGGAAGAAGCCCTGGGCTCCCAAGTATCCAGAGAGAAAACCAAGACCTCCCAATGATGGGGGAAAGAGAACATCCAGATTTTTGGGGATGTGTCCCTTTTGTGAGCGACTCTGGTGCCACATGGGATAAGAAGGGAGGATTAACTCTAATGTCAGAGGCTCCTGGGTGCAAACAGAGCCAAAAAGAGTAATAAGGACCTAATACAGTGTGAATACCAACTAGTGTGCGACAGGAAAAAATGATGCACTTTCCTGATAAACCAATCAGGAGCAGCATCTGCAGCGGTGGAGTTTATTGGAGTTTACTCCCTCCCTATGGATCCAGCTAACTTGTTATGATTATTTGCATTATTATTCTCAGTGTCATATGGCGGCATGTCGCGACGTGGGTCGTTTGGCTGGGGAGATGTGTGGTTCACACCTGTGCACCAGTTCACGCCAGACGTCATTGGGGTCTGAATTTGTGCTTCAGATGCTATCAGAGCCCGGGAGCTCGCACCCCAGACAGGCAATGTCTTTTGGACAGCACTGTCCTGCCAAGACCCAGAGGTGCCTGTGAACCCAAGGACAGCTCAGCCCAGTCCTGTCCTCACGCAAAGCTTGGTGAGTTCAGCCATGATTAATGATGCACGGGTGAGACAGATCCTAGGAAGCACAAACACCATAAGGGAGGATTTTTCCTTTACCTTCAACCAAAAAAAGATATCCCTTGCAGAAACGGTCCATGAGCTTTACTGCCAAACGCAACAGGGAGCATGGAAGGGTGAGGAGAGAGCAGCAGAGCCAGGGTGGTGACAAGGCGAAGATACACGGTTGGTAGGGACTGGCACTTCTCGTTTGTCCACGTTGCTGTTTGCTGGTCACATCAGCTGTGCTGCAGGCAAGGCAGGGAGAGGAGAACTGGATGGCCTGGTGCTCGTTGGACTCTTGCTTTTGCCTTCTTGGTTTCATTGGTTTCAATTTGCTGCTGACACCAAGTTGGGAGGGAGTGTGGAGCTGCTGGAAGGCAGGAGGGCTCTGCAGAGGGATCTGGATAGACTGGAAAAATGGGCTGATTCCTATGGGATGAAGTTCAACAAGGCCAAGTGCCGGGTCCTGCACTTTGGCCACAACACCCCCTGCAGCGCTCCAGGCTGGCACAGAGTGGCTGGAGAGCAGTCGGGCAGAAAGGGACCTGGGGGACTAATGGACAGGAAGCTCAACAGGAGCCACCAGTGTGCCCAGGTGGCCAAGAAGGCCAATGGTGTCCTGTCCTGTATCCAAACCAGCGTGGTCAGCAGGACAAGGGCAGTGACCCTTCCCCTGTGCTCTGCATTGGGGAGGCCACACCTGGAGTGTTGTGGTCAGTTCTGGGCCCCTCAGCTCAGGAAAGAGATTGAAGTGCTGGAGGGTCCAGAGAAGAGCAACAAGACTGGGGAAGGGACTGGAACACAAGCCCTATGGGGAGAGGCTGAGGGAGCTGGGCTTGTTCAGTCTGGAGAAGAGGAGGCTTAGAGCTGAGCTCAGCACTCTCTAGAACTACCTGAAGGGCAGTTCTAGCCAGGGGGGGATTGGGCTCTTCTCCCAGGCATCAGCAATAGGACAAGGGGCCATGGGCTTCAATTCTGCCAGGGGAAATTGAGGCTGGAGATTAGAAAGAAATTCTTTACAGAGAGAGTGGTCAGGATTGGAATGGCTGCCCGGGGAGGGGCTGGACTCACCGGCCCTGGAGGTGTTTAAACTGAGATTGGACATGGCACTTAGTGCCATGATCTAGTCAATGGACTGGAGTTGGACCAAGGGTTGGACTCGATGATCTCTGAGGGCTTTTCCAACCCAGTCCATTCTGTGATTCTGTGATTTTGCATCGGAAGTTCTGTCTGGCGTCCTCCTTCAGAGGGGTGTGCAGCAGGTCCTGCACCCCTGGACACGAGCAGGAGTCGTGGCATCTCCTGCTCTCTGGTGCTGCTCCCAGCCTGGTCCTGAGCAGCTGCAGTCGGGAATTGTTCAGATGAGATTTCCCTGTCTGTGGAACAGCAGCCTGGGACAGCGTAGGCAGAAATCACCTTGAAGAGGTAGAATGAGCTTCCCTACCCTTAAAAGCTGTGACTGAGTCTGTTTCTTGTCTTCCAGTGTAAAAATGAAAGGCAGGAGATGGATAGTGGCTTCCCAGCATCTTGGATCTCTCGTCCAACCTCTCACCTGTGCCAGCAGGGCAGCCGAGGCTTTGGGTGAGACAATTACCGGTGACCCCCAAAGGCAGACACCTCCCCATGTTCTCAGTGCCGTGTCCCAGGCTGCACCAGCCCCTGGTGAGGGAACTTTCCCAACATCCAACCTGAACCTCCCAAGCAATGACTTGTGGCCATTGCTCTTTGTTATACTGAGATTCAGAGGTTCAAGCCAAGAGATGCTTTAGATCAACCTGCATTTCTATTATCCTCACGTTCAGTCCTGTCTTTGGCTACAACATCTTTCAGAATGGCAACCAGTCTTGACTTGAGACATCAAGAGACAGAGGACCCATCAAGTCCTTCTACACGAGTCTGTGTAGCTTGTTTTTGCCTTTTTTCCAATGAGATCACTGATTTTCTAAGGAAATGCAGTAGACTCTGCTTGTCTGGACACCAGTAAAAGATCTGATTTAGTAAAGCTGGAAGCCTTTCCAGGAGCTGTCTAAATGGGAGATGGTACCACCTGAATGGGGAAGCACCAGGCGGCACTGAGGTGGCTGACCGAGATCATGGAACTTGATCTCATACTTATTGGTGTTTCAAATCTGGAAGAGTATTTCTTGTGCAGAAAACTGGCACAAACGTTGCCGGGGCAGCAGAGGACAGTGATACCTCCAGGAAGATGCTGAGAGGTAGAATAACAGAATCAGGGTGAAATTCAACAACGGAAAGAGTGAGGCCATTTGGGGCCCAACAGCAAAAACGTCAGTAATTGAGAGCTGGAGGCAGCTGAGCAGGACCTGGCAGCCGACAATTC
Source organism: Streptopelia decaocto (assembly GCF_964273445.1). Taxonomy (NCBI): domain Eukaryota; kingdom Metazoa; phylum Chordata; class Aves; order Columbiformes; family Columbidae; genus Streptopelia; species Streptopelia decaocto. The sequence continues at coordinate 738,326 of NC_138675.1, read as the reverse complement.
AGTATGGAACCTTGTGAAGAATGGGCTACGGGCAGAGCTGTAGTAAAGTCTCACTACGTGCTGGGCTGGAAGGACACCAGAAAGAGAGAAGAGCTACGAAAGCAGAAGGACAAGAGCAGATGGTGCAGAGTGGCTGGTGATTGGTTTAGATGGAAAATCAGAGATGTTCTGAGCTGCGGAACCATCTCCTACGTGGAGGAGCTGGAGCAGAAGCCCGTTTGCCTGTGTGACAGAGCGAATGGGAGCATGTCTGCAGAGCTACTCTAGATCTGTTCCTGAGGTCCCATAAATCCCAGGTTTCTTCTTTCGGGGACTTTACTGGATGTGTTTCTGTGACAGCTTGCCCTGCTTCCAGGCTCCCAAACTTCCTGAAACCTTGATATCCCCATGGCTACCTGTTTTACCCAGCATTAGCAGCCAGACCTTACCCTCCACATGGACCCACATGGGCTCTGCAGCCCATCTTCTCTCCCCTCTTCTCTTTCCTTCATCCCCAGCTCCCACCTTCCTCCTGGCTGCCTCTTACACACGGCCGTTGCCACCAAAACCTGATGCTGCTTGACTTTTGCTGCCCTGCTCCTCTTGCTTGGTGGCCCAGCCTGTTGCCGCCGCATCCCCCACTTGCAGACCCGGCGGTCAGTGCCCGGGAAGGACCTTCCGTGCCCGAGCCCCCTGTCCTGTGCCCGCGGGAGCCCGTCCGCAGCCAGGGCTCCCAGATGGCGGGGGCTTTGCCAGCTGCCGGCTCTCCAGGATTTCTCTCCCTCTGCCGCGTGGGGCGTTGGGGGTGTTGGCAGAGCAGGGTACGGGCTGCACTGCTGGAGCTTTCCGAGCAGATGCTCCTCTCTGCCACCACCAGCTCCTCCACCTGCTCGCTCCCAGGCCTCCCTGTTGCATAAATTACTCGGTGAGTTTGAGGATCATTTTTCCCACACCTGCCTGGAGCTTCAGAAACCTGCTCTGAAGCATCTGGAGTTGACTTCGGGCAGAAAACAAAAGCCCATCCGTGATGGATGGGGTGGAAAGTCCCTTCTGGTGACGCAGCGCCTCCCCCTCTCCCCACAACGTGCTGCCGTCACCGCGTGTGCAGGAGCTGGCGGGTGGCTCGGGAACTCACCTTCACTGGCGTGTGCAGGAGGGTGATTTATCTTCACTGCTGCGCTTGGCAAACACAGCCCACGGTGCTAATTGCTTCGCTTGTGCACGAGTGCCAGCGCTGGAGATGCTGGAGGCAGCAGACAAGGCTGCAGACACACGAGACGCCAGTTTGGGGGTCACAGTGTTTGATCAGCTGAGCAGACGCTGCGGGATGACGCTGATCAGTGGTGTGTTTATGTGGTCCATAATAGATGGTTGTAGCGAGTCGGGTTAATGCAGCCACTGGCCGGTTGTCCCTTGGTCCATCCCAGAGTCCCCGCGATTGAGTCGTCCCCTCTGTGTGTCAAACGACACGTCTGCGTCTGACTCGGCTCAGGCAGGAGGCTCCTCGCTGCGCCGGTCTCACCGCAGCCCGCTCCATCTTCATCACTGCCCGTGTGCTGTGGCGTCGGGGGGCTGGCCAGGAGGGGCTCTTTCCAACAAAAAACCCTGGTCTTTCCAAGATTTCCACCCACACAGAGCGAAGCCATGAAGGAAATCAGGGGAACAAGTTCAGTCTCAAATCAGCAAGACCCGGCGGGTGCAAGGGGATGCTCTGCAGCAGGCATCATTTCTCTGGTCTAAGTTTTCTGTGCTTGACGTTTCAAAATCAGTATGTTCCTTAGAACAGTTTTGGGTGTAATTAACTGACGCTTTCTAGGAAAGTACCGTTGTATTGACAATCCGAGCAGGGCAGGTTGGAGGGATGGAGGGCCGGCTGCTGCCGGCGTTCCTGCTCCCTGCCAGCCTTTGGCCGATGCCATCGCCTTGTTCTGGAGCAGATGAGGTTTCCACGTGGAGAGCGGCCAGGAGGTGGGGTGGCCTTGGCACGCGTGGCGGGTCCTCGGCAGCACCTCCTCTCCGTGCTCAGCACAGCGTCCGTCCCCGCGCCGTGGGCAGGGGCGCAGCGTGGAGGTGAGGGCTACAAACTCAAACAAACAACGTCAAGACAGCCAAAAGCCTTCATCTGCCCGCGCCAAGGTGCTGGGCTAGTGACATTAGGAACTGCTTTACAGGCTGTAATCTACACCAAAGTCTTCACTGATTCTTATGGGGCCAGAGCCAGGACTAGCTTTGGAGTGCACTGCTGTGTTTAAGATTTTATAGCATGTGTAGTTACAAACTCAAGGGGCTGGGGGCTGCGTCTGCTGGGGAATTTTCCAGACACTCGACTCACACACACATTGTGGGCACCAGCCTGATGGGGCCACCCCACCAGGAACCTCGGAAAAGAGAACATCACAAACTATGAAATACCAGTTTTCTAGAGCTCCAGTGAGTCCGGTGGACATCCCAGACCTGCGGCTTTTGGCACTTTGAAAGTTTATTAAATTTCCTGTGCGCTGCCGATGCTGCATTGCTTTCTTCAGTGTCTGCTGGAGGTAATCGATTTCAAAAACATGTGGCTCCTGAACACACCGTCACAGGGAGAACATGGGAAGGAGATGAATGTTTTAATAGTCCAAGCAACCGTGACCCCTTTTAGCAGGAGAGTCACAAACGTGTGGAGGTCTCCAGGCCATGGGCGGGCTCAGCGGGGTTGCCCCCGAGGGCAGGTGGGGAAGAGCTTCCCTGTGGTGCTCTCAGTGCTGGTGTTGGAGGAGGGCATCCCAAATCCAAACCCAGGAGTGCCCGTGGAGGGGGTTGTGAAACACGGTCATGCTTAAATGGCAGGAAAGAGTTAGTTTTACATGGAGAAGCAAAGAATGGAGAAGATTTCGATGAAATAAATCAATTTTCAGTTACATACCTGGATGCATTTGGGTGTTGAGGATGAACCCTGGTAGGAGTATGAAGAGCTGAGGTCTTGAGGTCAGTGATGGGACCTGGACAGGGGATAGCTGAACCAATGCACAGTGACAGTGACCTCCTGGGGCCGTGTGGGACTGGGGTGCCCTGGGGCAGGGAGAGCTGATTTGGATTAGGCGTCCCTTGGGTGAGATGCTGCACAGGACCTCCAGGTCCGCAGGATGTGCAGAGGGAGTTGTCCTGGCTCTCCACTCTGCTTGAGAAACAGAGGCCACCGGAGCCCCAGGTACATATTTCACCAGCCTGCAGCCTTGCATGGAGCCACTCTGTGCTCCTGTCATCTCAAACACTGTTTTTGGGCGCTGCTGGAGCCTGGATCGCAGCCTAGATGTCTCCACACCCTGTGTACCCGGTCAGGGAAGCCCTTGCTCCATGGCTGATCACAGCACCGTCCTCGCTGCTGCAGCCTCACCCTCCGTCCGGCCGCAGCGAGGTTGTGCAGCACCTGAAGGAGCTCGGGGCCCTCCTGGGAGCCCGTATGAGGGATGTCCCCGCGCTGGTCCCGCGGGGGATCCCGCTGCCCACCCCGTTTCCGCGTGTTGGAGCTACGTGAGTTGCCCGGTGAGGCTGAACCCCTGGGGGAGAAGCTTGCCCGCTTACCCCCGGGTTCTCCAGGTCTCTCCTTCTGCCACATTTGCAGGGCAGTTGCAGAAATTCAAGTATCCTCAGGCAGATTCCCTGTCAGCAACTTTCTCCCCCACATCCTCGCATTCACTGCCCTGTCCCGTGGCCTCTGGACTAGCTGGTGCCTTGCAGCATCATGGTGCATTTCCCTGCCACTCTGTCTTCAGCCGGGGGTCAGGCGGTTAATCCTGACCCTGGATCGCAGCCGCTCCGGCTTGCGGGTAATTGAAAATACCAGAATTCCCTGCTGACCCTCCTATAATAAAAGCAGTTCCCCCGTTCAGTAACCTGACACTCCAGGGACCAAGATCTGTCAGGAGGGCTCTGAGGAGATGCTGGAGAACTCCCAGCTGTTCACCTCGTTTTTCCCCCCGGGTAATTTCAAAGTGTTGCTGGGAGAGGCCACGGGCCGGGTTGGCTTTGCTCTCTCTCTGTCGTGAGTGTTTTCCAGAGCAAATGTTGACTCTGTCTGACATGACATGGGTTAGTGGTATTAAAGTGATCAGAGATAGGGGTTTTGCTGCCTGTAACCTGACTCTTCCAGCTAAGCCAGCGGAGGAATGGAGACGCTTTGATTGTAGCGGGATTTCAACAGCGCTGACCCGCTGGCGGGCTGAGCCCTGCGGGCCCGGCAGGTGAAGGACGTGGGGGTCTAGCGGCAAAATGGGGGGCAGATTGCAACTGGCAGCGTTTCAAATGGGTGTACGGATCATGAAAGAGAAGCTGCGGAAAGACCCCTGTGTCCCCTGGGAGGCTGGAGCCACACAGTCCTGCCCACCCCGCAGAACAGCCAGGGCGCTGCCTGGGGAGCCAGGGCCTGCGCTGCTCCCCGGGGCTGCTGTGGCGGGGCCTTGTCCAGCGTTCTTCCCGTTACAGCAGCAGTTCGGCTCCCCAGCCCGCGTGGTGGGACCTCCCGGCAGCACCGCGGCGCCGTGGCGCTGGGGACACTGGTGGGCAGCCGTTTCACAGCACCACGGCACTGCGGGTCACACCTGCTGAGCACCGGGGGCAGCGGTTGTGGTGGCCCAAGAGTCAGGACCTACACAGAAAACCGCCTCTGCTATCAAAGCCTGTTAGGAATAGGATGCTTGTAGCCCCGATGGGTCCCTTGGGATGGGATGAACCAGCACACATGAGGGATGAGACTGTGTCACAGGGTGACAGGTGATGTTGCTCGATGTTTGGGAGGAAGGTGCTTGCTTGTTCCTTCGTTAAGTGAGTCCTCATACACCCTCATGTCCTTATTCTTGGTCTGTGTGTACTGAAAAGGGCTAGGATGGAGGTCTTCTTAGGATATTGAGAAAGCAGTGCTGGGAGAAAGGTGACAGCTCCCAAATGGAAGCTCTTGTTGTCTAAATCAAAGAGGAGGGTTCCCCAGCACATGTCCTGAGGATTCCTGGTCTTGTTCAGCTGGATTGAGAAGACCTGGTGTCATGGACATAGGTTAGGGAGGGAAACACATGAGCTTCCTAAGAACAGCTCTAAACGGTACAACTCCGAGACACCAAACCAAGGAGGAAAATAAGCCTGTTTATTTCTTATTCACCCAGTACAGTTGGTGATTGTGTGATGCCCCCCTACTGCTTTTTGTCAGTTTGATCGTAATGAATTGCCCTAAGCTTTACAGAGCAGTTTCACCAATTACACTCATTTTGGATGCACCCAGGATCTCTCGCCCCGCTCCCAGCAGGACACGGGGGTTGTAGGAACGGCAGAAGCCGCCGGGGTCCCTGGGCGTTCGGTGCAACCCGCGTCAGCATGGGGGTGCAGGGAGCAAGGGGAGCGCCGTTCTCCCGTCCCTGGGCTGCAGGCGTAGCTACAAATCACAGTGAAGCACCCGATGGAGAGGGAACGGCAGCTCTGCACCAGCGTCTGAGGGCCGGGCTGAGCCAGGGCAGTGCCACGTTGGACACCTCGCAGGAGTGTCGGACCTGAGTGAGGGGGGGACGCTGTCGCTGAGGTTGAGACAGGCGGTTGCTGGCTACTGGGATCAGCTTCGAGGTTTATGTTTGAAAAGGAGGTTAACGCAAAATCGAAAACGGTTCAGGAGAGAGTCATCAGATTGATATGTGGGCTGATAGATCTGTGAAGCACTTGAGAAATTCAGTCTGCTTAGATAACAGAAAATCAGATGAAAAGAAAATATTGTCATGATCTCTCCGTTCTTTCACAAAGATAAAACTCTGTTTCTAGACTCCTCCTTAATTTAGCCAGCAAAACCAGATAGGTTCCAGCAGCGGGAAGATGACAGCCATACATTTCAATCTGAAAATAATATATGCGTTTTAGAAAAGAGCAAGTAGCCATGAGGAAAACCTCCCAGGAGGCACGGTGGGCCCGTCGTAATTCGCAGTCCTCAAAGAACACTGGATGTGTGTCTATAACATATGCACAGGGTCAACCACAAGCGTCCCAGCTATATTTAACTCACTGCCCGTCGCCAGTCTCGTGCAGATGTTCAGACCTGAATGTTCCAGCAGCTTTTCCCAATTTTCTGCAAAATCACCGTGTTCTTGCGCTGTCTCATCACGCTGCCCTGAGTTTTGCGGTTGGCGTGACCTTCTCTCTGGTTTTGCTGCAATTAGAAAGTGCCTATTTCTCCTGGAAAACAGATCTCTTTCCTTCTTTCCCTTCATCTTTTTTATCAGTTTCAGCAGGCAAACAAAGCAGTAACTATTTGGTATGGAAGTAAAATACTGGCTATAGCAAGCCTGAGGCTTAGCAGTGCTACCGACATACCTTTGTCTGCACCTGAGATCAAGCGAATCTTTAGTTAAAGAATCCAAAGCCTGTTGCGGAGGGATGAGCGGCAGTGTCGCTGCCTGTGCCGCGGTGGATCTGTGCCTCCTGGGGTTTTGGTTTCTCTTCGCAGAAGCTGCTTCTGTAGCCCTGGAGGCGGGTGGGCACGGAGCTCTCCGGTCCCTCTTCCACAGAGGTATCAGCCGGCGCGTCACAGCGAATCACAGCGGGAAACCTGGCGATGCTCCCCAGCAAGGATGTAAACCTGTAAAGAGAGACTCACAGTCACAAATAGGTTAAAATAGGATCCCTTTCTTGAACAAATCGTCGTTTCTTAGTTATCTGGAAGCACATGCTGAGCTATGAGAAGCTGCTGCCTCGTCCTCGGGAGTAGCTGCCCTGGTTTGGAGCTGCGGGTCACACCTGCTGAGCACCGGGGGCAGCGGTTGTGGTGGCCCAAGAGTCAGGACCTGACACAGAAAACCGCCTCTGCTATCAAAGCCTGTTAGGAATAGGATGCTCGTAGCCCCAGTGGGTCCCTTGGGATGGGATGAACCAGCACACATGAGGGATGAGACTGTGTCACAGGGTGACAGGTGATGTTGCTCGATGTTTGGGAGGAAGGTGCTTGCTTGTTCCTTCGTTAAGTGAGTCCTCATACACCCTCATGTCCTTATTCCTGGTCTGTGTGTACTGAAAAGGGCTAGGATGGAGGTCATCTTAGGATATTGAGAAAGCAGTGCTGGGAGAAAGGTGACAGCTCCCAAATGGAAGCTCTTGCTGTCTAAGTCAAAGAGGCTCTGCCCGCTCATGGTCCGGGGTTGGCACAGAGACTCTTCCCAGCCCACGGTCCATCCAGCAGCCGCGGGTCGGGCGGCAGAGCCGAAGCACCAGCGCGGGCTCCAGGTGCCGTTCTGAATGGTGCGGCGGCTCTGCTGGCCTGTGTGCCTGTTAGGGATCCTTAGCTGGGTGACTTCGGTCTTATAATCAGTTTTGGTCTCTTCTTGCCTTTTGTTTTGTTTTTCTTTAGAAGATTTACTTTTTAAAATGCTGAATGTGCCTCAGCTAGAGTGAGTGGGAGGCAGGACATGGTGCGGCTCGTTTACAGTAATGTGGCAGAGAAAGGTTGTGCTTTATGACCCCAAACTGTCATTTTATTTCTGGAGATAATTAAAAAAAAGACCAAAGGGTATTAATACAGAGAGATCAATAATTAGGGAAGCCCCATCCATGGAGATGTAAAGATTTGGCTAACAAAGCCCCAGCTGTCCCTGGTCCGGTGTTGGAGATCATCGTGTGGCAGATAGGCTGGACCAGACTGCCGGGGTCCCGTCTCACCAGCACCCCGGTTTGGTGCTATTGGGAACTGAAGGGTGGAGTGGGAGAAGGCGCCTCAGTCGGCGTCTCCCGCCAGCCCTGCGGCTCCGCTCTGTGCTCGGTGTGCAGGCGCCTGAGCCTCTCAGTTCATCCCTTTCCCCAGGACAGGCCCTTGAGCTGCACCTGAATAAGGCACCTCAGTGGATTACCTAGGCCAGGAACGCTGACCTGGGAGAGGCCGGAGCACCATGGTTATGTCTGGCCTAAGTTATGTCTGTCTTGCTAGTAGACTCAATCCACAACATGGCCCCAGTACAAAGCACAGACAGAAGAGTATAGGATGGGCTTCCTTACCTGTGACTCTTTTACCTGATTCATTAACTCAGGGTGCCTGCCAGACCCACCTTAACACTGGCAAGACCAACTTCGGCTACACAAGAAGTGTTGTCCTCTGTGTGGCACTGCTTTTGGGAAGGTTAAATACTCAACGGGCTGAAAAGCCTCATGGCTTTGGTCCTTCTCTTGCCAAAACCCATTGTGACTCCATTTCTGCCCTGGTAGATGTTTGAGTTTTCCTGGCAGACAGTCAGTGAAGCAGCATATAAGATCCCAATCTCTCCATGAAGTTGCCTGAATATGGTGTGCAGTGGGATTTGAGACCTTCTTGGCTGGACTTGTGCACCCTGTGGCACTGAGCCAGCATGGATTACAGAATCACAGAATGGATTGTGAGGACGCTGCTGGCTTTGCTGTCATTACAGACTCTGGCAAAATTCAGCGGACACCTGTGTGTCCTTCGGGGAGGTTACAGGTATGTGGCTCTTCTGGCAAGACCTGAGGATGGGCTCCATCTTGATCTCCATCCTTCCCACGTGTTCCCAGTAGTTAAACTCAGGCAGTTTCACAGTATCACAGTATGTTTGGGATTGGAAGGGACCTCAAAAGATCATCCAGTCCAATCCCCCTGCTGGAGCAGGAACGCCCAGGTGAGGTCGCACAGGAACATGTCCAGGCGGGTTTTGAATGTCTGCAGAGAAGGAGACTCCACAACCCCCTGGGCAGCCTGGGCCAGGCTCTGTCACCCTTACTGAGAAGAAGTTTTTTCTCAAATTTAAGTGGAACCTCTTGTGTTCCAGCTTGATCCCATTACCCCTTGTCCTATCATTGTTTGCCACCGAGAAGAGCCTGGCTCCATCCTCATGGCACTCACCCTTTATATATTTATAAACATTAATAAGGTCACCCCTCAGTCTCCTCTTCTCCAAACTAAAGAGCCCCAGCTCCCTCAGCCTTTCTTCATAAGGGAGATGCTCCACTCCCTTCAGCATCTTCGTTGCCCTACGCTGGACCCTCTCCAGCAGTTCCCTGTCCTTCTGGAACTGAGGGGCCCAGAACTGGACACAATATTCCAGGTGTGGTCTCACCAGGGCGGAGTAGAGGGGAAGAAGAACCTCTCTCGATCTACTAACCACCCCCCTTCTAATACACCCCAGGATGCCATTGGCTTCCTGGCCACAAGGGCCCAGTGCTGGCTCATGGTCACCCTGCTGTCCCCAGGACCCCCAGGTCCCTTTCCCCTACACTGCTCTCTAATATGTAATCTCCCAACCTATACTGGAACCCGGGGTTGTTCCTGCCCAGATGCAGGACTCTACACTTTCCCTTGTTAAATTTCATTGGGTTATTCCCTGCCCAACTCTCCAGCCTGTCCAGGTCCCACTGAATGGCAGCACAGCCTTCTGTGTGGGCTGCAGAAAAGCCGGACAAGAAGAGCTGTCGACACCTCCAGAGATTTACCCTGCAGAGCTGCCCCAGCAGCAGAGTCTGCTCAGCTCCCGAGCACCAGGTGAACTGCCGGAGCCCCACGCAGACCAGGGCCTGGCTGTGATCAGACCGCGGGGCCGTGGGTGGTGACCACGGAAGCGTCTCCGTCCCTCCCTGCTCTGCAGCAGGGGACAGGTCATCTGCCTCTTTACATCGCTGGAGTTTCATTAAGCTTGTTTTACACTCCAGTGGTGGTTTTGGCTTGCTTTATTTCTCAGCAATTTGGAAAAGCCACGGGGCTCCACTAGGAGGAATCCAAAGAATCTGAGGCCATCGCAGATGAAGAGGATGGAGAAAAGTGCCTTTCAAGGACTGATTCATTTTGCCACAAAGTGAAGTGGGGCTCGGGGGTTTCAGTCATGAGAAGTAAGGTTCCCTCCACTGTGGAAGTGAAGTTCTGTTTCATTTTGCATCGTTGCTGTACACATGCACCCAGAGACAGCATCAGGATCAATCTGCCTCTGCTGACACGTTCATGGGGGTGATAACTCAAAGTGAAAGTGGCTCTGAGAGCTGGGATGCTCCAAATCTCATCTTCTTTCTGCGTCACAGGGCAGTTGCCTTTTCCAGCACCCCTTTTCCAGCACCCCTTTTCCAGCACCCCTTTTCCAGCACCCCTTTTCCAGCATCCCTTTTCCAGCATCCCTTTTCCCTGTGAGTAGTAACTCAAACAGCTTCCATGGGTGAGGGACAACCAGGCGAGCCAAGAGCTGAGGGAGGGTCTGGCACTGGGGAATTTGCACCACTGGGCAATTGTCACCAATTCAGTGACCAGTTCCAACCTGGAAATGTTCCAGGTGACCCTTTTCCAACCTGGAAATGGTCCCTAAAGCTCTGTTTCTTTTGTCACGAGGGAACAAAGAGGAGTCACGGTTCGTGGAACGAGGTGACCGATCCCAAAGGGCCAGGTTAAAAGCTGCCGCTGGGTCTTTGGTGGCAGCAGCCCCGCTGTACTCCGGCTGGTCCTGGACAGGGCTTGGCACAAAGCAGCCTGAACAACAAAGACCTTTCTTTGCTTTTTGATCCTTTTTGCAGTTTGTTCAATCTTTGCTTTGAAACACTCAGAAAGCCAATGGAGGGAACCTGTGTACGGTTTGTTCAGAAACAACAGCTCAGGGAAGTCAGCTTAGATATTTTGGGACTTTAGTCATCTTTGCCCGGCTGAGTCCGTCACGTCTCAGGACGCTTCTCTCAGCCTTTTCTGTAGCGTTTGTCACTTCGCCACGTCCCGTGGCAGAAAAGCTCTTTTTGCATCGTGGTTCGGGCTGGTCACAAAGCGCTTGGTGCTTCTGCCGGAGCTGGAGCACACCTGGCGATGAGGGTGTCACCAGGCAGCACTATCCCAGATCGGATGCTCTGTATGTTCACTTCATATGTTTTCATCTCCCTCCTTCCTTTTTAGCTGTTATATTACATGCATTAAATACCGCTGGAGGATGAAGCCCCGGAGCACAATCTCAGCCTCTGAAAGTGCTCAGTCAAATTAGATAAGACAGGCAGGGAGTGGAAACAAGCCAGGACAGCTAACCTTATTTTCCAGGTAGAAAATGGCAGTACGAGGGATAATGCGGATTTGCACAAGGTCTCCCACAGGGGCTTAGGGGCAGGGTAGAGAACCAGGACCTTCCAGCCTTGGAAGTGGTGAAGAGACAGAAACTCGTGGGTCTTCAGGAGCTTTCAGCTGACTGTGAAGGAGCTGTTTGCCAGACACCAGCTACCTGAGCATTTGTGTCGTGATCTGGAAGCTTTTCCTTCTGACTGGACGTCAGAAAGTCACTCTGGCTGGCTGACTCCACTAATCTGCCTTCAAACTGAGACACCCAGTCCCAGTCGGTGCCTTATTCACAGTCGGGAGCCTCTCTCTGCACAAACCTTTGTCCTCGCCTGTGGTGAGGACGTGTGAGAAGGACCGTGTTGTGCAGCAAAGATTGAGGAGAGTGACTGTCCCCATCTGCTCAGCACTCAGGAGGCCACATCTGGGGTCCTGTGCCCATGTTGGGGCTCCCGAGGACTACAGAGACATCAACAAATGGGAGTAGGTCCAGCAGGAGGGTCACTGGGATGGGCCGGGGACGGAGCACAAGACATACGGGGGAGCTGAGAGCTGGGTTTGGCCAGCCCGGAGAGGCCGAGTGGCAGCTAACTACAGTCTGCCACTTCGAAAGGGAGTTTAAAGAGAACACAGAGCCAGACTCTTCCCAGGGGTGCACAGAGAGCGGACAATACTGGTGTTGAGTTTAGGTTTAGTGATGTTAGTTTAGGGCTCTGGAGCATCTTTGTGATGAGGAGACACTGAGAGAGCTGGGGCTGTTGAGCTGGAGAAGAGAAGCTGAGAGGGATCTGATCAATGGATCAATATCTCAGGGTGGGTGTCAGAGGATGGACCAGACTCTGTTCAGTGGTGCCCAACGCCAGGGTGAGGGGCAACGGGCACAGACTGAAACACAGGAGGCTCCATCTGAACATGAGCAGAAACTTGTTTGCTGGGAGGTGCCAGAGCCTGGTCCAGGCTGCCCAGAGCGGGTGTGGAGTCTCCTTCTCTGAGACATTCAAACCCCCTGGGCCCACCTGTGTGATCTGCTCTGTGACCCTGCGCTGGCAGGGCTGGGCTGGGGATCTGCAGAGCTCCTGCAGCCCGACCAGCCTGGGCTTCTGGGATTCTGTGATGGCCACAAGGTGCGATGAGGGAGGTTCCAATGGGATGTGAGGAAAAGCTTCTTCCCCACAAGAGCACGGCAGCTGGGGACTGGTGCTGCGGGAGCCTGTGCGCTCCCCATCCCTGAGCATATTCAGATCTCAACTGTATGCAATCCTGAGCAAAGTCATCTGACTTTGAAATTACTGTGCAAGCCAGTTGGACTAGAAACCTCCAGGGTTCACGTCTGACATAAAGCTTTCTGTGATTTTATTATTGTGCATTTCCCTGATGTCTGTGATAACAAGAGCTGTTAGTGAGGAGAAGCCATGGTGGAGGTTCCTGTCTATCCAGAGACACTCCTTTGCCCCAGGTGTAGAAAAAGTGCTGAAGTTGCTGTAGTCATTCATCTCATCTGCCTCCTCCCCAACATACAGCGTATTTTGCTCATTAAGTCTCATTAAATGAGCCCCACCTCATCATTTGGTTCTTTCTTCTGAGCCAGATGAGAGCAGATTCACCGAGTACACGGCTGCCTGGGCCCTGGCTGGTCACAAATGATTCACACACACGGTGCTTTAGCTGTTATATTTTGTAGCTTCCTCAGCATGGCCTGGAGAAGCAGGAGATGCCTTGTAGAAGCCACGTACTCCCAGGCTGGCGTGCGGTGCATGGAAGTGGTAGAAGAGCATCCCGGGGACCTCAGTCCTGCCCAGAGGGACCTGGCGCTAAGGAGCTTCTCCAGCTGCAACACCAGCTATTGAACCTGTGTCTAAATCATGGGACATTTCCACATCCCGGTTTTGTGGTGGGACTGGTCTGGGTGTATGCGGCCCCTGTCCTGGAACAGCCTGTATGAGCATGGGCTCAGATCCCAGCGCCTGTGCAGCTCGGATGTGCCACATACTCAGTGCAGCCCCAGCCCCTGCTGCAGGGACACCTGTAGCCTGGGCACATCTCCCTTCCAAGCCTTTTCTCCACAGAGAGAGAAGTGTTTGTCTTGGAGACTGCAGATGTCCTATGAAACCCGTGTTGACAAGGAAGCAGCAAGCTTTGGCAAGAGCTGACAGGCTCCATAAATGTTACCTGTGTCTTGTCTTAACACCAGGATGAGAAACTAATCCCCGGAGTTTGTAAATGTGGCCCCTGAAGTGGTGGGACTGGGACATGAAGGTGCGAGGGACACAGTGCTGTACGTGACAGAGCACGGGGAGGTCTCAGATGATACAGAGAGTTTCAGAATGGTGGGTGATGGGGCTTGGGTAACCAGGAGTGGATGGAGGGACGGGTGTTTGGTCAGAAGTGAGGCTTCAGTCTCCGGATCTGTTAGAATCACAGAATGGTTTGGGTCAGAAGGGGCCTTTAAAGGTCACCTAGTCCAGTCCCCCTGCCTCAAGGACATTTTCCACTAGATCACGTTGCTCAAAGCCCTGTCCAACCTGACCTTGAACACTTCCAGTGCTGGAAGTTCTCCGCACTCGTTCGATTTTAGTAAGTTCTGGACAAAACCAGAGGTCACCAACACTTTGCTGAGGCTTCCCCACATTGTACCTTCCTTCAAGGATGGGAAAACGCAGGTAGATGAAGGGAAATGGTGCAGCAGTGTGGTGGCAGGTCTTGCTTTACCCATACCCAGCGCCTCCTCTCCCGGGCACACAGGCATTGAACATCTGGGAGCTGCAATGCTCTGAGTCCAGAAGACCAGCAGAGAAGTGAAGAGGCAGAGATGGTGGATCAGAAAAATGGCTTTTGTTGTGTACTTTGAGAGAAAGTGCTCAGCTGTAATTCATGACGGGGAAGTGCAAGAACACGCTGCAGCCGCGCTGGTCCGGGTGCCCGCAGTCCCCAGCTGGCATGGCTGCTGGTGTTGCCAATGCAAACCAGGCTGGAGATGGGCAAGATGTGCTTGGCTTTGTGTGCCGCTCCTCCAAGCTGTTTCTCAGAGCTGTCAAATGAGTTGTTCTTCCATGAAATATTGAAAGGGTTGGACCTAGTAAAAGCCCTTCTGAGTGCAAGCCTCACTGCGTCCATTTGTAACCAGGCCTGGCATGCAAGTGATGGACAAGGTCTCTCGCTGCCGCTTTCCAGTCCTCTCCCAGCCCTGAGGCTTCCCCTGTGCCCTGGCGCTGCCGGAGCAAGGAAGTGTGTGCTGGGTGCCAGGGCTGATGCTGTGCTGAGCGCCCTCTGAGAATGGGCTGGTGCTGGGTGAGCCCTGGGGTGGCCTCAGCGCCGTCCATGGAGGCCGTGTTGGTGGTGCCGTGGGAGGCTCGCACACGGTGGGACAAGGACACGTGCTCGGCTCAGCAGTCACAGAGGCAGCAAGGGCATCCGCGTGTCAGCCCCTCCAGCGAGGCGGGGGCTGAGGGCCGGTACCCGCAGTGCGGCTCTGCATGCGTCCCTGCATGGCGTCCCCGTCATCGGCGCCTGAGCCAGCAGTCCGGCCTGCTTGCTCCCCTGCCCCGGTCCGCAGCAAGCGGGGTCAGAGCTGGTCCGAGTTCCGCAGGGAGGTGGCAGCTGCGCCCCGTGGTCCCTGCCCCATGGGCTTGTTAGCACAGGTCCTGGAGGCCAGTTTTCCCACGGCGTGGCAGCAGCCCAGGCTGCGCCATTCCCACCTGGCCGCGCGTCAAGCTGCGTGGGCAGCGCGGGGCCGCGGAGGGTGGGCGGCTGCCCGGGACGTCTGCGGAGCTGCGGGAAGGCCCATTGTGTGCAGCGGGACAAGCGGCGTCCGTGGGTGTGTGATTTCCAGGGCGCTCTGACGAGGCGGGCGACTCACCATTGTCAGCATGTCAGGTCAGGTTTGTGCTGCGTGCTCAGGCTGCTGGATGCACCTCCCTTGATTGGCATGTGCAACTTGCAGACCCAGCACACTGAGGCGGAGAGGAGCCGCTTGCTTCCCGCGTCTGCCTGTGCCTTAGAAAGCTTCTCTATGCAAATCTCAAAGCACAAAACCCTCGACTTCCCTGTAGCAAGCAGGCAGGATTGCATATTGCTGGGTTGGTAGCGCTTTTTCCAGGGGAACAACGCTGTGTCTGCTCCAACCCGGGGATTGTTTTGCCTGGGAATGACCTGTTCTCCTGCCTGACACACTGCCCTACATGGTTTCTAATTACAAACTGTTAAGGAGCGCTGGAAATGTTTTGTTCTCCCCTAACTGCCCTCTACCCACAGCAACAGCCGGGGTGTCCTGAGCCCTGGGCAGCCCCGCCGCTGCTGGCGGTGAATTCAGCAGCTCCAGACAGCAGCGATGCCCCTGCCTGTGTCCAGCCGGACGTGGTCCTGCCCGTGCGGTGTCTGACCCAGGCCTCTCTCTTGCTCTCTCTTCCAGCGCCTTCAGCCGTGTCCATCATGCACCAGGTCAGCCGCACCGTGGACAGCATTACCCTCTCATGGTCTCAGCCCGACCAGCCCAACGGAGTCATCCTGGATTACGAGCTGCAATATTATGAGAAGGTACTGCGGGACCTTGGCAGGGTTCAGGTGCGGGCTTTTGGGAGAGGAGGTGGTGTAAAACTTCACATAAGGGCATAACACCAGCAGTTGGTTGATCGATAGGTTGCTTCTCCTGCTGGGGTTGGCCATGCCATTTGGAGTTCAGCAGTGGTTCCAGTGACCTGCACAGGCACTGCAAGTGTGGAAAATCTGTTGGTCTTTCCAGATGAGCTTCTCCTCCCTTCACCTCTCCAACACTTGTGGCAGGTCTCCCATTGCAGGGAGAACTGGGTAGCCAGGTTGCCTTTCCTCTGCTGGGGCATTAGTGGGGAATGGGGACGGTCAAGGGATGTCACAAAACATCCGTTCCCAGGCTGGACCACACTAGCTGAGTGTCCAGTCTTTGGGATTTTGTGTACTGCTGTCTGCCAGTGCGTTTACACCAAAGGTGAGTTTGGCATCTGTGTGGAGCAGCCTGAACCCCTTTACCCCGGTGCTGTACCAGGCAGAAGCTGTCCCAGCCTCCCAGGGACGCTACGTGTGGCACTGCAGAGGCAGAGGCTGATGTGATGGGGTCCCAGAGCTCTGGCTCTTCCATCCCTGAGGAACATACCCCTTCCACCTCCTCCCTGCCCAGGCAGCGGAGGGACTGCAAGCTGCGGCTGTGCCAGGGTGTCCACACATGGGGCTGGAGTGGGTGGCTGCTGAGGGACCTGAAAAACACGTCAGTGTTAGTCCCAGGGCCTGCCGGGCTCTGCCTGGCTGGTGAGCTTCATCCGTGCTACCTGGGGGAAGTGGGGAGCAGGAGATTTCTTCTTCCAGGAATCTGTCCCCTTACACAAGAGCTTATAAACTATACATTAAAAATTGCAAACTAACTAATTAAAAAGCTTTATGATTAAATGGAACTGAAAATATTTTTCCCAGCAGCTGCTGGAAGAAATGATTAATCCCCCCCACTGCCTGCCTGTGACCTATTTTCTTGTCACCAAGAGCCACAGGGAGAATGGGGAGGGGGGGAGCTTCTTTGTGAGCTGTTAAATAGGTCCTGACCTATATTACATAAATCACGGCCTTTTATTTGACCCTTGGAAATTATCCCAGAATACGTGGCAAGATGGATGAGTAGGCAGCAAGACAGATCTGGAAAGCAAGAGGGGTCCTTCCCCTGGGGACCCTTGAAGTAGAGACAGAAGATCTCATGAAGTTCATTCTCCTCTTACTTTCTCTTAATCTCCCCCTCTTTCTTTCTCCCCCCGCCCCAGTCTGTTTTCTGGGGAAGGCTGTAAATAAAAGGAATTTTTGTCCAAAGGGTGGTCTGCTGTTTGTGGCCAGTCACGCAGGGTGAGCGTCATCAGAGCTCAGGACACAGTGTGTCCTCAGTCATGGGGACAAGTGGCCCAAGCCACACTCACAGAATCCCAGAATCCCAGAATGTCAGGGGTTGAAGGGCCCTGGAAAGCTCATCCAGTGCAATCCCCCCATGGAGCAGGAACACCCAGCTGAGGTTACACAGGAAGGTGTCCAGGCGGGTTGGAATGTCTGCACAGAAGGAGACTCCACAACCCCCCTGGGCAGCCTGGGCCAGGCTCTGACACCCTCACCCCCAACAAGTTTCTTCTCATCTTTCAGTGGAACCTCCTGTGTTCCAGTTTGCACCCATTGCCCCTTGTCCTGTCACTGGTTGTCACCAGAAGAGCCTGGCTCCATCCTCCTGACAATCCCCCTCTCCATATTGATCCCCATGAATGAGTCCCCCCTCAGTCTCCTCTTGTCCAGCTCCAGAGCCCCAGCTCCCTCAGCCTTTCCTCACACGGGAGATGCTCCACTCCCTGCAGCATCTTGGTGGCTGCGCTGGACTCTCTGCAGCAGTTCCCTGTCCTGCTGGAACTGAGGGGCCACAGCTGGACACAATATTCCAGGTGTGGTCTCCCCAGGGCAGAGCACAAGAAGAAAGGGATGTCTTTATCTCTTCCCCAGCCAAGATGTATGTCATTCTCAGAAAGGGATCATAGAATCGTAGAATGGTTTGGACTGGAAGGGACCTATAAAGGTCGTCTAGTCCAATACAGTGGGCAGGGACATCTTCACCAGCTCCGGTTGCTCAGAGCCCCGTCCAGCCTGGGCTGGGATGTCTCCAGGGATGGTTCATCCACCAGCTCTCTGGGCAACTCTGGATCTCTGGATCACTGGGTCAGAGTTTAGTCCCACAGCAAGCAAACATGGGAGGATTTGGAAACAGCTTAAAAAATAAGTGGAATAGCCAGGAGCTGGAGTCAGGGCCTGGCCCATGGCCGGGGCTTTGTCTCTCTCCAGACTCCTGTGTGTGTGTCAGACTTCACTCCGAAGTCCCAGTTGCACGCTCAGGGCCTGATCTGTTGGTGGTCAGCCCTAGCCAAGCTCTTCATATGCTTTGGCCTCTGCATTTCCAGCAGTGCAATGACTCTGTATGGTTCTCTGCCTGCGTGGCAGAGCTGAATCTCCTGTTGTCTGAGCCACTGCAGTGCTGAGTTTTGCGATGAGGGCCGTTCACTTCATCCCTGGGCTCACTCCCAAACGCTCAGCTCTGGAGATGCTGCGCTGTCCCCAGCTCCCGCCAGGACTGCAGTTTGATGGGCGTGCGGCACATCCCAGGTGTGCTCTCCCTTCACTGCCGGGCTCTGCAGAGGTGATTTTCTTCCAGAATGTTTCATTGCAAACTGTCCCGTGTGCTCCTGAATGCTCACAAAATACCTCTGGAGCTAGTTAAGCTGTTTCTAATGGAATTCTTTTTCCCTAGTAGAAAATGATGTTTTATTAGCATGAAAACAATTCAAATGTAAGAATAGCACCGTATACATCTTGTGTAAAAAGTGTTTTGGCTCTTCATTTTGAATTGATTCTTTTCTATATAAAGACATAAATTAAATAAAAAAAATTGGAATAAGCGTCCTAGAATTAACAGGAAAGAACTATTTGCAGTACCTGAAACAAAGGTATATTTTTGTTTCCATTTCACAGATTATTTATAGCATTGCTATTATTAGGTGCCATTAAAAATGCCTGTACAGAGGCAACATGATTATTTTATTTCACATGTAGTTAGAGCAAATCAGTGCAGATTGTTACGTAAATACTGAATGACATGTCTGCTCTCTGTGCTCCTCTCCACTCTTCTTTCACCTCCAAGAGGCACCTGGCAATGTTTGTCTCATTAAAGAAGTTAATGTTGTCTTCATTTAGAAAGGGTGTGGTAGTTTTTGTCCAACGTTGCCAAGTTCATACCGGAGTGTGGGAACTGGAGACCCACTGCAGTGTCAGGCACTGCAAAGAGTAATTAGTTCTCCTTGTTATGCAAAATGATTGGGCTTAGGGTATGCCACAGGTTACCCACTTTGTAGTCTGAAGATATTCAGCCCGTCCCTTGTACCCAGTTTGGTCACCTGTGTAAATGTTTTAGGAAGCACAGGGGCCCTTTGATTCTGTGACACTGTGACTCTGTGACTCTGTGGCTGTGACTGACAGAATCACCAAATCCCAGAGTGTCAGGGGTTGAAGGGCCCTGTAAAGCTCATCCAGTGCAATCCCCCCATGGAGCAGGAACACCCAGATGAGGTTACACAGGAAGGTGTCCAGGCGGGTTGGAATGTCTGCACAGAAGGAGACTCCACAACCCCCTGGGCAGCCTGGGCCAGGCTCTGCCACCCTCACCGGGAACAAGTTTCTTCTCATATTTAAGCAGAACCTCCTGTGTTCCAGTTTGCACCCATTGCCCCTTGTCCTATCACTGGTTGTCACTGAGAAGAGCCTGGCTCCATCCTCCTGACACTCGTCTCCAGGTGATGCTGGGAAAGGCCATGGGGTGTGTGGGGCTGATGGGAGGTGACCGGTGGCATTGGGTGGTGGAGGTGGGACCAGAGCTGGCTGTGGCCTTCGTGGTGCCAGGAGCTTCTGTAGGAGGCCAGCATCCCCGAACGGGTGCCAGCAGGGCTCCTGCAGGGACAGCTGCGTGCTCTGCTCCAGGCGGGCTCGGGGGACATTCCTCATCTCCACCTGAAGTGTTGGACACCAGCGTCCCCAGGCCTGGGGCTAAAGTGTCTGCCTGGTGTTTCCCACCTGTCCCCAGGATGGAGCGAGAGCTGCGACGCCCCTTCCCTTCATGCTGCCCAAACCCTTGGGGGCTCTGTCTGTGGAAAACTGTGATATCAAGAAGATTAAGAAGAAACCTGTGATAGCTTTCCTGCAGTCCCAGGCGCTGCTCAGGGGCCACGCTGCTTCTGTTCGGGGCTCAGTTTTCTGGTGAGAGGTGTCCGGGCACTCCTAGCACAGCACACTTGACCTGGGGTGTATTAGAAGGGGGGTGGTTAGTAGATCAAGAGAGGTCCTCCTTCCCCTCTACTCTGCCCTGGTGAGACCACATCTGGAATATTGTGTCCAGTTCTGGGCCCCTCAGTTCCAGAAGGACAGGGAACTGCTGGAGAGGGTCCAGTGTAGGGCAACGAAGATGATTAAGGGAGTGGAGCATCTCCCTTATGAAGAAAGGCTGAGGGAGCTGGGGCTCTTTAGTTTGGAGAAGAAGAGTCTGAGGGGTGACCTTATTAATGTTTATAAATATATATAAAGATTGAGTGCCATGAGGATGGAGCCAGGCTCTTCTCGGTAGCAAACAATGATAGGACAAGGGGTAATGGGATCAAAGTGGAACACAAGAGGTTCCACTTAAATTTGAGAAAAAACTTCTTCTCAGTGAGGGTGACAGAGCACTGGAACAGGCTGCCCAGGGGGGTTGTGGAGTCTCCTTCTCTGCAGACATTCAAAACCCGCCTGGACATGTTCCTGTGCGACCTCACCTGGGCGTTCCTGCTCCATGGGGGGATTGCACTGGATGAGCTTTTGAGGTCCCTTCCAATCCCAAACATACTGTGATACTGTGACCTGTCTGTGGGAGACGCTCCTGAGGTCTCCCCACAAGCGGTGCTCCCCGTGCGAGCCCCACAACCCACCCCAGAGCGGCCCAGGACCCCGTGGCCGCACCTGAGCGTCCCTCCATCAGACTGGATCCCGCGGGGGCTGAAATTCGGGTGTGTGTGACGGTTTGGCACCCGGCCCTGGCCTGGCTGTGTACATGGGGCTCTGTTTGCTTCGGGAACCAGAGCAGATTGCCGCTGTGCACACACAGAGGAGCTGTCTGCCAAATTAAGTCGGTTGACATTTTACTTCTTAGAAACAATTTTTGCAAATCTTTCAAGCGTTTCATGGACTCTCCATGTTTCAAGAGAGTATTTTTTGATAACACTTTGGTTTCAGCCTCAATTTGGCTCAGGGGAAGGAGAACCAGATAAGGACTCAAAATCAAAACTATGAGGAAATACGAAGTGTGTTATTTTGAATTAGGATTTCCAAACTCTAACCAAAATCAGCAGGAAAAACAGCAACAACAACAACAAAGCACAAACCCCTGCAAGAAAACAAGCTGGGAGAAACAGCAAAGGGACTTGGACTGAAACCGCCGGGGCTGCCCTGGACCTGCTGGAGAAGCGCAGAGTGGGGAAAGAAGCGTCTGAAGTGAATGGCTGGAAAGGCGATGGCTGAGCAATGTGCCAAGAATAAGTCTGATAAGGGAGGGTGGAGAGCTGTAAATGCTCTTTCCTCGCGGTCTGGGATTAGAGAGCAGCAACACAAGCACACCTTTCTGAACAGACATCAATTTCCCCGGTATGAACTGTCCTGTAACCCTGCCATTGCATTCAATTTGAAGTTCTCCAGGGGAAGAGATGAGCTTCCCTCAAACAGTCAGACAAATGATTTTAAAACAATTGTGTTGTTAGTGCCATCCAAGGGCCTGGGAGGATTCATCCGAGCCCTTAAACACTAAAACTGTGAACATTTCCTGTCCTGTTTCTCTCTTAGTCTGCCCGGGAAAGGTCCAAGGGAGTGCTGCTGATCAGACAAACAAGACAATCCGTTTTCTGTGTGCTCATCTTTTCTTGATCTTTCTTATCTGTGTACCTGTACTTGAGATTTTCATTGTCATTAGTCTAATTCCCAAACACCCCAGTGACACCCAGGCACCTTCAGCGCCAGGTCCAGATGGATAAAGCTGCCAGTGGTACCTGGGGTGGGTTAGAAGGGGGTGGTCAGTAGGTCAGAGAGGTTCTCCTGCCCCTCTGCTCTGCCCTGGGGAGACCACACCTGGAATATTGTGTCCAGCTGTGGCCCCTCAGTTCCAGCAGGACAGGGAACTGCTGCAGAGAGTCCAGCGCAGCCACCAAGATGCTGGAGGGAGTGGAGCATCTCCCGTGTGAGGAAAGGCTGAGGGAGCTGGGGCTCTGGAGCTGGACAAGAGGACACTGAGGGGGGACTCATTCATGGGGATCAATATGGAAAGGGGGAGTGTCAGGAGGATGGAGCCAGGCTCTTCTGGTGACAACCAGTGATAGAACAAGGGGCAATGGGTGCAAACTGGAACACAGGAGGTTCTGCTTAAATATGAGAAGAAACTTGTTCCCGGTGAGGGTGGCAGAGCCTGGCCCAGGCTGCCCAGGGGGGTTGTGGAGTCTCCTTCTGTGCAGACATTCCAACCCGCCTGGACACCTTCCTGTGTAACCTCATCTGGGTGTTCCTGCTTCATGGGGGGATTGACCTGGATGAGCTTTCCAGGGCCCTTCCAACCCCTGACATCCTGTGATTCTGTGATTTTTGAAGAGAAGACTGTTCTGGATGCTGTCAATAGTGGGGTCTCCTGGGAGTTGGCAGAGCTGCTCTGCATTACCTGCAGAATGACGTGCCGTCAGCATTTTGAAGCCTCTGAGTTTGACTTCACCCTTGGAGAAACACATTTGTGCCAGACCACTCTTACCAGCCATCCACACCGGAGCACTGCGCAATCAAGAGCTTAATGCGAGAAGTAATTATCTCCATTAATGTTGTCTTTCAGCTGCTTTTCAGCTGTGAGGCCAATAGTCTGCACAAACCCAGGTCATATAGAGTATAATCAGCCTTGCAAATGCTGGTGGACTTGCAGTTCTGCTGCAGCATGGTGACCAATTGAGAACACACCAGACTCTCCCAGGAGCAGGAGAACACTGGTTCGACACGGTCAGCCGTATGGAGCCCTGTAGTGAATGGCTGTTCTTTGTAATGTTGTTGGAACCGCAGCTTCTGGCTGTGCAGAGGATCCTCTGTGCGAAGGCACCAGCGCTGTTCTCAGAAGTGGATGAACACGAAGGCAAAGTCACCAGATAGCTAACAATGTGGACAGTGGAAAAGAAAGGAGACCAACTGCCCATAAAGGAGAGCTCCATCATTTATTCGAGGGCGAGACAAGCTCTGATTCATCCGGTGCCCCAGCAGCTGAGGACACAGACACCTCCAGGCGGGGTTTGCAGAGCTGGGTGCAGACTGTCCATGGGCTCCTACAGGCAGCCAAAGCAGCACAGAGAGCCACGTCCTGCACAACCCGCATCACCGCGCGGGAAACCTTGGTTCATTAGCAGAAGGGACCTCCTACCTGATTGCCTCTTTGATGCCCCCTGTCCTCCAGGAGCCCACTGCAGAGGTTGGAAACTTTGCTTCTGATTGAGAGTTTCACTCTCACCTGGTGTTAGCATGAGAAGAAATCTCTCCATGGCCCCGCAGCGGAGTTACACACCGAGACAAAAGGCCAGTCCCTCAGTCCACTTGATGGGACGGTACAAATGGTGTGGCTGACTTCTTCTTTCTGCCATCCCTGCCTGCTTCTCGTGAGGTTCTCCCACCTCACTGGGGAGTCTGCATGTGGGTGGGAGCTCTTGGGTTTTCCGAGCCCTTTGCAGTGATTGAAGCCAGCAGATCTCAGGGACTCGCTTGTAAAGTTGCCCGCTCGGATTCTGAGCCGTCAGCTGCTGATCTGTTCCAACCAGTGATCCTACCTGCCAGAGCAGAAGTGTTACCAGAAGGGATAAGCGCTTTCAAAGTAGCTACAGAAATTTGATTTAAAAATTGGTACCTGTGTCCCCCATAAAAATGGGGGCTCGTACTCAGTTTGGCTTTCCTAAGATTTCTCTGTTTTCCAGAAGCATTGTGCTGTTTTCATGCGTTGCTGCTTTGCACTGATGCCCAGGACCCCGTGGCTGCAGGCACCTGGCCAGCCTGCCCTGATCACAGGAAGCACCACATTCAGTACGGTCTTTCATCCTCTGCTGTTGACCTGTCTCTGCCTGTTCCTGGTGGGGACAGTGGCTGTACTCTTGTGCCTGGCACAAGGAGATCCTGGCCCGTCCACCGGTGCTTCTGGATGCTCAGCTAAGGGCATAATTGCCAAGGGCAGTGATGTATCCGTCACCTACACAAGTGCAATACCATCTATACCATTATGATAGGAATGCTCAAGTCCTCAGCTAGAAAAACTGCGCACAAGGGGCAAGACAAAAATGTGGAAGTAGTCTCGTTGTGTCTTTTAAATATCTTTTAAATATGCTCTTTGATTTCCCAGCTTTGAAAACCTGGCCGTGGCCCCTGGAGGAGCAGGCTCTGGGCAGCGGGTGGTGCAGTACTTCTGGGGTCCAAACACCTGTGTTCAGGTCGACTTCACCTCCAGATTGGGAAGAGCAGATGGAGAGGGTGCTGAGGCCAGTCCAGGCACAGGAGGAGAGGCTGAGGAAGGGGGACAGTGATGAAAGAAAGCCGGCACACAAGAGAGAAACAGTTCCCATCCCCACTGAGCTCAGGCTTGGAGAAGCGACCTGAGGTTTCTAGCTGACACCTTCATCAGAGCCTCTCCTGAGAGGTGGTGGGGAGCCCAGGGGCCTCCCTGCTCCCATCCCTGCTTCTGTGTCTCCCCGTGGGGCGGCAGGCGTGGAGGAGTGGCCTGTTTGTTCAGGTGTCCCCGTGGCGGTCTCTGCACCCACACTGCCCTGGTGAACTGTGCTTCCTTCTTCTCAAAATGCAGCACCTGATTCTGGACTCATTTTTCTGATGACAGATTTGTGTTTTCTTGGCAGGATCTGAGTGAGTTAAATTCAACAACAGTGAAGAGTCCCACCAATACTGTGGCAGTGCAAAACCTCAAAGCCGGCACCATCTACGTCTTCCAGGTGCGCGCACGCACCGTGGCCGGGTATGGCCGGTATAGCGGCAAGATGTATTTCCAGACCATGACTGAAGGTGAGTCTTCAGCTGCCTCTGCATAAAGGTGACACGGGGTCTAGAGAGACTTGAACAGGATGGAGATGCACTGGCAGCGGTGCTGGTCCCTTTGCTTTTAGCCTCTTCAAGGCTGCATTGACAAGTCACAGGCATTTATTGAACCTGGCAAGACCTGCAGAGAGGTGTGAGCACTTGGTGGTCCATACAGGGAATCATATAATGTAAGCCAGTTTCTCCCAGGCTCTTCTGGCATGGGGACATGGCCATTCAGTTGGATTTAGAAGAAACAGTATTTATGATTTTCATGTGCACAGCTGTTGATGACAAATGCAGACTTGGGTCTTTATTTTCTAAATTTGTGCTGCTAAATAAAACAGGCCGAGCCAGTTTTGTGCCCCCGAGGCCAAGGAGCAAGGCACAGCATGCATCCGTGGGACTGAGCTTTCCCACTCAAAAGGGATAGCTACATCCAGCTTTCCTGCAGCAGCACATCCCCTGTCACAGCCGCCTGAGCTGATGCCTGAGCACGAGCTGTCCGGGACAAAACCCGCCCCACAGCAGCAGCCACACGAATGCAGGGCAGTGCTCAGGGCCATGCTCTGACCTTGATGAACTTGGTGGTGTACACCCATCCTGTACCCTGGTAACCTCTTCCCTCTTCCTTGCGTGCCAGCCGAGTACCAGACCAGTGTCCAGGAGAAGCTGCCGCTCATCATCGGCTCCTCCGCGGCAGGGCTGGTGTTCCTCATCGCTGTCGTCGTCATCGTTATTGTGTGCAACAGGTGGGTCAGTCTGAGCGCACCACCCAGGGCTGGGGCTGTGCAAGGACAGGGCGATTGGGGTGGAGGTGGCAGGGGAAGGTGAAGGGGAAGGACATGCCCCTGCAGCACGTTCCTCGGCCCCACCGGACCCGTGCTGGTGCTCAGGACTCTCTTTCTTTCCAGAAGACGGGGATTTGAGCGTGCTGACTCTGAGTACACCGACAAGCTGCAGCACTATACCAGTGGCCACAGTACGTACCGCGGGCCCCCGCCAGGCCTGGGGGTCCGCTCTCTCTTCGGTTTGTGTTCCTGTTCACTCATTCCTTGCGGCATGTGGGGGGGGCTCAGGCCACCCAGCTGGGTGCATGTGTAGGCAGGACCTCTGTGCAGTTTACAGTATCACAGTATGTTTGGGATTGGAAGGGACCTCAAAAGCTCATCCAGTCCAATCCCCCTGCTGGAGCAGGAACGCCCAGGTGAGGTCGCACAGGAACATGTCCAGGCGGGTTTTGAATGTCTGCAGAGAAGGAGACTCCACAACCCCCCTGGGCAGCCTGTTCCAGGCTCTGTCACCCTTACCGAGAATAAGTTTTTTCTCAAATTTAAGTGGAACCTCTTGTGTTCCAGCTTGATCCCATTACCCCTTGTCCTATCATTGTTTGCCACCGACATTGTTTGCCTGGCTCCATCCTCGTGGCACTCACCTTTTATATATTTATAAACATTAATAAGGTCACCCCTCAGTCTCCTCTTCTCCAAACTAAAGAGCCCCAGCTCCCTCAGCCTTTCTTCATAAGAGAGGTGCTCCACTCCCTTAATCATCTTTGTTGCCCTACACTGGACCCTCTCCAGTTTAGATTCCCCACCAGTCCCTGTGAGCTGCACCCCTGCCCTGCTTCGTGTAGCCCGTGTTCCGCAGGCCTGTGTGCTGACGGGTGCCAGCTGTGCGGTAAACACTCCTGTGTGTTCTGCAAACCCCCGCTGTGTCCAACACGCACCCCTCCGTGTGCCCTGCAGCCTCACCCTCTTCTGCCACGCAGGCCCTGCCACCGCACCTTGTCCTGCCGCTGCAGCTCCTGAGCTTTGCCCAGCTCGTGGGCAGCAGCGAGACCCGTCTCCCACCCCAGGCACGTCCTGCAGAGCGCTGTCCTCTGCAGGAGCCACGTACCTCCTGGTGCCTTTGCTTGAGCCCATCCCAGTGCTCCCAGAATCGTAATAGGTGTCAGGTGTATCTATATCTATGGGTATATAATGCAATGCGTAACATGCCCTCTCTTGCAGCCTCTCTCTTCCGACATCTCTGCAGGGCGCTCCCTCACATCCAGCATTCCTGCTCCTCATTGCCACCCTCCCTTGCCTCGGTGCATCCTCCTTCCCCTCATTAGTCCCTGGCTTTGTGCCCTCTGCAACACCTTTCTACTCCCTTACCAGAGCCCTGTCACTACAATCCTGCTTCGTTCATGTCGAGGGTTAAGATCGCGGGGTGACAATAAAACCCTGGCAGATGTATTGTTAACCCCCTCTCCCCCCTCCCCTTCCCCCTTTTGCCCCTCCCTCTCCCCCCTTTCCACTCAGGACAGGCGATCGGGAGGGAAAGAAGGACAGAGAGAAGAGAGTTGGAAAAATTAAGGATGTTTTACTAATGCTACTAATAAGAATAGAGAAAATAATACAAAATATACAAAACCAATCTTGAAAGTCTCAGCAACTGCAGAGCCGGCCACCAAAGTCCTGGACTGGACTCTGCAGCCAACCGGAGCTGGATTCAGTCTGTCACTAGGCCTCAGTTCGCAAGGACAACTAGCAAGGTCCTCTCCTAATGTCGGCCATAAAGAAAAAGGGACGAGATCCTCGTGATCTCCCACTTTTATATGAAGTATTCACGTGAATGGGATGTTATACACAGTTGGTCAGTTTCTTGGTCACTTGTTTCTCGTCGCCCCTCTCGCGAGATGTCCATCCATGCTTATCAATAAGTTTGCATTCCATTGCTAGGTTTACCAAAACATGTGTCTGGTTCTCCAGGAAAACGCAGTTAATATGAAGGCTTTAGCTGACAGGAAAAATTCACTGAAAGAGAAACTTGTTTTTAACAAAACCAGGACAGTTCAAATCTCAGTTGTTATTTACCTCACGTTATACTTGCAGCTTTTGCAGATTTCTGTCCTTTTTATACCTTGTTGCTGTACAGACCAGGGCCTTGTTCAGATGGAAAACACCAGTAGTTTCAGCACAGGATACACTATTTCTTCTATTTGCCTGGGAAACATCTCCCCAAAGGCACAGACTGCAGCTCGGTGCCAGCGCGACGGCGTGCTGGCCGCGTTGCTGTAACTTCCCAGGAAAAATGACACTCTTTGAGAAAGATTATGGAAATGCAGCTCTCAGTTGTTTGTCAGTGCGTGCTGCATGTGTAAACATACATTCACACTTTCTCCCGGGGTCTGGTGCGTAACGTGACAGCTTCAGGCTGGGGTGGCATTAGTAGCTGTGCCTCACAAGTGTCGGAACAGGCTCGATGCCACTGGATAGAGATGAGCTGATAATGGGCGTGTGGTGCCTTTTAGCCACATTGTCGCTCAAAACACCAGTCCAAGGCACAGTCCCTGCTTGGCTCCCAGCAGTGACTGCTATGGAGAGGTTATGGTTAGATGATTGCCAAGGTGTGGGGAGCCTGTAAACTATGGAAGCATTGCAGCAACTTCCCTCAACCCTACCAGCATCCTACACATGGAGCTGGGACTCATGTCCCTGGTTCTGTGTTGGGCTCCTTATTTAGTGAGCTGTGAGCTCTGCTCTCCGAACACCCCCAAGTTTGGGGTGAGCCAGCGGACAGCAAAATGAGTATAGAAAGGGGAGAGCTGCAGGACTGCAGGTAAGAGCTGTCCCACGGTGTAGGTAGCGTGCAAGGTGGCATCAGCAGTCCAACCTCACCATTCCGGTGGCCATTGCCTTCCACGTAAACATGTTGTTGTGTCTTCTGCTCTGCCTAGAAGGAAGAGTTGGTTTTTGCAATTTCCCCAGTGTCCCTTACAGCTTGTCCTGGTCATGCTGAGGCTAGTAAGAGAGAACCCAGCCTCCGACAGGGTTACCTGTCAGGAGAACATGGGCCTGGAGTGTCTGTCCCACTTGCAGTGTCCCTGAGGGGTCACAGACACCCACCATGGAGGAGTGAATCTGTTTTGGTGGCTGTGTCAGTAGTACCAAGCACCTAGAGCTGTAGATGTCCATGTAGAGAACCAGGAGCAGCACGTGCCGCAGTGCGCGTCCCAAGGCAGACCGTCGGCACCGCCTGTCGCGTGTGCTGAGCCCGGCTCTCCTCCTCCCCTTCCCCGCACCTCTGACGGACGCTGTGCCGAGGTGGAAGCAGCAGGAGTGGGGCAGAGCTGCAGTCTCTGCAAAGGGTCCTCTCGCAGCGTTAGAGCACGATGAGCATCGCGTGGCACTGGTGTGCTCTGCACCGCCTCCCGAGAGCTAACGCTTCCCTTGCTTTCCCTCTGGATGTGCTAAAGCTGAATCGAGCCGCAGAGCGTGTGTGGCTCTCCGTGGTCACAGTTTGCAGTCCCAGCTAACAGCACAGCCCTCCGCTGCCCAACAGTTTCATTAGAATCCAGCTTCAACAGTCCTGTGCAAATGTGGCTCTGCGTGTTCTTTCTCAAATTGCTTTGCTGTATATGCTTCATTTGCTCGCGCAAATAGGTTTCTCTTTTCCTTGATGCCAGCCATGGGTCGTTCCATTTGCATCTGTCTGTCTGACTGTCTCCCTCACCTTTATGCAGTGACTCCAGGGATGAAGATTTATATTGATCCATTCACCTATGAAGATCCCAATGAGGCTGTCAGGGAATTTGCAAAAGAAATCGATATCTCTTGTGTCAAAATTGAGCAAGTGATCGGGGCAGGTAGGTGAACTGTGAATGTCGGGCTGGTCCTCAGCAGCACAGTCTCCTTTGTGGTCTCAGGCTTTGATGAGGATTTAGCCTTACATGTACTGGGAAGACTAGTGTCAGTAAGGTCTTACACTTAGGCCCAGCCTGGGCTATCAGGAGCAGGTGGTCCAGTGCTAGAGGAGCAAGTCCATCAGTGCTGGAGACAGAGACTTCCCATGTGCGTATATTGTCCAGTGCTCCTCACCAGTGATGAATCCACCTGAAGGGGAGTCCTTGGTGTGGGTGAGGGAGGAAGCACAGAGCAGACGGTGGGCGGTTGGCTCAGGGGTGTGCAGGGTGGGCACGGCTGGAGCCCATCGGAGCAGGGTCCCTGGGGGAGAAAGGCAGAGGTCTGGGAGGCTGACAAGCCCTACCTGTTTCCTTCTGTTCGCAGGGGAGTTCGGTGAGGTGTGCAGTGGGCATCTCAAACTTCCTGGCAAAAGAGAGATCTTTGTGGCCATCAAGACCCTGAAGTCTGGTTACACGGAGAAGCAGAGACGAGACTTCTTGAGTGAAGCCAGCATCATGGGACAGTTCGACCACCCCAACGTCATCCACCTGGAGGGAGTGGTGACCAAGAGTTCGCCAGTCATGATCATCACCGAGTTCATGGAGAATGGCTCACTGGACTCCTTCTTGCGGGTATGAGATTCCAGGAGCATAGAACCATAGAACAGTTTGTGTTGAAGGGCCCTTCCCAGCTCCCCAGTGCCCCCCCTGCCATGAGCAGGGACATCTGCACCAGCTCAGGTTGCTCAAAGCCCCGTCCAGCCTGGCCTGGGATGTCTCCAGGGATGGTTCATCCACCACCTCTCTGGCCAACCTGGGCCAGGCTCTCACCACCTTCATTGTAAAAAAATTTCTTCCTCATGTCCAGCCTGAATCTCCCTCCTTTCATTTAAAACCATCACCTCTTGTCCTATCACAAAAAGACTAAAAAGTCTGTCCCCATCTTTCTTATCAGCCCCTTTTAAGCACTGAAAGGCCACACTAAGGTCTCGCCGGAGCTTCTCTTCTCCATCCGAACACCCCAGCTCTCTCACCTGTCCCCAGCAGAGCTGTTCCAGCCTCGGGTCATTCCTGTGGCTCCTCTGGCCCCTCTGCAGCCCCAGAGGTCGTGTTGGGCCAGAGCTGGACCTGGAGAGGAAGGCTCCCGGTCTGACCCCGTGTGACAGGGCCCTTCACTGCCCAGTGTCCCCAGCCACTGGGGCGGCTGCTGTGCCGTCCAGAGGTCTGTGCGTCAGGAACAGACGTGGAGGTGGCACCAAGGCTCTCATCTGCTATGTGTGTCCACTCATACTAGCAAAAGGCTGCACCTACCTGTCCACATGCCCACAGATGCATTTACAAACCGCTTCTGTGGACGTGGAGGGACAGTCTGAAGTAGCTTTAGCACAGCAGGACTTCACCTCAAGCTGCTCTGTCGAAATATTTATAGGTCTGAGTTTGAAGTGGTTAATTCACTATGTTGAAGGGACATAATCTGCTTAATATGAATAGATTGTCCCTCCTGAACCCTCCTGTGCAAGGTGTGGGAGATCTGCCACCCTCAGATGACAGCAGCCACCACAGCAATGCCCACAGGGTGTGCGGAGGCGACTTCCAGCCCCTGTGAGCTCCCCACTGCCCACCCTCTTGCTTTGGAGGGAACACACATACTCATTGCAGAGCAGTGTCTGGATATGCAGCACAGAAAGAGGCCACTGGCTGTTTGCCTGGCCATGGCGGGCTGTGAATTTGCTCCTCTGATGTGGCCTCTTTCTCTCTCTTCCTTTAAGCAAAATGACGGGCAGTTCACCGTGATCCAGCTGGTGGGCATGTTGCGGGGCATCGCGGCGGGCATGAAATACCTGGCCGACATGAACTACGTGCACCGGGACCTGGCTGCCCGCAACATCCTGGTGAACAGCAACCTGGTCTGCAAAGTGTCTGACTTCGGCCTCTCCCGCTTTTTGGAGGATGACACCTCTGATCCCACCTACACCAGCGCACTGGTAAAGCTGCTCTCTGGAGGGGAGGGAGGGCGGTGAAGGAAGGAGTCGTGGAGATGGGGACATTCCCTGCTGACCTGAGGAGCACTTTGTCGAAGTGTCAGCAGTGGAAATAAAGTGCCAGATGGGAAAGACCAATGAAATGAACCACAGAAGATTTTCTCTTGCAAGGTCTTGTCCAGTGACTGTTGATGGGCCCTATAGTCACTTCTGTATATAACCGAGCCTCTTCCAAACATGTCCCCGATAAAGCCAGAGTTGGGATGATGTGTTATTCCCATCCAGCACGTGTCCTCTGAGATGCTGTCCTGACAGATTTGTCACCAGAGCAGTAAGTCTGGGGTTTTTGTCCGATTGTGCTGCCCAGTTGTCTGGGAGGCCGTGATCCTTTTCATGTCATGTCACAGGCCCAGGAACAAGAAGTGTGGGGACTGTGCTGGGAGAAGCCCTGCAGTACTAGATCCGAAACATCCAGAGAGTATTCCCGAATTAGAGAAACTTTCCCAGAAATGGCTTCGTGATCACCTATAGCCTCCCAGGAACACCATGGTTAGCAGTGACACAAGTGCCACTGGGAATTCGTGGCCTGTCTCAGGCTACAGAATGTGCACTGGGATCAAAGGATAATTTGAAGACTTTGTTGTTCAGTGAGACTGCAGCCAGGAGTTCTCATAAATACCATTGCTTGTGAAGGTGTACAGCATCGCTCTGAGTGATGCTACAGGATCAGTGCCTACCTACAGTGTCTATGACAGGACTTCTTGGAAGCAAGTATTGACAGAGCTGGCACGTGATCTGTTGGAAGAACAGGCAGAAAGAGACCTGGGGGGACTAATGGACAGGAAGCTCAACAGGAGCCACCAGTGTGCCCAGGTGGCCAAGAAGGCCAATGGTGTCCTGTCCTGTATCCAAACCAGCGTGGTCAGCAGGACAAGGGCAGTGACCCTTCCCCTGTGCTCTGCATTGGGGAGGCCACACCTGGAGTGTTGTGGTCAGTTCTGGGCCCCTCAGGTCAGGAAAGAGATTGAAGTGCTGGAGCGGGTCCAGAGAAGAGCAACAAGACTGGGGAAGGGACTGGAACACAAGCCCTATGGGGAGAGGCTGAGGGAGCTGGGCTTGTTTAGTCTGGAGAAGAGGAGGCTTAGAGCTGAGCTCAGCACTCTCTAGAACTACCTGAAGGGCAGTTCTAGCCAGGGGGGGATTGGGCTCTTCTCCCAGGCATCAGCAATAGGACAAGGGGCCATGGGCTTCAACTCTGCCAGGGGAAATTGAGGCTGGAGATGAGAAAGCAATTCTGTGCAGAGAGAGTGGTCAGGCATTGGAATGGCTGCCCAGGGAGGTGCTGGACTCACCGGCCCTGGTGGTTTTCAAACTGAGATTGGACATGGCACTTAGTGCCATGATTTGTCAATGGAGTGGAGTTGGACCAAGGGTTGGACTCGATGATCTCTGAGGTCTTTTCCAACCTAGTCCATTCTGTGATTCTGTGAAATAATCCTTCCCAGATCTTTCAAAGTGGCCACAATGAGGTGTCTGCCATAGCTTTTAGTGAACTGTAACAGTAGGCGAATACCCAACAAACACCTAAAAATGTGCACTTCTGTTCTCATCTGAACTTGTGTAACGTCAGACAACAACGTCATACACAGTCGTCCCATGACTTTTAGAAACACTGGCAACGTTTGTTTTTGACAACGTGATCCTTACATCCAATTAACTTTCCCTTTGTTAAGCTAAATACATGGAAACTTCTGGTGTTTACTGCTGTTTCCTGTTCCTGTTCTTGTGCCTGTAGCTTTCCTCTCTGTCATCTCTCATTTATTCTTCTCGATCTGCAGGTACAGTAGCAGGACATATATTATCTATAGCCACAGAATATGTGCACCCACAATAGCAGAGTGCCAGAAGTAATGTTATCTTTCCCTTCAAAATGCATCATCCTCAAATGTCCCGAGATGCATGAGTGTTTTTTATTATAATTAACTAATAATTATTATTCCCACAAGGAAACCCCAAGTATATCCAGTCTGTGATTTCTACTTTAGGACTTCTTTTTTAGTCATTTTTAACATCCACTGCTTGTCAGGAGCTCTGTGAAGAGTGTGCCTGATGGAGATAACTTCATATTTGGTATAGAATGCTTAGTCCTCCATCTCTTGTGGAAAACAGAGTATTTCTTCCGAGGTTTGTGGCAGTGAGAAGACTAATGAACATTGTTTTGTCACTAAATAACTACCACATCTTACTAAAGGTCTCCTAGGACTTAATGGGACTCGGACCCTGTACATGCTAGAATAATGAAAAAAAGATAATGTTCCTTAATCTTCCCACAGCCACAAAACCTAGACAATTTTGCGTATTTTCCAGCACAGGGGAAGATTTTCCCTTCAGAAGGTCCCTTGAGTTGTGAACGGCTCAAGTCTAAAGACCCTGGTGGAAATTCAGGAGGCTGCAAGGGCTGGAGCAGAACCACGTGTCCCTGTGGCCCCGTGGTGCATCACTCCCGTGGGAGTGGACAGTCCTGATGTCTCCAGAGCTGCTGGACCATGGAGACCCCAGTGCCCACTCAGTCCATCCCATTTCCCCCAGTGACCAAGCATGCCATACTAAAGAGCATGTTCACTCCTCCTGCCTCCAGAAATGGACAGGATCCAAAACTGCTGGATCACATATGTATCAACGAACAGACTGACACATGATGCATTCTGCTCGAGAGGATGATATATCACCGCCTTCAGAGAGCCTAGAGATGTTGAAAGCTGAAGAGACCGGTGTTCTAATTCCTTGTATTCTGCTCTGGAGGCAGCTAGGTGACAGCAAAAGGGTGGAGGGAGATTCAGAGGGGATTAGTTTGGATTTTTCTGTGTTCATAGCCATTAATTTTTCTACAGAAGACCGTACCAGCACAATGGGCATTTTGTCATGCTGAAGACTGTGATGGCAGTAGGCAGGTGGGGGGAGCTGGGCTTGGTTAATATGATGAAGAGATGAGGGAACATCTACAAGTGACCTGTGGTACTTGAAGGGCAGTTACAAAGAAGACAGAGCCAAACTCTTTGCAGTGGTACCAATGATATAACAAGAGGCAACAGAAACAATCATGGCTTGGGAGGTTCGAGATGAATAACAGGAAAATCTTCCCCAGGAGGGTTGTGCAGCCCTGGAAAAGGTCACCAAACTGGGGGAATCATCATCCTTGAGGGCTTCCCACACTTGACTAGACAAACCATAGCCACCCTGATCTAACGACAGGGATATTCCTGCGGTCCTTTCCTGCTGGATTTTATCAGCGCATTGGACGCAGATGTTTCGGACACTCATCTTGGTCAGTTCCCGTTGCTCTTTCAGTTACCGTCCCCTTTGTGTTTCCTGCAGGGTGGGAAGATCCCGATACGGTGGACGGCACCTGAGGCAATTCAGTACCGAAAATTCACATCAGCCAGCGACGTGTGGAGCTACGGAATAGTCATGTGGGAGGTGATGTCGTATGGCGAGCGACCTTACTGGGATATGACCAATCAAGATGTGAGTTGTTAAGAAAAAAAGAGCAGAAACACTGAAATTGGGAGCATGACTACAGCCAGACCCAACCTGTGGCATGTCCAGAGCCTTCTCTGTCATGGGAGATGTGTCCAAGGTCAACCTCTTTGGAAGAAGTAATGGGGATAACTTTGGCTTTTGTTCTGGTCGCGTTTTGTTGCTGTGGCAGAGGTTGGGGACTGTCCAACACCCGCTGCAGTAGGACAGGGTTAATGTGAGCACCCTCGGGGGTGGTAGACAGATGTCCATGTGGAGAGGGAGCGGGTGGGTGGGAAATGAAATGCTGCCACTGACCCGGGAGCTCCTGGAGCAGTCGGCAGCTCTTCATCTGCAGGAGACCACAGGTTTAGTGAAGGTCTGTTACAGAGTCACAGGATGGTTTGGGTTGGAAGGGCCCTTTAAAGCCCATCTAGTCCCCCCTGCCATGGTCAAGGATATCTTCCACTAGATGGTCATTAAATCTCCCATGGCAAACTTGGACTGCGGTGTATAAGAAGCCAAGCAACTTACAGCTAGAAACCAAAACCGCAAGGTATTTCAGGACATGCTTAATTTTAAATATAATACTTTATATCTCTAATTCACGTGGAACTGTTACTTTCAGTCCTTGTTCCCTGAGACCCAGGCAGTTTCTGTGAGCCCTCTCCTCCACCTGAGGATGACCTGTGGCTGCAGTCTCCTTTCAGCACAGCAGTGCCATTCTCCTTGCTGCTCTTCACCTGATTACCTGGGTGACCAAAGCCCATCTGTCCAGCGGCAATGAGCGCCATGCAGAGTGCTACACCTGCACATGTGTGTCCAGAAGACTCCTCTGGTGTGGGGCTTCTTCTTCATGCAGTCTTTGCCTTGTGAACCCTCTGGATCTAACACCAAGGTCCTGGGTACACCCTTTGTGTGCAGAAGGCCTGTCCTCCCACCCTGCTGCAAGCATGGGTCTTGCAAACCTGCATGTTGAGCATCTGCCTGGCTTCCAGCTTGTTTCAGAGCTGTCCTGGGCAGCCCGTTGGAAGCGCTCAGACTGCCACCTTCATCTCCATCATCCTGTGGGGCCCACAAAACACCCTGCCCTACAGGGAGAGAGTGAGAGCCAAGTGAGTCCTGCAACTCCTCCTCCCCAATGGAAAGTCGGACCTTTATCAAGTCAATATAACTCCATTCATGCCATGCCAGGTTTTTCCAGAGTGGGACAATTTCTTCCCTAGTGCCTGGTGGGGAATTTGTTCAAGTGAGTCCTCAACGCCTGGAGCAGACAGATGATATCTTAGCATCCTTGGCTGTTCATGGCCTTGCCACAGCCCCTAGCATACCAGAAAAGTCTTTACATCAATTGTTTGAGCCAAAAGGGAAGAGGTTAGGGGCATGTCCTTCTTGGAAAAGACAATTTCCATCCTGTTAAGGCTTCATTATCACCTGCAGTGTCAAGCATTTCCTGCAGGCAGGTGCCACTGCCCTCGTCCCTGCCTTGGCATCGCTCTGTACGCACAGCCTTCTGCTGTCCCCCTCCCGTGTCCTCCTCTCCCAGACCTCTTCCCTCAGTGGTTTCTCCTGCCGCAACCCCTGTGCTGCCGTGGCACCGGTTCATCTGGCAGGGACGGCACAGCCCCGTCTGCTGCGCGCTGCCTGTCCCCAGCCTCTTCTTCCCCCTCTTCTGCCGCAGGACATTGCACCCCGGGAGCTGTCACTACTTAATTACAGCTGATCTTCCCTGTGATTGAGAACACAGTATTAATATTCGCTGCAGATTAGCCTCCTGACCCTGGGGTGTGAGCGCCTGGGGAGGCTGCGGGGAGAGGAGACGGATCGTGCAGCCTGTGCCCCCTCGCGGGACGTGTCTGCTGGCAGCGAGCGGGCAGCTT
Source organism: Streptopelia decaocto (assembly GCF_964273445.1). Taxonomy (NCBI): domain Eukaryota; kingdom Metazoa; phylum Chordata; class Aves; order Columbiformes; family Columbidae; genus Streptopelia; species Streptopelia decaocto. Next base: position 701,633 of record NC_138675.1, on the reverse strand, counting down.
GTCGGGAAACGGTTTCATCCATGCTGTAGACGAGCTCTTGATGCTTGTGATGACCCTCCCCAGCCCTGCTCGCCCCGTGCTTCCCCTCCCTTCTGTCTCAGATAGATCTGCCGTCCAGCGGGCTGGGAGAGGGGACATGTCTCCTCCTGGCGGAGTCCCTGAAGGGGCACCAAGAGCTGCACAAAGCACAGCAGCGATGGCTCAGCTCAGACCTTCCCAGGCCCAGTGGGCTCCGTCATGTCCAGGCGGGGGGCAGAGGGGCGGGAGGACTCAGGCATCCTGCAGCAGCAGTGCCAGCCCTGTCTGCCTGGGATCAGCCTGCCCAGCACCTTGGCCGTGCGCACCAGTGTCTGGAGCACCCTCCCAATCTGTTCTCTCCCACAGTCCATCGTAAACCCTGCCAGATGCCCACCTCACACCCTGGATTGCTTGTCATGGACCTGCCACCCGCCCTCCCTTGGGGCAGCAGCCTCCTTCCACCGCCGCACGCCACTGTCACCTTTCCACCAACCTTCCCTGCTGTTCTCCCGGTCCCAACTGCAGTAATGTCGATCTTGTCTATGCAGCCTTCCTGCTCAACAATATATTCACCACGCTGCTGTGTGGGTATGGCTAGTCCTTCCCCAGGAGGGTGATACAGCCCTGGGGTGGCCCAGCAGGCAGATTTCTGTCCTTGGAAGTATGCAGGACACAGTGAGAACAGCCAGAGACATTGAGGTCCTTCTCTGGACCACTGAGGGAGGGTTCTATCAACCTCCCTCCCCTTTTTTATCATCTCTGTGAAGAGCTGGTCATTTCCAAATGCTGCCCCTGATTTCTCTTACTGCAGTTCTGGTTTTTATCCTCAGCTATGTTTTTTGTTGCCATGCACAAGCCTGTTTCTAGTGTCCAAGGCTGCTTCTGCTCACCCCTCAGTGCCTGTGCTGTGAATATGACCAGAGGATGTGTAAGGAGAAGCCTGTCAGTGCCTCTGTGGGAGGAACATATGTCTCTGTAGGAAGCTGTGCAGTTCCATCCCCCTTGATTGCCCAGGGAAGGATGGAGGGCTACAGGTGCAGAGTGACAGGGAGACTGAATTCCCCTTGTAGAAGATCCTCTAGCCCTTGTGCATGTGCTGTTTCCACGGAACACTCCAAGATCAGGCTTTTTCCCACGTCATGTGGTGCAGTAAGGGGAGACCAAAGTCAGCAGCCAAAGCCTTTCTGAGTTGGCCCACAGGGCTGCAGCGGGACGTGGGCAAGCTGTAGCCAAGTTCTCCTGTGCCTGGCTCTTCTGACCAAGGTATCGGTCCTTCCCACTGTGAGCTTCAGTTTGCATGTACGCGGGACTGTGGGCAGATCCAGCTCTTACTGCTGGCTCAGCACCCCCAGCCCTGTCCCCTGGCATGACACTGTCACCTGGAAGGGCTGGGTTGTTGGCAGGAGTAGAAAGCACAACTGGAGGAAGGAAAGCACAGAGGGAGGTTCCCCCACCTGTAACTCATGAGCAGACCCGTCACTGGATGGGATGTTCTCCTCCCGTGAGCTGCTGGGCTGGGCTGTGTGCCTGTCCGAAAACACGAACCCTTCTCTCTGACTCGCCTTTCTCAAGCCTGGAGCTGCAGGCTCACACATCCTTGTCAAGGTAGCAGGGATGGTCTCTTTTCGCAGATTAGGAGACTGATGGGCACAGCCCATCACAAGCAGTCAGCGAGGCTGTGTGTCGGCTGAGCATCACCTTAGAGGACAACATGCATGCAGAGGGCTGGAAGCTATGGAGTCATGTTTTGCTGCAAGAATAGGCGGCTGAGATGATGGGCAGCAGTAAGTACAGGCACAGCAGCATCTTTGTGGAATGGCTGGCCATGCCAGCCACTCTCAGGATCCAAGAACATTAGGAGTTAAATAGGTTTCATTGCCGCCGTATTGTTCTCTTTTTCTCCTCTTGCAGGTGATAAATGCTATTGAGCAGGACTATCGGCTGCCACCACCTATGGATTGTCCAAATGCCCTTCACCAACTAATGCTTGACTGTTGGCAGAAGGATCGAAACCACAGACCCAAATTTGGGCAAATTGTCAACACCTTAGATAAAATGATCCGAAATCCCAACAGCCTGAAAGCCATGGCACCTCTCTCCTCTGGGTACGTATCTCTGTCTTCCTCTTGTCCTTTGGTTTCTATTTGCAGATCTGCTGTCCTTTGTGTCCTGGTGGGCATCTCTCTAGGACAGCTATTTTAGAGGCAGCTTGGCCTGCATTGTTTGGTCCTTTATATGAAGGCCAATCAAAGATGTAAAGGTCACTCTGATCTCTCTCCTTGAACAGGTTAGGTCTGGTGTATGCAGACAGCTCATTGAGTTGGGCAGTGTCCTTGTGCACAGGTAGAGCAGCATGTTGGTTTCATGTACACAACTGGCTGGCTGGATGTCGTTGTTTGGTAGTTGGCATTATGATGTTTCCCTGGACTGGATGGGGATACACCAACTTGTGGGGAGTGCTGGCCCCATTATGAGGATGTACTTTCCCCCCTTGTGCACCCAGGATTTTAGAGCTGTATCCTATCACCTTTGATGTGTCCTACCTCTCCTGTACAGACTGACCCAGAAGGACTTCTCTGATGCTCTACACAGTCATTCCCTCAGTTGAACAGAGCACTTTCTGGGTGGTACTTCTTAATATGGTGCGGTGCAGGCACTGTGAATGGTGCTGGTCCGGGTCCCTCCAGCTGATGGAGGGTGAAGAAATACGTGTGCGTGCTGCTGTCTGTTCTGCTCATTGCCCATTTCTGTGTTGCAGGATGAACCTCCCCCTTCTTGACCGCACAATCCCGGATTACACCAGCTTCAACACTGTGGATGAATGGCTGGATGCCATCAAGATGAGCCAGTACAAGGAGAGCTTTGCCAGTGCTGGCTTCACCACCTTTGACGTAGTGTCTCAGATGACTGTAGAGTAAGTTCCCAGGCTTCTAGTCTCAAAGCACAAGGAGAAGTTTCAGTAGTTTAACAACAGTTGGTTGTTATTGAATTAGTTTTAATTTTCACGTGATGTAGTTTTACTTTTACAGAATGTGTTGCTTGGTGGACTCATTTTTGGTCCGCTCAGTTTCTGCAGAGCTCTCAGTTCTGCAGGCTCTGTCTTGTCTCCAGACTGTGCATCTGTCTGTCGGTCCATAGCTGCAAAATTCGTTTCCACACTATCATGCTGTGTGTCCCCACTGTGAAAACCAAAACCCCTATACGGGTCTCCAGAACCCCAGCATGGAACAAAAGGAGATTTCAGGCCAGCATCAGGCAATTCTCCATCCACTCGAGCGCGCTTTTAGACTCTGCAGTCCCTTGGATGTCTGGCTTGTTGGTGATGGAGACAAGCAGACTGCAAACAAATTTGTGTCTGAGAAAGGCCTCTGAAAGTCCAGATGGTTTCAGGTTTGTTCTGAATTGTCCTGCACCCGCTACAAACGGCCCTCAGTGACAAAACCTCAGCAAGTTCTTCAGAGAAAGCAAGCAGCTGAAATCCATTCGGGGGTTTTTTCTGAATCCCTTGGGACTGGCTGGGCTTTGATGCCTCGGTGAAAGGCTTGTGGTTGGTTGCAGTTGGCTTTAGAAACCCTGCCTAAGAAAGCACCAAGCATTGAAGCCATCTGTAAGTGCTACAACATCTCTGTGCCTGGTAACCAGGATTTGGTGCTTAATTCCAGACTTTAAATCTACCAATGAATCAGAATCTGTTCACGCAAACAGCCAAACTGACCTTTTCTGGCTTTTTGTTCGTATTTGCTGCCAGGAAAATCACATGGTAATTCTGACTGACTGTATCTGTGGTACAACCCCAGGGCCCTGGGGATGGTTGTGGCACACTATGGGCTGTGTCCGTACAACAGGAGGAGTGTCCATAAAATCTGAAGGACAGGGAAGAAGAACTTTGACCAATCTGGGACATCACACCCGCACCACAGCCCAGCCCTGCCTGGGTTGTGTCATATATAACAGCAAACAGTTCAGACTGCAGTCTGCTTTTTCACAGACATGCTCAGTGCCCCTAAATGCCACTGCTCCCTGTCCATTACCAGGTCCCACACAATATGCCCCATGTTCGTCTCCAGGTGCCTTCATCACAATCACAAGGGTGTCCTCAGCTCATGTCCACACTGGTTTTGACAAACCTCCCTTTCACATTTCTCACCTGCTTGACTGATCATAAGAACAGAGAGAACGACTCTCCAAGCTCTTTTTCCTTTGGAAGTCACAGAACAGTTTGTGTTGAAGGACCTTCCCAGCTCCCCAGTGCCCCCCCTGCCATGAGCAGGGACATCTTCACCAGCTCAGGTTGCTCAGAGCCCCGTCCAGCCTGGCCTGGGATGTCTCCAGGGATGGTTCATCCACCACCTCTCTGGCCAACCTGGGCCAGGCTCTCACCACCCTCAGGGCAACAATTCCTTCCTCATGTCCAGCCTGAATCTCCCTCCTTTCATTTAAAACCATCACCTCTTGTCCTGTCACAAAAAGACTAAAAAGTCTGTCCCCATCTTTCTTATCGGTCCCTTTTAAGTATGAAAAGGCCACACTAAGGTCTCTCCGGAGCTTCTCTTCCCCATCCGAACCCCCCAACTCTCTCACCTGTCCCCCAGCAGAGCTGTTCCAGCCTCGGGTGATTCCTGTGGCTCCTCTGGCCCCTCTGCAGCAGCTCCATGTGTGTCTGTGCTGAGGACCCAGAGCTGGACCAGCACTGCAGCGGGGCAGAGGGGCAGGATCCCCCAAATCTGCTGCCCACAGGGCTGGGGATGCACCCCAGGGCACCATTGGCTTCTGGGCTGTGAGCGCACATGGCCGGGTTGTGTCCAGTCGCTCATCCCCAGAACCCCCAAGCCCTTTTCCGCAGGGCTGCTCTCCATCCCTCCATCCCCAGCCTGGATTGATACACCACCTTCTAATGTTTGCTGGTCTTTGCAGAAGCAGATAATCATGTAAGTGGAGCTGAAGTGCCATGAGACAGTTTTCTTCAAATTTTCATAGCCAGCAAAGTGTAAATGTTTATTAATACTGCTTCAGTTCACCGAATCCACGTGTTTTCAGCGCTGACCTACTTGAAGGGTTTCTCACTGAATTGTCTGCAGGCTGGGACACCTGGGCTGCCAAAGGATCTATGTCCAGGGCAGAAAGCTTAGGAAGCACAGGGCTCTGCAGAGCCACAGACTTACTCTGGTTTACAGACGTGAGTGAAGACGTTAGGCTTTGTTCCTAATCAGAACAAAAGCAAAAGACCAAGTGCCAGACTCATCCAGGGGGACGTTCCCTGGCTCAGCACAGCTGGCTGTGGCAGAGGACGGAATGGAAGCCCTTCAGCAAGAAAAGCAACCACTGTGAGGGACCCCGTCCCGCTGCCAGAGCTGCGCGGTGTGTCAGCGCATTTCCAGCTGCTTTGCTGAGCACGAGTCCGGGCAGCAGCAGAGCTGTGCCTTGGGTTCACCCATCTCAGAGGACACTGGTGTGAAGCTGTTCAGGGTGGTCTCCAGTCAGTTGCCTATGGCATACCCCATGACCACCTTTCCTTCTTCATGCTCCTTTTGTGTGAACAAAGAGGCAAGCTCTAAAGCAAATCTACTGACTCATGTGCCAGTCATGCTAGAGGGTTTTTTCCCACCTTTCCTTCGATCTCTTTTTTACCCTTTGCTCATTGACTTTCACTCTAAAACAGAAGAGGGTTTTGCCATGCTTCCTCTTGTAAGTCTGCTCCTGACACTCAAGGAAGGAGAAAAGGCAACTGAAAATCCTCATGAATTCCACCCATTCCCCGATCAGAAGAATTCATGACTGAGATTTATCCACCAAGAGGGAGCCGAGTAGCAAACTCAGCTGGAGTGATCAGAGATAGGAACAATGCAGAGTCACAGTCATGCTCTTGGCATGACCTTTACTTTTCCCAGGTGCCGAATACCTATACAAAATAGAAGCAGTGCGAAAAATAGATTGCTGTAATTTAGCAAAGAGGATAACTAGCAAAAGTTTATCGCTTCATGGCATCATGAGATCAAAGTAGAAGTAGCAAGAACAGCCATCATCTACACCGAGATTCACACTGCTGAGGGTGTAACACACGCTGTTCCTGGGTCTCCAGGGGTGAAAAAAATGGGTTACTGTGTCACAAAATGAGAAAGAGGATCGAAACATGTATAGAAAAAAACCCCAAGTGATACAAGGCTGGAAAACCTAAGGCAAATCCCCATGCAAGCAGTGAGCAGAGCCTGTGGTATTTGGTTTCACGCTCTCGATTGAGGCTTCCAGCGCTCTGGGGACATTGCAGGTAGGTAGCAAATGAAAAGATGGGGAGGATAAGCCAGGACGAGTCAAAGAGGAAGACAGAGGTTTCACCGGGTTTGCATGCATTGGTTGCGTTTGTGGAATAAATCTGTGGAGACTTCAGCTCCCCACGCACCGCGCTCCAGCGGGACGGTCGTACACGGGCTTGTTCTGCTGTGAGAAAATGCCTCCTGATGTTCATGTGGTGTTTGTTTCTTTTCCTCCCAAAGGGACATTCTGCGAGTTGGGGTCACTTTAGCAGGACACCAGAAGAAGATTCTGAACAGTATCCAGGTGATGAGAGCACAGATGAACCAAATTCAGTCTGTGGAGGTTTGATAGCTACGTGTCCTCCTGCTCCTCTTCCTCGAGGCCCTGCTCCCCTCTGCCCCTGTGTGTCTGAGCTCCAGTTCCTGACTGTTCTGCATGGACCAGAGACAGGCAGCTGCTCTGAGGATCATGGCAACAGGAAGAAACGCCCTGTCATCCAAAACGAGACGTTGCCAAGAGCTTCTAGAATTTAAGCAATGGAAAAAGGGAACAAAAAAAGACAGCTATTTTGAAACAAACAAACAAACAAACAAAAAACTCTATGAAATATTTTTAAATAATAATAAAGCAATTACATTCTTGAAAAAGGCTCCAAGACCAATGGGAGTCTCCAAAGGGAGAGAAAAGAGCAGCTTCATCTGTTTCCTCTTGCACAAGGCTGCTGCAGCCGGGCCCGGTCACCTCTGGAGCAACGAGACTTTTTCAAGAAGATGAATGGAAAGAAAGGTCAGGAGAAGCACTTCTCCTCGTCCCACGGGGTGGTGGCTCTGGGAAAACCCCTGTTAGCAAATCGAAGGGGAGAGCGAGCTGAAGCTCTTTGGTGCTGTGGAACCAAGTGCATCTCAGAAACCGATGGACTTCTTCAAAAGATGAAGACTTTTTTTAAAAAACAAAAACAAAAACAAAAACAAATAAACTGAGACTAGAAGAGGCTGTTTCCAACAAACGAGAAGGAATCTGTAATGCTTTGGGGGGTGGGGATGGGGAAAACCAATCCTTTTTACATCTCTTATTTTCTCTTGTCATGGAACAGTTTTGTGAGAGACAGTTTCCTAAGGGTCCGTCCATCTACCCTCCAATGGCATCATTGTCTCATACATATCATATGCACAAGACTTTTAGTGATGTCCTCACTAGATGCCAATGATCTTTTCCCGGAAGACTTCCCAAGTACAGTATGTAGTAGTTTTTGATTACAAATGCTGACGTGTACCTTTATTTTTCGGTTGTCATTGTTGGGAGATTTGTCCTTTTATCTTGTTTTGTTAAGACCAGTTTGTGAGTTTGGGGTTGGAAATTTTTGGTTGGTTGGGGTTTTTTTTTTTTGATGAAAAAGAAATAACATCTCCAAGCATCATATCATCCAAGAACTTAAAACCCTTCCCTGCGGAAGGAAAAATTGCAGCTTATTGACAATATGCCAGGAGAAAAATGTTTTTATATGCACATTTCCTCCCGTTTGCTTGTTTGTTGTTTTGCGGTTTGTCGTGGCCTGGCAGATGTTTCTGACTGTTGGGTCTGCAGTTGCTTGCCAAGATGAAATGACCACCCGCTCAATTCAGGGCCGCGGGTGCAGGGGCGAGCGGCATCACGGAGGGTTTGGGGAGGGGGGGCGTGGTTTGTGTTGAGGAGGGAAAGACAGGAGGGTGATGAGTTGTGGGAGGAAGCAATGACTCCACAGCTGGATATCGGAGCGTTTTGGAAACATCTGGCTGCTTAGGGAGGTGTCAGGTTGGTGCACGTACCACAGGAGGCAGTTGAGCCCGGGCCTCCAGGAGGAGCTCGTGGTGTTTGGAGTCTGATCGGGGGAGCTGCCAGGGTGAGGGTGGTTCGCCACGGTCACCCAACGGTGCAGATGTGCTCTGGGGCCTTTGGGCACCCATTCCTTCATTGGGTGATGTGCCGGGGGCTCTGAAATGGCTTCAGTCTCGGTCACCGCAAGGAGACCCTGCAACAGCAAAGGCAAAAAGCTCTGATCTGGTAGCTCAGGTTCTGGAGGCAAAATTCTGTGGTTGGAGCCAAATGGTCAATCAGTGGATTTACAAATAACGGAAATAAATACTTCAGTTACTGACCAGGTCTTTGGTATGTGTAAATGCCAACAGCCAAGTGCAGGGGGGCTACAAGTGAGAACTGGACTTATTCTCCCTGTTCAGTTCCACCTCATATCCGTTCAAACATGCCTACGACCACCCCTCTCTGGCCATGCGTGGCACATTTCCACACATCTCCTAGCCATGGCCAGCATAACTCGTGTTTACAGCCCCTTGTCTGCCACTGCCGTGTCATTCCTACGGTTCTCCACTGGTTTTCAGCAGCATGAGGTGGTAAAGGCGTGTTCATTGGGAGCTGCTTTGCTGTTTTTTCCAGGAGCTGAATCCAAAAGGAAGCGCGTCTGCTGTGGACGAAACTCCCAAGCTGTCTAGACCTCTGTGGCCAGACATCATTTCCCTAGACTGCTTGTAAATACGGGGCCATTTATAAAAGATGTAGTGTTTTCTGCTTCCAGACCAGATCCAACAATGAAGCACTTCTGAGTGGCAGCAAGTGAGTTACTGCTCTGCTCAGCTCTTGCAGTGTCCCAATATTTGGTGCACAGCTCCAGCAGCGGGGGCCTCACCTGGAGGAGTGTTCCCTCCAGCCCCGATTCACCTGAAATCTCTAGTGCAGGATTATATTTGCGTTTGTATGTAGCATTTTGTGTTCTTGCATCCAAAAGTGCATCTCTAGTCACGCGAACATCAGCAGCAGGTGTGTGCTGGGTGCACAGGGACGTATTCTGCGCTCAGTGTCCACAGTCCGCCCGCTCTGACAGCAGTGCCATTGTCCATGTCTCTTTCAGGTGGTGTACAGAGAGGGGTGAGAGGACTATAGGCATGTTGTGTGCAGGTGGTGTCTGGACGTAACCAGCTCTCTGTCCTGTATCCGGCCTGTTTTAGCCTGTGTGTCTATAGCCAAGGGATGCTTTTAATATCCTTACATTTAAATCACTGCTCCTGGTCAGGAAATGGACTCAAGTTTGAAAGAGCAGCATGCAAAAATCGGTGGTGTCAACTAAACCACACGAAGTGCTTGCAGAGGACACGGAGAAACGAGCAGTTTCTCTGCACCCCGTCCCGCAGGAGCGCGGAGCAGCAGCGGGAGCTGCTCACACAGCGCGTCTCCATCGCACGTTGTAGCTGCTGTAATTTAACAAGGAACGGTTGCCGGTCTTTCCCAAAGGCGTCTGAAGCTGTTTGGTGGCAGTCCATGGTGCTGAGCCACGTTGTCTCGCCACAGCCAACCGGCCACTTTATGCACAGGGAGCTTTGCAGGGAGAACGGTCTGTCTAGAAAGCTCACCAGCAAATTCCTGTGGGGCGGCCATGTGGAAGGAGCACGTGATGCCCTTCAGTTGTCCTTCCCAGACAATTCTTGACTGTTCTCTGCCATCCCTCGCATTCCAGCAGACACGAAGGAGGAGCAGTGGCCAGTCGTTATTAGACAGGGCTTGGAAGGGCACTTCAGGTCTTCTTCATTTGGAGACATTCTGTCTTACTGCACTGAATCTCCTGGCTAACTACCATTATACACATCTACCTATCAGACCCAGCACACTGTGAAGGACAGGACCATCCCCAGCTCAGTCCACCGCTCGCCAGAGCCGTGGCTGCTGTCAGCAGGACACAGAAAGCACATCCTCGTCTCTCTTCTGACCAAAAATCACACGGTGTTGGTACTAAGAGTAACACGTTCCCATCTGTTTGTACCAGGCATCACTGTGACATCTGCCTGTGTTTGACCATGTAGGACTAACGGAGAACCGGACCTTAAATAGAAATGATCTTAAATAGAAATGACTGCAATTTTCTGCATCCCTCAAGCTCTCCTGGGAGCACGAGGAACCGAGTTCCTGCACAGTACTTTGGTTGTAGATGCCTCTGGAGCTGCTCCAGTGGAGGGCAGAGTCACGTTCTTAAAGTGACTTTAACTTATTTATTTTTGTGAATATCAAATGTACTGCTGTGACATACGAGTCTAATGGCAAAATTCAACTTCATGGAGAGAACACGTAACAAGGGGAGAGGGCACTTGCTAACATTGACACTGTGAAATACTGTTGTGCATGTGCATGTGTGCATGTGTGAATACTTAACACGAACCGTGACGATGAGATTTTCAGGCAGCTTGTTGCAATTTTGGCATTTCCCCTCCATCTTCTAAGCCTCTTCCAGACCGCCCTCTCCTGTTCCCTGCTGCCATCTGCTGCGGGTCGGCGCGGCCGGCGCGGGCAGCGGAGCCGAGCGGGACGCTGGGCTGAAAGCAGCGGGAAGTTCAAATCGTGCAGACAATCATGGGTCAGAGCGGAGAAAGCAAAGTATATGTGGGTAATAAAAAGTTAAAAGAGTCTCCATGCTAATATATTTAGTGGTTTAGTGGGGCGTTTTCAGCTGTTGCCACCAGCTCTTTATCTGGATTTAATAGCACAGGGGTGTGCCAGAAAAAAGGAAGAAAACAACTTGTGAGGTACGGCACTGGCTTGAGGAATCGCTTGCCCTTGAGGAATCACTTGCCCTTGCACCTGTGGGGACACAGAAACAGGGCACTGTGACCTGCACTCCCCTCCCCAAATTATCTTCCTCCCTCCCCAGTAAAATCTCAGAACTGCCTTCCATCAACATAATGGAGATTCGTGGGTTTCAGCAGCCAAGGAGCTGCTTGCTACAGTCTGATTTCTCCTCTCCGTAGCATCCTCAGTGCCAAGCAGTAGTTTTCATTGGCAGTAATCCACGCTTGGAGCTTCCATGTGGTCCAGGTGAAGGTGACTGTCACAGGGTTCACAGGTTATGCAGTATTAATTTACTATTATAATTAAAATGTAGAGTTTTATCCCACAGCTCCCTGCCAGTCATTATATAGCAGAGTCATCTTCTTAGCATCACTGAACCAGTACACACCTCTGTTAGCAAGAAGAGAACCGTGTGTAAGGAAGTGTATAAAACAGTACCCGTGGGGGCTGGGGAGGGAGCACCGCTACATCTTCCTGCAGCCCTGGCTTGGGAGATCTGCTGGAAGGGTCTGCTGAGCAGGTTCTGCTCCCTCCACTGGCTGCTCAAGCACCATCCAGCACACAGGTGCCTCCTGGTCTGGCGCATCATGAGCTAAGGAGGATGCTTTATCAGTATGAGGTGCTGGCAGTGCTAATAATGCTTTTCCCACACCCCTCGAAGTTGTTTTTTGAATTAGCTCTCCCACAGTCATCGTCACGCAGTCTGCCGATGAGCAGTGGCCTGTAGGGAAAAACCTCTTGGTGGGTTTGAGCAGTTGAGAAATCTTCTTGTTACATTTTCCAGGCTGATTTGTATAAAACCTGGAGTCAGGGCTTGAACTCCACTGCATCATTAACAGTTGTATCCTCTGATAATGTAATAAAACTGTGGCTGCCTTGGGTGTTTAAATCCAAAGTGTCTGGAAGTATCACTGTTGTCTGGTTTGTTTTAGCAGAGTATTTTTAATGTATTTCATCTTCCTTTCTGTATGTCTATCTTGAGGTTCATTTAATGTAGGTCTTTTCCATCTTAAAAAAATTCTTCACATATAGGATTCAGTTTTTCCCCCTTAAAAGGTATATGAACCGCTAATATAGTAACAACTTCATTTTTATATTCTGCTGACTATTATCCAATGCCATAAAGGCATCCTAAAAATTGTCTTCTTTGCTGTGTTCTCCTCCCTTTACACTGCAATCTCTGTGTGAGCTGGCGTTGGACATGCTTTCATCTCTAGGACCAATACTCCTTTATATCAATCAGTTAAGCCAAAGGACGTGTCCTCATTGTTGCATGATCTGAGCTGTAACTGCTTGCGGTCAACACAGCCACATTCTGTCCTGCAGCTCTGTGGCCTGAGCGCTGGTCCTGTCTGCTCGTAGCGCGGGTTCCACCATGTTCACAACTCACACAGTTCTGCCACTGGCTGTCTTACAACCAGTTCCCACCAAAAAATTATCTTCTGTATGTTTTGTTTCATCTTGTCATTGCTGAGAGCTGCTTGAGTCCTACTATGCAGAATATATGTGGGGTTTTTATGTTCAGTCACATTTTGGCCTTGTCTTTAGTCTTCTTCAGGATGACTTTGCTTCTTATAACTCTTGAGCCCTTCCCAAAGACCGCACACAACCTTGGTCTGTGTTTGCTTCCATATGTGTTGCAATATTCCATAGTTCTCCTGGAACGCTCCCTGCACTGTGCCAATATTCCCCGGAATTTACCTTATTACTCTCCCTCCGTTATTCCTGCCAACTCCACCTACAAACGTTACTTGCAGAAATTTGGGTCTGTAAGCAAGAAGTCCTCTCTCCCCGCAGATCTTTCTCTTAATCTACATTCTCAGCTGTCTTACAATTGATTCGGCAGTTTCTCTCCCCCTTTTTTTGTGATTCTGTTGTGCTCGCAGGAGCGCAGCAGCAGCCCCGCTTCCGTAGCACCATCGGTCACTGACGTGATGGATACTCATAGTGCCCCTTATTGCTGTTCCTGCAAACAAGGCACAAGACTTGACCTCGCGTGCCTCTTTTTTTTCAGGAAATACATTTTGCCTTCGTGAAAAAAGAACAACAGATGTTTGGTTGATTCTTTTCCACTTCTTTCATTCCAGTAAATTTCAGGAATTTTTCGGTTGCCTCAACTGTTCTTCTACCTCTAAGGTTAGTCGTCAGCTCCTGCACAGGTGCCGTTCTGTATCCTTTGATGATTCCTACTAAGTTTAGGAGGAAAGGATTAAACTTCGTCAAGTCTTTAATAGCCAATAGCTGTGTTAGCAAAAACTAATGGAAGGAGTTCAGGGAGTCTAGGGGGAAACACATTGTTCTAACCTCAGGTTTAGGCTGGCAGTCCCTTTTCCCCTGAGCTGCCGTTCTTCCCACTTCCACCCCACTGACTCTGGTTTGTGGGGACCGAGCTGGTTCGTGAGCCTGGGAGATGGAGGTTGACAGAAGCACCAGACCACAGCTGAGCATCGTGGGCACCAGCCTGAGACAGATGGTGTGACAAATCCACACCCTTGTTTGGCCTTTACTGGTGGACAATAAATGTGAAGTGTCTGATTGGTAACCAATATGAGCGCTCAGTGGCCTTCACAGGAGAATGTTGTTAAGAGCCAGCAAACCTCTGATGTACAGCTTCTCTCAAAAACCAGCAATACTTTGTTCTCAACTTGAAAAGGAAACACAGAAACTAAGAAATATACAGATACGGGCCTCAGCAACAGCCAGAAGTCTTTGGGAGGTGAAAAAGATAAACATTTTGATTCTTGGTCTGACAGAGTTAAACCATGATGATATAACATTTCATGCCATTGAATCAGGAAAGTAAGGTGAATAAGCAGTAGTCACTATTTTTCACAATAAAAGCACTAAGACAGATGAATCAGAATATTCTTTGGCACAAAGCACAATCATTGAAGGACAGAAGTAGTTGCTGGAGGACGTTGATACCGTGCACTTGATGGATTCAAAAGATGACTGGACAAATTTGTGAAAGAATAATCTCAACACAAAAATACCTCTTCCAGTTTTTCTGGGTCACGGACATCTGGGGGCACGGGGTGTATAACAGCATTCCTACAACACCTCTTTTTATACCATCACATTCTTGCGACTGGCACATTTTAAATCTCTTAAAAGCCCAAAGATCGAGCATCATTGATTTTCCACTCTTCACTCTTCCTGGTGAAGGATTTCTGTGTGGAGCCAGAGGGCTCCCCGTGTCAGCAAAGCACTTGCATCCTCCTCCCAGTTCCCGTGTAGCCCAAGGCGTCCCTGGGGCTCAGCACCGCGCTGTGTCAGCAGCGCCTCAAACAGCAGCAATGGCACAAAAATTGAGACTGCCTTGATGATCCACCGTGTTCTGGGTGCGGAAGCTGCCTATGGAAGCATACTTGCCTCAAACCTTCTGTATTTCAGAGAACCTGATGCACAGAGGGGGCTGCTGGGGCAAGGAGAGGTCCCTTCCATTCTTTCCTTTGTGACGGTTTGGTTTGTGACGGTGAGACTGTTGCCACTCTGCGTGAGGAGGTTCCTCAGCCTGCGTGAGCAGTCACTGCTGGTTGCTTGGGTATCTGACCACGAATCCAAATGGACCCATGAGAGCTGCCTCAGGATTAAAATGCAGAAAAGGAGCCTGGAAAAAGCTGCTAAAATGGGCAAAGAGGTGTTGGTGCAAAGGAGTGATTTAGGGCTGGGTGCGTGCGGTGAAATCCCAGAGGCACCCAGAGCAGACACTGAGCGTTGAGGCTCCAGGACAAGATACAGGTATTAAATACAAGGTTTGGTTGAGAGTGCTGACCCAGCTCTGAAGCTGAGTTTGGGGTTTTGACCTGGAGACAGCTTGGATCCAGGTGAAAAAACCCTTCTGCTGCTTAGGCTGCCTTCATAGCGTAAGTGAAAAGCTGTTTGACCCGGGCAGTGATTTATTTCCCTCTGCAGAGCAGGCCGGGATGTGGGAGACGGGCCTGTCTGGAGCAGAGCGGTCCCTGGTTGTATAGCCCTGCAGACCCTTGTAAGCTGTAGGAGACCAGGGCAGGGACACGATGTTTGGTGCACTTGTACTTCTTGCTTGGCCCCCTCTGGGCTCTGATCTCCAGTGGGGACTGGAAGGGACACAACCAGGGTGTTTCTAGCTGATGATTTTATATGGTCTCTGATGGGTCTTTGTTAATGATCCCAGGAGCACTGGGGTCAGGTGAGAACCACAGCTTTTATTGTGGGACAGCGAAGCCCTCGTGTGGGGAAACCAAGCTGTAGGGCCATGGCTTTCATGCTGGCCAGCCCAGCTTCTAGTGACCGCTGTGTCTGTTCCCACCGTACCTGAGCACTTCACACTCTGTAAAACACGTGTCCTAGGGGTGAGCCAAGGCTTCCCACCAGACTGAGGTACAGACAGATACAGACTGACAGCCACAAAGAACTCAGGGTGCAATTCTTGTTTAGACAGCTGAGTTCAAATTGCAGGAGTTCCCAAAATACTGTGGTTTTGTGGAGTGAGAACTTGCTCAGGGTCACGCGGTCAGGTTGTAGTTAGGTCCCTCAGGCCAGTAGAAGCACTGAGCGTTTTGCCTCCAAGCTCCAGAGCTTTCTCCCATGTATCCAACAGAGGAAGGAAGGGAGTCATCCCAGCTCACCCTTCCCAGAATGAGCTGTGTGCAGGGTGTACGAGTCTGGTCACTCCTCTCCCATCAAACAGTGAGAAGATCTCGGCAGGGAAAACCCAGGGGTGGAAGGAAGGACTCCGTGGTGGGTGAGGAGGTTGGAAAAACGAAACATGAGCTTGGGCTCTCAGACAACTGCAGTTCGTGGGTGCCCTGGCATGAGCCCCTTCTGCAAGGAGAGCAGTCACTGGTGCACACATGCCCAGCGTGCCAGGCTGTGGCCCTTCTCCTAGGTCATCCAGATTCTCCTGCTGAGGTCCTGGTATGGCTTCTGTCCTCTTCGTAACAGCCTTCCTGAGCCAAGACCACGAACTACAGCACACCCTGTGCCATCCTGCTGGAGCTGATGGGGGAGAAACCAGGGACTGGGGTTTGCATCTGGTCCTTCCCTTGTGGATCCAGGCACAGGGGGCTTCTGTTGGATGCCCTCCAGTGACTTCTCTATCCACTTTTCAGACCTTGACCCTTGCACACTTTTCTTTTTGTTGCTTGCCATCATCAGCCATCTGTTCTCTGTGTTGTTTCATTGCCTCCAGTACAGGAGGGCTGGATGATTTGAGGTTTGGGCCATCACCAAGGATTCCCTTCCTCAGAACTGGCTCAGCATGTTTCTGCAGATTGTCTGTTTTTAGCTACATTTCTTCCCATGAAAAAATCCTCCCTCTGCCTATCTGTCTTCCTCCCTTTCCTTGCTTGAAACATCAGGCACCTCACATCTCAGATCTTCCTGGATAAAGAAGTAGAAAATTGTGTGAAACTGGGGGAGGTTTGTCAGGATCCTTGGTCAATGTTCCCATGGAATAGTTCAGGGAAAAGGGTCCAACCTTGCCTCTTACCCACGGGTAAATTATGAACCCATCAGTCTGAGGACACACTTTCTACTCCCAGGTCTGCTTTGGAAAGGCTTTGCCATCCTTGTGTCACTCCGTGCCGTGCTGTCTCTTTTGGATGGGCTGTGAAGTCAATCTACCCAGGGTGTGCTTTGAGACCCTATTTTAAGATGTTTGGCAGTGTTCAAGTGGTTGAAGCCAGAGCCAAGCAGCAGCGGTTCCTGCTGGAGAAATAAGCCTGCTGTTTCAAAGCGCTGTCTCAAGTAAAAACATGATGCCCACTCACTTAGCCAAGCTTTGGTCTCAAAGGTGGTGGGGTTCAGGACACAGATGAGTTGAAACTAGGAGCAAAAAGACCTCCATTCAGGGGAAACTTGGCACAGATGGTCAAACTGCCCTCTGCAGCCCCTGATGCCATGTATCAGTGGACTTCTGAGGAACTGAAGAGCCAACATAGCTGAACATTTTGGAAGAGTCCTTGCAGGGAAGACCTTTTCCTAGCTCAGAGACTAAAGGCCAGAGACTAAAGCAAGAGAGAAAGCAAGAAGGTTCTGAGGGGAGAAAACCTTGCGCTGGAGTCTGAGAGGTGAGATGGGGAGGTGGCAGCGATGCAGCGGGGAAGAAGGTGGTTGAGAACTGTGGCAAAAAATCCATTTTGCTGTCAGGGTGTTGCATTTCTGTGGTTTGCTCATACGTCTCCTCCAACATGACAAGGTGCAGAGCTGTCAGAAATTCACTGAAAGAGTCATGGGTCATAGGGAAGGGTTGTAAGGTGAGGAGGTTTTGCTGGGCTCTGACCTCCTGGTCATGGCTTTGGAAGGGGCTGATGGTATTAGGATGGAGAAATGATGTGTATCCTCCAGCTGCCCAAAGACAAGTACGTCTAGTCAATGCTACATCTTGTCATCCTAACACTACTCCAAGATGTTAGCTGGGCTCCAGGGGCGTCCTCAATTCTGGTTTCCTACTCATGGTCGTCCAGTATGTTGGCCATGGCCCTGTGGACAATGTAACACTTTTCATGACAGTATTTGTATTTTTTTAATTGTGAATGGGGAGATAGTGTGCAGGTCCTTGTTACACAGGGATGTGTCTTCCATTCAGACCAGGGCTCCCCCTGGCTTTGTCAGATGTCTTTCAATGTTACTGAGAAAAATAAAGAAATAAATCAGATGTATTTATAAAGGAAACAGAAACCCGCTGCTCCAATGCCTTTGTAGGAGTATTTTTAACAAAACATTTTTTCAAAATAAATGTGAATTGTAAAGTTTGAAGCATTTGCTTGTGGCTTTCTTTTCTAGGTGCTTCGTCCAACTTCTGCCCTTCCCAGTGATCCTGCTTGGGTATAAATATTATGGTAGATGAACACGAGGGATATTGATCTCTTAGACAGAGGAAAACATACCCAGGCCTTGTTTAGTGCCTGGGAAATGAATTCAAGATAAACAGATATCACTGTTACCCTGCTTAAACCATTTAGTCTGAATAATTAATTGACAAATGTAGCCATTTGCTCCACTTGTAAATTATCCAGGAGAACATTTTGTTTGTCATGAACTTGTTCTTTAGTTAAAAAGATGCTACAAATTTATATCTGTACATGTTTGAGTATTAGAACTTCAATATTATGACTTTGGTGGTGGTTTTGCTTGGTCTTCATTATTAATGGAGCAAGAGGGGATATCTTAGTCCTACAACATTTCAGTTGCTCAATGCATTGACAAACAATTGCAAGCAGGAGGAGGACACTCAAGGCAATTTGGTGTCTAAACAACCACCTCCCAGCTTGAAGCCCATGTTGGAAGTAAATCATTGCTGTTTTCATGAGAATTCTGCTCCCTTGACAACCCTGCATGTAAAAAAAGGAAAATCACATATGTAAATGATCATTGCAAATCAGCGAAAAGATCAAGTTCCATGGAAATGAACTCAATGCTTTTATTTTAATTATTATTCACAAATTCTTCTCTGCAGCAATCTTTCAACCCTAAAGTCAGGCACACTGAAAGAACTAGGTGTAGTTTAGATGATTGATACAAATAATATAGCAAATAGGCTGTATAGACCCATTAGCTGTCATAATCTAACATTCAGCTGCAATAAAGAGTTTGACTCATAATAAGAACATCAATAATTTAGTTCATAATCACAGATCTATGATGTCTGGTTCTGTCACCCTCCTACTTCCTTTCCAAAGGAAAAAGAAGTATACGCATACATGTGTCAGTAGAAGCTCAGCTTTACCTGTTTGTAACTGAGGTAAATATTTCTGCATTCACATGACACGTGTGCACAGCCACGTTTAGAAAGCAGGAGCTGGATGTACATCTGAATCTCTGGATTGAGGTCGGAACCTGCCGAATCCATCCCCTGCACCTGAGTTCTGAAATGTCAATGAGAAGTTCCAGTGGGAAGCGTCAGATTGAAACCAATGAACCTAGCAGGGCTTTTCTTTGACTGTTAATCAGCATCATTCCTTCTCACACTACAAATCTGGAAGTAGCCAAATAGGGCATAACGTTGTCCCTTTTTCTTGGGGTCCTGGGAAGCCCCTGAAGGCGCTTGGGCAGACCCCCTTGTTTCCTGCAGTGACAACTCTTTCCAAGAACCCAGGACTGATGAGCAGCAAGGGGCACAAGCCCCAGGAGAAGGAAAACCATAAAAAATGGGGTCCCTGAGAGAGATCAAGTAGTTCTGAGCCATGTGGAAGTGTGTGCGGCGGATGCTCACCCACCTGGACACTGCCCCTCCATGCAGAACAGGCAGGGAGGAGGGTCTCAAGGCAGCGAAGGCATTGACTGTCTGGAAATCTCACCTCCCACCCCACTGGCCCCAGTTTACCAAGAGCGAGCGTTGTCTCCATCTGGAGCAAGACCTATACTTTGTGGAAACCTGTTGAATAAATGATGGGGCCCACATCAGCTCCCAAGAACTTTAGGCACACCCAAAATTCTTCCCAAGGAAGCCAAATTTTCAGCACTGTTGGTGCCAGGTTGGTGTGTTACTCTGGGCCAACTCTCTGCTCCTGGCTCTCCCATCACCAATTACTGTAACAAGAGCCCCCTCAGGACCCCGTTTCTCCTCCCAGCACTACTTCCTGCATCAGGTCACCCACCCTCCCAAAGCACCTTTGTAACGCCCAGCACTGCAAGGCCCTGGTTACCGGGTTGTTCCGTCTGCACTGCAGGCACAAAGCACCTGCAAACAATTAAGGGAAGCTCCTGAGCCCAGAACCACTTGACCAGGATGACAGAGGTGCCATTTTGCAGAATGTGCTGGAAGGTGGAACATTTGTACTCTAAGCTGATAATAATGAGGAGCAATGTATCTTCCATATAGCAACAGGCAAAATTTCTGGCACTATAGGGGAGCACTGGAGAGAAGAATAATGCTGCTGTCGAGACGTGAAACTGGTCTTGCCTGGGCTGCTTCCAGCCTGCTTGCTTGCTTTCATAGCAAACCATTAAGAAGGAGTCTCAGATGACTAAGTCTCATGTGGAAACTTGATCTTCCCAGGCTATAAGCTTTTCCCTTCTGACCCAGGAAGGGAAGTCTACAGCATAATGCTATTTCTGTCCTCCATCACCCGTTCCCCAAGTGACTGGTCCGCTTGCTACTTTGAACTCTAGCGGGTAAGCAACCAGCAGCCCAAAGCCACCCTGACAGCTTCTCTGCCACACTCCATGGAGACACAGAGACTGCTGAGCGGTTTAGATCCCGCTCCCATCACACTGGTGCCAGTCACACACAGCTCGGTGGGCTTCAGTGGAAAAACACTGATGGGAAACTGCTGTGCAATCAGAATCTATCATGGGTGTGTAGAGCTGCAATTTCCAAAAGTGACAGAGACCTAAAGAGTGACATTACAAGGAGATCTATCTCCGCATCTCAGCTGTCCCTGCAGATACCATCTGCTTGGGACCCACTTGTGAGATCAGGCTCCAAAGGGCTCAGTATGATCTCTGAAATGGCGCATAATCATTTAAGCACCTACATTTCTGCCATTATTTGCACAGGAACTGCAGTGCAGCTCAAAACCCATCTACTCGCCTCACCTCCCTTTGCACAGCTCTGGGGCAGCAGGGCAGCACCACCTCTCCATGCACTAAAAGCTCCGTACCAGATAGAGCAGTCAGAGGCTTTAAATTCCCTCCCGTGTCAGTTGAAAGGCTTGACTTCTGCTTCTCCACCAAGCATGATGGCAAAGGACCCACTTGTGGAGTCAGTTCTGCCTTTCATAATCAAATCCACCTTGAAGGGCAGCCTTCAACTTCAGAATGGTTTCCTCATACTCACAACTGAGTTTCTCTTCCCAGATATCAGGATCTGGTGATCTGTCTGCTTTCATCTGCCATGCTAGCAACGAACCCTCAGCATGCCTTAATATTTGTGACAGTCCGAGGCATGGGCCCCTGCAAAGATCACAGACATGGTACCCGGTGGGCGTCCTAGGACCTCCTTGCACCCGCGCCACAACTGATGGGGCTGATGTTGTCTGCAATGTCAGTTTGTTTCAGAACAAGGTCATCACGGCCTCGTTCAGGGTCGTGTCTTCTCTGTGGAAAAGAAAGTGCGAAGGAGGCCGGTTGGGTCTGAAGCTCAGCACACGTTGAAACTGCCGGCCCTGAACCTGCAGGAATGCCTGCAGCACTGGGATACCAGAGAGGATTTCTCTCTTGCTAGCAGATCTATCATACTGTCTGAATATTTTATATTTGCTTACCCGCTTCACTCCTGTGGTTTTGTGTGGATTATTTCTCTCTGATTTCATGTCAGGATTCCTTTAATTTACTACTGAAAGCAATGATTCCTGTGTTGTTTGGCCGATGAATATCCTTTCTGGTATGTGTGTGTTTTATGTTGCCTTAAAGCCTGCATGAAATTTTAATTTGCCTTTGCGTAGCTCTGGGTTTGCTTTTCCCCTGGCACAGTGCGGTCAAGGTCTTTGTAGCTTTGCTCATTCGCAGAAGCGTTGATGTCTCCTTCCCATCCAATTTCCTGTTTGTCTGTGCGCCTCTGACAGGTTTTTCCCTTATCTGGTGCTGGCCAGAACCTGAAATAAAAAGAACCAAACATATTTCTGCTGTTTTGGAATGTGCTAGTGTCATAAATGTATAAAATCTGATCTTTTGAGACTGGTTGTGTCCCAGGTATTGTGCTTTCATTCCTTGTTTTTTTCCTGGCCGTCAGACTGTTGCATAATGGTTGATTTCCTGTGATTATTAGATACAAGCCCATTGTGAGGCACTTTTCTAAATGCATTTTATCCGTTGTCTGCATTGTTCCTCCTTTGGCTCTTCAGGTCTTCCCAGGCACATTTGTGATGCAGATTCTGTAGGTCACGAGTCATCACAATATCACAAGAAACACAGGAACAGGAATGGGTACGAAGGACTGAGCTGGACTCAAAGGAGTTGTCTTCCACCAAGGATGCAGCCCAAGGTTGCCTGAGTGTGTTTCTGGAGGAAAACTAAAAGGACCCTGGAAGTCACACTTTCTGTGCATACAGCAGTGATGAGACTGTGCCCGAAAATGTGTCTCCATGCACAAGTTCTTGGGCTACCTGGGGTGACAGATAAACAGAAGAAACCTCCAGTGGATCTTTGCTCCCCTCACCTTCCAAGTCACCCGTTTATTTAGAGATCTCAGTGGGGCTGGTGAGAGGAACCTCTGGTGTGCCTGGTCCAGCCTCCCACTCACAGCAGAACTGTCCCCACACTAGATCAGGACAACCATGGCTTTGTCTAGACGAGACTTGGAAACCCCAAATGGCGGACACCCCACAGTGTCCTGGTGGCCTGTGCCTCACCACCCTCCTGAGAACGGAGCTTTTCCTAAACCTCTGAGACTTCCACTTCTTTTGCCATAGGACTTCAGAAGATACCTATCTTTCCTTAGAGAGACTCAAATGATTAATTATTGTGTCATATCAACCCTCTTCCTACCAAAGTTTCACTCACAATTAGCACTAAATTTGGATTTTTTTGTTAATTCATACCTGATGTTTTGCAGTTCTGAGTATTGGATTATTAATTATTTTCTGAGGTATCAAACTTCTTTTTGTCATTGTTGATGTATATCTGTTTTAATAAGACTTTCAGCACTGTGGTTTTGAATTTTGCTCTCTTTTTTCTTGATGCCACATTTTATTTAACATTTAATACATTAATAATGTGTTTTGTTGTGATGTTGATTTAGAAATTTGTCAAAGTACTAAACGCAGCACAACGTAAGGGAAGATCCGGGCTGATTACAAGCACAGTAAAGAATCAAACTGAAGTTATTTGGATTTGTTGATAGAAATCAATTAGAATTGTATTTCAGGTCAATCTAATATATATAAACTGCCCAGATGAAATAACATAGATCACAGAATGTTGTGGGTCTCAATTAATCAGCTCAGGCCACATATATGAAAGTGTCACATTTATGCTAGTTAGTACATTATTAATGAGAAGTTATGGAGCTGTGAATGCTCTGAATGAATTGCAGAGCGGTAAATAAATGAAATGTCAGTAGTTTTACAGTGGAAGCTGAATAATCAATTGTTAATTTACCAAACCAAGGAAAGAGGGCAGTGTGCTCAATCAAAACAGAATTATTTTTGTTGTGTTCTGCTGTTTTCATTAAATAAAGCAAACCACACACACAATCCCCGAGCAATTTAATGAAACTGTAAGTGACACTTTTTACTTCGTCTTTGACACCACGAAATCTCCCAGTGTCATTTCTTCTCTTTGTTTCACAAATGTAAATGTTTACAGATATTATTCTGAACCAAAGGTAGGATTGTTTCCATTCTTCCTGAACTCTCCCTTCTTTGCGAATCTGCTGTTAGCAACAAATACATGTATATGTGTATGTGTGTGTGCGTGTGTGTATGTAATTGTTCAGTTCCACAGGCAATTAGCACTCAGTAAATGTACACACAACAGCCACCAGTTGTGAGCACCTATTGGAGGAAGACAAAGGATAAAACTGTGATTAGAAAAAAAAAGCAACGTTAATATACACAGAATAAGTAACATCATAAATCCAGGTATGTTTGTAGGAAATCGCGATGGATTATTACAGAGAAAACATGCTCGGAACCCCGGTGACAACCAGCAAGTCTTGGTGAGCTGTAGCATGACAATAAATACAACCGGACAGCACAGCCTAGTGCAGTGAAAACGGGAGGATGAACTAGGATTGAAAACACCTTTTGTACCGGTTGAAATCTCTTTTTCCAATACTTATTGGGCAGTGGGGGAGGGTGTGGTGGGGGGGAGGAAGAGAAGGTTAATCAGTAATTAATTTATTTCACTGGAAATACGTAAACTTCTTTCATTTGTTTCACTGGTACATGGAAAGAAAATTTGCATTTTCACTTGGTTATCAATAAAAAAATGTCTAAAATACCTGAAGATAGGAAATAATTATTTGTATACATTTTCTCCTTTCCTGCTGGCTTAGTAACTGGAGGAGATACTGCTCTAACTTTATTTCGTCCCTGCCTTTATCTCTGCAGTTTTTCAAAACACCACAAAAAGGTGTCATTCTCTATCACTCAGAAAGGAACTGGTTTTCCTCTCTTGGAAACGTTCTGCGCATTTTTTTTTGCCATTTTCCGTCAGGCATAATGCTTTAAGGTACCTTTGTCACCCTTGCTCCTTATATCACACACCAATATCAAATTTACTTGGTGATCTCTGTCCTTGCCCTCTCCTGTGTCATGTGCCATATATCCCTATCTCAGACTCTTTAAGCACAGCATCTCCATTTGGTTACCTTACTTGTTGAATATCTATCAAATCATTCTCAATGTACAATTTTCCACGCTGAGCCTAAGTTTTCTTTTTCCAGTATTTGTATCCTCTTATAATTCCCTCTTTTTCATTTGCTATAATTATTATGATACTCTGAATGGCAGCTGAGTATCACAGGCTAATGTCATGGACGTGCTATTTGCCCTTCTCCCACAGCAGATTATTGTAATAGCTGCCTGATCTACTGCTACTGACACAATGGGAGGCCAAAGAGAATCTCTCAATGACCCAACATCATTTCCGATCGCATCCTCAGACCAGCACACGGATAATCCTGCAGTGCTGGTGGCTGTGCCCTGCTCCTTTACAGACTCTGTCCCACTGAATGCCATAGAAATTCTCGTTGACTCGCCACGAGTGGAATACACAGTCATGTCGTCTTTTCTATTCCCCTGCCATCAGTTAGAACTTGACAACACTGAGAGCTGGGTCTGCAACAAGGCGTACGATAGTGCCAACAGGCGCTTTCACCAGCCGTGACAGTCTCTTTCCTCTCCACCTGTATTTGTACAAAGGTAACGTGAACGAAGTTGATGTACAAAGAGGAAAAGTTCATCTTCACCAGCAAGAGTAGAAGCTACTGGTTGGTAATACGCTGCAGTGAGTAAATAGAGAAGGGATCCCTCACCAAACAATCAAAGCAGTGGTACAAAGAGGTGGGGATGCAGTAACTTTAGCTTTCTTTTAGTTTCATGCAACAGTTCCTAGCTCTCATTAATTAATGGACATATATTAGAAAGCAATACAAGAGACTTTCTAGGAACTGCAGACTAGGAAACCGTTATTTTTCCTCAAATTATCATTTCCCACTGTCCATTTTTGACTTGGATCTGCCTAGATCATCTTTTCCTTCGTGCAAGACCAGCCCATGGTCTACATTCCCCTGCGCTTTCTTCAGCTCCACTGTCTTTTCTTCTGGTAACTGGTCTCCACCAGGCTGAGGTGTCTGTGTCGCTATGGGCCGTATCTCCATATCTCCAACCAGTAGGCACTTTTGTGACGGTGTAGCCTGACGTTCTCATAGCACATGTTTGCATCATCCATGACCAAATTTCTGCTTATATAAATGAAGGTGCTACAGATTATTTTAATTGCATAAGCCTAGCAGCCCTGGGTTGATGGACGGCCTGTGATGGACGTCAGCAATGTCTCCATTCTTCTGCCAGTCCTACCAGATTGTACAAAGTGTACAGTCTGCTGCTCTGCTTAAAGGACAGGAAAAGCCAATGCTTGGTGAGTCCAGCTGAGAGATTTTTCCATCCAACTTGTGTTGGGAAAAACATTTCAGGAAAATAAAAACACAACGAATCAAGGTCACGGGAGAGCTCGTCAATTCAAACTGCTCAGTGGCCTGGATTTATGATTTTTTTCTTTTCCAATTAACTTCACCTTCCCTAAGTGGGGATTTCACACCCCTCGTGTTAAGTAAATTGGTGTCTGGATTTTTATGAGGTTTGGCAGGAAAAAGTAGCCAGTGAACCAAGAAAAATCCAGAGCTTTTGGATGGGGGCACCCAGGATTTCAGGCTCACATCTGAACCAAAAGAATGATTGTAAGAAGTCCTTTGATGAGTAAAGACAATCATTTTGATGCAATTTATAATTAAATATTGTTGTGTATCTCCGTTCTTCCAGAACCTCCTCCTGCCACTGGAGTTTCATTTGGGTTATTTATGCATCGGTGATGTATTCTGAATGCCTCACTAACATTGACGGATATTACACTTGATGTTTTTCCTTATGTCCCTTTGGTGGTGCAAATGTGAGAAAGGGCAATGAACTTTCGATGACTCTCTTGTATAACTAAAAAAGAGATTTTTTCATCGGGTTCAAAAGTTCAGCGCGTCAAGAGAAATCATCTTCTTGACGCCGTTGCGTGAGGGGCGGGAGAATTTTGGGAGGGTTTTATGTTATAGCGAAAGATAATTACTCTGGGATGCAAATTTGGTAGTTCTCACCAACACTGGCTTTCAAATCACCATGTTGATAAATTATTTGTTGTGTTTTTGTTAACCTCCGTGACCCGACGGAGTGGGTTTGCCATGCTGCGAGCTGCTTACACCGAAGGACAAAAAGCTCGTGGTGCGCCATTCATTGCGGTAATAACGCCTCAGGGTCCCTTCAGTCTCCGCTTTGCAGAGGCTGGTAGAGTCAAAAAAACAAGGTCTTTCCCTTGACAGCAGGGGGAAATGATGGGAAGGAAACATGGAGAAAGAGTGAAGAAAAAAATCCCAACAATTGCATTCCTCTCCACAAGTTCTTGCTGAACTTGGGGCTCGGGCCTTTCCAAATGCAACGTTTCTTCAAAGCCTGCTCATCTGGAGGAATTTGAAAGTCAATTAAGTCTAAAAATAGACGTGTTGGCAAGAAAAGTCCATTCTGGAAATGGGCCATCATATTGGGTGGCCAAGGAAAACCTAACCAGTTTCTGAGCACAGGGAAAAGCCCACCACCACCACCACCGGTGAAGAACCACCAACTGAACACTGGCTTCACTGTAGTTAATAAGAACAGCTTTTTATAGTTAGTGGCTTCTATGGATGATGGGCCATGGACTTGGAGCATCAGGTCAGCAAAGAACTACTGATGGCCACCTTGATCATCATACATGATTTCCTTAGCATGATTATGGGACCTCAGGAGCAGAAAAGTCAAACAAACCTCAATAGGCTTCTCAACAGAGAACAGAATTTTCTCCATGAATCATTTCTTGTCCAGGATGTGTTTCCAACCAATGGTATCTGTCAGAGGAGCATTGCCCCACTGTGCAGCACCTGCTGGACAAGGGAATGCGGAGGTCAGTGGTGCTCCTCTCACTCCATCCTGTTCTCCTCCTGGGTCATCCTGGCTTTCAGACCCCTACCACTGACTTTTTATGAGTCCTGACTGAAATGGCTGGCAGCAGGATTGCGTATATGACAGGGGGATCCTGGGAAGCTCTTGGCTGCAATCTCCTTGTGCTGTGCGCCCCACAGCTCCAAAGCCTCTCAGCTTCCTGTTCAAACAGAATATATGTCTAACACATCCTTCTGAAGAGTCTCAAAGCCTTGAACTAACTTACAGAGACAACCACCTGCCCCTGTAGCAGCCGTCTGGGAGCGAGACTTATCCCCACATCATCACAGACACATGCACACATGCTCATGTGCACGTGTGCAGACATGCATGCATTCATAGGCGTATATGTATATTTTAAAGAGAAGGGTTTAGTGAGATGCACTTAACCAGCCTTCTCTGCTTGTTCAGGTCTATCCATGCACCATAACATCCCAGAGTCAGTCTGAATCAGTCCAGAGCCCTTATCTGACAGGATGGGATGCTTTCAGTCTTGTTGAAAAGTCACAGGTCCTGCTGGAAGAAATTGTGGGTGTGTGGTTGAATGTCTGCCAAGAGTTTTCTTTTATTGCAGATATGGAAAATCCTGTCCTGGGCAACATTAGGAGGAAAGCAGTTTTCTCTCTGGTTGGTGCTGGTGAGGACAAACGTGACGCATTGTGGCCAATTTCAGGGACACCATCTCCTAATTCAAGAGGCATACGGAGAAAGAGGAGAGAGGCCAGCAGGTGACAAAGATGGTCAGATGCAGGTTGCAACATGAAGAGAGTTGGGTTGACCAGGTCAAGAGGGACTCAAAGGAGGATCTAATAGTAGCTCCAGCTACTTGAAGACAATAACAAGGATGATGGAGCCTGAGTTCTCACTGCTGTTCTGCAATATGAGAAGAGCCAGTAGAAAAAAATTGCTCATTAAGTGATTCACACTCAGACATCAGCAGTTCAACTCTGTGGCAGCTTCTTTCATTGCACTGCAGATGAGGAGTCACACTGCTCCTATGACAGTCAAAGACTTCTATTTGATCATAGAAAACTTCTCTTGATTGCTCATAGACACGGATAGTAAGACCTGGCATGACCAAGCATCTTCTCATCCTGCCACTCACTTCCAACAGTTTGACTCCCATTCTGTTGGGCATCTCTTTGTCTCTGAAGACTCAATAATGTCACATTTGTGCCCTAGTTACTATTACATCACATCTTCTTTTTTCCACTCCTCTTTCTAACTACCAAGATGCAATCCGACTCAGATACTTGGATCAGGTTGTTTCTCTAACCTTTTTATCTCTGCAACCTGTGACTCATTTTTCCAATAAGATCTTCTTTAACATGCTAGCAGTACACTCCAGAGCCAGGGTAGATATGCCTTCGCCACTGAACTAGAAGTAGTGATCTCTATTCAGCTGTCTGCAATGTCATCCACATCCTTGTGAAGTCAACAGCTTCCCTGTAGTAGTCCAACTCATCCTCCCTACTGTGAGAGTTCTCCTTGTCTGTGTATGAATATGCAGTGTGAATGCTTAGAGATACTGCATTTCTAAATTTCTACAAGAAGTTCCAGGTCATATGTGTGCAAACAAACCCTCATTCAGTGACAGTAACATTAATTCAGGGGCACTAACATCACAGCAACAGGAATGTTGTGTGGGCTACATCTCAGTTCTCTGCAGCCAGGTAAATCCACATCTTCTGCAGAGCAGAGTGGCTCCCTGTGCCTGCTCACAGTCCTTCCCGTGCTTCGGGGTTGCACCTGCTTCTGGCACAGGTTTTAGACTGAACCACGGGCACACGTGTGACTGGTCAGAGACCCTGTGCTCCTCAGGTGTCTTCATGGCTCCCCCTAATATTAATAATTTTGCAACAATGTCCAGTGGACAGTCTGTAGCTGCTGGTGTCCAGGAATCCCAGGGTAAAAATGGTGGTATGTAGGTCTTTGAGTGCATCCAAAGAAGAGCAATGAAGCTGGTGAAGTGTCTAGAAAACAAGTCCTGTGAGGAGCAGCTGAGGGAAGAGGGGTCGTTTAGTCTGGAGAAAAAGAGGCTCGCGGGAGACCATATCACTCTACAGCTACCTGAAAGGAGGTTGTAGCAAGGTGGGTGTCAGTCTCTTTTCCCAATTAACAAGAGATAGGATGACAGAAAATGACCTCAAGTTGTACCAGGGAAGGTTTGGATTGGATATTAGGAAAAACTTCTTCAATGAAAGGGTTGTCCGGCATGGGAACAGGCTGCCCAGGGAAGTGGTTGAGTCACCGTCTCTGAAGGTATTTCAAAGACGTGCAGATGTGGCACTTAAGGACATGGTTTAGTGGTGAACTTAGCAGTGTTAGGTTTATGGTTAAAGCCTATGATCTTAAAGGTCTTTTCCAACCTAAACGATTCTATGTTCCAACCTAAAAGATTCCATTCTGTGTTGCTTCTGTGTTTTCGGGTACTGGATGTCTTGGAGAAGAACTGGATCATCTAACTTCTACAGTGATTCTTCCTACCGAAGCTGAAGGTGACAAGTGCTGAGACAGACTTCAGGAAAGCTCAAACATGGTGCTAGCAGAATTGTCCTTACCACAGTTAGCCACTAAAACTCAGATTAAATGCATGCTTATTAGTGGATCTGGGACACATGTACCCCATTGAACTGCTCCACCTCGTTTGACTTGGGCAGAAGAATCACTTCTAGCTGGGCACAATGCCATGGCACTTCTACAGTGAGATCCATCCCACCTGCACCCTTCCAAGTGAGACAGCTCCTGTCCACAAATCCTTACACCCACTTCTGGGGATCCACGTGTCCCAGTTCTTTGCCATGTAGGAAAAACTTAATCTTTTCTGTGATACAATTAGCAAAAAACAATTACTTCTACATCTAGGACTGCATGAACTACATGGAAAAATCAGATCGGGGAGGAAGAAAACTT
Source organism: Streptopelia decaocto (assembly GCF_964273445.1). Taxonomy (NCBI): domain Eukaryota; kingdom Metazoa; phylum Chordata; class Aves; order Columbiformes; family Columbidae; genus Streptopelia; species Streptopelia decaocto. The sequence goes on along the minus strand of NC_138675.1, from coordinate 671,733 downwards.
TGGATTTCAGGGGAAAATATTTCTCTGGGATGCTCCCTGTTAAAGCTGAGAGAGACAGTTCATGACTGTATCAACAGGTGGTACGTGGGGACAGTTGTCTGCTTGGATCCCTGGCACATTTGGAAAGGTTTTTCCTGGAAAACAGGTTGAGCTGTTGTCAGCAAGCACCGTTCAGCAGAGAGGCAGATTGCCTCTGTTCGGAAAGCAGGAAGGTCACTCCCAACACTTGCCGAGACATCGGCCAAACAATTGTGTTCATATTTATAAAATGACTGTTGAAGGGTCTTTGTCTAGAACATGAGTCAGTTACATGGGATGTGAGGGCCAGTGGAGGAGGAGAAGCTTAAATTGTCAAGAAGGTGACTGAGGCAACGGACTAATTTGGCCAGGGGAAAAAAACAAACCAAACCAAACCAAACCAAACCAAACCAAACCAAACCAAACCAAATCAAACCAAACCAAACCAAACCAAACCAAACCAAACCAAACCAAACCAAACCAAACCAAACCAAAACAAAACAAAACAAAACAAAACAAAACATGAACTATGTTTTCTATCTATCTCCAGTACAGAAGTTTAGCGGTTTTGAAGCAACTGTTGTTGTTTGTTGTTCAGGGGCCAGCTCTGCCTCTGGTCATTTTTTTCTTCTTGGCTAGTGCTCCGTGACTGATGAGGATCTCAGTAAAACACAAATTGATTTGCTTGGCTTTCATGGTCACCTCTGGACTGTAATTACTCAGGCAGGAAAAATTAATTAGTCCAGTGTGGACTGGCTGCTGCTCTGCAAGTACTGCTGAATCTTAACCGGAGAGCTGCAGAGGAAGGTGCTGATTCACACCATGGCACGACGGGGTGGCGATTTTTCCAGGGCGGGAAGAAGGTCAAGATGCGATATGTTGTCTGTTCCAACATTAGCAGCTGTTTCTTCTTTCCTGCCCTTAGCTGTGTTAATGAGCCTGTTAAAGCCTGTTTGCCTCTTTCAAACAACTAAACCAAAAAAGACTATGCATTTAGTTATATGAGTATCATCTCCATGATCTTTTTGGGGTACGCAGGGTGGAAAAAATGCTCAGAGTTAACTGTTCTCTAAGATACCCACTAGTTACTATTCTCTTATTGCTTTCCACGATGCCATTTGCAGTGACGGTACAGTGCTGCCATTTCACACCGCTGCATTTGGGACTGAGCAGAAATGAGCTACCGGGACAGGACTCTTTGGTAGAGCCATTTCTATTAGTTAGAAGCGAGCTCATGGCTGTGAATGGCTTTGCTGAGAAGACATGCCTCTGCTCTTGCTGCATTTGCTGGATTATTTTCATTTTGCCATCCATCTGTTCCTCTCAATTCTTCCACTTATATTATTACCATGTGCAAACTGCAGAAACAAATTTGCTCTTAGTTGTGCGATGAAAGAAATACTGAATGTACTGGTTGTGGGGATTAAACAGTGGAACATTACTCAGCCCTCACTCGAAAGCTGGTGTGGGTGATTGCCTGAGGAAAAGATGAGGAAAGGAAATTCAGCAGAGAACGTTTTCCAGACAGTGCCCAGAAATTATTGTGGCTTGGCTGTGAGTCTCCTTCACCTCCCGTGTGTTCCTACCCAACAGCAAGTACCAGCACAGCAAAAGCTGAGCAGGATTCTCTCATAGTACATCAGCCCTGCTCACAGATTTGTTAATGAAATGAAGTTTTGTTAGAAAAAAATGTTGTTGCTGTGCCCTATGTGTATTTTGTTTGCTTGTTTTTTTAAAGATTTGAGGCTTGATACTTACACTAAATCTACAGTGAAGATGTGGTGCAGTCCTGCCCAGGCTCATGATGGTGCACAGAGCCTGGGAAGCAGACATCAACATCACCTTTACTGTTGCCATTCTCTCTGAAATTTGCTGTCTCTGAAGCACAGTTTTGTTGAGAAAAGATAGAAAACCTGTTTTTCTGGACAGCTCCACATCTGATATGTTTCTTCCAATGCAGATGGGACAGGATGGCAAAAGGCCAAACTAAAAGAACTCCTAAACAAAATTCCATCAAAACAGAGCGGAACTGGAATGGTCTTTGCCTCTGTCTTCCAAGCCAAAAAATCTGACCCTCCTTAAATATGAAGCATGATGATAATGACATGAAATATTCTCATTGGCCGGCCTGGATGTCAGTCAAGGTCTGCCCCATGGATGCCCCACTACCCAGCTGACTCACACCTGCAGCCAGAGCTCAGAAAGACCTTGGCTCCCGTCAACAACTGAGATAACAGCAAGTTCTTACATTCTCTTTGTTCCAACCCAAAGACACTGGAAAGCTACTTGAAGAAAAACACTAATTTGTCCCAGGGTGTTATTTTCTTGTTCTCAAACTAAATCTGAACGATGACAGTGTTAGCTATGAAAAATAAAGGTTTCTAACTGCATGTAGAAAATTAACTCACTTTCAGTCAAACCAGCACAAGGATACAGATCGACGAGGCAACCAAACCATCTACACTCCACAATACACAGTGATTTCAGATTTAATGCTAAGTTCCCTAACAAGGAAATTAAAAAGATGTTTTGGCTGCAGTAATGAAGACTGTGGCACAAGAGTATCCATGTACTCAAATAACGGGATGTTATTATTCTAGTCTTGTCTGCCAGACCAGCTGCAGGTCCTGGTAGTGTCAGGCACTTCTCTGTGACTCCAGACCCCAACGTGTTTGCCAGTGTTACAGCTTGTCCTCTGTTTGTGTGGGATGTGATGAATTGGCCATGGGTCTTTAGGTGAATACTGACTTGATACACATCACATTTTACTTTTGAAATGGAAAGCTTCTACTAATTTCCAAACGTGCTCTTAATCCACCTGCGGCCATCATTACAGATCCCAAATTACCCAGTTCCTGTTTCTCCTTGATATTTACATAGGAAATAAAGTTCTTCTGTCACTTGAACATTTAGTCCTAAAGGTATTAAGACCACAGAACTGTGCAATATGTCTCAAATGAGTGTCAGGGCTGTATTCATAGTGGAAAAAACTAGTACTCAGAATAGACATGACTCTCTTTTGTGTTATCAAATGTCTCCTCATCTGAACCATTTAAAACAGTAACATTATCCAACTCTTCTCTCAGGCTTGGTAGTACTTCCCAGTTTTGTGTCACCTGCAAATCACAAAGCTCATACCTACTTTTAGTCTTCGGCCACCATGGCCTTACTGAACCGATCTAACTTTGAAACTGGCTCTGCTCTGAGCAGGAGGTCGGATCTCCGGAGGTCCTTTCCAGCCTTTGTTTCTCCATGAGTCTCCGCTTCTGTTGCAGCAGTGGTTTCGGAGCTCGCTCTGAGCACCACCATGGGTAACCTCTCATTTTCTGGTAATCACCTCTTCAGTGGAAACAGCTGCAGACTCCCTTTATTCACTTGCAGCTCCAGAGCCCAAATCCATGGCTAATTTATTAGAAGCTCATGGAAAGTGAGATCAATTTAGTTCATGTAATGTGTCTTGTACAAGGGAGCGCTGGTCCTACTAAGAAATGCTGCTAAATTCTCCTGAAATTACTTAGCTTTAGTAAATGATTTTGTAATATATACATTTCCTCCTACTTCCCTGGATCTATGTATTCTTGTTCCAAAATTTTGATGTCGAAGTAACAGGCCTACACTTGTCTGAATCATTCTTCACTCTCTTCTGGACAGAAGCATTATATTTATTACCGCCCCCGTTGTGGGGACTATCCCCGATTTGCATAATTGTTTTACATCATCCCTCTTGATTTGTCATCCCACCCACCAATACTGTTAGTGGTCTAGCAAGAACAGCTTTTCATTTTTCACTTGAATCAGGCTAGATAGTGGTTTTTCCTCAGATGATGCTATGCCTAGTGCCCTACCCTCTTTACACTGCAAGTTAATGCCCTTGTTATCATATTGTTGCTGCTGCTAACTGCAGAAAATAAGGTTTTCAGACTTAGCCATAAGTAACTTTTGATCTATTTTTGCCTCAAGCATGCAACTGTCCTAATTTCCTCTTTGTTCCCCTTGGTTTCTCTGGCTTAAGTACCATTTACTGTTATTAATTTTAATTTCCTATGTGAGGTAGGTTTTCAGTCATTCTTACTTTCTTTTTGCAGTTTATAACCTCTCAAACATGTGCTGCCTTACTGCTTTCTCTCCCTTTTGAATTTTGAATTTTAAGTACCTATGCCTTCTCTGCACACAGATCCCAGAGCTGCTTAGTCAGGCTCAATAATTCATTTTCTTAGATTTCAAAGTTTGCCTTTCTAAGCTTCCAAACTTTCATTCTAGACCTACTTTTGTCCATTTTGAAATGTAAAGTGAGAAAAGTCAGCTCACGATCGCACTTTATTTAAATTTTATTACATTTAAACCCATACAGGAGTTAGGTCTAAAATGGTCTTATACTTACTTTTGCAAAGACATTCATCACCTAAAATATCTGAGTCAATATAAGCAGTAATTATCTTTCAATCAATTTTTGAGACATTAAAGTCTCCCATAATTCTCGTTAATGTTATGCATTTCATAACTATACAGAGACTGATCTCGATGGGGCTGGAGCTGGGGGCACAGAGCAGGCTGGTGAGGCTTCCCGCAGCCATCCCTCCTGGAAAGGGTTTGCACCAAAAACATTCTTCTGCCCCTGCCACAACATTTAACTTCTCTGCCCTCGGCTTCTTCCTGACACAAAGCACCACCTTGTTCCATCTGCACTGACTTCCAGTGTCCCTGAGGTTTCTCATGGGACTTTGATGCCTCTGTTTCACCTTTTCAAGTGCCATAACTGTCTGTTACAGTGATGCGTGTGCATTTCAAAGTTTGCTTGAGGGTTTGGTCTTTTTCACATTGTCACTGAGTGTCAGGTCTCTGTCACTTTTAACAGATATTGGGTTAGTTCCTTGGCATTGTCTTTTATGCTGGTAGTCCAATATCTTCTCAGTCCATACAGCTGGTCACCATCTGAAATGACGAGGTCTCGTCCTGCCCATTTACCTTTCTGGGAATCATCCATCCTCTCTGAAAGACAGCTTGCATGTCCCAAACTGCAATTGTCTGGCTTTATAAATAATACAAAATTAGAGATTTTTTTTGTCTTTTCTGACTGTTGTTGCTTGTAACAGGGGAGGGGTTTCCCCAGCTTTCTACAAAAGACTGAAGTCTTCTGTGATCTTTGCAGTTTCATGGTATGCTATATTTTTACTCCCAGTGTAGGCTAGAAGTCACTGTGAATAGTGCCAAAGAACAAGAAATGCGGCAATGAAAATGATATTTTGATGTAGAATGGATATAAAAAATGCTCACCTTTTCTAGTCAAAACTAGGAAAAAAGTTCTAAGTCCTAAAATATCAGAGCTGTGGCCAAAGAATAAGGAGAGACAGCATTTTTTCAAAGCTGGGATATTTTTCACTCCCCCAGCCGGGTAGGCAGAGCAGCAGAGAGCTGGATGGCTTCAACTCAGGGCTGATAACCTGAATGATCTACAGGAAGCTCTTCTTATCTCTGTGCTTCTGTTTCTCCTCCCACTTTCTGTCTCATCTGTTTATATTACTGCCTCCCAAACTGCTTCTGATATGTGTCCGTGCAGCATCCAGCACAACGTGGTTCCAGGCTCCAGTGGGACCCCGAGGCGTTACCATCCTACAAACAAATAACAACGATAGTGAGTATAATTATAATAGTCAAACTACTCTAGCTCTGCATCATTAGCCGTGCCCTGAGAAAAATAACCTTTTAATCAGTCTGATATGTCAACTCTGGCTTCCTTCACTGTCAATGGTGATCTAGCAAAATCCCTCCTTCATGTTTCTTGATAGAAAACAAGATGGCAGGCATCCATCGCCCTGTGCAGAAAGTACTGAGACATTTCATCTTTTCACAGGACGTAGCCCCATAATGCTGTGCAGTTACCGGCTGTCCAAGCATCGTGAGACACAGCATGTATGTCTCTTTTTGTCCATCCCATGAGAGCAGAACATTTACTGTATGTGAGAAAAGCAGTGGCTAATGCAGTGATGAAGCAAGACACTCATTCGTTCATTATTCACTTCCATATCACTCTGTTCTTTGGGTTTCCTCTCAATTTAAGCTCAGTTTGGAATATCTTTGGTTCTGCAATTGCATTACTTCTTCTGAGGGCATCTAAGTAAGTTCCTAGTCTGTCCTCTTTATAATCTAGTGTTGTGATGTATCTAGTATGAGTTACGCTCTGCGCCAGGCTGCCAATGCATTTCAGACATGAGAAGTAAAATCTCCATTGCAAAGGAGCAGGAACATGAGGTACTTCATGCAGTCACACCAGCTTCTGTTTTCTCAAACCCTTGTTGTATCCGCCCACCAGGACCAAATGGGAAGCCAACTCTGGCCAGACAGCAGCCCAGTGGCTCAGTGAGGCCATGGGACCTCCATCACTGGGGTGTTCAAAACTTGACTGAACAAGTCCCTGAGCAGTATGATGGGTCTTTAAAGACAGACCTGCTTGAGTATGGGGATGATAAAGAGATCTCCAGAGAGCCTTTCCAAGCTTAAATTTTTATATTATTATATGAAATCACCTGCAATAGATTGACCGTGTTGCATTATTCCTATCTCAGGAAATAACTGTGACACCTGGGTAATGGTTATTGCAGTGCTGATACTCTTCAAGAAGAAGACAGGGGCCTCCATATTTATACCATTTAACATTTTTACTGAAGCATTTCTCGTATACGTTTTTGTTGCTTGGTGGTGGGGTTTTTGTTTGTTTTGTTTTGTTTTCCAAGAATTCAGTAAGTTTCACTATACCTTTCTGAAAGGGACACATTAAATAAATCAAGTCACATTTGTTTTTCATCATCTGCCATAAAAGATGCCGTACTTAAACATCTCCCCATCTCTAGTGAAGGTAAAAGGAAACACTTGTGTAGAAGGTCCTCAGTGAATCCTGCTTTTCTTCACAAGTGTCTAGAGTGCAGTTACAAATGTCTCCTCTTTTCCCAATATTCTGCATAGTAAGCTCAAGTGAACTGCATGAAATTGCAATACTGAAGATATTTTGTGTGTGTGTCTTTCAGCTTTTCTAAAGCATGAAGTCATGGAGCTACATGAAATGTGGTCAAGTTGCTAAGTCATCCTCTTATGACGTGAACTTTGTAATTGTGCTCTGTTTCCCCATAGGAACCTTTGCCATACTGAACACAAGATTAGTGGTACTCAATTAAAAAAATCTGAGCTGTCTTTTGCTTGAAATTTGAAAAGACTGGAAAACAAGCTGCACGGTTCATGGAGGCCACTCAGAAGATGTGAAACCCTTGCTGTCCCTGACACTGTCCCAGGTTAGTCACCCTGGGCCATTTTATGTAAATAAATCTTGCCCAGTGGGATCTTTTCCACCAGATTCCTGGTACACATTTACATTAGCGGGTACTCAAATATACCTAGACATTTTGGGTGACTCTTGTTCCACAAAGTACTTAACAACTACACCAGTGCCCAACCTGTGGTATGTGATACCTTCAGCTTGCCGAAGATATATCTCATTTTTGCTTTCCTCACCATTTTAGCAGCGCACATCTAGCCAGGTCTCTCCAGCTGGCAACAGCATCTTGTAACAGAATAAGAGGACTACTTCCACCAGAACTGTCTGTATGCTTGAGGAGCAGATACTGTGAGGAGAGGTACATGAGGTAGAAGACAACTACTTTTCTCATGGGAACCTTATGTAGCATAATACAGAGCAGATTTTTTTAAAATTTTCAGTGGGCTAGAAAGGCCTCGATGATGAGTAGGCTGGCAGTTTGGAGAGGAGGATGAAGCAGGAGGACTAGGTATGTCTGACCTCAGTTGGCAAGATGTGCATGAGGAAGGGCAGAGGCCATGGGACAAGAGCGAGGCCCAGGGCAGGTGTAGACAGCAGATGACATTTTCCTCTGGCTCTTGTAACTGCACCTTGATCCTCACGGGAGCTGGAACAACAGGCCCCAGAGAGCTCACCATGCTGCCTTCTCAAGCCCTGCCTGTGTATTAACTCTCTTATCGTTCCCCAAAACCATCACTAACTGTTTCTACCTGCATACAGGTGCTACACAACCTCAGTGAACCATAGATAGTTTGCAAAAATATCTCAAATGTCACTGCCTCCCTGAGGGTCTGGGTCACTATTGCACCAGTGGCACCACCAATGACACTTCCCTGCCTCCAGCAATTGTTCCTCCAACCTATTGGGACAATTCCTTAGTGCTCTGGTGAGTATATGGAGCAATGCCTCATATACGTGCACACAGATCTGTTTTGGGTCCAGAACTGGACCACATGGTCTTCCTATCACACACTCAATGCTGGTGGTTTGCTAAGAGAAGGCAGTAAGAGCTAAGTGGTTACACTTGAATCTCTGCTGTGAAGATTTTTGCAGGCTCTGGTGGCCATGTATGCATCACAATACCCATGTGAAACCCTCAGAATCAATATAAATCATCAACATCCCATCGTTGTCTGACCTTAGCTCGCACTTCAACCTTGGATGCTCTGACAGTGACTAACTTCTTCATAAGCTTCTGTTCCAGTGTATGAGATGTCAGACTCCAAGGAGCATTTCTTCTCCAAGTCATCTTTCCTCCTGAGGGGTTGGACATGAAGTCCTCCAGGAACTGTGAGAAGGAGGGAGGTGATATTATAGCATTGGTACTGGCCTGAACCACAAGAGACCACGGGCAGTGTGGCGGGCGTGTGATCTTGAAGACAGAAGAAGACATCAAGAAATATTGACTGCCATGGCTTTTCCCGATCAGAGATAGTCCAGCAGGTCTTTTGATCTGGAAGTCAGAATGGACAAAAATGTTCTCCTTGTTATTTTATTTTTTCACATAAAATCTGGGTGTTTGTTTTTTTGTTGTTTGTTTGTTTTTAAGAGCATTTTCTTTGGGTATTTCTGGAAGAGGACCAAGAAAATCAATCTAAAAATTATCGACAGTTCAGAGCCCTCTCACAAGAGACAGATGAAGGTCTGGTATTTACTATATTTTAAATGTATGTTTTGCATTGACAACATAATTAGCATAGTTTAAATATTTAATTAAATCCTATAAAAAAACCCCACTGGCTGCCTGAGAAACCCCTTTTCTTACCTCTGCTACTCTAGTGAAAAAACTTCTATTACATTTCTTTGTATAGTATCTTTTAATAAAATTAGTTATTAATCCCATGAATCATTTTCCTTTATACTATACCTATTTATTTGCCTTAACAGCCTTTTGTGAGGAACCTTATAAAAAGTCATTCAAAAATCCAAGTAAATTACACGCAGCTAGGTCACCTTGCTCTCTGATTTTGTTAATGTTTTCAGGTTAACAAGGCATACTTTTCCCTTCTGAAGTTGTGACGGTTTGACACAATCATGCTACACTGCATTTATCTAAATGCTGTATTATTTGATTCTTAATTAGACTGTTTCCCTGGGACTAGTGTTCCTGACATCAATGGGCAACTTTCTAATCATCTTGGTAATTGCTGTTAGTATGGATATAAGGACTGATGCAAAGTCTGCTGAAGACACTGGAAAAACAGCCTCAGGAGCTCCTTTAAAACCTGTGCAGAAATACATTTTGGCCCTGGTTAGTTAACTCCTCTAACAGCTCTGTAGTTTTGTTTTTAATTATTTCAATTTATTTCAAGGCCGTGGTCTTTTCTGGAAAACAAAACAAAACCAACCAAACAAACAAAAATCAAACAAACTGACAAAAAAACCCCAACAAGCACCACAAAGCCCCCAATCCTCCAACCTAAAAAAAAAGAGGGGGTTCTGCTTGCAAAGTGTAATTACTTTTTGTATTGTTCTTCCTGTAGACTGGGTGACTGACCCTGTTCTTCTTCCCCTCCCGATCCACAGCTGCAGCCTTCGTTAGCCGATGTCTCCTCCTAGCCATACTTCTCGAAACGCACAGGGCTTAGGCAGACGGAACCCACTGCACACCCAGCTGTCAGTGGACGTGGTGTGGTTTCTGTGTGTAGTTTTCTCATCTGGAAGGCTTAATATCCTGTACATTTGTTGGCTTCTGTAATTTATGGTGCCTCCTCCACTTGAGAAAGGAGACTGGAGTAGTATGTAAAGCACCCAAACCCTACATACATGAAATGATACTTTTCCCTTTGCATTCAAATGCTTTCATACTTACAGCTGTGTACAAACAGTCTGCAAACATGAAAAAAGTAGCTTAAGGTACTATTTGCATAACTTGCTGTGCGTGGAGCTGTGCAGGACCCGGCACAGTGGCCAGTCTGTTCAGCTAAAACAGCTTCTAACCTACAGCTTTTGGTTGCACGTTCCAGTTTTAGGCTCAGTTTACTGTATAACAGGGGTGCCTGTCTACAACAGACTGCTTTGTTGGATCAGACACCACCACTCTGTCAGGCACAGACGCTCGTCTTCCTCCCATAATCTTCTGTAAGGAAAATTGCAGAGGGACATATGGCACCAGTCAGTGGTTGGAAAAGGGTAAGGGGCATATTGCCTTTATATCAAATTATGGTTGCGACATCACCAAAGAGCTCAGCCAGGTTGACCAAAGAAGGGGAGCTATGTAGATGAGAGGAGCAGGACCAGAAGGAGAAAGCAGCATGTTAGGGGAGAAGACAGCCAGTGGTCATAGAGCATAAAACATAACTTCCACTAGGGAAACATGGTGGATTGGAGCTCTAGGGACTGCAAGGATGTCTTCTACACTTTGCATAATGTTATGCTAGTGGCTCCTGTGGCGTTGGGCTGTGGCTTTTCATGTTCTTCACTGGGCTCCCAAGAAGATTCCTCTGTTGGGCAGAGAAAGGAGGAGAAGTGCTCCGGAAAGTGGGGACAAGGGGTTTGTACAGCAGTCCCTTACCTCATTCTTCCATCAGCTGGAAATATTAATTATTCTTGATTTGAATTAGTTTTGGGGAGTGGAAAAGAGACTATTGCTGGGCCTGTGCTTTCTCCTAGACCCTATCATACCACATCACGACACTTGTCCTTCGCTTTATGTTCTTTAATCTTTGGATATTTCTCATTTTTACGTTTTCTTTCTTCCTGTCGTCTCTCTCTGTGTTCAGCTCTGGTTTTATCACTCCATGTGCGTATCCAGGACCGAGCAGCTTGTTCCGCTCCCTCCGCGTCTCCCCCGTGTCTTGCCTCCTGCCCTGCGGCTGGACAGTGTTGCCTTGATCAGTGAAGTGGCAACATGTCACTTGCACCATAAACTGCTGAGATTCCTGCGTGGCCAGAATAACTCTGGAGCACAGCTGCAGACCAACGGGAGACCACCAATCGCCCACATTTCTAAACTGCTTGTCGCAGTTCTTCAGTTTGTAGGCTGTGATGCTGCCAAGAGCAATCTCATCTCTTAGGCACCCATCCATTTCTTCTCTTCCCAGACCCTCAAGGTATCCTAGTCAAACAACCCCCCTTCGTCTTGCCCCATCTGTCTGTCCCACATTCCTCTTTCCTCAGGGCCCATCTTTTCTTTTCAGCAACAGTAGCTCCCGCTGCTCGACTCCCGACCTCCCAGCTGAAGGGCTGAACTATTCAGAAATGAAAAGCTGTAAATAAGAGAGCGAGAACACCCAACGATCTCTGAAAAGGAGACATTTAAGAGAACAGAAAATTGATAAAGGCAATTAAGCTCAGCAGAGAAAAATCTACAGGTGCAATCAATAGAGTTAGGAAGTTTTTCAAGAATATAAGAAACTGAAATTCTAGTAATGACACAGATATGAAATGGGTACTGCTTCAGTGGAAAATAATGATATAAGAAGAATCTTTGTATGTGTGTATGTTTTGTTGTATATTTGGGAAAAACAGGCTAATGAACACCATATTGTCTATGAAATAACTTTTTTGTTAGTAGAGCCAATTGTGTGTATGTAATACAGTTCTCAGAGAACCGATTTTGAATGAATAGCTGGGTGGTAAAAAATTTACAGCATGTTGTATCACTAAAATCTAAATAACATTAGATTTAAACCTATCTGACATTTTAAAGTCTAATTTTCTAATGAAGAACATGTAGAAGTTCCTTCTGGACATATGTGTGGCTCAGCTCTAGGACCAGAGATCTAAAGCCACGTCTGGCATTACAGCTGAGACCTGCTGTGCGTGAAACACAACTTGAACTGTAAATAACGCAGTGATGAGCAGATGCTGGCAGAAAGTGGTATATAACATTTGGAAAAGGGAGTCTGGCAAAAAGTTTTTGATGTAGGCAGACTCACACATCTGCTGACAAAGGGTGGACACCACGGGGTTGGTCCCAGCTATCGGCCAGACCCCTACCAGCTGCTCGCTCCTCCTTCAGCAGGTTTGGAAGATCAGGAACGAGAAGACTTGTGAGCGGAGGCAAGGACAGGAGGTAGCAGATCACTTACCAAACATCATTGCGGGCAAAACAGACTCAGGGAGATTAATTTAGTGGTAAATAACAGAAACATAATTCATTACTGATTCAGGTATTGGGAAGAAAAAGAAATATATTAATTCATACATGGAAAACAACTTTCCTCCCTGCTTTCCAAGGGTTAACTTCACTCCCAGCACCTGTCCTCCCCCTGTGGTTACCACCGAAGGCTACACCCAAACCCTTCACTGGCAAAGCAGGCAGCAAGGGACGGGGTTGCAGTCAAACATGTAGCTCTCCCTTCTCCTCACTCTTTCCTCTGCTGCAGTGTGGGTCTCCACAGGTTGCAAGTCCTGACGGGGATGTTCCTTTGCTCCAGGGCAGGTCCTCCACAGCGAGCTGCTGTTCTGCCATGGGGCGCCCCCTCCTCTGATCCTGATGTTCCTTCGGTTGTTCCTCACACTTCTTGTTCCACTTCCCTCTGCACCCAATATTTTCTGCTCCTTATTGAATATGTTTTCACAGAGACACCACACACTTATCTCATTGGTTCAGTTTTAGCCTATGGCGGGGCTGTTGTTGTGTCCACCAAAGTGGCCATCCCTGCATTCCCCCTTGCTACCAAAACTTCGACACAAATACTCAGTACAGACACTTATTGAAAGACATTATGTCTTTCAAAACAGTGATTTGGGATCAGACTGGAAAACAAAAAGAAGTTCCTTTGTGTGCTTTCTCAATGCTGTTTTGTGGGCACGGGGAAACATAAAGCTTCTCTTGAGTTCATTGGGTTGAGCCCAATTCACAGATTTTCCCAAGTCCAATCTATAATTATTTATATTTGCTAGTACTAGAACCATCCAGCAATGCAGGAGTGTCTTCTCCCCTGTTATTAGTGGTCAGTTTCCTTCTTACTCCATACTCTCCCCTCACTGAGACAATGTTCTTCTGCCTAAATTAAAGATGGACTGTAGCTTCATGGTGTGTGGCACTACCAAAAATTAGGAGTAACAGGAATGGAATTTGTAATGCTGAATCTGAGACATCTGCATACGCTAGAGTGAACATGAAAAAACAGGATCGGAGACTAAGGTTCATGATAATGATGAAGCTGAGCACAGGAATGTCCATGATTCTACAATGGAGACGTCAATGACACAGGTTGTGTGGAGTTTCTCCACATGAGCTCACGTGTCAATCCAAGAGCAGCACTTTGGCAACTTGTGAAATCGGGATTTGGAGCAAGAAACTTATTCCTACATTTAGACATAGACCTCTGTCTTCTTATAAAACATGGCTGTGTTGTATCCTGTGATCAGAACATCTGCCCAAGAAACAAAGGGCTGTGTCCTACATCCCAGCTGAGATCTGTAGGTATAGCTGCAGTTATTTAGGGAAGGGAGAACAGACATATATCCCCCTATCACACTGACTCACTGTGTCTATTTTTTAAACTGGAAAAGAAGCATAAAACCCACAGGTGTGTGGAACAAGCAGGTAGGGAGTCTCCTGTGTGGTACCTGATGGAAAAACTATGCCTTGGGGTTCTTCTCTGACTGCTTAGGAACTTTACATTTGACATTTATTGGATAAGGAAAGACATAGGATGGTCTTGGCTCAGTCTTGTGCTATAGGGTGACAGCAGGACACATATGCTTAGTCCAGAACCGTGCCCAGAAGCACCAACGTCCCAGCTTCGACCTAGGGAAGCCGGAATTTGAATATGTGCCATACGCTCTCTGTCTCTGGCATGTGGCTACTCACTTGTTAAGGGCTGTACTGCTGCTGAAGTACAGGGTGACCCCAGATCACTGGCTGTGTCCAGCAAGTGCTGTGAACAATACTGGGGTGTGGGCTTCAGGGTACTCAACACCTGATCCCTCCAGGAGAAGAGAAACGTAAACATAATAAGTACACTAAGGTGTCACCCACTGCTAACAGAAAAAAATGCCACTGCCAAGCTATGTTTAGTAAGGCTTATCCTAAAGGTTAATCTTGAGATAGGTCATGACATGTTTTTAAAATATAACATTGTGGTTTGGATCCATCTGTTGCCTTTTGAACTTCCCAAACTCTCCCCATACCAAGTGGAATAACAATGGAGAATGCCAACTTTCAGGCAATTTTCTCTTCTCTTCAGGAGCTCTTTTGCCACCTCTGCCCAGGAATAAGCACTGTCACAGTCATCAACAAACTTCCCTCCTCCTTCAGCTGGTTCTTTCTACTTGGACATAGGCTCCATCCCTCAAAACCAGGAAAGAGAAGCCATCCAAAGCCCTGCTCAGGCAGCAATGGTGAACACTGGGGGATGCTTGGGTTCATATCCATCTTCTGCCTCAGGCTCTGGACCTGTATCCCACCAAAGGCTATCTGCTGCCAGGGTGAGGGAGAACGTCGCTCTCAATCTTTCCATTTATTTACACACAATACTGACATACAACACTGTATAGATAAAGTGACATAGAAAAGAAGAACCCCTTCTCACATTGTCACAATGCTCTAAGGGGAACAACTTCAGTTTGAGAGGTAGCTCTATTCAAAACCATGAGTAGTCTGCAGTGCTAAAGCTGTGTGGGTCAAGTCCCTTCAGACAGGTGAGGGATTTGCTTCATCACCCCTGTAAATTTGGGCTCTACTAAGCTAGTGAATGACAAAGAGTGAAACCCTCTGCTAACGGACTTAACAAATCTGGTCTGAAAATAGTGCTGAGGCAAAATAATTCCATTATTTTTGCCTTGGATACACAGAGAGGGTGGAAATTGCAATGGCTTTAATTTGTCATTAATAAACAGATTTTAAAAATAGTGTGTCTTGCTCAAACTTGCTTCCACTGAGTGTATGGGAGGGAAATGATTGAGGCTGGACAGTGTTTCTTGAATCCTGCAAGTAGGTGAGGTCCTATGGGACTGGAGGCATTCCCTTTTGGAAATGAAGGCCAACCCTGAACCTACTCCATATTTGAAGAAGGATCATGAGAGCCAAAAGAACAGAGAACTTCATAATTCCTATATGAGCTCCCCCTGTGCAACACTTCTATCATCTTCAAACCAGCACTCTTACCTGAACTTGGTGCATCTACATGTGCTGCTCTGCTCCAGCAATGGCCAGAGCCTGGCCTGGGATGTAGACTTGTCCATGACATCTGGGGCCAGGTCCAATGGACTAGATCCTTACCATCTGCAGGGTCCTTCAATGGGACCTCACATCGTACAAAGTCTCCCATGGTGGAGGGACAAAATCCGTGGCAATTATTAGAAGTCCACGTCCTCCATCATGTGGATCCCTGACATTTGAGCACCATTCACAAAATGAGCATAAGGGCTCTGCCCCAACCTGAAAGAAGTCACTTCTCCTTAAGGTCAGATCACTACACTTTGGTGACTTCATCACAGTTTTTGTCCTGGTTTGAATGCATCAAACAGGAAAGGCAAGCTGCTGCTGCTGTGACCTGCCCCAGGCACAGAGTGATTTGATAACAGAGCTCTGGTTGCAGCTCAGGACATCACTTGTGTTCATATGTGAGAACTGCACGCCCCTGCCAAAGCACAAAACATCAGGCCATGCTCTTTCTAGCTCACCAGCTGCCACGTGCATCCAGAGGGAACCAGACCCAGTGACAGCAACAGCCTGGCTCTGTGTGTCCCTCCTGGCTGCAGGGACCCCCCAAAACCACTGTGCCCACAGCAGGAAACAGGTGCCCATGCACCAGGTGTCTGTGCACACACCGGGCACAGGGCGCCCCAGCCCCGCTCACCCAAGCTGCACCCGAGCTTTGCTTTAATGGCTCCTCCAAGACGCGGCCTCAGCACAGTGAGTTTATGAATGTGACATATCATTCAATATCATCTGCCATAAGCCACTCTGTTACCATGGCAACTGCCTCCTTAGCCCAGTTCCTGGGGCTCCTCAGGTCTGCTTGATATTCACCTTGACACCTTTGTTGGAGACCTTGGGGAAACGCATTAAGTGTGAAAACACCTTGCACGTATTGGGCCAAGGTAATTCCTCCCCGCATGGGTGTGCACATCATATCATCTCCAAGAGAGGGGCTCACACCTCCCTGACTGCTGTCTGTCCTCCGCTTCCCTCTCTCCCTACAGGCTAACGAGCTGCAAAGCCAAACCTGGGCAACAGCCTGTGTCCTCTGTAATGAGAAATGCTGAGTTCTCAGTGCTCTGGGCTGGGGTCCTGCTGAAAGAGCCAGGCAGATGTGATTAGGAGAATATGTGAAATATTGACCCTAGATAACAGGTCTTCTCTGAATTTATGACCCTCTGCTGCTTGTGGGTAGCTTTCCTTACAAAAACTTCGAGCTTTCCTTATTTCAAGTCTAATTATTCCTTTTTTTTTTTCCCCATTAAGTCATTAAGTTTAGTGGCTCATTTTCCTGGTTTGCCTTCCTCCCCAGAGATTTCTCCCAAGGGGCTTTACCTTAGGCGGTGTTTCCCTCTGCTCCTGCGTTCTGTTCCACCAGTGGATGATCTGTTGTCTGTACTGTCCCAGTTCCCTCATTCCTGCCAGGTTATGGGAATGGCATTTTCGTACACAGGTTCTGTTCGCGGCTCCTTACACCCACAAGAGTGAAGCACCACAGGACACCATAAGGGTAGAAATGAGGTTTAACAGCAGTTGAGATGTCTAGTCAGGCAGATATAGTGACAACCATGAATAAACTTGTTTCCAGTTTTTCCCCAGCCTTTCACAATAGCTATTAATGACAGCACCGTGGTTTCTCCTGCTCTATCCCAGCATGTCAGATGTCTCTCCAGCACTCCTACCTATGGGTAATTTTGGTTCGCCTAATGAGGCAACTGGAGATTTCCAGAGGTCTGTTTCAAAAGCCAGTCACGGAGTGAGTGAGGTGCAGAGATTTACACAGTCAAACTGGAAGGCAGCGATATTCTGGTCAGAGGAAGTGTTTGAGCTGTTAGAAATGTTGTCTTTCCTCCAGCATGCTTGGAAAGATCTCATCTTATCTCCTTTTTACTCTTGATTTGATACTCGGTTAGATGGGAGGCCTCCACAGAAAGGATGCAGACTGCACAGAATCTATAACAATTTATGTTCCCTGGTTTAAAGCACAGTACCAACGCGAAACACCATTTTTGATATTGGTTTGTTTGGGGACTTTGAGTCCTGTGTGTGAATCAACCACTTCTTTTCATCTTCTAAAGCAGAAGGATCTTATCCTATTTGTTTTTCAGCATGCAAGAAATTGGGAAACTGAGTCACTGCGACCAGAACAATAGCATAAAATACCGCTGTGCTGCCTACACTGCAAGTGTTGTCCACACTGCCTGAGGCAGCAGAAGGAACTGCATGTGGTGAGGGAATGGGGGTGGAACACAGAGAATGTTTGGTAATTTGCAAGTGTTTGGTATGGCCACCATAGGGAACACACGCTCTGGCCCATGCGGAGCCGCAGTGGTAGCTTTGGCTAGCAAAGAGGACTGGTGCTGGGAGAGGAACGATTTCAGCTAAGGGTCTAGGAGGTGGGGCTGCCCTGCGCTGTCCTCACAACCATTCCGCCTCTCCTCCTGTGATGTCTGGGACTCTGCAAGGGTTTTCAGTTAGCAAGGAAATAATCAAGGAGAGCTTTTTGACAGAAAATGCTATTTGAGCCCTGCAAAAAATCTCATGCTTTTGATAGTGTTCTCACCAGGATGATGTCTCAGGGCAGGAGAGCATCTCTGCTCTGAGGCTGATTCTGCTTAACCAGCAGGGGAGAGACCAGGCTCAAGCCTGTTTTCCACCTTTGGAGAAGGGAATTATGCATGAGCTTCACTCACAGGCAGTGCTCCCTCCCCCCCGCATCCTTCTGCCAGCCCACTGCTATTGCCTCTTCTTTCTGTTTCTGAAAGGTTTCAAACCATGCTGGCTTTTACCCAGGACTGTGTTCCTGTATCAGTGGTAGCTCATCCTGCATAGTGGGACTGCAAATTCCCCGACCTGCCAAAGCAGTTACAAGGGAGTTCTGCTGGCCAGTCCATGATTAGTTCTGACTTCTGGTTCCTGTGTCTCTAACTCTACTCGTTGTTTATTTGACACCTGACAACCGGTGGGCAGCAAAGGAACCTCAATTTCTCCTAGTTTCTGGATGAAATCCCTAAAGGCGAGGTTATACAGTCTGGCCACATCTTGCTGCTTCTACTTTTGTACCCGTGGCATTTGCATTCCTGGTAATGCTATGGCCACTGTCACAGCAGAGCAGTTGGCCACATCCCTACCACCCATCAAAGCACCCTCTCAGTAGCTGGAGCACTCTCTCAATTTGGGGATCACAAGCAGTCTTGTTGGTGGCTTTTCAGAGGAGCGTGTTCTACCCATCAGGCTTTTCTACATGACACTGATGCTGTACCCACCTCCAGCTAGACCTTGTTGAGCCACAGCCCCAGCTGCAGAAGAGCCTGATGTCTGTGAGCTCTGGTTTCAGAGAGATACCATAAAAGCAGCCAAGACTTTCAGGCAGGTGTTTGTGCTTACTGCTGGATGTCAGTGGCACCTCTACACTCACGTGGCTGCTGTGAATCCCATCCCCTGCACCTCACAGTCTCTGAGGCTCTGGATGGGGCACTGCCTGTCCTTGCTCCATGCTGTGTGTGGCAACCTGGAGCTGGACCTCAGCACTTGCAGGGCTCAGCCTAAGCCTAAGGAAATGCCTTGCTGACTATTGAATGGATGCTGAGAGCTGCACCCATAGGGTAAGACAACCTTGAAATTGCAAGAAAGGCGGGACCACAACAGCCAAAGGTAGGACTGGGGAAGCAGTGCTTTGCTTCTCACCTGGAAGGGAGGGTCTGGGTGGGCTGGGGAATCACTGCTGAACCCTTCTCTAGCGGCTTATTACTTTTTAAATACTTTGTATACATCTGAGAACATTAATCTTCTCTGATAACAAAAGATTATCAGGAGAAGTCAGCTTCTATGACTTCTAGGGGTTGAATGGGGAAGGGAAGCATATTGTTAATGCTAAGAAATCTTTCCTGCCTGGACCGGTTTCACCTATGATAAGATGTAAGGTTAGGATGTACTGTCACAGTACTTGATCCCAGTCCAAGACAAGATTTGAGCGATTGCTCAAGGGTATGTTTGAGCAAACAGAGCCATTCTGGATTTGGGCCAGTCTCTGAGGCTGGACTTGGAGACTCAGAGGCTGTGTACCTGAGATGAGAACACCAGTATGCTGGAGGCAGTTTGTGTTGGGAGGATGATCAGAAAGTCAGTAGCCCCCTCCCCATCCTCTGCAAGCTCTGGACACTGTTCTGCTCTCATCACTCTACATCCAGCACGGCCTCACTGCTTTGGAGATACTCCTGATTTTAAACTCAGACCCTTCACACAGACTCTGCTGAGGATCCTCTTCACCTCATCCACCCTGATAACTCCACATCCCTAAACTCCCAGCAGTTGTCTTCATGGGTGCAGGCCCAAAAACTGATCTGACAGATAGTTGTCTAATGCTAAGGTGGCATAGAAATACAGTAAATTCTTGTCGTTTCACCTTCCAACTTTTGCTCTTCACTCCATCTGCTCCTTCTCTAGGACAACATTTCTATAAAGGCTTGCCTATAGGAGCTAGAAGAAGAAATGGATGCTCTTCCCTGTAATGCCTCCTCTATCAGGTAATAAAAAAGGAGTCAGGCGGAGCCCCTGGCAGAGATAAGGTGTGTAAGCAGAAATAGGAGTGGTCTCTGCATGATATGGCAGTTCTTGCATAGCATTGGCAACCTTGGCAGGATCAACTGGGTACTATTCAGAAGAGGAATACAAACAACAGATCTTGTAGGAAATATGGGAATCATGCTTCTAGAGGGTGACCACGTGGCACTTTCATTTGGCTGAACAGGTATGAGAACTGGCCAAAACAGACAGGTGTAATCCTTACAGTGTGTAATAGGAAGGATTTCCTACCAGTTCAGGGAAGTGTACAGGTAATGAACTGGAAACCCCTCAAGCAATATAGCATTGCAGCTCCAGTCACGCATGCTCTGGGTGATGACCATAATGGCAACAGCTATGAAGAATTGCTGTGAAGATCGCATCTGCATGGGCTAGTGAGTGCAGTCTGCCCTACACCTTGGCTGTTACTTTCATGGAGTCCCAGAGAGGTGGAAAAGCCCCCTGGGCATCCCTAGCCTATCCTCCTGATCCCTCCCCAGGGTTAATGTCAACATCAAATCAGATTGCTCGTGGCCTTTTCCAGTCAAGTTTGGAAAATACCCAGGGCCAGAGATTTTTGACCATGACTTTATTATAGATCCTTCTACAGCCAGGCCAAACAGATCCAATTCCCTCATACACCATGCAGTCAATATCCTGGGTATTTTAATGACCTTCCACTCGACTCTGAAGGCATCTCCCTTGTACCAGAGTGCTTCTAAACCACCTACAGTTTTCCAGATGGAGCCCCAAGAGTCCTGAGCAGAGAGGAATAGTGCACAACCCCCATCCCCCAGCTGTGCTCTTGCTAACACAGTCCTGTCCGTGTGGGGACATTTGGGGCACAGAGGGAAGAGTTAGCACTGGTGCATGTCCACACACGGCTTTTCGATCTGCACTGGTGTGTGTGGTGAGGACACCTACCCGGTGCACCAGCACACCTGCCGCATGTCCCACCCAACATACATCCCCAAGGAGGGCTATCACAGGAGAAGGACTGACCCTTAGGAGAACAGACTAGAAGACATACTTCACCCAGAACAAAATTATGATCTGGAGGAGATAGGACCACTATCTGTTAATATTTTTGGGAACTCATATTGCTCTGGGTAAGAGGTATTTTAAGCAATTAGACAGTGGTGGTTCAAGGAAAGACAGGGATGAATTTGCAGGCCATCTAAGTTTAGACTGGAAACTTAAGGTGGTATAAGGTGGTATAAGGTGCACTGGTAGTAGCGGTCTTGAAAAACCTTCTAGTTTCATGTCAGGAGGAAGAAAACTTAAAGGAGGTAAGTCAATGGAAAAGGAGGGCAAATCCAGAAGAGAGCTGTCTGGAAGCAGTGGTGGCCTGCAGAAGGCATCCTGGGCTGGGTTGCTGTGGGCAGGTGGGAGCTGACAGGGTTTATTGACAGGCACCCAGATGACTTAACACAACCTGATGTGACTGGTTTGGGCTAACTTACTCATACATTTTGCACTAAAAGTGTGAGCTGTAGGATAGTTTGGCCTTCTCGGAACTGCGTCATGTCCCTCTGGGCTCAAGAGAACCTGGCACAGATATGGAAATTCTTGGTTTTAGCGGTTTTCTCTGAGCCTGTCAGCTGGGAGTTTGGGGTACGAAAAATGAAAGGGATATTCCATGGGTGACTGGGGAAATTCTGGCCAGTTCCCCAGCTACAGATCTGAAGATGGAAGTTGCAGGCTAGTAGCAGGACAGAGAGTAATTCAAAGAAATCAAAGGCACACTCCAAAGCTGCATTAAAACAGAAAGAAAGGAAAGCATTTTATCCTGCTTGATATTTTATTGGTGCTTCATTTCCATTGCTTTAATAAGCAAGACACTAAAGAAATTTTATGGAAGAAATTTCCTTCCCCCAGCAACTACTTTCCCATATCTATTTCTCCCAAAAAGAAAATATTATTAAAAAGAGAAAGAGAAAGAGAGAGAGGGAAGGAAGGAAGGAAGGAAGGAAGGAAGGAAGGAAGGAAGGAAGGAAGGAAGGAAGGAAGGAAGGAAGGAAGGAAGGAAGGAAGGAAGGAAGGAAGGAAGGAAGGAAGGAAGGAAGGAAAGAGCAAGCTGAAAAGGCTTCTGTGATTTAACAAGGCCATTGTGGGTATATAAAAGAAGCAGAGGAAACCAAGGGTTGGCTTTGATGTAGAGCCTTTGAAAAACCTGAGTGGTGAGGAACAGCCCTGACCCATGGATGTCTTGATGAAAAGGAAGAGCAGGACTCATCTCACCGATGCCCGGTCTCTGTCAAAATGACATGAAGGTGCCAGGTCCAAACACGGTTTTGCTGACACTGGCTGTGTGCAATCCAGCTGTTTCAGTCCAGCCAGAGGCCTGGAGCAAGCAGGGAGGATGGGTGGGAGGAGAGGCTGCTGCGCGGCAGCTGCTGCTCTGCACACCACAGTGTACGAGCATCAGAGAGCTGCAGAAATCATCTCCCCTCTTCATACCATATGTTTCTGGTCAGGAAACAGGAGGGGATTACTGGTGTGCATGAGAGGCAGAGAGGAGCTGCTTAACTCTGTAAGGCTGCAGTCAGCCTCCACTAATGATGGAGCAGCTGGGAATGCTCCTGTTTCATCTGAAGACCCCTGCGGGATTCACTGCACACAGCAAGATGCATGGCTTGCGGGTTGCATTGCATGCAGCAAAAGGACAAAAACACACATCAGCTCAGCCTCTCTACTCACTGACAGACCCGACAGAGGTGTGGAGAGAATCCAATAAAGGGCCACAAAAGTGATAAAGGGAGTAGAGCATCTCTCATGTGAAGAAAGGCTGAGGGAGGTGGGACTGCTCAGCCTGGAGAAGAGAAGGTTCTCAGAGAGGATCTTATCAGTGTATATAAAAACTTAAAGGGAGGGTGAAAAGAGGACATAGGCTCTTCTCAGTGCTGCGCAGTGTCAGAACAAGAGGAAATGGGCAAAAACTGAAACAAGGAATTTCTGTCTGAACATCAGGAAACACTTTTTCTATGCAGGGGTTGCCTCACGTTGCCCAGAGAGGTTGTGGAGTCTCCCTCTTTGCAGATATTCAAAAGTCATCTGGACATGGTACTGGGCAACCAGCCCTAGGTGACCCTGCTTGAACAGAGGGATGAGCAAGATGCCCTCCAGAAGTCCCTACCAACCTCAACCAGTCTGCAATTCTGCGATTCTGTGATAGTTTGATTCTATGACTATGACACATCAGGTCATGCTATTCCAATAAGCTCTGGGCACAGAGCTGGGGAAGATGTGCAAAGTCTCTGAAGTCTTCTTTGTTCTGACACATCACAGCAGGAATTTGTGACAGCTTCACTTCCATGTCAGGTGGGAATATTTCCAGAAAGTAAATGTAATCCTTCCAGCCAGGGTTTCGTGACAAAATGTCTCAAAGACCATTTGAGAAAGCATTTTTCTTGGCTTGAGTCCTAATTCATGAACCTTTGAAGACTAAACTAACCACATATTCTGCTAGTGGTTAATGGTGCAGGAAACCAGCACTCAGAGAGAAGGTACCAGCTAGACAGACAAGACAGGCTCCACAAACCCAATACGAAATTAACTGATAGCCTTGTGGCAGCCACAGAGTAATCTCACCACAATCCTAAAGGAAGTTTATTCAGGCAGAGGAGGGATCTGTGAGCCTTATGAGGATTAGTTTGGATGGCAGGGTGTGCTTTACAGGGGTGGAGGTAGGGGAGGTCCCCAAGTAAGGGGTGGTTGGAGAACAGTGACACGTCTCGATTCCCACACAGCACACCCCAGTCCCTCACCCCACCCCACTCATGACCTCCCATCATTGCTCCCCTTCCTCCCACTGCTGACTCAGGCCCCCAGACTGCACAAGCACCTCCTCGCTCCGAAAACCATGCTGATGACCCCTGCCCAGCAGTAGATCCAGTGGCACCTCCAACCTCCACCATCACAGCTGAGACTGCTTTTCACCCAGGTGGTCCCATGAAGCTCCTGAGCCTGGCCTGTCTCCAGGCACAGACAAAGCTGTGAAATGAGCAGGGATAGAGAGCAACAGAAGAGTATGCCGTGGACTGAGAACAGGGAGGTAAGCACAGGGGAAACTGCAGGAATGCACGACCTGTGACAACCTCCACAAGCACCTCCCACACAGGGGGGAGGCCACCACCTCTCCTGGTATGGACCAGGGATAGCTGAAGCCATTTCTGGGACATGGGCCTTTGGATTTCACCTCAGTGCTGGACCGAAGGTCATCTGCACTGGACTCTACGTGAAACAAAATAGGCAAACCCCAGGATGCCATGCAGACTTGGATGGGGCCTCAGTCTGACTGTCTATTCAGATGATATGTCCTCTGGGCCACTGCCTAGTGGTATTTCTTTCTATTCTAAACCATCATGTAAATTTGTTTGATTTCATCTTGTTTTGGATCTGAGATGAAGGGAATGCACGGCTTGACCGTTGTTTTAAGCCTTGAATCAGCAGAGGTTATTTTCCAATAAGGGCTTCGGTTCCTGTTTTTTGTCTATTTGTTGCATGCAGCTCTGTGCACCTGAGCTTAAAGAGTGGGAGTGGGTAGTAGAATATCCAGAACATGGATGATATGAACTGAGAGCATCCTGCTTGAACAGTGCTCCAAGCATAAGACCAGGTCAAAGATCAAGTGTCCAAAAGAGACCCTTGGCAAGGAGTGGAGTGCTGGGTAATCTCAACAGAACCTACAGGTTTCATCTAGCTCTGCTGGAACTTGAGCCTTGACTTGGAAGGTAATCTCTTATTTCTAGCCTTTCCTTAGGAGTTTAATTTTAATATGAATGATATATGTAGATACCTTTCAGTCTGCTTCCAGCCACACTGACCTTCAGGAACACTTCAGCTGGCCACACAACTCCCACCAAGACCAGTAGTGGATAACTTAGGGTGGATGCAAGAACAGCACAAATCTATTTTTCAAACTTCTTCAGTGTATTCTCTCAGTATCTGTAGCTTATGGATATTTAAAAAATATTGATTATATTTTTGCTTTTATTAATCCATCTAACAGCTTTTTGAACCCATGACAACTTCCAGCATCAAAGGCACCCTGTGGTGATGACTTCTGCAGCTTGTGCTGTTGCACTGGGCAATTCAGGCTTACCGGTGTGAGTCTCAACTAGCACGTATGTACACTGGGCTGGGCTGGCAAATCTTCAGTGAACCCACCATAAAAATCATAGAATCACAGACTGTTTGAGGATGGAAGGGACCTCTGGAGGTCATTTGGTCCACACCCACCCTCCCTGCTAAAGCAGGATCGCCTAGAGCTGGTGCCCAGGACCATGTGCAGGTAACTTTTGGGTGTCACCAGGGACGGAGACTTCGCAGCCTCTCTTGGCAAGCTGTGCCAGCACTCACTCAGAAGTGCAACATCCTTGTCACCAGCAGTGAAAAAACAATGTTTAGAAACATCCGGTGTGTACAGGGATACCACACGTGTGATGGGGCATTCAAACTGATGGATGAAGTACAGTGTGATAGACTGATGATGTATCATGAGGGTAACCTCAGTAATATGAAGTCACAGGCACAGCAATCCAATCAGAGTCAGCTCCAGGAATCCATGTGTGATATCCGGGTCGGAGCTTTCATCTCACCACCCAAAGCTGCGAGCTGTGGGTTTGGGTATCCATTAGCAGCACCAAGATGATGGGGACAAGTGGAAATGACAGCAGATAAAAATGTAGAATAAAGGCGTCCTCAGGAGTCCCAGCCCAATCACAGAGAAGTTCAAAAGTTCAGGAGCATGCCTGACAGTGAAACGTGTTGGAAAATAAAGACCTTAATTACAGTGACCATTTCTGACCCTGCCATTGTTAGTGACTCAGCTGCTAAAATGTCACATTGTGCGGAGGCTGGTGCCAGTGACTGCGAGCAGGAGCACTGACAGCCGTGGCTGTAAGGTACGTCCATCCAGTAAAAAGACTTATTCAGTCATTTTGGGCTGAAAGCCCCCCAGGCCTGCAGATATAGCTCTAGAGGAAGAGTGTGTAGCAGGGGCTATGCATGCAAGCACTTTGGAGAAATGCAGGCTTAGAAGATTTCACTGGTAGAGCAGGAGCAGGAATCAAAAAAGGAAATTTATTGAGATAAGTGCCTGATTGTCAATGCCTCTAGCATTGACTTTAAGTTCCAGTTTGATTATGCGAGGGACAGTAAGGTTGGAAACAAGGTACTGTGAAGTTTGACTTTATTTCTTGCACACGACTTGGGAGGCAGATCTGAGACTTAAACTTACATGGTGAATTGCGTGTCCCAGTCAAGGAGTTAACACAACCAGCCACAGATTTACACTGAGAAGTTAATGGCAAGTTCATCAAATCAAGCATTAGTTGAATGAACCAACTGAAAGGAGTTATTTTCCTGAAACTCACTCTCCACAGGTTTATTGCATTTTTGTTCGCTTTATTGCACTGTTAACTATTTATTTGGAGTTCCAGCCCCACTTATCAGTGAACAAAGTGAATCCCAGAATCCCAGAGTGTCAGGGGTTGGGAGGGCCCTGGAAAGCTCATCCAGTGCAATCCCCCCATGGAGCAGGAACACCCAGATGAGGTTACACAGGAAGGTGTCCAGGCGGGTTGGAATGTCTGCACAGAAGGAGACTCCACAACCCCCCTGGGCAGCCTGGGCCAGGCTCTGCCACCCTCACCAGGAACAAGTTTCTTCTCATATTTAAGTGGAACTTTTTGTGTTCCAGTTTGCACCCATTGCCCCTTGTCCTGTCACTGGTTGTCACCAGAAGAGCCTGGCTCCATCCTCCTGACACTCCCCCTTTCCATATTGATCCCCAGGAATGAGTCCCCCCTCAGTGTCCTCTTGTCCAGCTCCAGAGCCCCAGCTCCCTCAGCCTTTCCTCACACGGGAGATGCTCCACTCCCTTCAGCATCTTGGTGGCTGCGCTGGACTCTCTCCAGCAGTTCCCTGTCCTGCTGGAACTGAGGGGCCACAGCTGGACACAAGATTCCAGGTGTGGTCTCCCCAGGACAGAATCTATTCTGTTTACTTCTTGTAGAAGAAAAACCAAAGAAATGATCTGTTGCAAATACAGTACTGTCCTGAGCTTCACCGAAGAACAGTAAATCATTTATGAGAAGTACTGGTCTCAGGATCTTTATACTGTGCCATGGGAAGGACCATGGAGTGCTCTGACGGTCCAGATTCCTCTCCACTCACAGAAAGCACTGGTGCTTCAGTAAGCACTGATTTTGATTGTCTGTTTGCAGACTACCAAAGGACATGGGCTGAAGTCCAGTGCTGGCAAAATTTCTGCTTCTCAGCTAGGTCATGTTCCCTGTGAGACCACCGCTTCCCCCACTGCCTCCATCCTGAATGTCTTCAGTGCTTTTCGGGTGAAAGGGATGTGTTGGGCAGAACCAGGCTCTGTATACACATTGAATTATTTGTGAGGTACCTTACACATCCTTACTGAGCATCTTTTAGAGAGTGTGCTTATAAATATGTTAGGTCCTCACAGCTCTGAGACGTCGGACACCAAATCCTTCCCCTTTTCCATGCTGTTCAGGACTCAGTAAGCCAGGATGAAATTTTATTTCCTTAACAAATAATTTTATATGATCTAAGGTAACCTGGGTCTTTAGTTTGCCTGTCACAAGAAGAAAACCCAGAATTGCATCATCCTACTATCCACAGTGTGCAATTTATCCAACAAATTGGCCTACCCTCGTCTTAGCCCACAAACATGCGTTTGGAACTGGTTTCCTATGGGAAATGGCTTGATGAGTTTGTTAGGTGCTTTGGAAGAACAGTTTTCTCTGCTGTTCGAGCTGATTTCTGTCTAAATCTTCTTCCCTTGACTGAGACAGATTTTATTAAGCTGTAAGGCACTCTTAAGCTCTGTGGTGAATATGCTCTGTAGTGTTCATACAGGACAGGTATACAACTGGGGTGAGATGGACTTTGTGTAAGAAGCAGAGTCAGGCCTGGAAGAGTATTTGAGATTAAACAAAGGTTAAAAAGGGTCTATACAGGAGGAAGGGTATCTCAGGCTAAAGCTGTTCCTGGGGAAAGACAGTATAGCCCTACAGTGAACCAGAAAGTGGTCAGGAGTTCCAAATGGTGGAGACCCTGAGGGCGCACATCAGTGCAGCCGCAACGATGTCATTGGTGGTGATGTGAAAATTCACACAGGTTTTGAGCTGAACTAGGGTCTTCAATGACTTACTTGAAAAGTCATTGCGAATACATTCAAATGTTTCCAAACAGCTTCCCTGGGCTGGCTAAGAAGCAGAGAGGCTGTACCTGAGCAATCAGCTGGTCCAAGTGGAGCGTTTGGGGTAAGCCATGGTGTGAATGAATGCAGCTCCTTTCTCAGCACAGAGCTCTTTATTCTTGTATGCAGGAATGATTTTTCTGTTCTCTGCTTCTAAGCCCGCTCTTGCAGTAGAGATGGCAAGGTGGTAATGTGCACCCCTGTTCTGAATTGGAGGTCATTGTTACGAGTTTCCTCCTCTTTGGTGATCACTGAATTTTGATCTGTTGACCATTCTCATTGCACCCTAAAGGGATTTGTTCTCCCTGCTGCAGCATCTCACCATGTCAGTTTTTACTGTGGAGGGAATTGTTTGTTATTTTGTTTTGTTTTGTGGGTTTGGTTGGTCGATCGCTTTGTTTTTATTTGTTTTTATTTGGTTTGGTTTGGTTTGGTTTGGTTTGGTTTGGTTTGGTTTGGTTTGGTTTGGTTTGGTTTGGTTTGGTTGGGGGTTTTTGTTTGCTTGTTCTTTGGTTTCATTTTGTTGTTTTTATTTTTCTTCACTGTTGCTGAATTGAAGGATAAGAATTTTGTGATGGGAACTTCAGACAAACTACTTTACAATCTTGGTTTTTTCTTTGTCTTCCTCTGGCTCTTGCAGGATCATCTTGTCTGCAGTGTTGGGCAAGAGTTAAGTATTTCACAGTAAAGAGCATCTATGTCAGTGGGAAAGGCTGAGGTGGCCTTTAACAGAGTATTCTGACCTGCCCTGTAAATGCAGCTCCCAGATCCCTCAGGCCAAGACAAAAGCACCGATCTCCATGTGACAGGGCACAGCTGGTGCTTCCCCGTATCAGTGGTGAAGCTCAGCATGAAGACAAACATCAGTCTTAGCTCCCCAGTAAACTGGGGTAGTAGCCAGTGACCAGCTATGGTCAACCATCACTGTATGCCAAAGACAACATCACCCAGCAGTAAGAAAAGGTGTATCTTTGTGTGGAAGCATGAGGGGTGGTATTCAAGGGGACGTTCACTGCACAGGGGTGCGGCCAGGACTGAAATGATTGTCTCTGACTGTCTCCTCCAGTTCCTCAGTGCTCTGCATCCTCTGCACAACTAGTGGTGGAAGGTCTGAAAGGATAACCGGGGCTCAGCTGTTTTAATTACTACTGTCCCCTATGAGGGGTGTGTTTAGGGCTTTGGACAGCAGCTTCTTTCTCTTTCACAGGGCACTCTGTACCTCATTCTGGCTTCTGGGCTTATGCTGTAAACCAGTGCTACCATGGGATGGGAGGGAGAAGGGAAGGGAGGGGAAGGGAAGGGAAGGGAAGGGAAGGGAAGGGAAGGGAAGGGAAGGGAAGGGAAGGGAAGGGAAGGGAAGGGAAGGGAAGGGAAGGGAAGGGAAGGAAAGGAAAGGAAAGGAAAGGAAAGGAAAGGAAAGGAAAGGAAAGGAAAGGAAAGGAAAGGAAAGGAAAGGAAAGGAAAGGAAAGGAAAGGAAAGGAAAGGAAAGGAAAGGAAAGGAAAGGAAAGGATCCAAAATTCATTCTGCTCGAAGGTGCAGATGAAGTGGTCATGTGAACTCCTGCAGCCCCAGTTAGTAATCATGGAATCCCAAGGACAGGTCTTGTCCAGCGATGGACACTGTGTGTGCAGCTTGTGGTACGGGCACTTGTAAACCTGTAGAGTTCGTTGACTTGGGGTGAGCAGACCAGGCTCTCTGAGGAAGTGAGCACTGCAGGCACTTGGGAAAATGCAGTTAAATACCACTGGGTCTGTGACTTACGGTATTTGGCCCCCTGACAATCTGCCAACTTATCATGGAAAAATATGTCTTACTCAGGCCTAAACTGCTCCCTTCCTGCTGCCTGGAGAAACAGATTTTTGGCAGTGTCTCCAACCCTGCCCAAGCCCTCTGTCTCTCCCACTCTCCAGGTCCTTGACTCTCATCTTTCCCATCAGATGCTTGCTGTCTACAGGCAGAGAAAGGCAAATGGGAGTTCAGAAACAAGAGGCTTTATTTTTTCCCCACAGACCTAGTGCTTCACCCTGTGCTGTCAGGTATCTTCAGAATAGACAGCCTGGCCTTTTTCTAATCCCTTGGGAGGCACTGGGCCTGTTCACCTCTTGGCTTTTCACAGAAACCATCTGCAGAAATAAATCTTTCTTGAGATTTTCGTGCAAGCTGGAACAAGCAACCTGTGGTTCAGGGAAGACGGACAGAGCCCTTTGTGGAGAAAATATCTCAATTCAACCATGCAAATTAGCCCCAAGGAGCATCATACTTTTGCAGGAATGCCAAAGAAAGGCTCTGTCCTACATGATAATGCAGAGCCTGGGAAGGAGCGCAGCACTGACTGTATGTTTTGAGTGCACCAAAACTCAATGAGAGATTGTAAGGCAGTGGAAAAGAATTTTATTTAACTTGACTTTCCAAGGAAGCTGATTCTGCCCACCTGCATTCTCACACACATGCTTACAAACCAGAGTGCATGTTTGCCCAGGTGGCCTCAACAAGATCACTTGCGTGGACAAAGGGTGTCAGCTATTGTGTCCTTGCAATACCTTCCTGGATGCTCTTCATTGGTGAGGAAAAGGGTTTTCTGGACAGTAGTCTTGACCGAGCAATCCGTGCTTATTGTGATGTGATCTTTTGCTTTAGCATTTTCCTTGCTTCACCTTCTGCGAGTCTTAAGCGAGATTGCATTCTGTTGTCTGGGCTCCCTTGTTTTGGGCCTCTTGTGATCTGGTCTCTTTGTTGGAATAACAGGAGGAGCAGTGGCACATACATTGTGGTACATGGCTGCCAGAGCACAGGCTGTCTGCTGGCAAGTCACCTGAGCCATCGGCCTTTGTGCAACCATCAATTTTCTCATTTACTGTTGTCAGGCATGTCCTTCTAATCAGCCTGTGCTTACCTGAAGGCAGCTCATATGATTCTTCTGTGAGCAAAGGCAGTATGGATACTATGGATGGTGGCATCTGGAAGAACACATTGAATTTGAAGAGCAGGTTCTTGTTTTGTGGGTTCCTATATGAGTCCCAGTCCCTGGTTGTAGCCCCTGTCTGTCTGGAGTTTGTCATACGACTGAGTTTCGTTTGGTTCTCTGTGACTTTAGTGAGGAACTTTGACAAAGGCCTTTGAAAGACTAAGTAAATTACACCCTTCAAAGACAGTTTGCTGACGTGTTTAAAGTAGGCAAACAAACACAATTTTCCTTTAAAGAGGACATGCTGGGTTCTCCGTCTCACATGCCATAACCAGCAATGACAGTCGAACACGTTCCCTGCACACTTTCAAGAGTGTTTGACCCCTCTTGGTATGTTACGTGCTGTGAGACGAACGAGGGAAGACACCGTATTGCTAATAACCTGAGCAATTCTGAAGGTGAAGCAGGTAAAAAGACTGTGAACTGACCTGAATGAGAAAAGTCTGATTCCAAACAAGAAGAAACAGATTTTGAGGGGTGAGTAGGGCTACGAATAAAGTTTTATTCTTAGCTAGAGATCACATTTACACTTTATCCTCCTAGAGTTTTAAAAACCGTTAGCTGAGGAAACTGCTAGTTAAAAGGTAGATAGCTTGGAAAACTGACTGTAAACATCTGCTCAATATTGGGTTTAGTTGCAGCTTACATAGTTAAGTATAGGTGTATTTACCTGTTAACAGAAATTTATCTGCTTTTCTTTCTCATTTTCATTGGTTTGACTAAAGTCAAAGATATTTCTTCATCACACAGATGGCTGATGCTGGCCTTCCTGAACATCATGTCCTGTCTGTAACATATGCTTTGCTAGCGTTGTCAGTAAAAGCTCCTTGTTCCTCTTGTTTGGATCATACCCCATAAGAGAGAGGGTGAGAGTAACGAATTTCAAATTCAAGAATATCGTCCTCATTCTTTAATCACAGACAAAATACACTTACTCGGTGTCCTTCATGGAGGTTGGCTAAACATGTCCTCTTCCAGCTTTTCATCCTTCAGGATCGTCCCAAATCCATCTTCCCTCTGTGGCAATGGAATAACTTGTTTGTAGAGTCTGAGCTCCCCAAAAGACTCTATTTGCAGAACTCCCTGGGCAAAGTCCCCTGCATCAGAGTAAATCTTGTCTTAGGGGCCACATCTGTTTCTGTTGGCATTTATTTATATGCCAAGCCTGCAGTAATCTTTAGGTCTTTCTTAAGCGTTCAATTATGCAACTTAGGTATTTAATTAGATATGTGCTTCATAGTTAATAGTGAGTATATGTAGAAATAAACATATTTTCACCTGTGAAAATATATTCCCCTTAAAAGCAGGGGAAGATTATCTCTTAACATGACAACAATCTTATATAAAGAAGAAAGTCTGAGAATATCACCGTCTCTTTTCCTCTGTCCCATTGACTATAAATAATACCTTCCTGGCTACTGAAGTAGATTTTTACCTCTCGTTTTTTACCATGATTAGCTAAATAGGCCATGCACAGATACCTCTGCAAAGGCTCCTGCGTTTTCCCCGAAGCATGTGAATCAGCGCATAGGCACCGTGTAAGAAACGCTACCCTGTGCTGAGATGGCAAGTAACTGGGATAATGCCTGGCCAGGGAAAACAGACCCACATGGGAATGTTCTCAGGCTTCCCAAACTTCAGCTACGCACCCCGGAACGTGGCTGGGCAGCACACGTCTCACCAAACCTGACTGTACCTGGGGGCTCATAGGAGGGAAGGCTGTGGGGGATGCTTATCAAGCCATCTCCTGCCATGACAAACAGTGATAAACAACAGGAACGGGCAGTGATCCCGGAGACGCAGACAATGAGGCAGTGATCCCAGGGCGGGAAGATTCAGACTCAGGATAAGAGGTGTGTCCCCACAGGTGAGGAGTTACCTGAGGTGGTAAATAGGGGAAGTGGGGTGGGAGGCACTGGCAGTAGCACGAAGGTGATGGAATAGAAGACTGGTTTCAGGAAAGACTGGACACCATTGAGCTAATACAATGAAAGAAATATTGAGTTAAAGGCTGCAGTAAAGGACCATCCATATGAAAGAGCAGTAATCAGTGTGTACAGTCAGACTGAAGTATGATTGACTTTGAGTAATAAAGTATCCCAGTGTCAAGCAGCAGACTGATATAGTTCAATATCTTCATATACTTTCTGGGAGATAATTCAGATGCACCCTCACCAAGTTTGTAGACAAAACTAAATATGATAAAGTAGCTGGCACGTGAATGGCAGAACTTCAGTTCAGAGGCACCTCCACAAACTTCAGGCCTGGGCCAAAGGAACGCCACGAATCTCAGCAGCTGGGAGAGCCAAGGTCTGTGCCAGGGCGGGACAACCCGGACATCAGTGCGGGCTGGACAGAGATCGACCTGCCCTGCTGAGCAGGACCGAGAGGACCAACCGAACATGAGTCAACAGTGCACTCTCATGGCAATGAGAGAAACCACAGGCTGGGCTGGAGCAGGACGGTGACCAGCACTTCAGTCAGTGCTGCTTTTGTGGCATCTGGAATACTCTGTGTCTGTCCATCTCCCAAGCCTCCTCCCTCCACCCAGAACAAGAAGCATATGAAAAAAAGAACACGGGAGGTCACAGAATCCCATAATGTCAGGGGTTGAAGGGCCCTGGAAAGCTCATCCAGGTCAATCCCCCCATGGAGCAGGAACACCCAGATGAGGTTACACAGGAAGGTGTCCAGGCGGGTTGGAATGTCTGCACAGAAGGAGACTCCACAACCCCCCTGGGCAGCCTGGGCCAGGCTCTGCCACCCTCACCGGGAACAAGTTTCTTCTCGTATTTAAGTGGAACCTTTTGTGTTCCAGTTTGAACCCATTGCCCCTTGTCCTGTCATTGGTTGTCACCCAGAAGAGCCTGGCTCCATCCTCCTGACACTCCCCCTTTTTATATTTATAACCATTAATAAGGTCACCCCTCAGTGTCCTCTTGTCCAGCTCCAGAGCCCCAGCTCCCTCAGCCTTTCCTCGCACGGGAGATGCTCCACTCCCTGCAGCATCTTGGTGGCTGCGCTGGACTCTCTGCAGCAGTTCCCTGTCCTGCTGGAACTGAGGGGCCACAACTGGACACAAGATTCCAGGTGTGGTCTCCCCAGGGCAGAGCAGAGGGGCAGGAGAACCTCTCTGACCTACTGACCATCCCCCTTTTGGTCTGGCAGAGGGTGGCTGAGATGTCGGGGGCCATGGACCCAAGGACAGGTAGAGGGAGCTGGTTTGTGTTGTCAGACAAAGGGGACACTGAGGGGCTGTAATCACAGCCACAAATACTTGAAGGGCAGTTATAATGAGAATGAAGCCAAACACTTCTTAGTGACACCAGACAATAAAACAAGGCCCACACAGGCAAGAAAATTTCAGGTAGGACATTAGGAAATGATGTCACCATAGCACTAGCTCTTGCTGGATCATGTCCCACAGTGACCTCAAAGCCGTTTCCCAAAACAGCTGTTTTTCCCCAGACCAACACTGGTCCATGCAGAAGGGACATTCTCAGCCTATGATCTTGCATACAGATTTCTCATCTGCCTAGTAAATCCCTATCAGGAATGTTTTTCTTCAGTATTTGCTTTTGTGGAATTCTTCTTACCTGAAACTTCTCACCAAGCAAATGTTAGACATGTACTTGAGACCTGTTTAATATGGGACATGAAATGAAAAATGAAACAGCATATTGAAACTAGTCTGTGAACAATCAGTGCTGTGTAAATTTGGTAGTCAATGTGATAGTTTGGGATAATACCTGCTTTATGAACAACTGAGAATAAGTTTTGACAAAAATATTCATACAGTGTAAAGAAAGAATTGATTACTACAGTATGTAGGAGTGGAAGGGAGGTGGAAAAGGAAGAAAGTAAACCAACTAGTAGCTGAAAAATCAGTATCAGCAGAAGAGAAAGCGTAAGAGAAGTAGAAAATTTTGACTAATTCAGAATAGATAATATTTGACTTGTTCTTAAATGTATCACATGGAATTAATACAAACTGAGAGGGAGATGTATGCAAATTAATGTGAATTTATATGAAAATCAGCACTTACAATCAGTCTCTTGGCAAGTTACCTGATGTCTCTCTGCCTTAGTGACTGTATATGACTAAGTAGTAGTTTAAAAGTGAGCAACGATATAAATGTAGCAGTACATTATAGCAAGGATACACATCCCTAGGACAGGCGCTGATAGACTGCATTTACACAGACAGGCTGGGCTACATTTCTGCTGCCCTTTTCTCACTCCAGAATTAATAGCATATCCTCACTTTGTCCACTGGCAGCACAAGAACAGCCGGTGCACAGGGCAGAGGACAAGTCAGGAGAGGGGTATGTACAGCTGAATTTGCTGATCATTGTAACTCCTTCTTCTTCCAATGATTTTGCTACTGTGTGAACAGAAACATTCTGTATTTTGACTTCTCCAAGACCAGTTCAGAAGTGTCTGTGTATGTACCCTCACATTCACGGTTCTCCTGTATTTTAGACTCTGTATTTGAGGATTAAATTGTTCAATTTGTCAACATCATTCCTCACACCCACATAAAAAAATGTTAATAGTTGTTTATTCTTTGCATTTCTCTCCAGATCACTTATTTTTAAATATTCTCTCAGAATGAAACGTTTACTTGTCACAATGGGCTTCATCCTCATTTCCTGAGACCAATGGTCCCTGCATGTGACATCCAAAGACTAGGACTGAGTTCTCTCCCTTTCTTGTACTGGAGTAGAGCCGTTTATTGTGGTGGGTTTTGTTTGTTTGTTGTAGGGGTCTTGTTTGATTTTTGTTTGTGGTTTGTGTTTGGTGTTTTTTTTTTTTGTTTGTTTTGTTTGTTGTTGTTGTTGTTGTTTCTTTCTGCTTTCTGATTTGTTGAAACATCTTTGTATTAATTGTTCTGGGAGACCAAAGTACTACAGTGTGTAAAGCTACTCATCCAAGGACACCGGTAGCTCCACCAGGAAGATCTGCTTGTCAGCATCAACGCCAGCTTTGAAAACTGAGCAACCATCTGAACATCTCCTGATCTCTTTCACCGTCCTGTCCTCACCTCTTGTGATACTCACCTGTAGATTTTTGTCTGTTAGGATAGCAGAAGGGACTGGAAGTAGCACAGGGCAGAAACTAGTATTTATTGTTGCCTATGAAATAGTAAGCACATTTTTAGTGCTATTTTCTTATTAAATAGATTGGCATACATTTAAAAGGTCCACAGATAAAGGAATAATGTGCATCTGTTTTTGTGTGTACAATCGAGCATTGAAAGGGGCTGTCCAGAGAGGTTTTGCAGTCTCTGTCCTTGGAGGTTTTTGAGACCTGTCTGGAAAGAGCCCCGAGAATCCCCACCTGATCTCATAGCTGACCCTGGTTTGAGCAGGAGGTTGGAATAGAGACCTTCTGAGGTCCCTTCCAACCCAAATTATCCTATGAATTTATGAATTGGAATATTCCCACAGGGAAATTGTACTTTCAGCATATCGCAATGTCTGTTTTGAAGGTAAAATTCTCAGGTCTCAAAGTTTTAGCACAATAGTGTTCCTCTCCCACAAGTTAATAGACAATCATTTTCAAACATCCCAGCGGACCCAAAAATCCTAATCACACCAAAATCTTAGTAGGACTGGAATAATGAATGATATAAACCCAGATTCTGCAGAGGTTTTGTGCTTCAGTGGGCATGTCTTTGTGTATGTCTGCATTGGGCAGCACCAGCATGCATCACAGTCCTCTGTGACATGATGTTGCTCACCACTGCACAGAGGCAAGAATGTGGAGACACCAGCCAGGTGTCAGCCAGGTTCTCCTGGTGGTGCACACATGGCTGGGACCAAATGACTTGCAAATCTGCACCATCTTTGGAAATGCATGTGAGTGTCTAAATCAAGAACCACAAGCCTTGCTGCTCTTGCCCTGGCCTTGAATATCTACATATGCCCTACATGTGCCTAGGAGGAGCATAGTGGAAGCAGAGTTCATATCCAACACCACTGGGTATATGTCCAGGTATATGACAGAGGGTTCTTAATGTATCAGCTATTTTCAAATTAATTTTAAAGGGTGCCATTCTTTCACCTCACCTTCCTGTGTACTGGTTTTGTTCAGAATTACGTAGCCTTCTTTTAGATCCTTTAACTTTTTTCCTCTGGTGGCTTCTTGGATGGTATTCTTCCCCTCCCTCCCCCTTCATCCCCCATCCTTAATCTAAGGGAACTCAGTTCACCTCCTGAGATTATTCTGCTTTGTTCATTTTGTAACCTGCTGACTGAAGATCTCTCTGATCTGAGACACAGATCTCAGTTAACTGTATTGATCCTGCCAAGAGAGTAAAACCAGAATCTGGAAATGACATATGAGACACTAGAGCAGTTGGCCCAAACCATGGAGGTTTTCAGGCTGGACAGGGCTTTGAACAACCGGATCTAGTGAAACATGTCCCTGTTCACAGCAGGGACGTTGGACTAGATGATCTTTAAAGGTCCCTCCCAACTCAAACCATTCTATGATTCAATGATCCCAGGCCAGACTCTGTAGTAAGTTCCAGCTCTAAGCTTTGTACAGGGCTGTCAGAAAACCTGTGAAAACCCAGCCACTATGGCTGAAGAAGAGCTAAAGCCACTTTGCTATACATATCGAGGCCATGACTGGGCTCCTGTTTCCTCTGTATCCAGTTTGCTTGGTGATTAGTATTTTAATCATATACAAATGATAAACAGTTTAATGTGGCCAGTTTTAAGTTAACTATTTCCCTGTTACACAGGTGAAGCAGAAGAAGTTATTAGGAGTCTCACTAAGGCTTAAACTTAACACTCCATAGGCTGTTTCTGTAGGTTTGGATGTGGTATCAACACCACGACTGTCTTTGCAGAGCGGGGACAGCCCTGCAAAGGTAGTGGGTGCAAGGACAGTCCAGCCCGATCAGTGGGACCTTCTGACAGGTTGCAGAGGAGCACAGCACCACACCATGACCTTAGAAATTTATTGTTTTAACTGTCTTACACTTTCACCTGTCCCATGTAAAACAGCTGCCAGAAGCTGCATTAAGTATTAGAGAAATATATTGCATTACCCAAGTTCTTTGACTTCAACTTGCAACATGTAGGACGAACTAACCTGGGTCCTGCAGCAGCATATCAGAGGCTGCTGCTGGTTGCCTCTTCTCCTGAGGCATGGCGAGCATTTTCCTATATTTTTTTCTCCTAAGCAGGTATCTGAAGACAGACTGAAGGGTAGCAATGGGAGCCCATGAACTTGAAGTGAACGGGGCACTGAAGACTAAATAAGCGAAGAGGGCAGTTAAATTGCCTTGACAGGTGTGTTTGCTCTTGCAGAAAGTGCCACCCATGTCCCCTGCGCAACAGAGTCTGCATCACCTGCCCTTCCCCCAGGGCAGAAGCGGCTGCTCATGGGGTGGAACAAAGACCTGTCTCCTGGGTCTTTGGGATGGCGGGCACAATGGAGCAGAAACATCCACCCAGCCACAGCCTACAGCTGCAGCCGGACTGCTGTCCTGGTCATCCGTCAGAGCTGCATGGGAAGCCAGTGTGAGGCACGAGTTCCAGAGCAGCAGCAGCACAAGGTTAACATGCAAAATGCGTTGTGTGGAGCTGGTTGGTACTGGAAACACCCCCCATGGCTGTGGAAGGGGAGCACAGAGCAGGAAGGGACTTCCATGGATGTGAATCTAGTCCGTAGGGCATACAGTGACTAGGGTCTAGCTCTGCTGATAGGAATGGCAGCTTTTTACTACTTAAACTCTAAATGTTTTCCAAGCTCTCCTTCATTGACAACCTTCCCGCCTCCAGCTTTCCTAAGTTCATGGCTTGTTTCCTTCCCATATGCCATGGGCAGAGTAAATGCCTAACGGCAAGGTAAACGATAAACAAAATGGAAAGAACCATACTTGTCATAAATCAGGATAATCTCATTAATAAAGAACGATACTCTGAAGGCTAGGGGCTAGCTCAAAGACTGTTTCGTAAGTGGTAGTAATTCCACACACAGGGTTCTGTGGGAGATATCTCAAGGTCTGACCATCCTGGAGCAGAGCTGCTGCACAAAGGCTTTCCCCATTTTTAATAATGCATGTGCAATGCACCCATCCCCTGGCAACAGGGAGGAGGAAAGCCTCCTGCACTGGTCAAAAACAGCCCTGTGCCACAGGGCTGATGAACTGCATCCACGCCAAGGTGGAAGCAGGGTGCCCTCCGCTGTGCCTCAGTTTCACTAGTGTTCAGTGGGCTGCACATGAAACAATGGTGTCCACTCTTTTCCCAGCTGAGAGCCAGGAGATGCCACTATTTATAGTGTTTAAATTGCACATACAGGTTATCACCTGGGCAAGCTAATAAGATTTTAAGTCATATCCCTAAAACCCAAGACAATGGGAAACAGTAGTCATTGGTTATATCTTTCAGCATTTAATCTTCCATAAGGAAACTTCAAAAGTGCCATATAGATACAAAATCAGTTGTCGGAAAAACAGAAGGTTTGGGGGGTTACCAAGACCTTATAAGAAAAAACCATAAGTAACCTAGTGTCACCTCAGAGCTGAGCCTGTATTTAGTAGTAGGTTGGACTAAATGACTTCCTAAGGCCCCTTCCAGCTTGAAGGACTGTGTTATCCTCTCAGCCCATGAGAAAGTATGGAAAACCCACCCATAGCTTGGGAGAACGGGCACAGTGTCTCTGCCGTACTGTCACAGGACCCGAGTAAGCTTGTCCTACCTCTTGAAGCAAAAGAAATTGTCTTCTCTGGATTCTGTAAGGCTATTCCTTTAATAATTTCAAATTAGCAACATTTGTCCAAGGATGCAGTTTTAAAAGATGCGGTGATGTGGCAGCTCAGCACAAGGGGGAGGTCTTGCTTTACCTTCCGCTCCTCCAGAGGTGCTCAGCAGACACCTCAGTGGTGCTGGGCAATCCAAGAGTAGGTTTGTGAGTTGAACCTCCTTACAGAAAGACTGACACACACATGAGCTACTGCAAGGGAGGGGACAGGGACTGGGGTCAGGAAAGAACCGGGGAGGCAGGAAGAGGAACAAGAGGAGAGGAAACCTCCCTTTTTAAGTGGTAGGACTAGACTGTCTGAACTGTCCCTGATACAGCCTTTTTGTCTCTGTCCCCTGGCCTGACTATTGGGATCTGAGAGTGCCCCAGTTTCAGAAATAACTGGTGGACTGTCCCAGCACAGCTGTTCTTATGGCCTGGTCTGGCCCTGGGGACACCTGGCCTGCCAGCACTGTCCCTCCTCTGCCCCGGCAGCCCGCTCCTGTTTCCAGTCCAAGCTCCGCCGTGCTACACCAGCCCTGCGCAGTCATTATGGACCTTATTTGTTCTCAGCCACAAAGAGTGAAATGCAGATGCTTCTTCTGAGACCGGGGAATTGAGCAAGGCCAGAGGGTTGTGTCTCAGAGCAGCCAGAAGCTAACTCCTGCGGTGAAAACAGGCCGTGGTGGTACCCGGGGAGTGCAAGGGGGGGTCCAGAGCAAATCCCCTGGACACAGGGTCATGACTCTGTGCACACTCAAAGACCAAGATACTCCTGGGAAACCCCAGTTTTATATCGTCCAGTCTCAAATAAACTATCATGGTTGAAGGTGCTCCCACACCTCTCTGAAGTAAAGAGGGTCCTCAACCCAGTTAAAGCAATAATTCATCACTGTGTGCTGGAGGGTGACAAAATTGTTAGTTAACCCTTCTAATTGCCGGTTGCTGCCCCAGACATTGTCATTCTGAATGTTTTCAGGCGAAATGGGCCTATTCTGACCTGTTCAGAACAGACCACTTCTCCCCCAGGGTCACAATTATGTGCCAACTACTTTGGCTTTGTCTTCACCGACTGTTTTTTGGCCGCCTTTCAGTCAGCTCAGCCTCCTGTGGCCGTGCATGTGCAAGGACACCCGCTTCGGGTCTCCACGTACCTCACCTGGGACAGCTTCTGACACGGTGAACGCAAGTTTTTTGATGCCGAACTCTCCTTGGCAGATCTGCCAACATGAGACTGTCTCCTGCCTCTTTGCCACACCTGATAAACCATGGTCCCTCGTGTTGCTGACTGCTGGAAGTCCTACATGTTCACTACAGAGGGGGAATGTGTTTTTCAGCATTTATGGACTGCACTTGTCAAGGCCTAGCATTCAATGTCCAGACTTTTGCAGACCGGTCTCCTGCTAAAACGGAGAAATGCATGAGACCTGCATGAATTTCAGCCTCAACAGTGCTCAGCAGTGCGCGGTATGAGACACTGGAGCCCCTGCTCGGGGATTTCACTTACATTGCTTTTGACTGGCAAATCCAAAGGTGAAAACCAGAGCTGATATCAAGGTGTCACTATTGCTGTCCTCAGGGAGAGTTCCCACCCTCCTGTAGGCACTGTGGGACATGCAGAACCA
Organism: Streptopelia decaocto; assembly: GCF_964273445.1. NCBI lineage: Eukaryota > Metazoa > Chordata > Aves > Columbiformes > Columbidae > Streptopelia > Streptopelia decaocto. The sequence continues at coordinate 630,160 of NC_138675.1, read as the reverse complement.
CAGGCTCCTCTTTAATTTTTCTTGGGACCAGCTAAGACAGATTTTTAAGTTTGAGACCATCCCATGGCCAGTCATAACGCACAATTCATATGTCTGCTGTAAATGTCTGCCTTAAAACATGGTAATAGTGCCCTGGGCTCCCTTGGGTTTGTTGATTTGATCTCTGCTGCCTGCTAAAGCAGCTTTGGGCGATGAGGACATGTGAAAACAACTGGGTGAGGATATCTGGAAGAAACTACATGGAATCTTCCTTGTTGACCCCATTCTTCTCAGCCGTCATCGTCAGCTGGTCTATTGGGAAAGAAAAGGAAAAAGGTTCCCACTGGAGCATTAGCTCCTGTAGGAGCAGAAGTGACCACAGCCAAATGGAGATGGTTTCCAGCAACACTGTGCAGGGCTATCTCAGGTGATATGTCAACCCTGCTTCTCCTAGAGGTCTGATGGAGACTGGGAAAATAAGAAGGCAGATTTAACATCAGAACGTAGGGGACAAAGACATGTCAGTGCTCTTTGGTTCACAGTATCATGATTAACTGTCTTTCTGCCCCATGCAGCAGATTGAGCACTTGACTACAACAAGCCTTCTGCAGCTCTAGATGCATTCTCAGATCTCATCCTGCTCTTTTTCCCTGGTAAGGCATCCCTGTCCTCATGTTCACCCACCATCAGACCTAATCTTGTCCACCAGTCAATCCCTACCCCTGCCTTCCTGATGTCCTGTTGACCCCACGGTGTCCATACCCTGATGGTCATCATGCCCATTGCTGTTGACTCCACTGGCTCTCTGCTACAATGAAAGTCTACTGGAAGTGACACATGAAGACCAGTGTTGTCCTCTGTTTACCTCCAGAAACGGGGAGATTTTGATTTCTAGCCTAAACTGGTATTTCAGTGTTATAGACCTCCACACGAGCTGTTGGTCTCTGCAGTGGGTGAGGGGAGCACAGAGAAAGGCTTTACACTGGCTGCCCAGTGATGGTTTTGTAGTGCTGTGGCCAACAATGATGTCTGGGACGTGTCCTCATGCACCTTTACAAGCAGTGACAAAACCCTCCTGACCTGGGTGCTGGTGCATCAGGGCAAGGCTGAACTGGCATGGGCACATGGCATGTGAGGAGTTAATAAAAACTGGTGGATTAAAACCATTACATTTTCAGTGAAAAACCCTGCTGCTAGCCACAGGGAAGGACCCCGTCTGCAGCTCCCTTACTGAAAAATGAAGGGTAATTTAATCCAGTCACCTGCTGCTGACCTATTTAAAGTACCCAGAGACACGGCAGAGCGAGTCGCTGCTGGTTCAGCCCACAGCAGCCAGGGTCAGGCTGCAGGTGAGGCATCCCAGTGCCACCTCTTTGGGGATGGGGTGCCCACACCTTCTTCTGAGCATTAACAGTGCAAGCAGGCAAGCTGGTGCTGTTGGCAGCGCTGCTCTGCCCCGGTCAGGCTCTGTGCAGCGGGTGTGCTGCTTGTCAGAGGATGGGGTGCCTGCCGGATGCTGGGGCTGCACAAGCGCGGCCACCACCAGCTGCGCCCAGGCCCGGGGAGGCCACTCCCCAGCACAGAGAGCCCAGCCAGGCTTTGGGGAGCCCTGTGCGTCCTTCCACAGCACTTGCCCAAGTCCCTCCACCCTGCTTTGGGCTGGGGAAGGAGAAGCTACCCTGCATTAGCTGCCACTAGATCTGCAGCTTTTCAGGCGGTGATTTGAAGTCTTGAATAAACTCTTGCAGTGACTTGGTTTGCACAACCAGGGAAATTGGCTGCAGTGGTTAATTGTATGCTGGTATGTAATTGGCTTAAAAGTCAGTCTTTGAGGCATTCAGACACCAGCTTAACCAACCTGCAAATGTCACAGAATAACTCTCTGCTGAGAAGGGATGCACAGCTGCTATGAAACTCCTCCCTGGATTCATGCTGGTATCTATCAGGAATTGCCTGTCTGGGTTAGGTGGCTCTTCAGGGAAACACGGAGCTCAAGCCTTGTGTCCACTCTACAGAGGATATTCAAGGATATTAAAAGGTTATTATGACTCTCATAATATTCAGTGTTTCTCAGCTCTTGAAGTCCAATAATTACTGTGGGAGGAATGCTGCTTTCATTAAAAAATCTGGAAAGCTCTTGCAGCCCAGTTGGGACAGGAAAAAGGCAGGTGATGCAATCTTGAGAGCTCCAAAAGCCACCTGCAGAGAGAAACAACTCTTAGAAACTTCTTATTTCTAAGCCTCCAAGCTGTATCTTTCTTAGAACTTTCAGTGCCATCGGTCTCGGTGAGTGCAGGTGGCCACAGGGGACAGGTTCCATTGCTGAGCACCCTGTCCTGTCTGCCAGAGCTCCGGGACAAGTGTTGCACGATGCTGCTTCCACCGTCAGCTGCTCCCACAGCCACACACGCACCCAGTCCCACACAGGGTGTCACAGACACTCAAGACTCACAGGTGCAAGTCCCTGCTGTGTCAGTCTCAGCCTTCAGGATGACAGTGCTTTCACCAGGTGGGGTTGTACTTGCGAGAAAGGATAAAGCTGGGGTGTTGTGATTTCCCTGGTGATGAAGAAGGTTGGTTAGAGAGTGCAGCCTGGGTACTGCATCAGGCCAGTATCTTCTCTGCCCTCTTCTCTCAGCCCTCTTCAGGGATGCTGCTTATCCATGCACACCTTTGGATCAGGCTGCCAACTCTTTCCCACCCTGTAGCCTTTCTAAGCCTTTTCTCTTTACCCAGCCAAGCTGATATTCCCATTTCACCAGCCCTCTCTGTAGCTCCAAACTGTTCTGATTTCTCTCTCCACCGGTGACAGAGTGGGGGAAGGTGGCACACAAGAGGCAGGGAAGGAGACTAATGGGGTGGTCATGGGCATGTGCAGGGTGAGGCCACAGCTGGGATGACCTATAGTTTAACTCATCCTGGCCGGAGTCAGTCAGGGTATTTGTCTCACCAAGCTCAGTCTAACCATGTCTGAGGAAGATAAAAAACCTCCTGGCTGTGTCAGGGTTTACTGATGTGCTGCATGGGTAGAAATCAATGGGGAAGGGAATTTATCTGTGAGAACGGGTGGCATGGAGATCATGGTGACAAGGTTGAGCAGAGCTGCACCAGAGATCCCTGCAGGAGGGGAGGATGGTCTGTGTGTCTGTCTTGTGAAGGGGGAAGCTGCCAGCTTGGACTTATTGGAGACAGAAAAATAGCCTGAGTGCCTGATGAGGCCCAGAACCCTCAGGAGGCCTCAGAGCATCTTTGTCACTGTCACGCACACTGCTTGCCCCCCACTGCCTGCCTGGGTAAGGATGGTACAGAATAGCTGTATATGATCTTTCCAGCTTTCTCTGCCCTTGCCTTGAATGTGTCTTTCTGTCATTTGAAGGCTAACTTAATCCTGGGCTGTTCTAACACAAGCACAGCTGGCGCATCAAAGGCAGTGATCTTCCCATTTACTCGACACTCGTGAGAGCACATCTGGAGCACCATGTCCACTTTTGGGACACCCTGCTATGAGAGGGTTGTCGATGAACCGTAATGAGTCCAGAGGAGGGTCACTGGGGTGGTTTGAGCTGGACCACGGGACATATGAGCTGAGAGCTGGGTTTGGTCTGACAGAAGGAAAGGAGGCCGAGGGGACTTAATAGCATCTTCCACTGCCTGAAGTGGAGTGAAAGAAAGGACAGAGGGTCCTGAAGAAAGGACAGAGCCAGATTCAGGTGTACAGAGAAAGTACAGCAGCAATGGGCACATGTTGCCATACAATGGGACATACAGAAAAAGTTCTTCCACTCGAAAGTGGACAAGAACTGGAACATGATCCCAAAAACCTCTGTTGGAAGTCAGGTGAAATGAGTCCTACCCTTGAAATCAGGTTTCCTTCTTGTAAGGAAGACTAGAACCTTTCGATTTTCAAAAGGCAGTATTTAAAAATGTTAAAAATTGCACTTCCAGGCCAGGTCTTTTTAACATACTGGCGATTGTGTGTGTTTTTCTGTCTTACCTGCAAAGGGAAATCATCATTTCTAAGGGACTTTGCTAGAGGCAAGAGGTGGATTACTAAAGCTGTGTCCTTCATTTAGGAATAATAGCCATTAAACTCCTTGTTGCTATGGGGCTGCAATTTCCACAGGCGATACCCATTATCAGAGAGCTGGCTGCTGGCAAGCAGTTAATGAGAGAGCTTTGAAACGACTCTGTAAAAATCCAGCTTCCCTGCAGACTTCTGAGACACATATGAAAGAAGAAAGGGAGCCAAAGCTGGATCCAGCTGTGACCTGCACAGACGTGGGGTGGCGGCAGCTTCACTGTTGCTCCATGAACTGAGGGAAGCCCCTTTCAGACCCAGCACAAGAGGGTTTTTTTCAGAGCTTTAGGCGCTCTGCTGGCCTGTAACAGGTCAGGGCTCTTTGCCCTGAGCTCAGACCCCCGCCTGTGGCCCAAGTCAAGACCAGCATCCTGCTGAGCCAAGAACATACAGAGGTGTCTTTAAGCCATGAGAGAGCACACGTGAGAGCTGGGGCACGGGGTGTGAAGGAATTCTTACCTCACAGCGTGATTCTTCTACTTGTGCTGTGTTTTGGTCTCTTCATTGTGTCTTCCCAGCAGCAGAGAGGAGCTGGGACAGCAGCGAATCCAGCTGGATGTGGCTGCTGAATGGACGGAGGAGCCGCACACCCGCACAGCAGCCCAGCATCCCTCCGCAGCACAGGGTGTCTCACCAGGCTGCAAAACGGAAGCAAGAGAAATGCCACGGTCCTCCTGTTCATCTCCACTGAACTAAATCCGCAGTATATAGCGAAGATCCTTGCACAGTGGCATGTCATTGGGCCTAATTCTCAGGGTCAAGCAGTTACTCTGAGTCCCAAGGCAGCTGGATGAAATAAGGCAACCAGCATGTTTTCAGTTTTACTGTTTTTCTTCCTTTCTGTTTGTTTGTATTGTGAGAGCACTGATGGGAATTCGCATTCATCATCCCCTTTCTGAGATGAGAAAGTCTTCATTTGCTTTGTGACACAGGAAAAAGAGAGGAAACACAAAACACCAGGGCTGTGCTGCTCCGTGGCAGAGGTGAGGGGTGCCCAGGCACTGCCACACGGACTGAGCACCGCTGGGCATCGCACTCCCACACAGGCTCCTGTTAACAGGGCAAAGACGCTTTGCACCGCAGATCCCATGCTAGCAGTGGTCCCTCTGGTTGCATGACATTCTCCCTGAAGCAGACATGATGAAGATCCCTGCTTGGAGTGCTGAACTTTTTAATACCCCTGGAGTTGTAAGTCTAAACGCAGTGTAGCTCAGTGAAGCTTTAGAGAAGACAACGGGACGCACCAGGCTGCCTTAGTTACGCTCCAGGAAGTGGAGGGAAATTCACAGTGTTTAAAGAACTGATTTCATCATCAGCAGATTTAAAACATAAAAGAAATGAATGGCATTTTGGATGACAGTTTCTGGCTTTTCATTTCTTTTGTAGAAACAGCCTCTAGAATGGCATTTTCGTGTTGTAACCAAGAGGTTTTCGTTGAAATGCTGGATACTAATCACATGACACCAGAACCTGTAGATTGAGGTGACCATCTCAACTCTCATAATACACAGTAGGCAGTCTGTAGATTTTCAGTCACAGAAAGACTGGATTACCTCGTGTGTGTTAACGACCTGCAGAGATTCAATAAGGTTGTGACATCTAGGACACGCACATTTGCTGTCTGTGTACGGTTCCAGGAGCAGGATACTTTTGCATTGGCATGTTGGCAAGTTGAGAAAGAAAAATAAGGCATTTTCTTTAAATGCACTAAATGAATCAAATGCATTGAAAGGAGTTTGCTGTTGTCAGGGAGCAAGAAGATTGTCTGCTTCCTAATGGATGGGGATTCAGGAGCCAAAGGCAGTAACACAGCCAACAAGGCAGGGACCTCGCCAGCCAGGACCCAGCTCCACCATATCTGAGCGAGGTGAGAAGGACAGCACCAGACATTGTGGCCAGGTTCAATCAAGAGTCTCCATCATAAGGGGGTTGGTGTTGATGGGACAGGCCCAATTTCATAGAATCATAGAATGATTTGTGTTGAAAGGGACCTTAAAAATCAACTAGTTCAAATCCTCCTGTCCTGGGCAGAGATACCTTCCACTAGACCAGGTTGCTCAAAGCCCTGTCCAACCTGATCTTAAACACTCCAGGGATGGGGTATCCAAAACTTCTCTGGGAAGCCTGTTCCAGTGCCTCACCACCCATAGTGAAGAATTTCTTCCTTATGTCTAACGTGAATCTACTCTCTTTCAGATTAAAGCCATCACCCCTTGTTCTATTTACTACGTGCCCTTGTAAAAAGTCCCTCTCCAGCTTTCTTGTAGGTCCCCTAACCCTTTAGGTACTTGAAGGTGGCTATAAGGTCTCCCCAGAGCCTTTGCCAGGCTGAACACCCCCAGCTCTCTCAGTCTGTCTTCCCATGAGAGTTTCTCCAACACTCTGATCATCTTTGTGGCCTCCTCTGGACTTACTCCAACAGTTTCATATTTTTCTTATGTTTGGGGCCCCAGAGCTGGATGCAGCACTGCGGGTGAGGTCTCACCAGAGTGGAGTAGAGGGGTAGAATTGCCTCCCTTGACCTGCTGGTCACGCTGCTTTGGGTGCAGCCCAGGATACAATTGGCTTTCTGGGCTGCAAGTGCACATTGATGGGTCATGTTGAGCTTCTCATCAGCCAACATCCCCAAATCCTTCTCCGTAAGGCTACTGTCAATCCATGCTCTGCCCAGACTGTACTTGTGCTTGGGATTACCCTGACTCACGTGCAGGACCTTGCACTCGGCCTTGTTGAACTTCACAGGCTCACCTCTCAAGCCTGTCAAGGTCCCTCTGGATGGGTGTCCCGTCCCTCCAGCGTCTCCACCACACCACACAGCTTGCTGTTGTTGGCACATTTTTCTGAGGGTGTACTCCATCCCACTGTACATGTTGCCAACAAAGAAGTTAAATAACACTGGTGTCAATACCGACCACGCATCAGGTCAATCCACACGTCGGGATCAGGGTCAGTGGAGTCCGTGGCCTGGCATGAGCATGGGCACAACTGCACTGAGCTATGCCTTACAACATACTTCAGGCAAGGACTAAAGGCTCAGAACTTGAGCTTAAATGCAGCCCTTTGGGCCAACTGGCAGGGCAGGTAGGTAGAGGCTCAAGGTGAGGCTGGTCCAGGACATTCATTCTCTCAGGGCACAGAAATCCTCCTGGAACATAGAGCAGTATGTCCCATACTGTAGCATGGAGTAGCATTCCCCATTTCTAAAGGCTTTTGTTTGATTTTATCTCAAATCAGTTGATGAACAGTTTTTCAGTAAATTCACAAACCCCTGGGTTCAGGGACCATGACGTGTCCCAGCTGTCTCCAATGCTGAATATTTCTTCTGAGGCTTCTGATTCTTGCTTTATGAATTCCTGACTTGGGTAATGCCAACAAGCGTCAATGCTGGCCACCCCGTCCATCATCATCCAGGCCTGCACTGCCGCTAGCATGCCTGGATACAGGAGCGTGCAGCCAGATCCCATCTGGCACTCTGCTCCATCTTTTGACTTTCAAATCTCACTTCAGCTATGCAAAACTTTCAAGAAAATGCACCAGCTGGTAATGGGACACAAAGGCTGACAATGGTGCCCAGTAGGACACAAAGGACACCCAGGGGGACAACAAATTCCCTGGCTGAGCTTTGCAATGGGGCACTGTGGAAGGGGGAAAATCCCCCTTCACCCCCATGCTGGTTCAGAGGCTGGCGTGGAGAGAGGGGCAATTAGAGCTGCCAATTGCTTTTCCTGCTGCAGCTTCCCCTTTGTCCCTGCTAGAAGACTGACAGCCCAATAGCGAGATGATAGTGCAGCTGGACCCACATCCCTGAAACGTGCCCACTGCCCTCCCCAGCAGGCAGAAAGTGCCTGGACCATCCATTTGAGAGCCTGCCTCCATTCATTTTCTAATTCCTTCCTTCCCTTTAAGCTACTCATACACCTGGACCTGTTTCATCCACTCAGGCTGTTTAATTTGAGATTGTGCAAGTATTTGGGGTAAAATTTCACCCAGACAGTTTCTGTGGATTTTGAATTATCAGATACACAGAGCAGGAAAAAGGTATTCCCACAGTGGGATAGGGTCTGTTTAAGCCCCAACTTCTGTGTGCATTTCACTGCCATACTTCACAGAGACATGATTATTCTCTGCTTAGTCACCAGTCCTGTTTACTTTGTAGCTCAAAGGTGTTTGTTTGTTTGTTTGTTTTCTCCCAGTGCAGGAGCCAGAGCACAATAATTCACAACAGTTCCTGCTACCCAGCAAAACCAAACCTTGACAAATTCTCTGTACAGGGGTTTGCTCAGAAGCCGTGGCCTGGGAAGCAGCTGAGACCTTCCTGAAGACCTCTAAGTGCATCTTTTTTTCCTGCCTGTGGTAGGAAAATGACAGGAATACACTTCAAGGAGGAGATCTTGCAGAACAGCACTAGGAAAAGGTCATACAGGAGAGCTTTTCTTCACACATGTGATGAGTGAGCCCTGGCTAACAGCAAAACCCGCGCTGAGCTGCCTGCTCGTTCTCCTCCCTCAGCAGAAAAGCGGGAGAAAATAGAAAAAAAACAAAACCAAAAACAAACAGAGAAACAAAAAACCAAACCAAACCAAAATAAACAAAAAAATAAACAGGAGCAATAAAGCTCATGGGTTGAGATAAAGTCAGCGAAGTCACCAATTACTGTTGCAGGCAAAACAATTCGGGGAAAAGTAGAATATCTTTATTTAGTGCCCATGAAAATACAATGTAATTACAAATTTGAGTAGGGGGAAACAAAAAGATGAGCACTAGACCAACACCTTTCCTCCCCTCCTGTCCCAGGCTCCATTTCACTCCTTCACTCCACACTCCCCTACCCAACCTCCTTTCAAAAAGTGGTGCAGAGGGGGCTGGAGACAGGGTCAAGGTGTGTACAAAGCGGTTTGTCTGTGCCGCTCCCTTGTCTTCACCTTTGCTGTGCTCCAGCACGGGATCTCCACGGGCTGCAGTCATTTCGGAAAATCTCCTCCTGTCTGAGTCCTTCGTGAGCTGCGTTTTCTGCAGGAACATCCGTCTGCCCTGGAGTGGTTCCCCCATGGGTCGCTGTGTGAACATCTGTGCCAGTGTGGTCCCTTGCACAGGTTGCAGGGAATATCTTCTCTGGTGTGAGTCCCCCATGGGCTGCAGGGAATATCTGCCCCATCATGGAGCACCTCCTCCTCTGACCTTGCTGTTCTTCTCTCGTATCTCACTTCATTCCCTCCTCCTCCTTCCATCTGGCATTTTCTGCCCTTTCTTAAACATGTTTTCACAGGGGCATCTCCAGCCTTGGCCTGTGGTGGGTCCATTATGGAGCTGGGTGGAACCAGCACAAGGCAGCCTTGAACCTCTTCCCATGTCTGCAACCCCCTGCTACCAAACCCTTTCTGTGTGCAGCCTGTGGAGTATGGCAAGCTGTAACCCCCCAGTTCAGACAGGGAAATGGAGACGGGAGAGGAACTCAAGGAGGAGAAGAATGAGATTCTGGAAGACTGAAATGCATGGGTGCCCAGCAGGATGCTGCAGGTGGGAAGGGGTTCTGTGTGGAGCTGATATCGCTTGTTGCTGTTTTCCAATGTCCTCTCATTAGCCCGGTTGGTTCCAAAGCCCGTTTCAGGGCAGGGCTGGCCAACTAATCTATCTGTGGAGAGCCTGCCAGGTGCTCTGTCTCACTGCCCAGGAACAGCCTGCCCCGTGCAGCGTGATTGTGGTGTTGCATGGCTGGCTCCTAACGAGCTGGAAATGGAGAGGGATGGAGCCAGGCTGTCGGCCGGGGTGGCGTGGGACACGCACAGGTCTTTGCATCAATCTGCAGCTGAGGGGGTAGAGAAGCCTAAAAAACCCTCAGACAGGTGTCTGTTTTGGTCATTCCCTATCCTGTTGGATGCTGCCAGGTCAAAGCTATTTCATGGATTGACCTGCCCAGCCTGGGGCTGTGTTGCTTTGATGTAACTAGTGTTACAAACTATGAAATCTTTTGTGTGCAGCCACTTCTGTGCATTATATGTTTGATTAGGCAGCAGGGAGGACAGTCGCTCTTCACCTTCCTTGTTGTGTCCCTCTGGGTCACAGGGATGCTGTGAGAGCAGCCCAGGAGGGAGCAACTGCCCTGGAAACCTGCTCAGGACAGAGTGGGCATGAGCTCTTCTTACCCTCACTTCTGCCACATCTTTGAGGTTTCTCTGAGATGGGACCCTTCTCTGAGCCAGTGGAGGGTGATTTCTTTGCAAGGAGGGGCTGAAAAACATGAAAGTGAAACTTATGAAACACTGCTGGGCCAGAAAAGACTGAGACTCCATCATAGTTATAGGTACACAGGTCCTTTTTGGAGGGGAAGCACAGAGCCAACAGCTTTCGGAGAGAAGGTCAAGAAATACAAGATAGTGAGTGAATTGCTGCAAATCACACTAAGTTGGAGACTGAAAAATCTAATTTTTTTAATGAGCTCTGCAGAAATTGAGTGAAAATGAAGAACAAATGGGATGACAATATGTAATATGTAAAGAGCATGAGCTACCTACCACTCTTCAGATTTGAGGATCACCGCACAGACTGTAAAGAAAGCCTGGTGAGCCTGGTAGCAGGGACAGAAGAAACAGGAGTTCCCAGAAATGAGGATCAACAAAACTGTGAGGAGCTTGCTCTGCTCCAGTTAGTAAGTAGGTCACCTACAGCCCTGTTCAGCAAAATTTGGGCACAACTCTGGGGCACAGGCACGTTGTGCATAGGTTCCACTTCAGTATTTTGAGCACTGTCAGAGCCTGGCCCACTACTGTAGATACCAAAATGAAGAGATGGCATTGAAGAGAATACCCTTACCTGTGAACATCTGAAGAAGGTAACAGCATGGCAGGACACCTGTGGTTGTTTCTTGCATGGATTTAGTGCATAACTGGGGGCATGACCATGCCCCCCTCTTTGGAGAGTATTTATAATGTACTTTATGTGATAATGACAGTTCATTACTAATATTCCTCCCTGCTGTATTGTTTGGGCTGTGAAATCACCAGCAATATTCCCTTTCGGCTGCATCCCTGGACAGATGCTGTATTGCTTGAGGAGGGGTGAGGCATGGCTGATTAATCTATGCTCAGAGAGGCTGACTGTTGGGATTAGTGCTTCAGATGCTCGTAACATCTGCAGCTCCAGGACAGCCCCAAATTCATCGGCACTGGAAGCCGAAGGGTAGCAGCAAGGCTGGTAAGAGCTGATACTGGAGGGGAGGGAGGTTTTATTGAACTGCCACTGCCAGGTAGCAAGACAGGAGGGAGGCTTTATGGGAGAGGTGGCAACCATGCCATACCTTGGCACTTCCCAATCTGTTGTACATTTTCTTGACTATATCTGTGATTCCCAAGACTAAGAAGGGTGGTGTTGGCTGTGTAGAGAGAGAAAGGCTGAGAAGCCAGGGATTGGGCTGGAAGGACCCTGCAGAGCAAGCACAATAGAAATGCGTCGGCCCTGAGGTTCTTGAAGCTCCGGTTCCTTGTGCTGGGAGGTGGGGTGAGGATGACCATGGGCCCTAATGAGTCCCAGAGCTTGGGTCCAGCCCTTGCAGTAAGCACAATGTGTTGCCAAAACAAAGGCAGAGAGAGGGAAGGGGTTACTGGGGACTTATGTGGTCACTGTGGTTTATCTCCCTAACCAAAACCAGTCCCTCCCTGCTGCTCTGCTTATCTTGGCTGGAATTTGTTACTCTGGGCTTCCCTCTGTGTGCTCTGATTATTTGTTTTTCCTGCACTAATTTTTTCTTTCTCTTCATCACAGGTTTTTATAAGCCTTTTTTTTGGGGGGGGGGGGGAGGAGACCAGCAGCACAGGGGATGAGAAGAGGCTCCTGAGCAGCCATGGATGGGTTACAGCTGCGGGTAAGGCTCACCTCATGTGAATCACAACCTTCCACCATCCTTCAGAGTCCCCAGCAGCCAAGGGGAAAGAAAATAACAGCTCCATCTCTGTCTAGTGAGCCTGCTAGCTGGGAATTACTCTCTTGTTGTTCACCGCAGGGGAACTCCAGGAGGCTGTTCAGGATTAAGCCCAGAGAGTGCCTGAGCTCCTGGCTTAAGCTCCTCCACTGCCCCTTCCTGCAAACAGCCCAGCCTGCCCCCTCCCAAACCCTCCAGGGGTGGCGGCTGGAGACACACAGGGGCTGTCCATCTCATGGGTTAATCACCTCCTGTTCAGATGTCAGGAGAAGATGAAGCTGCTATAAATAGATTGCGAAGCCCTCATGGTTTCAGCTGTGATTCACACACATGGCAGAGGAGCATTAGGAAGAATTAACATTCAATCTCTCAGGCACTTTCCTGAGAGCAAATGCCACTCTGTCCCTGTCACTTAATCTCCTTGCGCAGGGGAGGTCAGCAGCAATTTCTGGAGGCTCTGAATAGGTCAAATGGACAGGGAAACCCAGAGCAGGACTGTCCGGGTGCTAAAAACATCCACTTCAGCCAGAGTGACTGAGCAGCACCTGCCAACAGTAAGCAGCTGCATTTTGGAGCATGGCAAGGCACTGTGCTCCCCCCGTGCTGGGGCTGAGATCAGACGCTGTGGTTCTGTTACAGCACGTACATGCTGGGATGCCTGACAACAGCCTCTGGGACTGAGACTCCTGGCGATGGTATGTGCAGGGGACTGGGGCTCTCTCTGGGTCTCCCTAACTGGTGTTGAGCTGTGTCTCTGAGCAGCTTGCAGGGTCTGTGCTGGTTTGCCTAGGTGGGCATGGTGGGGCAGGACAGTGTACCTAGGTGGTCTATGTGAAATACCCATTTCTTTCCCCACCTCATCCTAATTTTCCAAAGCTCGGGGGAAAAAATGTAGCATAGAGTTCACCTACCCATGGGCAGCTGTGTGCACTTGTTCCTGCATGTGTTTGTATTCATTTGCATGTGTCTAAGAGCTTGGTAGCTTGCTGTTTTTGTGCTGTTAGCAGTGACGGTCATCGAGCAATGTACGTGAGATGGAGAACTCAGCTGAAGGAGAGGTGAGACCAGACGGGTCCTGCAGTGGGAAGTGTGAGGGTTCTGTTTGCAGTTATCTGTCCGTCTGACAGCCTCCCAGGTATAGCGAAAGAGTGAAATTTTTCCTGAAAGGTAGCTTAGAGAACAGAGCACCTCCTCAGGATGATGAGTATCCCTCACACTTTTGCATGTTTGGTGTCCCACCAATAAAAGAGAGATCTGTGTCTCTAGTTTCATAACATTGCTATGGTTTCATTGCATTGCCACTAGAGAACAAAACAGACATTCAGGGCACTCATCATCCATAGGAGGTAAAAGTGAGTTTTGTCTAAAGGGTGAGAGTTCAGTGTTGGTATCTTTGGGTCCTCAGTGGTCCAGGGAATCTGGAGTTCACGAGATGAGGCATATGCCAGAAAATCCTTTCCTTTCACCCAGCACTTAGGGACCCAGGGATCAGGGCTTCTCAGTGAACCAAGGAAGGACACAGAAAAACAGAGGACCTGCAGGCTGGTAGGGGACTCACGTTATTATGATGGGATTAAATCCATGAAAGTGACCCCATGACTACTCCAGGGCAAAGCGGGCCCTCTCCCACTCCTTGCTGCAGGAAAACAGCGTCTCATTGCAGCGCCAGGTGACATCCTGCACAGACTGAAGCCTGCCAGCATGAGGGTGATTAAAGAGTTATCAATACACAGGCTTCTCCTTGTACTGGTATGAACTCCTGCTTACCAGCGCACTATATGTGGTTGTGCATATCCAACCCAAGATGGATTTGGTGTCAAAATGTAGTTTCCTTATTCAGGAAATCGTGTAACTTAGTCTGACAGCTGGGATACAGACTGCATGTGTGCTATGGCAGGCTCCACTCTGAGGGGATTTGCAGGCACCCGTGTGGTCTTAAACCACCCTTGAAGTCTTAATTATGTTATGGAACCTTGAAGTAATTTGCCTTTAGAAATGTATGTGGGAATGTCTGAACAGACTAAAATCCTTCAGAAGTAATTGTGACGTATTTCTGTTACTGTACAGAGAGTGGAATCGCAACCTAGATTTTCAGCAGGGCCTAGATTCCCCAGCCAGGTCCTCACAGAGCCACAGGTCCATGGGCAAGTCTGGAAGCAGGTCTGCAGATGCCCTTGTTGTGAGTGACAAGGCTCAGTCGACTTGTAGAATCTTTTGCATTAACTGTCCCGTATGTCAAAAAAAAGAAAAAGAAAAAAAAGGGCCACGTGGAAACCTAAAAGGAATATTTTAGTTTGTCTGTTCTACAAGTGGGTCCAGACAACCTGAAACAGCTTTGGAATGTGGACCATATTGGATGCAAATGGTAGGCCATATGTTTTCTAACATTAATTGCCAAACTTTCAAAAGCACCCTATTGACCTCCTACAGGCAGTGACAGAGTACTGCTCGTTCTTAGGCACCTCATCATTTGTCATCTCTTCCTTGTTTTTCTTCAATATTTATATGGTAGTATCACCACCTGGATGGTCTCCAGTGTTGTGAGAGCTGCACAAACCCAAAATATTACCCAGTTTTCCAAAACATGGCATCTGTAAATGCCAAGCTTGCAGATGGTACATGATAAAATGGGAACTGCAGGCACAAAATTGAAGGGCAAGGGCAGTAAATGGTGAAAAATTTAATAATTCATCTGTAAAAGCTGGATCTGATCAGATGATCTGGCTGGTGGATGCCATGAACAGATGCTGGACTCTGGAAAAAAGGGATTGGAAAACTATCCAGGAATAAGTCATGATAGTTGAGAAGGGATGAGATGAGAGTTGTAACAGCAAATCCAGCCTGGGCTAGAGAGGTTCCTCTGCAGGGAGAGTAAAAGGTAAAAGAAGTGGATGGTTTTCATCGCAAGAACCAAGAAGGCCCATAAGATGGGGAGAGTAATGTCTTGCAAACCCCATTGGAAACCACATCTGGTTCCAGTTATTTCAATGTGGCCCGGTATGCCCAGCTCTGATGCTGCAACAGTACTGGAATTAGTCCATGTCCCTGCAGCAGCTTCTCCAATGCAGTGTGCCTCTTTCACCCCGCTGTTGCGGATGAGAGGCAGTTTTTCTCTGTCTGAGACCATCTCTTTTTCTGCTTACAGCCGGCATCCAGCAGCCGCAGCCTTCTCAAGCTCACTGTTATGGAGGTGAAGTGGGTTCACGTGTTGGCCATGTTCTTCTTCCTGCTGTCTGTTGCAATGACGGGCTGCTTTCTGTGGCAGTACAGCCTCCCCAAGGTGGAGCCCAGTGAGTAGTCATCCTAAAACTGGACCACGGTTTGACACAGAAATTTGTGAGACCAGTAAATGCCTTTCTGCTCACGTGGATGATTTTCCTCAGAGGATTTCCCCAAACCGCACAAATATTTACCTCCTCCTAGCTGGTGCAGTGACACAGAGGAGGTGAACATTGTGTTGATGGAGTACCATGTAACTCTGCTGGTGTGCAGAGAACCTCCATTACTTCTGACACTAACCTAGGTTAATTGGTATACCAAGGATACATTTCATTTTACATTATCTTTTTCTTTAGCATCCTGTTGTAAAAGTCACTACAATTTAGAACAGATTTTTGTTTTCGACTTACCATATGCTTTAGCTTATGGGTTTGCTTCCTTTCCCATTCACCTAATCTTAGATCTTTGAACCAACTCAAGACCCTGGTTCACACTAGAATTCCTGTATGTTGATTATACAAAAGCCAACAGACTCAAAGCACTGTACATGCAAGAATACAGTATAACTGGATCAGAGCTTTAAGTAGCTCTAAGGTGGCATAAAATCCATGGTGAAGGTTCCAGAGGTACTTCACAGACCAATGTCTGAAAAGATTTCAGACCCTACCTTTGTATCACAGAGTATCAGAGGCTACCTGGGTTGTGTATATATCCCCACTCACCTCAAAGTTTTCATAGTGCTATTTGTCTTCTTGTCTGTATCTCCAGTGCTTCATGCTCAGTTGGTAAGTGAAAAGATAGATAAGCATTTTGTTTACAACTTAGAGAGCAGAAAACCTCGGTCCATGAAGAGATGAGCTGTGTGTATGTTTGCTCTGTCCCTGAAAGTGTTCAAGGCCAGGTTGGATCGGGCTTCAAGCAAACTGGTCTAGTGGGAGGTGTCCCTGCCCACAGCAGGGGTTTGGAACTGGATGATATTTAAGGTCCCTTCCAACCCAAATCATTCCATAATTCTGTGATTATAGAACAGCTTGGAAACAACCAGGAAAAATAGTGCTTCCATGTAAGAGAGTTCCCATCTCTCAACAAGTTTAAATATTTTAGCTTGCTACAGAAATTTCTGATATGTCTCTGGGATATGGAGGATACAGCTAATTCAGAAGACAGCTAATACACTAGATATGAGCCTGTCAACTGTTGCTATAGAGTTAGATTTCATGTGGCACTCAAAATTCACTTCTACAAACATTTTCTGAGGTTACAATATGCATGAGACAACTCCGTCCTCCTGAATCCAGACTCAGACTTTGCGCTAGACAGAGGGCAGGGCACTTTCATGGGGTCTGAACCCACTGTCAGGAGCATTATGGAGTCTTCATTAGTCCCAGTTCCTTACTCTTCTGGGTTGCAGTCAGTTGAAGCCTATTGCAGCTCCTGTCCAACCCATGTGCTACACCATGTTGGACTAAACAATAACAGAGCAGAGTGAACTCTTCAAGTTCCATTTTACATGAGACAGAAACAATTCAAGATTGTCACTTAGTCTCTGCAGAAGTGTCCTTCGGCTTTGGACGACACAAGCAAGAAAGCTAGTGCTGACTGCTGGGTAACATTAAAGCTTCCTAGTGTGTCTATTCAAGTCATGTGTGCCATCTTTGAAATGTTTTCCAGGCCCGTCTGTGGAAGAAGTGAGATCAGAAGCTGTGCAGATGTGCCCCCGCTATCCTGAACCCGTACCGCTGGACCACCCAATCCCCATTCTGAAGGATGCATTGGAGAAGGTCTGTGAGGAGAAGGGAACAGAGGGAGACAGAGCTCATGACTGCTTTTCTGAAGGTGTAAAGGGGACAATATGTATTTTGCCCCACAGCATCTCTGGGGAAGGAGGTGGGGAACTGGGGAGGTGGAGAACATGTGAATCTAGAGATGGGTATATAAAACTCCTTCACTGAACATACACAACAGATAAACAAGCAGTTATCTAAAGCATAAGCTTTGATGAAGAAACATTATTACTTGTCCATCAGAAGGTTTGGTGAGCACACACCAGCACAAAATGATGGCTCTTGGCATCTTGTCTACTATTAGGCAACCTTCATGTCCTGGAAAGCAGGTGACTCATGTAACTCGTTCCTATTCATCAGTGACTGCCAATTCCCTATTTTATTGCTTTGCTGGCTTTGCCCATGCCACTATTCAAAACTTAGAAAGCTACTTGTAGATAACTTCAAGGAAGGAAATGGAGTGCGAGGGGAAGGAGAAGAGGCAGGAGAAGGGGAAGGAGAAAAAGAAGGAGGAGAAGAGGTCTTGCATTTGAATGAGAGAGAGCTCTGCTTTTCTTGAGTATGATATACTGTGTCTGAAATGTTAGCACTGTCTGAAATTCTGGGAGGCTCTGTTTGCAATGAGGAAATACTGCAGCATGCCCTGACCATATGGACCATAAAGACGGCCATGCTGTAACAGGACACTCCTGATTTTGTAGACCCCTGTTGCTTAATATGGCCTTTCATTAGTCTGTTTCTTATGGGTAGCTTAATTATTCATAATAGAAGTTGTCCCGCCAGTCTGGTCATTCCTTTTACCCTTCTGTGAATCTTTTCCAGCTCTAGCATGCTCTTATGGAGATGCAGGAAATCAGTACTGCATGTAATTTTTAAGGTGCAAGTGGATCAGCCATTTATACAGTGATAAAATGGTGTTTTCTGGTTTTTTTTATGTTACTTCTCTAGTAAGCCCTCATATTTGTTTTACCTTTTTTTCTGCCATAGGACACTGCACAAATGTTTACATAGGAGCATCCGTCATAGTCCCAAGGTCTTGTTCCTAAGTGCTAATGACCAGCTCACTGCCCACCTGTGTGTATGTGTAGTGAAGTTAGGGTTGCTTTCCTGCATGCACATCACTTCATCTACACTGAATTTCAATTGCTATCACTTCACATCCATTTCATGAAGTCTCTGCTGCTGTCTCTGGGGTTACTGTAGAGAGATATTTTATTATTCAACTAAGATAAGTCAAAGAGGTCGGGGAATGTGCAGAACATTGAGTGTCCATCAGAGACTCATCTAACCTCCCTTCTTTGTGCTCCTCAGAACTGATGTATCCAAGCACCTCTTTGAAGTAGGCTGGTGAAACTATTCCTGTTTTGCAGATGGAATAAGGCATGGAGAACCTGATCACTAGATGCATAGGAAGATATAGGTATCTGAAGGGGGCTTATGCACCAGCACCTCAGAAGTGTATCTTCAGGCACCCTTAGGTTCTCCCAAAGTCTGTGGACACTCGAACCCGTACTAAAGATCTTGCACTACCTAAGGTGAATCACTGACCTCCGCCAGGCCAGGGACCCTGAACTCGTACTCTGGGCAGTACCAGATGCCGCTGCACACAGGGCAGACTTTTTCTAGCAGCCTGAAACTGGAAAGTGACATTCACTCATGCATGAGGCTTAAGGAAATCATTCTCTTCTAAGGGTGAATACTTTTGTTTATCAGAAAGACCTACATTTTCCTCAGAAGAGTCTTGCTAGTGACCAGTTCCAAAGGTGAACTATTGAATTCAATGACACTTGAGTCTAGAAGAGTATAATGTATTTCTGTCAACCTTCTGCAGGTCCAGGCGGGTCTGCATGCCAGAGTCTCTCTGACAAAACTCTGAGGTGGACCATGCTTGCTGACATGAGATCATTTGGTTCTCTGGGGGCGCTGATGTACCTAACCATAATAGATGGGCCACTGGTGCATGGGGAGGGGAGGGTAAAGAATCATTACAGAAGGACTTGGCACAATTTGGATGTTTTCACTGCTGGCAGTCAGTACACCTCACTAGTCAATCCAATGAAGAGGTTCTGAGGACATGACTTGGCTTGGCCTTCTTGTCTCAAATTCTTGCCCTAGAAGGCCATTTCTTATGTCTCAACCTTTCTATACAAAAGATAACTTATGCTTGATGATAACATAGCTTTGAAAAAGTCATAAAAGAGCAGGACCAATACATTCTGCTTGCAAGACGTGGGTGGAGAACAGCTGGCTGATTAGGTCAACACAACCCTGGCACAACAGGGATCACAGAATAATCACAGCCATCTAATTGGTCAGTGCTGTTTCTTGGATTGCAGTTTAAACAGGAGTCCAAGCTCTAACATGTTCCATGGCGTGAAAAGTGTTGTGGGATATTTGAAAAGTCTGGATCATTTTCTCATACATCTTTGAACCTAGAAGACTAGTGCAAAGAACAGATGTGCACAGTACAATTTAAAAAGGAAGAAATGTACAGTTATTAAGTTTTAGCATTTGTTTTAAATCATATAAGCACCAAAAGTATTACAAGGATGAGCACCACATTCTTCTACACAGAGGACATGTAGACTGAATGAAAGATACTGGATAATTCAGCATAATCTATTCAAAGGAAGAGTACAGTTAAAATATTTTCTTTTACCAAAACACATTTGAAGAAATCACTTTCAAGTGCTTGGAAGTGAGGAGGGCTGGTGGTCTGGGTCTTCTACTGCCTGTTGCAGAATAGATGCATTGTAAGACTCTTTATTTGGAAATTCATAATTTCTCCTCATTCTCCAGGTAGATATGATGCTGCGCCAAAAGATTCATAGTTCTGGTCTCCCTGCCATGTCTGCCATTGTCATCTACAATGACACTGTGCTTTGGACAGGCAACTTTGGGAAGAAGAATGGTTCGGACCCATCTTCAGTGGTGCCCAATGAGTACACTATTTACAGGTGAGACAGATGCATCACAGCCATGAGACCTAGAAACAGAGCAGATACACATACAGAGGTCTGATATCTGGAAATAGAGCCACTGTCACAAGCTGCATATTCCATCAGTTCAGGTCCACTGCAGAAACCTCTTCTGGGTTTCACTGAAACTTCTTAGGCAGTGCTTCAGCTAGTCCCTAAGTTAACATATACTTATGCTTTACTCAGTTGCTAACTTTGGATATATTTTTTTAAAATTTTTAACTCGATCTGACAGTATTTTAAATTAGAATAGTGGCGACCATCCTGGAGAACCCGAAAACATATTACTCCTGACATAGGAATGTATCCATGCTTTGAGGAGGCCTAGGGCACAAATCTAAGACTGAGAGCTAGCACAAGTTTTTTGAACAGAGAGCAAACAGTGTCACAGGACTGGAAAAAAATAGTTCAGTGTAGCAAAAAATGCAGTTTGGGAAGGGTATCTACTGAACATAAAGTAGACTTGTACGCTTATTTATTCTCCCAGTGAAGTCAAAGCCATATTGGCCATTATTTTTTAGATTAAGATTTTTTTTGTTAAAAAAACAAGAACAAATACAAAGGAAGTATTTACTTCCTTTAAAGATCTCCTTTCAGTGACTTACAATTGTGCTATATTGAAACATGTGGGCTGCACTCTGACTGTCAAGTGTTGTCCTCAGCATAAACAATTTTGAAAAGCTTTAGCAGCTGTGATTACCTCTTTTTTTCCCCTCTGTATTGTGACTAAATCCCCGTGTAGATGACCTCATGCTTTTTCTTCCAGAATCACAGAATCATAGAGTTGTTTGGTTTGGGGGGGACTTAAGGGTCATCTAGTTCCAACCCCCCCACCATTAGAAGGGAAAGGGGAACATGTCCCTAGGTGGGCTCGATCCACCAACCTTGCCTGTTAACAGCCGGATGTGCTGACCCATTGCACCACAGAGACTGCCCCCAAGAAACTTTTTCACCAGTCAGTGTAATTTATGGCTGGAACTACGATGACGTTTGGTTGTCTTTGAACCTCTGACTTTCGTTCCTGATTAATGAAAACATTCTTGGCAAATGCCTTCACTCATGCACTAGTCCAAGAACTTCACCTCCAGCAGCACCATATGAATGCCCCTGGCCGTCTCTCTTAATGATGACTCCATTTCTGAAAACAGAGTAGAATCAGAGTCCTGTTCCAGAAGACCTTTTGTAAGTTTGGTTCTGTTCTGAAGCCACCCAAATATGAACACTGAATATGAAACGTAAACCTTTGTGGCATTTTAACCTTAAAATTCCAATAAATTACTTGCAACTTGTTATGGTATTTACTAAGCAATATTTTTTAAAAATTGTCATGCGTACTAAGTAAACAGAAGTTCTGTAGCCCACTGTACTATTAGGGAGCTACTACTGAAGGTCATGTTGCAGTCCATAAAGGCCAGACTTAAGGATATTAATTCGGGCTTCTTACCTGCATTTTAACCATTCACTTCTGAATGAGCAAAGGTGTTGCACGTAAAGCTACGAGCATTGGGTCAGCTGGGTGATCTCATGTACTGACCATTGATCTTCTTGATTCATGGATTTCTTAATGCTTAATCTCTCTAAATGTTTGTTCCTTTACAGAATTGCTAGTGTCTCCAAGATCTTTCCCACCATTATGTTGTATAAGATGTGGGAGGAAGGAAAAGTCACATCTCTTGATGACCCATTGGAACGTTACGCCCAGAACTTTGTTATAAAGAACCCTCTGGGAAGGCTCAAGGAATCAGAACAGAGATACACAGCAGATGGGCTCATTTTTTTGGAAAAAGGCTCAATGCCAATTAAGCCATCACCTGTTACCTTGCGTAGAATGGCCAGCCAGCTCTCAGGTGAGACAACACTACTACCTGCTTGCCCTCTCTCCATCACTATGCCAGTTGAAAGAGAAAACAGGGAGCACAGAGATGTGTCAGTGTTAAAAAATGTTGCTGTTGAGGACTTTTCCCGGTATGGGCTCTACACCTTTGCACTTTCCAGAGGACAGGCAGGACCCTTTGATCAAAACTGTCAACAGCTTCACTGAGTGCTAAAAGGAAACTCTTGTCCAGGCCACCTGCTAGGAAAGCGGGACAAGCTGCACTGTGGGCAGGGCAATTGTTTTTCCAGTGCAAGGTGAATATATATTTCTGTCAATACAGTTGCATGACGTGAAATCAGGCTCCAGTTGCATTGCATTTTTTTGTCTTCCAGCCTAGGGTGCTCTCATTCTTCTGAGATGTAGGGTTGAGGGTCAAAGTGGCACCAAACCTCTTTGCTTTGAACAGATAGACCTTGATCACTGAGACAAAATTAGCTCTCAGTGTGGTTCCTGATCTGGGATTCCTGAGCTATTAATAGCTTTGTACTTGCTGGCAGAAGACTATTAATCTGCTGCTACCTTCATAATTGGGTAACTCTTACATTAAGTTAGAAGGAGCTCACAGGACTCAGGAGAACTTTAACCTTTCTCAGAAATAAAGCTGGTAATACTTGACTCAGAGATTCCAGAATTTAATGACCAAAGAGACTGTGCTGATATCTTATGTGGCATTTTGATTAAACTGGAGCACTTGCATTATTCCAGATTGGATTAAATGCTCTAAAACTGGGACCTAAGATCAAAACAGCATGTAGGCAAATTGCAGTACCTCAGGACAAGGTACAGCATCACCTGAAGCAACCCCGTATCAAAATAAGAGTTGCCCAAAAAGGAATGATGTAACTGAAATCGAGAAACAGACAGATGACCCAAAGTGGTGGGAGGAGATGGAAAGGAAGATGTGTGCAAACCCTGCCCAGCCCCCCTCCCTGCAGACACAGGCCTTGCCCCAGCCAGCCTGATGATGTCCATAGGGGCACCAAACGTGCTTAGTCCCCTTGACTCTCAGGAGCACCTGGAGCTGGTCTGGATGCTCCTTGCAGGAGCAGCGTGTGCTGGGGCTGCAGCTCCCAGCCCTTCTGCAGTGCCCTGTCACCTTCTGAGGTGTGAGGTTTGCCCTAGAAACACTTGCAGGAAGCATATGTCAAAAGTCTAATGTGTCATAATATAATTGCTTGTATTGTGCGCCCATTGCATTGCTTTCATCACTATGCTAGATTTGTACCCCTGCTTTAGTTCCTTTTAAGTTCCTATGTCTTTTTGTTTGTTTGTTTTTAGAATGTGGCCCAAATTTCCCAGACCACACCAGCAGGGCACACCAACCAGCTTGGACCTTGACAATTTAGTAGAAGAACACGCACAGTTTCAAAATCCCAGCTTAAAATCAAATCAATGTTGAGGTCACATGTTACATTTCCTGTCTGTCAAAACCCAAAGAGGAATAGGTTCTGCTCAGCTTTGAGATCAAAGCCACTGTGTGACGTATTGTAAAGTGGTTTTCATCTCAATTCTTCCAGTGGAAAATGATCTATAATATATCCTCGTTATCTGGGCTTTTCTACATCACATATTGCAAAAGTAACTCCAAAGATTTTTCTTCTCAACACTTGATGGGTACATTGCTAGAGGGAAGTTCCAGCTTGTTAAGACTGTGATTTTCAAAAGTATATGAATGACAATAAGAGATACTATTGTAAATTATTAACAGCATGCTTGTCACATCAATTAGCAGCCCATAAAGTATAAATCAACAACTATGGATTTTCTGTTAGGCTCACACATTCTCTGGTTTATCACTTCTAGTGAACCTCAAGAGAGACACTGCATTGCGGACATGGTGCTGGTGAGCTCTCCCAGGGGTGCAATATTTCTTTACTGTCATTGTGGCAAGTAGGAAATGAAGGAGCCCATTGTCTACTGGAAAATACTCAGTGCATCTCTTATCTGGTCATTAAGCTGCACAAATAACTGCAGACCAGAAGCAGAAAAAGTGCTCTTGTTCCAGTTCAAATCCCCAGGTCAGGCCAATTGAGAAAACGTGTTGCTGCTACGAAAGAATAGAGACTCATTCAGCTTTGCCATGGTTAAGCACATGCTCACTGAGCAGATGATTACAAGTCATTTTTCTGTCAGATACCCTTCCTGATTTTCTCCTAAACTCTAAATCAAAGTCAGCTGTAAACTGTAATGAGGATTTCGTACCAGATGTAATCCAAGTTCTGGACTTTGTCAGCCATAGATTCTGTGCACGGGAACTGTGGTATTTTTAAAAGTCCCATCCAAAAGCTTTTAGGAAATCGATGTTCAGTGTTGTGGATTTAAAAAGCTAAAAGATCTTCAGTATTTCCACATTCAGAATAAATTTTGCTAAAGCTGGAAAAAAAAATATAAAAAAAGCTAAAAATACTTTAGGCCAAGTCTGGAATAGTTCAGGTAGGTTCAAGCTCTCTGTAGTGAGACGCAAAGACCAAAAACCTTTTTAGAGTGACAGTTGCACGCCTTTGTAGTCAAGGGAATACAGTCACATGGAAATACAGACAGGGATTTTCCCAACATTTGATATTCCTTTTTCTTCCAAAATACACTTGAGGATGCAGGGGTTTTAAAAATCATTTACCAAGGTATTTTTACTGAAATGTGGCAACCCAGAGTTGGTGCTGGGCTAGGACTTACATTACCCAGATTCAGTGGTCCATGGCTTGACTACTGTACCCTGCAGGCCAGTGTGAATAGATCCTTGCAGCACATCTGCGATGTGTATAAAGCACATCTGTGCATCATTGTTGTTCCCATCTTGCCATTGAGTCTTGCCTTTTGCTCATTCTTCACTGTTTTGCTGTTGGTTTCTTCTCCCAAACAACAAGTGATAGGACAAGAGGAAATGGCCTCAAGTTGCACCAGGGGAGGTTTAAATTGGATATTAGGAACAATTTCTTCACAGAAAGGGTTGTCAGACATTAGAACAGGTTGCCCAGGGAAGTGGTTGAATCACCATCCCTGGAGGTGTTTAAAGGATGTATAGATAATGTCCTTAGTGACATGGTTTAGTGACAGTGTGAGTTTAATGGTTGAACTCAATGATCTTGAGGGTCTTTTCCAACCAAAATGATTCTATGATTTGTTTCAAATTGTTGACTTCTATTTTCCGTGCAACAGGTCTGCCCAGGAGGCTGCGATCTACCAGCCTGCTGTGGAAGGGCAATACACAAGATGCTCTAGCTCTCCTGAAAGATGATGTCTTGGTTGCTGATCCAGGAACTAGGTCAGATATATTCACTTACAAGCTTTTGGTCTGGGTTTGTGTTCTTCACTGATCCTCGCCCCATCTGCAGTCTCCATGGCCAATGGGTAAAAGACAGTCATTCCTAAAGAAAACTTCAGCCATCTACTTGCAATCCTGTCTTAGTCTATAAAGAGGAGGTTGGAGGTGCCAGGGTTTGGTTTTGTGGGTTTTTTTGGTTTTGTTTGTTTGTTTGGTTGGTTGTTTTTTTTGTTTTGTTTTGTTGTTTGTTTGTGGTTTTGTTGTTGTTGCATTTTTTTGTTTGCTTGTTTTGGAGGGTTTTTTGGGGGGGTAGATTTTGGGTTTATGTTTTTTGTTTTTTGTTTTTTTGTTTGTTTTTTTTTTTTTTAATGGAGAGCAGCTCCATGGAGAGGGATCTGGGGTTCTGGTCAATGGCCAGTTGAACATGAGCCACCGGTGTCCCTGGAGCCAAGAGGGACCCGTGTCCTGGTGCATCCAGCACAGCACGGCCAGCCGGGCAGGGGGGGATTGTCCCACTCTGCTCTGGCCTCACCTGCAGCATTCACTGTGTGCAGGGCTGGGGACACGGGATAAAAGGAGATAAAGCTACTGAGAGTGTCCAGAGGAGGGACACAAAGTTGGTGCAGGGTTTAGAGGGGAAGCCGTGTGAGCAGCGGCTGCAGTCCCTGGGTTTGTTCAGCTGGAGCAGAGCAGCCTGAGGGCAGAGCTCATGGGCTGCAGGTTCCTCAGCAGGAGCAGGAGGGGCAGGGTGAGCTCTGCTCTGTGACAGTGACAGAGCCCAGGGAACGGCAGGAGATGTGCCAGGGAGGGTCAGCTGGACATGGGGAAAAGGTTCTTCACCCAGAGGTGCTGGACACTGAACAGGCTCCCCAGGGAGGTGTCACGGCCCCAACCTGACAGTGTTCAAGAAGAGACTGGACAACGTCCTCAGACACACGGGGTGACCTGTGGGGTGTCCTGTGCAGGGACAGGAGCTGGAACCCATGATCCTGTGGGTGCTGCCAGCTCAGGACATTCTGGGGTTCTGTGAACCCATGGGCAGGGTTCAGCGCTCACTTGCAGTGTCACCCTGGGTGAAGCCAACACCAGAGGTGAGGTGACAGGTCAGAAGCACAGCTCTGGTGGCAGCAGATGCTTCGTCCCTCCTCGTTCCTGCAGACACTCCAAGAGCACCCTAGGACGAAGCTCCAGGACCACGCTCAGTGTGTCACCCACCGCTCTGGGGACACTGGGTGCGTCTGGTCTGGGAGCAACCCCGGTCCCAGCTCACGGGGTGATCAAGACACTGCCAGCACCTGCCCAGTTTCACCCCCACACTGTGTCTGGCAGCTCGGCACGGACCCGGACACGCTCACGTGAGCGGGGCAGATGTACCAGACGAGGTGCCACACCATGGGGTTCTTCACCCAGAGGTGCTGGACACTGAACAGGCTCCCCAGGGAGGTGTCACGGCCCCAACCTGATGGTGTTCAAGAAGAGACTGGACAACGTCCTCAGACACACGGGGTGACCTGTGGGGTGTCCTGTGCAGGGACAGGAGCTGGAACCCATGATCCTGTGGGTCCTTCCAACTTGGGACATTCTATAATTCTGTGATGCTTTAATTTTATAATGTGTACAGAACCTGAATGAGAAGCCTAGATGAGGCAAATTAAACTGCTAGAGTTAGGTCCAATGAGACTTTCAGAAGTGGAAAGGCATGTTAATTTTATCACTTTAAACCACATAAATTTAGCTTAAAATCATGCTGTGTCTGTAGACATTGTCTCTAAATTGTCTATAAGTTCTGTTAATGTTCATTACCATTTATATAGCCTGTTAAATGTCTATTACACTCAAAATTATGAACTGAATCCTGTGGACAGCTGGTGAGAGAAAGGATTCAGACTAACTGGGAAAAAATTTCTAAGTCTGTAAAATTTTTAGGGAATAGAATTACATTCTAAATAATTTTCCTATGTTTGCTGAGGATTTGCCATGACTTGAAGTCTGCAAGCTTAAAAACTTCTAGAAAACTCCATGGTTTGATCATGGCAACCTTGTATTAGTTCAATACAATGTCATGTAGAAGGTTATCATAGATGTTCCTTAAAGGATTTTAAGACTTGAATACCATCACCTTCTTTGGTATTTATATTAAGCTAATCATTAAGATACATACAGACATACAATAATAGTATCTCAATCCCTTATTGTTTGACATGTTGATAGTTTTAACTCTGTCTCCCTGTTTCCGGATATGCTTCACAGCATTCTTCTTAAAGAAATTTCCCATTCATTGATATAAAAATTTTAACATATTTTTCTGGGTATGTTGAACTTCAACTCCTTTTCAGGTATAAAATTTTAGATCCAGAATGTATTTATTGTTGCGGTAGAAATATATATACTCATCATGTTTTTATCCAGCTGGATGAGCTGGTAATGGTTGAAGTTTTTGAAAAAAGTTGCCCATTCATGTATTTGTGTTGTTAAACTTCACTTGAGTGTAAAAACTTGGATCACTTTATGGATATTAAAGACTCAAGCACTCAGGTGTCTTTAATGACTAAACATTGCTGGATGCTGCTTTGTATATGGATATATTATTTGTTGCACAGTTATAAACAATAAGTCAGGATATGCAAATATATAGGATTTTGCATAAAGTTTGGTGTTTTTTTAGTTTTCCATCTCCAGCTCTCTTTCTGTACATAGTGGTTAAATAGCTCTGCCTATGTTCCTGCAAGAAATATATCCTTCTTGACTTAACAACAAATCAAAGCAACAACACACAGATTTTCTGTCCCTCCTTCATCTCTCCTCTCTCTTTAGCATGTCATCTAATAAAAGGACAAATTTATTCCAGAAAAGAGAGACCTAGCCATTGTTATTGCGTAGTCACACCCACACTGCACCACTGAGTGATCCAGATGTATTTCTCTTTCTTTTCAGATGCCACTACAGCAATTTGGCCTTCTCACTGATGGCACACGTGCTAGCCGACCATGCAGCTGAGGGGCAATACCAGCGCTGGATCTCAGAGAACATCCTAGACCGCTTGGGCATGGAGGACACGGGCTTTGACATCACACCACCGATCCGCTCCCAGATGGCCGTGGGTTTCTACGGCAGCCAGCAGCCGGCTCCTCTCTATGACCTTGGCTGGTACAGGCCTTCTGGCCAGATGTACTCCACAGCTGCCGACCTTGCCAAGCTGGCAATGGTCTTCTTAGGCACCTACCACCGTCGTCTCCTAGAGCCTGACACAGTGAAGACGATGCTGACCCCTCTGTTTAAGTGCTCCACTGAATACTTTGCTAACAAGACTGGTACACCCTGGGAGATTAATGAGCAATCGGGATATGATGTCATTAGGAAGGACGGAGACCTTGACGGTTATTCAGCTACCTTTTCCCTTATCCCCAAGCTCCGCCTGAGCTTCATTGTACTGATGGCAGGGCCCAGGCCTCAGGGTGGAGATATTGTGACTCAGACATATGAGTATCTCATTCCTGCCATGGAGACAGCATTCAGAGAGGCAGAGAAAAGCTTGGTTCCTGCTCCAAGTCCAGCCCCTTACGTTGGCTACTATACCTATTCCAACCTGACCTTTTATGAGATTAAAGTTGGACCTGGTGGTGTGCTGGTCATGCAGCAGTTTGGGCCTCATGTGGAAGAGCTGATTCCTGAAAAGTACCGGACAATCAAGCTCAACCACCTGGAAGATCGTGTTTTCCAAGTTGTTTTTGACAAGGAGTTCCCATGTGTTCTGCACCTGGGCTCTGCCTCCATTTCATTGGAGACCCAAAATGGTCAACTCTTTAACTTTTACCCATTCGATCGCAAGGGTTTGTCTCCTGGCTTTGATGCACCAGGGCTGAACACATACAATGTGGTGCGTGTACTTCGCAAACCTGTATTCTATAGCTAAATATCCCCTCTACTTTTCTGTCCACTTCTGGGAGGTGGCTCCAAATCTGTGTCTTACCAGACTCTCCTGTCTTTGTGACTTTATTTAAAAGGGAAAGATGGTGGCAGATGACTCTTTTGCCCCAAAAATATATCATATCCCTCTCCTAAAATTACTTCAATGGTTTGCGATCCCTGGCAGTGTGCGAAAGGCCAGCTAGCAACTGGATATACCTGTGGAAAGAAGAGGTGGGAATGTGCTGGATGCATGGTGTTTGGATGCCATAAAAAAGCCCCAGCACTTAAGTCGCCACATTTACATTTTATATTTGATAACCATTCTCATTATTGACAGTTATCATCAAAGGGCTGAGAGTTTCTTCAGGAGCCAACCTACCGTGAACAAGATTCCTCACCTGGATTTGCCAAAAGTATTATGTGCTAGAAAATGGCATCAACCTGATATCAGGCCCTACCATACCCGGGAAGTGAAGGTCAATTTCTTTCCTGCATCACAACAAGAAAACTGTAAAAAGTGCAAACAGCAATGTGGTTATGTCTTGGTTCCATGGATT
This sequence comes from Streptopelia decaocto, assembly GCF_964273445.1. Taxonomy (NCBI): domain Eukaryota; kingdom Metazoa; phylum Chordata; class Aves; order Columbiformes; family Columbidae; genus Streptopelia; species Streptopelia decaocto. The sequence goes on along the minus strand of NC_138675.1, from coordinate 600,603 downwards.
TCTGCAAATGCAGTGATCACACAAAGAATATTGTAGAGAAACCGAAGCTTACTCCTGGAGCAGGGCCTTATGAACATATACTGGTATATTCCAGCTGGACAGTTTGTGACTGTCTTAGTATATAGGCAAGTGTGTGATGGTGGCGTTTAAGTACAGGAATGCATGGGAATCTTTATGTGTGTTTTGGGCAGGGTATCTGTATGGATATGTTCCCACTGTGTTTATGCAGGTGTGAGGGAGGATGCCAAGGGAAAGTGCATTAGCCTGGGGAGCACTGCCTTTAGGACAGGTAGACCTGCAAGTGATCCATAACGCCACTGGTGCATTTTCTTCTCCCTTCTTGTGCCCACTCAATGCCAAGACAGGCAGGACAGATGATATGTCATTAATAGTCATTTCATTGTGGTGGGGACAGTGTCAGGCACGAGTGCAAGACAAGGCAAGTGCTACTGACTGAGTAGTCTTGGCTCTTGCAATGCTCCTTCAAGTTTAAGAGAGTATTGTGACTGCAGCCCAAAATAGAGCCTAAAATCAAAGCAAGCAGAGGGTTAGGGCAAGACAACTCTTACTTTAAAATGAATAGCCTATCTGCAGAGTATGGCAATGGCTGTACAGCAAGGGAATAATGAAGGAAGTGCAAAAGGGTAGGCATACTAGCACATAGACCCTTCAAAGTGCGTGTCCTCCCATACCATAACTGGTATGAGGTTGGATCCTCTTGCAGAGTGATCTCCTGCTGCTGCTTGTCCACACAGAGTCTAGAAAGTGGGCAAGTCTCAAAGAGGATGAGAAGATACATCTCCCGGCCTCTTTTCTCTCTTGTTGTCTTTCACTGTTTTCACTCTGTGTGTTCTTCAGCTTCCGTTTTGAGTAGAGAGACCTTCTCTGAAGGCCTAGAAATAGTGGTTCCCCATCTTTTTTTTCAGGTAATTTCAGTTCCCTGGTAAACATATGAAACAATGTAAACCTTGTCTTACAGGCAGTCACGGTTGCTGCTGTGTTGGTTTCTTCTGGACATTGTAGCTAATTACATTCCATACCTTGTACAACCTCATATGTTCAAGTGTTTAATTTGGGCTATAGCAACAGCAATAAATTCTATGCAAATTTTTACTGCTGTCATGTGTCACCGTGACCAGAGGTATGTGTGCAGGCAGGTACACTGCACTATGGCTGATCGGTAGATGTGCCTACACTGTCATGGCACACCTGACACAGCAGTGCTCTCCAGGCTATGTCTGATTGGAAGATATTTGAGCCGTGTAACCCTGGCCTTTTTGAGTGAGAGCTGAGTGCCAGGTAGAGTCCGTTCTTCCTTTGGAACAAAAGAGGTGACTGTTTACCCATCAGTTACTTTTAAAAGCTTCCAAGAAAAATTAGGAATTATATCCCATGTCACTCACAGGTCAAGATGAAACACCATATTGTCTCCTTCTGTCTGATGGAGAGGTTAAGATGTTTTACTTTTCCATTAGTAATGCAGACAATAATGAGTCTTTCCTTTTCTAATGAGTCACCCTCAAATCTGTACAATGACATTTTTTGGTGCTCTTGTTCATTCCTGTAACACCACAGGACAGCTCTTCACTGTTCATAGGATGAACACACACCTGCAGTAAAGCTCATCTCATCAAACCTTGGGTCACACTGGGAAGGTGACCAAGAGCTTCCTACACTGCCCCTTCATGTGGGCGGGAGAGAACCTTTACCTGGTATGAAGAGGAGAAAGGAGACCTTGGGACATCTGTACAGAAGATCTGGGAGAGGTTGTATGTGGCAAGCATGAGAAGATGGAGTCTTGGAGGACCCCAGTCATCCACAGAGAGCAGAGTCGCAGTGCTGAGTCAATGCTACAAACACAAATATCTAATTTCTTTCCATCACTTCATGGCGAGCAGTATCCTAAGGGAGAACCAGCTTCTGTGACCTGGTGTGACCTGACTCATGTTAGCGGGTGTTCTATACCAGCTTTAACAGTTCTTCATAAACTTTCAATTTTAATAGAGAATCTAAGTTAGCATTCTGCATGATTTTTAAGATTTTGTGAATGTCATTTCATCTGTGTCAGAGACTGGGTCCAACAACAGGTAGAGCAAACATGTAAAAATCTACCCATCTGCCCCTGCTTCACAGAAACGTGTGTTTTAAAAGGTGACTAGATATGTCTACAGCAGTCTATAAAAACAGTGTGCTTAGAAATGTTTTTATAATTACTCATCAGATTACCAAACAAGTAGAATATGCTTCATTACCATTCACAGCATCAAAAAGAGACAAGAACAAAACTTGTTCATTGGTTCAGGAGACCAAACTCTGCTCTAAGGAGAACTGGTGAAACCATGTAATGTTGTAATAGTGTCCCTGAAAACTGTATTTAGTCTCCAAGTTTAAAGGCTCTGGACCACAAAGAATGAGCTCAATCTGGCAAAATACAAACAGCTACATCTGAGCTAGCCCATTTAAACTCCTTTCTACTCAGTGAGATTTAATAATTCTAGGCAATAGAGTTGATTCATCTCATCTTAAAGCACATATCTATAATAAGTTTATGAATTACACTCTATGAATCTCCAGCCTCCAGCTGGTTGAGATGGACCCAGTCCTTGCTGTCACAAGCAACTCTTCAGTTAGAAGCCAACACTTTCATAAGATGCCTACCAGGTAAGGTCAAGTTCTCAACTAGCTACATCAACATTGCCCCAAAGACCTGAAGCTCACTGATTAGCAAGCCCAAAGCAGAACGTGGTGATGTTTGCTGTGATCTCATGCTAAGACAACATCAGTTAAGACAACTTCTTCTCTTTTAGAAGAACTCCACCTCCAGGAATATTAGCTCAAGTGAGGATGATATCAAGCTTCAAGCTGCAATCTACATTTTGAAAACTGCAGTTTATCCCTATATGTTTCATTTCTTCATACTTCTTCTGAACCAGAGAAATGTGGCCCAGTTATTTACTGAACAGCATTTTTGCAGAGCTTTTCTGTTTCAATTATGGGAGTAAGATGATGTGTCTATCTGCCTGATTATGCTGAAATGCTGTGTCATGTCCTGAGGCCCATGTACAAATTATGTATCTTACAGCTGAAGCCAGGAGAGGTTCTAAAACTCTTGTTCTCAGCCTGGGTGACTCTCTATCAGCATCTCTCTGCAACTTAATTTCTGCACTGAGGTGCAAATAGCATGGTTTTCCTCTGAAACAAAGTGGGGTTTATTTCATTACAGCAATGAGTCCAAGGAGCCTGAATGCAATTGTCTCAGATCAGTTCCCTGTTCACAAAGAATGACATTTTTTCCTGTCCTGGTCAATGTTGGACCCCTGTAGCCAGGCGAATAGGTCTCTACCAGACAGAACCTGAAGGATCATCAGTACAGAAAGAGACTAGAAAGTCCCTAGCTCAGGCGGTTTGGTTTCTCACCCAGTGACCACACAACATGTCCCAGATGGGACTAAACAACTTACTCAACTTTCCAGCTGTTTGCCTGCTCATTTCCCTCAGCTTTCTGTCAGATTTCTCACTTCTTTTCAGACTCAGTGTAGTTGCTTCAGCTTCTGTTCACAACTGCCATCTTTGCACACAGGAATGGGTTTTCTCCCATTATCTTTTGCAGCTGTCTCATTTATTCCCAGCACTCACTTCTCAAGCTCGTGTGTCTTCTGATTACTCCAGCACACAGAGTAATCACCTTCCATCCCTTTCTTCTCAAAGCCTAAAGTGGACCATGTCCCCCAAGCTCAATATCCACACATTGTCCTGGAAAGCACTTTATTTTCTCAACTTGCTGGACTCTGGCACACCAAGTCGATCCCCTCATAGCTAACAAGCAGACATAATTTTAATGGTAAAGGTAGAATTATTGTACAGTGCTGACATTGCCAGGCTGAAACACAGTAATATTACAGTCTGTAGAATTAACCACACTGAAAAAGGATTAAAATATATATATATATAAAAAGGACCTTTCATGTCCCCTGACCCCTCCAAAATTTCATTTTCCTAGTTGGACAGGAAGATTCAAGGCCCTTTGTCAGACATATAAACAGGAATTGCAAAAATGCAACAATAGTTTAAGAATATGATGTAGTCACCAGCCAACACTGAAGTGGTGTGCTTAACCTGCTATTAAGAGTTTAATTACTGACCAGTGTCACTTGGGAAACTCACAGACCTGCATCCTGACAGCCTGCAAGCTCCCGTTTTCTCATTCCACTGGAAGCCCACTGCATACCCAAAGCCACCTATCTTCAGAGCATTTCGCCACGGAGACCTCTGGTCATTCATTCCAAATCAAAACAGAAAGATCAATATCAGAGAAAGACTTACATATCAGGACAGTCTTCCTTCTTGTTGCTCTCATCAAACAGTTTTTCTAGGCTTTCGGAAGGAAATTGGATGGAGGTTGCAAGTTTGGACTGACCAGTGTCGTGCAGCCCCTCACAGAGATATCTCACATCCTCCCCTATCCTTCAGTTCTCAGCTTGGTGGTCCTTGGAGTGGTCCGTCTCTCCTGATTCCTGCATTTCTCCCTCATTCCCATGCTGTCCTCCTTATCACAGGTTCTGCATCGCATAGTGCCAGAGCAGTAAAGCAGGAGAGGAACAGGGAGGGGGATGCCTTCATCCTACCCGTTTGTAGTCTGGTAATAATTGCTCTCAGGCAGATGCCAAGCCTCCCTTGGTAGCCATTCCTTTTTCAGTACCCAATTATCAGACTCATGGTTTGATGCCAACTCTTTCTGGAAGCTGCTCTGTCTACTTTCATTTAGCTCACAATTTATTCCTCTAAGGACTGATATTTCTGCTAGAAATGGTCAAGCACATTTCTTTTAATTTCTGTTCCACCTGAGCACCATGGATTAGATGGCCTGATGCAATTGCATCCTGCTAACAAAATGTTGTGGAAAAACATGGGAAGAGAGAAGGCAGCAGGAAGATGAAATGAGCAAAAGGAGGAGCTGAATGTAAAGTGATTCTGAGATGCTGTCTGGAATAAAAATGTCCAGTCATAATTTCCAATTTCATTTAGATAATTATTGAATATATTGATGAAGATGTAACAAAAACAATTACTTAAACAGGAAACCTGAAAGTTAGGAGCAGTGTTCTTCCAAACAGGCAATTGAAATACATTACACTCTGCATTCAGCTAAACTGTAGGTGAAACGGTCTCTTGCTGACAACAGTAGGTCAATTCCAGAATGAAAAATGGGATGCATAAGAAAGAGCCCCTAAGCTGCGACATCTCCTTACAATATCTGGTAAACTCTTCACTGCGGTAGTGTGCAATGCAGATTCTGCTAGGCCAGCATGTTCGAGTGCAGTTGTTTTGGGTTCAGTCTCATCATCCCTGCAAGTCTGCTGACATTGTCCTTATTGTAAGAGACAAACTCTCTCAGGGGTGTTATTCTGGTTCCCTCACCTGCCATTGCACTTCAGTTCCCTTTCCTTGTGAGTGTGCAGAAAAGCCTTTTGTCACATAATTTAACACTGTCCATGTGTATATATGATCTCCGGTGCATGTCAGGAAAGCTGGGACAAACCAGGACAAAAAATGGCACACTGTCTCTGGATCACCTTGCAGATTGAGGGGGATTACTATCTGGGGGCATGGGGCACATTATAAGACATACGGGAAGAGCATTTGAGGATTGTGCAAGACTTATTATGGAATATTTAGGGGAGGTGGGGAAAAGAAGGAATCAAGGGGCTTTGGAGAGGTACAAACATAGGAAAATAAAGGGGTAAGGGAATAAAAAGAGCCTTCAGTTTCCCTTTCCCTTTCCCTCAGATGTCAGCCCACAGTCTGGCCCTATCCCAGTGTCATCTCATGCCACAGAAACTCCTGTATCTACACTTAGTGGTCTCCTGACTGATCTGTATGAGTCAAGAGGGGCCAAACTTCACTGGGGTAACGGTCACTTTTTTCTATGGCAATGCATCCAGAAGGAGGAGATACCCATAAAGAAGTGTGTGCATAGTCTCTCGGATGTCGCCCAGGATGGCAGGCTTCCTAGAGTTTTGTAGCCCACATTGGCTGATGAATATATGGAGAGTAATTTAATTCTTCCAGGAATCAGTGGTTTCAGTAACAGAACTGTTGTCCTCATCTCTTTCTTGCATACGCTTGAAGGGAGGAAGCACAGGTAACATGTTACTTTCCTGACACCCTGGCTTCTAAGATAAAGAGTGAGGTCCTTGCAAGATGTTTGGGGGATTTCTTGAGCGTGATCCTTTGAAGTTGAAGCTGTGGTGCTCCTGGCAGCAATCAGGAGTTTATCTGTATGTGAGTTCAAAGCTAAGCAGATCATGAGCATGTTCATGAAGTGCACATGACACCACTGAAGTTGAAAGAGATTGAACACGTGTGGTGGAGATTCACAGGCTTCAGCAGTAGCTAGGGCATCATAGCATGCTCCTGACGACAGGCAGCTTGGATTCAAGCTGTCGCTCCAATGGCCTGGAACATGATCAGTATGGCAGTAAGCCAGTCCACACTACATATCCTGGAAACCACCCAGAGCTCCCTGGTTCATAAATCAAATGCTCAAGATAGTCATAGGTACAATCACCAATTACCTCTCCACACAATGGCAAGACACATGAGACAATTTTTTTTGATGTAACTGGAGTCATTACATGCTGATGTGTTGGTTTTACGCTACGTACCATCTGCAAGAATGTCCTCTGGAACCCACTCTGAACAGCCAAAGCAATGCTTAAAATGAACATACTTGCAGCAGCTTTTTTTTCATCTAATTAAAATTGTATCACTGAGTTTTCCACCAATGGAGGAAAAGGGATTGTTAAAGGAAGTAGAAAGGATAAGGACAGACAAATATTTGTACACAAAGCTAAGAAAAGATACGGAAGAAAGAGACAGCAGTGAAAGCAGATGTTAGAGAAGCAGTGTGGACCATCTCCCATGTGAGGAAAGGCTGAGGGAGCTGGGGCTCTTTATCTTGCAGAAGAGGAGACTGAGGGGTGACCTCAGTAATGTTTATAAATAAGTAAAGGGTGAGTGTCGGGAGGATGGAGCCAGGCTCTTCTCGGTGACAACCAATGGTAAGAAAAGGGGCAATGGGTACAAAGTGGAACACAGGAGGTTCCACTTAAATTTGAGAAGAAACTTGTTTGGGGTGAGGGTGGCAGAGCCTGGCCCAGGCTGCCCAGGGGGGTTGTGGAGTCTCCTTCTGTGCAGACATTCCAACCCGCCTGGACACCTTCCTGTGTAACCTCATCTGGGTGTTCCTGCTCCATGGGGGGATTGCACTGGATGAGCTTTCCAGGGCCCTTCCAACCCCTGACATTCCATGATTCTGTGATCATCTAGAGAGACAAAGCATTGCTTTTGTTACAGCAGCTGAAGACTCTGGAATGTGAAGTTGCCCTACCGGAGAATAGTAGGGTGATCTTGCACCACCTAGCAATGCAGGGTTGATATCTACAGAGAATTCATGCATACAGAGAACTACCTTTCTGCTATCCACAGTTGTCTGCATCTTCTCCCTGAAAAATTGCTTCCTGTTTCACTTACTAGGAGGAAACACTCATAACTTCATAATGCTCCAGTTTAGCCTTCACTGATTATTTTGAAATCTTTGCATATAAGCACGGAAGTGTTACATCAGGAAATCCGTTGTGCCCAGTAAGATCTATTTTTACAAAGACCTTTTTCCAGACAAATTACATAACTCAGGATCCCAGGAAACTAATAAGTAAATTAAAAGCCAGTGCACAATCAATAATTCAGCTTTAAAAAAATACACATCCTAACAAATGAATCAGAATAGGCCCCATTCCAATCAACAAAGGAATATTAGTGGAAGCAGTATGGCACTTGTAAAGCATTGAAATGTCTAGAAATCACAGAATCATTACAGTTGGAGGAGACTCTCAAGATTGAGTCCAACCATAACCTAACTCTATCACTAACCCATGTCCCTAAGAACCTCACCTGTGCACCTTTTAAACACCTCCAGTGATGGTTACTCAACCAGTTCTTGGGCAGCCTGTTAGAGTGTTTCACAACCCTTTCCAGGAATATTTTTTTCCTAATACACAATCTGAACCTTGCCTGGTGCACCCTGAGGCCATTTCCTCTTGCCCTATCACTTGCTACTTGGGAGAGAGACAAACACCCTCCACGCTGCAACCTCCTTTCAGGTAGTTGTAGACAGAGTTAAGGTCTCCCTTCAGGCTCCTGTTCTCAAGGCTCAACAGCCCCACTTCTCTCAACTGCTCTTCATAAGTCTTGTGCTCCAGTCCCTCAGCAGCTTCGTCGTCTCCTCTGCACTCTCTATAGTACCTCAATGATGAGGGACCTAAAACTGAACACAGTATTCGAAGTGGGACCTCACCAGTGCTGGGGACAGTGGAACGATCACTTCTCTAGTCCTGCTGACAACACTATTCTTGATGCACACCAGGGTTCTGGTGGCCTTTTTGACCACCCGGGTACATCCTGGCTCATATTCAGCTGGCTGTTAATCAACACCCCCAAATCCTTTTTCCTCTGGGCAGCTTTCCAGCCTCTCTTTCCCGAGTCTGTAGTGTTCATGGGGTTGTTATGACCCAAGTTCAGAACCCAGAACTTGGCCTTGTTAAACCTCATACAATTGACCTTGACCCAATGATCAAGCCAGTCCAGATCCTTCTACCTTCCTACCTTCCAGCAGATCAACATTCCCACCCAATTTAGTGTCATCTGCAAACTTACTGAGGGTGCACTGAACGCCCTCATCCAGATCATTGAATCACAGATCATCACAGAACTGGCCCCAATACTGAGCCCTGTGGGACACCACTAGTGACCAGCCAACAAATGGATTTGGATCCATTCACAAAAACTCTTTGGGCCCAGACATCCAGCCAGTTTTTTATAGAGCAAAGAGTACACCCATCCATGCCATGAGCTGCAGCTTCTCCAGGAGAGTGCTGTGGGATACAGTGTCAAAGGCTTTACTGAAGTCTAAGGACACAACATTCATATCCTTTCCCTCATCTACTAGGTGTGTCACCTTGTCATAGAAGATCAGGTTGCTCAAGCAGGACCTGCCGTTCATAAACCCATACTGACTGGGCGTGATCACTTGGCTGTCTTATATGTGCCACGTGATGGTGCTCAGGATGATCTGCTCCATCACCTTCCCTGGCACTGAGGTCAGACTGAAAGGTCTGTAATTCCCCAGATCCTCCTTACAGTCCTTCTTGTAGATGGGTGTCATATTAGCCAACTTCCAGTTATCTGGGAGCTCCCCAGTTAGCCAGGATTGCTGGTAGATAATGGGAAGTGGCTTAGTGATCACCTCTGCCAGCTCCTTCAGCACCCATCTGTATCCCATCTGGCCCCATAGACTTGAGGGTGTAGCAGGTCACCGACCATTTCCCCTTGGATTATTGGGGCTTCATTCTGCTCCCCATCCCTGTCTTCTGGCTCAGGGGGCTGGGTACCTGGAGCACAACTGGTCTGACTATTAAAGACTGAGGCAAAAGAAGGCATTTAGTACCTCAGTCTTTCCCTCATCTTCTGTTGCTATGTGTTCCCCTATATCCACCACAGGATCCTTAGCCCTCCTTTAGTTGCTGCTCTATTTATAGAAACATTTTGTGTTGCCTTTTACAGCAGTAGCTAGGCTCAGCTCTAGTTGGGCTTTGGCCCTTCTAATTTTCTCTCTGCATAACCTCACAGAATTCATCTTGAGTAGCCTGCCCCTTCTTCCAAAGATTATGAATTCTCCTTTTATTCCTAAGTTCCAGCTGCAGCTCTCTATTCATCCAGACCAGCTTTCTGCTGTGTAAAAATGTCCAGCCAGCTTAACAGAAGCACTGCTGCTTTGCCTTCACTGAAGAATATCAGATGGTTTCTCAAAGGGATCATAGACCTCCTATATATTTTCTTTCAAAGAAATAGCAAACCCATTCCTGTAAGCAAGGCTGTAAGCATTAATTATGTCCAGCGCAGGAGCAGCTGGGTTCTTGTGTGAAAAGAGAACAAGGCCACAAGGTAGGCCATGGATTCAGCCTCCTGCTCAGAGTTGAAGGGCACTTGGGTCAAGTCTCCCAGGTGAATAGGGCCATCATTTCTCAGCAGTTGACCAAGACCTTTCTAATTCATTGCTCTACCAGGTATCTTCCCTGGCTTCTTCCCAGCTGCTCAGGAAGACCATGAGATGCTGAAAAGCTGGAGAATTCACTGGAGGGTGACCAGAATTATCATGCCTGGATCACAGGAATGATAAGGAGAGATGGCGGGATCTGAGCTGGGTAAGTCAGATGAAGAGAGTGCTGAAGGACTGATTTACTAGCAGTTATGGCTACTTGGAGGACAATTATGAAAAGGACAGATGAAAACTGTTACCAGATAGTACCACAAGGGGCAATAGCCACAAAATTTACCTTGGAAGGTTCAGGGTGGCTTTTAGGAAAATATTTATTCCCAAATGTTTATGCAGCCCTTGGACAGGTTGTCGAAGAGGTGAAGTATTTCTGCTCTTTGAGGTCTACTATTCCAGATTTGGATTGACAAAGCCTCAGTCACCATGATCTAGCTGAGGGAACTCTCCTCTGCTCAGAGTGGGATGCTTACCATCCACAGAAATTTATGTCATCTCAGTAGTCAGGTCAGATGAACTCAACTTAGAATTGAAAGAAACAGTAGGAGCAGTTCTAAAACATTGAAACTTGAACTTCTGTGACAAACGTGGATGTGGTACAGGTAGATAAGGACTTTGATTCTCTGCTCAGCTCTTCCACTAATCTGTTTTTTTGGCTTTGGAGAGTTGATTCAAACTACGTATTTATTTCTGTGGAGAGTCATGGAATACATCTGAACAACTCTAGTAATCTCACAGCAATATGAAAAATTACTGGTTGATACACACTTCAGTACACAGCACTTTGGCAATTCTCAGGACACAATCTCACAAACCTTCCTGGAATTAGAACAAACACTGCCCATGTGTTTTCCCTTCTGCAAGTCGGGTTCAGCCTCTTTACTTAAAAAAATGTCACATACATCTGGGGTGAGTGGTTGGAGGCCTTCCAGTTGTTCTTGGCTGAAGATCGAGCTCCGTATTTCAGTCAGTGTTGATGGAGATCTCACTATGCTCATGTCTTACACTGGGAATCAAGGTCAACAGTGCAGGCTGGAACACAAAGCTGGTGAAGAAAGGAGAGTTTTCTCCTGACACTGCCAGGAAAACAGTTTCTTCCCTAATAGACAGGTTTATGCTTTGTCAGGTGTCTGCTTCCTCATTCTTTTCTCTTTGCAATTCATGTGATGTTGTGAAATGCCAGTCCGGTACTGCACTGGGCTTTATGGCAGAATTGTCGGATTTATTAGATGAATTCTAAACAAAACAGTTTAATAATAAACAATTTATTTTTATTGTATTGGAAGCAATTTTACTAGGCCTTGTTTCTATTATTCATTGTGGATATGGGGTAAATTTTGACATTTCTGGCAAAGGCAGACATTTCCCTAAATTTCTTAATTGAAAAACGAACAGGCAAAATACAGGATTCCTGAATAACAGAACAGATTTCTTATCACTCCCTGTACCTGAAGTAGTGGCAAAGTAATTCCTACAGTTCAGATTTCTGGCAAAGTGGCTGTTAGTCACTGTAAATACAGCAGTGTTGTGGGTTAATTACCCAGTTCAGGGCATCTTGCTTTTGGAACTGCATCCACAATCATAGTAGGTACATCTTCATCTATCAGTTATTTTTCATAGAGAATTCTTTTTACTGTTTTGACTCATGTCTTTCTAAAGATCCATAACTCAATTTAGCACGTAGGAAGGTATCCACAAGCCGGTTCACCTTTCCCACAACACATCTCCGGACTCTGCTGCCCCGCGTGGGTCGCTGCCCACAGCACCTCATGGTCAGGTTGGAGGTGCTGTGAGAGAGAAGTGAAGCAGAGTAGGAATAGGAGAAAGGAAGAACTGTGTGTGCTTTCTGCAGAACCCCAAACAAGTTAGGGGGGGTTGTTTTATTGTGAAAAGTTCTTTGGCTGTATGTCTGGCAAGGTTCAATTTTTGTGGATTTCACATGCAAAAAAAATCCCATGGAAGGTTTTACAGTAAAGTCTTTCCTATCTATGTGTGACAATAGGAATTCATGTGCCACCTGTGTTGATTTTTTGGCAATATTTGAAAAGAGTAGGCACTGCGGAAATTAAGTCACTTCTGCTAAAATGGGAAGATATTTCAATCACATTGCTTAAAGATATAGTTTTCTTTTTTGTTGTTGGTTAGGATGTATTTCGCCAATGCTTATTTTATTTGAACAACTGGGAAGCAATGGCCCTTATTTTTTGTTTGAAAGCTGAGAACAAAAGCAGTTTCTTCCTACACTGCAAGACACTGTAGTAAATATATTTTTAAAAATATTTTGTATGTGGAGGTAAATTCATATAAAAACTTGTAAATTCATGCAAATAGATTAATGTAAATTGCCTACTAAGGTGTTTGGGTTTTGTGGGTTTTGTTTGTTTGTTTTTAATGAATATGATATAAACTGTTTGCTGTTGCTTACATCACGCACTACAGAGATAATACAACAGCACATAATGGCTGGAATTCCCAGAAATTTCCACTTCTGATTTCTCTCCTGGTCTCACTATCACAATTTCAGACATCCTTGTAAACACACTACAGGAATTACTGCTTAGGCTGCAGGTACATGAGAAAAGAGGTGTTATCTCCAGGCTTGATCCCTGTCATGGAGGCACCCCAAAAGTCAATTTTAGGTGGACAATAAGTCTATACAATTATTTAGCACTCCAAAAACTTAAAATACAGGTTTGTATACCAGTTGAGGAGATTATTGGGGTACCACAACATAAGAATAATGAGGATCCACAACGTGCACGCATTCACTCACAAGAAACAAAACCAGAGGCCTCTCACTCAAGGGTACCCAGAGGAAACAATCACTCACTCACGTGGGTTAGGCGAGGGCTCACTCAAGGATATATCCAGTAAATAACCACTCAGCACAGGAGGAGGTGAGGTTCTCTCAGTCCCGGGAAGTCTCCTTAGACGGTGTCACAGTCTAAGGGGAGGGCTCCAGTTCACAGACCCAGTGCTCCGAGAAGACCACTCCAAGCGGGTCTTCAGGGACCCCATTTTATAGCCTGGTCAGATCTGGCTGTGGGCATTACAATATGGTCCAGAAGCTCCTCAGCTTCTCTGGCCACCTCCTTTGTTGAGGACCCTGTCAACCTGTCAACCCTGTCAACTGAGGGTCCCACCCCTCCTGCTCCCCCAGCTGGTGGAGGTGAGGTCACCCTGCCCCCAGGTGTGGGGAGGAGGTGACTGCCAGCACCATCCTGGGTGGGCACAGGCACAGTGGGGCACAAAAGGTGTTAAAGAGCCAACAGCTGTTCTATTGAAGGGTCTATCTCATCTGGGTGATGGGCAACTGCCACAATCCCTCCTGTCTTTATGCACAAATGGGCAAGTAAGTGGAACATAGTCCTTACTATGGCATGCTGGGCTACACATGCTGTGGGCTATGGACCCTCTGCCATGTCCCACACTCCCATATCCAGCCCCATTGTATGCTTTAGGTGTACAAGAAGTTGTTCTGTTGTGGTTTTCCCTCATCTGGTCTTCTGGCCAGGACACCAGCGGAATATGGTGCTCTCCCTACCTGTGATAGAAACCAAAACAACATAGAAAGCACTGCTTAGTGGGTTTAGGAGCTTTTCACCTGATAAGAAAACTGAAAATTCACTGAGAAAAAGAGACACTTAGACCTTAAAAGAAGTTAGAGAATTTGCGTTCCCATTTCAGGCTCATCTTTTTGCCCCAGGAAAATGATCCTTGTGGAAAGAGGGAGAAATCCTTGCACAACCAACATCTTCAGAGGTCTCCAAGTCAGCATCATTTCACCTCCGCTGAGGAGACTACTAGTGTGAAAAGGTAAGGTCTGGAAATCTTTTCAGAACATGAGTCTGTGTCAAAGAAACTCCCAACTCCATAAACTTCAGCCATAAACCTCAAGGTCAGGGGAGGATGAAAAGGGTATAAAACATACACTCTTAACTGTTAATCTGGCTGAAGGCCATGAAAAAAAGCTTATTTGAGATGAAGAAAAGGTGCATGTCTCAAGGGATCAATGAAGAAATGTTGGTGTCAGACACAAGGAGCCTGGAGATTTCCAGAGATATTTCCTTTTTCCCAGGCAACTTGAATAGACAGTAAAACTGATCCCAACTGAAAAGCCTTGGAAGCTTTTGTATGATGCTATACTTTGCAAGCAAAGACTGGTAACTCAGGGAGTGGCCTGTTGTGGTTTAGAGGAGACCTGTGGGCTAACTGCTTTGCATACAAGTGGCTTAAACACATATATGGGCATTTACATATCTTCCCTTGCCTACTGTTACTTGTTTTTGTAGTGGAACCCTACATCATCTTAACATTTTACCCACTAGCTTTTTAATACAACATTTCTCATTTCCCCCAACTGAAAAATTGAGTTAGCCATGTGTCTTTTGTGTCTGGCAGAGAGGCTGGTGAGGTTTGACACAGGGATTTGTGGGATTATATTCGCTGAACTTTTGAGAATACTTGACAAAGAAGATTTGGAGGTATCAGTGATGCTGGTATACCTGATGCGTTTTTCAATGTGTGCAGTGACCCACCCTAGCCCAGCTTTGCTCTGAACTGATGCTCGTCAGGATATGAAAGCCCCAGTGGTCTATGGTTCGTAGGAAACAATTACCTTGCCAGTATAATAGGCTCAGGCAGCAAAGCATATTCTATTAAAGATTTTGCAAAACTGGGTGTTCTACCCAAAGGTAGGCACACGGAACAAGGCGAAAAGCTGCTCCTTATATCCCCTCCGAATCCCAGCTGCAGTTCCCTCCCCTGTTCCCTATTGGTTGGGTACTACAGGATTTACAGACTACCCAACACTTCCCAAGATGCCCTGTCTTAGATTACCTATCTCTCTAATCTAATTATAACACCTCCCTCCCCTTATTTATTTATTTCCACTGAAGGTATGGTTTCTTGGCTCTCTGGCTAACCTTCCCCCCAGCTTAACTTTTAATGGCAGGAATCAGTTTGCGTTCTGAGATTAGTGCAAAAAGACTTAGTTTTACATTGAAGATCTGATAGCTGGATATCTCTAAGTCCCTACCCACTGGGGTCAGGCCTCAGATCCCCAGCTGCAAAAACAACCTTCCTCTTTCAATGGCTCCTTACACAGTTCATTGCACCAAGGAAAGACCACTCTTCTGATCATCTGTGGCGTATCGTGGTAGATAGTCAAGAACCTACACGATACCTGTCCCCCACATTCATCTTGACCTCAAAATTAGGATTAATACTCCTCCTGAATGGTGCGCTCCACTGCTCTGGGAAGATGTGCCTTGTGTAACCCCACAAAAGATTAAAACAAAATTTCAGCTCAGCTTTCATTGATCAAGAGCTTTACAGAACCTGGACCTGGAACATATCATGGTGGCTGTGACTCACAGCTCCATCTTTTGGGAAAAAACAAAAACAAAACAAAAAAACCCCAAACAAATAAAAAACCCCACACCAAACCAGAAAATAAATCTTCAAAGTCCGAAACAATGGAGAGAATGCTATTCCACTTTAGAGGGTCACACAGGCTGGGAGCTATGGGGAATTTTAACTCACAGGATTAGGACTTGTGGGAGGGGATGATAATATGAGCCTCTCTGGGGATTATATTTACATCAGACAATTTGTGAGCCCAGATTTTTCTGGGAATTAGCAGAGTGACAGCAGCTTCCCAGCTATATGATGGAAGGTGACACAAATCACTATGCAGAGAGCTGGATTTGGAGTGTGGCCCCTGTTAATCCGGGCAGCGCTGCAGGTCTGGGATTTTGCACAGACAGCTCCAGCAAAAGCTGCAGCTTGCAAGCACTGTGTTCCTCCTGGAAGCGATGGCATGTACTAAAGGTATGGGGTACAGCAAAGGTCACAGAGATGGGAATGCAGAAATCTCGCTCCTGTCACTACAGGCTTATGGGAAATACCATCTGCTGCTGTGTCAAAGTTAGTTATAGTTTTGGGGGTGCAGTCAAAAAGTGGTCCCTAGGATGCAAACTGCTTTTCTTTGCTGTGAATCAGAGTCTGAAGATTCATTCTGGATCTTGGTTTTGTTCTAAGCTATTTGGGTACATTCTCTGAATATTCATGGAGTTGATTCCCATGAAATCTATTGAGCTGTATCAGTTTTGTGCAGCTGTGAATCTGAATTCAGTCACAGAAGATTCAGGGGATGTCTCACCAATGTACATAAATATCTGATGGGAAGGAGTTCAGAAGATGGAGTCAAACTCTTCTCAATGGTACCAGTCACAGGAAAAGAGGCAATAGGCACAGACTTAAATACAGAAAGTTTCACTTAGAGTATTTCTTACTGTGAAGTTCATCAAATATTGTCATAGGTTACCCAGAGAGGTTCTTTGAATATATCCTTGTATATACTTAAAACCTGAGCAGACACAGTCCTGGCCAACTTGCATTAGTTGACCCTGCCCGATTGGGGAGGTTGAACCAGACAATTTCCAAAGGTGCCTTCCAAACTCAGTGATTCTGTGGCTCTGTGACAGATCCCTGGAACTACAGTGACCTCAAAGAACAAAATCACACAATCCCAACAGGGCTCATGCGACAGGATTACTGGAGCCTCCTCCTCACAGTAAGACTATTCACAATACTAGATCAGGACAGCCATGGCTTTGTCTAGCCAAATTAATCTCGCTAAGGACAGACATCCTCCACGACTCTGGTGACCTCTACCAAGGCTGCACTGTCCTCTTTAGAAAACATTTTTCCCCCAATGTCCAGCTTGAAGCTTTTAAAGCACTGCCACTTTTTACTCCAGGGTGACAATAAACCGTGGCAGATGCTCTCTGTTAACCCCCACTCTCCCCACTAAGGAAAGGGAATATGAGAAAAAGGGAGAGAGCCTTGCAAGTTGGAAAAGTTAAAAATGCTTTACTAATGCTACTAATAAATACATAAAATAATGCAAAATATACAAAACCAATCTTGAATTTCCTGGGGCAGCACAATTGCTCCAGCGGCTGCAGGGCAGGTATCCGGGAGTCCTGGGCTGGATTCTGCAGTAAACTGGAACTGGTATGTGAGGTCAGGAACTAGGCCTAGGATTGCAGGCACAAGAGGCAGGATCCTCTTTAGATGCCAGCCTTGGTCGAAGAGAGCGAGACCCTCATGATCTCCCACTTTTAAAGGGTGTATGACGTGGATGGGATGGAATACTTGGGTCAGTTTTAGTCACCTGTTCTGTCTGCCTCTCCTTGCAAATATGCCCCTCTAACTTACGGGACATGCAAAATTTATCAGTAACCTTGGCTGCCATAGCAATAGGTCTAAACATGGGGCTCTTCTGCATACCATTGCTACTGTTATCAGCTCTGGAGCGAACAGTGTCTGAAAAGCATGCAGACAAATTCAGAAAAGTGCAGTTACTTAGAAGAACTTAGCTGAAAGGAAAATTCACTAATAGAGAACTGGTTTTGTTTTTAGCAAAACGAGGACAAACACACCTTGCGGCTATTGGTCCTTTTATGTTGTCTGTCAACACTGAAACCATTTGCCTCTGCCCCGTGTGTAATGGCCTTCAAGCTGTTCCCACAGCTTCATCCCCCTCAGCCTCCTCGTCCTGACTAACACAGCCCATCCCGCCCAGCTCTCCTCACAGCACACATGGCCACAGGCCTGGCCATGTCCACCATGGGGGCCCATCTCTTGATGTTCATAAGAGCAGTCTCTGGCAGGGTAGCCTGGGCCATGGGAAGTCCAGACGAGATGGTTTCCACTCTAAGATAATTGCAGGGAAATGCCAAGTCCAAAAGCAGTCTTTCGTGTGTGTCCAGATGCCTAATACAACACTCAAAACTAGCCACCTGTGTCTGTGATTTCTAATGACCAGCCTCCCCTGGCCTAGAAGAAGACATTTACCTCAGCATTAGCAGGCAATCAAAGTGTCTTGCCTCAGACATTGGTGCACCATGTTGCCGTCCCTCCTTCTTCTGCAACACCCCCCCTGGAAAGATTCCTTACACCAACAGCTGGTCTTAATATCTGGAAAGGCCTTGCACAGAGTTAGTCCGTCACCATCACCTCTGTGTGATGAGGCTGTCCTGCACAGCGATGGGGATCTGGCCTTGCTTAGGTACATGCCTTCAGCACTGAATGGCCTGGCCTGCCTGCCCTCCTGTCCCTGAACTGTCCTTCCTCTTCTCCTGGCCAAGGAAATGCTATTTCCTATAAAGCCCTCAGTTATGTTATTTGCCTGTTATTTTTCTTCTTTTATTTCATGTCTCACATCAAATTTCTAATCCATCATAACCCCTAGATTTTTAAAAACTGCTCCATGGCCACTTGTTCCCATGTGGTTATATGGAGCCACGTACTCCTGCTGAAGTTAAATGGCACACACCTGCCCGTGTTCAACCATACTCATTAAAACCAAAGGACTGCATCTCCAGGCTGACAGGAAAGACCACTCTCACTCCAAAGTGTCTCCCTGTACAACTCATCCTTCACAGTTTGGTTTCATCTGCAAATGTAAGCAAAATCTGTTCAATACAAGGTGTTAAGTGGAAATATTGAATAGTGCTGGCTCACATAGACTCCTGCAGATTCACACTTGATACGACACCCTAGTTTGACAGCGAACCATTCGTAACTCCTCTCTGAGTGTGTCTTCCGCCAATCAGTCTTACAAGGATGTTGCAATTACTCAATTATGAGATAATTTTCTCCAAAAAAAGTACAATAAACTCAAATTTTTCAGTTAAGGTTACACTTGAAAGACATGCAAATATGGATAAGTGGGAAGTACACAAACTATACAGCCAGATAAGGGATTTTTTCACAGCTGAGTTACTTTCTTAGGCACAAAATATTGCAGAACATGTGCGTTTCTTTTTAAAGATAGCATGATTTGGCAGCGGAGCCACAAAAATACTTCTCATCACTTTTGGCAAGATATAGGGCAATCTGAAGTGCTTTAACATATTTTGTTCCTTAACTATGGGTGGATTTTGATGTATAGTATTCACTTCGGAATTCTTGAATTTACCACATGTGCAACAACAACGTCCCTGTGGTGATTTTTAACCCCCCCCAACTGGTCTATTCTTTCAGTCTGAACTCTGCTTTAATATAGGCGTAATGCAAATTTTGTTGGAAAATTCCATCTAGACCCAGGATATCAAGTGACAAGCATTGCAGTCTGATATACAACTAAAATGCCCCCCAGGCAGAATGCCTAACGGAAGAGTAAGAGCCTACTCATTCTTTGCTAGTTTCCCAGTGAGCATATTGCAGATTTTTATTAGATAAGAGTCCCATTTCAGAAGGGCTCAGGGCCCTGTGAGAAGCACTGTGGAAGCAGGTATTTGAAGCATGAAGACCATGATGGCTGCGTTTCCTTTCCCATCTCCATCTCATGTCACCTTTCTTCACAAAAAAATGCACATTACCCCATGTCCTTCTACTCTGTAGCTGGTTTAATAGCCCCACTGTTTAAACAATGCCACCACAGATATTTAAATAATAATAATGCTGCCATCTTGAATGATTTTCTGCAAATCTCACCATGGCTTTGAGCAAAGACTCCCTGGGATGCTCTTCCCAATTTCCCTTTAATTTTCTACCTTGACAGAAATAAAAAGAACAAAACCAATTAAATTACCAATATTTCTTGGCTGCTTCTTTTTTTCTTCACACAAGGTCTTCTTCTTTCAAGATGTTGTCTCAGGGACCTGTTAGGAAAATATAATGATTTTTATTATCTCAGTAGATAGACGCACAGGTGAAGTTTCTGTTTGTACGTTTAGCAGAAAAACAAATAAACAACTTTACTGATCTAGAACAGGTGTGATTCTACATAGGTACTGGGTTTGTCAGCTCCCAGCCTGTTTAATCTTGCCAAGAGGAAGACATGGAAAGTCTTCCAACAGTTGCAGTCAGCAGTGTGCATAGATTAGTTATTTCAGATAAAACTTCCATTAGGAGCAATAGAACTGGTAATGTTCATCACATACCTGGGGAGGTTGGTGGAAAAAGGCAGAACCAAAACCCAGAGGTCATCTTGCCTAATAAAAATAGTAATAAATTATTTTAATAACCAATGAATAATCTATATCAACAACCAATGAATAATCAAAGCCATTCAGTGGAGTGCATTGTACATCTTGAAGGTGTGTTTACATTTTGAATCCCGAAGTGCTCATCCAATTCAAGTATGAAACTTCTGAAAGCAACTTTCGTGGTACTGTGATGATAGGCATACAGTTCCCAGGGTTCTGGTGGCTGGAAGAACAGCTTCTATCCCCAGAGGGACCACCACAGCTAAGCTGGTGTGCATGCATGTGACACGCAGACAAAGGGAACAATTTTCATTCTATGGGTTTTTCAGAGTAACTAGTTCCAGGTGAACTAGGACAAAGATCTTAGGGAATACTTCAGATGTTTTAGTCACCCCTTGAAAAAACAGTGACATGGTAATTAATAATTCTGTATTATGGCAAAATGAGTCCATTTTTAACATAGTGAGATAAATGAGCTCCTTTTACAAATACGGCTTCCTGTATTGCTGTGATCCCTGCACTGGTGAAAGGCAGGTTGTATCCAAGATCCCTGCTGTGGGGAGAAGGCCATTAACCTCATTTCCAGCAGAGAGCAATTTCTGCAGAAGAAAGAGGGAAGGCAAATGCCATTCCAGGCTGCTAATTGTTTAGTGCTGTTCAACCCTTTTTCTGACCTTTGTTCTGCATATTCCCCTTATACAACATCATCATCTTCATTCTGACACCTTCAAGTGTTAATGTGCAAACTTTTATCTCCTCCCGAAGGGAGGCAACTGTTCTGCTCAGGGGTGGATTACACAGAGCCTCAGAGCATCCTGTGGCACGTCTCCACACTAGTCACAGCTTTGACCTCTTACTCCATGAAGATGGGAATGCTTTTAAGCTTAAAACAGTTTAAAAAGTCTCCAGTTCAATTGAAATCTAGAAATTTATTGTTCTAAGCAGAAAACCCAAGTGACCAGTGGCAGCAAGAGACATAAAGGTCTGTGCACAGCCCTGTCCTGCCCTATCCCTGCTGCACAGCTGAGATTGCAGAGGAAGCCTCCCCGGCTCTGAGAGCAGCCAGAAAAAAATAAAAGGCAAAAATTAATCCAAACATGTTTTAAAAGGATCGATATTTGTATATATAGGAAGTCTGCAAGAACACAGAAGATATTTTGAAGTGAAGAGGATGTGTAATTCATGGGCCATTGTCACCGTTTAAGGCTGGGCTAGCACTCAAACAGATGACAGGTGCTCTCTATTAACCGTTTCCTTCCCAGAAGGGAAAAATGAAAGGAGAAAAGGGAGAGAGACTTATGAGTAGGAAAATGAAAACAACTTTAATAAAACAATGACAATGAAAAAGAGTATAATAAAAGATGATGATAATAATAATCGAAATAATGAAAAATACACAAAACCAATATTGAGCTTCCCTGATGATGATCATGGAACCGCATGTGGAGGTGAGCACCGCTGATGCTCCAGGGGAGGTGCTGGGAGGTCTCCAACCAGACTCAGCAGCAGATGGGAACCAAATTCAGGAATGCACAGATTGAGACTGGAGGCGGGAGAATGGGCAGAGTCCTTCAAGGATGTTGGTCATGAAAGAAATCAGCACGACTTGCCCTTGATCCTTCAGCTTTAAACTGAGTATGATATGTATGGGATGAAATTCTCCATTGGTCAATTTTTGGTCACCTGTTCCATCTGCTCGCCGCCATAGGTGCGATCCTTTCGTGTACTTTCACTTAGGGAACATAAGAGATCTTTCAGTGTCCTTGGTTCCCGTAGTGATAAGTGATGAGCCTTTCTGCTTATAAATCCTACTATTACCTTTGTAACAACTATAAACATCAAGCATTATCAATTCTAGGAGCAGACACTGTCTGAAAAACCTGTAGTCACTTTCAAAAAGTGCAGTTAGAAGAAATTGAACTGAAATGAAAAATTACTGACAGGATAATTGGTTCTGTCCTAGTCCAAACCAGGACAGTCATCTACCTCTTCTGCAAACTGTGAGCCATGGAGTGACACGGTCACCTCCAGCCAGCTCAGATCGTGCCTTTCTGCTCCACTTGGTCCTGTGGTTCCCTGCTCTGGGCAAGGGGCGACTGCCCGAGGGGAACAGCAGGATGAGGGACCAGCGGCTGCCTCAGCAAAATGCCGGAGAAAATAGCCAAGCAGTATTTTAAACGTTCTAAAATATAACTGTTTGGGGTTTTATTTTATATATATATTAAGCAAGTTATCTTTGTGTTGTCCTTGTCCCCAGCTCAAAAGATGTTCTTCATTGAGATCTTTGGTTTGTTGTTTCTCAGTAGGTAGGCTGAGCCAGGTGAACACCAGTTCATTTTAAATTTCCTTAAACTTAAGGTTTAAACTTAGCAGAGATCAATCCAGTGGCTGCTAAATTTTGCATTTGGTGCTTCAAACTGCCAGTGAGGTTCTAGCAGAAATATTTCCAAGCAAAAGGCAGATTCAATTGTACCTGCATCATGCAAATTGCAACTTGAATTTACTGAAAATCTCCTTTTTTCTTTTGGTTTTGTGTGTCAGTTTGATGTGCAAGAGGGTTTGTGGAGGAAACTTCATGGCTAATTCACCATCAGAAGCAAGTAAAGTTGAAATCCTAAATGCTTTAAGAAATTCCTGGGCAGAGATAACATGTAACAACAAAAATCATTGACTATATCATTCCAGGGTCACAGACAGACTAATGTACTTTTTAAGTACTAATTCATTTTCAATGGAAATCTTGGAAACTGTTAAATAGTTTAGATTCTTGATCCAGTAAGTGAGATTTTTTCACATGAGATCTTTATTTGCAATAAAGTTATACTTATCTATGAAAAATGAGTTAGAAGGTCTTTGTTAAAATGTAAGGGCAGTTATTTTTATATCTTGAGAGAAAAGATTTTTGTAGCTCTTGAATTAATCAAACGTAGACTACAGGCGGGGTAGGGTGTGCAGCACTAAACGCAAAGACCTCACAGACAAAACAAAACCAACACTTCAAAAAAATAAAGCAGCATGACTAAGTTACCTAGTTAAAACTTAATTCTTTTGTACAAAGAAACCACAGAACAACCACTGCTATGACTGCAGATTTTATAGTTTCAGATAATGTGGGTTTTGAAACATACAGTAGATTGTTTTCACTCTTCTTCCATCATGGTATCATTAGACAAGAGATCTAAGGCGATTGTTGCTTAATGAACTCTGCACTTGTCGAAAACATGCCCTTAGTATTTAGTTTCCTTATTTGTGTTGTGTAGATCTGTAAGGTCTGTAATATGTCTCAGCTTACTTTTGAAACTGTAGGTTTCAAAAGCCGATCAATAGCTAAGAGCAGAAGACAATTAATTTGTTCAGAATCAGTGTTTGCTCCCCTACATGCAAAACCCAGAACAGCAGATCTGAAATGTCTCACATTAAGGCTTTTCCTCTCCTGCCTGTTAAAGATATATAGCTTCCTATGAAGTAGTTAAATATTCTTAGAGCTAAAGAGAGACTGTTTAGTCTGGTAGATCAAGAGCCCCTTTCTGGAAAACAGCCCGTAAAGGTGTGTGAAGGTGTGTTTCCAGGAGGTGGCTCAGGAGAGGGAGGGATTTGAACCAGGTCTCTTGTGCAGCAGAAAAGCATTCCAGCTACGAAACAGCTTGGGTGACGTCCATGCCCTTTAGGCTGGCCAGCTGGAACACCCTTTGCTATGCTGGCTGTGTTGTGTGTGTCCTTTGACTCCTCCATGGGCTGAGTCCATCCTACGTGATGCGCTGACACTGTTGCTGGGTGGATGACCAGGAAGCCTGACACCTGCAAGGTGCTTCAACACCACACTGCGACATTTTAGCAGGTGTCAGTCGTGAGCTGGAGCAGCTCTGATTTGCTTTCAGCCAGTGTTGCTGCCTGGAAACCCTGTTCCTGACATACACAGTCCCATTTTGCATGCAGGTGCAGGAGCTTTGTCTAAACTGCACAGCAGTGCAGCACCTTCAGTCCCACTTCCTGCTGCCTCCCACCCACAGATTTGTAAAATGTGCTCCTTGTGGCCTCTTTTTGAGGAATTCAGTCCTGCAGTCTGAGTTCTAAGTTAAAAACTGACACCGTCATTCCATCCTTCCTGACCCAAGGTCTTCCTGACAGCCCAGCCCTTTACAACCTCCTTTGCTCCCACCTGACACATTAGAACTGACTTTTCGTTTCAGCCAGAGGGATGGATGACATGAAATCAAGCCATAACACATCACTATATGCAAAGCATGAGGACATAAATTTAGAGATAGCATGAAAAGCCATGGTTATAAATCTGTAAAGTTTTGATCGTTTGCATCATACCTCAACAGCTCCCTGATTTTCCCCCCGCTTAAACATCAGTCACCCAGCAAAACGACATCGTCATCATCAGGGTTCTTCTGCCATCTCCTGGCACAGAGGGGCAAATAGCCTCAAGATGGATTTTTACAAGAAGATGCATTAGCAGACCCAAAGCTACAGAAGATAATTTGAATGTTAAAAAACAAAGCAAACAATCAACAACAAAGAAACAGGTAAAGTGCTCCTCAGTGTTTTCTCAAAGGGGTTCTAACACTTATATAATTTATTTCTGCCTCTTGGGTTAAAAAAAAATAAATGTTAGGCTATGGTTATAGACAGACTTTCCAGCCAAAAGGAATGCTGATCTGTGTATGAAGCCCAGTCCAAATGAAGCACCAATACAACAAGACAAGTAAAATATATTGGGTTGAAAGCAGTGTATTTTCCTCTTTAACCCCAACCCTGTGATGTCAGCACGCACATTACTGTACAGAATTACTACTAGGATATTTTTAAGAAAATAAGTCAATTTGTTACAAACGATTTAAATCAATCTGAACTGAAGTATCACTAGTTATTTGTGTTGTCATCTCCTAGTTCTCACCCTGGCACCTTTCTAGCCTGCTCTAATGCAGAAGTAAGGTTTGAAAAGCTACCAAAAAGACCTTAAGTGTGACTGCTTGATCCTAGACAGTTCCTCTGGTTCATGCTCAAGCAATACTGACAGGCACTTCGATAAATTTGTTGCTCAGATGGACATTTACACTTGGGATGTAGCTCATGGGCCCCCTATGTCTTTGCAATGGTAGGAAAACATAAATGTTTTCTATATGTCTAAATCTGAGCCTACCTAGGAACAAAGGATGAGATTTGGATAATCTTCTAAAAGTTTCCTACTAATTACACCAATTACAAAATAGAACTTCCCTAAGTAAAACATATTCAATTCCTGTCCAGCTCAGAATGAGCAGAAATGAAGCCAGTAAAACCTAGTGTAAAAGTAGCCCCTTCCGCTCATTCCTGTCCCTGTGTGGAACCCTATCCTGAAATATGTTCTCGCTTCTGCCTTTCTAGCCATCAGTGTGCAAACTACACGTGCAAAGATCGTGAACTCACACCTCTTTTCCTGGATCTACATTAGCTCTATGGTACCCAAGAAGACTTTTCTGTGGGGAGAGATGTTTGAGACAGATGCCTCCCTTCCTTTTCACCCTCTGCTTCAGGCAAAGAAAGGTGATAAAAAGACGTCTGATTCAGCAAGCTAAAGTCAGGTCCTGCTGAGCAAGGACATTGCCCAGAGATGCTTCTGCATTCCCAGGATTTACTTGGCTTGCTGTTCATTTGATTGATTCCTTTCCTGTTTTCAGGGCCGGCTGGCTTAAAGCAGGAGAAATCCATGGGCCAGGATCAGCAGAAGGTGACTACCATTGTTCCAGCTTTGCATTTGGATTAAAAAAGCAGATGTATCAAGCTACACTGGTGAGTCGTTTGGCCTACTAGCAGTTCATCTTGCATGCAACACCCAATCTGCTCAATCTTCCACCCAGAGTAGTATGGGAGGGTGGGCAGCATAACTGCTGATGCAGCATGAACATGGGGCTGATCAGCTGCAGGATGGAGAGTACATACATGAGACAGATCCTAATGCTATCTACAGGCCATGAGTTAAAAATCTGAATGCTTTCTCTGTCCTCGGAGTTCCTTTTCTTCTGTCTACAATTATTACGTTAATAGTGAGTTCTCAATAAAGGGAAACCTCAGTCCCTCTATTCAGTGTGGTCTTCAATGATACATGTCACATAAGGCTTGTTTTCTGAGTTTCCGGCCCCTTGCCTTTCTGTTTGAACAAGATTTCACTCTGTGAGCAAACAGGTTGGATCAAGACTGGCCTCAGAGAGGCATCTTCATTGTAAACAAAAGCCAAAGGAAAAGCCAAAGGAAAAGCTTAGTTTCTGGGATGTCTTAGCTCATTCACTGAAGGTGACCAAGTGAGTCCAAGGGGTGCAACTTTCAGATTTGATGAACAGATGAAACAATAGTGTCCCACTTAAAAGAATAGTCCTTTATCATCACCATATGCACGCACCATGGCACAAGCACACTGGGCATGAGTCCACATTGCAGATCCTAGCCTATAGACAGCACCAGTTCACAGGGAGATGGGGGGAGGTCCTAGGTCTAGCACAGATGTGCAATTTGGTGATCACAGCAGGGCAGTACTTGCACACTGAGGAACACACAGATTTTTTGGGATACATGTTCCTAGTACTGTCCAGGAACCAGCTGAGCCTTCATCATCACCTCCACTGCATTAAGTGAGAACCAGATGTGCTGGGAGAGATTCCAGCAAACTTCTCACTGCTGCATTCAAATTGCATGATTTGAGCAACTGAGTTGTTCAAAGGTGTCAATAGTCCAGTACAGGCCAGATATGTTTTATAGAAGTATTTATGAAGTCCATATAAGAGTGAATGTGCATGGGAAACAGACAGGTTGAGGGAAGCTGACCTTATTTAAGCTGAAGAGCTATGTATGATCTGACATATCCCGGCCTGTGAGTTTGTGAGTTCTCAAGGGTTATCATAGCAAAGAAAACTCCCAAAAGAAAACTTCATCCCACCCAGTCCACAAACTTTAGACAGTCTCATAAGCAAACAGAGGTGAAAATACTCCTGAGATAGTGGAGACAAAGACAGACACCAAATGCAAAGGACATGCCAAGCACAAAACATCACTGTTAATTTTTAACAGTTGCAAATTGTATTTGCTTTATTAATTTGACTAGTTGATACATTCTCCATCTGTATTTGCATATCAGTCTGGAGTCATTGTGATCGGTGCTTGCATGGCTTGCATCACATAGATACAAACATGCCTCGTCATGAAGTATCATTACACAGAGGTGGTTTCAGTCATCTGTAGATTACCAGCTTGAGTTCATTGCCCTGAAATTTTACAACTCTGGTAAATTCAGGACTTTCGAGCAGAGACTGGACAGTTTCACAGGCTACTTGTAACCACTCCAGTCAGTACTTACCAAAAATTTCTTGAAGAGTTATGAAATTCAGCATTTAACCTCCTTCCCATTAGGCATGCGAAGAGATCATTAAAATGTCTAAATATCTATTCCTATCTTCTTCTGTCTTTCCTTAGACTTTGTACCACAAAACATCTAATGTGTGAAATGGCAGTTAGTTCATTGATTCACAGGCAATAAAGCATCTTCTAGCAAGCTCAGAGCTCCTGTGAGCTCCAGAAGACCTTTTGGAGCCCAGGATGGGTGCAGCAGTGGCGTCTGCAAGGTGCCACAACTTGGCCCAACGTTCATGATTACATTGATTCCTACAGAACCCTCAGGAAGGAACTGTCTCTCACCAGCTTGTCAAGGACTATTACGGATGTTCTGTCTTTCCTGCAGAATGAGACACTGTTCAACATCTGAAGCTGTTTGAGAACTGCACATACCTGCCCATGGTGCGTACCCATAGCACTGAAACATCACTGATCCCTCTCTTCTCACACTACATTATGAATCTTTTGGGGTTTTGCACAAAAAAATATTTAGTTTGAGGTGCTGGTCGGTGTTTTGTGCCCTGTAGTATCTCATCCCTTCTGTCTGTAGTTATCTTCTTGATGCCTATAACACAAAAGAACTGCCCTTTCAGTCTGATCTTCCTTTCCAAAGACAGAGACTTCAACTGATTTTAATTGATCTAGCATCAGCTTACATTCATTAGTAAAATACAATTCACAACAATTTTGAAGCTTCCAAAGCTTCAAACACTGACTTTTGTTCTGCCCTTGTCTTCAGCAAAGGACAGACCACTCTCAACAGAGGACATTTCTGAAAGGAGAGCCCTTATGCTTTAAAAGACAAGGCAGATCTGACCTGCTCTCACAGCCCCATCCTTATGGTTGTCATCTATCATTTTGGAACTCTGCTCAGTCATTTTTGGTGTTCAAGTTCTGATCTTTTCTTTAAATGTTATTTTTTTCTGGGAA
The DNA here is from genome assembly GCF_964273445.1 of Streptopelia decaocto. Classification (NCBI taxonomy): domain Eukaryota; kingdom Metazoa; phylum Chordata; class Aves; order Columbiformes; family Columbidae; genus Streptopelia; species Streptopelia decaocto. Next base: position 572,190 of record NC_138675.1, on the reverse strand, counting down.
ACACAGGCTTTGGTGTAGCTCTAACATGCTGGGCCTGTGATGATCCTCACCAAGGTTCCTTCACTGACAGCCTCTTCCTTCCAGATTGACCTGCAGTTTAAAAGCATCCTCCTGTAAAAAATATCTGCTGTTCTTTAAGAACTGTCTCCATCTGCATCTGTGGTTGAAGTAGAGCATGAAGGCTTAGCACTTCCGTTCACCTTCTGGGGAAAACCAATCAATCAGAACTCCTGGGCCCTTCAGAGATATTGGAGGAAAATCTGGCTTCATCAGGAGCATCTATTTTTAGTTCAAACCAAGGGTACATTTTTTTAAAGCAAGTCTACTGATTATCCTTCCCTGGGAGACTGGCTTGCATTGTCATTTCAGAGCATAGAAAATTCCCTTGGGACGAAAATGAAAGGAAAAATGGTCCAGGGCTGCTGATAGGCAATGGGTCCGCAAGGTCACCACAGAGCTAATTCACACAACAACTCTGGATTCCCACTGACTATTCGCTCTTGCTCCCCTCGTCACACCTCACATTTTCACCAACCATCCTTTTACTTCAATCTGAATTTTAAAATTAAGTGAAACTCAGCACAACTATTCTCAGACAAAACTTCACTAGAAATTTGCAGTTTCTGGTTAAGACTTGAAGAAGATGTTAACTGCTCCAGAGCATTTATCTTTTTTCCAGTTGTATCTGTTGGTTTAATTAGAGACATTACCTCACTCTGCAAATCTTCACTTGCTGGCACATGAATAGACAGGGTGTAAAACTTAGGGTATATGGTATTTTTCCAAATACCATTAATCATAAAACACCTTCTATACGATCTGTTGCTAAATATTATCAAATGCCAGAGGCCCTCAGAGTGAATTTTGGGCCAGCTGAGATGGCAGGGGAAGGGGGCAGAACAGACACTGTTAGGGTCAGGTGTGAGCAACGATTTATGCTACCATCTTATTGAACAGAACCAGAAAATCTGGTCTAATTAGGGGAAGAAAGGGAAATAGTTCATCCCAAGCTCCAGGCAGCCTCTGTGCCGGCAGGGAATGCTTTGAACGAGGTCACAGCACCCCGTTCTGGCATGTCTGAAAGACTCCCTGGTAATATTGTTAAAAATGGGATAGAATAACACTTCAGGGGTTGTTGTCACTCTTCTGTAATGTGATAAAAAATCTTTAACCTGAGCCCAGATAAGCAGATGTTTCGATTGTTCATGAAATAATAAACATACTTTTTTTGTTTAACATGTTTGGTGTTAGAGTAAAACCAACAGAAGGTGTCTATTTCTCCCCAAAGGCAGCTCAGAGAAAGAAACACTGCCAGGCTCAGGCACGGACTCCCCTGCCTTGCTACTGGGCCTTTCTCCATGTCCAGGGAGGGAACAAGGACCGTCCTCAGAGGCTTGTCCACAGTCTCAGTCCAGCCATCAGCTTTTGTTAGCCAGACTCCCAGCAGCATCACCTCTCTTGGGAGACATGCCTCCAGGCACAGTTCCACAGTTCCTCTTTACCTACTACAGACATGGACTTGCTCCCTCCTGGTATCCTTCATCCCATAGGCAATAAGAACCTCATCCTCTGCTGACCACTCTTTTTCCGTCATCAGTCAACTGAACGGAGCCTCAAAGCTTCTGACTGCGCAGCACATCAGGAATCCTGCCGAAGAGTGGATGGCTCCACTGGAAAGGCTGAAAGGAGTGTCCAGAACGTGTCTGGAGAGAATACCCTTGCCCAGGAAGGAGAATGGAGGTGCCAGTACAAAAGCTGAAAGAAGACAACAATAGCATCAGTGCTGGTAGTTCAAATCCTTTGAGAGTAAGAATATGTGTCCTAATGAGCTGTAGCACTGCTGTTGAGATTGAGAGAAAGGTGTGTCTCTTCTTTTTCTGAGAAAGGCAGAACTCTACAGGGCAATTATAAGGTTTACATCCTCTGCCAAGTTTTTGTTAAACTGTCAAGAGGCTGATCCCAAGCACTGAAATGTAACATAAAAAGCTGTGAATGTGAGGCAGCAGCTTGTGTAAGATGTCAGTCTATGTCAGACCCACATGATGTTACAGCATTAAATACAGGTTCATTAACACTGGCTTGGTATGCCATCTCCCACCTATACACATGTGAAACGGGTGGTCTTGCGTAGGTGTGAACTGCCTGAACGCACCTGCTAAAGCCTGATATCTCTGTCCAGATCCACCCCCCATAAGGGCAAGTGAAAATCCCCATCCAGAAGTAGGTGCCCTTGAGGATGTAAAACACCAGGGAAGGCAAATGCTTCCTGCTGCAGCCACACACACAATGAGGTTAACAGGTTGACATCCTGCCTCTCGGAAGAGAATAAGACCACTTGACCACTGAAGGTATCAAAGAGACGTCTGGAGTAGACCCAGTTCCACCACTCAGCAGCAGGGCTAGTGGACTCAGGTTTTCCAGTATTTGCACTTATCTCCAGAGCTTTTCACATCACTGCAGATGAGTCTACCCATTGGACTCTGCCAGGGGGCAGCTATGGGCCCAGGAGCACATGTGGAGGAGACCTCTCATCCCAGAGGAGGAAGGAGATGCCTGGGTTTAATTTTGGTCAGTTTGTACCTTACCTGAGTATCCAATCTAGTCACATATATGTGTGCAGGTGTTCAGCAGAGAGGTTTCAGGGCAACGGCACACAGGCAAAAGCAAGGAAGGCTGGCCTGAAAAGGAGAGAATATGTAAATACCCCTTTCCTTGGCTCTGTGCAGTCTCCTGTTTTCCCTCCTCCAAGGACCCCATCTTGTTGCCCTTATCAGGTTTGCTAGCAAGGCCCACTCAGGGGGACTAACCCCCACCCCGTGAGCTTTAAGTAGATGGTGACATGAAGGATGGGTGCTGATGGTGACCTCCTTCCAGCCATTGGCGAGGGGATGCAAGGCCAGCAGCAAGGTGTCCTCTGGTGTCCCACAGGCTGCTCCCAAAGAAGAGAGAAACTGGACCAGCCTGTTATTCCTGCTGGTCGTCCGATGTAGCCCAGAAGAGCCATTCTTATGATCCCTATACCAAAAAGCACAGGGAGCAGTAACAGATGCAAAGGAACAGCATACAAACCATGTTCAAGGAGCGTGATGTTCCCAGCTGAGACTGCAAGCTTTCTACAACGTGCAGTTCAGCAGTTTTTTTGAGCAATATGTGGAATTTTTATGCTTAAATCTCCAGGAAGATTTTCTTGTATGGTTTTGCCTTTTACACCCACGCATTCTCAAAATGTCTTCCTGATAAAATTTGTGAAAATACACACAAAGGTCAATATCTCCAGTTTAACAGAAATTGGGACATTCACTTATTCCTGCAAGATTTTTATTTCAAATCTAATGAGATCTGATTTTCACCTTTATGTTTATTTTTCAGATTTTGTCTAATTAAACATCATTCTTACTGTTTTTTTTCAGTGTGTGCAAGAGAAGACTGTGTTCCTGGCAAAGTATAATAGGTCAATATACCAATACTGCCACATTTGTTCATGATTCCTGGGTCTCAGTCTAACAGATCCAAACATCAGGTTACGTTTACACTACATACACTGAAAGCTTACAGAAATCCTTTGAGGTACAACAATGTCAACAAAAAAATCTACAGAGGTGCCCATTAGTCTCACAAGCCATCTAAAAGAGGATATTTAGTCAGAATACTAAAATCAGTTGCAAAAGTATGCATCACTGTACTATGAACCCTAACAAAAAGTTTCATCTTATGAACCAGAAGAAGAAAATATTAAAAATTTAAGATGCAGAATAGAGTAGACAATCCCAAGGCAGCCTTTAGGACCATTGAGATACATTCGATGGGCTTTTTATAATAAACACAAAACTAGGAATAGCAATAATGACCTTGGCTAAAATTACATATAATTATTATTTAGTGAGATGTTATACTCTCAGCAAATGAAAATATCTATATGTGCAGCACATCTGCATTATATAAGTATAACCTGACAATTTGGACTGGTGTCTGTCATGGTTTAACCCAAGCCAGCAATACAACCACGATAGCAGCTCACATCCTTCTCCTCCCCCCCAAATATGGGAAAGAATCGAAAGGGAAGGGAGAAACTTGGATTGAGATAAACACAGTTTAATAAAATAACAAAATGCTAATAAACTACTAGTAAGTATATAGATAAATTAGAATGTAAAATAAAAGATACTCAATGCAATTCCTCACAAGGCCCATCCACACCGAGCTGTCGGTCCCAGGATACAGCACCTGGTCCCAAACAGCTGATCCTGGAGAGACAAAAGAGGAAAAAAGGCAAAAAGGCCCAGAGGCCTCTGCAAAATGGCAAAAGGCCAAACTAAACATCCCAAAGAGAACTGCCCCAGCTCTGACAAAAAGACTAAAGGAGAACATGAGAGAGAGAGTGGGACTGGAAGATCCTGACCCTCCTTAAATACAAAGCATGAAGACAATGGGATGCAATAGTCTTGTTGATTAGTCTGGATGTCAGTCAAACTCTGCTCCATCCATCCCCTTGATGCTTCACACTTGTGGGCAGAGCACTTGGAACGTCCTTGGCTCTCAGACCAGAGCAATTAAAATCATTAACTCTGTTCTGGGTGTTATCTCTTGTTATCAAACTAAGTTCAAATAATCACTGTGCTAGCTATGAAAAAAAGAAAGGTTTCTAACTGCATGAAGAAAATTAACTAACTTTCAGTCAAACCAGCACAGTATCTCACCCTAAATCAAGGATTACGTATTACCTGAAGCCACTATGGTGGGTTCATAAACACAGCATTGCCAGGTTACGCATATTCAACCCACTGAAGGTGGCAACAGATTCAGAGTTTACAGCATTTCCGAAAATGTACTCAGATCTCTGTTTTGTTTTCCCTTTTTGAGAAGAGGCTACTGGGAATGGCAATCGTCACAAAAACTAAAACACAGTGAGATGAGGATAGCTATTCAAGAGTGTTTTATCATATGAGTAAAGTTGAGCTCTGCCTCAAGAGTTGACAGTTCCCAACTATGGAAATGAATATGTAGGAAAGGGGACAATATCGTCCAGCTTACCAATAACACCAGTGTCCCCATGAAAAGAGTAGCTGGGTGGAATGGGAACCCTCTTCTCAGGTAGGTCCAAAAAAGTGAAATTAATATTATTCTTCTTTACCCACCACACTCATATGTTAGTAGAGTGACATGTGAAGCATTTGTACATGGTGGTGAAGAGAACATGGTACCATGGTTGGAAGTCAGCTCTAGTACCCATATCCTATCCTGTCTGTATGCTCAGCAAAAAAGCCAGAAGCTGAAAGGTCTCAGCCAGCTCTTTTAGGACTCTTGGTTCAAAGTTAGTAATACTAGTTTGCTCAGCTAGAAAAGAAGTGAATCCTAGCAAAACTGGTGCAGTCCATACAGCCCCTGACATTATACAGTTGGCAGCCCTGCTATAACATCTCATTTGTTTGCAGAAAAGGCAGCCTGACAGACCAGGAGTGTCATCCAGATAGATTGTGAACTATTGCTAACTTCAGTATGCAGTTAATAATTTCAAAGGATCTTTTGATATCAATACAGTTTTCTTTCAAAACAAATGAGAAAAAGACAAAGTTAAAAAAATAATTCCTGTGAGAGCGGTCCTAATTAAAAGTCTTTTAAAACAGCCCCTGCTTTCACAAGGGAAAACAATGGTGGTGCTAAAAAAACTCATAAGATCACTCACATTTCCCAGCATCCGCACCAGCTTCTGTTTCCAAGTCCTTATGCAACACCCTTGGGCTGGTGCTGACTCAGCCACCCCTCAAATTGAAACAGGAGCTTCTCCCAGGACATTTAGCCGTACAAGGCAAGAGATATTTCTTGGAAACAAGTAATCTCTAACATGGACTTTGAGGCCCCATGCCCACCACCTTTGCTTCTGAGGCTTCTTCACTGATTTGTTGGTCCTAAAATGAGTCATGTCCCAATTCCAGCTGGTTTTTTACCTTTGTTTGCAAATTGCAGGAACTTAGCAATAGGAAATAAGGTATTGTAATGCCTTGCCTCACAGAAACCCCTTTCTATATACAACATTTCTTCAGAGGTGCCAGCTGGTGAACCATTAGACCTGGAATCCTAGCCTGAAAGAGAAGTTGTTTTCCACTCACAAGCAACATTTTCTTCTTCTCTAATTAACTTAAGAATATTAGTCACATTTAGGATTTAGTTTAATTTTGTATTTCATAAACAAAAGCATGTTATGCAGAACCTGAGAAATGGGGACTCCTTCTGCCTCTTCAGGGACAAGCAGCTATTTTGTTACTGGTGCTTTTACAGATCAAATTTTCCACCCTATTTTCCTTTCTAATCCTGAAGATTTTTTTCTTTGTTTGTTTGTTTGTTTTTTTTGTTTGTTTGTTCTGGCTTCTTTCCTAATAAAAACTAAACCTTAGTTTAGACTGCACAATCTGAAAATATGCCATTTCGGTGGCTGCAGCTTACATGGTTTGTATCTCTGCTGGTAAATCCGTAAGTGCACTCCCTCCTCTCTTCCCAGTCCTACATGGAGATAAGACCCAGAGAGTACATCATCATTCCTTATGCCTCAGTTTCCTCAAGGAGAAAACCCAAATACTTGAGCTGGGAAGTACCGGGATCCTGATCTAGACAAGCAGGGTTCAAACCAAGCTGTGCTACCAAGCACACGCTCTCCTTGTGCAATGGTGACCCGATGGTACGTTCCTGTATCTGCATCTACCCATTCTGCATCAGAGAAGTTATCATGTGTTGCACTTCTCTTCTTGCACAGGTCATGCGGTTGATTGTAATTTTAATTTCCCAGACAGACTTTCTGAATGGTTTTGACTATGTGCTCAAGCTATTTAGAGGGTGATTTAGAGGGTGATTTTCTGCTTTCTCTTCACCTTGTGCCAATTATTCTGAAGTGTCACTGTTTAAGACTGGGCAAGCGATTAACAGGTGTTAATCAGATGTTCTCTATTAACCCCCACCCTCCCCACCAGGGAAAGGAGGAAAGAGAGACTTATGGGTTGGAAAGTTAAAACAGCTTTACTAATAAACCTAGTAATAAGAGAAATAGTGCAAAATACAAAATCAATGGTGAGTCTCCCAAATGATCACAGAATTGTGCCGTGTGGTCAGGCCAGCCGCTGCAAAGTGGACACCAGGAAGTCCTGGACTGGATTCTGCAGCAGCTGGAAACTGGATTCAAGAAAGCATGGACTGGAATCTGGATTGGGATTGAAGACAGAAAAAGGGGAAGAGTCCTCTTCAGATGTCAGCCATGAGAGAAGAGAGCTAGCACCTCATGATCCCTCAGTTTTAAGCCAAATAAGATGTGTATGGGATGGAATAATCAATCAATTTTTGGTCACCTGTTCTGTCCATGATTCTTTTATGGCTCTTCATTTGCAGAACATGAAAGATCTATCAATGACCTTGTTTGCTGTAGAAATCAGTATAATCAAGGGTCTTTCTGCATTCCCTTCCTGACGTTAGCTCAGCAAAATTATAAACATCAGGCATTATCAGTCCTGGAAGTGGACATTGTCTGAAAAACATGTAGCCAACTTCAGAGAAGTGCAGTTACATAGAAGAAACAAAACTGAAAGAAAAAATTACTGAAAGACAAATGGTCCTGTTTTAGCCAAAATCAGGACATGAAGGAATGTTTTCTAAACCAGATCTATGTTCATGTTAGGCCAGTCATTCTGTGGATTACAACTTCTGTGCTCAAAGGTGATTTTCAGCAGTGTACCTAGGCAGTTGCAAGTGCTCTTATTATGAGATCAGCCATAAGCACAGCTGCAAACAAACAAGTTTCTTGTCTGGCAATAAGTTGGAAACATATTCAATTTCACTTTGAGGAAGGATGGTCTATTATTGTTCACTCCCAGCCATGTTCCTTAACATGGCTGCAACAGCAGATGATTGGAAAGAGCAGCTGTCCTTGACCAGGTGATCAGTCAAAGATAATTTTAGCAGCTGAACACACTGGGCCAACAGATCTTCTGAGATGTTGCTACTGTGATGTTCATTGCATTGGGGTAATCCTGTTGTCTGATGCTAGATGACAATAAATATGCCTACAGCATTATTAGATAAATTAACGTGTGTGTTTATCTCCCTAACAGTTCTCAACACCACAAGCACAAGTATCATAATTAGCATTAACCAATCTTTTGTTTATTGGTCTCAGAGACCAAGTCAAATGAAATTTATTCATCTCTGGAGGTTGTTTGTTTGTTTTCTTTATTGCAATTCAGTTTTCCAAGGTGTGAAAAGCAACTGCTGACTTCAGGTGCATCTTCCAGAAAAATGGACTGTTTGAATATAGGACAGATATTAAGAAGCATGGATAAAACAGTAATAGTCAGTGGGGTCAGTCCTATCTAATTAATTAATTGCCAGGCTGATACAAAAATAAAGATAAAATTAATTTCATTGTGTTAATCGGACTCCTCAGTTGCTTTAGGAAAACTATAAGTTATTTCCACTTGAGAAAAAAACATTTTCAAAGGAGGTTTCAAAAGATCTGTTTCATAGAAGACAGTTCATCCTTGGCTCTCATGGTTTTCATTTATTCTCTGCAAACCTTAATTAAGGGGGAAAGTCTCATGTTCTAGGTCATGAGATGGTGAGTTTTAGCTACTGTCTTAGTCCATGGGCTTTGTGTGTGTGTGTGCCTGCATCATTTATGGATCTAAAGCTTTTGTTTTACTTTAAATATAATCAAATATATATAAAAATCAAAGAATCATTCTATTTGGAAGAGACCCTCAAGATCATCAAGTCCAAATAACTCTATCACTAAACCATGTCCTAAGAACCTCATCTATGCACCTTTTAAACACCTCCAGGGATGGTGACGCCACCACTTCCCTGGGCAGCCTGTTCCAGTGCCTCATAACCCTTTCCATGAATAAATTTTTTCCTAACATCCAATGTGAACCTTCCCTAGGGCAACTTGAGGCCATTTTCTCTTGTCCTATCACTTGCTACTTGGGAGAAGAGATCAACACCCTCCATGCTACAACTGCCTTTCAAGTAGTTGTAGACAGCAATGTCTCCCATCTGGCTCCTGTTCTCAAGGCTAAACGGCCCCAGTTCCCTCAGCCGCTCTTCGTAAGTCTTGTGCTCCAGGTCGCTCACCAGCTTCATCACCTCCTCTGCACTCTCTCTAGTACCTCAATGTCTTTTCTTCAGGGAGGGGCCCAAAACTGAACACAGTATTCAAGGTGGGGCCTCACCAGTGCTGAGTACAGTGCAATGATCACTGCCCTGGTCATGCTGGCCACACTAGCCCTAATACAAGCCAGGATGCTGGTGGCCTTTTTGGCCACCTGGGCACATCCTGGCGCATATTCAGCCACTGCCACCAACACCCCCAGGTCCTTTTCCACCGGGCACTTTCCAGCCGCTCTTCCCCAGCCTGGAGCGTCCATGGGGCTGTTATGACTTAAGTGCACTTGGCATTGCTGAACCTCAGAAAACTGGCCTCAGCCCATCAATCCAGCTGGTCCAGATCCCTCTGTATGGCCTTCCCACGCTCCAGCAGATCAACACTCCCACCCAGCTTAGTGTCATCTGCAAACTTACCGAGGGTGCACTCAACCCCCTCATCCAGATCATTGACCAAGAGATTAAACGGAAGTGGCTCCAATACTGAGCCCTGTGGGACACCACTAGTGATCGGCCGCCAACTGGATTGGACTCTGTCCACCACAGCTCTTTGGTCCCTGTCATGTCCTACCCAGAGGATTGGTGGGGGGAGAGGTGAAATAGGGATATAGGAAAAAAAGAAGGAAAGAGAACGAAAGGAAGAAAGGAAGGAAGAAAGAAAGTGAGGGATTCTACCACGCTCACGGCTCCACAGTACGGATGATGGGACTTGTAGTCTGGGTCCACTGATGTGTGGCCTCTGGTGTCCCAGGATGAGGATGCTGGGGTTTGTAGTGAAGTGCAGCGTTCTCAGGTGTCTGGTTCCTGCAAGGAGACTGATGGTCCTCAGGGCTCCCTGCCAGTGGTGGTATAGGTGAGCCTTTTTATAGCCCTCTGGAATGCCTGCTTGCTTAATTTTTGGGCTTTTGCACAGGTGTTATGGTGAAAGATAGAAAAGTCTGTGGGGTGATTGCAAAAGATAGAAAAACCATCTTGGCGGGTCTTGGCTTTTCCCTTTGTGCCATGCTGGGCCTATCAGAAGACAGAGCTATGTGCCTTCGGCAGTCCCTCACCTCCTGCAGTCAGCCAGCTGACCTATGTCCGTGGCTTGTTAGCTTGTCATTTGTATGTAAAACACAATTCACCTTATCCTGAATCTCCCATCTCCTGCTACTAGGCTACAATGTTTGAGGCATGATTCTTTTCAGTCTCTGACAGGCACAGCCATCCAGCCAGTTGCTTACCCAGCAAAGAGTACACCCACCCACACCATGAGCTGTAGCTTCTCCAGGAGATGCTGTGGAATACAGTGTCAAAGGCTTTACTGAAGTCTAAGTACACAACGTTCACAGCTTTTCCTTCATCCACTAAGCAGAGACTTCTCCCAGCTACCTGCAAAATATTCCATCTTTCATCCTGGTTGGGTGGTCAGTAACAGATCCTCACCAGGATGTCCGCCTTGTTGCCCTTCCCCTTGATTCTCACCCATAGACACTCAACACTATTATCACCCTCATCAAGCTCCAGACAGTCAAAACACTCCCTAACACACAGGGCTACCACACCTCTTCTCCTTCCTCACCTGTCCCTCTGAAGAGTTTATAGCCATCTAATGCAGCACTCCAGTTATGAGAGTCATCCCAACATGTTTCTGTGATGGCAACTACATCGTAGTTTTTCTGCCTCACAATGGCTTCCAGCTCCTCCTGTTTGTTGTCCATGCTGCGTGCATTCACATAGATACATTTCAGCCAGACCACTGATCCTGCCACTTTTTCTGCTGAGAAGCCCTAATTCCTTGGTAGCCATTCTCAGGCACTATCATGGTTTCTAACTCACCCATAACCCTTGTTCCTCTTCTACTGCACAGCTCTCCATCTACTACCTCCACTGGGACAGCAGACCAAAGAGCCACACTGGTACCCCTTCCCTTGAAGGCTAGCATGCCCCCCTTGCAATCACCTCTGACACACCTGGTTTTCTCTCCTTTAAATCTAGTTTAAAGCCCTTTTAATGAGTCCTGCTAACTCCTGCCCCAGGATCCTTTTCCCCTTTTGAGACAGGTGCATCCCATTTGTCGCTAGCAGGCCAGGTGTCATGTAAGCCAACCCATCATCAAAAAACCCAAAATTCTGCTAGTCACACTAGTCCTGTAGCCAGGTATTGATCTGCTGGATCTTCCTTTATCTCTCCTCATTATACCCTCCTTCTCTGGAGACATTCAAAACCCACCTGGACATGTTCCTGTGCAACCTCACCTGGGCGTTCCTGCTCCAGCAGGGGGTTGGACTGGATGATCTTTTGAGGTCCCTTCCAATCCTAAACATACCGTGATACTGTGATACCCTGCAGCTGGGTGGATGGAGGAAAACATGGCTTGTGCTCCTGATCCCTTGACCAGTTGTCCCAAGGCCTTGAAGTCTCTCTTAATTGTCTTTGGTTTTCCCTTTTCAGTTTTATCACTGCCTACCTGAAACAGTATTAGGGAATAACAGTGTGAGGGCCTAACCAGGGCAGGACATTTTCACATCTTTAACCCTGGCCCCAGGGAGGCAGCAGACTCCCTAATAAGTGGGTCAGGCCTGTATGTAGAACCTTCTGTTCCCTTTAAAAAGGAGTCTCCTATGACCGTGACATGCCTTTCTTTCTTTGTGGGAGCTTTTATATGGAGGCTACAGGGTGACTGATCCTCTGCAGCACCTCCAACTTGGTGGAACCGCCTCCCTCAGCGTTGTTGTTTGGTTCCACTGGCAGAGCCTCACACCTGTTTTGCAAGGGAACCTTGAAAGGTGGGGTAGTCGCAGCAGGGCCCCTTCTTCTTCTGTGCCAGGCAGGGAATTGCTGCCACTATATCTCTCAAAGTATGCTCTTGTAACTTTGTCTGAACAAGAACTGCACTTATTACCAGCAGCCCCTGTCCTTGGACCCTGGACTCTGGAGGGTGAGCTTCTTTTATGATTTGCTTTGCTATTTCCCTAGCTTTCATTCTATGTTATCAGTACCCACACAATAACAAGGTAATGATTGAAGCAGATATCTCAGCTGATAGAAACATGGTTTTATAAGTGTCATGGGAACCGGTCTGCACTTCATTCACTGCATCCTCTCCAATGGTGATGATTCTGAACTGCTTCTCAGAAACACAAAATGAATCTTCCACAGCAGAAGGGGGAGGATTGCCAGTAAAACAACATCTTCACTTTCAAAACCACAATCTTTCCCACAGAATTCTTCCAAAGAGTGTCATCATAACGTAGCCTGTCTCGGGAAAGAAGGTAGTAACCACGATGTTGACAAATTGTGGATGTGGTTATGGTTTTGGTTAAGACATTTTGAAAGCCATCTGATCCATAAAGAAAGGTGAAAGAATAAGGTAAAAGTAGAGTGCTGTTTCTGGGACAATTCTAACAACAAAGTATGCATTTTGTTCAGTAGCCCTCCATGGACTGACCTCCCATGAGCTTCTTCATCCCGTTTTTAATCTCGTGTAAATACTTGCCATCTGTTTCTGCATGTGACAAGGAGGTCCACAGCCTGGTTATCGTATGTGGGAAGAGAGAAATCATTGTGTTTGTGTTCTGAATCAATTCACCACCAGTCTCTTAATCTGTGGCTGCACCACCTTGCTGACACACTGTCTTTGTTATTTTCCCTTTAGAAGTCAGCAAGCTCGGATGCTACATAAGACTTATTGCTTACTCTGAAACTTGTCTTCTATCTAGACCATGGTGTCATCTCTTGCAACAGATTAGTTCTGAAGCCAAAGCTGGAGATGTCTCCTTTCTTCATCAGTCATCCCTGTATCAGACGACATCTGTATCTCTAGAGTATATAAGGGTCCTCTCTCTATAGTTCTCCAGTGCTGTTTTATCCCATTTATTATGCATGTTGCTGGTGTTCACCTATCAAAATAAAAAGAAAGGTGGATTATGGGGAAAGAGTTCTAAGAATTAGTTGAAGTTTGGACACATTATCTTAAGGAACTGTCTATTGTTTACTTAGGAGACTATTACATTGTCAAGAGTCTTGATAAGGAGGCATTTCTAACAGCAGCAGGGAAAAAAACAAAAACAACCAACAAAAAATACAAACAAAACAAACAAACAAAAAATACAAACAAAACAAAACCCCCCTGTTTGGTAAATGGCAAAAAATTAATGTAAGCATATTTATTCTGTAAAGAATGTGAACAAAGGAAGGAAACTCACTGTACTTAGGACACTGAGAGATATTTTTGTATTCTTACCATATTTGCCATTGGAACAACTGATCATGGATCAAGGAACTGTAGCTTAAATCAGAGTTAAGCATCTCTTTTGCAGCACCTCACTTCAGGCATGTCTTTACTGGAGAGGGGACTGACGGGGAAATGCTCCTTTTTCATTTCTGTGTTATGTGGAAGGCCAGACCACAGAAAGCAACCTCTTCACCTGCCCTTCTTTCCCCCTAACCTTTTTATTGTTCTGGTTCCTTCCATCAGGAAAAGGTCTCACTGATGAACTCCCATGAATTACCTCAGAATCAAAGAGAAATCAAAAAGGCAGACTTCATGGGTGCACTGAGTCTGTGGGGAAGTTTCAGGGTAAATTCACACTTTCAGACAACAGAAATTTATGTGTAAGGGAGACATTAAAAATTTCTTTATCTGCATAAGACGAGCCTTATGCACAGCCCATTTTCCTAGGCACTGGACAGACTGAACATGGAAAAGCCCCGCATGAGAAACTCCAGAGGAAACATTAGCCAAAGCTCTACTTTCATGATGCATCATGCCTCATATTCTGGATTTTAGGCTGAACATTGTGTTTTCTGTTTGTGTTTGGAGTCGTATCCATAGGCAACATTTCCTGTTATAGGTTTTATTTCCATGCAGCCTTAAAGACAAGAGAAAAGCACAGGGGCACAGCAGGTCCCAAATAACTGCATGCAAAACTTCATATAGATCTACTTTAACTTTGCGGCTTTTAGTGGGTAATCTCCTTCCCCAGGGAGAAGATCCTGTCTTAGGCAGAGAGGTACTTCTATAGCTGCCATCCATTTTCTGCACTGCGTTATTGCACACCACCAGCGTCTAGTGGAAGGGATATTTAGTCAATCAACAGGTTACCATCTTTGCTCTTTAAGTCACTGCGGAGCTTGGAGGTCGTTCTGAATTTTACATTAACAGAAGTACATGTTCCCACCATAGACAGCTGCAAGTCAGTTATTCTCAGAGAAGCTGTAAAACTGACCTTTCCCAAAGGATATTGGAAGAAATTATTTTTTAATTCACATTGAAGCAATTAAGAAGATAGCAGTAAAAAGCAAGAAAGTACAAAGAGAGCACAAAGTCTTCATCTTCTGGACATCCCTGTGGTACACAAGATGGCAGGTGCTTCTTCCTCCTGGTATCTCTACATGACAGTTTGCCCTCAGATGCCCACTTGCTGTGCCTGCCTCTACAACAGATGGAAGCTTACTGTGCCCATGCACAAAGCAGATTAAAAATCTCATGAACATGCTGAGCAAGACACAGAGCCTGAGCTAATTCACTTTTCTGGGAGGCAGAATAGATTAGTTTGATATTCTCTACTCATGGTTTCCAGCTGGCCCACATTGTGGCTGAGCAAGTTTGTGCCTGCCCAACGTACAACACAGAAATGCAGTTTCAGGGCTGGGGACTTAACTGGTATCAATGTTTTCATCTTCTGCTTGTTTCGTGATCACTTCTTCCTCTGTTTTCTCCTCCTGAGCTATTATTTAAAATTTATTACTAGCCACACAGCTCAAGCTTTAACCTCCAAATGCAGTTATATTTGTCTGCCACTCCTGAAGACATAAAGGATGCCTGGGAAGCAGTCCCCTGGATCATCTGATTAAAGCCAGGGCAGTATTGCAATGCACAGGAGCACAGCTAAGGAAAGGATAAAGAAAAGCAAATCACGTTAGCCACAATTACCTTGTGCTCAGGAGTCTAAGGTGTAGGGGGGAAATCCTTTTTAACTCTAACCACTGCCTCACTGAAGATTTCTTCATTCTCTAGTGGTGTTTCTCTTTCTTATCCTATCAAAACTAGTGTTCAACATGTTTTCCACCGTTTTGAAAGGTCTCTGGATTGGGGGCAGAATGAGTGGTTCCTCACTGAGTTGATTTTCTCTCTGGGATCAGAGACCTGGCAGAATATTTCTTTAATAGCCTTGAGACTACAGTCTCTGATGATGCGGATCCTTCTTTCTCTGTGGGCTCTGTTATACAAGTAGTGTCCTACAGAAAGAACATCCCCAGCCTGCTGCTGCTTCAGGTAGGGAGCTGAGCCTCTCTGCTGCTCTACCAATGGAGTGGGGTAACGATAATTTTGTAGTGATATTAATTACAGCCTCTTGAGTTATATCATTGCACAGAGCTCATTTAACCACAGCTAAAGGTATGAGTGTATTGAACCAGATGCTCAAGGGCTGCTGGCAGTTGTTGCATCTGCAGGAGTTCAACAGAAACCTTTGAGCTGTTTTCCCTGCACTTCAGTGGCCTCAGGAGCCTTCACTGAGACTCTGCTTTGGATCCACTGTTAACAGCATACAGGTTAACTACTTTCCACCTGTCTGCACTTATTTCCCAGCAGTAACTGGGACTGAAACTTAACTGTCAATCCCTGATGCCACCAGACAGGTAGACGTAGAACTGTTTACTTTCGACTGAAATATGCTAAAGAAATCCTTTTCTAGCAGATGCATTCTGCTGGTTCTCTGCATTCATTATTTGTGTTGAGAAGCATATATTGCTCAGCTCAGTGCTTACACCTGAAAAAGTACGTTCAGTTGGACCTTGGTGAAGCTTATAGGATGAAAGAAGCCACCAATTGCATTTGCTTGCTGGCGACGAGATATTACAGGCTTAATTTACTGTTTTCATGCCTCCCTCAGTTTTCCCCGCTGAAGTCTGCCCTGAAACAGTCCTGTCAGAATCAGTGGTAGTACAGCATTACCCACAGCAGAGGAGGATACAGCTAGGGATCTTGTCTGCCTGTTGGACACACAGGTCCATGGGATGGGGAGTGATGCACCCAAAGCACAGAGAGAGCTGGTTGAAATCATTGTAAGACTGTTTTCTATCATCTCTAAAAGGTCATGATGAAGGAAGAGTTTTCTGTTGCAACAGTCTTCCAGAGGAAAAAGAAGGGGAGACTGGGGAACCACAAGCCAGTCAGCTTCACCTCAGTTCCTGAGAAGGTCTTGGAAAAAAATCCCTGTGGATCTATTTCTAGCTATATGAAGGACGAGAAGATGACTGGGAGCACCCAGCAGGAATTTATTAAGGGCAGATCATGCCTGAGTAACGTAATGGCCTTCTGTGCTGAGATGACTGGTTCTATGGACAAGGGGAGAGCAGTGGATACTGCATACCTTAAGTTTAGCAAGGCCTTTGACATGGTCTCTCGGAATATTCTTAGAGCTAAATTAATGATATATGAACTGCATGGAAGGACTATAAGGTAGGTGGAAAATTCACTGGCTCATCAAACCCAAAAGGTGTTGATGAGTGGTACAAAATGCAACTGACAGCCAGTCACCAGTGGTGTCCCTCAGGGGCCAATATTGAGGCCAATACCATTCAATGCCTGTTATAATAACCTGGATGATGGGACAGAGTGCACTCACAATGCATTAGTAGATTAGTAGATTATACAAAAGCAGGCAGGGGGAGTAGTCAATACACTGGACTTAAGAGCTACTATTTGGGGGGACTGGAACAGACCAGAAAAATGGACCGAGAGGAACCTCATAAAGTTCAATCAAGGGAAATGAAAAGCACCATATCTGATACAGAATAATCCTGAGTGGCAAGCCAGGCAGCCCGGCAACTACCTAGGAAACAGCTTTGCATAAATGGAGCTTGAGGTCCTGGCTGACACCAAATTGATTTAAAGTCATGAGTGCGCATTTACAGTGAAGAAAAGGAGCCACATCCTCATCTGTGTTAGCAGCGGTGCTGCTGGCAGGGTGAGGAAAAGGATACTCTTCTGCTCTTTGGCACTTGTGAGATGATCACACAGTCCTGTTGGAGACTTCCCAATATAAGAAAAGTATTAACGCCCAGGAGCAAATCCAGCTGGGGACAACTAAGGTGACTGAGAGCTGGAGCACATCATGGGGAGAGGCTGAGGGAATTGGATTTGTTCAGCCTGGAGAAGACAGGTATGAATTCCTGCTGGAACAGTGTGGAGGAGATTGAGACAGACTCCTCTCAGCATGCAGAGCACTCGGGCTGGGATAAGAGGCAAAAGGTGCAATCTGGAAGACGGAAATTTCTAGTCGAAATTAGGAAAACATTTTGTGCCATGAGCATGGTCAAATACTGGAACAAGGACCCAGAGAGGTGGCAGGACTACCACCTTTGGTCATAATCAGTACTCAAGTGGACACCTGGGCCTACTTTGGTCAGGAGACTGGACTACACCAGGACCTTCTGTGGTCTTCTTTATACAATTTTGTGGTTCTGTGAGTTCACATACCAATAGCTGGGGAATCATGACATTGGTGGAGCACTGGCAAGTGCTAATAAATGAGAGGAGGAATGGAGAAATATATTAAGAAGGAAAGAAACTCCTTCACAGATGCTTATGGGAATTGGTCATCATGATAATACCAGAAGAAATAGATATACTCTTACTGAACTTTAATCATGTGATTTAGGGTTGAAATGTATGTGAGAGAGGACAGCAAATAAGAAAGGTATAAACAGAAGCCTGTTAGCATATAGTATATGGTACATTAATTAAAATCTCTTGGGAGCATCTGTTACAAAGATATCTGGTCTCAGTGTTCGTGCTAAAATATCAGTGTCTGAGGTACAGAAGTAGAAAAGTTAAACCAACTTTTAGGCTTGTGATTGTCAGCCTTTCCCTTCTTATCAGTCCTCTCAAGAGTTTTTTCTGTTATGTTTATTACATTACCATAACTAGCCTTGACTATGAGACCTGATGTGGGCTTCTCATTCCTGGCTGCTAAAGACAGGGCAAGCCTTTGTCCTACCGGTACATTTTTAATGCAAGGAAAAGTGTAACAAAAGCTTTTGTTAGTATTTTCGTTACATCTTCGGGTTAAATTCTGCCTTTTAATTAATCTCTCGTCAAAGAGGAATGTTTCTGTTTGTGCTCTCTGCTAGGAAATACCTGTTGAGAGTCCCCTTAACCTTTGACAGGGTAATTGAGCACCTTTCCTATAAATGACAGGATAAGGTTGCCCTCGTGTGGTTAACAAGAGAAATAACGGGGGGAAAACAAGCGAATTTGGCAAAACGAGGTTACCGCTGTCCTGCTCATAGCCATTGCTTCATCCTTCATCTTCCCAGCTCTTTTAAAAATGTGCAAAAAAGTAGCTCCTCCTAAAGAATATGTGCACTCTTCAGCCCTGCACATACGCCTACCTAATGCCCCTTAACTCGCAGCATGTTTGGCACTTTCAGACCTTCTCTGATTTCTCATGTTCATAGCATGTGGACAACTGAGACTGACGTACTCACAATGGGACATCAGCTGGACGTGAGCAGCTGGGTCACCGTGTAGTGAAAATGGCAAGCACAGCCTGGGTGTGAAGAACCATGACCCACAGAGCATGTGGATTAACCTTTTGCATCCATTTAGAGAGCTGCACTTCAGAGAAGATGTGGGCCAGCTAGCGTGACACCAGAGAGGACCACGAGTGTCCTTGGAGGGACAAACCAATAAGGGAGGACTGAAAAAATATGCAAAAAATAGATAAGATAGGGAAGAGGATGAAAATAGCCCTTGCATTTGTAGGCACTTAATAAAAGAGAAGGTTGGTCTGATCTCCATTTCCATGGACAGAACTCAGAATAGTGACTTTAAGCTGCAGTAAGGAGTTGATCCAAAAAGAAAATATTTAATTTGGATTTTTCTGAAGAAATTGTGGAGTTCCCCTTTCTTGTAGGTCCTTAAGAATAAGATAGACATGCAGCTCCCAGGAATGGCACAGAAAGAATAGCTTCTGCTTTGTCAGGAAAATGTAAATCTGTAGCTCAATGTAAATCTATGTGGGTCAATAGATCTGTAGCTCACTATGCATCTGTGTAGATTAAAAGTTGTGTGAACTATTCTTGTTTCACATGGGCACATCTTCTTTAGCTCCGGGGAGGCGGTGTGCATCTTGCTGATACTTGCATATCTCTATTTCTCCCCTTTAATTCCTAATGCACTAGACCAACTAATTAGGGCACAGCTTCACATTAGTAAAGGTGATCTCCAGAGTCAGACCAGTGGTTCTGTGTCTGGTTACCTGGCTCCACATACTGATCTTTAACCTTGCAGCACAAATCCTTTCCTTATGTTTTCCTTTGCCTCAGGCAATTCCATCACATGGTCCATGGACTTGCTTGTTCTTGATGCTCATGTGCAGTGCCCTGCTAGTCAGAGGCTTGTTGTGCTTTTCTGATCAGCCTCTGACTTATGTCCTGGAGAGATACTGAAGAGGTGTGATCCAAGTGGGGAAATATCCCCTTCCAGAACTGCGCACCCAGAGGATCCCCACAAGGAGGGATGATCCTCATGGCTTGCTGACCACTGTGGCCAACCACAGGGCAGCTCGCAGAGCTTTCTGGAGGCATCTTCTGGTACACCCAGGCCACACAGTTGGTGCATGCTTGGAAGATGATGCCAGAGTTATGTGCAGAGCTATATCAGGCAATAAATATTAATGTCCTCAGCCCTGACTGACAGAGTGTTACCAGAATGGGGTTTTTATTTTTATTAAGGAGAAGAAGAAAGACTGGTAGGAGAGAAAACAAACAGCTTTAGAAAGGCCCCAATAACTTGGACACCACCTGACTGTATGCAGCAGCCTTTGCCCACATTGTCCCATAAAGCTTCAGCATAAATGAAAGTGTTTTGTTACGCAGTTGTACCTGGTTGTTTGCCAGTTTTGCCCTTAGAGTGATCAGCCAGCCTCAGGAAACAGGATCTGCCATTGCCCCTATTTTACACTGAGCAATCATTATTCCTGCCATAAATTCTTTAAGCCAGGTCTCCTATCTTCTGGATTTTATTTAATCCCAAGCATGTTGATGCTTAATAAACAAACACTGTCATTACAATGTTTAAGCATTTATTTGTTCAAACCCGGCTATCACCTGACGTTCTGTACTCACGAATAACACATGCTGCGTGCTTCCTTGGGGATACTCTGGTCCCTAATTTAACTGCTGTGGCTCTTTTCTGATGTAGCTTCTCATAGGGAGCTGCAGAATCTGGTACACCAGCAGAGGCAAGACTGCCACAGGTCCATGCTGCCAGGTCCAGCCAGGATCAAGACTGAGCGTGTATTTGCAGGAGGTGCACATCAGTTCAGTAGTTGCTCCTGCGTCCTTGCTCTCCCCCATTGTCTCCCACACATGAGCACACACACACACACATGCAAACAGATCTGCCTGTTGACCTCCTCAGACCTCATGATCTCTCCAGGAGTTGCCCTTGACCCCTCTGGTGTCTCTGATACACTCTCTGGATACTCACTGGAGCTCACTCACCCACTCACATGCCTGCGCTGCTCCAGTTGCTGGCACGTGAGCCCTCCGACCCACAGTCCCACTGCGGTTGCTGGCACCCAGACCTCCCTGCAGACAGAACAAACAGTACTCGACTCGGGAAAAGAGATAGAAATTGAGCTCAATGAGAAGACAGGACAAACTGTGCTGATGGGGACCAGGGCATGGCCAGACAAATATACTAACCAATAAGTTGTTTACATGTGACTGACCTCTCATGCCTCTATCCTTCTTTTTTTCCTATGTTTGTTCCTCTCCAAATCCCATAGATTGCTCCCTTGGTTCCTCCTCTAAACTTCTTATAGCAAGACTAGTGAGATCCTGAAATTATGTTCCCCCACATCCTATAATGTGTCCTATATCCCTAGGCAAAGAGACAGGGAGAGGGAGAGAGGGAAAAGCTATTTTTGACTAGTGATGATGGGTTTCACACCTGGGCCATGGGGCTGAGGGTTTCCTGGAGCAGCCCTGAGAGGAGCTAGGGCATGGTCTCCTTTCTCTGACAGGAACATGAGGGTTCCCCACCTGCAATTGTGCATCTGTGCCCATATGTGTTTGTGTGTGTTCACGTAGATGAGCCTTTTACAGGTTGCTCACCCTTCTGTGATGAGCCTGGGGTAGCTGGGGCTGGCTATAATTTGGGTTCTTCCATCTGCCTATGTTCCTCCATACATTGTGTGCATGGAGACAAGCTTCTTATGTTAGAAATTAACAATCTCTGCTATCTCAGGAAAAGCAAGCAAGGAACACAAATGCACAATGTAGCACTTGCATTTAATTTATTTTGGAATTAAAGTTTTGTTCCTGTTATAAATTAATAAAACTTTTCTTGTTGTAATTTTGAAATTTCAAAATAGGACTTGTCTTTGCCTGTGTGCCTATATTCTCAGTCTCCCAGTAGCAAAGTGCTTGTGGCTACATCAAGACTGTATGCCCCATTTCTTTAGTGTTACACGCAAATGTTAAAAGAAATTTGTACTCAGTGGGTACTCTCCCCCTTGAGGTGGTCATTAGCTTGTCCTCTTCACCAAGGCACTGGTCATGGAGAGGTCACATACAATGAAGCATCATCTGATAAGTCACATCCTATATTGTTATACACCAGCCTTCACACACCGTTATGGCCAGCACTGTATTTGGTGCAAAATGCTATGATGTTGAGTTAAACACATGAAAAAATAAATGCACTCATTACTGCAGGGCCTGAGTTTGCCTGACGATCATTTTAGCTTGACTGTGACTCAGAGGCACATTTGCTGTTTTTCAAATAAGCACTTTTGGCTAATGAAGTCAAACCTGTATGTGGCAGTTGCTCACACCCTGATGAGCTTTCAACAGGGCGGTTGGTGGCTCTTTAAAACCTCTTGTGCCCCACTGTGACTGCTGTCACCTGCACACCTTGGTTGGTGACAACGGTCACAGCCCCTCACCCCAGGGACAGTGACTCCGCACGTCCCCCTCCCCAGCCTGCGGAGTGGGACGGGTGGGACCCTCGGTCAGCAGACAAACTCCTCAGCCAGTGAGGTGCCCAGACCCAGCAAAGCTTCTGGCCCAGCCTGTAATGGCCACAGCCAGATCTGACCAGGCTATAAAATGCGGCCCCTGCCAACGATGCCCTTCGAGTGGTCTTCTTGGAGCACTGGGACTGTGGTTGCAGCCTCCCTGGATCAGGGATGCCATCTAAGGGGGGTTACTGGGACTGAGAGCCCTCACCTTCTCCTTGGTAAGTGCTCTTTTTTCCTTCTGAATATACCATGAGTGAGCCCTTGCCCTGCCCACGCAAGCGATTATTTCTTCTGAGTACCCTTGAGTGAAAGAGGCCTCTTCTTCTTTTGAGTGTGTGCAGGCTGTGCATTGTTATTCTTGTGTGGTTGTATGGTAATAACACCCCCAACTAGTACATCGAACCTGTAGTTTATTACATGTTGCCAGAGTGCTGACTGATTTCTAATTGTGTCCCCCCCACCACTTGCATCGGTTTCTGTTGTTTGGTTTTGGTTTCCATTCTGAATTAAGGTTGGTTTATTATTTTTTTGGAGTCTTTTTGGGGCGCCTCTGTGACACTACATCACGTTACATGGGAAAGAAGCAAGGAATGCAGCCCAAAGGGTGCGGCACACACGGAGAGTTTAGGCAAAATATTACTTGAAAGTCAAGGTCATAATTGTAAACTTCTAAACAAAAGGTCTGTCTGTTCTCACACAGCTGTTGCAGTTACAGATTCACAGACAAGCCCCATAAAGGATAAAATTCAAAGCTGAAGCCCTGACAAGACAAGGAAACATATAAAATGTTTCTTGAGCAACCGCAATTCTGCTCTGTCATGAATAAATAAAATCAGAAGGCATGGGCTGGGGATTTCAGGCCCCATTCAGTGCTGGAAGGTCAAATTAAAATTAAGGGAAATGGGGTACTCAGAAAACACTGAAAATATCAGCCATGTTATTCTGTCGGAGATAATGATTTACAGGGCACATTCAGATTTGCACATCGGGTTTCATTCACGTGCAGATTCCAAGAACTGCAGTGGTGAAAAGCATTCCCTAAGAACGGCAGCTGGGATATGGTTCAGTGCTAGAGCTGGGTTAGGTTGTGGTTGGACTCAGTGATCCTGAGCGCCTCTTCCACCTGAAAGGATTCTATGATTCTATGATATGAAGTGTTGGAATGGGGCACACAGGAAACAAGCAGCACTTGCTGCATCCGTTTTACTTTTTACAGTGCATGCATCTCTTTGTGGTTTCTGTTTGACGCTCTAGCTCCTTATCTCTTATCCTTCATCCTTCCTTTGTAGGAACAGTCACCTCCAGCTCTTTTTGTTGGACCATGGAACTCAAAGAGCTGCCTCTGTTCACTGTGTAGAATAGAGGTTCTTGACTACACTAATGTGCAGAAATTTGATCCCTTGAGATATCTAACTAGTTCATTTTTTTTTTTTTTCCTGCAAGGAATCCCAAGCTAAAAAGGTACCTGACATGGATAAATGGTCAAAGAGAGAAAGTACAAATGAGTCTCTAGGAAACCAGGCCAAAAATATGGTGTTGGATTAGAACTACGAAATTCCATTGAATCTTCTCCCTTGATATTCAATCCCATTTTTGTTTGGTGTTGAATGTTTTACTTCCCCAGCAGATTTTTGCCTGAATATTTCCATTTGTTAGAATGGGCAATCTTGCAGTTAAAGCTATGAATCATTATCTAGAGATCTATGAACTGCTCTTGGCTCTGAATGTTAAAGAACTGGTGCCTGTAAAGAAATGACATCCTGCACGCCCTTGAGAGAGAAAGCTGTGCTGCCAAGTTAAAGAGCTGTGGGAGGAGGGAGGCAGCCTGCCCAGTATCAAGAAAGATGCAAAAGAGATTGACCAGATCTTCACTGACAACCTCAAGAGGCAGGATCCTGAACCCTTATCTGCAATGAAGGAGCAGACAGAATCTATGATCAGCTGTGGGTCAAATGGAGACTCCCAAGACAGGGAACACTGGAAGCTTATTACTTCTGGCAGTGGGAGGAAGGCTTCTCCTCCACCTGCAGATCTGCAATGGCAGAATAGGTTTGGTGCTCTGGTTACAAAAAAGGTAGACAAAGCCATGTCATGGGAAGCGTAAGCGGCAGCTGGGCCTGAACATCAACACCAATAGAAAGCAAGTAGTAGTGGTGGGAGGTGACCACCTGCTGACCTGAGTTACTACGTAGGGAGGTTTGCTGCCTACTAGGGGCTCAGGTCTGTCACGCTACAGAGAGGCTGCTGAGGCTTGTCTGGGGCTGGACTGCAACCATGCATTCCTCATCTGCATGAAAGAGAAGGTGTCATGGAAGAGCCTGAATGCCTCAGGAGTGACTACATGGCTCTGGAAGTGAGGGCTGAGGGCACGATCAACACCTTGTGCAGTTAGTGGTGTTGTCAAGGATTTGGTTTTTGCAACCATGGGACCTTCTTTTAGGAATAAGGACAGATGTAGAAAGAGGAGATCCACCTCACAAAAAAACCCAACTCTGCCAGCAGGTTGACCCATCTGGTGAGGAGAGCTTTATACTAGGAATGTCTGGAGATGGAGGCTACAAGCAGGGAATACAGGGTGATTGGTACAAGACACCTCAGGAGTGATACAACAAGGCCACAGGGGTCTCTCTGAAGTGTATGTATGCAACTAGACAGACCCTGGGAATTGAGCTGGAAGAACTAGAGCCCCAGCTGCAGTCACGGAGCTTATAACAGTATTGGAATGGCTGGTGGCATTGGTAGCTCATGCAACTGGGATGCTGCAACAGATGGATACAAGCCCTTAAGGAAAGGCATGGAAGACAGGCAGGGTATTCCCTGGAAGAAAGGAAAGGTGTTGCTTTCTCAGGTTAGTTTGTAGGGGTTTTGACACATGTGCTTTCTGCAGGGAAAGGTAGTGCTGATGTTCAGTCATGTCTAAAGTGGCAGGTTGCAGCCCTCTATCAGCTCCCTCCAAACTTCTCCAGATGGTTCCCCCCTTTCTATTTGGGCACTTTCTAAATAGGTCACCTCAGAACGTCTTTATATGAAAAAGCATGACCTCTTTTATGTCTTGACCCTACCGAATGATGATTTTGTGAAAAATTAGTGTAGCACAACTCAGTGTGGTGCCTTATGGAAGGGGAAGGCGATATTGATTTCCAAATTTTGTAAGGGATGAGATTTCATTAAACTACATTCTCACATCCATGTATTCACAAGCACCAAAACATGTGCATGCCAGAGGTCTGGCCAGGATCACTTGGATGCAGCATTGATGATAAAGTACACGGGCTGTTGAGTTGTCATCACATCTCCAAGGCTTTTGTTGACTGGCAATGACAATCCAGCTTTTGGTCACATCTTGAATATATTGCAGATGTCCACAGTTACTGTGGGGCAGTTCTTTGGTAGGATCTGTCTTCCTGTTGATCTGTAACAGAAAAAGGAATAGCATGTGTGATGTTCTGTAAGTGTGTTGCTTTCCACTGATGAGTTATCTCTGCTGCAGACTT
This sequence comes from Streptopelia decaocto, assembly GCF_964273445.1. Taxonomy (NCBI): domain Eukaryota; kingdom Metazoa; phylum Chordata; class Aves; order Columbiformes; family Columbidae; genus Streptopelia; species Streptopelia decaocto. The sequence continues at coordinate 546,536 of NC_138675.1, read as the reverse complement.
ATCAGGGTTCAGGCCTTACAGGCTTCCCAAAAGCAATACAATCATCAGTTTTATTGCTGGAACCAGCAACCTTTGTTATCAGTGCAAGCCAGTCTTTCGAGTGTTGTTCTGCTGTTTCTTTGTGTGCTTACTCAAACACATCTGTCTATTCAGACTTGATTGATACTAATCATAAGATCTCTGTTAGATTACTTTACAGTCTCAGTCAACAAGGCAATCAAAGATATAGAACGTCTTTAAAACGTGAAAGGCTAATACTGCAAGACAAAGAGGATTCAGTGAAATGATCAGACAGCGGGTTCAAAATAATCACAAATATTTAAAGAAGTATTTCATTCACAAATAGTTAAACTGTGTGCCACATGGACTTGGTACAATCTTTTGTAAACACAAAAAATATCTTCAAGTACTATGAAAGGCAATAGCACTCCAGCTCAGAAGCAAACTGAGTGTGCTGGTTTGACTGAAAATGAATTAATTTTCTTCATGCAATTAGAAACCTTTCTTTTTCATAGGTAGCACACTCATTATTTGTTTGAGAACAAGAGATAATACCCAGCACAGGGTTAATGTTTTAATTGCTCTGGTCTGAGAGCCGAGGACACTCTGAGCTCTGCCCACAGGTGTGAGGCAGCGAGGAAGGGGATGGACGGACAGAGCTGGACTGACACCCACACTGATCAATGATCAATTCCACCCCGTTAGCGTCATGGTCCAGATTTAAGGAGAGTTGTTTCTTTCACTATCTCTTGCTCTCTTTCTGGAGCGCAGCTGGGGAAGGTCTGTGCCGGATGTTTAGTTTGGCTTTTTGACATTTTGCAGAGACCTCTGGGCTTTTCTGCCCTTTCCTCTCTTTTCTCTCTCTGGGTGGGCTTTAGGACTAGGTGTGGCTTGCTCGGACTGGCTGCTCAGTTGTGGACAGAGTTTGTGAGGAATGGCTTTGAGTATCTTTTATTTCTGTTATACATATATATATATATATTTACTAGTATTGTATTAGTATTTTATTATTTTATTAAACCATGTTTATCTCAATCCAAGATTTTATTTTCTCCCCTGTTGGAGCGTGTGGGGGTCGGGGAGGGGGTGAGCGAGCAGCTATCGTGGTTGTATTGCCAGCTGGGGTTAAACCACTTGGAAGCATCAGGAAAGTATCACTAGATGTTCTTGTGCTTGTCCAAAGCTGCCTCCAACCATCTGCTGTTAAAGACAGGCCACTGAGAGAAATGGACTGCTGGGCAATTTGTGTTTCTGTGTCTTCTCTTTACATATATATATATATATTTTTTTTTTTAATTTTTTTTTTTTTTTCTTAATGAAGAACATGCAGAATATGCACCAAGAATGTGGATAATATCCCCCAGGTACACAGTGGTTTCATGAATCCTAACCTGGTCTTTTAGACATAGTCTCAAAGAGCTTAGGACAACAATTTGTAAGAGGTTGCACCCTATCTCTTTGCCTTCTCTCTCTAGTCTATGTCACATCTATCTATACTCAGGAAAAAGGCAGCACAAGGGAGGATCCCAACATCAAAAATAAGCCAAAATCCTTGCACAGGACAACATCTATGTTAAACAAAATAGGGTAGTGACTATTATTATTTTCTGCAATGTTATAGAAATGAGTCTTCAAGGCTGCTCTGGCATATTTGTGCCATGTTGTTCATTTCTTCTTAAGTTTCTGCAGGTCTTCTGCCAGGAAAGATTCTGTGGCAACCCCTTCTGCTCAGACATATGAAAGCTAACCTTTCCATACTCACTATCCAGACAACTGAAAACAGTAATTCACTCCCCAGTGAAGGTCATCTGGTCCAGAGAGTAGCAACTGAAGAAGGCCAAGTGCTATAGATGGTGGGTGTCCACTCTTCCAAGATGCTCCATTGGAGCTTATATTGGAAGGAGTCAACACTGGGAAGACAACTGTCACCAGCATTCTAGTAGCAGATGGCAAAAGATGGTGAGGAATGTGCAAGCTTCAGGAAAGACTGGGTGGTGAGTGGGAACCATATGGATGCAAGGATACAAGGATGTTTGTATGTCTCCTTCTCTGGAGACATTCAAGACCTGTGTGGACACATTCCTGTGCAGTCTACTCTAGGTGAACCTGCTTTAGCAGGTGGGTTGGACTAGATGATCTCCAGAGGTCCCTGGTTTAGACTAGATATTAGAAGGAATTTATTTATGGAAAGGGTTGTCAGGCATTGGCACAGGCTGCCCAGGGAAGTAGTTGAGTCACCACCTCTGGAGGTATTTAAGACATACATAGATGAGCTTCTTAGGGACATGGTTTAGTGCTAGAGTTAGGTTGTGGTTGGACTTGATGACCTTGAAGTTCTTTTCCAAAAAAATGATTCTGTGATTCTCTGATTCTGTCCCAGTGGAGCTGGTAGAAAGGACTTCTGTGATTTCCCATCCAACCTTCTGTTCACTGCAGGACTATAAAAGCTCTAGATTAGGGCAGCTGTGTCTTTATCCAGCCAAGTTGTGGAAGGCTTCACAGTCAGAGATCTTTCACCTGCCTGTTCAACTGCCACAGCACCAACATCTGGGTAACGAGTTTTTCCTAATGTGCAACTTTAACCTCCCAGGCAGCAATTTGTGGCGTTGCCCCTTCTTACGTTGCTTGATGTAACTGGGAAGAGCTTGGCTCTCTTCTCTTTGTAACCACCCTTCCAGTTATTTCATTTATTTCGCCTGTTATTTCATAGACTCACTGAATGTCCTGAGTTGGAAGGATGCAAAAGGATCATGGGTTCCAGCTCCTGTCCCTGCACAGGACACCCCACAGGTCACCCCGTGCGTCTGAGGACGTTGTCCAGTCTCTTCTTGAACACTGTCAGGTTGGGGCCGTGACACCTCCCTGAGAAGCCTGTTCAGTGTTCAGCACCCTCACCCTGCTCCTCCCTCTCCCCTCTTTTTCTTCTCCTGTTTACCAGATTAAAGAAGTTCATCTCTGTCCACATGTCTTCACAGGCCACGTGTCACAGATCCCTCACCACCTTGGTCCACCTTCACTGGACTCTCTACTGGTTTTGCCCAGGTGTCACCTAGGAGAGAAGCTGGGCATGTGCCATTATTTATTGAGGAAAATCAGTTGCCTGGACTAAATAAATTGAATCCCAATTAAATGCAGGTACCAACTGTGGGGAGACATCAAGCTGGGCTGTATTTACTATTTAAAGCAGATGAATGCTAAGTGGAATATCAGGATTCAGCGTATCCCCTAATCCACTGCAACAGGAAAGCAGAAGGGATGCTGATCTGTTTAAATCATATCTCATCACAACTGGACTGACAAACATCAAAAGAATACCTGCATCATCAACTCTGATTCCAGTGTCTGGTAGTGAAAATACTCCTTTGCTGTGCAATTGGTTTTATAGGCTTTTTATTGCTTATAAACCAAATTGTGTAATCATTGATACTTTATATGACCCTAGACATAGTTAAATTATTACTCAAAGGACAATCACACCTTTGTGTGTTCAGTGTTTGCTGAGCGCTCATTCTGGACCCTTGCATTTACATGACTGGTGGGAGGGAGAGCACCACCCAGGGACAAGACCAATACCATCAAAATTGTTTGCAATCATTTTGCATTTTTCTCTGCGTAAGCTCTTGACATTGAAATTTCTTTTCCTCATCAAACAAAAAGACCTAAGAAATGATTTTCAGCCTTCCTACTTTTGAGCATTTGAAAGGAAGGAAATGTTTTTACTGGTAAGATAAGGTCTTTTCTACCTGCCTCAAATTCTGCCTGGATTTCAACAACAATAACAACAAGAAGCCCTTAGGGGAAAAGAAATTGGGGGATTAGCAGACTTCCTGAAATATAGGAAAAATGGGCAAACCAGGGCATGATAATCGCGAGATGGGTGCAAAGATGGAGGTTAATGGGAATAGAAGCAGATAGACACAAAATGTCTGGGCAGAAGGGATCCAGGAGTGAGAATAGGGACCAGTGAGGGTGGGAATTTGGAAATAAATTATGAGATTAGAATTTTAATAGGATCTAAGTCTGGTTGTTTGAGAACACTGGTAGGTAGAACTAGAGAAGAGACCCAAGGTATGAGAAATATGTAGAAATGGTTACCTTTTAAACTAAGAAAAAATACCTTACTGCCCCAGAGAACTTTCACAGAATAGAAGGAGAAATGAGCAGGCAAATTGCAGAGGAACAAGAGAGTCCAGGGGCAGAAATGAAAGGAAAGTAATAAGGAAAGCTGGAAAAAGAGACACATTGCAGAATCTAGGAGAAATAAAAAATTCAGACTCCAAAAAGTAAGGGAAAGAGAATGGGAACTGGGTGTCAGTAGGAAGAAGGACCAGAATTGGCAGCCCTTGGAGACCAGTAAGTAAAGGGATATATCTGGGAAGATCTGGAGACTGATGCAGAATTTTGGAAGAGCTAAGCAGAGTGTTGAGAAGGGTAAGAGAAATTTTGGGGGAAAGATGAGGTAAATTTAAAGAAGAGCAGGCACAGAAGTCTCTGCATACAATAAGAGCGAGAAAAGGGAAAAAAAACAGATTACTGATGATTGTAGACTTACTGATGAACATTGTAATACCAAATTACAGAGTAATATAATGACAAGGGGACTCAGAGACAGTAAGTATAAAGTGATGAACTTAGGGAAGAGCAACCACGCTGCAAGTCTCTGAATTAACCAGTGCTTTAAAAGCTCTTGGAATTACATAGTTGATTGAATCTCTTACCTCAGTGCTCAACAACTGGAAAAAAAAATCCAGTTTGGGGACTTACTAGTAAAAGAGCAGAGGGGACAAAACAAAATGTAACTGAACCATTGCATAAATCCAGGGAACATTAAATTTTACTCTGCATTGCATCAAAAATAGAGGCAAGGTGACCAGTTACTTTTCGTCATGCAGTAGTTCTGAGCAAAGCCTGACAACATTCATGGCAATACAGACCACACTTTCCTTCCTATGACTCATAAGGGAAAAGGGTGATGATTTAAAAACAAGAACTTATAGATGGGTGTTCTGGACTAAAAGACCATTCTGCATACCTAGTCTGAACTTGGATTTAACTTTTACTAGAGAAAGGTAAGCATGTGTTAAGGAAGAATACATATGTGATAAGGAAGTGGATGCAGAGTATGTGTTAACAAAGATAATTCAGGCAATACTTCAAACAGCAGATACTCATTCTCCCTTGCAAGCTGCTCCATTATTTAATCACACAACCTAAAAAGAAATTGCATCTAAAACTTTGAATTTTCTAACTGGCATTTTGTTAGACCCTTGAGATAAAATCCTGCTTTTTATCACCTTTCCCTCTGTGCAAATATCCATCTGTGTTAGGAAGTCATCTCATCTCCTTGATACATTACGTTACAAAATACAACTGCATACTTTCTGTGTGCAGGATCGAGCAAGCTGGGCAGCAGTAATGGGAACGCTGCAGTGTGTCAGAACTCAGCGCCATTGCCAAGAGGATTTTCTCCACACTGCTGCTCCATCCCCATGTGCAGCATCTTGCTTCCACCTCTCTAATGCCTGTGAAGCTACTCAGTGTGACACCCTGGGGAGCCAGTTCTCCAGAAAGCAATTATTTATTTTTGTCATTGGGTCAGCTTCCCAGTGTATCCAGTTTTCTGCACAACTCCAGAGATGGGATGAGAGTAGCGGCTTTCATAGAATCATAGAATGTTCTGAGTTGGAAGGACCCCCAGGATCATGGAGTCCAGCTCCTGTCCCTGCACAGGACACCCCACAGGTCACCCCGTGTGTCTGAGGACGTTGTCCAGTCTCTTCTGGAACACCGTCAGGTTGGGGCCGTGACACCTCCCTGGGGAGCCTGTTCAGTGTCCAGCACCTCTGGGGGAAGAACCTTTTCCTCATGTCCCACTGACCCTCCCTGGCTCATCTTCTGCCGTTCCCTGGGCTCTGTCACTGTCACAGAGCAGAGCTCACCCTGCCCCTCCTGCTCCTGCTGAGGAACCTGCAGCCCATGAGCTCTGCCCTCAGTCTGCTCTGCTCCAGCTGAGCAAACTGCTCTTCACACAGTTTCCCCTCTAAACCCTGCACCAACTTTGTGTCCCTCCTCTGGACACTCTCAGTAGCTTTATCTCCTTTTATCCCGTGTCCCCAGCCCTGCACACAGTGAATGCTGCAGGTGAGGCTGAGCAGAGCGGGACAATCCCCCCCTACCCGGCTGGCCATGCTGTGCTGGATGCTCCAGGGACACTGGTGGCTCATGTTCAACTGGCCATTGACCAGAAGCCCAGATCCCTCTCCATGGAGCTGCTCTCCAGCATCTCGTCCCCCAGTCCGTCTGTACAGCCAGGGTTGCTGTGTCCCAGGTGCAAAATCTGGCACTTGCCCCTGTTGAACTTCATGGTGTTGGTGATTGCCCAGTTCTCCAATTTGTCCAGATCCCTCTCCAGGGCCTCTCTGCCCTCCAGAGTGTTGACGGCTCCCCCAGTTTTGTGTCATCAGCAAACTTGCTAAGTAATCCCTCAAGCCCTGAATCTAAGTCATTTATGAAGACATTGCAGAGTGTCGGCCCTAAGATGGATCCCTGCGGAACTTGCTAAGGACTGGTCCCCAGGATGACATGACCCCATTTACTAGAACCCTTTGAGCCCAACCCATCAGCCAATTGCTCACCCACTGCAATGTGTGTTTGCCCAGCTGTGTGCTGGACATCTTGTCCAGGAGGATTCTGTGAGAGACACTATCAAAGCTTTACTGAAATCCAAAAAGATCACATCAACAGGCTTCCCTTGTTCACCTAGGTGGGTAGCCTTGTCGTAGAATAAAATTAAGTTTGTTAAGCAAGACTTTCCCCTCGTGAACCCGTGCTGGCTGGGACCAATGACTGCGTTGTCATTCAGATGTTTTCCAAAAACTCCCAGAACAATCTTCTCCATGATTTTGCCAGGCACAGAAGTGAGGTTGACGGGCCTGTAGTTACCAGGGTCATCCCTGTTGCCCTTCTTGTAGATTGAGATGCTTGCCAGCTTCCAGTCAACTGGGTCCTCCCCAGATTCCCAGAAGCAAAAAACTGTAATTGAAAATTGTAATAATTTTCAAAAAGCCAATACAACCTCAAAGGTATGGATGGATAAGCTTTATTTTTATGTTTTAGGTACTTCAGTTCTTCCCATGCTAAATGAGAAATATGTTTGAAAGTCTAACCTTATGGCCATGGTTCTTCTGTGTGTAATGGTTTCTGCTTAGCTAGCACATGAATATGTCTGCAGATGAACTCAACTCTCCAACTACTTTACCAGCAGGATCAAAATGGAATAATAAACTAGTGATGACAGGAGATCATGTACACTTTTGTAGGCCATGTATCAATATCACTTGATGAAGTAGAAATTAGAGTCAACCCCACAAGATAAGATAATGTATAGGGAGGTCATGTATGCAGGTGCCTTCTGGGAAGGGGACCACAGACACAACTGGATATGAAAGGTCACAGTCTATCAAAAACTTACTGTTGTGACAGAATGTGGTGTCCAAATAGATGCTTTGTATAGCTGAAAAGTGCTCCTGACATGGAAAGCAATATTAATGTCATCCTCTATAGGAAAATGTAAATGCCCTCATTGCACAGAACATTTGGCTGATTCCTGGGAAGGTGTTTGTTGAGAAGCAAGATGTTCTTTCAGGGATTAGTTCCTGAACAATGTCCTTGTGGCTGAACTGTTGTGAAGAACTTGGATGGAAAACAGATAATGCATGAAGTGTTCCTGGCCTATGACCCAGGAAAGGAGAAACAGATAACTGTTGGAGTGTGCCTTGTTGCATGAACTCACACCTGGAAGGTTTAAGTACACAGCTAGCAGAGAGGTGCTGGCTGATGTCCTTCTGGAGAAGGATTTTACAATTCAGAAGGTAACTCAGAAGAAAGAATGTATCAATACAAAATACCTGAGCTTGAATTGGCAGAAATGCACGACCTGACAGGAGCTAAGGGAATTAACACATCATTTTTCCTGGTGGGAGCCAGCTGCTGATGCTGGGCCCGTGCTTACCAATTGCCACTGTGTCAGGTACTTTGCCGAGGTTACCTGTGACGTTCGGTTCCTGATGTGCTTTCCTTCATCAATAGAAATGGGGCTAGCCTGACACAGGCCAATCTTTAACTCAGCTGAACATCAGACCTTTGTGATTTTACTCATGGTATTTCTTTCTCTTCAACAACCACATGGTCAGCCACACCTCTGTCATGAACGAGAAAAAAAAAACATTAGTCCCCTAGGATGTGTATTGTGTATGAATCCTTTTTGTACCTCCAAATGACTGGCTGTTCTCCAAGTCGTTCCTCTTGGTAGTTAGCCTGTACCTTGTCTACATGCGATAACCACCATCCTTGATTCGGGTGATGTAAACCCCTTTGGTGACAGAACCTTCACAGACATCTAATGACAAATCTCTGTATGAAGTGTGATCTCCTTATGATCTATATATGAAGTTCTGAAGGCCTCATACATAATGAAAAGACATTCCTGTCTGACAGGTGTGAGAAGTTTGGGATACCATTTTGGAGACTGTGAGGATCCATTAGGTGAGGATAGACCCTGCTGTCACTCTTCCTGCATCCCCTTTTACTAGAAGCTACAAAGGAGAAAAGATATCTAGGGAAGCATTTCTGAAATTTCTACAAGAAATGAACCCATGTCAAGGCATACCAGTGTCACTAGACACCATAGTCAACAGATAGATAAGCATCTCCCTGAAGAAGCCTAGCTTTAGAAGATGTCTCAGAGTAGGCAGGTGAGACAGTCACCACTGTGTTTTTGTTGAGTAATCTCAGCTTTGAGCAGCGTGCAGGGTTTGTGTGACCAGGCGGCCCAGGACTCCGGACACAGTCCGGCTGGGCCCAGGGCACAGTGCACAGCGGAGCACAGAGCTGACCTGTGGGCTGGAACATCGACTGAGGGAAACTGTGCAAGGATTTGGGGCTGCAGAAAGAACTGTTCAAGTCGTCTTCACAGGAGGAGTAGGGGACTTTGTTAAAAAAAGGGAATACCTGCCACCACAGTCACTGAAACCCTTTGAAATCTTTATCCAATATTCTTTCTTTGGGACTTAGTCCTAAATCTCCTTTCAATCTCCTACACCTTGATTTGTCTCCAGCCTTTCTTGCTATAATTAAGAACAGTTTCAGTAACCAGCAGGAGAATAGAAAGGTCCCTTTTTTTTTTTTTTCTTTTTCCAACTGTGCAATCTGCATCACTGCAGCTGATGATCATATAAACATAATTGGTTTGCATGTGTTCCCATAAACAAAGGGTACAGATAAATTTGCGTTGCTTAACACAGACACTGTTATGCTAACTAAAAGTGTAACATTTGAGAAAATTTTCCCAAATAATTAAAAAAGAAGTCACAGAAATGTACATATTAATGTTCCCTGCCTATTTTCCTTGTTAAAACAATGTCAGTCCTTTAACAAGGGAGCAGAAATAGTGCAACGTATAGGAGTAACGGTTTGATTTGCCTATGAACGTGGGCGAGTCTTAAACTTCAAAATTAGTCTAGAATTATATGAGGTCAGTACATAAAAGCCTGTATCTTGTTTAAAACCTGATTATAAAACTGCACTTCTGTTCCTCCTCAGATATTGGACAAGCACTCAGAACCAAGGGCATGGCAGCTACTGAGAAACCTCGTGATATTGGGGCAGTCCCCAAAGACTGAGTGTATGTGAAGTTTGTTCCAAAAGCATCTTTCCTTACACAACTATCAGTGACAGATTTTACTACCAGAAATGTGCTGATCACTACTCTCATAGATTAGTTTGAAGTTAACTTGAAGATGCAAGTGCATCCAAGCAATATCTCCTTGCTGAGACATGGGAAACTTGTGACACAAAGAAACTGCTTAGTATTCACTTTGATTAGGCTTCCATGTAAATCTGATTAAGATGACCAGGGAAATGTGGACACTGCTGCTGTCCTGTACTCTCCAAAATACCTACTGGAGGTGTATTTCATCTGACGGACAACTTTGTCATCAATAAGGCATGAGAATGTATATTGAAGAATATGTGTAACAAGGAAAAAAGGACAAAGAATATCTGTGATCAGCTACAATGATTAAAATGTGATTGCACCAATATTCACATTGTGTTACTCTTCTAAAAAAGTCCAGTCTGCAGAAGATTAGGCATTTCTGCTGGTGAATATATTTACCTTTGAATTTTATTTCTCTCTTGCAATGTGTTCTTTGAACTTTATGTTCTGATTTAAAGGTTATTGATTTAGTGACATTGATAATAAAGTGTGATTTATAGCTAAATTATGGGTCCTTCTGATTCACTGATTTCGTCATAATACTGATTAAACCCTGCCAGCTCTTCCCAGGCAGCACACAATGACAGGGAACCTTGCTGGGCTTCAGGGGTTCAGCGCTGTGGGGAGGTCCCCGGTGATCCAACCTGCACTGTGATTAGGGGTAGACTGAGAGGCAGACAGCATGAACCAGCATGGAAATGTTGTATAGATTCTTTGTAGGATCTGTTCACAGCACTCCGACATGATTTCCTGCCTTATTCCACCCTTTGCCCTTCTTACATGTTGTGCGTACTTACTACATACAGCAATATAGAAACACGATACAGATTTTTCTAACAAGAGCCCTGAGCCAAGAGTTGATTGTCTGTAAACCTCACATGAGGTGGGGAGAAAGATAGCAGCAACATGCTGACGTCTGTACCCTCATTAGTGATTAAACATTAATAGGAAAAGCAAGCAGATGCCACCATCCTGTCGTCCAGCAGAGCCTGGGAATGGCGGAGGTGGCTGTGCTGCGCCGCAGCGGGGAGGTCAGTCCTGAGGATTTCCTTCCTTGGCTGCCTGGAGTGGTTAAATGCTCCTATAAGGAATATGCTGGATTCCAAGATTTATCCCAAATCCCAGTTGTCACTGGACTAAAAGAAAAAAAACGCTGGAGATGGGAGGATGTTCCATCGTGCATGTGATGCTGTTGTTGTGGAGACAGCTCCAGGCTGTAGTTATTACCTGCAGACTTTGAAATCCATTCTTAATCTCCCTGTGTGACGTTTTGGCCTTGAAGCAAAAGCTTGTGCAAAAGGTAATATATGATATGACACTCTTATTACACTTATGTAATAACAGTATAATTGTGTAGTAAATTTCAAAATGCTTCTGGTGCAGCGGGCTTTACCAAATTTCAGAAAAGGCTTTTCTTTACCTCTCTCATATTTCCTTTACCGAGGGGATGCCATTTATTTCTGTAATTTGAGCACCCCAGTCAGGAACACTTTGAAAAGCTGCTGGTTCAGCTGGAGAAACGGAATTGAACAGGGTTCCCATGTCCCACTGGGAAGAGGTTTAAAATTCAGGTAGTTTCTATGTGTTTACATGTGTTTACTCACCTTGGTCACCTATTCCTCAAGCCTAGGCAGGAACAAAATCATTAACCTAATCACAATCATTACAGTCACAAACTGAACTACAGTCACTAACTGAAGACCACATCCTTCCAAGATCACATCTGTCTTCTGCCGTGGGCTCAAGGAAGATGTGAGGAACATGGTATGAGAAATAACCAGGGAAGCTCTTGTGAGTGAGTTTCCATGTTACCCAGGCCAGCAGCAGTGGACAAGGTTATGTTCTACTCTTTTCCTATCCCTTGGGTACTTTGTGCCATATTTGTCACCACATGCAGTACATGCTGTCCATAACGCAAAACTCCTCTATCTAGTCCTCATACATAAAATAAACAGAGCATGAAACACAAACATGGACAGTAAGAAATATTTTTCACAATGATTTGTTTTTCTACTCCCTTCTGAATTTACACAGGAGGAAGTGTTTTTATGGCTGCTTCATTGCTGCTTGCACATTATAGGAACTTACTTTATATGTTTATCTAGCAACAATGTCATAACATTGTTTTCATCTTCCTGGAAAGATACTAACCATACAGGGAAAGGAAGTAGACTGGATGCAAAACATGCTGAATATTTTGAGGAAGGACCTTGTGAGGAGTGGCGAACATTTTCTTGATGAGAATGCTGCCACTGAGGGACATGGTGTTGATCTGATGTGTTATTTTTTGATGCCTCTGAACTATTTCCATTGAGATGATTTCTTTGTGTACATCAGAGATATGAGGTGCTCAAGATGTTTTACGCAATAAAGGACTTTCTGTTCCCCAGGTACAGAAAGGAATTCAAAGGTCAAGAGGTGCCTCAAACTGAAGTAAGTCCACATCTGAGAATGAGCCATTTCAAAAGACATTTATAATTGGGTGATATCTGCAAATCATGCATTGTCTAGGCAGTGTAGGATTATGTATCACATATACTATGTACACTAAGACTACATATTATCATATATATCACAGAATTGTAGAAACACAGAATGGTTGCAGGTGGGACGAGATCTTTGGAGGCCACCTTGTCCAGCCCTCCTGCTCAAGCAGGGCCACCCAAAGCCAGTTACCCAGAACCGTGTTCAGACGGTGTATGAGTATCTCAAAGGATGGAGACTCCACAATCTCCCTGGGCAACCTGCTCCAGTACTTGGTCACCTTCATAGTGCAAAAGCATTTTCTGATGTTCGAGGGAATCTCTTGTGTTTCGGTTTGTACCCATGGCCTCCGGTCGAGTCACTGTACCACTGAAAAGGGCCTGGCTCCATCCTCTCTGCATCCTCCTTCCACCTATGTATATACATTCGTAAGATCCTCCTGAGCCTTCTCCAGGCAGATGAATGAACCACCAGCAGATGAATGAATGTGAAACTTCATCATGCAGGTCAGAGATGTTAGTTAAACCTCATCCAGATGTAGAAGATTACTGCCTCGACAAGAGGCAAAACTCCTCTGTTCTTTCCCAATGGGACAGGCCCCTGAGTGCTTGCAGGGAAGCATTTGCAACATGAAAGGTGATGGCATCGAGTCTACCCGAACTATTAATGGACTTTCTAACAGCTGACAGAGGCAAGTTTAATTTCGGTTCTGCAGTTCTGACTGAATTACAGTCTTTGCTTAACTCCTGCTATGGGAACGGAAAACAAATCCCAGTGAAGGCGTCCACCACACTGCGGTGGTCCTGTTTCCATGACCAACAATGAGTACAAGCATTTACAAACTACCAGTCTCTGCTGGAAAGAAAAAGTGATCTTTTTCTCATTTATTCCCTCTCAAACTTCCAGAATGTGGAACCCCAAAAGAAGATCTTGCCTTTTTTCTTTTTTTTTTGTTAATACATAAGGGGTAATTTTCATAAAGATGCCTCCAATAAACCAATTAAATTGTGTCAGCTTAACAAACACATTAAACTGTCTGAACTCTCAAAGGACATTGCACTAAGACATTTATGTGGTCTCAGAACTTGCAGGTTTGATCTAACTATTATACTAGAGAATAATTCCTTCATCCCTTCATTGTCCTTTTCTTTTGCTTTCCACCTCTGTGGCACTTCCTACCTTACAGGGTCTGACAGTATTTAATGGGATGCCATATAAAGTTAGAAATCGATTTCTATGCACAAGAAGTACCACACTCCTGAAATCAAATTTATTTCAGACCGTTTTTCAGCAGGATGGTGGTGGTGGTGGTTAGGGTACTCCTGTTCTCAAAAGTAAATCTGAATCCTCAGAGCTTATAAGGTCTGACTGTTTCCTAATGGAGATTGAATTACTGAGCCTGATGTTTATTTTAAAATATCATGGAATCATAGAATCATTTAGGTTGGAAGAGACCCTCAAGATCATAAATTCCAACCATAACCTAAATCTAGCACTAAACCATGTCCCTGAGAACCTCATCTATGCATCTTTTAAACACCTCTGGGGATGGTGACTCCACCACTTCCTGGGGCAGCCTGTTCCAGTGCTTCACAACCCTTTCTGGGAAGAATTTTTTCCTAATGTACAATCTGAACCTTTCCTGGTGCAACTTGAGGCCATTTCCTCTTGTCCTATCACTTGCTACCTGGGAGAAGAGACCAACACCCTCCATGCTATGACCTCCTTTCAGGTAGTTGTAGACAGTGTTATGGTCTCTCCTCAGCCTCCTGTTCTCCAGGCTGAACAGCCCTAGGTCCCTCAGCTGCTCTTCATGAGACTTGTGCTCCAGACCCCTCACCAGCTTTGTCACCCTTCTCTGAACTCCCTCCAGCACCTCCATGTCTTTTCTTTAGTGAAGGGCCCAAAGCTGAACACAGAATTCAAGGTGGGGCCTCACCAGTGCCGAGTACAGCGGCACAATCACTTCTCTAGTCCTGCTGGCCACAGTATTCCTGATGCAAGCGAGGATGCTGGTGGTCTTTTTGGCCACCTGGGCACAATCTGGTTCGTGTTCAGCCACTGTCACCAACACCCCCAGGTCCTTTTCCACCAGGCACTTTCCAGCCACTCTTCTCCAGCCTGGAGCGTCCATGGGGCTGTTGGGACCCAAGTGCAGGACCCGTCACTTGGCCTTGTTAAACCTCAGACAACTGGCCTCAGCCCATCAATCCAGCCAGTCCAGATCCCTCTGTAGAGCCTACGCTTCCATCCACCTTTCATCTGCACCACAAAGTGAAATGCCTGCCATTCTCAAGTGAAACTGTACACATTTGTTTATATATAAAACAAATGAAAAATGGGAAATAAAATGGGTTACAGCATCTCACATGTAAATTTTGATCTGGTCATAGTTTCTTTTCAGTGTCTTATGGGCTTTTGACCAGGGCAATATTATTTACATGATGGTGGTCACTTGTTTACAACAGGAGACCCGTTCTGGATTTTTGTTCAGGAGTTCCTTTAGTTCGGCCTTTTGCCATCCTGCAGTTTTGCAGGGGACTCTGGGCCTTTCTGACTTTTTCTCTCTTCCTCCCCCAGCAGTGGCTGTTCAGGACCAGGTGCTCTTTCCTGGGACTGGCTGCTAGGTGCAGATAGAGTTTGTGAGGAACTGCACTGAGTATCTTTTATTTTATATTCTGTTGCAATTTTATTAATATTATTAGTAGTAATGGTATATTAGTATTATTTTGTTGTTTTATTAAACTGTGTTTATCTCAGTCCACGAGTTTCTCCATTCCCTTTTGATTCTCTCCCCTATTTCTGTGTGGGGCAGGGGAGTGAACAAACAACTGTCATAGTTGTGATTGCTTGCTCAGGTTAATCCAGTCTTCCTTGGCTGTTTGGTCTCGCAGTCAATGTAAGAGTTCTCCCTTGTAGCCATTTTTGGATGCAGAGGCAAAAGTGGCTGGTTTTCTTAGCAACGTGTAGTCAGAGTAGCCATCAGCTGAATCTCTGACTGAGTCTCAAGTGGTCAAACAGTCCCTCCAGAATCTTTCCAGGAGATAAATTTACCAGACCATTTCAGTATTAATTTTCATGTCTACCTCATGTTTGTGGCTCTTGGGCTAGCTTGCATTCCGCGCCCTGGGCTCTTTCCAAAACAAATAATGTCTAGGACATGGTAACAGGAGTGTGCCTGCTCACCAGTGCCAGGCAGGGTGTACCATCCAGTGTGCTTGTTCCTGTGCACAAGTGAACGTGCTCCTTTTCCTAGACGTGCATGGTAGATGCCTGGGTTATTTGGGTAAGGAATAATGACAGCTGACTGTGGTTTTGAAGCTTTGGTATGGCTACTCAGGTTTCCAGCTTCAGTCTGTCACATGCTGGAGTGTAAAATCTTTTCATAGGAAGAACAACAGGTCTGTGTGACATCCATATTCTCCTTTTCTAGCCCAATTCATTGCTGTTTGAGGATGTTCAGCAAAGGCAGATGGCTCAGAACATGATGCACGTGAAAGCCCTCTCTCTAATTTACTGGTTCCTCATTATTAATAGCTGTAATTCCCAAACATATTTGGACTGCAGTCCCTTTCAGTACCAAACATAGTCCATAATTCCAGCTCTAGATGACTACCTGAAATAAAGTGAAGCATTGATGATACCAACACAGAGGATATGGTGAACCTCAGCTTAACCTGTGAAGCTCAGTTTGAGAAGCGCTAACTGGAGACAGGAACACTCATACAATCTTCTTTCAGCTGAATGAAAAGCAGAAGTAGTTTGAAAGATACTGTGTCATGACAAGGTAAATCACTATTTCTATCTTCATAAAAAGAACATTTGTTTGTCATTCATACAGAAGAAAACTCAATCAGTGAGACAACTTTTTATGTCATAATTCAGTAACTTTTATCACATTGTAAGTAGGAGGCAGGAAATGAAGGAAACGCGAGACAATAAATGATAAGAAGTGGCAGTCCTGACTTCTCCAAAGAGAATGATTTGTTGTAAAAGTCAGTCTCACTGGCTTTATAGGAAAACAAGGGACTATTTATGACAAA
Source organism: Streptopelia decaocto (assembly GCF_964273445.1). Taxonomy (NCBI): domain Eukaryota; kingdom Metazoa; phylum Chordata; class Aves; order Columbiformes; family Columbidae; genus Streptopelia; species Streptopelia decaocto. The sequence continues at coordinate 530,234 of NC_138675.1, read as the reverse complement.
TTTTAGAACTTTCAGAGACATTTCTGACTCACTGTAGCAGGCAGGGCCTGCTTCATGTTGTGCAACTCCCTTGTGAACTCTTCAACACAGCTCAAATAAATAACTGGATGAAGAGCACAAACTGCCTTCTGAGAAGGAAATGATAGGAACACACATGACATGATGGACATTGGATATAAAGGAGATGGCCAAACAAATGAAGATTGTTACGAATCACTTTGAGCCATCTGAGAGATAATAAAATTGTTGACTAACAAGTCATGTAGTATTGTGTACCCTTGACCCTGAAGAGGTTTCAGTAGTTCAAGGACCAAAAGTCAAAGGCTGAGTGTATTTTCTTGAAACCTGCCCCTGTGCAATGTAAGCCTGTATCTAACGAATGGAGTCCGTCCCTTTGCTTTTGCTCTGGGGCATCACATTCTCCAAGTGCTATTATTAAAAAAAATAAAATAAAAAGAGTAACTTGTGAATTAAAGTATTTCTTAATGTGATGAGAAATGGCTGCATGATGCCCTTGGCTACGAACTGGGCTTCTGAATCAGTTTTTTGCAACGCTGGTCTTTTTCATACAAAAAACTCAGGTATGCTTGAAGTATTGAAGAGTGAAAAAAATCAAGTGATTTTACAGCCTGGAAGTGGGAGAGCTCTCAGCTTCTGGAATCTGTGAAAAGGTTGAATGGTATTTTGTATCGAGGTGGTGTCAGGGCCCTGAGGGCACCATTAGGCCTTAATGGCCCTGACCCAACTGGGGTCATGAGCTTCAGTTCCTGCCTGATCTTCCTTTCCAGCAAAGCCACAGATATGCATGTGGCCCTGAACCCTATTAAAAGGGATCTCAACCCATGGTCTGATTTCTCAGGCTGACTTTGGACCTGTCTTTTCATTAGGGACCTGTCTGGCAGTCATGGGGTAGTATTAGCTGCTGACGACCATCACTGGACCACAACCTGACCTACACATTGACTTTCCAGATTGACCTCAGCCCCACCTTGTCATCATAAACTCTTCTGATAATCTGGATTTAGTTGAGCTTGGCTATGACCTCTGAGTCTGTCATGGTGTCCTCACCCAGGGGCTGTGGGACTGTGCCATGGCCGGTGAGGCCATTGCCACACCGGCCATGGGATTCCTCTTGGCTCCACATCCCCATGAAGCATTGACTCTGGAGCCACTTGTAGAAAAGAAGTGGAAGAAAATAATGAATTTTATAATGGGAGGGTTTTAAGGAAAAAATAATGGATTTAGAAACTAGAAAGATGTGTGAGGTAACACAAGCCTAGTGGTTTGGTGAAAAATATGGGAACTGACCTGATCTTTTTGTGTAATACAAATTACCTTTTGAAGAAAGGGGTTTGGACTGTGGCTTCATGCCCACGAGTCAACTATGTCAAAAGTAGTTCTTTCTGATGTAGTATTTAATTCAACTTAGAATTTGGGTTATAAACATAAACATCATGAAGCCAGAGTGCAGTGAGAGCCATCTGCTCACTGAGGTATGGGGAGCTGGGAGCCAAGAGCAGGCCCACAGCCCTGGGACAGGGGTCTTCCAGCCACAGCACAGCCTCACAGAACCTCAGCGAGGTGGGCAGGGCAGACCCAAAGACTAGGCTCAGGTTCAACAAAGAGTTCAAATTTTCAGGAGAATTCATGGTGATGAGGCAGGTCTGAAGCTAATTTGGGAAATTAATGTGCATGTCAGGGCCAGTTTTGGGGCCATTGTCAGTAAAGAGAAACAGATAGAGCCCTGTGATCATCAGGAAGGACCATAATGAAGAGACAGGTCTGAGCTCAACCTAGGGAGTTGGTCTATGGGTTGTGGTCCTGACCATCAAGGCCCATGGCCAGGTACGTACATGTCATGGTGGAAACCAGTTCTCCTACAGTACTTGGCTGTGGTGGAGACCAGTACTCCTACAATATAGCTCAGGTAGGCCCAGAGCTGGACTGAAATGAAGCCCATGGGCAGGGGCTGTGGGTGGAGGCCTCAGGTGAGCTTGTCAGGGCCATTAAAACGTACTTGATGCCCTCAGATCCCCAACAGACAACACCAAAAGACCTTGACAATGCAGTGCAGGATCTTCTTGGTGCTCTTTGGAGAGGAGTGCATGATTAGAGGCTTCTCTTTTGTGCCAGGAGTAGCCAGTCATCATCGTTGCCACTCCTTCACAGCTGACATGGTGTCCCCCTGCCATATGATGACTTGCTGCTTTTGGCTTGTATACCAGTCAGCTCTGACATGGCCTGATAACAGAAATAGCGATAAAAGTTGTATATGGAGCAGCATTTATCTGTTTGACTTCCAAGCTCCCAGTATCCCAACAGGAATGTGTTCAGACCTTTCTGACGATGGATGGGCAGCCAGGGCTCTAGTGGGGGATGTTCAGCTGCTCTGCTGGATGGCATTTCAGAGTGAGCACAGAGATGGCTTTCATCCGTGTTAGTGTAGTAAAGTGCGTTTTGGGTTTAAGAGGGTGTCTCCTACAGGCATTCCCAGCTCTGCTCCCCCAGGCTGGGGATATGCTCAGCACCAATGCCATGGGCAGAAGTGGGAAACCTGACACCTGTGGCTGCAAGGACACAGGAGCATTTCTCCATGTTGTCACTCTTTATCTGTGCTTCTCTTTCCACCTACAGGAGGTTTCACCATGATCAGCTATGTGTGTTGTTCACTTTCTTCCCCTTTCAGTTCCCTGAGAGCCGGGTTCACATGTAGACAGGAGAAAGAGAGGAGTGTGGAACTCAGCCCTTGCAGTGGGGGCTCCGCTCTCCATGTGTGTCTGTGATGTACGACAAATATCACCTGCTGGGCTTCAGATGCAGTTGTGTCATCTACGGGCTTTAGAAACTCCCTGTCAGTCTAGATTTGTGCTTCTGTTGGCTGTGAAAGGTTCTAAACTAGGCATCAGGTTCCGATATTTTCTGAAAGTCAAGAGCTATTAAAATGGGGGGGTGGGTATTAAAACTCAAATCTGAATTTGTGTAATAAAGTTGCTTTGAACAGGATCCACTCCTGTTATTGAAGAAAAAAAGCCAAACAGAATTTGAAAATAGTCTCTACTCTTTAGTTTTGAATTCATCCAACACTGCTTAATCAGAGACAGTGTCCCTTATGTATCACCTGAATATTTTTAATTCTTATGTGTTGGTTCTGTTGAAGGTATCATACTACATTTCACAGTGGTTTGAGGTTATGGCGATGATCCTGAAAAGCATCTGTAGGGCTTTTTTATTATTGTTCTTGTTACAGATCTGTTTATTTCTTAGTGTGCACAAGGATACTGGGACCAGTTTGTAGCATCATTCTCTACAATGTGCGGCTTTACAGACTTCTTATGTAAATAAAATACAAATTTGTTTTATGTAAAAACCATTTCACTATCAGAGTCCTGTATCACAAAGGTCCACAAAAACCCCTGCTGTAAAAATTACACTTCTGTTCCTTGACAATTGTAAATAAAAATGGAGAAGAACAAAGGCAAGTAGTGCAATTGACTGTTCTTTCCTAAGTGACATCCGTGAGTTTATGCCACACAGTTGTGTTACATCCTTACCTTGACATGTATTTTTTCAAAATAGAATAATCACCTATGTAGAGTTTCTTTATGTTGACCAACAAATTAGAATGAGCTTATGTAACACTTGCTTAATTTTACTTTTCCCAGGTTTCAGTTCAAGCTAACGTGCTAAAATTCATTCTGTTATGCCAACATACAAAGTTCCCAGCCAGGTCTCTGGGCCATTTCTGCACTTTCATGTGGGCAGTGACACAAGGTAGTTCTCATGCCCACACTCTCTTTCCACAAAGGTTGTATATGAACATCTGCTACAGCGCAGGACGAGGAGCGGAGCTGTACAGGGAAGCAGCGTGTTTGCACACACACCTGCTCACTGGTTGCTGTCAGGGTTTTCTACACATACATCAGCGAATAGTCTAAGTTTGCTTGCCCTTGAACACACTTTGAGGTGAGGCTGTGGGAGGAAAAATATACTGAAAATATGTTGTTAACCTCAGGGTATCTGACACTTGCCTGAGGATACCAGCTAATGTCACAATTTGGAATGGTTCTCCCCTCTACAGCCCATCGGTGCAATTAGGTGAGATACCTGAGCTGAGACAGCAGCTTACTGCTTTTGATTAGCTGAAGACCTTGTCTTATCTCTGTCAATAAAGGCAATGAAAACTAGAGGATATTTCATTTATATTTATCTTGTTTTTCCTTCATTCCCTCTCTTGTGTGTTTTTAGAACAGTGGCCTTGAAGGTGGCACTGATGAGTGCTGGGTCAGAGGAGGAGAGAACAGGTTTCCTGTGATGGAGCACTTCTAGAATTTGCCATGGGTGTTACTTCTTAAAGCAAATAAATCTTCTCCATTAAAGTAATAACACCCCGCTAGTGACGGGGATGCCTCCTGACACATTATTAGCGTTCAGCAGGTCAGCGTGGGGTTTCTGCACAAGCGTGAACCCTGCAGGTCGTTTTCCCACAGACGTGCAGGTTACGGTGGGTCAGTGTTGAGCTGGGAACGGAGCCTGATGAGATATTTGCTTTGCTCTGAGGTGCTGTGCCCACAGCCCCAGTTCCCAGAGACTGCTGGGAAATGCATTCCTCAAACATTGGTTTCTCCAGAAGACTTTCTACAGGCTGCTACAAAACTGGAATTCCACTTTGGCTTTCTTAGTTCATTTCATTTATTGTGTGCTCCCCTTCTTCAGGAGAAGTGACACAATCCTTCTTCTGTACAATCCCTCATTCATTAGGAATCTCATCCCACAAGTGCAAACCAGCGGTCTGAGTCCCTCTTTTAACCCCCTTTTTTCTGTGTAAGACAGTGCTGTGCACACTAGGCGCAATCAGTCTGCGGTGCTCCTGCTGATGGGACGGCACTGTGTGCAAAGGGGCAGAAGATCAGTGGGGAACACACCCCAGGGTCCCGGTCCAGCCCTCCCCCCCACCTGAACACGGCAGCGTCGGCGGCGGATCGGGGCTCGAGTCTTGTTGCCAGAGAGTCTTCCTTGCAAAAGGCACAACCTGTCCTCTCCGCATGGGCCGCTTGAAGATGTTGTGTTAAAGATTTATCAAGTTAGATTTAACAGAAAATAATAAGCCATATTTCTATATGTAGATAAATAACTGTAGGGTTAAAATAAGCCCAGGCAGCCATTTGTACCAGGGAATCCAGTTTCCAGTGGTTCCAATTTCAAGGAAGCAGGAAGAGCCTTATTCTGAGACTCTCTTTGGCATTTGCTGTTGGATGTTATTTATACTGGAGTAGCCAACATACTGGATGTGAGGAATTCCTTTTTGCACCCACATAGCTTTTCTGTCAAATAAACAGGAATTTATATATCAAATATTATTTTTTTAAACATCACTTCTGGATTTAGGCATCTAATTCCTGGGATAAGTGCTCAGCTTCATAGCATTGACAGTCTTTTGAGAACTTGGTTGCTGAGCTGAGAGTCCCATATATATAAAATGGATCTAATAATTCAACAGTTAAAAGTAAAGGGGAATAAGAACTTCAAATTGTTATAAGTTCAGAACAATTTTAACAAGATACATTTTATTCCAGTGAAGATCCAGACATGAAAGACCTTATATAGGAGGAAAGCAAACTAAAAGCATCACTAAAAAAACCCCTCACCAAAACCCAGCAAAAACATCAACAACAAAAAATCCCAAATTATTACTAGCTTTTATTTCATATACAGCATATAAACATGGCCAGATCATTTCTTCACAATCTTGCCACCAATAAATAATAACACAAGGCAATGTTTTAATTTCAAAATTATTTCAGCTTTGCAGTTTGGACTTCCTTTCTCCGAAACAGAGCTTAATGAACATGAATATCTGTCAAAAGAAGGGAGCTTCCATACAACTATGTAGAAAGTGTTCCTGTGCTCCTCTACGTCCATTCCCTAAACTGGCAATAATTAGTACAAGTAACAGATTGAGAATTTTCTGGCTATGGAAGTGTTGCTAAACACCAGTAACTTGTCCGCAGGTTACTTGCTGCAGTTCTGTTACAAACATACACAAGGCACATGCAGACCTACAGGTAGAGAGATAGTTATCCCACAGGCTGGAAAGCATGGGCTGGAAAACATGATAACCCAGTGCTGCTGGGTCTTATGTGTAGGGGAGGCCAAATCACAGGCAGATTTAGATATTAAAAAGGCTGCAGGAAACTGCTCAGGTTCACCCGTTCTGTTCCAATCCGGACAAACTAGTGGAAAATGAAACTGTGCCCGGGACATATTCATTCCAATGTGACACAACTCAGGCAGAACTGAAACCTCCCAGGTGAGGTTTACAGCCTCCTTGTTGCCAGAACTGCACTGCTGGTGACATCTGACCCAACCACTCCAGGAGAACCCCTGGTATGTCTACATGAGCTAGAAGCTCCAGTTTGACTGTAGTGGAGATGGAGCCCAAATATTGATTGGTGAAAGTATATGATCTTGCAATATGAATGCAGAAACTTCCTAGCTTGACACATCTTCTTTAGATTATTGTTCAATAGCAACCAGCACAGGCAGCATTTGCACAGATTTCACACAAATCAGCGTCTCGGACTGCCATGTCTGTTAGAGAGAAAAGAGATGGTTTCAATGAGATGGCAACAGAATTTCTGGGAGAACAGGGCCACATATCAAGGGATTTGGAGACTCCTCTCCATTACTCTTTTATGAGTTTTAGTGTTCTTTGAAGTTGTTACTGGTATAAGTGAAATTAGTTCTTGCAAAAATCTGGCTTAAAGAGTTAAATAAAACCTGAATTCATTGCAGAAACAATGAGGACATGTGGAGGCAAGAGAACAACAGGACATCTTGTGGGAGGGTTGTGCGGATATGGCTTACAGAATCACGACTTTCTTATATTGGTAGTATTTCTTCCTGCAGTGTCAATTATATTAAACAGAAGATAAATGCAACATAATAAAATTAAACAAACAAAAAACCAGACACTGTAGCAGCCAGTTCAGGAATTGTTATGTGTGTCTTGCAGACAGATCATGCCAAAGAATGATTCATCTCACTTGATCTTACACCTCTTTTAGGTTACCTGGAAAAACGCCTTATTCTATACTGATTGAAGAGAGCAATCAAACCTGCTCACAAGTTGTAGTTAGCTAGAATGACTGATATAACCCTTGGTTGTGGGCTCTCACTTTAAGTCACAAGAGTTATTGTGGAGCTCCTCCGAGGAAGCTCTTCCATGGCTACAGCAGCCTGATCTGCAGCCAAGCTCAGCACAGCAGGAATGTTCTTTTAGGGGTCTCACACCTAATGTAGTCCAACCCTCACAGGAGGGGCAGGAGAAAGGCAGCACGTACTCTCTCAGCTGCTTTAGAAGTAACAGAACAGTAATTAAATGTCTTTGCTTGCTGCTATTTGAATGTTTATGGTTGAAAAGAGTGATAAAAATGGCAACTATGTAATATGAGATACATACTCAGCCTCTCAAAAATCATGGCGACATCTTCTCTTTTGCACACGGGTTGAAACTCCTCAGGGAGAGACTTTTCATCACATGGAGAATAGCCAGCCATTGAAACAACCATGCGAGGGTTAGTGGGTCTGTTCTCATCCATAAGCTCCTTTAGCTTCTTCACAGACTCAAGTGAGAACTTTAAGTCTCCATCCTATGTAGACAGAACCAGAAAAAAAAAGGCATCAGGAAGTCAGTCATTAGAAAAATCCATTCAATTTCAACCACGAGCTCTCCCAAAGACTGTAGTAGAGGGAAAAGACAATGTTGAAACAAAGCCTAGATAAAGCCAGAGATGACCGAAGGCAAAATGACCAGCTCTTCAAGGCAAAGATCTCTCAGAGCAGCAGCGAGACCTGGCTGGCTGGTCACCATGTGTCACAGTGGATGGAGGCAGAATTAGTGCATTTCTCGCTCCCATGACAGAGACCCATGAAATCTGGGGTCAAAAGGTACAGGCTGGGAATCTTCAGCCCAGAAGAGAGATGACTGGGAAATACGTGGTAGAAATTTACAAAATCATGAGTTGAATGGTGGTAAGTGGGAATTTGTTTCTTTCTTCTGACACACCAGTAGAGAAGTTTCGAGTGCTGGCTGTCATGTGGCAGGCTCTAACCACACAAAAAGAGTTACTCCCTCACATTACACATTATTAAGAGCTGAAATCCCTCATCTCAAGGTACTGTGGCAAGTTCCCATTAATTTACTACTTGTCCACACAATTAACGGAACACAAATTATTGGCAGCATAAGGCACTTCTGACTGAAAGCTTGTATCAAAAGCTTCAGGAGGCCAGGACATTATTCTGGGAACTATTACTCAATGTTTTAGATTGCTAGACGCTGTGTGCCTGTTAACAGTCATGCACTTAGTTTCAAGTGAATCGCACCATTGAGGTCATAAACTTAAATTGCAGGTGTTGCAGCTGTTAAGCTATGTGGATAAAGTCTGTGAATGTCTGCAGATAATCAGATTTTGGCCTAGAAGAGAAAACAACATTTTCAAATTGATCTTTAGCATGTGTTTTAAACTGTTTGAATGACCAAGATGTGGTCAGTAGGATGATCAAGTAACACCTACTCATTCAAGGAAATAAAGTGAAGTGGCTAACAGAGCATGAGACCAAGTATTGCCACTGGTGCCATAGTCTCATGAGCCCAGTGTTGGATAGTGCGAGATGGGGGGAGCGGTAGCTGGGTTTGGTTTCTTGGGATTTTTTTTGCAGAATCACAGAATTTTGGTGTTAAAGAATTAAAAATTCCCATCCAGATAAACTCCAGCCATGCATTTATGCATTTGCTTAACAAAGTAAAACTCTTTTCTACTTACAATCGGTTTATGATTTTACACAGGTTAATTTATCCACCATGGTTGCCTATCAATTTTTCCTGTATAAATGCAGTTCTACATTCAGTTATTGGTCACAGACCTCAGAAGCATAAAAGAGAAGTAGAAAAGGATGGATTTCCATGGATACAGTTTCAGAGAAACCAGAAAGTAGGAATTAACCCTGAGACGTGTATGTCCTGGTGACAAAAAACAACAGAACAATAAAAACATGAAACACACCCCCCCCCCCCAACATCAGTTAAGAAAGATGTATTAGAGATAGCTCAAGCCGAGCTGTATCTTCCCTCCAAGCTCCAAGTGCATACTGTGCTGCTGAAATAAGAGATTTTATCACAGAAATATTAATTCAAGATCTGTTATGGAAAGGGTTGAGATAGTGATAATCAGTCTTCAAAAACATGACATGAATCAAATGAAATTCACTTCTGCTTTGCAAAACATTTTGTTAAATGAAATACTTCTGACATACTACAAGAGAGGGAAGAATTGGGAAGAGTTTCAGAAAACAAGAGCATAAGCCAACTTTGTGCACCAAGTAATTAGTCAGACCTTAGGGACCTTAAGTAGAACAAGTGAAAGGAGTGCAACACACGTGCAGAGCACACTGCACATATATGGGGGGAAACACAGATTTAATTATTAATGAGATAAGACTTCAAACTAGAAATGGGAACCAAAGCTCCAGAGCTGCACTTCCTACACTTTTACCCAACCTAGAAAAAGCTATTCTCATTTAGTTATTTTTTTATGCCTCCAAGTGAAAGACAGCATTTTTTTCATTAAGCACGAAGCTATCTGTTCCCCTGGAGAATCTAAGTGTTAAAGGATGGTTAGAAATAAAGGAATAGCTTAAACCTGCTGTCTCTGTATATCTCTGACATCCAAAGGAGAAAAACAAGATATTTCAAGTCACAAAGATAGTACCTTATCCCTGGAACCCTCTGTGCAAATATAAAGAAAGCACATAATTGTTTAAGGAGTATTCTCTTTATACTCCGAGGAAGGTATTTACATTGCAACCAAACTGAAATCTCCTGAGCTGTTTCTAGGAATGAGTGCAGACAGATCCAACACACTCATAAGAGCAGGCAAGAACACTGAAGTACCTTCTTAACTGCTTTCATGTTGCATACAATATCAGTCGTAGGTGCTGCGTATTTTGGAAAATTTGATATAGCCTCCTGTAATAGCTTATCTGCCTACTGATATTTCATTGGATCCAGCTAAGCATTTCTTTCATCTTTTATTTATGTGAGATGTGTGTAGGCTCCAACACATAAGCTTGCAGATCATTTTCATAGAGTTCTTGCAGTTCCCTAGTTCTTGCAGCTTCAAAATGCATAGGGTTATGTGCAAAAGAAAACTCTGGAAATGCAATGCCTCAGTCAGAAAGGGATATCAGAGCAGTGAAAGGGCTGCTGAAGTTAATTAAATTGCAGCAGCATGTTATTAATATCTGCATCATTTTACAGAAAGAAAAACTAAACTGTAGGAAGATGAAGTTGGATATCAAGGCAGAGCAAAGCAAAAATTCAGGTCTATGAGTTTAGTTCAAGATCCCTGTTGCAGCCACAACACTTCACATAATATCAGTACTTTGTTGAACTTGTGATAACAACAAATTAAAGAGCAGAAAACTCACCTGAACATAGACTTCCTGGGAGCTGTGCACCAGTAAAAGGACTGCAAAGACCGTAAAGGAAATAGAGCCTTTCATAGTGCCTGCAAAGTATAGCCTTTCCTAAACTGAATATATTTTATTTTCTCTGGCTTTGGTCTTTCTTTGGTGTCTCTAAGACTTTCTCTCGCCTTAGCACTCAGACTGGTGAGCAGTCAGAGCTCTATGCTCCCCGTGCAGAGCTGGAGCTTTATAAAGACTTCACACAACATTTTCTTGGTAATCCATTAATCTAGGCTCTTTATTGACCTATAATAAAACCTCAGTGGACTATCGGTTACCTACTAATTAGCAGAGTAGGCCAGTCACACCCAGGCAGGTTTATGAGTGTCTCCCACTTTGAGAAACTCGTCATGACACACACACTGGCAAAACATTCTGGCCTACAATAAATAAATGGTAGAGATTGATTTAACACAACATCTGAAGCTCAGTTTCCATATGGGAAATGTACTCAGGTTTCTGGCCACTTCCAGCAGAGCTGTGAGAAAGAAAGAGATTTGGAAGGAGATAGAAAAAAACCCAAATCTGTGATCTGCTCTAGGTGTTCTGGGTTTAGCAGGTGGGTTGGACTGGATGATCTCCAGAGGTCCCCTCCAACCCCAAACATTCTGTGATTCTGTGATTGCTGGCCAGTCATTTCTCTCCTCTGGGGACTCTAGGGACTAAGACAGTAGCAACGGACTGAGGCAGAGGAACACAGGTTGTGCCTGCATGTAATTATACATAAAATGTCATCTTGCAGCTTTTTGCATTAAAATGGACACACAGAAAGGTGCAGGAAGTGTCACTAAGGATAAAGGATGCCACAAATCAAATATATTTCTCTGTGACTTTCAGTCTTATCCAGAACAATGATAACGTCTCACAGATGGAGAAACATCAAGATGCCTCATTCAGCTCAGTTCTGCCCATCAAAGTTGGGTCCTTGAATCTGTAAACGCATCCTGGAGTATGGTGGCTTTGGCGTAACAACAGACACCCACCAAACAATCTTCCTGATACCAGCAGAAAAGAGGAGGGCAACAGTTAGTTACTAAGAATCACAGAATCACAGAATTGTTAGGGTTGGAAGGGACCTCTGAAGACCACGTAGTCCAACCCACCTGCTCACACAGGTTCACCAGAGCAGATCACACAGGTGGGTCCAGGTGGGTTTGAATGTCTCAGAGAAGGAGACTCCACACCCGCTCTGGGCAGCCTGGGCCAGGCTCTGGCACCTCCCAGCAAACAAGTTTCTCCCCATGTTCAGATGGAGCCTCCTGTGTTTCAGTCTGTGCTCGTTGGGCACCACAGAACAGAGTCTGGTCCATCCTCTGATACCCACCCTGGAGATATTTATAAACATTCATAAGGTCCCCCCTCAGCTTCTCTTCTCCAGCTCAACAGCCCCAGCTCTCTCAGTGTCTCCTCATCACAAAGATGCTCCAGAGCCCTCAGCATCTTTGTAGCTCTTGCTGGACTCTCTCCAGTAATTCCTTGTCCTTCTGAAACTGGGGAGCCCAGACCTGGACCCAGCAACTCCAAATGAGGCCTCCCCAGGGCAGAGCAGAGGGGAAGGAACAACCTCCCTGACCTGGTGCTCACATTTTTCTGAATGCACCCCAGGTCCCATTGGCCTCTTGGCCACAAGGGCACATTGTTGACTCATGGTCAACCTGTTGTCCCCTAGAACTCCCAGGTCCTTCTCTGCAGAGCTGCTTTCAAGCAGGTCAACCCCAACCTGTACTGGTGCTGGAGTTGTTCCTCCCCAGGTGCAGGACAATACACTCGTCCTTGTTAAACTTCATCAGGTTCTTCTCTGCCCAGTCCTCCAGCCTGTCGTGGTCTCGCTGGATGGCAGCACAACCTTCTGGAGTAGCAACCCTTCCTCCCAGTTTGGTATCATCAGCAAACTTGCTGAGGGTGCACTCAGTCTCTTCCGCCAGGTCATTGATGAACAGGTTGAACAGGACTGGACCCAGTACTGGCCCCACTAACTACAGACCTCCAACCAGACTTTGCACCATTGACCACAACCCTCTGAGCTCTGCCATCCAGCCAGTTCATGATTTATCTCACTGTGCATTCATCCAGTCTGCACTTCCTGAGCTTGCCTATGAGGAGGTTGTGAGGGACGGTGTCACAAGCCTTGCTGAAGTCAAGGTAGACAATGTCCACTGCTCTTCCCTCGTCTACCCAGCCAGTCATATCATCACAGAAGGCTACCAGGTTGGTCAAACATGATTTCCCTTTGGTGAACGCATGCTGACTGCTCCTGATAACCTTCTTTTTCTCCACAGGCTTGGACATGATATTCACAATGAGCTGTTCCATCACCTTTCCAGGGATGGAAGTGAGGCTGACTGGCCCCTAGTTTCCTGGGTCGTCCTTCTTGCCCTTTTTGAACACGGGAGTGACACTGGCTTTTGTCCAGTCCTCAGGCACTTAAATCCTCTTCTCCAAGACTGTTCAAAGATGATGGAGAGTGGCTTTGCAATACCATTTGCCAACTTTCCCAGAACTCATGGGTGCATCCCATTGGGGTCCATGGATTTGTGGATGTCCAGATTGTCTAAACAATCTCCAACCTGATCCTTCTCAACCAAGGAAAGTCTTCCTTTTGACAGACTTTCTCTCCTATCTCTAGGGTCCGGGATACCTGAGGGCCAGTTTTAGTAGTAAAGATGGAAGCAAAGAAGGCATTCAGTAACTCTGTCTTCTCTGTATCATCCCTCACCAGGGCACCCTCCTCATTCAGCAGTGTACCTACATTTTCCCCAACCTTCCTTTTGCTGCTGCTGTACTTGAAGAAGCCCTTCTTGCTGTCCTTGACATCTCTGGCCAGATTTAATTCCAAGTGGAGCTTGGCCTTCCTCACTGCATCCCTGCACACTCTAACAGCCACCTCATATTCCTTCCAGGTGGTCTGTCCCTTTTTCCACAGTACATAAACATCCTTCTTCCACATGAGTTTTGACAGGACCTCCTCAGTCATCCATGTTGGTCTCTTACATTCTTTACTTCATTTCCTGCTCAGGGATGCATCGGTCTTGAACTCAGAGAAAGTGATGTTTGAATATTAACTCTACCTTCTAGAGCCCTATCCCATGGGATTCTTCCAAGCAGGACCCTGAACAGGCCAAAGTTTGACCTGTTGAAGTCCATGCTTTTAGTCCTACTTACTGCCCTTCTTTCTCCACACAGGATCCTAAACTCCACCTAAACTCATCCTAAACTCATGGTCGCTGCAGCCAAGGCTGCCCCCAACCCTCACATCTCCAACCAGTTCCTCTTGGTTTGTTAGGACAACGTCCAGCAGCACAGCTGTCCTTGTTGGTTCCTCCACCATCTGTGTCAAAAAGTTGTCACCAATGGTCTGCAGGAACCTCCTGGACTGTTCATGCTTTGCTGTGTTGTCCACCCAGCAGATGTCAGGGTCATTGAAGTTTCCCATGAGAACCAGAGCATGTGATTGTGAGGCTCCTTCCAGCTGTCTGTAGAAAGCCTCATTGGCTTCCTCCTGATCAGGTGGCCTGAGAAAAACTTTCTCAAATCTCAGCAATGTTTGATGCTGGCAAAGTCTCTAATTAGTTCTTACTGTATTCCAATCTATTGCTAAGATTACAGTGAAAACCATCATGCTGCTTGGTTTAAAACTCCTGAAATTGAAGCAGCCTAGAGCTCCCAGGCAGTGGGATTGTATGGAGGGAATGAGACTTCTCTTGTTCAGTATACCCCAAAAATTTCAGTAAGTTTGAAGCTGTCATTTACCTGACAGCGCTGACTGCTTACTGATAGACTTTGCTTCTCTCCTCTCCACCAGTCCAGTCTACTGATCCATGAGATTTGAACCCCTAGGAGCATCTTTATTATCACAAAATAAGCTTGCTTTCTCTGCTTTCTGTGCTGTCAGAGCCAACAACCAACAGCACTTGCAACTCCAGAACAATTCATGTCTCTGCCCTTAATTACTCCAATATTGGTCAAGGGTATAACAGCAGAGGACATAGCAGCAGCCTCCTCCTACAAGCTTTGCAGAGGAGTCAACAGGACACAGGCATGCCTAATATTCAATTAGGTGAAGCCAAGGGTAAGAAACCGATTTAATGTAGGGAACAAAAAGATATATTGAGAGGCATGAAAGGGGCAATTGAAACCCCACCTCTCATTACATACTTGGTTCCCAAAACCACTGGGTCAGGACACCTGAAGGCTCAGGCAGCAGCCACAGAATTCTCCCAGTTAGTTACTTGATGACCTTTATTCATATTGGAGGCAGATCAATGCCAAACAGCTCTCTGGGACTCCTCCAAGGTATCACAGGTATCTCCAGGAGTGTTCTGGCTTCCTCTGGAAACAGCTGAAGTTGTGGGTAGTAGCCTCAAACTACTCCTAGGTAGTTCACTTAACTGTTTTGTCCATGTTAGAGGCAGGTCCATGCCTGTGGCTCCTCACAGGTATCTCTGGGAGTGTGTTGGCCTCTACTGGAGAAAGACGAAATCCCAGGAAGCAGCGACAGACTATTCTGCAAGTAGGAAGCCAAAGAGTATTGTGTATGTTCTCCAGACTCCTCCCAGGCAGTTCTGGCATGTTTTGATCTTCCCCGGAGAGTATGGAATTTGACGGGTAGTAGCCTCAGACTCCTCTAGGGAATCCACCTAAGGAGTTTTATCAATGTTGAAGGCAGGTCCATGTTCTGTACCTTGATGGTACAGGACCAGTTATGTGGAGTCAGTGATCCTTATGGGTTCATTCTATCTCCAGATCTTCTATGATTCTCATTGTGCAAATAAGGAGGTTGCTGAAGTGGTTTTAATTGCTTTTAAAATCAATAACACATGGATTCAAGTGCACCTACTACATTCAATTTCTGATGCAGTTTTTGGTTTCACCTGTAGTTTAAGTTCTCTAGTCCTTACCATCATAACATCCTATAATTAGTCACTTTAACACTAATCATAGAATCAGAGAATCATTTTGGTTGGAAGAGACCCTCCAGATCATAGAGTCCA
Source organism: Streptopelia decaocto (assembly GCF_964273445.1). NCBI lineage: Eukaryota > Metazoa > Chordata > Aves > Columbiformes > Columbidae > Streptopelia > Streptopelia decaocto. The sequence continues at coordinate 514,716 of NC_138675.1, read as the reverse complement.
ATCATAACCTAATTCTAGCACTAAACCATGTCCCTAAGAACCTCATCTACATGTCTTCTAAACACCTCCAGGGATGGTTACTCCACCACTTCCCTGGGCAGGTTGTTCCAGTGCTTTATAACCCTTTTCATGAGGAATTGTTTCCTAATATTGAATCTAAACATTCCCAGGTAAAACTTGAGGCCCATTCCTCTCATCCTAGCACTTGCTACTTGGGAGAACAGACCAACACTCTCCATCCTACAACCTCCTTTCAGGTAGTTGCAGAGAATAAGAAGGTTTCCGCTCAGCCTCCTGTTCTCCAGGCTGAACCTCCTAGGTCCCTCAGCTGCTCTTTGTAAGACTTGTGCTCCAGACCTTTCACCAGCTCTGTTGCCCTTCTCTGAATTCTCTCCAGCACCTCAATGTCTTTCCTATAGTGAGGGGCCCAAAACTGAACACAGGATTCAAGTGGTTGAAAGCCTGGCCTCAAACAGTAGTGATCAGTGACACAGAGTCTAGTTGGAAGCCAGCAACTCGTGGTGCACCCCAGGAGTCAACAGTGGGTCCAGTCCTCCTCAAAATCTTCACAAATGATCTGGATGATGGGGCAGAGTGTACCCTCAGCAGGTTTGTTGACATCAAGCTGGGAGGAGTTTTGTCTGATTGAGAACTTCCTGTGAAGAGCAAAAAAGAAAGGTTGTGTACCTGGTTGAAATTTACCCCTTGCTCTCAGGGTTAGTCTCTGGTTTGGGACAACTTCCTGTACCAGGCAGCAGCCAGGTTTTCCAGTGGGTTTTTCCATTCCTCCTTCCAGAAATGGGACAGAGTTTGCTCACACAGTGTCATACAGGAAGGATATTACTTTTCCCACATATTCAGACTTCATCAGGAGACACACCAGATCAGCAAGAACTGGGGAAGGCTGATATCAGTAAGCAGAAAAATATAACTGGTAAAAGAAGAAATCCTGTTGTGTTGTTATTTATTACTGAAATCTTATCAGCTTGGCTACACTCCTGGAGTCTCTCAAGAGTTGATAAATTCGGGAGAATTATGCAGGGAGACTAGGCTTGTCATGGTATTTTGCATGTTAATGAGCCTTCTGGTTCCTGAACTGCAGATACTGAAAGAATGAACTTCTAAAGAAAGAAAAGGCTTTGTGAGTTCCATCCAAGTATGGGGAGTGAAGGAAAGTTGGACAGGAAGGTCAGCTCATGGGCCATGTTGAGCACTGTCTAACTGCCCCCCAGCAGTGGCCATTCTCCATCTCCCAGGTTGAAAGCAGGCACATAGATTGGATATTAGGAAAAATTTATTCACAGAAAGGGTTGTGAAGCATTGGAACAGGCTGCCCTAGGAAGTGGTGGAGTCACCAGCCCCAGAGTTGTTTAAAAGGTGCATTGATGAAGTTCTTAGGGATATGGTTTAGTGCTAGAGTTAGGTTATGGTTGTGCTTAATGATCTGGAGGGTCTCTTCCAACCAGAATGATTCTATGACGACTCTAACTGCTATCACTCAAATGGCAACACCTCTCAGAGAGTATTGTCCCTAAAAAAATTCTGCTCTCTACCTTTCATTCCCATTTCCAGTATATGTGTGTGTGTGTGTGTGTTTATGAGGAGCTGTTTATCCTGATTATCATATCCCTGACCAGCTCTTTCTTCTTTGTCAGTACCGGATCCAGATGAGCATCCAGTGCCCTTGTCGGCCCTCCAGGAAGCTGTATTAAGAAGTTGTCCCAAGATCCTTCAGACTGTTTGTACCTTGTTGTTTTACCTCGTCCATGAATGCCAGGGCCATTACAGTCCCCCACAAGAACTGGCTCATTGACCTGGAGACTTCATTGAGTTGCTGACAGAAGAATTTTTATGCTGTAAGGGTGACATTGTGTTGGCAGTTATGAACCTCTCAATCAGGTTCAATGAACCTCTCTCAATGAGAGGTTCACACATGCCAACACAATGTACCGGCTTCTCTAATCCCCAGAGACAGGAACTAACCCTGGAAGAGCTGCATACATCTGAGCTGTCCATTCACACAGGGGGCATCCCCCACCCTCACCTTCCCTGCAGCTCTCTTCTGCAGAGCCTCTGTCCCTCCACTGCAGCACCTTAAGTGAGTAAACTGTTCCATCACATCTAGTTTCACCCCAAAACATCAGTGCTGCGAGGCTCCAGCTCCCCCTGCCTGTACATGTTTGGGCTGCAGTCTCCCAGCTGTGGCACTGGGGCTGAGCACAGACTCGTTACAGATACACATGGTAACAGGGACCCAGGACCTCACTTTGCTTCACGTGCTGGAGTGTTTGGCAGATGGTGATGCAACAAGCAAACAAGGTGCCCACAGCCTGCCTTGCAGTCTCCAAGGCCAGAGAAACAAGGCTGGGCAATGACACCTGGTCCAGAGAGGCATTTGGTGTAATAAACACCCACAACATTATCCCCCTTTGTAACTTGTGCCTTAACTTTTACCCATAAGGACTCCACTCATTCTTTGTACCTCCCCAGAGTTCAAGACATTTGAGTTGCTCTCTCACATAGAGTGCAACTCCTCCAACTCGCCAGTCACGTGAGCTGTCCCACCAAGTCTCTGTAATAACAATGAGATCATGGCCCTGCAAATGCACATAGATCTCTAATTCTTCCTGTTTATTCCCCATGCTACATGCACTGGTGTACAGACACATTGGAGAAGTACGCAAGCATGTGGGTTTTTCATGAGGGGTGCAGACAGATCCACCACAGCCCTATGTACCCCTGAGGTGGTTGGCCTTCTGGTTCTTATCTTGGGAGGCAGCTAAGGAAAATTTGTCACTGCTCTGGTTGGCCTGGCTTATTCCCCAGTTGGACATGATGGGACGAGCATCACCACTTTGGACCCCACCCCCTAAGCTCGTCAGTTTAAAGCCTGCTTCACCTGTCCCTCTCTGCTTGGTGTCTCATGCCACAGCATGTCACAGATGAGCCTGGTATCATCCCCCTCCACCATCATGTCTAGTTTAAAGCCCTGTCAGTGAGCCCTGATAGCTTGTGTGCAAAGACCCTCTTCCCCTTATGTGTAAGGTGAACTCCACCTGACTGCTGCAAACCAGGTGCCGTGTAGGCCATCCCATTATCAAGAAAGCCCAAATCATCTCAGTGACACCAACCACGGGGCCGTGCATTAAAATAGTGCACCCATCTGTTTCTTCTTATGTCACGGCCCACAGCTAGAAGGAGAGACGAGAAAACCTGTGCTCCCAACTCCCTCACAAACTGCCCCAAGGCCTGAAGTCTCTTTTGATCGCCCTTGGACTACAGGTCTGTCCTGGTTTTGTTAAAAAACAAGTTTCTCTTTCAGTGAATTTTGCCTGTCAGCTAAAGCTTCATATTAACTGCATTTTCCTGGAGAACCAGACACATGTTTTGGTAAACCTAGCAATGGAATGCAAACTTATTGATAAGCATGGATGGACATCTCGTGAGAGGGGCAACGAGAAACCGGTGACCAAGAAACTGACCAACTGTGTATAACATTCCATTCACGTGAATACTTCATATAGAAGTGGGAGATCACGAGGATCTCGTCCCTTTTCCCTTTTTCCCTTTTTCCTTCTGCTTATGGCCGACCTTAGGAGAGGATCTTGCTGGTCGTCCCTGAGAACTGAGGCCAGTGACAGACTGAATCCAGCTCTGGTTGGCTGCAGAGTCTAATCCAGGACTTTGGGTGCCAGCTCTGCAGTTGCTGAGACTTTCAAGATTGGTTTTGTATATTTTGTATTATTTTCTCTATTCTTATTAGTAGCATTAGTAAAACATCTTTAATTTTTCCAACTCTCTTCTCTCTGTTCTTCTTTCCCTCCCGATCGCCTGTGCTGACTGGGAAGGGGGGAGAGGGAGGGGCAAAAGGGGGAAGTTGGGGGGGAGAGGAGGTTAACAATACACCTGCCAGGGTTTTATTGTCACCCCGCAATCTAAACCCTCGACAAGGTCACAATTTCATCACCACCTGCAACATCATCATCCCAGTACCAGAGTCTTTTTTTTCCCCTCCAAGCTGCAATGGCCTTTACTAGTGGAAGCAAGTTGATCTGAGCTGGCCTTTGAGACAGCTCAGCTCTTTTCTTTTTTAACTGCATGCCAACACTTTTCCTCTTTTCCACGTTTTCTTTCTTCCTCTGGTTGTATTCCACTATTTTTCAGGAGCTAACAAGATACCAAACATTGCTTGACCCCTGCTAGTACACAGATGCCAGAATCAAGAACTACTCCCTGAATACCTTAATTTTCTTCTTTCTCTCTCTGCTTAATAACATATTAGTGTAAAGTAATAGCAAACAAAGTGTGTTGCAGACACTGAGGTCCCTCAAATGGGGAAGCCAGAGCAACTGAGAGCTCTGGTCTAACATTAAGATCATGACACAGACCTCCTGGAAAAAACACCAAAAGGCACAAAGCACAAGGTATTTGACTGCTCTGCAGGTCAGGTTAGGGTATCTCTCATGCTGGCAACTGCAGGCACAGCAAATGGCTGTTACAACTGCTTCACAACACGTATTCACATCTGGAGTAGGGTCATTTTTGTAGTGTTTGTTCAACAAGGTAGGAAACTGGAGTGTTTGCCCTGGCCAGCAGCTAAGCCCCCGCCAGCTGCTCACTTGCTCCTTTTCTCTCTGCAGTGGGATGGGGGAGAGGAAATAAAAAGCAAAAGCAAGGAAAAAGTGAGGGTTCGGGTAAGGACAGTTTAATGATTCCAGGGCAAAAAAAGGAAAACGATGCGATAGCAACCACTGACTGCCTCTCACCAGCAGACTGATGCCCAGCAATCTTCTGGCAATGGCTATCTTGGAAAGACTCACCCTGGTACAGGTTTTCTTGCTGAGCATGACGCTACAAGCTATGGAGCATGATACCTGTTCAGTCAGCTCGGGGCAGCTGTCCTGGCTGTGTCCCCTCCAACCTCCTGTGCACACCCGGCCAGCTCGCTGGGGCAGCAGAGTGAGAAACAGAGAAGACCTTGGTTCTGTGCAAGCACTGCTCTGCCATAGCTGAACATCAGAGTGCTGTCAGCACTTAAACCAGCACCATGCAGGCTGCGATGAAAAATTACCTGCATCCCAGCCAGGCCCAGGACAGAAACCCTTCTGTGCCTGCTCACAAGGCTTATTCCTATGAGAAACCCATGAAAAATAGGTCATTTGACTGATCAGGGAGTAATCTGAAAAGACTCCTGATCTGAGGCTGGCATCTAGCTTTCCTTGCATAACCCAGAAAGTATGCACAAGTTTGCGCAGTTTCTTCTGGACCATGGAAAGGCCTCTCTTGCCTCTGTTTCCAAGGAAAAACTCCCAGAAGTGGCACCACAGAGGTATTCTTCAACCCTGCTGAGAGCCCCCAGCAGCAAATTCTGCTTCCTAACATGAGGCCAAACTTGCCCTCCCCAGGCAGAAAAAGAAATGTAGATGAAGGGACATCTGGAAAATAAGAAACAGAAATTACAAATGTTCAAATGTCCATTCATATGATTATGTAAGCCCAACAGTATAAGAACGTAAGACTGCTGGATCAAAGAGAAAAGTCACATCAGTTTTTCCCTCGTTGCATGTTTCTGCCGTGCAGCCCTCATGGAGGTCTGGCCCTGCAAGCTGGACGCCCCCAGCTCCCAATCAGCTGTAGGATGCAGCAGCAGGTGTGACAGGCGGCAGGAGCCTGGACGCTGTACAGTGCACTTCGCAACGAGCCAAGGGCTCTCCCCAAAGCACCTGGAGCTGACACCTCAACATCTTATGCCCTGGGGAGCGCTGCTGCCCTTGCCCTCACCACACTCTGCGACCAAGAGCTGCAGCAGCTGACAACCTCATCCGCACCCACTCCCATGTCCAAGGCTGAGGAAAGTGAAGCGTTGCTGCTCCTCCTGGAGATGTGTCACACTGTCCTCTGTCAGGGAGGACACAGCTAACGGAACGGATTCATTTGAAGAGTCTGAGCAACACAACCTCCAAGTTGAATGACCCAGCTCCCTCCAGTTCTGCTGTGAATAAAGAGATGCTTGAAAATATTCTGGATGAAGAACCACCTTTTTCCCCAGAAGAGAAGAGAATCAGCAACATGGTGGTGGAACAGGCCATCCAGACTGATGTGGTGCCGTCTAGCCTAGATGTGGCTCATTCAGAACATCTTCAGAGCTCTAGGTGCCTGTCTTTTGATCCCACCTTCTTCACCAAAGGAATAGGGTGAATTTTCTCTTGGAATCTGCAGTGATTCTAGTATAATAGTAGACTTCAAGTGATCCAAAGTCTGTCATCCTTTTGTCTCCTATGGAGTCTCTGTGCACAAGGTGGAGCACAGAGTCAATGAAAACCATTTAATGAAAGAACCTGACTTTACAGAACCTCATGATGATGAAGCCTTTGGGTATGTCAATACTGTCTTTCAGCCACGGTCTCCTCAGAGATTTGGCTGTAGCAGCCCCTGTTGTAGCAACTCTCATGCGGGTTTTCAGTACTCCAAGAGTACTCCAAGATCCCATTTACAGGATCAGGGCATTGCTTTGTGGTTGTGGCCTATGGCCCCACCCTGTTTATGCCATAAACCCTTCAATATCAAAACCTGAAGTCCATTCTTTCCCCGGGCACCGGCTGGCTGAAGCAGAGAGAAAGAGGGATGAGACATCATAAAAATTTACTGTATGTTCTGGCAGAGTCCATCATTTTGCTCTTGGCTATTTGATTTGCACTATAAATTGGTTTGAAAACATGTTCCTTGTTTCAAAATGAAAAAGCTGAACCCTGTAGCTCTATGAGATGTTTGTAACTGGTGTTTCTAACAGTACTGCTGCTTACAGAAATAGTCCTCCTGCTCCCAGGCACCGTGTCCCTCCCTTGTGCTGGTGTCTTTGTGGTGCCAGCACATCTGCACAGTGAACATGACCAGGGAAATCAAGGAGAATTACAGCGAGTGCTCTGTGTGTTTGTTGAATTAGTGTTCAGCTCCATCAGTTGTGCTGGCTGGTTCACTGAGCAAATGTATAAGGGCTTTGCACTGACTCAAGGGTCACAATGGGAACAAATGGTCAGAGAAAGGGAGGGTATTTCTATAGGCAGCACTAACCTAAAACATCTGTGAAACTACAGTGCTAACTAAGCGACAGGGAGACTTGTTCCCACTGCGGGTATCACTCATGTACTCCAGAAAGCATGCTAGCATGTTCCATTTGTTGTCCAAAGTGGCAATTCAATTTAGAGGTAAAACGCGTATTCCCCAGGCAGGTTCCAGCTCATTGTTCATGACGGTCTCACGCAGTGCTCGTTGGCTTTGGTGGGATTGTGGTTCAGGTAACCTCGGAAGAATAGCACTTGAAAGGCCACCTGTACACAACTGCGTTTCAAAGCTCCTTTGTAACTGCAGGAGACTGAGCTGCCACACTCACAAAATTTCCTTCCTTTTTCCTCTTTTGCCTCCAAGAGCACTAAAGGTGAGCTACACAGCGCCTTGTAGTGCCAAAGAGTAAATCTCTAAGCATAAATGGCTGTGTAACTGCATCGCTAAATAATTTTAAAAAGAAACTGGGGCTCCTGCCAGCCTGGTTCCAGTGATAACCATGGAGAAAGAAAAGAAAAGTAACCTCACAAGTACTGGGTTTGTGTAGCAAGGTTTTAAGAGCAGGGGGGCTACACGGGTGGCTTCTGTGAGGAGTTTCTAGAAGCTTCACCCATGTCCAATAGAGCCAGGGCCAGCGGGCTCCAAGATCATCAGCGATGGTGGTAGCATCTCTGCGATAACATATTTAAGAAGGGCGTGGAAAACTGCCGGACAACAGCAGCTGGGAGAGAGGAGGGAGAACATGTGAGAGGAACTACTCTGCAGACACCAGCCCAGGTCAGTGAAGAAGGAGGGGGGAAGGTGCTCCAGGTGCTGGAGCAGAGATCCTCCTGCAGCCCACGGCGGACCCCGCGGATCAAGGGGCAGCACCTGAAGGAGCTGTGACCCTGCGGGAAGCCTGCGTGGGGGCTGGAGCAGGTTTGTGGCAGGACTTGTGACCCCGTGGGGACCCAGGCTGGAGCAGCCTGCTCCTGACGGACTGGACCCCCGGGACGGGAGCGCGGTGGAGCAGCTGGTGAAGAACTGTGGCCTGTGGGAAGGACTCGCTGACTCTGCACTGCCTGGCTGATCAGAGTTCATGCACTTCTTGCTGTCTGCCCTGTGCTCCCTTACTCTTCTGTCGCTCCAGTTGCTTGACTGTCCTCCACACAAGAAAACACAGTGGTGTTGCTGATTCTTAGAACACGAGGCTTCCCAGATGCACAGGGGCAGGTCAGGGAGTTGCTGGGCTGGGACAGCTGCGGGGGAGCGGGCTGGGGGGCTCCGGGGCTCTGGGCTCGGGGGGCCGGTGCCTGCTCTCCTCACGGGTGGGCCCGGCCCCACCTCGCCCGGGCCTTAGCTGGAGCACAAACTGTGTGTTCCAAGAGCCAATGGCGCCGGCAGCCCCGTGCCCAGGACTGCAGCTCCCGGCCTGTCCAACCCTGCGGGGACACCCGCAGCCCCGGGGAGCCGGGAGGAGGGGAGGGGACAACAGGGGGTGTCGTGGCTTGACCCTGGCGGACACCAGACCCACCCGGATGCTCCAGCCCCGTCCGGACCCGCAGGGTCTGCGGAACCGTGTCCGTTCCTGGCCCCGAGCCCCAGGGCCCACGGCTTCCTCTGCAGGGCTTGGATGCACTCTGCGTGCCAGGAGGAATCCTCAATTCCTGTGTGTCTGAACAAACGTACGTTAAAAAATTGTTATTGTTTTACACCTTTTTTTTTAAAATATAATTTTCACAATCTGATGATGAATTTTAAATGTCATTATTCAACTATTTTACTACCGGCCACCTGTCACTTTCCTGAACAGGATATTTTCAAACGTATCAAAGATTGTGTCGCGTTTGACATAATTAGGGCTACGAAAACCTGTTGCTGGGGAGAGAGGCTTTTTACTTTTCCGGGCCTGGCCCAGGACCTGCGCCAACGCTTTGCTGCTTGAATCCATAATTAAGGCTCTGAAATTTAAGGATGATCTTTTAACTGCTCGCTGCCCACCACCTAACATTAATTTACTATTTTTGAATAGCAAACCAGAGTGGTTTCAGGTTGAAGATGACAACAGTTGTCAGAGCGGGGCTGCATATTGCTGCCCCATCCTGGCTGGACCCAGGCAATAGGAGTTTTGGGGATCTTGCCCTAAAATATGGCTCAGGGCTGTGTTTTTGCCCTGTCCCATTGAAACAAGGAAGGGAAAATAATTGGCAGAAACACTTTCCCTTGGAGATGCTCCTTTTCTCTCTGTCACTGCTGTTCCCCGGGCCTTGCTAAAACCCATCCCCCTGTGCCTCAAATCCTTTTGAGGCCGCTCCCCGCTCTGGGTGTTCCCTTTGGATGCCCCCCATGTGCCTGTGTGACCCTCTGGGTGCCCCACATGTGCCTCCATGCCTCTCTGGGTACCTCTCGGGTCCCTTTGGGTGTCCCCCAGTCCCCTTTGGGTGCCCCCCCAGCTCCTTCACGCCCCTTTGAGTACCCCCAGCCCTCTTTGGGCACCTCATCCTCCTTAAGGGCGCCCGGCCAGCGCTGGCACCGTGCCCCAAACCTGATGGGCGTCCCCAGCTGCTGCTGCAATGGAGGAGACGTGAGTGCCCCCGGGGCTCCCGGCAAGCGCCCCATAGCTGGACCCCCCCTGAAGCCCCACTGTTTCCCCAGGGTGCCCTCGGTGGAAGCCTACGAAGCAGCCATGGTGCTGAGCGGGGTGGGGGATGCTCTTGGGTACCGGGCGGGCCTCTGGGAGTACTGCACGTCGGGACCCCAGATCCACGCCGAGCTGGCTGAGCTGGGGGGGCTGGAGGCCATCACCCTCAAGCCCCCCGAGTGGCCCGTCAGTGATGACACCATCCTCCACCTCGCGACTGCTGAAGGCCTGGCCACAGGTGCGGGGGAGGGGAGCCGGGGTCTCCCCTGCACTGCACAGACGCAGGCGAGGGTCCTCAGGGGGTGGGGTCCCCATTGAATGCCAGGCCCACAGTGGAGTGTTCCGGGGCTGTGGGGTGTCCCTGTTACTCTTTGGGTTCCCTGGAGGGGTTGAAGGTCCCTGTTATAAGCTTTGGGCGGCATGGTGGGGGTCCCTGTTATACCCATAGGCTATATGGGGAGGTCTCTGGGGAGGTTTGGGGGTCCCTCTTATACCTCTGAGCTGCTATAGGGGGTTCTGGAGGGAGTTCTGGAATCCTTGTATACTTGGAGGGTCCCTGTGAGGGGCTTTTGGGGGTCCCCAGCCAGCCCAGGTGCTGGGGGCATCCTGATTCCAACCTCTTTTTAGGGCCTCCAGTGAGGCTTCCTATTTCCCCTCCAAAAAATCGGGGGCATCCCCATTTCCCCTCAGAGGAGGAGGTCTTATTTTTCCTCAGAGTTTGTAGAAATTTGTGTTCTGTTTCCTCCCATATTTGGTGCTGGGGGCGGGGGGTGGGGGGGGACAGTACATTTCCTCTTCCCGATTTGGAGGGCTCAGGGGCCAGGTTACCTCTTTGCAACCCAGTTTAGGGTTCTCGGGAGGATTCCCCAGTTCTCCTGAGTTTTGGGGTGCTGATGGATGTTGTCCCACTTCTCCTGTTGAGTGGGGGGTGCATGGGGGATGTCATCCTTCCTCTCTAGCTTTAGAGCACATGGTGGGATGTCCCCTTTTCCCTTCAGTTTTTAGGTATCCGTGGGGGCTGTCACCCTTCCTCTCAGGTTTTGGGGGTCCATGGGGGTGTCCCCTTTTCCCTCTGAATGTCTATGGGGGGTGTCCTCCTTCCCCTTCAGTTTTGGGTTGTCTATGGAGTGGTGTTCCCTTTCTCCACCATTTGGTGGTAGTGCAGTGAGGGTCCTCCTCTTTCCCTTCAGTTTTGGGGGGTGCATGGGCCCTCTCCCTCCCCTCCAGTTCGGGTGGCCCAGGGGGTACTCACCAACCCCCCCCTCAGGCCTGGAGGGGGAACCCCTCCTGCAGGAGCTGGCTCGCTGCTACGTGGCTGCCATGGGTGACATGGAGGGTCGCAAGCCAGGACCCACCAGCATCCTGGGTGAGTGGGGTCCGAGGGTTTGCAGGGAGCCAGGCTGTGCCAGGAGGTCTCACACCCCCGACTTCCCCCAGGCACTTCGCAGCTGCGACCTGGGGAGCCTGGGGGCTATCGCATCCCCTTCAACCCCACCGGCACTGGCTGTGGGGCTGCCATGCGCAGCCTGGCCATCGGCCTCAGGTAGGGACAGGGACATGGAAAAGGACAGTGGTGGGGGGGATGGGAACGTGGGGGCACACATAGGGACAGCAGGACGGAGGTGTCAGAGATGGGAACAGGATGGGGTTGGGGACATCAGAGCTGGAGGGATGTGAGTGTCAGAGCAGGTGGAATGGGGGCACAGGGGAGTCGGGGACAGGGACATGGAGAGGACAGGGACACAGAGGGGCCAGGAACACGGAGACAGGTGTCACAGCTGGATCAATGGAGACATGGGGATGTCAGAGCTGGGGCGGGGATAGAGACAAGGGGAGAAGGGGGACAAAGGGGGACAGGACTGGAGTGTCAGAGATGGAGAGATGGGGACATAGCGGGGCTGTCGGGTAATGGGATGTCAGGGTGTCACGAAATATTACACGGAGGCACCCCAAGGTTAATTTAAGGGACAACAGAGTCCACAGCAACTTTTATTAAACCAGTAAGAAACAGGGTTCTTGCACTCCACCAGTGACTTAAATACAGGTTCGGATATCAGTTGAGGAAATAATTTGAAGGGGCAGCAACTAATACAACAGCGGTCCACAGTGTGCATGCACGTGGCTGCACCAAAACAATGCCGGAGCCAGCCTTGGGTCCCGGAGGAGCACACACTTGCCAAACACGGTGCAAAAGAGATGCACGTACTCGTAGTGAGTACGAGAAGTGTGCACTCGCGATTCCGCGAGGGTAAATTTATAATACACTCGCAATTGTGCGAGGAAATAATTTACTTACCCGTGCCAGTGTGCACGGAATCCTACACGTGCTTATGTGAAAGCACGGGAGGAAAATACACTCGCGGTTGTGCGAGGGGCTCTCAGCGGCCACTCGCGACTGTGCGAGGATTAATTTAAAGTACCCGTGCAAATGTGCACGGAAAATATATGTGCAAATGTGCACGGAAAGTATAAATATGCTCGCAATCCGTGAGAAGTTTTACTTACACACGTGGCGGCAGGGCAAGTGGAGTCTCCATCCCGGGGAGCGGGGGGGCCCGTGGCTCCCGGCGGCAGGGGCCAAGCTCGTGCTCCGAGGGACCCGCACAATGGGCCGAGTCGCCGACGAGCGTCCCGTTTTTATAGGCTGATCAGACCTGACTGGAGTCACTCTAGAAGCTTCTCTGCACCTCCACACTGTCTGTGGGTGCCTCTGAAGCTTTCCAAACATCCCCCATACTGGCCGCAGGGACCCAGCGGCTCAGTGGCGCCTGGGCACTCCCTTCTCCTAATGGGCCTGGCAGGGTGTGCTCTGGGCCACACAAAAGAAGCTGTTAGCCTCAAGTACCAGAGAAAGAGGGGAGGGGGGTTGCATTCCACGACACAGGGTCATGGGATAGTCAGGTACAGGGACACAGGGGTGCTAGAGTTGGTGGGATGGGAGGGGACATAGGGAGATGGGGCCATGGGATGTGGGGACATTGGGGTGTTAGAGCTGGGGGAGTGGGGACCTGAGGGCATCAGAGCTGGAAGGGACAGGGACTTGGGGAGAACAGGGATTGGGACACAAGGCTCTCAGACCAAGGGGGGATAGGGACATGGGAGGCAGGGACAAGAGGGTATAAGGAGACATGGTGACAGGGAGACATAGGTGTCAGAGCTTGGGGGATAGGGACGTGAGGGTGACAGAGCTGGAGGGAAGGGGACATGAAGTGTTAGGGATGGGGTAACAGAAACATGGGGGTGTGAGAAGTGGAGGAGTGGGGACACAGGGGGATAGCGACATGTGGGTGTTGGAGCTGGAGAGGACAAGGACCAGGCATTGGGGATATGGTGGTGCTGGAGCTGGGAAGCTGGGGACAGTGAGGATGGGGGATCCAGGGTTGTCTGAGCTGGGGGACTGGGGACAGGGTGTCATAGGGGACAGAGAACATGGGGACATCGATAAAGAGGATGGGACATAGGGGTCACAGAACAGATGAGAGTGGGACATGGAGGTGGCAGGGCCAGGGGAGATGGGGACAGCAGGGACAAGGACAGTAGGGACAAGGGTGGTGGGATGGTGATAGGGAACAAGGGATACAGGGACAGGGAGGGGACAGGAGAGGATGGAGACAGGGCTGATACCAATGCAGGTACCCACACGCCTGGGAGCTGCCAAAGCTGATCCGGGTGAGCATCGAGAGCGGGCGCATGACCCACCACCACCCCACTGGTAGGTGCCAGGCAGAGTGGGACAGGGGAGGAGGGGACACTACAGCCCCCCTGAAATCCCTGTTCTTGCAGGGTACCTCGGGGCGCTGGCAGTGGCCCTCTTTGGGGCACTGGGGGCTCGGGGAGAGCCCCCAGAGCGCTGGGGGGCCGAGCTGCTGCGAGTCCTGCCCCTTGCATGGGACTACGTGGAGGGAGCTGGCATGGCTGTGGAAGACAATGCTGCTGCCTGGTCCTTCTTTGGGGATGCCTGGCGCCGGTGAGGGGGTACTGGGAGGGGCTCAGGGGGTCACTGGTGTCACTGGTGCTTGCAAGGCCCTCTCTCAGTCCTGGAGATGCGCTGCATTGGTGTCAGTGCTCTGGTCCAGTGCCTGGATGTCTCCAGAGTCCTCTGTCCCACTGTTACTGATGTCATTGTTGACCCTGGTGTCCAGTCTGTCTGCAGGGTTATCAGTGCCCATCCTGTCCCTGCTGCCCTCAGTGTCCCTGACAGTCCTGCCATCCTCAGCTCTGGGAATGTGGCCCAGGGCTACCCCACACCCGCACTGACCTCAGTGCCCCTGGTGCTCTAAGTTTCCCTCGTGTTCCGACTGCATCCACTGCCATGGTGCCCCCAGGTGTCCTAACTGTTCCCAGTGTCCCCACAGGTACCTGGTGTCACATGGGCTGCTGAAGAGCCATAACCTGGTGACTTCCAGTGTCACTGATTACCCTGTTGTCACTGGTAACACCAATGACCCCGATGGCCCCAGTGACACCAGTGTAGATAGTGACTCCACTGTCACCATGTGTCCAGTGTCCCTGCTGACCCCAATGTCCCCAGTGACCCCAGTGTGCCCATGTCCCCAAATGACTCCAGTGTTCCCAGTAACCTCAATGTTCCCATATCCCTGCAGGTACCTAGAATCTCGGGGGCTTCTGGAGGGTCATGGCCCACCACAGGTGCCATCTCTTCCATCACCAGCTGAGCGGGATGTGGCCTACATGGGCTGGGCACTGCAGGCGTGGCCAGGGCGCAGTGGGCATGACGCACCCATGGTGGCTCTGGAGGCCCTGCTGGCAGCCGGCGGATCCTGGGGAGACCTGTGTGCCAGGGGCGTGCTGCATGGTGGGGACAATGATTCGACGGGGACTATCGCTGCTGGGTGCTGGGGTTTGCGGTGGGGGCTGACGTCCGTCCCCCCTGGGCTGCACAGCTGCCTTGAGCACCGTGGGCGGCTGCATGATGCTGCCCACCGCCTCCATGCACTGGCCTGGGGGAGACACTGAGCCCCTACCCTGTCACCTGCTGTCCCCCTGCTGGGAAATGCTCTATGGGTCCCTTTCAGAGACCTTCATGGGGTCCTGGGAGGGTCTGGGTCTCTGGGGGTCAGCAGGGAGCTTCTTGGAGTGCTGGAGGGCTCAGGAGGGTCTGTGGGGCTCAGCTGTGACCTTCACAGGGTCCTTGGGCAGCTCAGGAGAGTCCCTGGGGTGCTCAGGAGGCCCCTGAGAGACCCTGGGAAGAAGCAGGGCCCTTCAAGGGGTGCTGGGGAGCTCAGGCAAGCCCCAGGGAGAGCACTGTAGCCACATCCAGGTGACCTGTTATCCCTCCACAGTTAGAGACCCCAGAATTTCCCAAGGAGCCTCAGTCTCCCTTACAGTAAAAAAAGTGTCCTGAATCACTCTGTGTCTGGATTTGTGCCCTGCACCTCTTGTCCTGTCACTGCCACTGCTGAGATTCCACCTGTGTGGGACTCCCTAGAGTCAGATCTCCAGGCTGAACAATTCTGGGTCACACAGCACTTCCAAGAGTCTCTCAGACATGAAGCATCTCAAGGACCTATTACTGGACTCTCTCACAGCCACTCACACTCTCTTGTACTGGTAGCTTGGGACTTGGACCCAGTGTTCAAAGGGTGGGCTTGTCAGTGCTGAGAGGAGAGGATGAGTCTACTGCCACACCCCTGAGTGCTACCCAGGATGGTGACAGCTTCTGCTCATGTTGCCACTTACGGTCACCTTAATGCCCACAGCCCAAGGTCCTTCAAAGCAAGAAGTGATGGTCATCCAGGGTGATGGGCCCCCAGGGTTAACAACCCCAAGGGCGATGGGCCGTAAATGTGATGGGCCCAAAGGCTAAACCAAGCTGATGAGCCCATGGGGATAACCACCCCAAAGGTGATGTGCCTGAAGGGTGTTTTGCTCTGGCTTTAACTGCCCAAGAGTGATGGGCCCCCAGGGTTAACCACTGTAAGGTTGATGGGTCCCACAGTTAAGCACGCCAAGGGTGAAGGGCCCAAGGAGTGATGGGAACCCAGAGTCAAACACCCCAAGGGTGATGTGCCCCAATGTCACCCACTTCAAAGGGTGGTTGTGCGCAACGATGTTGGCCCTGGAGGTTAACCACCCTGAGGGTGATGGGCCAAAGATGTGATGGGCCCCCAGGGTTAACCGCTCCAAGGGGTATGGGCCCTTGAGGTGATGGCCACCTGGGGTTTACCACCTTAAGGGTGATGGGGTCAAAGAGGTGATGGGAACTTGAGGGTTAACTAGCCCAATGGCAATGGGTCCACTCACTGATGGGCCCCCAATGTTAATGACAACAAGGCTGATTGTTAACTACCCAGAGTGGGTTCTAGGGGTGATAAGCCCTCAGTGTTAATCAGCCCATGGGTGATGGGCTGCTGACGTGACAGTCCCATAGAGTTATCCACCCCGAAAGTGACAGGCTGAAATGGTGTTGGGTCCCCAGAGTTTGAAACCCCAAAGTTGATATCTGCTGAGTTGAATCACACCAAGGGTGATGATGAACCTCAGGGCAGTGAGACCCCAGGGTTAACAACCTAAAATTTTAAGAATTCAGAGTGCCACTTGTCATAGAATCATACAATAATTTGCATTGACCAGGACCATCTTCACCAGCTCAGGTTGCCCAGAGCCCTGTCCAGCCTGGCCTGGGATGTCTCCAGGAATGGGGCATCCACCAACTCTCTGGGCAACCTGGGCCAGTGTTTTACCACTCTCTCTGTAAAACATTTCTTCCTCATGTCCAGCCTGAATCTTTCCTCTTTTAGTTTAAAACTGTTAATGCTTGTCCTATCACAACAAGCCCTGCTCAAAAGTCTGTCCCCATCTTTCTTATCAGCCCCTTTAAGTCTGGAAAGGCCGCACTAAGCTCTCCCTGGAGCTTCTCTTTTCCATCCGAACACCCCAACTCTCTCACCTGTCCCCCAGCAGAGCTGTTCCAGCCTCGGATCATTCCTGTGGCTCCTCTGGCCCCTCTCCAGCAGCTCCATGTGTGTCCTGTGCTGAGGACCCAGAGCTGGACCAGCACTGCAGGGGGGTCTCACCAGAGTGGGGCAGAGGGGCAGAATCCCCCCAAACCTGCTGTCCATGGGTCTGGGGATGCAGATGTCCTTCTCCACCAAGTGGGATCAGGTTAACTCTGAATGTGACGTGTGCCCTGTGTCACCAGGTGAGATCAGGTGTGAGTTAACTCTGGGTATTTCTGTGCGGTAATGCGAAGTGAATGACAGACAATCCCTCCAGAGGTCAAATTCAATGCTGAACTTACTAAAAGCACTTAGTGGAATACAAATGACGGCAATTAGTGTCTTGGCAAAAGTATATTAATATACCACAAAACTTAACAAGACTTTAGCAGCAGAACTTACAATGATGTTACTTTTATATGTTCAAGAAGAAGGAAAAGAGAGAGAGAGAAGGAAAACTAAGATATCAGAGAGAGAAAGATATCAGCGCTCCACAGGTCGACCGGTCCCATGACGTCCTCTGGAGAGGGGGTGGACTTGTTGAAGATATTGGTATATGCCACCACCTCACGTCATGCATGAGGTCATTTTATATGCAAGATAAGAGGGGGCGGTTCATCTCCTCTCTCTGTTTGCTCTTCATGCTAGTTAGGAAGAATCTTCTGGGAATGGGTCTGGGATCTTCAGACTAGGGGAAAGTTCACAGTACTGACCAGAAGTGAGTTGTTTTGCCTGACAGAGGTAGCTGTTAGTTTGTGGTTTCTTCTGGTAATTGGTTGTCCGACAGATGATTCATCTCTATCATCCCAATTAGATCATGAGGCCTTCACAGCAACACTGTTAATTGCCTCTATCTTAAGTCTGCTTTGTTTCACAAAACCTTGGGAAAGAAAAGACAAGGTGTCTGCCTCCATAGCCATCTATCTTGTCCACCCAAAGTATCAAAAACTAGATGTTTAAGCCATAACATCATTCTTTGTTTTAATTGGGATGGGAGGAGTGCTTCAAGGTTGTCACAGCAGCCCAGGATATGACTGGCCTCCGAGCTGCAAGCACACATTGCTGGCTCATGTCCAGTCTTTCATCTCCAGTACCCCCACGTCCTTTTCTGCAGGGCTGCTCTCCATCCCTTCATTCCCAGCCTGTATTGATATCAGGGGTTGTCTCGACCCAGGTGCAAGACCTTGCACTTGACCTTGTTGAACTTAATGAGGTTCACACAGGCCCCAAAGTCTGATTTTGAAGGACCAAAGCCTTATTTGTAGAGTCCAAAGCCTAATCTATGGGGTCAAAGGTTCATTCTTGGGCCCAAAGCCTCACTTTTTGTATCAAAAGCCTCATTTTCAGGGCCCAAAGCCTCATTTCCATGAACCATAGCTAACTTTTAGGATCCACTCTGCAATTTTGAGGGCCCAAAGCCCAAGTTTGAGAGTTGAAATACTTATTTTGAGCACCCAAAGGCTCATGTGATGGTCTAAACTCCTAGTTAAGGGCTCAAAGCCTCTTTTTCTTAAATTCCAAACCTAATTCTGGGCATCCAAAGACCGATTTTTAGGGTGAAAAGCCTTAGGTTTGGACCAAAGCGTTCTTTTAAGGCACATAATCTAATTTCAGGATTCAAAACCTCAGTTTCATTTCCAAATCTCTAACTTTAAGGGTCCAAAGACCAATTTTTAAGGCTCCAGCTCTCAGTTTCAGTGTTAAAACTCTCATCTGTATAGTCCAAATCGTCTTTCAGAACTCTAAGCCTCAACTGTAGTGCCCAAAGCCCTGTATTAGGAACAAAAGCTTAATTTCTTGGGTCCATATAGGTACCAATAAGCTCCCTTCTTTTTCTGAGTCCAAAGTTTACTTTTCAGCCTCTAGTCCATAATATTTAGGGCCCAAAGCCCCATTTTTAGGCCTAAACCCTCCCTTCTGGGGAGTGCAACCAACCAGAAGCGCAAACAGGGCCAGCAAACAGAGGTGAGGCAGTTAGTGCAGCGGTTTGCACAGGCAGGGCAAGCAGGCAGGGCAAGGAAGCTCTGCAAGCTCCTGTGAATTACCTCACTTGTTTGTTGTCACCGTGCAGAAAGAGCTGACTATGGTTTCCACTCGGAGCAAAGTTAAGTATTTGGCACTCAACAGGAAAGAGGCGGCAAACCAGACACAGGAACATGCAGCCACCCAGACCTCAGTCTGCAGAGAACGTCAGAGCCTTTCGCTGGTATGGAGCGGCAGTAAACAGCTGTGTGAGGTGTGAGCAGGTGGATGACCTGCTCAGCCTGGTAGCAGAGCTGAGGGAGGAGGTGGAAAGGATGAGAAGTATCAGGGAGCTGGAAAAGCAAATCGACTGGTGGAATCAAGCTCTGGCCTCCCGGGGGCAGGTAAGACCACCAGCCAGAAATGAAAATCAGGGGATTCTTGTATCCTCCCCTTGCCTGACTGAAGAAGGCAGGTCAAGGGAAAGGGATGAATGGATGAACGCCCACACTCGGGGTGGCAGGAGAAACACCCCCTCACCCATCCTGCCCTCTCAGATGCCTCTGTTCAACAAGCATGAGGCTCAGGATGTGGAATGCAGTGACTTGAGGAACAAGGGGAAATGGCAGCTGGTTCCTGAGGAGGGGCCCTACTGTGACCACCCCACCCGCCCAGGTTCCCTTGCAAAACAGGTGTGAGGCTCTGCAAGTGGAACCAAACAACAACATTGAGTGAGGCGGTTCCACTAAGTTGGAGGTGCCACAGAGGATCAGTCACCGTGCACCCTCCATCAAAACAGCTCCCACAAAGAAAAGAGGCAGGTTGTGGTCATAGGAGACTCCTTTTTAAAGGGAACAGAAGCCTCTATATACAGGCCTGACCCACTTCTCAGGGAAGTCTGCTGTCTCCCTGAGGCCAGGGTTAAAGACATGAAAATAAAACTTCCTGCCCTGGTTAGGCTCTCACACTGTTATTCCCTAATAATGGTTCAGGTAGGCAGTGATGAAACTGAAAATGGAAATCTAAAGACAATCAAGAGAGACTTCAGGGCCTTGGGATGACTGCTTAAGGGATCAGGAGCACAAGACATGTTCTCCTCTATCCCCACAGTTGCAGGGTAGGATGAAGAACAGTGCAGGAAGACCCAGCAGATCAATACCTGGTGCAGGACTCATGTCACTACACAGGATTTTTGTTCTTTTGATGATGGGTTGGCTTACATGGCACCTGGCCTGCTAGTGACAAATGGGATGCACCTGTCTCAAAAGGGGAAAAGGATCCTGGGGCAGGAGTTAGCAGGACTCATTAAAAGGGCTTTAAACTAGATTTGAAGGGGGAAGGGCAAGAAACCAGGTGTGGCAGAGGTGATCCCAAGGTGGGCATGCCAGCATTTGAGGGAAGTGCTGGCAAGGCCTTTGGGTCTGCTGTCCCAGTGGAAGCAGGGGATGGAGAGCCATGCAGTAAGAGAAACGCAAGAGTTATTAATGTGTCAGAAGCCATGGAAGCACTTGATGATGGCCTCAAAGGAATTAGGGCTTCTCAGCAGAAAAAGGTGGTGGAATCAATGGCCTGGCTGAAGTGTATCTATACGAATGCACACAACAGGAGGAGCTGGAAGTCATTGTGAGGCAGAAAAACTACAATGTAGTTACCATCACAGAAACATGTTGGGATGACTCTCATAACTGGAGTGCTGCATTAGATGGCTATAAACTCTTCAGAGGGGCAGGTGAGGAAGTAGAGGAGGTGGGGTAGCCCTGTGTGTTAGGGAGTGTTTTGACTGTCTGGAGCTTGATGAGGGTGATGATAGTGTTGAGTGTCTATGGGTGAGAATCAAGGGGAAGGGCAACAAGGTGGACATCCTGGTGAGGATCTGTTACAGACCACCCAACCAGGATGAAAGAGGCAGATGGAATATTTTGCACGCAGCTCGTAGAAGTCTCTTGATCACCAGCCCTTGTTCTTATGGGGGACTTCAACCTACCAGATGTCTGCTGGAAATACAACACAGCAGAGAGGAAACAGTCTAGGAGGTTCCTGGAGTGCATGGAAAGACAATTCCTGACACATCTTGTCAGTCAGCCAACTAGGAAAGATGCCCCATTGGATCTGTTGTTTGTGAATAGAGAAGGACTTGTGGGCCGCGTGTTGGTTGGAAGTCACCTTGAGCACAGTGATCAGGGAGTGATTGAGTTTTCTGTCCTCCAAGGAAAGAGGGTGGTCAGCAGAGCTGCTGCTTTGGACTTCCGAAGGGCAGACTTTGACCTGTTTAGGAGGCTGGTTGGCAAAGTCCCATGGGAGGCAGTCCTGAAGGACAAGGGAGTCCAGGAAGGCTGGTCTCTCTTCAAGAAGGTGACCTCAGAGGTGCAGGAGCAGCTGTCCCCATGTGCTGGAAGGTGAAGCAGCGGGGAAGAAGACTGGCCTGGCTGAATAGAGAGTGCGGCTGGAACTTAGGAATAAAAGGAGAATTTATAACCTTTGGAAGGTGGAGCAGGCTACTCAGGAGGAATACAAGAATACGGTGAAGTTTTGCAGGGAGAAAATCAGAAGGGCCGAAGCCCAACTAGACCTGAGCCTGGCCACTGCTGTGAAAGGCAACAAGAAATGTTTCTATAAATAGATCAGCAACCAAAGGAGAGCTAAGGAGAATCTCCATCCTATGGTGGATGCGGGGGCAACATAGTGACAGAGGATGAGGGAAGGGCTGAGGTACTAAATCCTTTCTTCGCCTCAGGCTTTAATAGTCAGAACAGTTGTGCTCCAGGTACCCAGCCCCCTGAGCCAGAAGACAGGGATGGGGAGCAGAACGAAGCCCAAATAGTCCAAAGGGAAATGGTCCGTGACCTGCCACACCACTTGGGCACCCACAAAGTCTATGGGGCCAGATGGGATACACCCAAGGGTGCTGAGGGAGCTGGCAGAGGTGATCACTAAGCCACTTTTCATTATCTATCAGCAATCCTGGCTAACTGGGGTGGTCTCACTTGACTGGAAGTTGGCTAAAGTGATGTCCATTTACAAGAAGGATCAGGAGGAGTATCTGGGGAATTACAGACCTTTCGGTCTGACCGAGGTCATGGAGCAGATCATGCTGAGTGCCATCACGTGGCACATACAAGAAAACCAAGTGCCAGCTTAATATTAGCCAGCATGTGCCCAGGTGGCAAAAAAGGCCAACAGCATCCTGGCTTGTATCAGGAATAGTGTGGCCAGCAGGACTAGAGAAGTGATTGTGCCACTGTACTTGGCACTGGTGAGGCCCCATCTTGAATTCTGTGTTCAGTTTTGGGCCCCTCATCGTAAGAAGGACATCGAGGTATTAGAGGGAGTGCAGAGGAGGTGACAAAGTTGCTGAGGGACCTGGAGCACAAGTCTCATGAAGAGCAGCTGAGGGAACTGGGGCTGTTTAGCCTTGAGAACAGGAGGCTGAAGGGAGACCTTATCACTGTCTACAACTACCTGAAAGGAGGTTGTAGCATGGAGGGTGCTGGTCTCTTCTCCCAGGTAGCAAGTGATAGGACAAGAGGAAATGGTCTCAAGTTGTGCCAGGAGAGATTTAGATTGTATGTTAGGAAAAAATTATTCCTGGAAAGGGCTGTCGGGCATTGGAACAGGCTGCCCAGGGCAGTGGTGGAGTCACCATCCTTGGAGGTGTTTAAAACATGTTTAGACGAGGTTCTTAAGGACATGGTTTAGTGCTAGAGTTGAGTTATGGTTGGACTTGATGATCCTGAGGGTCTCTTCCAACTGAAATGATTCTATGATTCTATTTTCTGGAGTCCAAGCCTTTCTTTTTGTACCCACAGCCTGTTTTTAGGACCCACAGTTTCATTTTTAGGGTCCAAACCCTCATTATTATGGTCCAAAGCCTTATTTATAAGTTCCAATATTTACACTTTGAAGGTGCAAAAACTCATTTTAGGACCCAGAGCATCGTTTTTAAGGGAACAGAGCATCATTTTTAAGGCCTGCAGTCTGATTTTGAAGGTCCAAAGCCTCATCTCTGGAGTCCAAAGTGTACTTTATAGTGTCCAATGCCACATTTTTATTTTTCAAATCCTTATTTTTCAATTCTAAAGCCTCATTTTAGACTCCAAAGTCTCATTTTTAGGTTCCAAAATCTCAATTTTAGTTTGCAAAGTCTCATTTTCATGGTCCAAAGCATCATTTTTAGGATCTAGCCAGGCATTTTTAGGGAACAAGTCACATCTTGATTCACATTTTGTGTCCAAACCCACATTTGGAGTGTCCAAAGCCCTATTAGGGGGTTCAAAGCCTCAGGTTTAGGCCCCAAAACCTCATTTTTAGGGTCCAAATCTCTGATTCTAGGATTGAAAGCCCCAGTTTTGTGGTCCAAACTCTCATTTAAGGGTACGCACTTCTCACTTAGGGTGCAGAGTCTCAGTTTCTGAATGTCCAAAGCCTCATTTTTATCATCCACTTTTTAGGGTAGTGGTAGGGGTGGTAGCTTAGATGGTGCCTGGAGAGGTGCTGGTGGGTTTAGTGGGGGTGGTGGAGCTTGCGGTGGGAGTGGTGGTGTGGATACTTGTGGTGGTGGGGGGGGTGATGGTGGGGATGGTAGTTATGGTTATGGGAGTGATGTGGGGGGTACTGGTGGTTGTGGGGGTGCTAGTCATCGTTATGGGAGTGGTGGGGGGGGTACTAGTCATTGTGGGGGTGGTGGAGGTGATGGGGATGATGGTGGTAGTGGGGGTGGTAGGGATGGGAGTGGTCATGGAGGTGGGGGGTTGTGGTGGGGGCGGTTTGTCAGTGTGGGGTCATGGTAGGGGTAGAGTGGATGGTAGTGGTCATGGTGGTGGTTGGGCCAGTGGTGGTGGAGGTAGAATAGGTGGTAGATGGGGGGGTGATGATTTGGGTTTATTGTGGGGGTATTGAGTGTTGTGGGGGTGCTTGTTGGGGTGTCTAATGTGGTGGGTGGGGTTAGTGGTGGTAGTGGTGAGGTGGGGGTGGTGGTGAGTGTGGCGGTGATACTGGTGGTGGCGGTGCTGATGCTGAGGGTGGTGGGAGCGGCGGTGGTGGTTGTGGTGGAGATGGTGGAGCTGGTGGGGGTGGGAATGGTTTGGGCGATTTTAGGGGTGGTAGTGTGCATGGTGGTGAGGGTGGTGATGCTGGTGCTGGTGGAGGTAGTGGGGGTTTTG
Organism: Streptopelia decaocto; assembly: GCF_964273445.1. NCBI lineage: Eukaryota > Metazoa > Chordata > Aves > Columbiformes > Columbidae > Streptopelia > Streptopelia decaocto. Next base: position 490,954 of record NC_138675.1, on the reverse strand, counting down.
GGCAGGGTGGTGGTTGCAGAGGTGTTGGTAGGGGGTTGGTGATTGTGGGAGTGGTGGAGGTGATGTTTGTGCTTGGGGTCGTGGTGGCTGGGATGCTAATGAGGGTGGTGCTCATGGTGGTGCTGCTGGTAGTGGGGGTAAGGGTTGGTCTTGGTTGTAACAGTGGTAGTGGGGGGGACTGGTGTTGAGGAAGGAGGGGGTGTTGTTGTTGGTGGCATAGGTGGAAGTGATGGTGGAGATGGTAGTTGTGGTAAGGCTTGTGGTGGGGGATGTGGTTGTGTTGCTGGGGGTGGTGTGGGGTAGTTTTGGTTGTTATGGTGAGGGTGGTAGGGGTGCTGGTGGGGGTGGATGGTGTGGTGGGGATGACGGAATTAGTGGTGGGTACTGGCAGAGGTGGTGGTGGGAATGGTTGTGGGGGGAGTAGTTGTGATGGTCTGGGGGACAGTGGTTGGTATGGTGCTGAAGCTGGTAGGGAGTGATGGCAGGTGTAGTTAGGATCGTAGTAGTGGTGTTGTGGGTAGTGCTGGTGGTTCTGGGGGTGGTGGCAGTGGTTTGGGTGGTGGGCATGGTGGTTGGAGTGGTTGGAATGGTGCTGGGAGTGGTCTGCATGGTAGTGGAAGAGGTGGTGAGGGTGGTATGGCTGGTGGTTTTGCAGGGTGTGGTGGGGGGAGTCAGTTGCTGCTGAGTGGGTGGTGGTGGGAGGGGGTTGGTTATGGTGGGGAGTGGGGTGGCGACAGTGGTGGGGGCCGTAGGGGATGATGTTGCTGATAGTGGTAGTGATGATGGTGGTGGCAGAGAGGGTTGTGGTGCTGCGGTGGTGGTCACTGTGGGAGTAGAGGTGGTGGGGACTTGTGGTGAGGGTTCTGGTGTTAGGGTTCCAAGAGCCACAAATCCTACAGCTCCAGGGACACTGGGGCTGCAAAAGGCATAGCAGGGAGAGCACGGCACCAACATTGCCCATTGCAGAAATTTCTCACCTGGGCCACCCATGCATGCAGGACCTGTTGCTGGGTGCAATTAGGGGTAGGGTTAGGGGAGGGATTCTGAGAGCCACAAATCCTACAGCTCCAGGCACACTGGTCAGCAAAAGGTATGACAAGGAGAGCACAGCACTGCACCAACATCGCTCCCTGCGCACCTTTCTCATCTGGGACACCCATACATGTGGAGACCTCAGCTCAAGGAACAGGATGCCATTAGGTTAACAGTGTTAGGGTTCCGAGAACCACAAAGCCTGTAGCTGCAAGGACACTGGGGCTGCAAAAAGCACTCCAAGGGGAACATGCTCTCTGGTGCCACCTGCTCAGAAAGATCTGTTCCTGCTGCTCAAGGCCTGCACATGAACAGCGCTGCTCTTTGAACACGCTCTGTGCTGCTATCTGGTTATTAAAATTCGGTGCTGCATCTGAAGAGCTGCACCTGCGCAGTTGCACTCTGAACGTGCTGTGTGCTGTCACCTTGTGACTAAAGTTTGGAACTGCGCCTAAAGAACCGCGCACGTGCAAAGGCGCGGGTTTGCTGCTCTCTCTGCTGCCGCCTGTTGGCTAACTCTCGGCACCAGGTCTGGATCACGGCTCTGTGAGCGTGCTCTCTGCTGCCCCCTGCCGACGAATTTCTAGTACTACATCTCAAACCCCCACCTGGGTAGTGTCCTGTGTCAACATACCTGTGCTGCTGCCTTGTGAGTAACATCAGGGACAGCAGCTCACAAACCGTGCATGCACGCTTGCAGCACTGGTGAGGAACGTGCGGTGCTGCAGCTCCGCTCCGCACTTTCACACTGGCACACCCGTGCTTGGTACAGGCCGCCCGCCCATGCCGACCATGCGGTGCTGCAGGGCCTGTGAGGTCATGTCGCTGCGCCAGTTGCTGCCTCTCGTTAAGGAAACACCACCACCCCCTCACGTGCCTCATGATTCTGCACATAGATGTATGTGGCTTCACACACATAAATGCAAGCGTTGTCCTTGCAAACGTTTCTGTATTTGTACAAGTGTATGCCTTCATGTCTATGTTTGCAGACGCATGGGCATTTAGTTGGGTGCATAAGTGTACAAGTGCTGGTGTGTATTCACATGCGTTTGTGGAAACTCCTGTGCCTATGTGTAGGTGCACAATCAAGAGTGTGCATGTGGACAGATACTAGGGAAATATGCCAGGTAAGACTCAAACAAAAGAGCTGAAAGACTTTCCTTGCAATCCTTTGCAGACTCTTCAAAACCACATGAAGAAATATACTTAGTTGTGGGTCTATAAGACAAATGTTACCAAAGAGCTTTTATAGTGAAAGGCAGCAAGACCGTGGGTTCACAAGTTGGATCATGATGCAAAAGTGCATGAGTCTGTGAGAGTACAAATGTGTGTGTAATTGTTTTATACCTGATGAGGAGAAAGGCAAGAAAATAAAAGGCAAAGCAAAGAATATGGAAAGCAAAAGGGAAGGGGAGATAAGGTAAATGAAGGCAAGGGAAGGGAAGGCAAAGCAATGAAAAAGGCAAGGCAAGCAAGGAAACAGAAGGCAAGGGAAAAACGAAGACAGAGAGAAGGCAAGTAAGGCAAGTCAAGGAAAAGGCCAGGCAAGGCAACGCAAAGGAGAAGGGAAGCCAAGGCAATGCAATAGGTAAGGAAGGGCAAGGCAAAAGGCACAGGAAGGGAAGGCAAGGGAAAAGACAAGGCAAATCAAGGCAAGAGGCAATGTAAGTCATAGGAAGGCAAAAGAATGCAAAAGGCCAGACATGGCAAAGCAAAGCAAGGCAAGGCACAAGGCAAGGCAAGACAAAATGCAAGGCAATGCAAAGGAAGGAAACATAGGCAAAAGGCAAGGCAAGTTTAAATAAAGGCAAGGAAAGGCATGGCAAGGCAATGGAAAAAGGCAAGGCAACTGAAGGCAACAAGAGGCAAAAGGCAATGCCTGGCAAGGCGAGGCAAAAGGCAAGGAAAGGCAAGCAGTCCTACAACAGAAGGGTCATCTGAGAGACCAGGCAAGGTAGACATCTGTTTAATGTCCTCAGTCTCTACAGCTGCTACACCAAAGGCCCACCGATACCCTTTTGGGTCCTTAAAATACCCTCTTCTGGGATAGTCTATACCAAATATGCATGGAGCATCTGGGCCAGTCAAAATAGGGTGTTTTTCCCACACTTTTCCAGTTAGGCCCACTTCAGCCTCTAATACAGTCAGTTAGTTGGATTCCCCAGTCACTCCTTCAATAATGAAGGATTCCGACCCTTCATGATTCGGTGGCATCATGGTACCCTGTGTGTCAGTGTCTACCTGGGCTTTATACTCATGTGGTTCTGACGTACCATGGCATCGAATCCACACTGTCCAATAAGCTCGATTGTCATTGTTCCTCTCCTCCACTTGCCTGGAGGCAGGGCCCCACTCTTTACTTGACTCTAGTAGGGAGACACAAGAATCCCTCCTACCCTGGCTGGAAAGCCTCCCACTGGTAAATGGAGCAGCTTTTCTCTTGGGAGCTTTCTTTTTCAACACACATATTCATGCCTCTAGGTCAGCAGTGTGTTTTCCATTCCAATTACTCGTATCTTCCCTGGTCATGCAGGAAAAAACATAATGAACCTTGTGACGTGTTCTGTTTCTCTCAAGCTGGTCTTGCAGAAGGGCATCTTCTATTAACAGCTGTGACTTGGGCCCATGCAGGTGACAAGTAGGATCTATCCTCCCTCTCCACAGCCAAGACACAGGCTTGTAAGGGAGAAAAAAGAGTGTCTTCATATGGTCACAAAATGTTTGCTACTTCACCCACAGCTGATGGCTGATCTCCTACTGAAATGAAGAATAATCCCAAAGTGTGGGTATAAGTCGGTGGTGTGCTCTGCACAAACTCCCGCAGTGTACCTGGGGTACATGGCACTTCATCAGGATCTATATTTGTCTATGGGTCACTGTAAATTATCTCTCACACAGACAGTTTTCTCAGATACCTAACAGATTTCTCCATGGTGGCCCATTTGGTTGGGCGGCATACAATATAATATTTTAAAGCGTATCTCATTTTTACGGCTGACAAGATTCATCTCCAGAGGCTTTGATTTTGTTTCTTCTTTGCAATTGCCTTATCAATGCCACCATCTTGGGCCAGGGATCGCAACTGACTGGCTTCATTGCCACCTAATTACAAACTATTGGCCCCATCATCCCAGCATTGACTCAGCCAAGTGACAACTGGCTCACCTTCACAACGTCTAAAGTCTTGTTTCACAGTCCTCAGCTCCTTCAGAGATAAGGAGCAGTCTATTAGCTCTTCCTGTACTGATTGCTTTGCTTTAGAAGGACCCTCTCCTTTCTCCTCTGGCTGTTCTTCACCTTCACCTTGTTCTATTCCAGAAATAACCTCTCCCAGCTCTTCATCTTCCTTCATAATGGATTCCAATTGTGTTTTCTTTTGCCTCCTGCTTGAAGCAGCAACTAATACTGCCGAAGTCTGAATGGCCACGTCACATATTGTGGAGATTTGTGTGGATGCAGTAACTGGCATTGCAGTTGTAGTTGTCACGGCTACAGAGTGACAATTGTTGAAGTTGTGATGGCTGCAGTATCTGCAGTCAGCGTTGGTGTGGCTGCGATGCCCGATGCTGGAGTTGCAGTAGCAGCATTAACTGTGGTTGGCACTGGCGTGACTGCAGTATCCAAGGCAGGAACTGGAGTGGCTGCACAGCTTGTCGAGGGGGCTGCAGTAGCTGTTGTATCTGTTGTCAGAATTGGTGTGTCTGCAGAATCTGTCACAGGAGTTTGAGTGGCTACAGTGCACATTGCTGAGGCTTCAACAGCTGTAACACCTGTCGCAGAAGTTAGAATTGCCACAATCCTCCTCAGTAGTTTTACCACCAGCAAAGACTGACACACATTCCAGAGACCAAGTGATACCAACAAGTTTCACTCAATTGTCCAGGGATATTCAAATAACCCAAAAGCATCTGTAATTTTCCCCAATGAAAAAGGCAAAGGGTAGTTGAACAGCTCTCCTAAAAGATCACTCCTGCAACTGAAAAAAACTCAAAAGGTACAGTTCTCTTTAATTTATTTTGCTTCTACCTGAGAATTCCAAAAATGCATACTCCTGAAGTATGACAACAATGAATAGAAATACACCATCAGCTTAACTGTCACCACAAAATGCAATGCTACACAATCCAGCAACAAAGCTATTATACCAACTTTATCGCAACTTCCAGAGATGATGTTCTGCACATAAACAGTAAAAAGAAGCATCAACCCCAAAAAAGTCATTATTGAATACAACCAAGTTAGCAAATAAGACAAATAATAGCAGATTTGCAACAACATCCTTTAAATCAAGATAATAACTGCAATCTGCTTTATCATCGCCAAATGACCTGTAAAGCACACAAGATCTATCATTTTCTGAGGTGTCCTCCCACCAGAGGATTAGAACTCTGACCACTCAAATTGGGAGTCCGATGTTGTCTCACTTGCCCTACCCAGGAAGCTGTTAAGGCAAATTGTCAGAGACCACTCTTAGCCCTTCTCACTCAAGCCCCACCCTATTTGGTGCAAATAAAGCTGTCACCTTCTACTGCAAGGCGACGATAACCTGTGGCAGATGCTCTCTGTTAACCCCCCACCGTCTCCACTAGGAGAGGTAACAGGAGGAAAAGGAAGAGAGACTTACAAGTTATGAAAGTTAAAAATGCTACTAATAAATAGAGAAAATAATACAAAATATACAAAATCAATCTTGAATTTCCTGGGATAGTGCAATTGCTCCAGCAGCTGCAGGGCAGGTACCTGGAAGTCCTGGGCTGGACTTGGCAGTAAACCGGAACTGGATTCAGGGATGTAGGCTCTGGAACCAGGCCTCAGATTGCAGGCATGACAGGCAGGATCCTCTTTAGATGCCAGCCATGGTCAAAGAGAGCGAGACCCTCATGATCTCCCACTTTCATAGGGTGTATGATGTGGATGGGATGGAATACTTGGGTCAGTTTTAGTCACCTGTTCTGTCTGCCTCTCTTTGCAAATATGCCCCTCTAACTTACAGGATATGCAAAATTTATCAGTAACCTTTGCTGCCATAGCAATAGGTCTAAACATGGGGCTGTTCTGCATACCATTGCTACGGTTATCAGCTCTGGAGCGAACAGTGTCTGAAAAACACGCAGACAAATTCAGAAAAGTGCAGTTACTTAGAAGAACTTAGCTGAAAGGAAAATTCACTAATAGAGAGCTGGTCTTGTTTTTCATAAAGCCAGGACAGTCATGCATGCTTTCAGTAAGAGGAACGATCCTCCAGCCATCTGGTGCACCGCAATAAAAGTGGCTGCTTTTTAACACTTTCAAAACAGTGTTAAGGAGCTTTTTTGCCAACTTTTCAGTATCACCGCCCTCCTGATCCCACCACAAATTGGCAGGATTGTCTCTGGGCTGACTCATGCTACGTGGGGACGAGCCACAGAGAGCAGAGCCTGGTTCCTGCAGGCCATAGCCACCACAGGTGGTCTGTGACACCACCAGCTGGGATGTCCTTGTGGCCCCCATGCACCTCCTCTGATCTGGGCACTGGTGATCTGCAGGTCACAGTTGGCCACCTTCAGCTCTGACCCGTGCAGCACCATGTCTACAGCAGAAGGACCCTGCATTGTTCCTTTCATGCAGAGCTTCTCCCTGCAGTGGAAGGGGATCTCCCCGGGCAGGCTGAGCGCTGACCCTGGCAGGCGGCAGAGTCCCTGCCCTGTCACAGCCCTGGGGTGCAGGGACCCTGCACTGCAGGACAGCCCTGGGCACCCCTCGGTGCAGACTCTTGATTCACAGCTCTTCAAAACTGCCCGACAGGAGCCCTATCCTTACAGATCCCATAAGCTGTGGCTGTGCCAGTTTTAGGAGCCAGGAGCTACAGCTGCATTGCCCTGCACCCAGAGACTTACCATGGCAAGGACTGCAGAGATTTCAATTCCAGTGATCTCTCAGCATCCTTCTACCCCAGGCTGTGTTTCCCTCTCTCTGCCTGGCTCCTGTGCCCTCGGTGCTGCAGGCAGAGCCCTCAGCCCTGCTGCATGTGCAGAGGAGCTGCTCCCGGGCAGAGCTGTCTCTCTGCAGTGCTGCCACTTGCCATGAGCTCCCTCTGTCCCAGGAGCCCAGCTCAGCTCAGCAGCACAGCAGCAGCACAAGGCACTTTAATGACCTCTCTGGTGGGTTTGGTGCTGAGTCCGTGAACATCAGATGGTGATAAGAAGTTGAAGAAACTCCTCAAGAAGTCAAAGTCTGATGCAAACTCAAAAGTTTCTTGTAGTTTTAATGGGTCCCAATGTGGGGCATCACTGATATGGCTTGTGTACTTGTTAGGGGAGAAAACTGGAAGCAGTGAGGACAGTTAGATACAAGCAATGTAAAGGTGGCTCTGGTGTGTTAATCTGGATGTGTTACTTAAGACAAAGGTCCAATCCCTGATCCAAGCATCTGAGAAGGCAGATGGTGTTCCCCACTGTGCTGGTTTGACTGAAAATTAGTTAATTTTCCTCATGCAGTTAGAAACCTGTCTTTTTCACAGCTAGTATGGTCATTGTTTGAACTGAGTCTGAGAACAAGAGGGTAACACCCCAGAACAGAGTTAATCTTTTTCAGTTGCTCTGGTCTGGTCTGAGAGCCAAGGACATTCTGAGCACTCTGCCCACAGGTGTGAGGCATTGAGGAAGAGGGGCCATGTATGGGGCAGAGCTTGACTGACACCCAGATTGATCAATACGAGTATTCCACCCCATTAGTGTCATGCTTCATATTTAAGGAGAGTTGGAATCTTCCAGTCTCTCTCTGGCTCTTCTCTTTGGTCTTGGAGACCTGTTCAGGGGAGTTCTGTTTGGGACTTTCTTTCATTCAGGGGTCGAGGAGGGGGGTGAGTGAGCAGCTACCATGGTTATATTGCTAGCTTGGGTTAAACCATGGCAACTGGAGATAAGTAAAGGAACAGAACAGCATCTAGTAGAAGAATGTTTTGGCTGTTACCAAGGACTTATTTTCTCCAGCTGTGGGTGCAAAATCACAACTGAAGGTCAGAACTTTACTTGACAACCTTTCTGACAAAAATGAAGAGATCCAATAAAGAAAGGGAAGACCCCAGACTCTAATTTTGCAATTAGACACAAGAGGGGTGGGAGCTTGGATCTGATCTGAAACTCTGCAAGACAGCTGAGTTATGACAGGGGAAGACTTTCTGTTTTGCACTGAGTCAGCATTGGCGAAGCTTTTCTGTATCTTATGGAGCCAGCTCAGGTGAGTGTATCTGCAACGACCAGTGAAATCTGCAGTGGCCTCTGTGGTGGCCTGTCCAGCTGCAATGCTGTCTGCAGCAGCAAAGATGGCTGCATCTGCAGCAGCATGGGTGATGCTGTGAGTGTCTGCAGTGGTCTCTGCATCTGCAATGGCACCTGCATATCTGATTGTCTCTGCACCTGACTGCCTCAGCAATGGTCTCTGCAGTGATTTCTACAATGGTATCTGCAGCTGCAGAAGAATCTGCATCTGCAGCACCTAAACCAACATCTGTAGCTGCAATTGTATTGGTTTGGTGTCTTCATCTGCACCATTATCAGGAACGGCATTGTGACAGATGCACAACCCCCCTGCCAGCCAAACCTGCAGCAGTTTGGTCCAGTCTTCAAAGAAGGGGAAGGCCTGAGCAGGTGAGCTAAGAACTCCTGTTGGGAAACCCACAAAGAAGCAGAACAGCAACTGAACACTGACAAGTTGGGGGTGCAAAGAGTCTTGTGTAGATCTTTCCCACTGTGTGCAATTTGACTATGAACCAACCACTTTAATCCGTAAATATGACAACCTGGGGGAGCTACTGTGAGCTCTCTGCCAGAGAAGTGTGGCTGTATGGTAATGATCTATCAACAACATCTGCAGCCAAAAAAATAAGGGTCTATCTGAAGACAGTGAAAGAATCCAATGAGAAGCAAGAAGACCCCAGACTCAAATATGGCTATTGGACTGGATCAACATGGGAGGTGCTGGTAAATAGTCTGTAAAGGTATAATTACCCAGTGACTTCTATGCTTGAATTGGCACCTCTGCAAAGGCACAAGCCCAAGCTGACTCTGCTGCTGTACTACTCCATCAAATTGTTTATTTCTATGAACTGCAATGCTTGAGAGTTTGCTTCAAGAGACCTGGGAACCAGACTTCAGAGCAACCTGACACGAGGTCTCTAGAGGGGAGGTAAGCAGGTTGAGATGCAGAATGATGAAAATTTAAGAACCTAGCCAAGCCATATAAAGAATTGGCTGTGGACACTGACCTGTTTTCCCTGTGTTTCTTAGACATGAACTGTTGACCAAATCTGGGGCTACGTTTGGACCCAGCTGCACCTGGACTCCTCTCTGAGAAGGAGTTCAGAAAGCAAGGGGGTCCATTCTGAACCATGTGACTCAACGGCAGGGCCTCCCTCTGCCCTTTTGCATTTTCTGTCCCCATAGAAATCACAGAATCATAGAATGTTCTGAGTTGGAAGGGACCCACAAGGATCAAGTCCAGCTCATGTTCCTGCATAGGACAACCCCACAGCTCACACCAAGTGTCTGAGGGTGTTGTCCGAATGCTTATTGAATCCTATCAGACTTGGGGCCGTGACTGCCTCTCACAGAATCACAGAATGGTTGGGGTTGGAAAGGACCTCTGGATATCAGCTAGTCCAACCCACCTGCTAAAGCAGGTACACCTAGAGTAGATAGTACCGGAATGGGTCCAGGAGGGTCTTGAATGTCTGCAGAGAAGGAGACTCCACAACCTCCCTGGGCAGCCTGGTCCAGGCTCTGGCACCTCAAAGTAAAGAAGCTTTTCCTCATATTCAGATGGAACCTCCTGTGCTTCAGTCTGTGCCCGTTGTCCCTCATCCTGTTGTTGGGCACCACTGAAAGGAGTCTGGTCCACCCTCTTGACATCCACCCTTGAGATATTTATAAACATTGATGAGATCCCCTCTCAGCCTTCTCTTCTCCAAGCTGAACAGATCCAGTTCTCTCAGCCTCTCCTCATAAGAAAGGTCCTCTAGGCCCCTAATCATCTTCGTAGCCTGCCACTAGACTCCCTCCAGTAATTCCTTGTCCTTCTTAAACTGAGAAGCCCAGAACTAGATGCAATACTCCTTTCTCTTTTGATTCTCTCCCCTATTTGGGGAGTGGGGAAGGGAGTGAGCAAGCAGCTGTTGTGGCTATATTGCTAGCTCGGGTTAAACCACGACACCCTCCTACTGAGTGGATGGGGAGAACACGAATGCCTCTTGTTTGCCCTCAGATTTCCTACTGCAACCACATCTCTGCCCACCTGAAACATCAGCAGCTGATAATAATCTGAGGGTCTGACCAGGGTGGGAAGTTTTCTCTTCACATTTTTAACCCAGCCCCAGGGACACAGCAGACCTCCCTTAGAAGTGGGTCCGGTCTGCATATTGACCACTCTCCTCTGCATTCTGGTTATTTCCCCCGGCCTGATGAAATTCCCCATGACTTTTAATTGTGTTTAGAATTTTCTATCTATCTACAAAAAATACTTCTTGTGTAGTTCTCCCTTTGGGAAGATGAAGCTCGTTGGAGCCAGCTGGGAATTGGCATAGAGCTGAGATGTGTGTTTGATCTTTTTGGTAAATCCTATCATGTCTTACTTTCGCATGTTCAAAAGTAAGAAAAATATTTTTGTGCCTGTTTGCAGCCAGCTCTCTCAGGAGAGCAGCTGGGAATTAGTGGAAGGGGCTTTAACATCCAGCTGCAGGCTTCAGTGGAGAAGTCTGATGTGAGGAAAAGTGGTGTAAGTCCCAGGTGGCCAATGACAGAAATAGTGGTGTTGGGAGGTGGGATCAAGGCTGTCCATACAGTGTTAGACCTCAAGGGACTTCTTCCAGTCTGTCCAGACCTCGTAAAGAACATCCTGGATCAATATCAATTAATAAGTCTTGCTGCCACATTATCCATAAACTGAAAAATAATGAAAAAAATCCCCAAATATTAAAAAAAAAATTAAATGCTCATAGAAATTTTCCCCTTTAACTAGACTCCCCAAACCTCTCTAATTAACTGTACAAGTCTTGAAAACTTGAAGAAATTGTAGTAGAGACAGGGTTCATTAGAGCTTTCTCTACTTTTATGAGCCACATGGTGTATTTGGTCCTTAGCCCATGAACATCAGATCCTGAGAGGAGGCTGAAAAACTTCTCAAGGATTTAAAACCAGAAGTAAATGCCAAAGTGTATTGGAATGGTAACGAGCCCAGCTGAGGGCAATTAATGACAAAGTTTCCTCAGGGACTTGTTAGAGCTCTCTCTGCCTTGCTCGTCTCCCTGAGATCCCCAGGCAGAGCCCTCAGCCCTGCTGCGCTTTGCAGAGGAGCTGCTCCTGGGCAGAGCTGTCTCTCTGAAGCGCTGCCACTTGCCATGAGCTCCCTGTGTCCCAGGAGACCAGCCCAGCTCAGCAGCACAGCAGCAGCCCAAGGTGCTTTAATGACCCCTCTGATGTGTTTGATGCTGAGTCCATGAACATCAGATGGTGATGAGAAGTTGAAGAAACCTCTCAAGAAGTCAAAGTCAGATTCTAACTCCAAGGTGCAAACCCTCCTGAGGAGGAGGGCTCTGTCCATCCTCCTCCACAGCCAAGAAACTGAGAATACCATCCTGCCAGATCCTGTCTCCTGCAGGATGTGCCAGCTTCAGGAGATCCCTCCAGGAACTGCAGCTGCATTGCCTCATAGCCAGAGACTTACTGTGTCAAGGACTGTGAAGATTTCTCCTTCCGTGAACTCCCAGCATCCTCCTACCCCACATTGCCTTCTACCTCTGTCTGCCATGGAGCTCAGTGCAGACCGTCCGTGTGCTGTCACAGGGTCCCCAGGAGGTACAGGAGCTGCCTGGCCCCGTGTCTGCGAGGCCGAAGGAGCAGCCCCTGCAGCCCTGGGTGCAGCCGTTGGGCTGGGGGTGTCTCGGGGGCACCACAGGGATGTGCCGGGCACGGCGCCAGGAGGAAACCACAGACTTCCTGCCCGGGTGCCGCGGGGGGAGCGCAGGGGCTGTGGTTTGTGCACCTGCAGGCTGCAGCTCTGATCCACCCGTGGGGAATAACGGCCCCTCGGTGACACGCTGACAGTCAGGGACACGTCTGAGCCTCTGGGCTGCACGTCTGCTGCCAGGACAGGGACATGTCCCAGCTCCAGCTCCTGTGAGGGACCTTCCGCGGGCTCTCCATGGAGCGGTGGGTGAGACAGCGCTCCTGGGATGGGGCTCTGCCCTGGGCTAAGGCCCTTTCCCAGCTGCTGCTCCCAGCATAGTGGGCTCTGTCGCAGGGACAGGGGCTGTTTCCTTCCCTTCCTGACACAGCCCCGGTGCAGTCCCAGCCCCTGGGTCTTATGGCACAAGAATGGTTGGACACTCACACGTTGGGCTCTTGGATGTGCCTGTCACAGGACATGCTCAGTGTTCCTGGTCCATTCCGCAGTGCTCAAGGAGTGAAAAATCTGTTTCCCCCAATACAGCTGGTCCTGTCCTGTGATGCTCCACCACCACAGTGATGTGACACCTGCAGCGGAGCCGTCCCTCATATATGGTCATAAATGGTGCTGGAGAAGTTCATTGGAGGACTGGGCTGTGTCGGAGGGGAGATAGCTCCCGATAATGTCTAAAAAGGTGTCGCTGCTTCGATTGGCTCCTCCTGTAGCTGGGCTGGCATCTACAGACATATATTGCCCTCCCATCATCATTGTTCCCACGAGTCCCTGGAGCTGTGGCAGGGAGCACGGCACAGAGGGATGTGCCATCAGGGCAGGAGGCTCAGGATGGGCACAGAGAGACTCCTGTCCCCTCAGACACTGTGGCTGCTCTTCTGGGTACAGCTGTGCCAGGGTAAGTGTTGACTCCTTTGTCCCACCACCCAGGGCCAGTGGGTACAAGCGTGGTCATGAGGATCTGTCTGGGAATGGGGTTTCTTTGCAGGCATTACTGAGACAAGGGACAGAAGGTACTCAAATCCGTGGAATCCGTGCCTTTCTCTGTGCCCATCTGGGTGGGAGAGAGTATCTCCTTTTCAAGGGCTCCAGTGTTTACGGCAGTCTGTGCCCTGCTGGATTGAAAGACCCCCTGTCCTGGGGTACCCTTTTTGGAGCCCCTATTCCCCAACACTCTGCCTCTGGAGCAGGCCTCACTGGCGATGGCAGCACTCAGAGATACCCTGGGCACTGCCAACCTCTGGGGTGCCCCAGAAGGTTTGTGTGCTGCTCACCACTCCTTGTGCCAGGGGAGACTTGACCCCACGAGGGTAGTTTGTGCCCCACAGAGAGAAGAGGACAGGGACATTCAGTAGAGAGATGTCCTTTGTGAGGGGCCTGGCTCAGTGCAGGGGCTGGGCTGGTGACAGGGCAGAGGAGGGGATGTGGGTGGGAGGATCCTCTAGATGGTCTCAGTGGGAACAGAGAAAGCCCTGGGTGGGTTTGGATGGTGTCAGGGCATGCAGTTTGCATGGGAAGCTGCTGGCCTGGGTACACGGGGCTGTTGCGGGTGTGCTAGGCTGCAGAGGAGTGGGTGTCCAGTGCAGAGCTGGGCAGTGTGCGGGTGGGCTTGGGTGCCGGGCAGGCGGCTGTTGGGGTGGGAAGAGGTGCTTCGTGTGGTGGGGTGGAGAATGACCCAGCAGTGCTGGATCTGGCACCCCAGCCTTGCAGAGCTGTGGGGACAAAAGGGACCCTCACACTGCACTGGGGACAGACTTGGCCCAGGCAGGAGGTTCCCCCAGACCTCCAGTACTGGGGCTCGGTGCTCTCCTGACTCACCCCGTGTTGGTGTTTGAAGGTGCCCTGGAGGTGAGGCTGGCGGACGGTGGCAGGCGCTGTGCTGGGAGAGTGGAGGTGAAACACCAGACACAGTGGGGGACCGTGTGTGATGACTACTGGGGCATGAACGATGCTGCAGTGGTTTGTAAGCAGCTGGGCTGTGGGTCTCCTGTTGGAGCTCACTTGCTTGGCAAATTTGGGCCAGGATCTGGCCGCATTTGGATGGATGATGTCGGCTGTAGTGGCACCGAATCTACCTTGTCTGACTGCAAACACAAAGGATGGGGAGATCATAATTGTCATCATGGTGAGGATGCTGGAGTGACATGTTCAGGTAAGGGGTCAGCATATTCCCCACTTTGGGACTGTGATGGGGGAAAAGACCGGGCTGTGCTCTCAGGGAGTGATGAATATGCTGGAGCAGGGCCCAGTGTGACCAACCACACTGTGAGCTGGGACTATAACTGCTGGTGTAACCGATCCCTGGGGAAAGCTGTGTGAGCGCTGCAAGGACAGGACGCCATGCAGATGGTGCTGACCAGCCCCTCCTGTCTGCCCGCAGCTCCTCATACTGCTCCATTAAACAGGGTCTTTGCCAGCACTTACTGACACTCATCTCTGCCTGCTGTCACCCTCTGAGGCAGTGTGAGGACACATGCAGGTGTCCTGCCCCCCTGCCTGGCCATTGGTCTGGGACCTGTGCACCTCTGGGCAGACAGAGCATGATGTCCCTGGCTGAGAACACCCCACACAAGCAGGCATGGGAGGGGTCTGGGCAGGCACCAGCTGTGATAACAGCTGCTCCATTTCTGTGCTCTGGGACTTCCCCCGCCTAAAAGGAACCTCTCAACACCCCAGGAACGCCATGGGATCAGAGTGTGCTACTGGTTGCACCGAGGTGATGATGGTCCTGCCTGGCCCCAGGGTGTGCAGGGGCTGAGCAGGCTGCATCAGTTGTCATCACCTGGGCCAGTTCTCCTGGACCCCAACTGCTCGCACTGCTGCAGTGCTGGGTGGACAGTGCCAGGCAGCGCAGAGAACCTTGTGTGGGAGCACTTTGCCTGAGCAGTACCTGTGGCTGAGTGTGCGGCAGACACATACCTTGAGAGCTCAGATGGTGTAGGGAAGGGGTGCAGGGGTCTTGGAAGTGTTTGTGTCACCAGCACTCCCCAACAGCTTCCTCTGGGATGTGCAATGGGCAGATTGGCCACAGCATGCTTGGAGGTGATGCGGGATGTGGGCACATAACTGCCTGACAGCTCTGGGAACTCCCAGTTCTTTTGTTGCTTTTATTCTTTTTTTTTTTTTTTTTTTTTTTTTTTCCCAGGATTTGTCCGTCTGGTGGGCGGGAAGAGCCGCTGCTCAGGACGTGTAGAGATCCATGACGAGGACCAGTGGAAAACTGTTTGTGATTCACACTTTGGCCCCAAAGCCGCTGACGTGGTCTGCAGGGAGCTGCGGTGCGGCGTGGCCCTGCCTACGGCTGGAGGAGGTCACTTTGGAGAAGGGGCTGGTCCCATGTGGGATGGAGAGCTGCAGTGTGTGGGGAATGAGTCCCTCCTGTCCTCCTGCCCCAAGGGGTCCCCCAGGGACCAGGCCTGCACCCAGATGAACAGCGCTGCTGTCACCTGCACACGTAAGGACTCAGGGTGGGGTGTTGAACACTGGGGTGAGCCCCAACCTGAGCAGGGGATGGTTTGTGCTTGTGGAGATAAGGGAACTGGAGCATCACTTCCCACAGGCTGGCAGAGGGGTGACTTTCCTGGGGGATGATTTACAAGGATGTGGCTGGGCTGATGCCCCAGTGGGATCATGGGCTGGGAGGGCTCTCTGGGATCATCATGTTGCTATATGGGAGATACACAAAGGCCTGAGATGATGAGCTGTGAGGTGCCCAGGGCAAACTGTGTCCCAGGGGAGCTGGGGGTCCTGGCGACAAGCATCAGTGTGTGCTTGGGAAACCCATACAGGCCTCTTCCCAGGGTTCTGGCTGGGGAGGAGTGGGTGCTCTAGGTGGGCCTGGGCCAGGGGCCAGTCGAAGGGGCTGTTAGGGTAGAAGGAAGTGCTGAAGGCTGTGGGGCCACAAATGACCCAGCGGTGCTGCAGCTGGTCACCCCCAGCCATTGCACAGCTCATGTGGACAGAAGGGACCTCTGTACCACCCTGGAGACAGACTGGGGGTGGGTGGGCTCCCACCCTGACACCCACAGTGCTAGGGCTTGATGCTGTTCTGACTGCTGCTGTGTCAGTTTTCGAAGGTGCTGTGGAATTGAGGCTGGCGGATGGTGGCGGGCACTGTGCTGGGAGAGTGGAGGTGAAAGGCCTGGGACAGTGGGGAACCGTGTGCGATGACAACTGGGGCATGGAAGATGCTGCAGTGGTTTGTAAGCAACTGGGCTGTGGATCTGCTGTTGGAGTTGACCAGGATGGCTATTTTGGGCCAGGATCTGGCCCCATTTGGATTGATGGTGTTGACTGTAATGGCACCGAATCTGCCTTGTCTGACTGCGCACTTGGAGGATTGGGTAACTATAGCTGTGATCACATTTACGACACTGCAGTGATGTGTTCAGGTAAGGGGTCAGCCTGTTCCCTGCTTTGGGGCTGGGATGGGGGAAGGGACCTGGCTGTGCCATTAGAGAGCAATAAGCATAAGCCAGAGCAGGTCCCACTGATGCTAGTCGAACTGCTTAGTTGTATTGTCATTGCTCATGTCCCCAGTCCCTGGGGAAAGCCCAGAGGGTGCCTACCCCAGGGTGAATTAACCCTGCCTCAGTGTCTTAGCTCTGCCTCAGTGTCTTGGGCTGCACCTGAATCCTCCATCCTTGCCCTGGGGTGTCCACTGATCTCCATTAGTCCCCACCCATTCTTCCAGTTCTGAGCCAACAAGACTGAGGATCCCCATGCTCGAAATACCACGAGGGGACTTGCCCAGTACCCCACACCTTGGAGGAAGAGAATGAGCTGTCTGGTCACGCTGGGTTGTTCCCCCTCAGAGACATATGTACCTTGACGGCCCTGGAGGGACTTTTCAGAGAGCACGAGTGCTGGGCCCTAGGAAGTGGAGCCGGCAGCAAACAGCCTCTCACTGCCCATCCCCAGGGTTCAGCTGTGTGGTCCTGCACCATGAGGCTTAAGGTGCTTGGCAGCTGCTTGATTCTGTCTGCTTCTCCTGCATCACCACATGCACAGGCTGGAACTGGGATGTCCCTGGGGAAAGCTGTGTGAGCGCTGCAAGGACAGGACGCCATGCAGATGGTGCTGACCAGCCCCTCCTGCCTGCCCGCAGCTCCTCACACTGATCCATTAAACAGGGTCTTTGCCAGCACTTACTCTCATCTCTGCCTGCTGTCACCCTCTGAGGCAGTGTGAGGACACATGCAGGTGTCCTGCCCCCCTGCCTGGCCATTGGTCTGGGACCTGTGCACCTCTGGGCAGACAGAGCACGATGGCCCTGGCTGAGAACACCCCACTCGAGCAGGCATGGGAGGGGTCTGGGCAGGCACCAGCTGTGATAACAGCTGCTCCATTTCTGTGCTCTGGGACTTCCCCCACCTAAAAGGAACCTCTCAACACCCCAGGAACGCCATGGGATCAGAGTGTGCTACTGGTTGCACCGAGGTGATGATGGTCCTGCCTGGCCCCAGGGTGTGCAGGGGCTGAGCAGGCTGCATCAGTTGTCATCACCTGGGCCAGTTCTCCTGGACCCCAACTGCTCGCACTGCTGCAGTGCTGGGTGGACAGTGCCAGGCAGCGCAGAGAACCTTGTGTGGGAGCACTTTGCCTGAGCAGTACCTGTGGCTGAGTGTGCGGCAGACACATACCTTGAGAGCTCAGATGGTGTAGGGAAGGGGTGCAGGGGTCTTGGAAGTGTTTGTGTCACCAGCACTCCCCAACAGCTTCCTCTGGGATGTGCAATGGGCAGTTTGACCACAGCATGCTTGGAGGTGATGCGGGATGTGGGCACATAACTGCCTGACAGCTCTGGGAACTCCCAGTTCTTTTGTTGCTTTTATTCTTTTTTTTTTTTTTCCCAGGATTTGTCCGTCTGGTGGGCGGGAAGAACCGCTGCTCAGGACGTGTGGAGATCCGTGACGAGGACCAGTGGAAAACTCTTTGTGATTCACACTTTGGCCCCAAAGCCGCTGACGTGGTCTGCAGGGAGCTGCAGTGCGGCGTGGCCCTGCCTATGGCTGGAGGAGGTCACTTTGGAGAAGGGGCTGGTCCCATGTGGGATGGAGAGCTGCAGTGTGTGGGGAATGAGTCCCTCCTGTCCTCCTGCCCCAAGGGGTCCCCCAGGGACCAGGCCTGCCCCCAGATGAACAGCGCTGCTGTCACCTGCACACGTAAGGACTCAGGGTGGGGTGTTGAACACTGTGGCTGGGGAACAGAGAAAGGACCATGTGGCCAGGAGTTAGGGCAGGAGGGATCATGGAACCATCTGCAGCATGGAAAGTGTGAAGAACCAGAAGAAAGACAATTATGTCCTTCTGGGCTCTCTGCCAGCTACCAAGAGTGCAAAAGCACCAACCCACCCTCTCTCCTCCTCTGTCCCCAGAGTACACAGGGTTCAGGCTGGTGAACGGCAGCACAGCGTGTGCAGGGAGGGTGGAGGTCCAGGTTCTGGGGACCTGGGGGACCCTCTGTGCCTCCCGCTGGGATCTCTTGGATGCCCACGTTCTGTGTCGTCAGCTCAACTGTGGGTTTGCTGAGTCCGTTCCTGGAGGAGAGCATTCTGGGAGAGACACTGGCCTTGTCTGGAGAGAATCCTTTCACTGCGATGGGACTGAAGCCCACCTGGGACAGTGCCCAGTGGTAACCTTGGGGGCCTCACCATGCTCTCACGGCAATGCTGCTGCTGTCATTTGCTCAGGTGAGTGCTGGGAAAATGGTGCATTAGCTCCATTTTCCCTTTTTGTGAGACATGGCCACCCAAAGCAGCAGTCTCATGGCAGCACCAGGCTGAATTTCTCCCTGGAGGAGCCCTGGCTTCCCCAGGAGTGGCGTGGAGGGCCTTCCCTGCTCAGACTGACCACGCTGCTCTGGGAGAGCTGAGGTGTGAACAGAGGCAGGCGTCTGCCCCAGGGCAGTGGCTTGGGCTGCAGCACCACTGCCAGGCCTGGGCTCTGTGGGATGAGCCCAGAACAGGGCTGCAGCTCTCTTCTCCATCCCTGCAGCTGCAGACAACCGCATCCCATCCCCACAGAGAGCCCTGCAGAGCCTCATCCCACCACCCAGGCAGGAGCTGCCCAGGTGCCCCCAGCAGCAGCAGACCTGGGTGTGAGCTGCAGAAAGGGTCTGGGCTTTGCCCTCACTTCTTGTCAGCAAAGGGCTCAATCTTGTCCTGTTTGGTCGGACAACCCCCCCTTGCCCTCCTCCCTGAAGGCTGCTGTGCTGCCCGGTGCCACTGATGGCTGTGGCTCCTCTGCTCTCCCCAGGCCCAGCCGACTCTGCGTCCCTGCGGCTGGTGGGCGGCGGGAGCCGGTGCGACGGGCGAGTGGAGATCTTCCGGCGCGGGACATGGGCCAGAGTCCTGGACGACCAGTGGGACGAGCAGGAGGCCAGCGTGGTGTGCCGGCAGCTGCGGTGTGGAGAGGCAGAAAAAGCCTACAACCCCCCAAAGCCTGAGCGAGGGACAGGCCCCGTGGGGCTGCGAGGGGTCCGGTGCGCAGGGCACGAGGCCAGCCTGACCCTCTGCAACACCTCCCTGCCCGGGAGTGCCCCGCTGGGAGCGGTTGTGGAGGACGTGGGAGTCATTTGCTGGGGTGAGCAGCGCTGCACGGGTCCCCAGATGATGAGGTGGGGGAGCAGCCACCCCCTTACAACAACTGGGGTTTCTTGCCACTGCAGGGAGCCGGCGGGTCCGGCTGGTGAACCAGCCCAGGCGCTGTGCAGGAAGAGTGGAGATCTACTACCAGGGCAGCTGGGGGACCGTCTGTGACGATGGCTGGGACCTGTCTGATGCTACTGTTGTGTGCCACCAGCTGGGCTGCGGAGGGGCAGTGGAGGCGGCCGGCTCCGCTCGCTTCGGGGAAGGCTCCGGGCAGATCTGGCTGGACGGTGTGAACTGCTCCGGGGCTGAAGCTGCTCTCTGGGACTGCGCTGCCAGGCCCTGGGGGCAGCATGACTGCAGGCACAAAGAGGACGCGGGTGTCATCTGCTCAGGTCTGTGCTGGGAGCTGTGCCGGGATGGTGCCCAGGAGGCATGGCCAAGGCTGTCCCTGGCTGAGCCCGGCCTATGGACACCCATGCACGGGTACCCTCAGTTCAGCGGGGTCCCTGGGGAGCTCAGTGTCCCCCAGGGTGAGCGGGGAGAGCAGGGGCTGTGTCCATCAGGGACTTCTCTCTGCCCTGGGTGCAAGGGGGACTTGCTGGCCCTGCCCTGCCTGGCTGGGGGCCTGGGGAGCGCAGGGGTGTCCTGGCTCCCACAGCCCCACACCAGCCTGTTCCTCTTGCTGCCTCTTTCCTTCCAGAGTTTGTGGCCTTGAGGCTGGAGAACAGTGACGGCTGCTCCGGGCGCCTCCAGGTTTTCTACAATGGGACATGGGGGAGCGTTTGCTCCAGCTCAATGACTCTTGACACGGTGTCGCTGGTGTGCAAGGAGCTGGGCTGCGGGGATGGAGGATCCCTGGAAGCAGGCCTGCCCTATGGCAGGGTGTCTGGCCCTGCCTGGCTGGATTATGTGAAGTGTGAGAAGGGAACCAGCTCCTTCTGGCAGTGTCCCTCTGCTCCCTGGGACCCACAGTCATGTGATAACCTGCAAGAAGAGACCCACATCACCTGCAATGGTAACTCTGAGCCACTTGGGCGCTGGTGTCACCCCAGGTTCTGCTCCCCTCTGGGCACAGCCAAATTCAGAGAAAGAGCTTGGAGGGGCTTTTCCTTTCCATGTCAGACTCCTCTGCTGCCCGTGGCACAAATGTGACCACAGCTCTCAGAGCCCCACATGTCCAGCAACAGTTGTCACCCAGCAGTTCCCAGGGGAGGCAGAGACATCTCCTGGAGAGGTCTCAGAAGAGACCAGATAGACTTCAGAGGAACCTCCCCTCCATGGGCACCCTCCTGCTGCTCTGTGACCAAGACAGGACACAGAGGCACAAGCAGAACTCAGCTCTGCTCTCTTCTGCACAATCGCCTGAGGCAACTCATTCACCACAGTGTTTCCTTCTTCAGGAGGACGCCCAGAAATGCCTCCAGAGCCTTTGACCCCATGCCCCAACTCCAGCAGCTGCACAGGTAGGGAGCTGCTCCTCCGTGTGCTCCTCTTGCCTGGCAGGGCTCTGCTGTCTGAGTGCCATGGGAGCTTTTTGCCTTGTCCAGACAGGGAGAAGATCCGTGTCGTGGGAGGCGAGGACGGGTGCTCGGGCAGAGTGGAGCTCTGGCATCGCGGCTCCTGGGGGACAGTGTGCGATGACTCCTGGGACATGCAGGATGCCCAGGTGGCGTGCAGGCAGCTGGGCTGTGGCCCCGCGGTGTCTGCCCTGCATGAGGCTGCTTTTGGGGTGGGCCAAGGCCCCATCTGGCTGGAGCGGGTGGAGTGCCGGGGGACGGAGTCGTCTCTGCAGGACTGCTGGGCCCGGCCCGGGGACGGACATGCTTGCCGGCATAAGGAAGATGCTGCTGTGCGCTGCTCAGGTGAGCGGGGGGCTGGGACCCCTTGCTTGGGTATTGGAAGGGAGCTGGGGAAGGCCTTTCACCCGCTTGGTCCTGGCACGGCCCTTGACCTGCCGAGACCAAGAATGTTCCTGTGGTTCCTGTGGCAGCCTGGTGCCGAGCTCGGTGCAGCCTTGGTGGAACTGGGTGTCCTTGGGCCACTGCCCGTGGGGCCCTGCAGCTCCAGGACCATCCCCTGGGCTGCCTGTGCCATCCTGCCTGCCACCCAGAGCAGAGGCCCTGGGCCCTGTCCTGGCCTCCCTTTATAGCACTACAGGAGGGGAAATTTGGGTGGGATGTATCAGGGACACCTACAGACACACATATGGTGTGTTGGAGAGGAGGGTCCCTGGTACGCGCACTCCCACCCTCTCAGCCAAGCTCTCCTTTTCCTCCTCTGCAGCTACACCCAGGACAGCAGCATCCCCACCTCGAGCAGGTAACTTGTCCTCCCCCCAGAGCTGGGTATCCCTGGCGCCAGGCCCTGACCCACAGGTAGATGGAAGAGGCTCCTTGCTGGAGTGTGAAACTCCCAGAAGGAGGCACTGGGGTGGTATTGAGGAGGCTGGGGAGGGTTGTAATTCCCTCAGCAGGGTTAAAGCTTCTCCATTACGCCCCTCTTGTGAGATGGGGGTCAGGACTGAAGCTGCCCCTTCCATGTTCTTGCCCATGCAGATCCCCCTCGGGGCCGTCCCGCTGCCAGCGGGAGAGTCTCAGTGCCCGTCATCATCTGCATCATCCTGGGGGCCCTTCTCTGCCTGCTCCTGGCCATTCTGGCCGGGCAAGTGCTCAGTGCCAGGGCTGGGCACAGAGGTGGGTCCTTCCACAGAAGTCCCAGGAGTGATGCCTCCTGGAAGGGCTGTGGGTGCCAGTAGGGGCACAGGCAGAGTTGAGGGGATGAGACTGTGTGCTGCCACTTGTCCCACACACCTCCTCATTGACAGTCTGGGCACCAGCAGCAAGGGGTGGAGAGAGCCCAGAGGTGATGGGAGCAAGAGATGGGGCAAGGAGAGAAATGGCAGAGCAGGACAGGGGTAGATGTTAGCCTGGGAGAGATGTTAGACTGGGGGAAATGTTAGCTTTGGGGAGACGGCCAAGACTGGCAGTGCTCTGGGTAGTAATGGAGGGAGCTCTGGGGCAAGGGAGAAGACGGGAGGAGCACAGGGCAGCAGGGTCCATCTCCATGTCAGACCCCCCGACTGACCCTCTGCCCAGCCCTACCCAACCCCTGCAGGGCAGAGGCCATGCTGTGGGCTCATGGGACAGACAGGGGTCAGTTCCAGGTGGAGAGAAAACATGGGAGCTGCTCTGGGGTCAGACATGGGGGACATGACCCAGGGGCCAGAGGGGCATGAGTGTTGTCTCTGAAGGGATGATGCAAGGGTGATGCTGTCCCAGGTAATCTCCACAGCAATGTGGCCCCCACTGGGGATATGGCAGCCATTCTGGGACAGCACAGTGCGGCTGTGCTGTTGGAGCAGTCCTGGGATGGGCCAAGGAATGGGTTTAGGGGAGCACAGTGGGGTCTCATTGCCCCTCTGTCTGTCCCTGTGCCAGCCCTGTTTCTGTCCCCAGGCTCCAGGAAAGCCAAAGAGCTCTTCCCCGAGGCTGTGTATGAGGAGATCAGTTACAGCCCAGTGTGGGAGAAGCAGAAGAGGTTTGGTCGCTCAGGTGGGTGTGGGTCCTTCCTGGAGGCACATCTGCAGGACCCTTTGCCCTGGCCCCAACCCAGGGCTGATCCCCTGATGCCTTCAGCCATGATCCCTGTGGTGCTGGGGCTGTGTGGTCTGTGGGCAGAGCACCCAAGTCCTGGGCTTGGGAAAGGAGCTTCTTCCCAACCAGCTTTGCCCATCACAGCTGGACAGCCCCTCTCTTCCTGCCCCCGAACCCCACGTGATACCTGAGGAGTGAGGGAAGAGTGGTGCTGGGGTAGCTCTGGGAGCACCTCTGAGACAGGGCTTGTCCCGGGGAAGCAGGGTGAATTCCAAGAGCTCCTCCCCATGCAGCCCCAGCTCTGTGGGTCCCCCTTCCCCAGCAATGCTGACCACAAGGCAGATCAGTGGGCTTGCTCCGTAACACCCGCTGCATATCTCTCCAGGCTCCTCTTCAGAGCAGTCCCTTTCACAGCAGTCCCTGACCCAGCTGCAGCTCTACTCTGGGCACCATGAGGAGGAGCATGGTCTGGGATCAGCACCAGGTAATGGAGGAGGAAGGGGCTGATCTCCCTGGAGACAGGAGATGGATAGAGGTGTCACTAAGTGTCATTGTCAGAGATGGGGAGCACTTGAGCGTCTCTTGTGGTGCTGCCAACACCGGTGTCTCAGTCCTGTGTCCCTGTGCATTCTCTTGTTCTCTGTTCTGCAGGATGTATCTTCTCACTGTCATCAGCTCCCCTTCTCCTTTCAGATGTTATTGTTCTGCCCGGGGATGACCCAGAAGCTGGCTATGATGATGCCAGGGAGGTTTCTGACCCTGGGGAGGACGTTGCCCCTAGGCAGGGAGCTTGGGAAATGCCCAGGGTGCCAGAGGAGGGAGCAGGACCCGGGGATGCACCCAGAGGTAAGAGAGAAATTTAGCGCTGCTGGTTTCTGGGGTGCCATCCCTGCCACCATAGTTGCTGCTGTGCTGAGACCTAAAACTCCTGGGAAGGGGGAACCTGCCCCTGGAGTTCTCAGTGGAGGGACTGAAGGGTGAGAGAAGGAGCTGAATATGGTGAGGAGCAGGGAGAAAGGTGATGCACAGACCCCATGGGACAAACTGCAATGTCCTGCCTTGCTGCTTGTAGGGGGCAGCCTGTGCTCCCAGAGAAATGCTGAGGTCCCTGGAGCTGAAGGAGACACCTCGTCCCTGACCCTGGAGAGCATGGGCTATGATGATGTTGAAGAGGACTCTCTGGCACATCCTCATGAGGACAGAGCTGCAACAGAGCTGGGTGCACAGCAATCCCTGAGCCCCTGGCCTGGAGAGCCCATCCCTGTTGTGCAGCTGGGTGCAGCCAGGAGGGAGGAGAGGTCTGTGCAGCTGGGAGACCCATGATCGCCAGGGAACCATCTACCTTTGCCCATGGTCAGCAGAAACAGCCCAGATTTTCCTTGATCTTTTTTCCACTTTTACCCTATACATTGTATTTGTTTTTATTAAAAATCTCAGGAGCCTTTGACCCAGAGCCAGTCCATGTCTGCCCAAGCGTCATGAAATCTTCCTGAGTTTGATTAGGAGGAGCAGAGAACTCAGACATAGTGGTGGGGAACGGGCATGTCTCAGTGATGGCAGGCTTGGGGTTAGGCTGTGGGGCTGCCAGAGCCCATAGTCCCTGGTGAATAATTCTGCTGATACAGATGTCTCCATCCTGCTTGCCATAGGCAGTTTCTAGTCAAAATGTCTCTCTAATAGGTCCCATGATGCACCTCAGTGCCCATTTCTTGACTCCAAGATCTCCCAGCTACTCTTTCCCCCACATCCTGCCTGGGCCATGCTGGTGCCACGGTGCAGTGACCGTGACAGAGCTGCGGTGTGAGGGTGAGTCTTGGGCTGTGACCCCATGGGAGTGAACTGTAAGGTGGTCACAGTTCCCTTAAACTCCAGATGACCCCAGAGGTGATCACGGCCCACAAACCTCTTCCCACAATGGTCAGGAGGCAGCTCTGCTCCCCAGTGCCCCAGCATGGGGTGCAGAGCCACTTTCTGGGACACAGGGCTGGGATACCCTCTCCTCTGGCTCTGCCAGGGCCTCAGTCTCCATGGGCTGCTCCTGCAGCCTTGGGCCATCACAGACCACGAGCATCCTTGTCACAGCCACAGAGCTGCTTTCTTCCTGAGTAGGGGCTGTAAGGCCCCACAGCAGCCCTGGGACCCCCTCCTCCTGCTCACCTCCAGTACTGCTGCAAACAACAGAGTCTGACCCTAGAGTAGAAGATGTGAGGAGATGGCCGTGACAAACATCCTCTCCCACTTCAGCATTGCCCTGTTCCCTGCTGGGAGCTCCTCCACCCATGGGGTGAGCCTGGGGGGACAATGGGGGAGCCCAGGCTCACACATGCCTCTACCAAGCACCCTGGGGCCTTCCTGCTGCCAGCCCCCATGGGAGAGCTGCATTCCCAGTGCAAGACCCCCATGGTGATTGGTGATATGCATGTGTACTGCAAACAGCCTCAGTCCCCTGGAAAACTCCCACTGGGGCAAGCTCCAGTCCTGCATCTCAGAGAAATAAAGTATAAACGTGAAGCAAAGAAGAAGGGGAGAGCATTATCTTCTGAACACAGGCTGGTGGGGGCCTATGGGCAGTAGGAACACTGACCTACAAACTCAGTGTGCCCCAAGTGGGGACTGGGAAGAAGAGCCCAGTGCCTCTCCCATGCCACCTTGCTGGCAGCTCTGCCCTCCCACAGCTGTAAAATTCCTCCCTTACTTGGGCACCTGGCAGAGGTTTGCCTCCTCCTCCTTGGGGAGATGAGTCACAGGTTCTCAGTGTGCATGAGGGGCAGCACACCCGAGCAGAAAGAGCCCGTTACCTGGCATTTTGGGACTTGAACAATCTGGTTTTGTGGGCTGGGTCTGTTCTCTGCAACAAAGCAGGATCATGACCACGCGCCAGATCTGTGGTTCCTCCTGCTGCTCCCAAGGACCTACCTGAGGATGGACATGATGAGACCTCAACCCTCAGCACTGCTGTCCCACTCCAAGTAGAGCACAGCTTTGGAAAGCCCCCAGGAGACCCACCTTACTTCCCTGAGTCTGGGTTCACTGTTCACAAGTGCTGGGCACCCTGCAGTAAAAGCCCGTGTCTCACACCCCATTTTGGTTGTGGGTGTTTTTGCCAGGGGAGCAGCTGAGGCATCTCCTGGTCCTCAGTGCCTGTGCATGGCTGTGGACAGGCCTGTGCCTCCCCAGACCCATCAGCATGGGACACCAAGCACCCCAGGAACACGAGGTGGGCACCGGTGTTACCTTTGCAGGGCTGGTGTCTGACCTCAGCATCTCCAGGTTCCCTGCTCTGCTCAAGCCGGTGGTGACGGTGGAAGGAAAAGGACTCAGAGACATGGTAAGGGCAAGAAATGTCTTTCCTCCTGCTGGGAGTCCCACAGCCCTGCCCAGGCCTGTCCAGCTCAGACACCCCTACCTGCTGGCACAGGGAGGTGCTTCCCAAGTGGTATGGGTTCTCCACCTGGAGACAGGACAGTTTCAGACCCTTATCCCTGGAAAGCCACCATGGAAGCGTGGCTCTGGTCTCAAAGGACACCTGAGCTGGACCAGCACCCTCACACCACATATGTCAATGCAGCCAGAAAGGATTCCTAGTGTGCTGCAGATGCCCATGCACTTCCTGAGGCTGCACTGCAGGGAGCTGCCCCTTCAACATCTCCGCAGGGCAATGGGGCAGGAGGAGGCTGCATCTCTCCCATGCTCTGGCCCACTAGTTCTGCTTCGCAGGTGTTGTCATCGGAATCAGACTCGCCGGCTGTATCCTGGCTTCCAGCCTCGGCGATATCCGGAGGGGCATGTTCAGGAAGTGTCCTGGGAATGGGAAAACAGGAACGTTTCTGCTCTCATCCTGCAGCCCTGCTCCCCTTGGATGAACTGCAGGTCTCCAACCTGCAGGAACATGCAGGGCTAGCGGTGGTGCAGCCTTTCACAGGGTCTTGTCCATGAGAAGCGTGGACGATTGCTTTTTGCTCCAGATTCTTCTTTCCTCTGTGAGTGTTGAAACTTCTCTGTGTTTGATTCCAGGGTATGGCATTGTCAGCGCTTATCGAGCTTCTCGGCTGTATCCTGGTTATGAGCCTTTGGTGCACCTCAGAGGTAAGTTGTCACTGTCTTTCGGCTTGAGGGAATAAACACTTATCTTTTAATAGGTTATTCATGTGCAGTTTTACCAAACATCATCTTAAGGACTTCCAAGAGCTTTTTGTGCCTTAGGGGTGTTGCGCAGATAAGTCATGAATATTCCTTTACCAAAAGAGCTGCTAGGTCTTGGCAAAAAGGTCACCCATGTTCCTTTTATCTGTGGGAAGCTACACCTTTGTATGTGTCCTGTGTCATTACCCCACCCCCTTCCAGTCACTGCAGGTGACTGAGAAGTAGATCACAACGTGCCCTGGAAACTCCTTGCCTGTGTTTGATTCCCTGTTTGGTTCCTGCAGTTCATGGTGATGAAGCCACTTGGTGGAATCTTGTTCCTGAGCATGAGGAGAATCCCAGAGGTAAGTGTTCAGTCTTCATTTGTTACTGACCTTTTGCATTTGTTAACATTTGGTTTGTTATTTGTTAACATTTTGTTGGGATAGTTCCCCCTCACAGTGGCCAGCAGGCTCTTCTCTACAAGAGTTGTGAATGATCACTTTTTCCTCTGGTGCTACATGCTCCCGCTCCAGTGTGGGTTTCATTGTGTGTGTGTGTGAGGCCTCCTGCTCAGAAGGCCCTGAGAGGCCCCATATTTGCTCATCCGCTCCTTGAGGAGTGTGCCACGGGTGGCTCTGCTTTGTGAAGCTCTTTGCCAGCTGCTTCATCCTGCGCTGCTCCCAGTGCCACTGCCAAGCCAGAGGCACGCTGGGGTTGAGTTTAGAGCTGGAGGAGCTCCAGGGAGTCCTTTCTCGTGACAGCTCCAGGCCTGGTGTGGGGCCACTGCGACCACCAGCAAATGTCTGCAGAATGCTCCTGGGAAGATATCTCAAGTTCCAAAGGAAATGCTGAAAGACCTGGAGAAAGCGACACCTGGTCAGTGTAGTTCACTCTGTAACCGTGTAGCTTGGGCAGCTGAGCTTTTAGATTCATGTATGGATGTGCTGTAGACTTGACGGCGGGGCGGGGGGCAATCAGCGCCTCACTGCAGTGACATTCAATTTCACGTCTGGCGTGGGCTGGCAGCCACAGAGATGGTCCAGCACAGGGTCTGCTACCAGCTGTGGTTCAAGCTGAGTCCCAGGGGCAGCTGCTGCCCCATCTGTACCGTTACTGGCCAGAGGTGCTTTGTGCAGACACTGGTATCCAGAACCAGTGTGTGCTGCATTCATGTTCAACTCATGCACAGGCCAGCTGGCAGCTGGGCAAGTTCCAGTCAGGAATGAGGTCCCAAGAAATCTTGGCTGTCCTTTCCTAATGTTGGAAGTCAGGGGCAGATGCTGCTTCTGCAGCATTTCTCTTTGTGATTGATTTCATCCCACTGGTACGGCAAGGTGACTGGGCTTCAGGCAGGATTGATCTCCTGGGTAAGATCAGAGCAGCTCAGTCTTCATAGCCTGGTCCAGCCCCGTTGCTCTCCTGGGTGTCTGCAGGATCTCAGTGTCGTCTCAGGGTCGCGGTGGGTTGGAGCTGGACACTCGTCTTGAGGCTGGACACTGATCTTTCAGGCAGCCTTGAGTGGTACCTTCATTTAATTCAGCCTTGAGTGGTTTCTCTCTCTGTTTCTAGTTGCAATTCCAAAAACTTGGCTGTGGTTTTCTGCTTGTTTTGGGGGACAGTGGGCTCTTCAGAACCACTTGTGAAAGTGCCTAGAACATGTTTGGAGGACCCTGGGATTCGGTGTCCCATGTGTGTTATCCTTCCCATGTGATGGAGTTGGCTTGGTGGGACATGCTTCTCAGATGGCTCTTTCTCCAGATGAACTGGCTGAAGGTATAATGTTCCTGATGAGGAAGTTACATCTCATGAAACTGTCCCACTTTCTTTCTTAAGAGGCGGACCATGAGACTGGGCAGAAGAGCCTTCTGAAGTGAAACAGTCACACAGTGTCAGTGTCCACTGAAGAAAGAAAGACAATGCCAGCAACTGGCACGCCAGGTAATTGCTGTCCTGTGGTCACCCAGTGTCACCAGTCAGAATTACTGTGTGCCTGCAGGTTCTTCCCCAGCTCTTGCACAACAGGCTGGTGCTGCTGGACCAAGTGCTGTCATGGCCATACTTCCTTCTCCTGTTGCTCCACACTTCCTTATGGGGAAGAGAGAGCCCTGATAGGCATGACAGCTGTCTGAGTCATACCTTCCTCTGCATCCACATCTTGGGTCCTCCTCAAGGAAGTTCTGGAAAGAAAGAATAATCTGAGAGGTCCAGAGTTAAGCCCATCCTATCTCATGCCCAGGAAGCTTGTCTGTCCGTGCTGCCTGGCCTGGGGCCTCTTCACAGGAAAAGCCCCTTCCCGCAGCTCCAGCATTCAGAGCACTGGAGTGAGCAGCCCCCCACTTTCTGATCCCGTCAATCACAGCAGAGCAAACATGAGAGGCTTCCAGATAATTTGGGTGTTCCTTCCATCTGAGATGGGCCTTGTCCCCATTCGCCTTGGCTGGCCTTGCATGGGGAGCTGCTTGCCCCATTCCTTTTCCTTCTAACAGGCTCTCCTTTGTGTTCCTTCCCAGGCTGTTCAGGAGATCATCACTCAAGCCCTGGACAAGCTGGAAAAAATGCAGGTCCTGATGCCTGATTATGCTCTCAAATCAGCAGGTGCTGTGACATTGTACATACAAACCAGTTCCAAAGCGCTTTGTATCCAGATTGGCAAGATGGGCATTGGAACATGCCCAGGGGTAGGAGAGAAGGGGCGAGAAGTCAAGGGTCACCTCGTGCCCTAAAAGTACCCCCACTGACAGAGCAAGACCCCATGGGAAGAACAGAATGGCTGGTTCACAGTCTTGCCTATTTCAACAGCCAAATACAACAGTTTGATGACTCCTTGCTATGTGTTCCAGAGGGGTCGTGCCATCAAGACAAAGGGGAATCCACTGTAGGACATGGATGACAACTGAGAAGCCTTTTCCAAGTCAACAGTGTAATATTCCTCCTGACTCTGCCTGGTGATCATGCTCATGTTTTAATTTCCAGGGGCTGCCGTCATTCTTTACAGGACTTCTCCATCCCTCTGGACTGGCAAAGCAAAGTTTTTCCTATATTCCCTGACAATAATGGATTACATGAGGACCCCTGAGCTGATTCTGCAGGTAGGAACACCAAGAAGCAGTAAAACAAAGGTCAGGAGAATGAACCACACATGCTGCTCAGAGTTGCCTTCTCCCATCTTTGCTCCTCAAAGCTTCTTCTCCTGCCTCCTTCTTGCACGGACCTGCTCTCCTCCTGTGTCTCCTTGCTGAGTGTTTCTTGTCCTTGCAGCCAGAAAATCATCCTGGCAACTGCTGGCCCTTCCCAGGAAGTCAAGGACACGTGTTCATCAAGCTGTCCATGATGGTCATTCCCAGAGCCATCACGATGGACCATGTCTCTGGGACAGCATTCCATGGAGAAAGTATCTCTGGAGCTCCAAAGGACTTTGCTGTCTACGTAAGTGACTTCTCTAGAGTGGGGGGCTGCACAGCATTTCTAAGCATGGATGAAGATGGGTCAAAGATTTTGGTGGCCTAAGCTTCGTCCTGTCTCTCAGAAGAAACAGGCTCCTTGGTGTTGCTTCCTTTGCATTGTATTCCTCTTTTATTCAATGTACCACTCAAAAAGAGGCTTCTGGGGCAAGATGCTACTCCAGGAGCCACAGGGAAAAGGAGCTGGCACAGTGCATGCTCCTAAACCTTTTTAGCTTCCAACCCCAGTGGTATTTGTGATCCTCAGGTCACCTCCCTCTCACTGGGAGTTTCTGCTCCTTTTCTGACTGCCAGCTTGGACTCGTTGAGTAGGCAAGTGTGGCGTGCTGCCCACCTGCAGCTTCAGGTCTTTTCCTTGTCCTCATCATCCTTGGACTACATAGCTGAAATTACCCCGTACTTCACCAACTAAAGTTCAGTCTTCCATGGTGCACCAGACGCTCTTGTTTTCTCCACCCCATCTTTCTGTAGGGCTTCAAGGAAGAACACGAGGAGCAGGGAACATTCCTGGGACAGTTCACTTTCCTGGCGTCACTGAATCCCAGTCAGACCTTCCAGCTGAAGGTACGGGGACACAGAGGGAGGAGAACTGCAGGAGAGGAGGAGAAATGCGGTTGAATGGGTAGAGGCTTCCCTGCCAAAGGGCACAGGCAGCCCTGTCCTTGAGTGTGTGCCACGCTGGCCTCTCTTCTGCTTTAACTTCCTGGTGGCGGATGCCTGGACTGCCGGCCTTCTCTTTCATTTTGGATTTGATCTTCAGGGCTTAGAAGCGCCACAGTTGAAGCTGGAATCAGCTTGACTGTCTGGACCCCAAGTGCACACAAGCGGCCACATCTGGTAGGATGCACGACTGCTGGTCTGCCAGTTGAAGACCAGAAATACTGGGCTTCCTGAGGATTCTGTTGGTGCAGGAAATGACCAGTGTTAGGGAGGCCATTCTGTTTCCGTTGCTTTCTAGAGAAGGCAATGAGACGTTATACTGACCCCAGCACTGGGTCTTCTGACTGTGGAAGCCTGTGCCCCAAAGCAGGCGAGAACTTTCCAGTGTATTTGCTGAGGCATCTGGTCGCTGCTTCTTCCTTTGCTGTTCTCATGGCCCAATGAGGGAACATCTTGGCCATGACAGGTCAAAAGCCCCCGCAGGGCAGCAGGAAGGAATCTGTTGAACGAGGCCGTTGCTGCGGCACTTCTGTCAGTGCTCACATGCCAGAGAGGAAAAGGCGACTCATTTCTTCTTGTCATTGCAGAACAAGCTCCCTGGGGTCGTGAATTACATCAGGCTGAAAATGCTGAGCAACTGGGGCCACCCGGACTACACCTGCCTGTATCGGTTCAGGGTGCACGGTGATCCACCCAAAGATGGGGAAGAGGTTCCTGTTTCACCTGTCAGTAAATTCCATTAATGTTCACCAAGTTGAGTTCCCGTCTGCTTTGCCTGTGATGCTGCCTGGTCCTTCCTGAGCTCACTGGAGGTCCCCATCCTTCTCTTGACCCACCAGCATATGGGAGACTTCAGGAGTACACATCAAGATTTTCCTAACTAAAAGAAACAGGAAAACTCAGTCAAAAATCTGCAGAAAGCCTGACATCCACACACTGCTGCCTACACAGGAACATCAGCAAGGCCCTGCCTGTACACTAAAGATTAAATTCATGGACAGTTTTCCTGTGGAAGAAGCAACTAAGGATCGGCTGAGTGGAACCATCTGTTGTTACCTGTTTTCACAAGAGGCAGATGCTGTTTCAGCTTCCATCTTTCAGTCTGTTGCCAATGAGAAAATGGAAGTGTGTGTTTTTCTAAGAAAGAAACCTTAATAGGAAAGTTGGTTCATGGACTTATTTGCCTCTCTGGGCACATATCGTGTTTATAGCCAAGGAAACATTACAGAGTGATTAGCAAAGCAATCCCAGGACACTTAAGAGATCCCATAACCACGCGAGCCTGTCTTTCCTTTTCACCCGAGTTCCCCAAGCCCCAAGGCAGGAGCAGGCAGGGCAATCGTGCACTCGGGCCGCACCAGGGAGGAGAGACCAGGACCAGCGCTTGGCAGCTGGGGCTGGGAACAGCAATGTGTGCTCTGAGCTGGGGTTTAGTCCATGTACAAGCCCAGCACGGGTCCAGATACCAAACTGAGGGTGTCGCTTCATCCCTGGTGCCACACACATGGCACCTTCTTCCATCGGCTCCTCCCAATGAACTGTTTTCCAGCCCCTTCCAGCTCAGCCCAGCTCAGACACCTGCACTCTGGCTTAGGGCTGACTGGGGCTGGTGACCCTCAGGGCAGCAGCAGGAACGGCTCTGACCCTGGTTGTGGGGCTGTCCCTGGGCTGAGCCCTCGGGCCCAGGGCTGTTGAACTGGGTCCTGGTGGGGGTCGACAGGTCCCCCCATCCTGTCCATGGTGGGAGACACCTGCTCCTGCAGCACCCCTGGTACTGATCCCGAACCTGGTCCAGCCTCATCCAGAAGTACACTTGAGTTTGGTGGTTTTTTTGTCTTAAAACTGAAGATAATTCAGGTAGAGGCAGAGCCTGTTTACAAGTCTGAGTAGTCTGGGGACAGAGGCCAGTGTGGGGCTGGGACCCTTGCGGGTGGTGGATCTTTCTGCCATGTGCCCTTGGCCTGGCGCTCACAGCTGGGAAGAGACTTTCCGAAATGCTGCTGGGAGGAGCCAGATGTGGCCACCCCCGGCACAGCCTCAGGGTCTGCTGCCAACCTGCCCTCAAATCATCTCTGCCCAGCTGGACATGGCCCAGGAGTCACTACCAGTGTTGCTGTTCTCCGTGGGGCAGCGTGGTGCTCACCAGGCACAGCCAGAGCTGTTCCTATGCCAGGAGAAGACTTCACACAGAGCCTTGGCTGATGGTGACAGTTCCCACCAGCCATCCAGCTCTGGAAGGTCCAGGTGCCACAGAGGGGACCCTGACTGGTTGTCACTTCTCTTGCAGGAACAGGATTGAACAGCAGGAAGGAGGCAGGATCAGAGGGTCCATGAGGTCAGAAAGCACATCAGAGTGCTGGTACAGTCATGATGACAGCAGAGGGAGAAGAGAAAGAGATGCAGTGACCTGGCTGGGTCAATGCTTCTGATGTAACACCCGCCACACAAACACAGAGACAGATACATCACCCCATAATGCAGAAGGCAGAAGTTAGAATAAGTGAACCACCATGGATCAGCTAGAAACCATGCAAATTACATGTGGGAATATTGATATACCTGGTTACAAGAACATCATCTGTCAGAGGATGCAACAGGAGAGCACTCGAAAATGAACGATTAGATAATGTGGAGCAGCAGCTGACCTAACAATATCGAAAATAAACACAAAAGCTGCAATATAGCAATGTAAACTGGGAGGAGCTGAATACCCAATTTGGTGTCTGATGTTGGAGTGGGTGGCCTCAGCATCTCTGGCTACTTCTCAAAAAGAAGCATTTACTACTCTATCATATGTCAATGGTGGCTGGTCAGGTTCCCAGACTAGGCCTCCAGGATTCAGCTGGCATGTGCCACAGGCAAGAGCAATGTTTTGTTTGCAGAGCCTTATGGAGTGGGCTATGGCCGTCCCTGTCCAAATGTGACTCAGGTGCCTTTGGAATGTCCAGGAAGAAAGTGAAGTGCTTGGAGAGATTCTTACCAAAAAACTTATGTGCTGTCAACTGTTGTGTGTCACCAGACTGAAGACAAATATGTAGCTTTTGTAAGCAATTGCTCATGCTTCCATGCCAATACCGTATTTATGTCATACTTCAGGTGACCGTGCTCTCTTGTGAAGCTGGAACTTGTGCGCACAAGCTTTCCTGTCCCTGGTGCAGAATGGTCAGAGAGCATCAGTGCTCAGGAGGGCTGAACAGGCTGTTGAGGAGGGACAGACAGGGCAGGTGAGGTGGGGGAGTTGCAGTGTACGTAAGGGAGAGGTTTGACTTGGCAGCCCTTATGGTTAGGAGCGATATAGTTGAGAGAGTGTGAGTGAGGATTACTGGCTGGAAAACAAAGAAGGTTCATTGTGGGTGTCTCCTATCAATCAGCCAGGCAGGATGATAGCACTGGTGAGTTCTTGCCTAGGAAATGAGGAGCAATCTCTGGCAATGCTATGGGCGTGAAGCATCCTGGGACACGTGCACACAGACTTGTGAGCCAAAGCACCTTGGCAAAGCTGCTGGCAAAGAGCGTGGCACAAAAGGTCCTGGGCTTCTGGTGGACCCCAAGTTGAACAGGAGCCGGCAAGGTGGGCTTGGCCCAAGGCGGCAGCCAGTGGTACCCTGGGCTGCATGGGGCAAAGCCTTGCCAGCAGCTGGAGGGAGGAGACCCTTCCCCTCTGCTCAGCACTGCTGAGGCCAGGCCTGAAGTGCTGTGCCCAGGGCTGGGCTCCCAGTGCCAGAGAGACATGGGCATAGTGGGGAGAGCCCCCAGTGCCCCTCCCCCAGCACTGCGGTCGCAATAGGGGGTTTTGTTGACCCGGCGCTGTCCCGGCATTGGTTCTGTGCCAACACGGAGTGTCAGGGGGAAGAGCTCTTGCCCCGCAGCGCGACTCGGCACTGGGACGCCCTTTGGCAGACCTTGTCCATCCGTCTGGCCAGCACCTTGCGCCCCACAATCGTGCCCTACGGGAGGCTTCTCTTGGCTTGGTCGGGATGGGCCAGGTGAATTGCTGCCGTGGCTCCAGGTAGGCTCCCCCCATGCACAGCTGGGAGACAGCCCAGAACAGCCTGACAATGCAGCAGCAGATTTTCTCCTGCCCGACACCATCTGCTCTGCAGGGATGAGCCTGAGCCCAAGCAGCCATGCGTGCCCATCCCATAATATGCATGATCCCTGCACCAAACCCACCATGACACAGCCTAACTAGATCTGCAGCTTTTATGTTTGTACTGCCAACAGTTTGTGAAAGTACAGTATAAAAACCATCATTATTGAGAGATCTTTGCATTTTACACTTATTCTAAGTGTCTCAGGTAGTTGGGTTTTTTATTAAGGTCTAGTCTAAAACGTCTGATAGCTTTCCTCCTTATCTAAAGTACAGTGTGGTATAAAATATAAATAGAAAAACCATTCTTTTGGAGGGATCTTGGTGTTTTAGGCTCAGTCTAAGTTTCCCGAGTAGTTGAGGTTTTATTTTTTAACTCTTACATGAAAAATATTTTACTCCTTGTGCATTCTCAAAATGTCTCTTTGGTGTGTGGAGACAATAGAAGTGTGATGTTACGTATAAAATTTTGCATTTGTATCTGTAAAGGGATTCTCATGTTCATATACACTCATGAATTGACTGATTCATTTTTTCTTTTCTGTACTTCTGTTGTTTTCAGAACACACAGATGACAACGCCCCAGTCCCTAAGAACTCACCAGAAAGTGTTGGAAGAATCGTGGCTGGAGCAGTTAAAGCTCCTGGCAAAACACATATTTTGTACGTATTCCTAGGGCTTTGTAGAATATAAGGTATATATTCCTGTCAAATACTTTAATACTTTCTGGAAGAGAAAAAAAAAACAAGCAAACCAAATCTGAGAGGAAAAAAACTGGGGAGTGTGACTGCTTTGAAATAATGTAATTATTTTTCTGTGTTGTGTTTATTTAAGGTCTGAGTCTCCCTGTAGTGCTTTGTCTTACCCTAGAAGTTCGTATACCTACTGCAAGTCATGATCAGGCTCTTCCTGCACTCGCTCCGACTCTCGATCACGAAGTTGTTCATGTTCTCATTCCTACTCACCATTGATGCCATCTCCAAGAAGAAGCAAAGGGAAGAGTCCTACCTATTGTTCTAGGTCAAGGTCACATGGTGATCACCACCCAAGGTAAAGGTGTTCTTCAAAAACATCAAGCGAGAAGAAGCCAGCGCCAGCACTGAGCAACTGTCAAAAGAGCTCTGGCCCCTCTTTGACTCTGTCAGATCCTGTCGGGCTCTTTCAGGCTTTTTCATGCTCTGTCAGGTACTGTTGGGCTCTGTTGGCCGCTGTCAGACTCTGTCAGGCTTTGTCGAGCCTCTCTCGGTCTTTGATGGGCTCTCTCAGGCTCTGTCACGTGCTGTCAGGCTCTATAGGTTTTTGTCAGTCTTTATGGGGCATGGTTGGACTTAGTCAGCCTCTGAAAAGCCCTGTCAGCCTCTGTTGGGCTCTGATAAGCCCTGTTGGGCTCTGACAGGCTCTATGGGGCTTTGTTGGGCTTTATTGGACTTTGTCAGGATCTGTCCAGCCCTGTCAGACTTTGTCAGGTACGAGGGCAAAAAATCATGGATTCCACACAATTCAATATGAATTTAAGCGAAGCCATTTATTACAGAAACAAGCCTCCTTATAAATACAGTTATTTCCTGATCACGCGTCCACGCTCCAAGCGTGCATTAGCTGATTGGATATTGTCCATGTTCATGAGCTGTCCACCCGCCCGAGTCTCACTGCTAATAGGTCTGTTGATTTACATCTTGTTGAGGCCTTGTTATTGTAGAACTGCCTCACTCCCACAGCAGGACCTGTTTTCAGCTTTCCGAGGTGGCCTTGAAATTCCTTTGGGCCTGGCTAGTTCAGTAACAAATCTCCATCTAATAGAAACCCATCCACACATTAACTTCAAGAAAATCCCTCAAATCTCCCACAGTCAGGCTCTGTCAAGCCCTGTTGGGCTCCGTCAGGCTCTATGGGGCTTTGTCGGGCCCTGTTGGGCTCTGTCAGTCTCTTTCAGCAAAGCCCAACAGAGCCCAGCAAACCTTGATAGAGACTGACAGGGCCCAACAGAGCCCAATAGAGCCTGACCAAGCCAGACAAAGACCAAAAAAGCCCACAGAGCCCGACAAAGCCCAACAGAGCCCAATAAAGCCTGACAAAGACCTATAGAGCCTGACAGAGCCCGAAAGAGTCTGACAAAGCCCAAAAGAGCTTGACAGATCCTGACAGGGCCCAGAAAGCCTGACATACCCCAATAAAGTCCGACAAAGCCTGATAGAGCCCAGGCACTATAGGTCTTTGTTGGGCTTTATTGGGGTATGTCGGGCTTTGTCTGGCCCTGTTGGGCTCTGTCATTCTCTTTCAAGGTCTGTCAGGTTCTTTTGGGCTCTGTCAGGCTCTTTCAGGCTCAGTCAGGTTCAGTCAGGTTCTGTCAGCTTTTTCAGGCTCTGCTGGGCTCTAAAGGGCTTTGTTGGGCTTTATTGGGCTTTCTCAGGTTCTGTCTGGCCCTGTCAGACTTTGTCTGTCTCTGTCAGTCTCTGTCAGGCTCTTTCAGTCTCTTTTGGGCTTTGCTTGACTCTGTTGGGCTCTGTTGGGCTTTGTCAGGCTCTGTCAGGCTCTGTCAGGCTTTTTCGGGCTTTGCCGAGCTATATAGGTCTTTGTCGGGCTTTATTGGGCTTTTTCAGGCCCTGTCAAGCTCTGTCAGTCTGTTTTGGCAAAGCCAAAAAGAGCCCAACAAACCTTGAAAGAGACCTACAGGCCCTGACAGACCCAAACAGAGCCTGCCAAAGACCAACTGGCCAAACTGGAAATAAATAGGATAGTTAGGAGCCCTGGCTCTCTCCCAAGTGGAAGTAGAAAGTGCAGCCCAGCAGAGCTTCCCCGGTCCCTCCTGGCCCTGGCTGAAAGCTCAGGTGGCCTCCACTGCCCCGCACGCTGGTGTCCTTCATGCCTTCCCAGCTGCACTCTCATCCTCTCTCCCACAGGGACATTCAGATCTTTACCTCATTTCTCTGAGTGCCCACTGGCCCTTGATGCCCCGAAAAACAGGTTCCTGTCTATAGTGACCATGGAAAAGGTACCTCAGTTAGAAAAGGTCCCCAGGGACAGTCCCTCAGATGTCCCCACTTCCAGCATCACTCTGGGCTGATCTCAGAGCCACAGCCAACTGTGAAACCCCTCTCCACGTCCCAGGGAAGGACCGTTGCCAACAATGGAAAAAGTCGACACTTTTGCAACTTTTCCTTTGTGTTTTTACTCAGTTCTTTCCCCAGCTCTTTGTGTCCCAGGCTGAGCTTTGGAGCTGAGGGACAACAGAGATGCTCTCAAGGATGTTTTTGAGTAGTGATACTATCACCAATAACAGTGCCAATGATGAGGGTGAACTAAAGCTTTTTAATTTCATTGCCAACAGTCATTCTAGCTTCTCAAAAGGGGAGTTGTTTCTTTTTGGCCAAAGAAAGCCAAGGAACAGATGCCATGTTGGTGCAAAGTCATAAAGGAAGACAGAAATTTTATGTGGTGTCCCCTGACACACACCGTCACCTGCTTTTCCAGTCTCCGCAGTCCCAAATGTGCAGCAGAGTCTGGAGTTCTGAGCTGCCTTCATCTGCCCTGCGTGACACATGTGAAAAAAAACTACCTCACTTTAAAAGTTGGTTGTGATTCTCTTCAGAGCCTGAAGCACCACATGGGTCAGGAGACAAGCCAGGATCCCCAACCAGGACTCACATGCCCTATCACCTTCTTTTCCAGACACCCAGAAATGGGGTCCCAGTGGACATGTTCTGGGGCACAGCCGTTGGTTCTCCTGCTCACTCATTGGCCATTTTGAAAAGTGCACACACTGTGTGAGAGCTGCCAGTGGTCAGGGAGTCCCCCCAGTCTCCATGAGCTTTCCAAGATGGTGGAGAGTGGCCTCACTGTGACATCGTCCTGCTGTCCCAGCTCCTGGGGTGCTGCCCCTCCTGTCCCATAGACTGGAAAGGATTGTGTTAGTTCCAGTGATCCCTGACTTGATCCCCGTGCACTGCTGGTTGTTCTGCCTCCAGTCACAGAGGCCTGAGAGACCTTGCAGGTGAAGATGGAGGACAAGACACACAGAGAATGTCACTTTTTCCCTTATTAAATTCATCAGTGGCCACATGTTGTCTTTGTTTCTCCTTTAACTGTTCCTGCAGTAGTAACAGCTCATTATAGGAACTTGAATTGCCTTACAGGTCTAGACTGAGTTCTGATCTGGACTGTTGCTGTGCTTGGAGGCTGCTGTCCTTGCAGACCAGACGAACTCGCTTCTGCCACCCTGCCTGGCAGTTCATTCCATCTGTGTCACAGCTCTGTCTGCAGCACTGACAGCTCCAGCCCACCCCGTCAGGTCCCTGGCCGAGGACATTGCCTCACATCTGGGCTGAACCACCCCAGCTGTGGCACCAGCCCAGCTCTGACCTGCCACAAGAAACCTGCTACCAAGTGTCCAAGACCCCATGTGTGCAAAGGCTTTGCCTAAGAGCACAGACATGACATGGACACAGATTGTTGAATGTCTCTCTACACGTAGGAGTATAAAACCAGAATAAAATGCCTAAATTCATTCAACTGAAGATACTCCTCCCCCAGCTTGGAGGAATTAGATCCTTTGCTGTAACCTTCCTGGTGCTCTGTCTAATGATGGGACAAGAGAATAGTATTATCATAGTAATTCATTTTTTTTTAATACAAAGATAACA
This sequence comes from Streptopelia decaocto, assembly GCF_964273445.1. Lineage (NCBI taxonomy): Eukaryota > Metazoa > Chordata > Aves > Columbiformes > Columbidae > Streptopelia > Streptopelia decaocto. The sequence continues at coordinate 450,830 of NC_138675.1, read as the reverse complement.
ATGCTGGCAAGAAGTGTCTGTGCAGAGGAGAGAGAATTAACCTCACTGATTACTTCAGGTTGTTTCAAAGGATGTGCCCCTGGAAGCCCAGGGACACCTGGAGGGAGCCCAGAGGGCACAGAGAAAGGGACATCATGGGCTGCTCCTGTGCTGCTGAGCTGGGCTGGGCTCCTGGGACAGAGGGAGCTCATGGCAAGCGGCAGCGCTGCAGAGAGACAGCTCTGCCCAGGAGCAGCTCCTCTGCACACGCAGCAGGGCTGAGGGCTCTGCCTGGGCATCTCAGGGAGACAAGCAAGGCAGAGAGAGATTAAAGGTGGTCAGGATTGGGAGGATGACTGAGAGCTCACTGGAGGAGAAATCTTTGCAGCCCTTGCCATGGTGAGTCTCTGGGTGCAGGGCAGTGCAGCTGTAGCTCCTGGAATTATCTCCAAAAAATGGCACAGGGACAGCTTGTGGGATCTCTACAGAGGGGGCTCTTGTTCAAGCAGTTTTGAACAGCTGTGAAGCCGGGTGAGCACCCAGGGGTGCCCAGGGCTGTCCTGCAGAGCAGGGTCCCTGCACCCCAGGGCTGTGACAGGGCAGGGACTCTGCCGCCTGCCAGGGTCAGCGCTCAGCCTGCCCGGGGAGATCCCCTTGCACTGCAGGGAGAAGCTCTGCATGAAAGGAACAACCCCAGCAATGCAGGGTCCTTCTGCTGTACAGAGGGTGCTGTCTGGGTGTCACGGCCCGTTTGATGATGGACTCGTGATGGTTCTTTTAACCTTGATCTCAGAGCACAAAATTAAAGTGACCAAAATGCCAAGGGGTTATAATTCAATCAAGCAGTGTAACTTTATTAACTTCCCCATAAAGCGGCACGCAATAGAGAGAAAGAAGAAGAAAAAGAAAAGGGAAAAGAAACGGGGAAAAGTAAAAGTAAAGATGAGAAATGAGGTTGCGTTTATCACCAATTGAGTTCCTGATGGCGATGGCCAGGCAAATCTTCAGACCGACTCTTACAGACGGTCACCATCAGGGGACACCACAGGGACCAGGGGACACCAGGGCCTCTGAAAGAACAGCCAGGGACACCGGAACCACCACAGGGGTGGCCGTGACCCCTGGGAACATGAGCAGGGTCACCGTAGGGTCAGGGCCACCACAGGGATGGTCGGGGCCACCGTGGGGTCAAGGCCATTGCGGGGTCAGGGTCACAATGGGGTCAAGGCCACTGTGGGGACGGTCGCGGACAGGATCCAATAAAGGTGACACCAGTTCTTGGAACCGCTTCGGAGCGGTTCTTGATGGCGATGTTCAGGCAAATACTGCTCCATCCTCGGACCGACTCTCACACTGGGTCAGAGCTATTCACATCTCAAGATCACTACAGGACGTTCCCAGGGGACTTTTAAACTAGTACAGCAAGTCAGTTGGTACCTGACAGGGAGGGATCCTGGTATTTAAATCCCTTTGTCTGGGTTGACGGGGTGGGCACTGGGACATAGAAACTAATTTCTTGGTTCAGGATGCGGCCCTGAAATTTCAGATCCATTTCTCTTAGAGTTGAATAAACCTGGGAGTATCAGAAATGAACACACTGTGCCTTACAGACAGCTTTATGATGACTTTTCAAGCACAGCCATAGCCCACTCCATGAGGCTCTGTATGGGGATATAGCGGAAGATTTGGGGAGGAGGTTAGTTAAATGTAAATACGCTCAAGTGACTTGCACTTGTCTGTAGAAAAAGCACATACATCACACTAATAGTTTTACTGACCTTGTGTGCTTGATGAGTAGAACCTCTGTGTTAGATAACAGGCCTGTGAGAAACTCCAGGCATCTTATCACTATGTCTGAGATTCCTGCTTGGTTGTGAGAAAGAGCGGGAAGCTGTGCCTGCCTGAAGCCTTGAAATACAGGCGAGCTCAGCAGGCCCGGTGATCTTCCAGCAGGGCTGAACTGACCAGCGCCTGCGTCCCCGCTTCTGTCACCTCTGCCTGGGAGCTCAGGTGTGGCTTCGGAGATCCCCCAATAGAGAGGGAACTAAAATAAAACTTGCTCTTTGCAAATGCATTTGTGGCCTCTGGCTCTTCTTGCGATGTGCCTGCGTATGTGTACACAGGCTCTGCAAACAAAACATTACTCTTGCCCTCAGTTTGGTATCTGGACCCGTGCTGGGCTTGCACATGGACTAAGCCCCAGCTCAGAGCACACATTGCTGTTCCCAGCCCTGGATGCCAAGCGCTGGTCCTTCTCTCTCCTCCCTGGTGCCAACCGAGTGCACGACTGCCCTGCCTGCTCCTACCCTGGGGCTTGGGGAACTTGGGTGAAAAAGAAAGACAGGCTCGTGTGGTTATGGGATCTCTTAAGTGTCCTGGGATTGCTTTGCTAATCACTCTGTAATGTTTCCTTGGCTATAAACACGATATGTGCCCAGAGAGGCAAATAAGTCCATGAACCAACTTTCTAGATAAGGTTTCCATCTCACAAAAAAAAACAAACAAAAAAACACACTTCCATTTTCTCATTGGCAACAGACTGAAAGATGGAAGCTGAAGCAGCATCTGCCTCTTCTGAAAACACTCAGTTGATCCTTAGTTGCTTCCTGCACAGGAAACATGTCGATTAATTTAATCTTTGGTGTACAGGCAGGGCCTTGCTGATGTTCCTGTGTAGGCAGCAAGTGTGTGGATGTCAGGCTTTCTGCAGATTTGTAACTGAGTTTTCCTGTTTCTCTTAATAAGGAAAAACTTGCTGTGTACTTCTGAAGTCTCCCATACGCTGGTGGGTCGAGAGAAGGACGGGGAGCTCCAGCGAGCTCAGGGAGGACCAGGCAGCATCACAGGCAAAGCAGACGGGAACTCAACTTGGTGAACATTAATGAAATTTATTGACAGATGAAACAAGAACGTCTCCCCCATCTTTGGGCAGATCACCGTGCACCCTGAACCGATACAGGCAGGTGTAGTCCGGGTGGCCCCAGTTGCTCAGCACTTCCAGCCTGATGTAATTCACAATCCCAGGGAGCTCGTTCTGCAATGACAAGAAGAAATGAGTCGCCTTTTCCTCTCTGGCATGTGAGCGCTGACAGAAGTGCCACAGCAACGGCCTCGTTCAAGAGCTTCCTTCCTGCTGCCCTGCGGGGGCTTTTGACCTGTCATGGTCAAGATGTTCCCTCATTGGGCCATGAGAACAGCAAAGGAAGAAGCAGCGACCAGATGCCTCAGCAAATACACGGGAAAGTTCTCGCCTGCTTTGGGGCACAGGCTTCCACAGTCAGAAGACCCAGTGCTGGGGTCAGTATAATGTCTCGTTCCCTTCTCTAGAAAGCCACAGAAACAGAATGGCCTCCCTGTCAATACGCACTGCCAGCACCAACAGAATCCTCAGGAAGCCCATTATTTCTGGTCTTTAACTGGCAGAACAGCAGTCGTGCATCCTACCAGACGTGGCCGCTTGTGTGTACTTGGGGTCTAGACAGTCAAGCTGATTCCAGCTTCTACTGTGGTGCTCCTAAGCACTAAGCACCCAAAATGAAAGAGAAGATCGTCAGTCCAGGCATCTGCCACCAGGAAGTTAAAGCAGAAGAAAGGCCAGTGTGGCACACACTCAAGGACAGGGCTGCCTGTACCCTTTGGCAGGGAAGCCTCTGCCCATCCAACTGCATTTCTCCTCTCCTACAGTTCTCCTCCCTCTTTGTCCCCATACCTTCAGCTGGAAGGTCTGACTGGGATTCAGTGGTGCCAGGAAAGTGAACTGTCCCAGGAACATTCCCTGCTCCTCGTGTTCTTCCTTGAAGCCCTACAGAAAGATGGGTGGAGAAAACAAGAGCGTCTGGTGCACCATGGAAGACTGAACTTCAGTTAGTGAAGTACGGGGTAATTTCAGCTATGTAGTCCAAGGATGATGAGGACAAGGAAAAGACCTGAAGCTGCAGGTGGGCAGCACGCCACACTTGCCTACTCAACGAGTCCAAGCTGGCAGTCAGAAAAGGAGCAGAAACTCCCAGTGAGAGGGAGGTGACCTGAGGATCACAAATGCCACTGGGATTGGAAGCTAAAAAGGTTTAGGACCATGTACTGTCCAGCTCCTTTTCCCTGTGGCTCCTGGAGTAGCATCTTGCCCGAGCAGCTTTTTGTTTTTGAGTAAAAGAGGAATAAAATGGGAAGGGAGTGACTCCAAGGACCCTGTTTCTTCTGAAAGTCAGGAGGAAGCTTCAGGCCACTGGACTCTTTGACCCATCTTCATTTCCTGCTTAGAAATTCTGTGCAACCCCCTGCCCCCAACTCCAGAGAAATCACTTACGTAGACAGCAAAGTCCTTTGGAGCTCCGGAGATACTTTCTCCGTGGAACGCTGTCCCTGAGACATGGTCCATGGTGACTGCTCTTGGAATGACTGGCACCGAGAGCTTGATGAACACATGACCCTGACTTCCTGGGAAGGGCCAGCAGTTTCCAGGATGATTTTCTGGCTGAAAGGAGAAGAAGAAACTACATTGACATGGAGAAGGTTGCCCTGGCTCTCATTCCTGCCATGAGCATCAGAGGATTAATAATCATTTGGCCAATCAGTTCTGCTCTGAACCACAGCCAGTGCCTTCAGTCGGACTCTGTGGGTACCGAACAGACCAGCAGCTTCCGCAGAGAAGCCCTTCCATGGCTGGGAGCTGGGTGCGCTGGTTGTAGAAGCTCAGTGGCCTCTCCCGGTCCAGAGCCCTCACCAAAAACAAGCCAGGGTTGGTGTGGCTTAAAGGCCCCTGCCCAGAGCAGGTGACAGGTCCGGGCCCACCTGGATTAACCTTTGCTGTCAGGGGAAGCACTCGCTCCCTCTCATCCACTCCCACCTCCTTCCACTGGCAGCAGCCAGCTCTTCAGATTGTGCAGGCAGCTCAGGAGCAGGGCCAGGACAGCTTGAGAGCCCAACATGGGACCCTCCAGCAGTGCAGGCTCTCAGCACCCGCTGTTGCTCAGGAAGAACACATCCCAGAGCTCTGCAGGCTCCTCTGCCATTCTGCTTCTGTGCCGTGCTGACAGTCTGCACAGCGACTGGGCAGACACAGACTGCAGGAGCAGCCTGGCTTGGCAGAAGCTCCCGCGTAGAACCCGGGGCACTTTGGGAGAGGAAATACCCAGCAGGGAGACACAGGAGGAAAGCAGGTCCATGTGAGAAGGAGGCAGGAGAAGAAGCTTTGAGGATCAAAGATAGGGGAAAAGGCAACTCTGAGCAGCATGTGTGGTTCATTATCCCGACCTATGTTTTACTGCTTCTTGGTGCTCCTACCTCCAGAATAAGCTCAGGGGACCTCATGTAATCCATCAATGGTAGGGAATAGAAGAAGAGTTTGGCTTTGGCGTTCCGGAGGGATCGAGAAGTCCTGGAATGAATGACAGCAGCCCCTGGAAATTAAAACATGAGCAGAATCATCAGGCAGTGTCAGGAGGAATATTGCACTGTTGACTTGGAAAAGGTTTCTCGGTTATCATCTATGTCCCACAGTTGTTTCCCCTCTTTCTTACTGGCACGGCCTCTCTGGAACACACAGCAAGGTGTCATTAAAATGTCGTACGGGGCCGTGGAAAAAGACAAGAACGTGAAAAAGGCTTTCTGAGCTTCCCATGCGGTCTGGCCTGTTACACACTCTGTCAGTGGGTGCACTTTTAGGGCACAAATTGACCCTTGACTTCTCGTCCCTTCTCTCCCTCCCCAGGGCAAGTTACAATACCCATCTTGTCAATCTGGACAGGAAGAGCTTTAGAACTGGTTTGTATGTACAATGTCATGGCACCTGCTGATTTCAGGGCGTAATCTGGCATCGGGACCTGGATTTCCACCAGATTCTCCAGGGCTTGATTGATGATCTCCTGAACAGCCTGGGAAGGAACACAAAGGACAGTGCCTGTTAGAAGGAAAAGGAACGAGGCAAGCAGCTCCCCTGCAAGGCCAGCCAAGGTGAACGGGGACAAGGCCCATCTCAGATGGAAGGAACACCCAAATTGCCTGGAAGGTCTTTCTCTCCAGTCCTCCTTTGAGGAGGACCCGAGATCTGGACGCAGAGGAAGGTACAACTCAGACAGCTGTCATTCCCATCACGCTCTCTTTTCCCCATAGGGAAGTGTGGAGCAACAGGAAAAGGAAGTGTGGCCATGACAGCACTTATTCCAGCAGCACCAGCCTGTTGTCTGTGACAGGGAATGGAGTAGGATACGTGCCGGAGGGAGGATAAAACCCCTGAGCAGATCCTTCTGCCTTGTGCCCTTACCCGTCCGGTAAAGCCTGGGAGCTTTGCCTGCTTCAAGGCTTCCTGTAGAGCCTGCTCCGCGACATCCTTTGTGCTCCAGCGCAGATGGTAATGCTGTTCCTGGAGCTTATGGAGCTGGTCTGGCAGGGACAGGGTTTTGCTCAGGTCTTGTAACTGTGCTGCGGTGCTCCAGAGGCTTTCCTTGCCAAGTTGGCCCAAGTGGTAAATACCTGTGGGACACACATCAGAGCTTAGAACTTGGTCTAAGGCTGGGTTATACCCCAGGGTGCCTGCTCCCCTTTCTGTGTCTCTCTCAAGTGCCCTAGTTGTCTCTCATTGTCTTTGACAGTGGCCATCATGGCATAAGGGCTTCACAACAGATGGACGTTCCCTGCCCTGGACTGTGCTCCTTGTCCTGCAGAAGATTCTCAGCCCCTGGGGCAGGAGAGCTCAGCCACGGCCTCTCCCTGGGCTGAAGAGAACTGGCTCAGCCCTCCTGGGGAAGGCAACTCAGCCCTTCTTCACCTCCCACCCATCCCGCTGGAGCAGGGACTGGCACAGCTCTGTCGGGGACTTTCTGCTCTTGGCTGAGCTCCTCTGGTCACAGCAGGGGAAACGGAACATGACAGGATGGAGCCCCGAGTACCTCCTAAAGCACCGTCCTCAGGTTGGAGCTCTACAGACACTCACCAAAAGAGAGCAGACCAAGAATCAGCACCAGCATCGTTGCTTTCTGAGCCTTCATCTTCCTGCAGAACAGATAAAGGAAAAGGCTGGTGAAGCTGGTGGTACCCGCGCAGATCAGCAGCACTGGAGAGCAGCAGCAGGGACTAAGAGCAGGAAGTGCAACAAGAGCTGTGGCCACACTTCCTGTCTGTGGGGCTGGACAGAGATTCTTTGGAAATGGAAGGGACATAACGAACGCCTGTTTCTCCTGCCCACCATCCGATCAGCACTTGTGCTGATCCTGTTCTCCAGCCTCTCAAGAGAAGGTTCAGCCTGTGCACAGCTGCCAGGCGGGGGGTGTGTGTCTCCCCTCTTGCAGCATTTCTTTAGCAGCTGGGTTATCTCTGGCCCTTCTCTTGGCAGAACTACAGACAGATGCAGACTGGGTAAAGAGGGAGGGAGGGCTGAACGTCAATGCGGGCTGGCACACAACGGGCAACCAAGGAAGTGCCAAAGAAACACTCTGGTGTCTGGGCCCTGCTGCCCTGAGCCTGATCTGCCAAGACACAACACACACCGCTCTGCAAGGGGGAAATTCCTCCTGCCTGTTCCAGGAGGCTCTCAAAAGGCTCACAGCATACACTCATCAGGAATAAACAATCCCCTTCTGTTCTCCTAGAGAACTCCTTGCACCCCTCTGAGGATCTTGAGCCCCTTTCCTAAGGCAGAGCCCTGGTGAGGAGCTGACCAGGTTTCCCAAGGAAACCTCCTCTGTCAGGAGCACAAGTCAAATCCACGGCCAAGAGAGGACACGGGGGTGTCCTTCTGGTCCCATTGGAGAGGAAAACCAAGCAGGCTCAGGGACATAACCCACCCTGCAGAGCACAATACAGGACGGAGCTGAGCTCTCACAATTACTACGGCAGGCTGTATCTGGGTCACCCCCTGGGACACTCTCTCTCCGATCCAAAATGGAGCTGTCCCTCATTCTGCAGAGATCAAAGGCTTTCTGGGCCCAGCCCTTGCGTTCATGAAGAGACTGAAAGGTGGCTGCTGCCTTCCAACAGCTCCAGACCCAGCTCTCAGGCTGCCCTCATGTTCCTCTCCTGTCCGCCCTCCACCCACCCCAGCTGATGAGGTGGAAAACACACCTGGGGAAAGGGGAGAAAGATTTTTCAAACATACCCGTTCAGACCTTCAACCATCTCTGTGTGTCTCCTGGTACCTGCTGAGGTGCAGGTAACAAGCATCTCGCTCGCTCTGGAGTGAGCCAAAAACTCTGCGATCTTGGTTCCCTCAAGATCAAGAGTGACCAAGGTGCAGGGAGACGCCTGGTCTTATACCCTGCTGTGCTGACCTCAGCGCTGATGCTGCTTTGTGACATCAATGGCAGTGGCTGATGTCACAATGAAGAGGCTGTGCCAGGTTTGCAGGCAAAGTTCAACCTGACAAGAGCAGGTCTTGCAGTCCTGTCTGCAAGGGAAGAAATCCTTCACCATAGAAAGACGGGAAAGGTACAGGAACACGTTAGAATCACAAAACAGACTGTCACCCACTCTTCCTCTTGCTTATCAAGGTTCAGATGATGTAAGAAAAAAAAAAAACACAAAAAAAGTGAGATAGCTGTTCTTATTTTATGGAACCCATTATATCAGCCACATAACTTTCTAGTCCAACTCCAGTCTGAACCTCAGAATAAGAAATGCCATCTTAAAATTTCCAGGAAAAGGAAGGGCTTTGAAGTGGCAAGACCAGAAAACGTTCATGAAAGCACCACCATGCAAATACACATCTCAGATCACAGACCACCTGCCCCGTTACCTAAGGCACTGATGTTCTCGCAGATTCACAGCCACTGACATCTTGAAAATAGCACAAAGTCTCATGTTCTTTAGCACCGAGCACGTAGGTTGGAACTGGATCTGGGAAGAAAACCATCTACAGTCAGTCTGGTTTCATTCGAGGACATCAGGACAAGTTCAGTTCACATTCACGAGGAATCACAGCAGGTCCCAACTGTCCCTGCAGACCCCAGCATGGCTCCTGTGCAGGGTCCTGAGGAGCAGGAGGCACAGAACAAGAAACCTCCCTCAAAAGAAGCCCCCAGCCACCTCTTGCACCAAGTTGCACAGAGCAGCAGCTGAGAACAACCTCTGCCACAACTACACCCGGCTCTGCTGTCTGCACAAGGAGACCAGCTCTGTCTTGGTTTTCTTAGGGACAGACTGAATCCAGTTCTGGTTTGCTGCAGGCTCCAGCCCAGGAATTCTGGGTGTCTCCTGCTGCTGCTGGAGCAGTTGTTTGCCAGCATTTTCAAGACTGGTTTTGCATATTTTGTATTATTTTCTCTATTTTATTAGTAGCACTAGTAAAACCTTATGTTTTGTTTCCAACTCTCTCTCTCTGTGTCCTTCTTTGCCTTCCAGCCACCTGTACTGAGTGGGGAGACAGGGGGGGACAAGGTGTTTGGCAGGGGACAGGGCATTAACGAAGCATCTGCTACAGTGTATTGTCACCCTGCAATCAAACCTTGACAGGTGTTTACTCCCCTTCCTCCCATTGGCCAGGGCTGCTCATTAGATCGAAATCACATTTATTCTCAGGCAAATGTTTAGAACACATCTGCCCTATACAGCAGCATTTCAGGTTCTTTCCCTGATTATACTGTTCAAGTGTCAAAACAAATGGATGTGAGGAGGATATATAAAATGCACATATAACATTATTTATTGTATAATATGCATTACGTAAAAGGCAATATATTATTTAAAATATCCATCTTATGATTTATTATACATAATGCATTTCCATACTACACATTATCAAGTATACCCACCTAGATCTGTGCAGCAAATTAATATTATTATATATTATATGGTGGCCACCATTGATTACGATATTCAGTCAGATTGTCCGTGGTTGCTGTTCCCCAGGGGGTCCAATAATCTTTTTCTAATGTCACAAAATGCATCCAAGGGGGACAATTTCTTCCGAATTCCTCCTGTCGATTGTCTGATAGTCATCTCAGAATCACAATAACAGGCAATTGTAAAACCGTAAGTACTAAACAATACAATTACCCAAGACACAAGCAACAGCAACAACAATCACTAAATACACAAACGACACAATCACTAAGGGTAAGAAAAAAGCAATAAGCACTAAAGTTACCTTTACCGAACTACTGCTTTTTCATTTTTCTCTTTTAATTACTGTTTTCTCGGTCTTATTTATTTTTTTATTTTTTTAATTTTAATTTTTATTTTTCTATTTTTCTTCTCTTTTTCTTTACTTTTTTAATTTTTGAAAGTCACCAAGGTAACCAAGCACCCAAGCACTGCTGTCCCCCCAGGAGGCAGACAGCTCCACACGTCTCACTTGGGTCACAAGTATCGATAAACCCAGTTCCAGAAATTACTACACACCTGCAGTGCTGGGGTCTCCACACATCTCACGCGGGCAGCATGCAAACCAAACCAAACCAACACAAAAAGTGCCTTATCTCTATTGATGGGGTCTTACCCACATCCAGGGCTGGTCCGAGGAACTGTGGTCTCTCCCAGGAATTCCCTGGTGCTGGCGTAAGGTTCCAGAGATCCTGGGATCCATGGGGCGAAAGGAGACTGTCCCATCCTGAGTCAGCAGAAAATCATACCAGAAAGTCATCAAAATGACTCCTTAACACAGTTTTGAAATTGTTAAAAAGCAGGAATTTCTATTGCAGTGTCCCGGATGCTCGGAGGATGGTTCCTCTAATTGAGTGTGCGCAGGACTCGCACTTCTTGGTGTTTATTACACACACCTATTGCATATTCCTTTCATGCATTAAACATAAATGATGTACAAAACCCCGCCCTTTGCCGGAAGTCCATCTTTGGCATTCCAGGGACTTCATCCAGGGTCTCTGGTGTCCCCGGTGTCTCTGCAGCTGCTGCCCCCAGAGTCGGCTCCTGGGCCTGATCTCTTGAGCGTGCGTGGTGTCGTTTTGTGCTGCTACTCAGCAAAAGTCACGCAGCTCTTTCTTCATTCGGTGGAACATTCCGCTTTCCCAGCTTGCACACCAAGGACATCCCGCTGCGCCTCGTGTCCAGTCTCTACAGAGCTGCTGTTTCTCCATTCAGTTCCTGTTATGTCAGTGCGCTGGTTCGGGGCCCACACGCCCCTGGGGGTTCTCTCTGATTGGCTCCCTAAGGTGTCACTCTGCCAGGCGCAGCGCCCACCCTTCCCTGAGGTGATGTTTCCTCTGATTGGCTGCCTGGGATTGCCACCTTGCTCCTCCCATCAAATGATTGGTCAGAAATCCTGTCAATCATCCATGTCCCAATCTCTTTCCAGGCGTGATTGGTGGAGCCAGCATGGCCCGCCCTTCACAGTGCCCACCTTTTCAACCCTTGCCACCATCCCTGCAGCCTGAAAGCTTTATTGGTTGGATACATATCAATCACGGACCTTCTCCACGCCTCCTCAAATGTGATTGGCCGTCCTGACTCCTCCACCAACTTCCGGGTGGTTGTTGCCAGGCAACGAGCTCCACTTAAAAATGAAACTGGGGGCTCTAAACAAAGGCCACAGGCAATGAAAGACATGTTGGGACCCTAAACATGAGGATTTGTCCCCAAGAAGGAGGCTCTGGGCACTCAAAAGGGCGGGCAGATGCTGCAGATGGCGCTTTGGGCCCAGAACATGAGGGGACCCTCTCGGTCTGATGAGTGAGAAGTGCTGGGAAATGGAGTTGTCAACAGCGTGCCCTGTTCAAAGGAAAGAGCCCCTGATGCTGCTCCGAGGAGGAGCAAATGAAGACCCCCATGCAGGAGGGTTTGGGGATTTTCCTGGCAGCCAGTGCTAGGGACTCCCCTTCTCCCAGATTGCTGGGTTTCTCCTTTCCCTCGTGTCTTTCAGAGGCTTTAGCCTCCTCTTCCTCCCCCGTTCTCTTGTAGATCCTTGACCATGTCCTGGAGGTGCTGGGGGGAGTTCAGACACCATTCCCACAGGGCAGGGACCTGTTTCAGCCATGCAAGATTTGCATGGTCTGGCAGCAAACACGCAGTGTTGGAGGAGGCCTCTACAACCTGGGCAATACCTGCTTCCTCAATTCCGTCCTGCAGTGTTTGACGTACACCCCACCGCTGGCCAGCTACTTGCTCTCTCGCCAGCACAGCCAGTCCCGTGAGTCCTTTCTACGCGTTCTTTTATACCTCCTGGGCAGCTCTAAATGATGAAAAAAACACTGTGACTCTGGGAAGACAGCTCTGACTTTTCCTCTAGAAGCTGCCTTCAAACCTCACCCTCAGAGCGGGCTCGGCACCGCGTAGGGAGCGCGTCAGTTTGATGCCAAACGCCGTGCTCGTACTCCCAGGGAAGATCCTTGCTCGCTTCCTGTGATTAACAAAGTGCATTCGAAAGGTGTGCCTGTAGAAAGCCTTTGGCATTTGGCGTTCCTGCTGCTGCCCAAGATACTAAAATGGAGCATGTGGGCACCCGGGATTCTCAGAGTTGCATCACAGCTCGTTTGTGCAGTGCCCTCCTGCTGTGGCAAACGATACGGTCACTGGTGAAGCACGAGGAGGGAACAACCCCTAGCAAGGCCAATGAGGTGGCGTCATATAATCATGATCAGAAATGTGTGTGGGATTGTATTAGAAGTGGGAATTTTATGGGGGAGAAAAATAATTCCTTGTTCGTCAAACCCTTTGAGTCTTCCTTCTTTTCCTCCCTGCTTAGGTGTGGAGAAAGGCTTCTGCATGATATGTACCATGGAGGAGCACATTGAGGAGGTCCTGTCTTGCTCGGGCAGTGCCATCACACCTGTGGCTGTTGTCAGTGAGCTGCCATGTGAGTCATTTCAGATGGTTTCATTTGGAGGTATTTTACATTTCTGAAGACCCCTGTGTGTAACTGCTTTCTGCGGGTTCATGTTAAGGAGGAGAGCTTTTAGAAGGGTCAGTTTTCTGTCTTTTTTCACTGAGATCAACATGAAAACCTTCTTCTTGCTCAGGAATAGGAGAACAGTTCCAGCTTGGCGCCCAGGAAGACGCACATGAATTCTTTGGCTGTGCTGTGGGTGCCATGCAGAGAGCTTGTTTGAGCAGCAGCAGCGAGTAAGCATGAGCACATGACCATGGAAATGTTCTCTAGCCCTTTTGACTCCTTCCTTTAAATCATCAGTGAAACCCTCTCTCCGGGGGTCTCCTAACAAGGGAACTCTTGGAAGAGCAAACTCTCTGCCTTCCACCTTCTGAGCCATGATTACCATTTCTTTCCAGCCAGGTCACATCTTCTCAATCCAGCACAGTCATTGATCAGGTCTTTGGAGGGTTTCTAAGATCCAGAGGTAATTTTTTAAAATATCACTGTCCTTAGAACGGTCCGTGGCTCTTTTGCTTTTTGTGTTAAACTGCTTTTGGCACACGGCAGCATCTCCAGAGTGTATTGGTCATTGAAATGGGCAGAGTTAGTCTCCTTCCCAACCTGAGAAGCTTTTCTCTTTGCCTTTCAGAAACCTGCTTGAGCTGCAAAGCTGTTTCGGACACCTACGAGGCATTCCTTGATATTCCTTTGGATATCAAGGTAAGATATTTGGAAATGGTGGTGCAAAATGTTTCAAGGTCCCTGCAGGGGCCTCGTTTATCTCCAGTAAACTCTGTTGAATTCAAACTGTGGGCTGTTACCAGGCAAGAGCGTGGAGGTGGATGGGAAGGGAACTGGACTTGTGTGCTCCTTCCATAAATGCCCTGTAAATGGGAGCCTGTGCTGGCTGCCAGCTGGGCAAAGAGCAAGGGCGGTATTGACCACCATGATGACACTGTCCTACCACCCTGCTTTGGACTCCTCAGTACGCACGTGATCACTGGACAGGTGGATTTTGCTATTTTTGACCAGGCAGAGCACGGGACACTCTGGTGCTGCCCAGGAGTAGCTGTTTATTGGGATAAAACTGACACCACACGGGGAGCTGTTTCTTGAGATTTTGGCTTTCCAGGAGCCCTGTCGTGCATCTGAAGATAGAATTGCCTTTATTTGCAGGCCAGCTATGGACAGTGATACAAGATGAATGATGACTCTGTGGTTCCATGTGACATCAAGACGGTTCTCTCCCAGAGTGCTTATTTACTCTTCTATGTCAGGTAAGAACAGGTTTGAAAGGGTGTTCAGAATACACTCCCTCTCCTGTTACTTGTCTTGTCCTTGCTGTTCTTCTCTGGTGGGTTCTGCTTTCTATCCTAAGAGAGAATGACCATCCAGCTGAGTTCTGTCTGCTCTGCAGATGGCCCCATCCTTTCTTCTTCCTCCTTCTTTGGCACTAAACACTTGCACTTGTGTAAATTGCCAGCTGTCTGCTCTCTGGGGCTGGCTAGCTGTGAAAAGAGGTGAAATGGGGGTCTGAAAGGGTATAAAGATGAGTTCCTGCTCTGAAAGGGGCGGACGTGGCTGGCAGACCATGATCTAATTTCCAGCTTCTGTGTGTTATATCAAGTGCTGCCAGAAGATGCCAGAATGAGACTGAAGCCACATGGAGGCTGCAAGAACAACCCTAAACTAAGATCCCTGTTGTTTCTCCAGGAACCACGATTTGACCCCTGGAGCGGGTGCTGAACATCAAGTGACACAGAGCACTTGGTTGGCAAAGTTGGTTCAAGAGCTGAAGAGTCTCTTTTCTGAAGGCTTTGTGGCACCAAGAAAGCCAGACTTGCACCCTGGGTCAATATGGGAGCAGCAGCCTGGGAAATACCCGCTTGAACAACAATGTACCCTCCCCCCAGTACCCGTTCACCCAGAGGCTGCAAATGAAAAACCTCCACGCAGAAAGAGAAAACACTCCTGTGCAGAGGAGGGTGAAAGTGCGCCCGAAAGAAAGTGGTGAAGGTTGGAAGTGAGCCTTCTGGTGATCCAAACTGGAAAAGCAAATGCTAGAAAGGGAAGATGATGAAGTAATCCAAAGAGAACACTGGAGAGGAGGACTATAAAGGAGGCAGCGTTTGCAGCCTCCCGTGGAAATGTTGCCGACCTCTCTGCCAGGTGTTCCAGGTGCACAGCTTATGGACAGAAGCCTTCAGTACTTGTGACTGAAATTACCATCGCAAACAGCAAGGGGCCAGCAAAGGCAACAGACAAACATGCTCAAGAGAACGCTGGCCACTGAACTTGACATTTATGACAAAACAATAAAAATACCATCATAACCAAACCCAGTCCTCAGTGGTGCATCTGATTTCTGTAGAGACTGACCATGCAGGAAAGAACAGAACAGCTTTGGGTTTGGCTTGTGTTTGGGGTTGGTTTGTTTGTTTGTTTCTTTGATTTTTTTTTAACTTCAGACTTCCTCTATGAAAGCACCCTTGTGATCCATAAGGTGGAAGCTTTCTACAGGTGCTGAGCATCTTAAATTAGCATGTAGAGATCTCAAAGCAAAAATGCCCAGGAACAGAGCATCTCCAGAGTTGCTCGATTAGAGGCTTGGGTTGCATGTGTGGGATTCATCGTGTCTTCTCCCATGTGTGACACTGGATACTAGAGAGACAATGAAAACACAGCATTACAAACATTGCCACTGACCATCCCCATCAACAGGGTGACCTTGTTAACACAATGGGTTTCTGCTCTTCTTCTCCCTTGTAGTGATGAAGAAGGTGGTTCTCCTGGCAAACATGGACAGTGGTGTTGGAGAAAAAAAGACAACAGCAATGAGTCTTAAGGATGGTATTGCAGCGTCCTACAGGTTCAAGCACCTTCTGGGCCTCTTGTGAATACTGCAATTTGTTGTTCTTTTTGTTAGTTTTTTCCCTTTTCTTAAATATTTCATCACAGAGGTGCCACCACCATTGCTGATTGGCTCAGCCTGGGTCAGGTCTGTCTTGGAGCCGGCTGGACTTGTATCTATGGGACACAGTGGAAGTTTCTCGCAGCTTCTCATGGAAGGTGCCCCTGTAGCCCTTTTGTACCTTTTTCCACTGAGGAGGGAGGTAGGTGGGGAGCAATTGTTTTCATCTGCATCACTTGTGCTTCCTGGGTTTTATTTCTTTATTGGCCTTTATTTGCCATTACAATTTATAATTATTCTCATTATTTATTTTACTTATTAAACTGCTTTTATCTCAACACACAAGTTTTCTCACGTTTATTCTGATTCTCCCCCCCATTTCCTCGGCCCATGGACCACCCCTGTGAAATGTCTGTGAAATGTCACAACAGCCCGTTGAGCTCATGGAGTCCGTGGCTTTGGGCTCCGTCTGCTCCGTGGCCACTCCGGGCAGCACAGGTGTCTGTTCCGTGGGGTCACGGGCACCAAACCCAGCTCGGGTGGGAACCAAGAGGGTCCCCTCGTGTTCAGGGCCCAAAGCGCCATCTGCAGCATCTGCCCGCCCTTTTGAGTGTCCAGAGCCTCCTTCTTGGGGACAAATCCTCATGTTTAGGGCCCCAAAGTGTCTTTTATCACCCATGGCCTTTGTTCAGGACCCACAGTTTGATTTTCCGGTGAAACTCGTTGCCTGCAACAACCAACCAGAAGTCTATAGAGAGTCAGTTGACCCAGGACAGCCAATCACATTTGAGGAGGCGGGGCAAGTCATGTGCCTGATAGGTAACCAGCCAATCAAGCTTTGAGGCCTGCAGGAAAGGTGGTGAGAGTTGAAGAGCTGGGCGGCATTCAGGGGCGGGCTGTGCTGGCTGCACCAATCATGCCTGGTGAGAGTTTAGCGCATGGTGATTGACAAGTGGTCTGACCAATCATTTGATGGGAGGAGCCAGAGAGAAATCTCAGACAGCCAATCAGAGGAAAGAGCATCTCAGGGCAGGGTGGGCCCCAAACCAGGGCAGAGTGACAGCCCAGGCAGCCAATCAGCTGCAGGATCAGCTCAGGGGAGGAGACTGACAGCCCTCCCGACCAATGGTGGCGCAGCCCAGGCTGAGCAGGTGGCGGCTCTGCAAGTGGCCAGGCTGAGCTGTGCCCAGCCCTTGGTCCCTTCTTCCTCCCACTGGGGCCCTGGGGATGTTTTTGCTGCATCTGGCTCAGGTGTGTGTGTGCTGCTCTGGGCTTGTTCTCCCGGGCGGGGGAAAGGGGCAGGGGGCACTTTCTGGCTTGGAGAGGAGCTGCTGGGGCTGGAGCTGGAGAGAGCAGGAGAAGATGAAGCAGCTGGAGGGTGAAGTGCAGGGGATCCCCACAGCTGCTGCTCCAGCTGCACAGAGACAGCTGCCCCTCTGGGTGAGGAAGGTCCCTGTGAGCAGCCTCAGCAGAGCAGATCACAAATGTGTCCCCAGGTCTGTGTGAGTGAGGAAAATTCCAGTGCAGCTGTGTAGCGTGTGTGTGTGTGTGTGTGTGTGTGTGTGTGTGTGTGTGTGTGTGTGTGTGTGTCTGGGAAGCCTCGTGCTGTGAGAGCTGTCAGACACCCATGTGTTCTCTTAGGTCGAGGATGGGCAAGAGACTGGAGCTACAGCAGAGGAAGGGAGAAAAGGACAGACCGACACAGACAGGAGGGCCTGAGCTCCACAGCCTGCCTGGCCGTGCAGAGAGCAGGAGCTCTGGTGAGTCCTGGGCCCTTGGGGTCATGTCACCTCTTCTGTGTCCCCATCCCTCCCTGCCCCCTCCCCTTTCCTCCTGCTCCCTCTCCCTCTTTCTGCCTTTCTTCCTCTTTCCCGGCTGATTCTTCTTCCATCTCTTTCCACATCCCTGTCCCTATTTCCCTCTTGCTGTTCTGTCCTTTTTTTTATTGTCTGTCTTTCTATCCTATTCTCAGTCCTGTCCTTTCTCACTACATCCTCCTGTCCAGCTGGCAGCCCCTTCTTCCCTCATTCTCTTACTCTTTTTTCCTCTCACCATCTCTTTGTCCTGCTGCCCACCACAGTTGGTTTTTTCCCTTCAGTGCTGTCCTGCCCCCTGTTCCTTTGCCTGTCCCCATTCCTTGTTCTGTCACTCTGTCCCAGTCCTGGTGTATTTTAAAAATTTTTTTCATTTCATTTTCTTCTTCTTCAAACCCTTTTGTGCTGCTCCCTGCCCCTGTCTTTCTCTCCTTCTCTTTGTTCTTCTGCCCATCTCATTTTCCCTTCTTCCTCCAGCTCTCTGTCCTGCTCCCTGCCCCTCTCATTCCCTCTCTGTTTCTCTGCCCTTCTCCCTGTCTGTTCCCCACTCTGGTTTTCTGTCCTGCTCCCTCTGTAGTTTTTCCACTCTCTCTGTCACTCTCTTCTGCTCCCTGTCACTTTCATTTCTCACTCCATCTCTGTCCTGCAGCCCAAAGCTGGTTTTTAGTTTCCATCTCTGTCCTGCTGCCCAGCCCAGGCTTTTTTACTTCTACCTGTGCCCTGCTGCCTGTCTCTCACTTTTACCTCTCTTTCCCTATGTGCTGCCTCCCTGACCATTTTTCTCTGTCTGTTTGTGTTTCTCTGACAATTCATGTCCTGCTCCCTTTCCTTCTCTCTTAGTCTCTCCCATGTCCTTCATCCAATCAATTTTCTTTCACAGTCACAGATGTCACAGAGTCACAGTCATAGCCACAGAGTCAGAGTCACAGAGTCACAATCACAATCACAGAGACACATAGTCACAGTCACAGAGTCACAATCACAATCACAGAGACACATAGTCACAGTCACAGAGTCACCGAGTCACAATCACAGAGACACATAGTCACAGTCACAGAGTCACCGAGTCACAATCACAGAGTAAGCCACAGAGTCACACACACGAAGTCACGAAGTCACAGTCACATAGTCATAGAGTCACAGTCAGAATCACAGAGTCACAGAGTCACAGTTAGAGAGTTACAGTCACTGAGTCAGGGTCACAGTCACAGAGTCACAGTGACATAGTCCAAGAGTCACAATCACAGAGTCAGAGTCACAGTCACAGAGTAACAGTCACATACTCTTAGAGTCACAGAGTCAGGGTCACAGAAACACAGTCACAGAGTCACCATCACCGAGTCACAGTCACAGAGACACAGTTACAATCACAGATTCACAGAGTCACAGTCACAGAGTTACAGTCAAAGTCACAGTCACAGTCACAGAGTTACAGAGTCACAGTGTCATAGAGTCACAGTCATAGCCACAGAGTCATAGTCACAGCCACAGAGTCAGAGTCACAATCACAGTCACAGAGTGACAATCACAATCACAGATTCACAGAGTCACAGAGTCATAGAGTCCCCGTCCCAGTCACAGAGTAACAATCATATAGTCAGAGAGTCACCGTCACAGAGTCACCTAGTCATAGAGGCACAGTCAGAGATTCGCAGTCACAGTTAGAGAGTCACATAGTCACAGAGTCACATTCACAGAGTCACAGAGTCACGGTCAGAGATTCATAGAGTCACAGAGTCACAGAGGAGCCACAGTCACAGAGTCACAGAATCACAGGGAAACAGAGTCACAAAAACACTGTCAGAGATTCACATAGTCACAGTCACCGAGTCACAGGGTCACAGAGTCACAGGGTCACAGAGTTACAGGGTTATAGAGTCAGAGTCACAGAGTCAGAGTCACAGAGTCCCAGTCCCAGAGTAACAGTCACATACTCACAGAGTCACACGCACAGTCACAGAGTCACAGAGTCACAGAGTCACAATCACAGCGACAGAGTCACAGAGTCAGAATCACAGTCACAGAGTCATGGTCACGCAATCACAGTCACAGAGTCACAGTCACCGAGTCACAGTCACAGAGACACAGTTACAATCACAGATTCACAGAGTCACAGTCACAGAGTCAGGGTCACAGTCGCAATCACAGAGTGAGAGTCACAGAGTCCCAGTCCCAGAGTAACAGTCACATACTCACAGTCACAGGCACAGTCACAGAGTCACAGTCACATGGTCACGGAGTAACAATCACAGAGTCAGAGAGTCATAGTCAGAGTCACAGAGTCACAGTCACACAATCACAGTCACAGAGTCACAATCACAATCACAGATTCACAGAGTCACAGTCACAGAGTCAGTGTCACAGTCACAGAGTCACTGTCATAGCCACAGAGTCACAGTGTCACAGTCACAGTGTCACAGTGACAGAGTCACAGTCACAGAGTCACAGTGTCACAGTCGCAGTGTCACAGAGTCACAGTCATAGCCACGGAGTCACAGGCACAGCCACAGAGTCAGTGTCACAATCATAGTCACAGAGTCACAGAGTCACAATCACAATCACATGTTCACAGAGTCAGACTCACAGAGTCACAGTGTCACAGTCACAGAGTTACAGTCATAGTCACAGAGTCACATTCACAGAATCACATAGTCACAGCCACAGAGTCACGGAGTCACAAAGTCACAGCTACAGACTCTCAGCGTCATACAGTCAAAGTGTCACAGTCACAGAGTCAGATTCAGAGAATCTCATTCACTGAGTTACAGGGTCTAAGTCACAGAGTCACTGTCACGGTCATATTCACAAAGTCACAGATTCACAGAGTCAGAGTCACAGAGTCTCTGTCACTGTCACAGTCACAATGTCACAGATTCACAGAGTCATAGTCACAGTTACAGTGTCACAGAATCACAATTACAATCACAGAGTTATGTCATAGTCACAGAGTCAGGGTCAGAGATATAGAGTCAGAGTCACAGTCACAAAGTCACAGTCACAGAATCACAGAGTCAGAGATTCACAGAGAGTCTCAGTCACAAAGTCACAGAGTCACAGAGTCAGAGAATCAGAATGTCACAGAATTACAATGTCCCAGTCATAGAGTCTCAGTCAGAGATTCATAGAGTCACGGGGTAACATAGTCACAGAATCACATTCACAAAGTCACACAGTCACAGAGTCAGAGTCACAGAATCACAATCACCATTTTGTAGACTCACAGAGTCAGAGTAACAGTCAGAGTGTCACAGTCTCAGAGTCACAGAGTCACAGCACCAAGGTGCTCCCTTCTGCAGGACTGGCTGTTCCATGTGACTGGAGTTACATGAGGGATTACACTGAGTATGTATTCTTAATTTAATTTACTTTGATTTTTTATATTTCATTTTATTTTTTTTTAATTTCATTTCATTTTATTATATACAAAGTAGTAGTAGCATGTTAGTAGTAATAGTATATTATACTATACTATTTTTATTGTCTTATTAAAATACTTTTTCAGAACCCACGGGTTTCTCCCTTCCCATCAGTTATCTTCTGTATCCCACTTCATAGGTTGAGGGAGTATGTGAGCAGCTATTGTGGTCTTAGTTGCTGGCTGGGGTAAAACATTGACAGGGAAGAATAGTAGTGGCTCAAGAATTCTTGAAAATCACTTTCCAAGATGATGGCACTTTTTTTTTTTTTTTTTTGGTAGAGGGAAACAGCATGAGAAAGAAAACCATCAGAAACTGCAGCTCTGGAGTTCCAGAGTGGAGCTCAGGATCAATAAATGTCATTCTGAGCACAGTGCTGTGGTCATTCAGAAGGACTCTGGGTCAGCCATGACTTTGTGTTTCAAGGAACAGCGGGTGAGGATGGAGAGACAGCAGCACAGGTGGGGACACACTGGGGTGAGAACAAGGTGGGGAAGTGCATGGGGTGTCTGCAGCCTGTGGGGAAACAGCCGCAGGCCTGGGACATTTTAGGACAGCCTGTGGTGGAGATGGCCAAGGTGTTGGGAAGGGCAAACGTCCAAACAGTCTGCTGGAAAGTTGTCCTTTGACATGGACATATAATCAGGAGAGGTGGAAACTCCTGAAAGACAAGAGAGATGAAATAATAAAGTGTTGGTAATAGAAGTACAGGGGAAGACCAATATTTCTTCTCCTATCCTTAGTAAACTTCCCAGTAATTCACTTTTTGGCTTTTTTTTTTTTTATTATTTTAATATGTTAAAAAAACAACCAAACAAAATTCTCCAATCAAACAAACAAACCAAACAAACAAAAGAAACAAAAAAACCCACAAAACTAAAGCAAAAAAAAACCAAAACAAACCCGGACCAACCAAACAACAACCAAAACCAAAACCAAACACAAACAAACAAAACCCCAAACAAAACAAAACAAAACAAACAAAAACAAAACAAAAACAAAACAAAAAACAAACAAAAAACCAACAAAAAGTGCACCTTTCCAGGCAGACATCAGTTGTGTCACCATAAACAGCCAGTGCCATTTTAAGGGACCCAGTGTACCTGAGGTGCTGGCCTGGGATTGGCATCTGTCACATAGGACCTGGGGGAGACCAGAGAACCTTGCAATGCAGATGGAGACTGGGCAGGGGCTCCCAGGGCATCTACACTGGCACCAGGTGTTTGTATCCCTGGAGCTGAAGACATTTGTGTCCTAAATCCATGCCCAGTTCTGGAAAACTCCTTCGTTTTCAAAGAAAACACCCCTCCCCAAAGAAAAATAAAGAAAAGTATGTTGACACCTTCCTTTGCTTTGGATCTTTGTCTTCAGTTCTTCTTGTTTTAATTTTCATTGACATTAACTGACATCTGATGGGCCTACAGGCATTAAGCCACGATCATTTTGTGTCTTGCATAGCGCCGCATGCCCTCTAAACCTTCCCTGGCCAGGACTCCTCACACTTTGCCCGGAGCGAGTCACACTGAGGTGTTGGCTGATTCACTGACTGAGATGTTGGTTTAGATGGTCACCTACAGCACAGGTGGATTCATGTCCCATAATCGTCTGTTCTGCTCCAGTTAGAAACAGAGCCCAACATCACAATGGGATCATAAGAGAACTGAGGTTAAAGGGAGCTCAGGAGTCTGCAGTCCAGCCTGTCACAAACTGGATCACACCAAGGTGTTCAAGCTTTGATTCAATCAGAGATTGAAAACCTGCAAAGACAGAGACTGTGCAGCCTCTCTGGGTGACCTGAGACAGCACTTGGCTGAGCTCCTGGGGAAAAAGCTTTTCCTTGTGTCCTGGCTGAAACTTTCCTTTTTCACCTTCCACCCATTCTCTTTTGCTTTGCTACCACACATCATGGTGAAGAGCCTGGCTGTGTGTTCTCCATGACCTCCTCGCTGGTACTGACAGGCTGTGATGAGGTCCCTGTCAGCCTTCCCTTCTTTGGGCTGGACAAGCCCAGCTCCCTCAGCCTCTCCCCACAGGCAAAGTGCTCCAGTCCCTGGCTGCCCTGAGGCCTTTTGCTCAACCCACTCCAACTTGCCAATATCTTTCCTGAATTGGGATCTGAGATCTCGATGGAGTATTCCAGAGAATCCCTTCCCTCCATCTCCTGGCCGTGCTCCTGATGGCACAGCCCAGGGTGCTCCTGGCCTCCCTTGCACCAGGGCACACGCTGCCTCCTGTCCAGCTCCCTGCCCACCCAGACCTTTCCCGCAGCTGCTCCCAGCCAGGCAGCCCCTGCCTGTGCCATTGCCAGGGTGAGTCCCCTGCAGGGACAGACACTGGTGTTTGTCCTGCTGGGGTTTCCTGAGGGTCCTGCCAAGATGTGCTCTCCTCCTTGAACCCCTTCATTAAGCACAGAGGCCTGGGAGGGTGTTTCAGTAAAGACTGAGGCACAGAAGGCATTGAGTTGCTCAACACTAGCATCACTGCTGTTATTAAATTCCCCTCAGCAGCACCCCCACATTTCCCTTGTACAGTTGTGGTCTCTGACGAAGCTGTTGAAGCTCTTGGTTTTGCTCTTGACTTTTCTCACAGCCACCAACTCCAGGTGAGCTTTGCCTTTCCTGAAGTCATCCCTGCACAGCAAAGGTGATGCACATGGACCCCTTGTCTGCACCTGTCCTTGCTGTCACCCCTGACAGCTGCTTTGTGGCCCCTGTCTGCACTTTGTGCTGTGACAGCCCAGCCCTGCTGCCCCTCAGATGATCCCACAGCCCCACGGTGCAGGCTCAGCACAGGACAGGGTGCATTGAGGGTGGTGAATGGTCTCCCGACATGATGCCCACATCAGTCCTTGGTGCTTTGTCACCCCATGGCCTTCCTGTTGGGCAGCTTCTCCAAGCTCCTGGAGAGGCTGTGTCAGCTGTGGGGTCACAGACAGCCCTGCTCCAGGCTCTGCCAGGATCTGGGCCAGGAGAGAGGCTGGGCAGGGCTGGCCATTCCCTGAGACAGGCCCTGAGCCCAGCAGGAGGTTGGACATGGCCTCACAGGGAACCTCACCTGTAAACCTGGGCTGAGCGGCCAGTGCTGGAAATGGCCCATGAGAGATGGTGAGTGGTTGGATGGTGACAAAGGCCCTGGGCCACCTTCCCAGTCTGCCCATGTCACCAAGGGCACAGAGCAGCCTCCTCTCTCCTGCACCTGTGTGTCTTTGATCTGTTCCACAAGCCCTGGCTCTGCACCACAAACCCCTGGTGTGAGTCTTCACCCTGCATGGCCATGCAGCATGAAATACACACTGATGTTTTTCTCTCCCAGGTCCTTTCCAGCCCAGCCCAGCTCGTCGAGTCTCTCCCACCTCCCCTGCCCTCTCTCCACCCCCAATGCCCCCTCCCCAGCAAAGCCCAGTTGGGGCTGGTCCCACAGCAGTGCCCATTGCAGGTGTTCTGGGCAGTCACCCCACAGCCTCTGCTCCTCTAAAGGGCACAGCAGCTCCTGGGGCTCAGAAAGGACTCACCCCAGAGGTGGGTGAACATGCATAGCGAAAGGAAAGAAGGTGCTCTGTGTGTCCTTTGCTCTCCTCTCCAGGTGATCCTGAGAGGTCCTCAGCCCCTCCATGCCATCCTGTGTCCCCAGGCCAGCACAAAAACCCTGGTCCTCAAGAACTCTTACTGCTTCAGGCACAGAGCAGCCTTCCCAGAGCTGGTGCAGCCAGGAAAGTGTTTTCATTTCCCTTTCATTCTAACTATGCTGAGGATGGATCTCAGACTGAAAAAAAAAGCTATTGTAGATTCATTTATTTCACTTAAATACGAGAAACTCCTCATTTACACAGAGTGTCTTGGTTACACAAGATGTGAGGATACTTAATGGGATGAATAGTGACATTACTTTGAAGACATCATCACATGGAGAAAGAAAAAAAAAAATGCAGAGAAGGAAAGACAAACTTGGCCTGTCATAATGTACACTGGAGCCCTTTGCAGAGGAAAGCAGGCAGCCTATGACTGTTGAAAACACCCAGTCATCAGCTTCCTCAGAGCATCCTTGATCTCTTGGTTCCTCATGCTGTAAATGAGAGGGTTCAGTGTTGGAGGTACCACTGAGTACAGAACAGACATCACCAGATCGAGGGATGGCAAAGAGATGGAAGGGGGCTTTAGGTAGGCAAATGCACCAGTGCTGATAAACAGGGAGACCACGGCCAGGTGTGGGAGGCACGTGGAAAAGGCTTTGTGCTGTCCCTGCTCAGAGGGGATCCTCAGCACAGCCCTGAAGATCTGCACATAGGACAGCACAACGAACACAAAACATCCCAAAACAAGAAGACCACTGAAAGCAAGAAGCCAAATTTCCCAGAGGTAGGAGTGTGAGCAGGAGAGCTTGAGGATCTGGGGGATTTCACAGAAGAACTGGTCCACAACATTGCTCTTGCAGAATGGCAGTGAAAAGGTATTGCATGTGTGCATCCCAGCATAGAGAAACCCCGTGGCCCAGGCAGCTGCTGCCATGTGGACACAAGCTCTGCTGCCCAGGAGGGTCCCGTAGTGCAGGGGTTTGCAGATGGCAACGTAGCGGTCGTAGGACATGATTGTGAGAAGGGCACACTCTGCTGATATTGCAAATAAAAGGAGAAAGACCTGAGAAACACAACCTTGGTAAGAGATGTTCCTGGTGTTCCAGAGGTAATTGGCCATGGCTTTGGGGACAGTGGTGGAGATAGATCCTAGGTCGAAGAGGGAGAGGTTGAGCAGGAAGAAGTACATGGGGGTGTGGAGGTGCTGGTCCCAGGCTATGGTGGTGATGACGAGGCCGTTGCCCAGGAGGGCAGCCAGGTAGATGCCCAGGAAGAGCCAGAAGTGCAAGAGCTGCAGCTCCCGTGTGTCTGTGAACGCCAGGAGGAGGAACTGGGTGATGGAGCTGTTGTTGGACATTTGCTGCCTGTGGGCATGAGGACCTGTGCAAGGAGGAAAAGACAGTGACAAGTTAGGGGAGACTTCTCTGAGGAAAATCAAAGCCATTTCCCACATACTCTTCCCTGATCCACACCCCCTTATCCTTTCCCCGACCTTCCTTCAGCTCCGTGTCTGAGCCCTGGGTGGTGCTGGCTGGAGGTGCAGTGAGGAGCAGGGCCTGTGCCTGCTGGCTGCCGAGGAGTCAGCCCTGCTCTGCAGCATGGGGTCATGGGAATGGGGGGCAGGGGACAGACCTGGGATTCAAAGTTGTCACCTGCTGCTAGTGAAGAATGGCCTGTCAGCACCCGAAATATCACAGAAAATGAAACAGGATGGTAAAATGAAGTTTGAGAGGATTGGGTTTTTTACAGCTTCCTGCATACTCCCAGGAGAGTGTTGCTGGGTGTCAGAAACCCTCAGCATTTCTGCTGCACTCAGGGAGAACAGAGCGAGTCCTGTGAGACCAGAGGGTGCCTGTGGGTCAGTGCAGAGTGAGGGCAGCTGGTCTGTCCCTCTGTCTTGCCCCAGCTGTCCTGGGCTGGCACCTTTCTGAGATGGAGGCTGATCACACTCCCATGATACCCTGAAAAGCCACCAGGTGCTGCTGAGATTAGAGGCATCCAGCTCAGACCATGACATGTGTTACCCTTTTCCAAAGTCTCAACACCCCACGTTCAGCCTAGGACACACACGGCTCATTTCACAAACCCAACAGCATTTCCTCCATCATAGCACCTCAGCACTTCTCCATGGGGAATTCAGATAATGCTAAAGTGCTATAGAATAGTTTTGCATGCTGGAGGGAAGCTCACAGCTTGGAAGGAAACCTCAAGGACATAGTGAAGTGTTCTAATGATGTCATTTGATTAAGGGAGACTCAGCTCATTCCCCAGCCCCACAGACTGCATTGCCCACAGCCCCACAGGTCAGAGCAAAGCTGGGACACATGTTCCCATGGACACATCTGCAGGAAGGGACCCACAAGATCAGGCTGTGACTCTGCAGCTGAAACTGCCATCCCCAGAGAGCCTGACAGCAAGAACAAGATCCCAACAGCAGTGACCCAGAGCAGGGGAGTAAGAAGGAAAATGCAGTGAGGGTGGGTGTGAGAGAGGCCAGGGCAGAGGCAGCCGGGCACTCAGACAGCGTCACCCTTCCCCAGCTGTGCAGCCACCTCCCAGACACCAACACTGCCGGGCAGCTGCTCTCAGCCCCTGTGCTCTGCAGAGGAACTGGAGCTCTGGCTGCACAGGAGCTGCTTCATGCCTTGGAGCCCCCGGCCCTGAGGGCAGAGGCTTTGCTGGGTGGGAGAGGAGGCCAGGGGGCTGCTCAGAGGAGGGATCTGCACTGCAGGGGATCATACAGCGTTTTCTCTGTCCTCTCTCCCATAGCAATTCTGGGTTTAGTTTCCTCTCATTTCTGATCATTTCCCTGCTGCCTGGAGATTCTCCCCCTGGGAGGTGTTTCCCTGTCCATGTCTCTTCCCTGTCAGCACACACAGACCATCCCACCCTCTGTGCCCTCCCCCTGGCCCTACAGATCCTGCCTGTTCACAGGGCACTGCCTGGGGACATCTTCCTGTTTGCAGGTTGGAAAACAGGACAGGTCAGAGAAAGGCTGATGGGTCCAGCAAAGGTGATTCATGTGCTGTGCACAGGCAGAGGGATGGTGAAGGGATGTTCTGAGCCTTCTGGCAGACGTACTGATCACTCAAAGTTGCAGTTCAGGAGTGTCAGTGACTTGTTTAAGCATAAGAGCTCATTTTCATTTTATCCTTTCCTGCATCCCCCACCCCTTGAGAAAGAAAACGGAATAGACAGGCTCAGGAAAGCTCCTTATCTGTCTGCTAATCCTTGCATTGATCTTGTCCTTGCAGCATCCCCTTGGAAAAATCGTGGGGGTGATCTGGAACTGTGAGCACCACTGACCCACACAGCACCCACTCCACAACACAAGCACCTTTCCTGCCCTGACTGGGGTCACTCCTTCCCCCCACAGCTTCTCCCCACAGCACTGTGGGGATCTCCCGGGCAGGCCGAGCGCTGACCCTGGCAGGCGGTGGTCTCCCTGCCCCGGCACAGCCCTGGGGTGCAGGAACCCTGCTCTGCAGGACAGCCCTGGGCAACCCTGGCTGCAGAAACAGCTTCACACACCTGGAGTCATCCTCAGCAGGAGGCACTTACCATGTGTTATCCCTCTGATGCTTTAAGAAGGAAATCCCTGCACTGCTGCATGTCCTCCTTATCTAGACAAGAAGGTCTCTGATAGTTTTACTTACATATCTCGTTTATTGTCCAAGCGCTA
Source organism: Streptopelia decaocto (assembly GCF_964273445.1). Taxonomy (NCBI): domain Eukaryota; kingdom Metazoa; phylum Chordata; class Aves; order Columbiformes; family Columbidae; genus Streptopelia; species Streptopelia decaocto. The sequence continues at coordinate 422,703 of NC_138675.1, read as the reverse complement.
GGAAATCCCACCACGACTTGTAGATGCAATGATGTGCAGCCAGAGACATACTGTCTTTGAATATTTCTCTCCTTGTGAACTCACAGCAAACCTCCCACCCTACATTGCCTTTCCCCTCTCTCTGCCTGGCTCCTCTGCCCTCAGCCCTGCTGTGCTTTGCAGAGGAGCTGCTCCTGGGCAGAGCTGTCTCTCTGCAGCGCTGCCGCTGCCATGAGCTCCCTGTGTCCCAGGAGCCCAGCCCAGCACAGCAGCACAGGAGCAGCCCATGAGGTCCCTTTCTCTGTCCCCTCTGGGCTCCCTTGTGTTCTTCCTGGATCTCCAGGGGAATGGCCCATGAAAAAGTCTGAAGTAATCAGTGATGTTTCTTCTCTCACCTCTACAGAGACAATTCTTTTCTGCAGAAGTTTTTTTCATATTAAGAAATAATTTTGGCATGAGAAACATCTTTTCTTGCCCCATCATTAGACAGGACACCAGGAAGGTTACAGCAAAGGATCTAATTCCTCCAAGCTGGGGGAGGAGTATCTTCAGTTGAATGAATTTAGGCCTTTTATTCTGGTTTTATACTCCTACGTGTAGAGAGACATTCATCAATCTTTTGACCATGTCATGTTTGTGCTCTTAGGCAAAGCCTTTGCACACATGGGCTCTTGGACACTTGGTAGCAGGTTTCTTGTGGCAGGTCAGAGCTGGGCTGGTGCCACAGCTGGGGTGGTTCAGCCCAGATGTGAGGCAATGTCCTCAGCCAGGGACCTGACGGGGTGGGCTGGAGCTGTCAGTGCTGCAGACAGAGCTGTGACACGGATGGAATGAACTGCCAGGCAGGGTGGCAGAAGTGAGTTCATCTGGTCCTCAAGGACAGCAGCCTCCAAGCACAGCAACAGTCCAGATCAGAACTCAGTCTAGACCTGTAAGGCAATTGAAGGGCCCCATAATGAGCTGTTACTACTGCAGGAACAGTTAAAGGAGAAACAAAGACACTGTGTGGTGATTGATGACTTTCCTAAGAGAAAGAGCTGAGAATTTCTGTGTCCTCTTGTCCTCCATCTTGACCAGCAAGTTCTCCCAAGCATCTGTGACTTGAGACAGGAATCTGGAGAACAAGCAGCAGTGGATGGGGATCAAGTCAGGGGTCACTGGAACTAACACAATCCTTTCCAGTCTATGGGACAGGAGGGGCAGCATCCCAGGAGCTGGGACAGCAGGACGATGTCACAGTGAGGCCACTCTCCACCATCTTGGAAAGCTCATGGAGACTGGGGGGACTCCCTGACCACTGGCAGCTCTCACACAGTGTGTGCACTTTTCAGAAATGGCCAGTGGGTGAGCAGGGAACCAAGGGCTGTGCCCCAGAACATGTCCACTGGGACCCCATTTCTGGGTGTCTGAAAGAGAAGGTGACAGGGTTTACTCAGAGGTGGTTGTGCCTGTCCGTCCTCTTTGCTTTCTGTGAGGAAAGGACAGGGTTGCTGTGCGTGGGGAGAACATCGATGGTCTGTTACCTGAAAGTCATCAAGATATTCAGTGTCACCCTCTGTAATATTCTTGTGTTCAAGGTGGGATATTATGGTCTGTGTCAGTGTGTAAGTAGATGAGTAAAAAACAATCTGGATGGTTGGTCTTGGAAAGGTTCTATAGAAAGGGAGAAACTTCCCAGTCATGAGGACAGTCAAGCACTGGAAGCTGTTTCCCAGGAGTGTGCACCCACTCTGGCCCAGAAAGTGACCAAGATGTGTTTGGATAAAGCCCTGAGTAATCTGGTCTGACCCTGATTTGAGCAGGATGTTGGTCAAGACACCTCCCAAGCTCCCTTTGAGCCTGAATGACGCTGTCCTTTCATCCTCCTCATGTTTTCAATTTAGAGAAAGCTCTCAAGTTCTCTCTGACCACAGGAATAATTAACATGAGGTGCAGGGCTGCTTTACAAGTACCTCTAAACAGCTCTGACAGCAACTTTTGCATCCCTTTTCTTTTGCCCCAACCCAGGGTCTTCTTTTTTTGCTATGCTAATACCCTTTCAGAAAGAACTGCTCATCTTGTTAACCCTTTCAGAGTGGGTTGTTCAACAAGTGTGAGTATCCATGTACAGAGTCTGCACATCAGTCAGGCATCAAAGCCACCATTACAGAAATGGAGACAAGGCTCTTGACCAGCTCTTTGAAGCCAGGAATCAGCATGCCATGTCTGCTGAGATGCTACTGAACACCTGAACTTGAAGAGCAGAGCATGTGAGTCCTCACTGGATGTCCTGGCTTGTCTCCTGACCCATGTGGTGCTTCAGGCTGTGAAGAGAATCAAAACCAACCATTTGTCTGGGGTGGTTCCATTTTACATGCTGTCATGCTGGGCAGATGAAGGGAGCTCAGAACTGCAGACTCTGCTGCACAGCTGGATCTTCAGAGACTGGAAATGCAGGTAACAGTGTGTGTCAGTGCACACCTCATAAAGATTCCGGCTTCCTTTGTGCCTTTTTACTGACCTGGGATCTGTTTCTTTGCCTTCTTTGTCTCTAAAAGAACCAATTCTCCTATGCCAACAACACCTCACAGCAGGAGAAAAAAAAAAGGGGGGGAGAAAAGTTATGAAAGAAGGAAGATCTTGGGGTAATTCTGTCCAGTAGGTGTACTCTTTCAATTATTAAAAAAAAAAAAAAAAAAAAAAAAGAAGAAAAAGCATTGTTCTAAGAACTTCTTTTAAGACACAACTACTGAGGTGTAGTAGATGTTTTGAAAAGCAAGAATGACTGTCAGGAATGAAATTAAAGAGCATTAGTTTATCATCATCATCATCATCAGTGAGAATAAGGAGTTCCCTGTTACTGTTACTAGTGACAGTACCACTGTTCAAAAACATCCTTCAGAGCACCTCCATTTTTCCTGGGCTCCAAAGCTCAGCCTGCTCAGATTTTGAAAGGATTGCTTCAACCCTCTGTGACCCACATCTCTACAACTGTCTCTCCTCAACAGTCTTTTACCCCAGGAAGGGGAAAACTCCCAATGCAGGCACCAAACCAGTGCCCAACCTGCCTGGAGAGGCAGGACAGTTGTGCCACACAACAGCAGCCTCTGAGGGAAGCTGGAGGTGATGGGAATTGAAATGGTTTCAACCCAAATTATAGAATCATAGCATCATAGAATCATTTAGGCTGGAAAAGACCCTTAAGTACACGGAGTCAAACTGTAAATCAAACACTGCCAAGTCCACCACTAAACCATATCCCAAAGTGCCACATCTCCACGTCTTTTAAATACTTCCAGCAATGGAAGCTCCAATCCTGAGCTAGCAGGACACCATTGGCTGCAGTTGGACATAAGATACTGGTCATGACTGTGAGTTCAGCCCTCGCTGGCAGAATGTCTCACACCCTCACTGAGGAGGGCAGGGGGTTGGGAGATGGGAGCACGTTTCAGTTTCCCAGATCCCAGGACAGAGCCCAAACCATCCTTCCCTTGAAATCTGCCATCCCATTTCTTGAGATGCAAAGCTGGTGGGACTTCTGTGGATAATCATGTTAAAAGGCATGAATAATCCTTCAGGTGCTTGTGTAATTTGTCCAGGAATGTTAGTTTTTAAAGAAAAAAGAAAGTTTAACATGCTTATGTTTAAATATCTGTAAAATAGTACTCTGCATCCAGGATAGCCCCTCTGGCAACGACAATTAAATAGGTATTTGCACAATACAGATTCATACCTCATCAACAAATACACATCTAAGTGGTTCAGATGAAGGGTGGTCTGGCCAACGTCACCCTTTGTGTCCCCAGGTGCACGGACACTACTCATGTGCCTCTGCAGAGAGTGGCAGATGCTGGATCCCCTTCTCGGGACAGAGTCCTTCCAGAGAGACACAGATACAGGGGTAACTCATCAGGTCCTTACAGCATTTCACTCAGCATCAGTTTTGACATATTGGGTGCTTCCCTGTGACTACCCTTTCTGCACAAACGATCATAAAAAGACAACCATTTAGTAAGACATGGTCATAAAGGGGCTGTTATGGACAAGAAAGCTCACCATGAACTCTGGAGAGGTTGAGGAAGTTTATGATAAGCACCAGGAAGAACCAAGAACATCAAGGCCTCTTCTGAAGAGCAGAAGGCCCTGAGCAGCCATGATTGGCCATTGTAGGTGTGGGAGAGGATCAGGGCATGTCAGGGAGAAGCAATGAGATGGCTGATGGCTTTAGTGAACTGTTACAGCCATGTCTGAGCCCAGAAATGGAAAGCAGTTGATGTCTGCAGGTTGAGGAGGAATAGGAGGAAGATATTTCCTTGGAATATGGGAGGAAGAAAGGCCTCTATTGGGCTAATCATATATGGCGGTGACATTTCCATGTTGTGGGCACGGCTGTGCCTGGGAGATGGGGAATGGCTGCTGCTGGGGGTGGCTGTGCTCAGTCATGGCCCATGAGCTGACCATGCTCTGCTCCTCTCTTACACTGCCCACACTTGGATGGACCTCAGGAAATATCCATGAACCTGGTGGATGCATGAACCTCCCGGAGTGATGTTGTATGGATCCAAACAGGATTTATGCAAGTTTGGGACTGGGACATTGAGGTGACTGGTGACCATTACCAGGGGTATGAAAGAAGCTGGATGAGTTGTGAGGAAACTCACAGGCATTTCCAACTCCACAGAAAACCAGAGCCTTGCAGTTACAGCACTTGACATAAAACCCACCCCCAAAACACAAAAGATTCACACAGTCCGTGGGTAAATCCCTGAAAAATATTTGAGAAAAATCTACCAAGTCCCAGGGGTTAGGGCTCAGCCATTCTGGGAATAAACAAGCATCAAGGGCTGACATGGCATGTTATGATGGGTGGGAAGTTGGCTGGATGACCAAGCCCAAGTATCATCAGTGACACAAATTCCTACATTTAGCCAGTTTCTAGCAGCAGCCCTCAGTGAAGAGTACTGGGGCCAACACTGTTGAATGTCTTTGTTCTCCCCCTGCATCATGTCATGGAGCACATTTTCATCTCCTTTGTGGATGATGCAAAGCTGGGCAGAGGCCTAGAACAACCTCACCTGGTGGACCTTGCCTTGAGCAGGAGAGTGAGACAAGATGATGTTCAGGGCTCTCTTCAAACCTGAGTTATTCTATGATTCAATGCATCTTTACCTTGGAGAGGTGGTTGAAGACAGAATATGTAGTCCTTACCAGTTAAAAGAGTGAAATCTGTCTGAAATTGCTAACCTAATATATGTAAATCCTCTCAGTTTTGGTCAGTCTGCTCCTCTAACAAAGATAAAAGTGACTTTTAAAACACCCAATGAGAACTTGCAAAGAATACTGTCCTTGCAGTGCAGACACTCTAGAACCTGCACAATTAGTTGAGTCTTGTTTTAACATCTGTCTCAAGACTGTTACGTAAAGTGTCCTTTAGCTGAACTTTTCTCCTTATACACTCATTATAATACTAAAATACAGATCCCGAGGACGGGAGACCCAGGCTTAGCCTGGGATCCTTCCTCAAGAACCATGCATGGTGATAAAATAATTATCTAACCAAGATGCTGAGATGTAAACACTTGGCTCTTTAGGACTGCAGTGAGGGTCTGAATGTAGTGTTAAGATTTTTGTATATATTAGCTGTTTCTTTTCTGTCTGATGTACTGGCTTTGTTCCAGCATCCAGACTTGCACAACTCTGTAATAAACAGTACCTCATTTCTGGGTGTGGGATTGGCTTTGCGCTTCGAGTAGTGAATTCACAATTAGCGACCAGGAAGAAGGAAAACAATAAAAAAATAAAAGAAGCAGAGGAGGACACAGAAATTGTGTCAACATTTCACATTCCTGTAAAGAATGCTTCTCCAGTCAGATCCTTGATAGGAAATAGATTTGATCAATTTGATAAAACAAGCATAATGTTACCTAGTCAGGTCCTGGTCCATAAGGAGGGGGATGGATGGGCATGGGATTATGAGGTCAATTGTGTCTCAGAAATTCATAATTGAGTTGGAGGACTTTGGCTGTGAAATGGACTGTGACATCAGTCCTGTCTCTGAAGCTGAGAGGCCAGCAGCAGGAATGGAGCTGGGAAGGTATCTCTGCATAAGTACCCAGAGGTTCTACCCAGTAAGAGGCCTTGGAGACACGTTGTCATGTCCATCCCACCTGAGCACATGACAGGACAGAAATACGGACATGGTCATGTCTGTCAGAGAAGCTGAAAGGCCAGCAGCAGTCATGGGATTTAGACGATCATGGTGAGGTTCCTTCTCTCTGGTCAGATAAAAAAACACAAGAAGCCTAACGGGTTGGATTCCCTGCATGAAGAGCAGTTTCCGAGACAGTTGAGCTTTCCTTAGTACTGGGAAGAGTCAGGAAAGAGAATAAAAAAAAGACTGCAAAGTGCAACTGGGAAGGTGGAGAATGGATATCAGGAGGAAGAAAAGTCACTGGAAGGGCAGTGCTATGGGGCAAGAGGTCATCCAGAGGGAGCTGGATCAGCCCATGGTTTGAGTTCCAAAGAACAGCCAGTAAGGGTGCAGACACATCAGTGAAGGTGCAGAAATGGTGGTGTGAGAGCAGGTGGGGAAACGAGATGGGTGTCTGCAGCCTGCAGGGAAAGAGGGGCAGGGGTAGGACTGTGTAGAACAGCCTGTGATGGAGATGGCAAAGGGCTCTATAAGGTTGGAAGGCACCAACAGAACCCAGGTCTCTGTCCCCTTGGTCATGGCAGCTGTCTCTGTCACTGAGGCCTATGGGAAGACGTTGTCCTCATGGCACTGGGGCCTCGTTGCCTCCTTGCAGCCCCATGGGGAAGTTGGAAGTTGTTGTCCCAGTGTTGTCCTTCCCTCGGCCTTGCAGACCCACATCCCACGGTCCCTGGAAGAGCCCTGAGCCATGTGTGAGGGACAGGATCCCCCTTCCCATTGCCTGGAGGACATGGCTTCTCCTTTCTGCTTCAGAAAGCAAACCAAGGGGTTTCTAACAATCAGAGCTGAAGAGAAGACTCAAAGGAGACCTTATGGTGACTACAGCTTCCTGACAAGGGGAGAAGGAAGGGTAGGAACTGATCTATTCTCTCTGGTGACCAATGACAGAACCCAAGGAAATGGAAGAAAATGTGCCAGGAGAGGTTTAGGTTGGACATGAGGAAAAGGTTCTTCAGCCAGAGAGTATTGGACACTGGAACAGGCTCCCCAGGGAGGTGTCAGGGCCCCAAGCCTGACAGTGTTCAAGAAGAAGCTGGACAATGTCCTCAGACACATGGTGTGAACTGCGGGGTGACCTGTGCAGGGACAGGAGTTGGACTCCATGATCCTTGTGTGCCCTTCCCAACCCAAGAGATTCTATGATTCTGTGAAATACTAGGTCAAAAGTCCATGTTTTCACTGTACGGATGAGTTGCAAATATACACATCATGTGCATGTCCATTGTGTGCATGTGGTAAGATGAACCCAAGGGAGCACAAATGCCATCAGCTATTCCTTGGGGTGCCATAAAAGTCAGTGAGACAGAGATGGTGTTCAGGGGTCTCTTCCAACCTGCATTATTGTAGGATTCCATGAATCTTTTCCTTGGAGAGCTCTTTCACGTCAGAAAAGACAGAGGAAGAAGGAAAAAAAAAAAAAAAAAAAAGAGGCAGAAGCAGAGATATAAAATGCCCCAGTGTAAATACAGCAGCTCCTCTGAGGAACGTTTCTCCACTCAAACCCTTGATAGGAAATCTATTAGATAAATTTGATGAAACCAGCTTAGTTTTATCTGCTCACACACTGGACCATAAGGAGGGCGATGGTTGGGTACGATGTCATGTGGTCACTTGTGTCTCAGGAACTCATAGTCCAGTAGGAAGCCAATGGCTGTGGAGGGGACTGTGAGGTCACTTCTGCCTCTGCAGGGGATTGGCCAACAGCAGGAACATGGCTGGGAAAGGACTGTGAGGTCACACATATGAGACAAGCAATCAGGCCAAATCAGCATGGCTTTATGAAAGGCAGGTCCTGCTTGACCAACCTGATCTCCTTCTATGACAAATTGAGTGGCTTAGCAGATGAGGGAAAGTCTCTGTCGTGAGGAGTGAATCCACCACACAGGATGTGGATGTTGTGCACTTAGACTTCAGTAAATCCTTTGACACCATATCCCACAGCATCTCCTGGAGAAGCTGCAGCTCATGGCCTGGATGATGTATATGCGATGGGTAAACAACTGGCTGGAGGGCTGGGCTCAAAGAGTTGTGAACGGAGCCAAATCCAGTTGATGGCCGGTCACGAGTGATATTCCCCAGGACTCAGTATTGGAGCCAGTTCTGTTTAATCTCTTTATCAATGATCTGGAAGAGGGGATCGAGTGCACCCTCAGTAACTTTGCAGATGACACCAAGTTGGGGGGGGAGTGTTGATCTGCTGGAATGTAGGAAGGCCATATAGAGGGATCTGGAGCTACTGGTTCATTAGGCTGAGGCCAGTTGTCTGAGGTTTAACAAGGCCAGGTGCCGGGTCCTGCGCTTGGGTCATAACAACCCCGTGCAACACTACAGGCTTGGGGAAGAGTGGCTGGAAGTCTGCCTGGCAGAAAAAGACCATCCCCTCGTAGTTGGTGCTGGAGAGGTCACAACTCGAATCCTCAGTACAGTTTTGGGCCCCTCACTATAGGAAAAACCTTGAGGTGCTGGAGTGAGTGCAGAGAAGGGGGACAAGGCTGTTGAGGGTCTGGAGCACAAGTCTTCTGAGGAGCAGCTGAGGGACCCAGGGGTGTTTAGCCTGCAGAAAAGGAGACTGAGGGGAGACCTTTTTGCCCTCTACAACTATCTGAAAAGAGGTTGTAGCATGGAGGGTGTTGGTCTTCTCCTGAGTTGCAAGTGATAGCGGAAATGGCCTCAGCTTGTTGCAGAGAAAGTTCAGAATTGATATTAGGAAACATTTCTTCATGGAAAAGGTTGGGAAGCAGTGGAACAGGCTGCCCAGGGAAGTGGTTGAGTCACCATTTTTGGAGTTGTCTAAAAGATGTATAGATGAGGTTCTTAGAGACATGCTTTAGTGCTAGAGTTAGGTTATGGTTGGAGTCAATGATCTTAATGGTCTCTTCCAACTCAATTATTCTATGATTCTGTGATTCTGTGATTCTATGCTTGAAGGGTTATTTCCCAGATGGTAGAGCTTTCCTTGGAGGTAGGAATCATAGAATCATAGAGAGTGTTGGAAGGGGGCTTCAAAGGTCATCTAGTCCAACTCGCCTGCCTTGAGCAGGGCCATCTTTAAGCAGATCAGGCTGCTCAGAGTCCATCCACCCTGGCCTGGGATGTCTTCAGGGATGGGGCATCTACCACCTCTCTGGGCAAACAGTGGTTGTGTTTCATCACCCGCATTGTAAAAAATGTCTTCCATGTGTCTGGCCTCAATCTCCCCTCTTCTAGTTCAAAACCATCACTGCTTGTCCTATCGCAGCAAGCCCTGCTAAAAAGTCTGTCCCCATCATTCTTATCGGTCTCTTTTAAGTACAGAAACATGGCAATAAAGTCTCCCTGGAGCCTTCTCTTCTCCAGGCTGAACTACACCAACTCTCCCAGCCTGTCCTCCCAGCAGAGCTTTTCCATCCCTTTGATCATCTTGGTGTCCCTGCTCTGGACCCTCTCCAACAGGTCCACATCTTTCCTATGCTGAGGGCTCCAGAGCTGGATGTGGGACTCCAGGTGGGGTCTCACCAAAGAATTCCCTCCCTTGACCTGCTGGTCATGCTCCTTTGGATGCAGCCCAAGATATCTTTGAACTTCTGGGCTGCAAGTGCACGTTGCCGGCTCCTGTCCAGTCTTTCACCCACCAAGTGCCCCCAAGTCCTTTTCGTCAGGGCTGCTCTCAATCCCTTCATCCCCCAGTCTGTACTGATAGTGGGGGTTGCCCCAACCCAGGTGCAGGACCTTGTGTTTGGCCTTGTTGAACCTCAGGAAATTCGCGTAGGTCCACCTCTTGAGCTTATCCAGGTCCCTCTGGATGGCCTTCTGTCCCTCAGGTGTGTCAGCAACACCACTCAGTTTGGTGTCATCTGCAAACTTGCTGAGGGTGCACTTAATCCCACTATGTCATTGATGAAGATATTAAACAGTACTGATCCTAGTATGTGGCCATCCAGATACTGTGCCGTTGACCACCACTCTCTGGGTGTGAACATTGAGCTAGCTCCTCACATACCAAACAGTCCAGCTATCAAATCCATATCAAATCCATCATCTCCAATTCAGAGAGAAGGATGTTGTGAGGAACCATGTCAAAGGCTTTACAGAAGTCCAGACAGATGACATCCATAGCCCTTACTTTGTCCACTGAGGTAGTTACTCCATCATAGTAGGCCACTAGGTTAGTCAGGCAGGACTTGCCCTTGATGAAGCTGTGCTGGCTGTCTCAAATCACCTCCCTGTCCTCCTTGTGCCTTAGCACAGCTTCTAGGAAGTTCTGTTCCATGATCTTCCCAGGCAAGAGGCTGACAGGTCAGTAGTTTTCAGGATTCTCCTTTCTACAGCAGAGAGAAACACTGCCACACAGAGCAGCTTGGAACGTGGAGACTGGACATGAGGAGGAAGAAATATCACTCAAAGGGCAGTGGTGTGGTACAAGAAATCATCCAGAAGGAGCATGAGATTCGTCCATGTCCTTGTGTTTCAAGGAACAGAGCATGAGAGTGGAGACACATCAGTGAATGTATGGAAATACCAGGCTGAGAGCAAGGGGAGGAAGTGAGATGGGTGTCTACAGCCTGCAGGGAAACAGAAGCAGCTGTGGGACAGTGTAGGACAACCTGTGGTGGAGATGGCAAAGGGCACTGGTGAGACTGGATGTCACGAAGAGAAACCAAATCTTTGTCCCCTTGGCTATGGCAATTCTCTCTGCCACCAAGGCCTGTGAGGAGACATGTTGTCCTCAGGCACTGGGGCACCTCATGGCCTCCTTGCACACCCCCGGTAAGGCTGAGAGCTGTCACCCCATTGTCCTTCACAGTATCACAGTATCACAGTATGTTTGGGATTGGAAGGGACCTCAAAGATCATCTAGTCCAATCCCCCTGCTGGAGCAGGAACACCTAGGTGAGGTCGCACAGGAACATGTCCAGGCGGGTTTTGAATGTCTCCAGAGAAGGAGACTCCACCACTTCCCTGGGCAGCCTGTTCCAGTGCTCTGTCACCCTTACTGAGAAGAAGTTTTTTCTCAAATTTAAGTGGAACCTCTTGTGTTCCAGCTTGACCCCATTACCCCTTGTCCTATCATTGTTTGCCACCGAGAAGAGCCTGGCTCCATCCCCATGGCACTCACCCTTTATATATTTATAAACATTAATAAGGTCCCCCCTTAGTCTCCTCTTCTCCAAACTAAAGAGACCCAGCTCCCTCAGCCTTTCTTCATAAGGGAGGTGCTCCACTCCCTTAATCATCTTGGTTGCCCTACGCTGGACCCTCTCCAGCAGTTCCCTGTCCTTCTTGAACTGAGGGGCCCAGAACTGGACACAATATTCCAGATGTGGTCTCACCAGGGTGGAGTAGAGGGGAAGGAGGACCTCTCTCAATCTACTAACCACCCCCCTTCTAATACACCCCAGGATGCCATTGGCCTTCCTGGCCACAAGGGCCCAGTGCTGGCTCATGGTCATCCTGTTGTCCACCAGGACCCCCAGGTCCCTTTCCCCTACACTGCTCTCTAATATGTAATCTCCCAACCTATACTGGAACCTGGGGTTGTTCCTGCCCAGGTGCAGGACTCTACACTTGCCCTTGTTAAATTTCATTAGGTTATTCCCCGCCCAACTCTCCAGCCTGTCCAGGTCCCGCTGGATGGCAGCACAGCCCTCCGGCGTGTCAGCCACTCCTCCCAGCTTGGTGTCATCAGCAAACTTGCTGATAGTACACTCAATTCCCTCGTCCAAATCGTTAATGAATATATTGAATAATATTGGCCCCAGCGCTGACCCCTGAGGCACTCCACTAGATACTGGCCTCCAACTAGACTCCGCACCATTGACTACCACTCTCTGGCTTCTCTCCCTAAGCCAGTTTGCAACCCACCTCACTACTCTATTGTCTAGACCACACCTCCTCAACTTAGCTGTGAGGATGCTGTGGGAGACTGTGTCAAAGGCTTTACTGAAGTCAAGGTAGACCACATCCACCGCTCTGCCATCATCCATCCACCTTGTTACATTCTCATAAAAGGCTATGAGGTTGGTCAAGCATGACCTACCCTTGGTAAAGCCATGCTGACTGCCCCTAATAACCCTCTTATCCTAGATATGCCTTGAGATGGCACCAAGGACAAGCTGTTCCATTACTTTCCCAGGGACAGAGGTGAGGCTGACCGGTCTATAATTACCCGGGTCCTCCTTCTTGCCCTTTTTGAAGACTGGAGTGACATTTGCTTTCCTCCAATCCTCGGGCACCTCTCCCGTTTCCCAAGACTTGGCAAAGATGATGGAAAGTGGTCCAGCAATGACTTCAGCCAGCTCCCTCAGCACCCGCGGGTGCATCCCATCTGGACCCATGGATTTATGAATGTCCAGACTATTTAATTGCTCCCTAACCCAGTCCTCATCAACTAAAGCAAACTCCTCCATTGACCTGGCTTCATCCGGGGTCTCAGGGGTACGGGGCTCCCCAGGACAGCCTCCGGCAGAGTAGACAGAGACAAAGAAGGCATTCAGTAATTCTGCCTTCTCTGTATCTTCTGCCACCAGGGCACCCACCCCATTCATCAGTGGGCCTACATTGCCTCTGGTATTAGTTTTATCTGCTACGTATTTGAAAAAGTTCTTTTTGCTGTCCTTGACCCCTCTCGCCAGCTGTAATTCTAAGGAGGCCTTGGCTATCCTAGCTGCCTTCCTACATCCAGGCCTTGGCCTGTCTGCTTCATCCAACAAAACCAGGGTTTTCTCAGCACCTCAGCTGCCTGCACATTTCCCTTTGTTTATCTGCTATCATGGCCTCCAATTATCTGCTTTAACGAGTCTCTGGGGAGGCTTTGCTGGTACTTGCCCTCAATGGAACTCATTAATACTTCAAGGAACTTAGTACTTTTTTCTTCTGACTTTGACTTCTGGAAAGGTTTGTGCAATCTCCTCTCAGCACCTGAGGTTCAAGGATTCAGCACCAAATGCACCATGGGGCTCATTACACTGAAGAAGGCTCTAAGAAACCATATCTCTTCTTGTAATTTCCTCTAGTCTTGTACAATTAATTAGAGAGGTTTCCTACTGTAGTTACAGAGAGTGATTTCAAAAACCTTTTAATAAAAATTACTCTTTTTTTTTTTTTTTTTGGGTAAAGTGTATAGGTTTGTTGGTTTTTTTTTCAGTGTGGAGAAGAAGTGATTGCAGCATTATCTGATGTTGACCCAGGGTCTCTCCTAACGAGGTCTGGACTGGTTGGAGAAGCTGTCCCCCATCATTTCTCTCATTGGCCACCTGGGACCTGCATCCTTTTTCCTTACACCAGACTTCTCCACTGCAGTCTGCAGCTGGATGTTCCAGCTCCTTTGCACCACCTCCCACCTGCTCTCCTTGGAGCTCTGGCTGCACACAGGAAAGAGGGACTTCTCTTTACTTTTGAACAAACAAAATAAAACTGATAAGATTCATGATTAAAAGAAAAGACACTCCTCAACTGTATGCCAAGGACAAACTGCCACCAATGAGGTTCACCTTCTCCAAGGCATAACCATTCAAGAAATGTTTTAGAGAGAAAGGAAATTATAAAAACAAACAAACAAAACAACAACATCAAAAACCCACACAATGAAAGAGCTGCCTAAAGACAGAATTAGACAGACTACTGAAAGACAAGGAAGCTTTTAACTCCTTGAAGCTGAAAGCAGCAACTGGATTGTTGACAAGTGTGTGAGTGATCAAACAGTAAGAGGAAGGGAAATACAGAGAGCAATCACAACTGCTTGTGCACAAATCAGCTGCTAGAAATGGGACCTCAGACATGGCCAGTTTATTTAGGGCAGGACGAAATACATGGAGGATGAGGGAGATCAGATGCACAGCCTAACAGAGAGAGTGCTGAGAAGGCAAATCTTGTGGAAGGTCAGAAGTTCTCCTCTTGCTCTTAATGCACATCCTGAAAAGTCTCATTTTGATCTCATGGGAAAACACTGATATTTAAAGTATTCAAAACAAAGAAAAGAGAATTACAACACCAAGAATGTTCGATGCTTAAAGTTGCAATAAGACATTTCCTTCATTCAACATCTTTCATTTGGTTTCTTTTCCCCCCATTTTTAAAAAATGTTCTCTATATTTGTCTCCTACCAAAGCCTACAGCATTAAGAAAGATAATCCTTGTGTCTTGCACAGAGTTGAAGGCACCAAAAAATGCACTGCCATGGACTGTCAATGCCACTTTTTACTCTTGGCACAAAGTGAGTCATGCTCGAAGCTCTTGGCCACTCTTGCCTGATGGAGGAAAGAAGGATAAAAAGGCTAATTGAACTGTTCTCTTTTTATATGGCCATGTTGACATTGTTCTTACCAGATCTGTGTTATCTGTCTTTCTATGCAATCACAAGGAAAAAAAAAAAAATCATGTGTTGCAAAATATATAGAAAATTATACAATTGTGTCCAGTTACTCAGCAAAATACATTTTCTACCAACACTCTCAAAGGAAGAATCTTTCATCTGAGAAACTGCTGTCTCCCAAGCCTCTGTGACTTGAGACAGGAATCTGGAGAACAAGCAGCAGTGGATGGGGATCAAGTCAGGGGTCACTGGAACTAACACAATCCTTTCCAGTCTATGGGACAGGAGGGGCAGCACCCAGGAGCTGGGACAGCAGGACGATGTCACAGTGAGGCCACTCTCCACCATCTTGGAAAGCTCATGGAGACTGGGGGGACTCCCTGACCACTGGCAGCTCTCACACAGTGTGTGCACTTTTCAGAAATGGCCAGTGGGTGAGCAGGGAACCAAGGGCTGTGCCCCAGAACATGTCCACTGGGACCCCATTTCTGGGTGTCTGAAAGAGAAGGTGACAGGGTTTACTCAGAGGTGGTTGTGCCTGTCCGTCCTCTTTGCTTTCTGTGAGGAAAGGACAGGGTTGCTGTGCGTGGGGAGAACATCGATGGTCTGTTACCTGAAAGTCATCAAGATATTCAGTGTCACCCTCTGTAATATTCTTGTGTTCAAGGTGGGATATTATGGTCTGTGTCAGTGTGTAAGTAGATGAGTAAAAAACAATCTGGATGGTTGGTCTTGGAAAGGTTCTATAGAAAGGGAGAAACTTTCCAGTCATGAGGACAGTCAAGCACTGTTTCCCAGGAGTGTGCACCCACTCTGGCCCAGAAAGTGACCAAGATGTGTTTGGATAAAGCCCTGAGTAATCTGGTCTGACCCTGATTTGAGCAGGATGTTGGTCAAGACACCTCCCAAGCTCCCTTTGAGCCTGAATGACGCTGTCCTTTCATCCTCCTCATGTTTTCAATTTAGAGAAAGCTCTCAAGTTCTCTCTGACCACAGGAATAATTCACAGAGGGTGCAGGGCTGCTTTACAAGTGCCCCCAAGCAGCCCTGAGCACATCTTGTGCATCCTTTTTCATTTGCGCCCACCCAGGTTCTTCTGTTTTGCTATATCCTCATGCCCACCTTGTTAATCCTTTCAGAGCAGGTTGCTCAACAGGTGTCAGCATCCATGTCCCTGTGGGAGAGAGGATGAGAGTGCAGCTGGGAAGGCATGAAGGACACCAACGTGCAGGGCAGTGGAGGCCACCTGAGCTTTCAGCCAGGGCCAGGAGGGACCAGGGAAGCTCTGCTGGGCTGCACTTTCTACTTCCACCTGGGGGAGAGCCAGGGCTCTTAACTATCCTATTTATCTACCACATTAACCAATTTCTATCCCATTTCCAGCTTTGCTTATGCAAACCTCCAGGAAGCTCTGCCATTTGGCCAGCCCATGTGCCCCCTGTACTGACAGAAGGTCTGTCTCCAGTCCCAGCACTACGGCACTCATGTCCCCTGCTGCTACCCAGCATTTTCCTCCTTGCCCAAATCCATTCTTTTCCACCCAGGAACCAAACTGGCCCTGATGGGAAGCTTCTGCTTAGGACCCCTTTCAGCATGTGGGCAGAGGGATCACTCTGAGGCCACCCTAAAAATTCCAGCCCTGACCTTGAGCAAAGCGGGTTCCTGAGGACGCTGCTGCGAGTGTTGGGGGGTTAAAAAGCTGAATTTCACGTTGCAGGGGAAGATCTTTCTGCACTATTTGCAGGAGATCCAAGGCTGCCAGGCTGGGAACTTCACATCTTGTTGAAGTGCTGGGAGTTGCAGTCCTGGGGCTGCCAGGCCACCATGTTTCAGGCCCGGTTTCTGCTTCAGTCCATCCTTCCCCCTGCTCAGAGTCATTTTGAATCTTCAGACCGTGCTCAGAAATACTGAAATTTGTCCCCAGCTGGTGAGGGTTTTGCCCCTTTGAAGCCCTGTCGAGATGTTTCACTCAGGTTTGAGCTTGGATTGTTCCTTGCGATGGACGGAGACACTGCAGGAAGGTGAGGAAAGGAAGTAACAAGAGACACAAGTAGGGACAGGATTCCTTCATGGATGAATTGCACCAAACCTTCACCCTTATGAATGGTTTCTGAACAGACAGAAAAGGGTGCACTGAGCCAAAACGGTGACTTTCCAGAAAACCTTTTCCTTTCCTTTCCTTTCCTTTCCTTTCCTTTCCTTTCCTTTCCTTTCCTTTCCTTTCCTTTCCTTTCCTTTCCTTTCCTTTCCTTTCCTTTCCTTTCCTTTCCTTTCCTTTCCTTTCCTTTCCTTTCCTTTCCTTTCCTTTCCTTTCCTTTCCTTTCCTTTCCTTTCCTTTCCTTTCCTTTCCTTCTCCTTTCTCCTTTTTCTTTGCCTTTTGCCTTTTGCCTTTCCTTTTGCCTTTTGCCTTTCCTTTTGCCTTTTGCCTTTCCTTTTGCCTTTCCTTTCCTTTCCTTTCCTTTCCTTTCCTTTCCTTTCCTTTCCTTTCCTTTCCTTTCCTTTCCTTTCCTTTCCTTTCCTTTCCTTTCCTTTCCTTTTTTAATTCCTTCGGTTTTTTTTTACTCTTAAAACTGCGAGCAGGTCCCAGGGAACAGCTGCTGATGGAGCTTTCAAAGATTTAGACATATCCAGATTGTGAAAGTAGAGTATAAAAAACATCCTCATGGAGGAATCTTTGCAGTTTAGTCTTAGTCTAAGTGTCTCAGGTAGTTGGGTTTTTTGTTCAGTCCTAATCTAAAAGGTCTGATGGCTTCCCTCCTTGTCTAAAGAAGAATGCGGTATAAAATATAAAAATAAATACCATCTTTTTGGAGGGATCTTGATGTTTCAGGCTCAGTCTAAGTTTCCCAAGGAGTTGTTTTCTTTTTTTTTCTCTTCTGTGAAAAATATTTTGCTGCTTGTGGATTCTCAAAATGTCTCATTTGTGAGTGGAGAGGATGGAAGTGTGATGTTAAGTATAAAATTTTGCATTTGTAAAGGGATTCTCATATTCATATACACACATGAATTGGCTTATTTATTTTTCTTTTCTGTATTTCTGTTGTTTTCAGAACACACAGATGACAATGCCCCACTCCCTAAAAACTCACCAGAAATTGTTGGAAGAATCGTGGCTGGAGCAGTTAAAGCTCCCGGCAAAACACACATTTTGTAAGTATTGCTAGGGCTTTGCATTCTTTGTGAGGCATTTTAGTGTGGTTTAACCTTTTTGATGGTTATTAGTTTACAGTGGCATTCAGATTGTATCTTGCTTATTAAAGCAGCTGTTAGTTTTTGCTGTGATGGGGTGGATTTGAATGGATCTGACCCAAAGTAGACAGATTTTTCAGCCTCTGTTTTTATGCCTGCATTTTTAGGCCCACATTTTTCAGCCTAAAACTTTAGGCCTACATTTTTAGGCCTGATTTTTCAGGCCTACATTTTTAGGACGTGAGGTTTGAACTCTGAGAGTGGTGACTCTTCAGATGATTTAAATGGGTTTGTTCTTGGGGTTGGTTGTTCTGAGACCCATGTTGTAGATCCCATTTCCTGGACATGGAGAGATTCCTTGGTTTATGTGTTTGCTTTTATAGTAAAGACATTGTAGCATAAGCTTGGAATTTGTTCCCATCTGGGAAGAGTCTCATTCTCAGTGTTTGTCTATTTCTTCCATTTGGGTGAGAGGGGATATAGCAGGTATTTGTAGGCCCCAAAACTGAGGTTTTTGCACACTAAAGATAAAGATCAAATAAATAGGAAAGAACAAAGTGACAGATTAATGAGTATGTGGAATCTCAGCAAGTTTTCAGGTGTCATAAATACTTCCTAAAATATCGCAGTGCTTTCAATATTACTTTAAAGCACTTAAAGGAGTTTCTGGCAATTAAGACCTTTTTATTTGGTTTCTTTTCAGTCTGTTGCAGGGCTCCGAATACCACAAACCCCTTGTAACTGCTTTCAAATGACATTTCTACTGCTATTTCTAGTCAATGCAGCATATATTTTATGACATATTTAGTATTTTGTTGCTTTTTTGGTAAACATGGCAAACACCTGACCACAGTGCTTGGGCTTCCAAAAAGAAACATTCTTCTAAAGAGATTTTTGCTGTGTCTTTGTCAGATGACTGAGTAGAATGATTTCTCACAAAGTAGGAATGTAATTTTGGGTTGTTTATTTTCAGTTGCACTGAATGCACTGAGAAGAGTTTATGTATAAGAATAAATTTCCACATTCCTTAGGTGATCAGAACATAAAGTTTTGATTTTCATATTTTAGAATCTGGTTTCACTGCTTTTTCTTGGGTCAGGATCGTCTATTTAAGTTCTGATCACCTTTATTTCTCCTTCTAGAAGTCACAAGGAGCCAGTGAGCGGAACATCAAAAGCAGCATGTAAAAACATTTTCTCACCCTTTTTCCTACACACCACGCTGAATTTTAACCAACGCAGCCTTGTATGAATTTTCCAAGCATTAATATAACGTATTTTCCATTACATGTTTTAAATATTGGACTCAGCAAGGTAAAAAGTGAGTTCACACCGTTGCTGTGAGGACAGTTCTTTGCAGCTCCGTGATTCCTTGTCATGTCCCTAAATACTTGGGGATTTGTTCCTAAAACCGTGTAATTGCAGTGATTTGTTTGGGGCCCCTCTGAGTACAAAAATGTCTTTAATAGTTTGTCGTGAATTTAAATATCGTTGCTACACAACTATGAATTTACATTTGGGAAAGAGGTGGTGTTTTTCTTCAGGTTTCCAAACACTGTCATTCTGCTGCTTAAATTTTATATAAATGAGAAACGCAAGGAAATGCTTGACTGGTAAATGGTCTGGGTATGGATTTGCCACTTAGGTCGAATAGTATGTGTCTCTTACTTGGTTTTTTATATTTTGTCTTTATTTTAATGGAAATTGCATTTATTGTATTCCAACTAATTCAGATGGGTTTTTATTTCTTGAAAACAGTTATTTTTCCCTTTTTTGGGGGGGCTCTGTCAGATTTTTTGGGCTGTGTCAGGCTCTATAGGTCTTTATTGGGCTTTGTCGGGCTTTGTCCCACCCTGTCAAGCTCTGTCAGTCTCTTTTGGCAAAGCCCAACAGAGCCCAACAAACCTTGAAAGAGACCGACAAGGCCCGACAGAGCCAGACAGAGCCCGACAAAGACCAACAAAGCCCAACAGAGCCTAATAAAGCCCAACAAAGACCTATGCAGCCTGACAGAGCCTAAAAGAGTCTGACAGAGCCCAAAAGAGCCTGACAGGGCCCGACAGAGCCTGACATATCCCAATAAAGTCCGACAAAGCCTGACAGAGCCTGGGCACTATAGGTGTTTGTTGGGCTTTACTGGGGTATGTCAGGCTTTGTTGGGCCCTATCAGGTTCTGTCAGGCTCTTTTGGGCTCTGTCAGGCTCTGTCGGGCTCTGTCGGGCTTTTTCCAGGCTTTTTCAGGCTCTCTCAGGCTCTAAGTGGCTTTGTCAGGCTTTATTGGACTTTGTCAGGCTCTGTCTGGCCCTGTCAGACTTTTTATGGCTCTGTTGGGCCCTGTCGGTCTCTTTTGGGCTTTGTTGGTCTCTATTAGGCTCTGTTGGGCTCTGTCAAGCTCTGTTGGGCTCTGTAAGACTTTTTCAGGCTCTGATGGGCTCTATAGGTATTTGTCAGGCTTTATTGGGATTTGTCAGGCTTTGTTGGGCCCTGTCGGGCTCTTTCCAGCTCTGTTGGGCTTTTTTGGGTTCTAAGGGGTTTTGTCGGGCCTTGTTGGGCCCTGTCAGACTTTCTCGCTCTGTCACTCTGTGGTCGGGCCCTGTCGGTCTCTTTCAGGCTTCATTGGTCTCTGTTGGGCTCTGTCACACTTTTTCGGGCTCTGTTGGACTCTATAGGTCTTTGTTGGGCTTTATCGTGCTTTGTTGGGCTTCCTCGGGCATTGTCGGGCATTGTCTGACAGAGCCCAAAAGAGTTTAGTTCATTCATCAAACATAAATGATTTACATAACCCCACCCTTTGCTGGAAGTCCATCTTTGGCATTCCAGGGTCTTCATCGACGGTCTCTGGTGTCCCCGCTGTCTCTGCAGCCGCTGCCCCCAGAGTCGGCTCCTGGGCCTGATCTCTTGAGCGTGCGTGGTGTCGTTTTGTGCTGCTACTCAGCAAAAGTCACGCAGCTCTTTCCTCATTCGGTGGAACATTCCGCTTTCCCAGCTTGCACACCAAGGACATCCCGCTGCGCCTCGTGTCCAGTCTCTACAGAGCTGCTGTTTCTCCATTCAGTTCCTGTTATGTCAGTGCGCTGGTTCGGGGCCCACACGCCCCTGGGGGTTCTCTCTGATTGGCTGCCTGAGGTGTCACTCTGCCAGGCACAGCGCCCACCCTTCCCTGAGGTGATGTTTCCTCTGATTGGCTGCCTGGGATTGCCCCCTTGCTCCTCCCATCAAATGATTGGTCAGAAATCCTGTCAATCATCCATACCCCAATCTCTTTCCAGGCGTGATTGGTGGAGCCAGCATGGCCCGCCCTTCACAGTGCCCACCTTTTCAACCCTTGCCACCATCCCTGCAGCCTGAAAGCTTTATTGGTTGGATACATATCAATCACGGACCTTCTCCACGCCTCCTCAAATGTGATTGGCCGTCCTGACTCCTCCACCAACTTCCAGGTGGTTGTTGCCAGGCAACGAGCTCCACTTAAAAATGAAACTGGGGGCTCTAAACAAAGGCCACAGGTAATGAAAGACATGTTGGGACCCTAAACATGAGGATTTGTCCCCAAGAAGGAGGCTCTGGGCACTCAAAAGGGCGGGCAGATGCTGCAGATGGCGCTTTGGGCCCTGAACACGAGGGGACCCTCTTGGTTCCCACCCGAGCTGGGTTTGGTGCCCGTGACCCCACGGAACAGACACCTGTGCTGCCCGGAGTGGCCACGGAGCAGACGGAGCCCAAAGCCACGGACTCTGTGAGCTCAACGGGCTGTTGTGACATTTCACAGACATTTCACAGGGGTGGTCCATGGGCCGAGGAAATGGGGGGGAGAATCAGAATAAACGTGAGAAAACTTGTGTGTTGAGATAAAAGCAGTTTAATAAGTAAAATAAATAATGAGAATAATTATAAATTGTAATGGCAAATAAAGGCCAATAAAGAAATAAAACCCAGGAAGCACAAGTGATGCAGATGAAAACAATTGCTCCCCACCCACCTCCCTCCTCAGTGGAAAAAGGTACAAAAGGGCTACAGGGGCACCTGCCATGAGAAGCTGTGAGAAACTTCCACTGTGTCCCATAGATACAAGTCCAGCCGGCTCCAAGACAGACCTGACCCAGGCTGAGCCAATCAGCAATGGTGGTGGCACCTCTGTGATGAAATATTTAAGAAAAGGGAAAAAAACAACAAAAAGAACAACAAATTGCAGTATTCACAAGAGGCCCAGAAGGTGCTTGAACCTGTAGGACACTGCAATATCATCCTCAAGACTCATTGACATTGTCTTTTTTTTTCTCCAACACCACTGTCCATGTTTGCCAGGAGAACCACCTTCTTCACCGCTACAAGGAAGAAGAGCAGAAATCCGTTGTGTTAACAAGGTGACCCTGTTGATGGGGATGGTCAGTGGCAATGTTTGTAATGCTGTGTTTTCATTGTCTCTCTAGTATCCAATGTCACACATGGGAGAAGACACAATGAATCCCACACATGCAACCCAAGCCTCTAATCAAGCAACCCTGGAGATGCTCTGTTCCTGGGCATTTTTGCTTTGAGATCTCTACATGCTAATTTAAGATGCTCAGCACCTGTAGAAAGCTTCCACTTTATGGATCACAAGGGTGCTTTCATAGAGGAAGTCTGAAGTTAAAAATAAATTAAAGAAACAAACAAACAAACAAAAAAAACCCTGAACACCCAAAGCTGTTCTGTTCTTTCCTGCATGGTCAGTCTCTACAGAAATCAGATGCACCACTGAGGACTGGGTTTGATTATGATGGTATTTTTATTGTTTCTGTCATAAATGTCAAGTTCAGTGGTCAGCATTCTCTTGAGCATGTTTGTCTGTGGCCTTTGCTGGCCCCTTGCTGGTTGCGATGGTCATTTCAGTCACAAGTACTGAAGGCTTCTGTCCATAAGCCGTGCACCTGGAACACCTGGCAGAGAGGTCGGCAACATTTCCAGGGGAGGCTGCAAACGCTGCCTCCTTTATAGTCCTCCTCTCCAGTGTTCTCTTTGGATTACTTTATCATCTTCCCTTTCTAGCATTTGCTTTTCCAGTTTGGATCACCAGAAGGCTCACTTCCAACCTTCGCCACTTTCTTTCGGGTGCACTTTCACCCTCCTCTGCACAGGAGAGTTTTCTCTTTCTGCATGGTGGTTTTTCATTTGCAGCCTTTGGGTGAACGGGTACTGTGGGGAGCACACATTGTTGTTCAAGCGGGTATTTCTTTGCCAACCAAGTGCTCTGTGTCGCTTGGTGTTCAGCACCCGCTCCAGGGGTCAAATCATGGTTCTTGGAGAAACAACAGGGATCTTAGTTTAGGGTTGTTCTTGCAGCCTCCGTGTGACTTCAGTCTCATTCTGGCATCTTCTGGCAGCACTTGATATGACACGCAGAAGACTGAACCAGGACTGGAAGCTGGAAATTAGATCATGGTCTGCCAGCCACGTCCGCCCCTTTCAGAGCAGGAACTCATCTTTATACCCTTTCGGACCCCCATTTCACCTCTTTTCACAGATAGCCAGCCCCAGAGAGCAGACAGCTGGCAATTTACACAAGTGCAAGTATTTAGTGCCAAAGAAGGAGGAAGAAGAAAGGATGGGGCCATCTGCAGAGCAGACAGAACTCAGCTGGATGGTCATTCTCTCTTAGGATAGAAAGCAGAACCCACCAGAGAAGAACAGCAAGGACAAGATCAGTAACAGGAGAGGGAGTGTATTCTGAACACCCTTTCACACTTGTTCTTACCTGACATAGAAGAGTAAATAAGCACTCTGGCAGAGAACCATCTTGATGTCACATGGAACCACAGAGTCATCATTCATCTTGTACCACTGTCCATCGCTGGACTGCAAATAAAGGCAATTCTATCTTCAGATGCACAATAGGGTTTTTATAACAAAAACACAGGCAGGACGTCGCTGAAGGACACAATAGACCAACGCAAATCACACAGTTGACTTTTACCTTTAAGAAGCAGTAATAGTGTCCTGCCTGACAGCTGTAACCACCATGGACCAGGACAACATACAAGGAATAAAGGAGTGGTGCTCCAGCTGCTTGCGATGTGTATATGCCAAGGTCCAAATATTCCGGGTACTGCACAACCTAAGGAGAAATCAAGAGGATTCCAAAATAATCCTGAGAGTCTTTAGGAAGCAGCCTGAGAAAATCTTGTCACCAAACAATGTGACTGTGACTGTCATTCTGTGATTGTGACTGTGACTCTGTGCCTATGTGAGTCTGTGACTCTAGTGACTCTGAATCTATGACTGTGACCCTGTAACTCTCTGACTCTGTGACTGTGATCCTGTAACTCAGTCACTGCGACTCCATGATGGTGACTCTGTGTATCTGTGTCGGTGACTCTGTGTATCTGTGTCTGTGACTCTATGACTGTGACTCCTAATCTGTGACTGTGTGATGTTTGTGACTCTGTGAATGTGACTCTGTGATTATGTGACTCTGTAACTCTGTGACTGTGACTCTCTGACATCTGTGACTCTGTGACTCTGAGTCTGTGACCGTGCCTGTGATTGTGACTCTGTGACTGTGACTCTCTGATATTTGTGACTCTGTGACTCTGACTCTGATATTTGTGAGTCTGTGACTGTGATTCTGTAACCCTGTGACTCGGAGACTGTGACTCTCTGGCTCTGTGACTCTGTGAGTGTGACTGTGACTCTATAACTGTGACCCTGTAAGTCTGTCACTCTATGACTCCGTAACTGTGACTCTGTGCATCTGTGACTGTTAATCTGTGACTGAGACTGTGACTCTGTGACTATGCGATCGTTACTCTGTAACTGTGACTCTGTGACATCTGTGAATCTGTGACTGTGACTCTCTGACATCTGTGACACTGTGACTCTGCGTCTGTGATTCTGTGACTGTGACTCTGTGACTGTGACTTTCTGACATTTGTGACTGTAACTCTGTGACCCTGTGATTCCGTGAGTGTGACTGTGACTCTGTGACTGTGACTTTCTGACATTTGTGACTGTAACTCTGTGACCCTGTGATTCCGTGAGTGTGACTGTGACACTATGACTCTGACTCTGTGACTGTGACCCTGTAACTCTGTCACTCTGTGACTCTATGACTGTGACACTGTTTATCTGTGACTGTGACCCTGACTCTGTGACTTGGTGACTTGGTGACTCTGTGAATGTCACTCTGTCACTCTGTGAATGTTACTCTGTGAATGTGACTGTGACTCTGTGACTATATGATTGTGACTCCGTGACTCTGTGACCATTACTCTGTGAATGTGACTGTGACTCTGTGACATCTGTGACTCCGTGACTGTGACTCTGTGACTCTGTGACTCCGTGACTCTATGACTCTGTGACTCTGTGACTCAGTGACTCTGTGACTCTGTGACTTGGTGACTCTGTGACTTGGTGACTCTGTGTTTGTGACCCTGTAACTCTGTGACTTCTGTTACTCTGTGACCATGACTCTGTGACTGTGTGACTCTGTGACTATGTGACTCTGTGACCCTGCAGCTCTTATTCTGTAACTCTGTGAATGTGATTCTGTGACTCTGTTACTGTGTGACTCTGAGACTGTGATTCTATGACTCTGACTCTGTGACTCTGTACTGTGACTCTGTGACTGTTACTCTGTTACTGTGACTGTGACTCTGACAGCTGTGACTCTGTGTCTGTGACTCTGTGACTGTTACTCTCTGACATTTGTGACCCTGTGACTTTGACTCTGTGACTCTGTGACTTTGTGAATGTGACTGTGACTTGGTGACTGTGTAACTGTGACTCCCTGACATTTGTGACTCTGTGACTCTGTGAGTGTGACTGTGGCTCTATGACTCTGACTGTGTGACTCTGTGACTGTGACTCTGACTCTGTGACTATGACCCTGTAACTCTGTCACTCTGTGACTCTATGACTGTGACACTATTTATCTGTGACTGTGACCCTTACTCTGTGACTCTGTGAACGTGACTCTGTGATTATGTGACTCTGTGACTCTGACTCTCTGACATTTTTGACTCTGTGACTGTGACTCTGTGACTGTGACCCTGTAACTCTGTCACTCTGTGACTCTGTGACTGTGACACTGTTTTTCTGTGACTATGACCCTGACTCTGTGACTCGGTGACTCTGTGAATGTGACTCTGTGATTATGTGACTCTGTGACTGTGATTCTCTGACATTTGTGACTCTGACTCTGACTCTGTGACTCTGTGACTGTGACTCTATGACTATGTGACTGCTACTCTGTGAGGCTTACCCTGTGACTGTGACTCTGTGACTGTGACTCGGTAGCTGTGTCTCTGTGATTGTGACTGTGACTCCGTATTTGCGACTCTGGGACTCTGTTACTGTTTGAATGTGACTCTGGGACTATGTGACTCTGGGACTCTGTGTCTGTGACTGTGTGGTTGTGACTGTGAATCAGTGTCTGTGACTCTGTGACTATGACTGTGACTCTCTGACATCTGTGACTCTGTGACTCTGACTCTGTGACTGTCACTGTGACTGTGTGACTGAGATTTCGTGACTCTGTGACTCTGTGGATGTGACTGTGACTCTGTGTCTGTGACTCTATGACTATGATGCTGACTCTATGACATCTCTGACTATGTGACTATGACTCTGTGACTCTGTGACTGTGTGACCATGACTCTGTGAGTCTTTGACTCTGTGATTGTGTGACTGTGATTGTCACTCTGTGACTCTGTGACTGTGACTCTGACTCTGTGACTCTGTGATTCTGTGACTCTGAGTATGTGACTGTGTGTCTGTGACTCTGTGACTCTATCTGACTCTGACTCAGTGACTCTGTGACTCTGTGACTATGATTCTGTGACTCTGAGACTGTGACTCTGTGACTTTGACCCTGTGACTTATGTGACTCTGTGACATCTGTGACTCTGTGACTGTGACTCTGTGGCTGCAACTGTGACTCTGTCTGTGACTATGACTGTTACTCTGTGACGTGTTACTCTGTGATTATGACTATGTGACTGTGACTCTGTGACAATGTGACACTCTGACTGTGATTCTGTGACTGTGACACTGTGACACTCTAACTGTGATTCTGTGACTGTAACTCTGTGACTGTGACTGTTAATCTGTGACTGTGACTCTGCGTCTGGGACCCTCTGAGTGTGCCTGTGACTCTGTGACTCTGTGAGTGTGACTCTGTGACTCTCTGACTTCAGAGAAAGAAAGAAATAAAGATAGAAAGAAAACAGATAGGATGAAGGACATGGGAGAGACAAAGAGAGAAGGGAGGAGGACATGAATTGTCAGAGAAACACAGAGACAGGGAGCAGGACAGGGTGACACAGACAGAGAAAAATGGTGAGTGAGGCAGCGCAAAGACAGGCAAAAGTGAAAGACAGGCAGTGGGGCACAGGTAGAGGTAAAAAAGCCTGGGCTGGGCAGCAGGACAGAGATATCACATTTTAGGTCTTGGTACCCTAATTGGTCCAGGGACAGAAAATTTTACCTTGAGTGGCCCAAGGTGTCCAGGGATGGGAAATACTGACTTGTAGTGGCCTCACAGTTTCCAGGGCTGGGACACTGCAGTGGCAAGAGCAGCTCCAGTAGCGACGCTGGCCGCAGCAGTGTGTCTGGCTGTGACCACGTCTCCTCTTTCACTGGGACCACACCATGGTGGGGTGGCTGCCTCCCTATCCTGCCAGAGGATGCAGCTCTGCAACCCCTGCCCCTTTTTTAAAGGGATGCCTGGACGGGGCCTTTTGTGACATCACCAGTGTCATCACAATGCCTCGCTGTGGCAGTTGCACATTTCCCTGAGATCCAGAGCCTTCAATAGGGCAGTCGATGGCTCCTTAGCACCTTTTGTGCCCCACTGTGCCTGTCCCCATGTACACACCAGGGTGGTACCAAGGCGCTGACAGTCACATCCTCCCCTACCCCAGGCAGGGTGACTTCACCTCCACCAGCTTGATACAGGGAATTAACAATTAACTAATTAACACTTAAAGAGCTAACAGAGAGCTAACCCTTAACCCACATCACTATTGCCTAACCTTGCTTAGCTTTGTGTAAATTATTGTATGAGAAACAGGAGTTCGCTCACACATTGCAAAGATAAAAAACCTTGGGTGCATCCTTGGGTGAACTAGATAACAGAAACTTGAGCACAAGACAGGAGATACGCCAGTTCAAACCAGCTCAGCAGTCTGTGTCCCAGCCAACTCGTCACACTGGACCAATGGTGACCGTGTACAGATAAGAGGACCCGGGCTCACGATCACTGCGCAGCTGCAACCATGAGGAGCTGGAGACTATGGAAATGGTCTCCCGGAACTCATTGTAGTAAGAACCACCTTCTCAAGGACAGGTTATGAATATGTATAGGCGTTCCTAAAATTTTCATGAATATGTAACACTTTACTGCATTTAACCAAGCTCACAGCTACTCGAAATACACAGATATTAGGTGAAATTATTCCCCATGTGTCCAGTGCTGTAAATACATACCTTCTTTACAATCTCAAGGGTTGTAAGGTCATTTCCGTGCCTCACATGGGCCTGCTGGTGGTCTTCCTCTGCCTGCCAGGTGCATCTCCATACTGCTAGTATTTTTAAACTAATTCTCATGAAACTTTTCATAGTTAGTTAGTTAGCTAGTTAGTTTGTTTGTTTGTTTTGACAGCACCATGGACAAGTTTCAGCAAGCTAACTAAACACTGTATCTCTATGTGAATGTTTTTATGCCATCATTTCCCAAAATACATTGCCTACCTATGATTCAAGTTGAGAAACACTTTTCAGAGGATCTTCTCAATTTGTATTGGCACATTTTGTATCTCTGCTTCTTTCCCTCTGTCTCCTTACGTCCTTGCCTATTCTTTGGAGAGACTCCTTTGCAAGGATATTTGCAACCGTGTCTTCAACTGGATCAAGTGAGTCTCCCCTTACAACTGTTCTGCTGAGTTCTTATAATGCAGCCAGCCTGTTGTCCTGCACATCCTCTCTGGCATGTGCAAGCAACTGAGGTAATTACTGTTTACTCAATTTTATTCAGTTTTGCAGCAGAAACTTCTACAGGGATCTCTGAAACAGTCAGATTCTTCACCCAGGATGTTAATAACTACCTTTATGCACAGGAAATAGGCCCAGGCACAGCAGGATCTGCCTGTCTCCAGCACTGTCTGGAATCCCACCTGGAGAAATCCCACACAAGTCAGGTCAACATTTAATTTGAAGGTGACTAATTTTTGCTTATTTTGGAGGTGGATGATGTTGAAGGAGGTTGACTGAACTCAGTCACTTGGTTTCAAATTGATCCATTGTCTCAGACCAGTTTCTCCTGTTGTCTCTGATGATGAGATGGACAAGTCCTTGGACCACCCAGGTGACTAATGACTAAAGAGTTTTGGTTGCACACCCACACAACTTTGTTTCACGACCTCAAATCCACCATCTCCTCCTCTCCCCCTTCTCCCCTTGCATTTTGAATCATCCTGGTTTTGGAGCCGTCTGCTCTACTCCTTTCCACGACTGAAAACAAATGTAAAGATGAAGGGATAAACACTAGTCTTTATTGTATATGTGGACTTTTTTTGTGCTTCTTTCTCCTAGATGTGTAGTTTGATTTAAAAAACATAATAACTCAAGAAATGGGAGATTTGAGACTTGAATAGTGAGTTTCACCTACTTCACAACAGATGCCTGTGATAATTTGTTTTCTCAAGGGTCCCTGCATAATCAATGGAGACGGGAGAAAACTCTCAAGGCTGGGTCCTCCCAACGTATAGCTGGCATGCAAAAGAGAAGTTACAAATCTCTTCCAGTCTGCGTGAAACTGGAATTTGCCAGGAATGGGGTAAAATAGCTAACAGACTTTAAAATCCTCTGTCATGAAGGAAGAATTCTTTATGCATGTTTGAAAAAGGTAGAAAGAAGACAACAAATTCCCTGAGAACTCCAACTGAAATATGATACAGAAAAATCAGGGTATGAGAAATGCTTGGAGTACTCTACCCATATACTATAGGAAGACTGCAAGAAAGGAAAGAAGCAGAGAAGGTTTTGTAGAGCCTTTCACCCAGACTGTGGAATTATCACACTTGCTTTTTGCCATGTTCCTTTCTCAGCATAACAAACCGAAATTCAACCTGGGACCAGAAAATGAAACTGCAGTTACTGGGTTCATCCTAGAGGCTTTATCAAAGACTACAGCTTGTACTCTCCCTGGTCTTTCTACTCATATATCTGACAACAGTGGAACTCTACCATCATTTTCCTCATGTATGCAGATCACTGCCTTCAAACCCCCATGTACTTTTTCATTGCAATCTGGCCTTCCTGGAAATCTGGTTTACATCCTCCACAAGCATCAAGTTGGTTGTGATCCTGAGTTCTGGTAGGAGAACAGTCTCACTAAGCAGCTGCTTTGCCCAATCCTATTTCTGTTTTGCCCTGAGCTGTACAGAGTTGTTCTACTTTTTGTTATGACTTTTGACCGCTGTGTTGCCATCTGCCAACCTTTGCGTTGTGCTGCCATTATGAAGCCTCAGCTCTGCATCCACCTGGTTGTTGCTCCTTGGGTCACACGCTTCACACTCGTGAGTTACCACCTGGTCATCCTCTCCCAGCTGACTTTCTGTGACTCTAATGAGATCCATCGCTTTTTCTCCCCCTTATTCAAACTGTCCTGCTCTGACACCAGCCTGCTTTGGAAAGTAGACTCTGTTTTCTTATCATTTGTCATTCTGGGTTCCTTATGTTTAACTCTGGCATTTTACATGTGCATCCTT
Organism: Streptopelia decaocto; assembly: GCF_964273445.1. Taxonomy (NCBI): domain Eukaryota; kingdom Metazoa; phylum Chordata; class Aves; order Columbiformes; family Columbidae; genus Streptopelia; species Streptopelia decaocto. Next base: position 392,310 of record NC_138675.1, on the reverse strand, counting down.
TTCTGTATTCTACATCTTCCAGCTGCCTCTGGTAAGCAAAAAGCTTATTCTACATGTTCTTCCCACCTCACCACCTTGACAATTGAATAAGGGAGCTACATTGCTTTCTACCTGGGTCCTTCAGTAGATGTTTCCTTGTAGAACAGCAGAATTGTACCATTGCTGAACACCATCTTGCACCCATTCTTAAATCCATTCATCTACAGTCTTAGAAACAAGACTGTGATACTGGCCCTGAATGCAGCCATTGCCCGTACAACAACACAGCTTTTCATGAGGCATTTCTGGACAGCAATTCCAGTGATCTGCTATCATATGTTAAATAATACCAATGCATATGTATGTAACCTCCAGACAGAGATACCTCAGGAGATTTATAGAATCATAGAATCCTTTCAGTTGGAAGAGACCCTCAGGATCATCAAGTCCAACTATAACCCAACTCTAGTGCTAAACCATGTCCCTAAGAACCTTGCCTAAACACCTTTTAAACATCTTCATGGATGGTGGCTCCCCCACTGCCCTGGACAGCCTGTTCCAATGCCTAACAACCCTTTCCAGGAAGAATTTTTTCCTAATATCCAATCAGAACTTCCCCTGGTGCAACTTGAGGTCTTTTCCTCTTGTCCTTTCTCGTTGGATTGTGTTAAGTGATAAAAAGCTCCTCTGCACACACAAAGAAGGCACTAACAATGGCAGGAGGAGTAAGTTAATATCCTGACCCGACTGCTCCCAGCACCATCACTGGGGAGCCACCAGCTCATCGCGAGCCCATCTCCAAAACCAAGAAGAGCACAGAGGCTCATTGGCAAGTGGGAACCCTAATTACAGGCTCTGAAGAATGAACATCTTGTCTCAAGGCTACCCTGGGAGAGCCATCAGCCTCATTGTCCAGGTGTGAAGCTCATCAAGAGGAGTCACTGAGAGCAGCTCTCTGGATCACCACTTAGATTAACGAGATTGTTGCCTAGGGCTGCAGGTCACATTAGGGGATGCAGGGGAAGAGCACTTTTGGATTACACAGGACTTACCATAGGAAGTTTGGGGAAGGAGCCCAACCAGTGCAGTCTGTCCTGTCTTCTCATTAAACTTAATTTCTAAGTCTTTGCTATGTGAGCAGATCTATTCTCTGCGTGAACGTGTGAGTGTAGCAACCAGAGCCAGACCAGAGGGTCAGGCAGCCTGTATGACATTGGTGCCAGCAACTGAGAGACCAGAGTCACTGGACATAAGGGTGTGTGTGCATGTGTGTGACTGGGGTTGTCTGTACCAGTATCTGGAATGGGGCTGCAGCCCCAATGGGGCGTTCGTGTGTCCTGGTGTCTGCAACTGGCAAGGCCGGTGTCCTGGGGAGGTGTCACAGTCCATTTGGTGATGGACTCATGATGGTTCATTTACCTTGATCTTGAAGTGCAAAATTAAGGCAACCAAAATGCCAAGTGGTTATAATTCAATCAAACAGTGTTACTTTATTATTTTGCCTGTAAAGCAGCACGTGATAGAGTAAGTGGAGAAAAAGGCAGGAAAAAGAAAAAGGGGGAAAAAGAATTGGCTACCACCAAACAAGTCTCCCTCTGGTCCCAGGTCCTGTAAGAAGAGTCCTGCCAGTCCTCCGTTGTGATCTGGGATCCTTTGGTGGGGGGAAGCTCAGTGATGTCCAGTCGGGAATCATCTTTTATGCTTCTTCACCCGCCCTCACTCTCATGGATTGAGGCCAATCTCTGCCTTTGTTTTGTAATCCAGGCTTAACTGCGCAGGCCTGAAGAGTCCCCGCTTTGCTTGTCAGAACCCATCTGTGCCTGCATCACCCTGCATTCAGGGGTATCTTACTGGTCCACTGGGTGGCCTCAAGACCCTCTGCATGTCTCTGCGCCTGGTCTTCTTCATTGGCCTTTGTAACAGAGAGGAGGTGGGGGCAAGGTTGGCTGATGCAGCAGGTGAAATCCACCTTCTGGACAGCAGCTATTGCCCCAGGTTGGAGAGACGTGTATAACACAATTATTTTCCTCAGGCCTCTCTCCAAGTCCTTGTACAATTCTCTCTATCAGGGCATCTGTTCTTTAAGTCCCTGATGTTGATGTTCAGACAAATACTGTTCTTCGGACCGACTCTTACACTGTGATTCTGAATTGTGCCAGAGCAATCAGAGAGGTTCTGAGGCCCTTGGAAAGGGCAGTTGGCAAACCTGTCTTCAAGATGGGCATGAACAAGAACTGTGAGAATTCCGAGCTGGTCAGCCTGTGTCCTTCCATGGGAAGGGGATGGGACAAGTCTTCATGAAGCCATGTTCAGGCACTGGGAAAATAAGAAAGGGATTGCTGAACCCAAATGGGCAGGGAAAGAAAAGCATGTTGTGCACATGGAATTTTGCAAGGTGTCAAACATGGTTTCCTGTGATGTCCTTATAATGTGATTGGTTCTCTCTGGGCTAAAGAAGTGGACGCTGGGTGGGAAGTTGGCTGGATGATGAAGCCCAAATGTCACCAGTGGTACAAAGTGCCCCATAGAGCCAGTTACCAGTGGAATCCCTCACTGACCAGCACTTGGACCGACACTGTTGAATGTCTTTATTCTCCCCCTGAATGATGTGACGGAGTGAACCTTCAGCTCCTTTGTGGATGGTGCAAAGCTGGGCAGAGGTCTTGGACAACCTCACCTGGTTCACCCTGCCCTGAGCAGGACAGTGAGACAAGATGATGTTCAAACCTGAGTTACTCTGTGATTCAAGGAATCTTTCCCCTGGAAAGGTTTTGGAAGAAGGAATAGGTGGAGGAATAAGGAAAAAAAAAAAAAAAAAAAAGGCAGGAGAAAGGAAACATAAAAGGTGTCAAATAAACAGAGCAGTTCCTGTGAAGAAAGTTTCTCTACTCAAATTGTTAGCAGGAAATCTATAATCAGCTCCCTAAACTCCTTGTTTCACTCACTGGCCCCCTGGGATTTACATCACATTTCTTTACATCAGATTCTGCACTGAAGTTTGCACCTGATTGTTACGGTTTCTTTGCAGGAATTGCTTCATGTTTCCTTAGAGAACTGGATGTAAACAGGCACTGGGGGAATTTTTAATTAGAGGAAACAAAAAAAGGAGAAAAAAAAAACCAAAACACAATAGAACTTAATGATGTTTATCAGCTCTATGGTTAAATTAAGTAGTTTCCAGCAAGGTCCATTGCCATAATTGAAGAGTTGCCTATAGGGAGTATGAGAGCAACTGCTGAAAGACTTTACCTGCCTGAAGCTCAAAGCAGAGTGAGAGCTGAGAGGGCTCTGAATGAGCAATGGAAAGTGCAAATGTCCAGACAGGCTTCTGAAGAGATGAGTTCAGACATGGTGAGCTGAATAAGGACAGGTGGAAACACCTGGATGTTCAGGGGATTTAAATACACATCGTGATAGACAGAATTCTGGCAATGCAAGCACAAGGAAAGGTCAATGTTTCTTCTCCCACAGTACACGCACATTCCAAAAATTTATTTTGGCAGAATAGAGATTCCACAGACATTTTATTGGAAATACTGAATTATTTCATCTGATTAAAAAAGCGTGGGGTTTTTTGTTCTTCTTGTTGTTGTTGCTTTAGTTTGGTTTCATTTGGTTTGGTTTTCAGTTTTGAGGGGAATTCTCAGGTTTTCAGGCGGAGCTTCATGGTCTCACTATAAGCACCCAGTGCAAACCTCGAGAGGCCCCTGGGTACCTAAGGTGTTTGCCTGGAACTGGCAGGTATCAGACAAGACTGATAAAGACATGTCACTTCCATAATTTATATCTAGTGTTCAAGACTTTTGTGCTTAATTAGAAAAGTTTCAGGACTGTAGGTAAAGAGGCAGGTATGTAAAGAGCACTTAGAAGAAGTGACAGAAGACTTATGCACTGTGTATCACAGAATCATAGAATTGTTTCAGGTGAAAGAGACCCTCGGGATCATCGAGTCGGACCATAACCTGACTCGAGCACTAAACCATCTCCCTTAAAAACCTCATCTAAACTCCTTTTAAACTCCTGCAGGGATGGCGACTCCACCATTTCCCTGGGCAACCTGTCCCTATGCTTGACAACCCTTTCCAGGAAGAATTTTTTCCTAATATCCAATCTTAACCTTCCTTGGTGCAACTTGAGGCCTTTTCCTCTTGTCCTATCACTTCCTACTTGGGAGAAGAGACCAACACCCTCCATGTTCAACCTCCTTTCAGGCAGTTGTAGACAGCAATAAGGTCTCCCCTCAGCCTCCTGTTCTCCAGGCTGAACAGCCCCAGCTCCCTCAACCGCTCCTTGTCACACTTCTGATCCAGCCCCGCACCAGCTCCGTTCCCTCCTCTGCACTCTCTCTAGTGCCTCAATGTCCTTCTTATGATGAGGGATCTGAAATTGAACACCGGATTCAAGGTGCAGCCACACCAGTTCCAAGTACAGTGTCACAATCACTTCTCTAGTCCCACTGGCCACATTGTTCCTGATACAAGCCAGAATACTATTCGTGGCCTTTTTGACCACCTGGGCACACACACTGACTCCTGTTCAGCTGCTGTCGATCAACACCCCCATATCCTTCTCCACCAGAAAATTTTCCAGCCACTCTTTCCTGAGCCTGTAGTGCTGCCTGGGGTTGCTATGACACAAGTGCAGGACCTGGCACTTGTTCTGGTTAAAACTCAGACAACGGGCCTCAGCCCAATGATTCAGCTAGTCCAGATCCCTCTGCATGGCCTTCACACCCTCCAGCAGATCAACACTCTCACCCAACTTGGTGTCATCTGCAAACTTACTAAGAGTGCACTCGATCACCTCATCCAGATCATTGATAAAGAGATTAAACAGAACTGGCCCCAATACTGAGCCCTGGGGACACCACTCATGACCGGCTGCCAACTGGATTTGGCTCCATTCACAACTCTTTGGGCCCAGCCCTTCAGCCAGTTCTCTATCCATCGCAGAAACACCATCCAGGCCATGAGCTGCAGCTTCTCCAGGAGATGCTGTGGGATACGGTGTCAAAGGATTTACTGAAGTCTTAAGTACACAACATCCACAGCCGTTCCCTCATCTACTAGGGGCGTCACCTTGCCATAGAAGAAGATCAGGTTGGTCAGACGGCACCTGTCTTTCATAAACCCATGTTGACTGGGCCCAATCACATAGTTCTCTTGTCAGTGCAATGTGATGTTACTTAAGATCATCTGCTCCATGACCTTGCCCAGCACAGAAGTTAGACTGACAGTAGTTCCCCAGATCCTCCTTCTGGCCATTCCTGTAGATGGGCATCACATTTGCCAACTGCAGAAAAGCTGTAAGATCCAGGCGTAAACTTCAGTGGAGAATTTGATGTAAAGAAAAGTGATATAACTCCCAGGGGGAGTTTGCTTGGTTTGCTTTCTGAAGCAGAAAGGAGAAGCCATGACCTCAAGGCAATGGGAAGGGGGATCCTGTCCCTCACACATGGCTCAGGGCTCTTCCTGGGACCGTGGGATGTGGGTCTGCAAGGCCAAGGGGAGGACAACACTGGGACAACAACTTCCAACTTCCCCATGGGGCTGCAAGGAGGCAACGAGGCCCCAGTGCCATGAGGACAACATGTCTTCCCATAGGCCTCAGTGGCAGAGACAAGGGGACAGACACCTGTGCTCTGTTGGTCCTTTCCAACCATATAGCACCCTTTGCCATCTCCATCACAGGCTGTTCTACACAGTCCTACCCCTGCCCCTCTTTCCCTGCAGGCTGCAGACACACATCTCGCTTCCCCACCTGCTCTCACACCACCATTTCTGCACCTTCACTGCTGTGTCTGCACCCTCACTGGCTTTTCTTTGGAACACAAACCATGGGCTGATCCAGCTCCCTCTGGATGACCTCTTGCCCCATAGCACTGCCCTTCCAGTGACATTTCTTCCTCCTGATATCCAGTCCTCACCTTCCAAACTGTACTTTCTGACATTTTTTTGTCTTTCCTGCTTCTTCCTTCTACCAAGGGAAGCTCAGCCACCTCAGAAACTTCTCTTCATGCAGGGAACCCACTGTCAGGCTTCTTCTGTTTTTTTACCTGACTGGAAAGAGGTCACCTCACCATGATCTTCTAAATCCCAGGACTGCTGCTGGCTTTTCAGCTTCTCTGACAGACACGACCATGTCCCTGCTGCTGTCCTGTCATGTACTCAGGTGGAATGGACATGACAACCCGTCTCCAAGGCCTTTTCCTGTATATGGCCTGTGGGCACATTGGCAGAGGTTCACAGTTTCACAGTATGTTTGGGATTGGAAGGGACCTCAAAAGATCATCTAGTCCAATCCCCCTGCTGGAGCAGGAACGCCCAGGTGAGGTCGCACAGGAACATGTCCAGGCGGGTTTTGAATGTCTCCAGAGAAGGAGACTCCACAACCTCCCTGGGCAGCCTGTTCCAGTGCTCTGTCACCCTTACTGAGAAGAAGTTTTTTCTCAAATTTAAGTGGAACCTCTTGTGTTCCAGCTTGACCCCATTACCCCTTGTCCTATCATTGTTTGCCACCGAGAAGAGCCTGGCTCCATCCTCGTGGCACTCACCCTTTATATATTTATAAACATTAATAAGGTCACCCCTCAGTCTCCTCTTCTCCAAACTAAAGAGACCCAGCTCCGTCAGCCTTTCTTCATAAGGGAGATGCTCCACTCCCTTCATCATCTTCGTTGCCCTACGCTGGACCCTCTCCAGCAGTTCCCTGTCCTTCTGGAACTGAGGGGCCCAGAACTGGCCACAATATTCCAGATGTGGTCTCACCAGGGCAGAGTAGAGGGGCAGGAGGACCTCTCTCAATCTACTAACCACCCCCCTTCTAATACACCCCAGGATGCCATTGGCCTTCTTGGCCACAAGGGCCCAGTGCTGGCTCATGGTCATCCTGTTGTCCACCAGGACCCCCAGGTCCCTTTCCCCTACACTGCTCTCTAATATGTAATCTTCCAACCTATACAGGAACCTGGGGTTGTTCCTGCCCAGATGCAGGACTCTACACTTTCCCTTGTTAAATTTCATTAGGTTATTCCCCGCCCAACTCTCCAGCTTGTCCAGGTCTCGCTGGATGGCAGCACAGCCTTCTGGTATGTCAGCCACTCCTCCCAGCCATGAGATCAAGCTGGAACACAAGAGGTTCCACTTAAATTTGAGAAAAAACTTCTTCTCAGTGAGGGTGACAGAGCACTGGAACAGGCTGCCCAGGGAGGTTGTGGAGTCTCCTTCTCTGGAGACATTCAAAACCCGCCTGGACATGTTCCTGTGTGACCTCACCTAGGCGTTCCTGCTCCAGCAGGGGGATTGGACTAGATGATCTTCTGAGGTCCCTTCCAATCCCAAACATACTGTGATACTGTGATCCAGACCACCCGCCCTCAGTTTAGCCGTGAGGATGCTGTGGGAGACGGTGTCAAATGCTTTACTGAAGTCAAGGTAGACCACATCCACTGCTCTGCCATCATCTATCCACCTCGTTATGTCCTCATAAATGGTGATGAGGTAGGTCAAGCACAACTTCCCTTTGGTGAAACCATGTTGACGGCTCCTAATGACCCTCTTATCCTTCATATGCCTTGAGATGGCACCAAGGATAAGTTGTTCCATCACTTTCCCAGGGATGGAGGTGAGGGATCAGAAGGAGAGTGTGGGAGTGGAATGAGAACAGCTCTGGAAGATGAAGCTTCACTGCTCCCTGGCAGTGCTGCGATGCTGGACTCTTTTCCCCTCCTCCCATGCACACAGGAACTGTCCCTGCAGCTCCAAACAGGCCTTGATGAAGGGATCTCAGGAAAAAATAGATGCTGCAAGTCCTTTTAATTTGTTTAAACACACATAGAGCACAGCTCCTCTTTTACACAGCCCCTCAGAAAGCAGAGATGACAGTGAATTTGAAAGGGGATGACAATATTCTCACATATGAAAAACCACAAATAGCAACAAAAAACACAGAAGACAGGCTGGGCCTGCAACAATTTACACTATAACTGTAATGCAGAAGATGATGGTCAGCTTATTGCTTTAGAAAATAATCCAGTCATCAGTTTCCTCAGGGCATCCTTGAGCTCCTGGTTCCTCATGCTGTAGATGAGGGGGTTCACAACTGGAGGCACCACCGAGTACAGAACGGACATCAGCAGGTCCAGGGATGGGGAGAAGATGGAGGGGGGCTTCAGGTGGGCAAACACGCCAGTGCAAATAAACAGGGAGACCACAGCCAGGTGAGGAAGGCATGTGGAAAAGGCTTTGTGCCGTCCCTGCTCAGAGGGGATCCTCAGCACAGCCCTGAAGATCTGCACATAGGACAGCACAATGAACACAAAACACCCAAATCCTAAACAGACACTAACCACAATAAGCCCAGCTTCCCTGAAGTAGGAGTGTGAGCAGGAGAGCTTGAGGATCTGGGGGATTTCACAGAAGAACTGGCCCAGGGCATTGCCCTTGCACAGGGGCAGTGAAAATGTACTGACCGTGTGCAGCAGAGCAATGAGAAACCCAGTGGCCCAGGCAGCTGCTGCCATGTGGACACAAGCTCTGCTGCCCAGGAGGGTCCCGTAGTGCAGGGGTTTGCAGATGTCAATGTAGCGGTCATAGGACATGACTGTGAGAAGAAAATACTCTGCTGCAATAAACAAGAGAAAGATGAAGACTTGTATAGCACATGCCAAAAATGAGATAGCCCTTGTGTCCCGGAGGGAATTGTCCAAGGACTTGGGGAGAATGGTGGAGATTGAGCCCAGGTCGAGGAGGGAGAGGTTGAGCAGGAAGAAGTACATGGGGGTGTGGAGGTGCTGGTCCCAGGCTATGGTGGTGATGATGAGGCCATTGCCCAGGAGGGCAGCCAGGTAGATGCCCAGGAAGAGCCAGGAGTGCAAGAGCTGCAGCTCACGCGTGTCTGCGAACGGCAGGAGGAGGAACTGGGTGATGGAGCTGCTGTTGGACATCTGTTGCCGATGAGCCTGGGGCACTGACAGACAAAGAAAAGACAGTGACAAGTTACGGGACATTTCTCTGAGCAAAATCAAAGCCATTTCTCATACACCCTCCCCTAGTCCACACCCATTGTCCTTTTCCAGACCTTCCTTCAGCTCCGTGTCTGAGCCCTGGGTGGTGCTGGCTGGAGGTGCAGTGAAGAGCAGAGCCTGTGCCTGCTGGCTGCAGAGGAGTCAGACCTGCTCTGCAGCATGGGGTCATGGGAACGGGGGGCAGGGGACAGACCTGGGGTTCAGTTTTGTCAGATGAAACCATGACATGTCTCACCCTTTCCTAAGGTCTCAGTACCCTGTGTTTGGACCACGACACACACGGCTCGTTTCACAAATCCAACAGCATTTTCTCTATCACAGCATCTCTGCACTTCTCCACGGGGCATTCAGATAACACACAGATGCTGGAGGACAGGTTTGCATCCTGGAGGGAAGCTCACAGCTTGGAAGGAAACCTCAAGGACATAGTGAAGTGTTCTAATAATGACATTTGATTAAGGGAGACTCAGCTCATTCCCCAGCCCCACAGACTGCATTGCCCACAGCCCCACAGGTCAGAGCAAAGCTGGGACACATGTTCCCATGGACACACCTGCAGGAAAGGACCCACAAGATCAGGCTGTGACTCTGCAGCTGAAACTCCCATCCCCAGAGAGCCTGACAGCAAGAACAAGATCCCAACATCACTGACCCAGAGCAGGGGAGCAAGAAGGAAAATGTGGGGAGGGTGGGTGTGAGAGAGGCCAGGGCAGAGGCAGCCGGGCACTCAGACAGCGTCACCCTTCCCCAGCTGTGCAGCCACATCCCAGACACCAACACTGCCGGGCAGCTGCTCTCAGCCCCTGTGCTCTGCAGAGGAACTGCAGCTCTGGCTGCACAGGAGCTGCTTCATGCCTTGGAGCCCCCGGCCCTGAGGGCAGAAGCTTTGCTGGGTGGGAGAGGAGGCCAGGGGGCTGCTCAGAGGAGGGATCTGCACTGCAGGGGATCATAGGGACTTTTCTCTGTTCTCCCTCCCATAACCATTCCGGGTTTAGTTTCTTCTCATTTCTGATCATTTCCCAGCTGCCTGGAGATTCTCCTCCCTGTCCATGTCTCTTCCCTGTCAGTGCTCACAGACCATCCCACGCTCAGTGCCCTCACCCTGGCCCTACAGATCCTGCCTGTTCACAGGGCACTGCCTGGGGGCATCTTCCTGTTTGCAGGTTGGAAAACAGGACATGTCAGAGTAAGGCTGACGGGTTCAGCAGATGTGATGCTGCTGCTGTCCATAGGCAAAAAAGTGACTGAAAGGATGTTCCAAGGGTTCTGGCAGATGTACTGATCACTCAGAGTTGCAGTTCAGGAGTCTCAGTGACTTGTTAAAACTTAAGAGCTCTTTTTTACATTTAGCCTTTCCCGCACGCCCCTCCCGCCCCTTCAGTCTTGGAGTACGAAACTGAAAAGACAGACACAAGAAAGCTCCTTATCTTTAAAGTAATACCTGTATAGATCTTCTCCTTGAAAGCTCCAATTGGAAGCAGTCTGCAGTGAGCTGAAGCTGTGGGCAGCCCTGACCCACGGAGAACCCAGCAGCAGAAGGAGCCTGACCTGCTGGAGGTTGCTTCGGCCACCCACATCTTCTCCCCTCAGTGTTGTTGGGATCTCCCGGGCAGGCTGAGCGCTGACCCTGGCAGGCGGCAGAGTCCCTGCCCGGCACAGCCCTGGGGTGCAGGGACCCTGCTCTGCAGGACAGCCCTGGGCACCCCTGCCTGCACATTTACATTTACACCCCACAGCCATCCTGGGGAGAAGGCAGCATTCACGTCTTGTCACTGACAGTGCAGAAGGCAACCCCTGCTCTGCAGCACATCCTCTCCTCTGCATCAGAGAATCTCTGACAGTTGTACTTACGTCTCTTGTAGGCTCTGAAAAGTGGCAGCTGAGATTCTGCCATGATTTGCAGATGCAATGCCCTACAGCCACAGGCTTCATATCTGTGAAGTTTTTTCTCCCAGTGAGCTCTTTGCATCCTCCCACCCCAGGCTGTGTTTCCCTCCCTCTGACTGGCTCCTCTGCCCTCAGTGCCCAGGCAGAGCCCTCAGCCCTGCTGCATGTGCAGAGGAGCTGCTCCTGGGCAGAGCTGTCTCTCTGCAGCGCTGCCGCTTGCCATGAGCTCCCTGTGTCCCAGGAGCCCAGCCCAGCTCAGCAGCACAGCAGCAGCCCATGATGTCCCTTTCTTTGTGTCCTCTGGGCTCCCTCCAGGTGTCCCTGGGCCTCCAGGGGCACATCCTTTGAAACAACCTGAACTAATCAGTGATGTTGATTCTCTCTCCTCTGCACAGACACTTCTTTCCAGCATTGTGTTCTTTGTATTAAAAAAAATGAATTGATATAACAATCATATTTTCTTGTCCCATCATCAGACAGGACACCAGGAATGTTACAGCAAAGGATCTAATTCCTCCAAGCTGGGGGAGGAGTATCTTCAGTTGAATGAATTTAGGTATTTTATTCTGGTTTTATACTCCTAGGTGTAAAGAGACATTCATCAATCTTTTGACCATGTCATGTTTGTGCTCTTAGGCAAAGCCTTTGCACACATGGGCTCTTGGACACTTGGTAGCAGATTTCTTGTGGCAGGTCAGAGCTGGGCTGGTGCCACAGCTGGGGTGGTTCAGCCCAGATGTGAGGCAATGTCCTCAGCCAGGGACCTGACTGGGGAGCTGGAGCTGTCAGTGCTGCAGACAGAGCTGTGACACGGATGGAATGAACTGCCAGGCAGGGTGGCAGAAGTGAGTTCATCTGGTCCTCAAGGACAGCAGCCTCCAAGCACAGCAACAGTCCAGATCAGAACTCAGTCTAGACCTGTAAGGCAATTCAAGTTCCTATAATGAGCTGTTACTACTGCAGGAACAGTTGAAGGAGAAACAAAGACACCACGTGGCCACTGCTGAATTTAGTAAGGGAAAGTAGTGAGAATTTCTTTGCCCTCTTTTCCTCCATCTTCACCAGCAAGTTCTCCCAGGCCTCTGTGACATGAGATGGGAATCTGGAGGAGAACAACCAGCAGTGGATGGGGATCAAGTCAGGGATCACTGGAACTAACACAATCCTTTCCAGTCTATGGGACAGGAGGGGCAGCATCGCAGGAGCTGAGACAGCAGGACAATGTCACAGTGAGGCCACTCTCCACCATCTTGGAAAGCTCATGGAGACTGGGGGGACTCCCTGACCACTGGCAGCTCTCACACAGTGTGTGCACTTTTCAAAAATGGCCAATGGGTGAGCAGGGGAACCAAGGGCTGTGCCCCAGAACATGTCCACTGGGACGCCATTTCTGGGTGTCTGGAAGAGAAGGTGACGGGGTTTACCCAGGGTATGTTGTGTCTGTCCATCCTCTTTGCTTTCTGCGAGGAAAGGACAGGGTCGCTGGACGTGGGCAGAGCAGTGGTGGTCTGTTACCTGGAAGTTAGCAAGCCATTCAGCATCATACCCCACTGTCCTGGTTTTGTTAAAAACAAGTTTCTCTTTCAGTGAATTTTGCCTGTCAGCTAAAGCCTTCATATTAACTGCATTTTCCTGGAGAACCAGACCCATGTTTTGGTAAACCTAGCAATGGAATGCAAACTTATTGATAAGCATGGATGGACATCTCGCGAGAGGGGCGACGAGAAACAAGTGACTAAGAAACTGACCAACTGTGTATAACATTCCATTCACGTGAATACTTCATATAAAAGTGGGAGACCACGAAAATCTTGTCCCTTCTGCTTATGGCCGACCTTAGGAGAGGATCTCGCTGGTTGTCCCTGAGAAACTGAGGCCTAGTGAGAGACTGAATCCAGCTCCGGTTGGCTGCAGAGTCTAATCCAGGACGTTGGGTGCCGGCTCTGCAGTTGCTGAGACTTTCAAGATTGGTTTTGTATATTTTGTATTATTTTCTCTATTCTTATTAGTAGCATTAGTAAAACATCTTTAATTTTTCCAACTCTCTTCTCTCTGTTCTTCTTTCCCTCCGATCGCCTGTCCTTAGTGGGAAGGGGGGAGAGGGTGGGGCAAAAAGGGGGAAGTGGGGGGGGGAGAGGGGGTTAACAATACATCTGCCAGGGTTTTATTGTCACCCCGCAATCTTAACCCTCGACAGATAATTGGCGCCCAACGTGGGGCAAGAGAAATGGGTAAATTTGAAGATTTTTGGCTTTTCTACTGCTCTGACATACCTTTCAGTTTTCTTGGCACGGTGCCAACTCATAGAGTTGTGATACTCGCGCGTCTGTTTGCTTCGGACATTATTTAGTGGTATTAAGGCAAAGTGAACTACATTGATTTAAAGATGTTATGGCATAAGTTGTATCAGTTGTTTTCTACATTGTGCTCGCTGATTCCATATCTGTGTTGGGCTTTCTTTTTAAATCGAAGTATTCATTATATAACAACAAGGAACTGGACAATGATCATGATGATACTGTGTGGTTTGTCACTGGTTTATTTCGTTATACTGCAGCCGCTAATGAATTTCTACTCGCTTCTGCTTTACCTTGAAAAGCCTCCAGGAGAGATTAAAGAGCAGAACGGCTCTGTGTTTGCTAATTGGTCAAGCGAATCTTTAGAAAGGCTGACTAACAATACTTTCGTTTTTTCGCTAGGAGAGTTCGCAAATGTTTTAGAGAATTTTGAATATCCTTGGAGTTTTGACAGAACTGTGATGGTGTTATCTGGTTTGCTGAATGTGTGTCAGTTTGTGCTTCTGTTAAGAGAAATGGTGTTCAACAGGAGGTTTGCGTCTCTTTGTTGTCCTGAGATTTGCGGTGTGTCTTCGGAAGCTTTAGCAAAAAGCTCTCCTAGCCGCTCGAGAAAGAGCAAAACAGCAAAAGCTGCAGCTGCTGCCACTTCGCAGGCTGAAGGTACAACTCCTACGCAGAGTTTCTCTGCCGCTGCTGATAACATTACTTCTCCAGCCTTAAAGGCTTCACACACTGGGCACTGTTGCTGCTGTAACCACAGTAACCACTGTGACAGTCATTCAGACTCTGGAAATGAATCAAATTATGGAAAACCCATATCAGCATCAGTTGCCGGTTGTAAGAAAGTCACTAGAAAGACTACCCGTGCAGCAGATGATGGCACAGGGCCAACATCAACCCAAGGGGCATCATCATCAGGACAGGGAGGAGGTGAAGCGACCACCACTCGGTCCTTCTCTCCAGGTGAGCTGAGAGATCTGCGAAAAGACTTTAGTCGTCGTGAAGGAGAGAATATTTTAACCTGGCTGCTCCGATGCTGGGACAATGGGGCAGGAACAATTGAATTGGAAGGTGGTGAAGCCAGGCAGCTGGGATCTCTGTCAAGAGATTCCACCATTGATAGGGCAATTTCAAGAGAGTCTAATGCCACTACTCTCTGGACCCGACTCCTGGCAGCTATGAAAGTAAGATTTCCCTACAAGGAAGATTGTATATCCAAGTTAGGAAAATGGAATACTATGGAGAAAGGTATTCAGTTCCTGAGAGAATTAGCTGTGCGAGAGATCATTTATTTTGGGCCAAACAGCCAAGAGGGGACAGACCCAGATAGAATCAATTGTACACGACCTCTGTGGCGCAGATTTGTACAAAGTGCACCACCTGCATATGCTAAGTCATTGGCAGGAATGGTCTGGTCATCACGAGGTATACAAGATATTACTGAGGTGATTGAGCAGCTCCGGAACTTTGAGGACAGCCTTGCTGGTTCTCTACGGGCTTGTGTCTCTGCTGTAGAGAAACTGTGTGAAAAATCTGATGACCGGTTTGAAAAGCTATTGCAAGAAATCAAAGAACTCAGAGAAGACACGTACCATTCACGACCTGCACAAACCTATGTTTCAGCTGTTAAGAAAAGGCGTTTCCAATCTCGAGAGAGAGGACAGAGGCAGCCCACAAAAAGAGGTTCACTGTGGTTCTTCCTACATGAGCAGGGAGAAAACATGAATAAGTGGCATGGAAGACCTACCTCAGAACTTCAGGAACGAGTACGTGAGATAAAAGGAAAAACTCCTAGGAAGGTGGCTGCTCCAGTTTACAAAAGGAGCAGAAGAGATTCTGATGCTCTTGAAGGAACCTCTAATTCACACCCAGAGACTGTGCAAAACAGAAATTAGAGGTGCCCTGCCTCCAACCAGGTGGAGGAAAGGGATAACAGAGTTTATTGGACTGTACAAATATGATGGCCTGGTACAACACACCCCCAGGAGTACAAAGCTTTAGTGGACACTGGTGCTCAGTGCACAATAATTCCTTCTAATTATAAAGGAACGCAATCCATCAATATTTTTGGAGTGACTGGGGGATCCCAGGAACTGACTGTTGTAGAGGCTGAAATGAGCCTAACTGGAAAAAACTGGCAAAAGCATCCCATTGTGACTGGTCCAGATGCTCCGTGCATCCTTGGCATAGACTACCTCAAGAGAGGGTATTTTAAGGACCCAAAAGGGTATAGGTGGGCATTTGGTATAGCAGCTGTGGACACTGAGAAAATTGAACAGCTGTCTGATTCGCCTGGTCTTTCAGATGACCCTTCTGTTGTAGGACTGCTGATGGTTGACGATCAGCAGGTGCCAATTGCTACCACGACAGTGCATCGCCGGCAATATCGCACCAATCGAGACTCTTTGATTCCTATCCAGAAGTTGATCCGTCAATTGGAAAGCCAGGGTGTGATCAGTAAGACTCGCTCACCTTTTAACGGCCCAATCTGGCCAGTGCATAAGTCTAGTGACGAGTGGAGACTAACTGTGGACTATCGTGGCCTGAATGAAGTTACGCCACCACTGAGTGCTGCTGTGCCTGACATGCTAGAACTGCAATTTGAACTGGAGTCAAAGGCAGCTAAGTGGTATGCTACAATTGACATTGCTAATGCATTTTTCTCTATTCCTGTAGCAGCAGACTGCAGGCCGCAGTTTGCTTTCACCTGGAGAGGCATCCAGTACACGTGGAATCGCTTGCCCCAGGGGTGGAAACACAGTCCTACCATCTGCCATGGACTGATCCAGACCACGCTGGAGCAAGGTAAAGCTCCAGAACACTTAAAATATATTGATGACATCATCGTATGGGGCGACACAGCG
The DNA here is from genome assembly GCF_964273445.1 of Streptopelia decaocto. NCBI lineage: Eukaryota > Metazoa > Chordata > Aves > Columbiformes > Columbidae > Streptopelia > Streptopelia decaocto. The sequence continues at coordinate 376,258 of NC_138675.1, read as the reverse complement.
AAAGAAGTCTTTGAGAAAGGTGAGAGAATAATTCAGATTCTTTTGGATGCTGGTTTTGCCATAAAACGAAGCAAGGTCAAGGGACCTGCACGAGAGATCCAGTTTTTAGGAATAAAATGGCAAGGTGGCCGTCGTCAGATCCCACTGGATGTGATCAACAAAATTGCTGCAATGTCTCCACCTACTAATAAAAAGGAGACACAGACTTTCTTGGGCGTTGTAGGTTTTTGGAGAATGCATATCCCTGACTACAGCCAGATTGTGAGCCCTCTCTATTGAGTGACTCATAAAAAGAACCAGTTTGAGTGGGGCCCTGAACAACGACAAGCCTTTGAACAAATTAAGCATGAGATAACTCATGCGGTGGCCCTTGGACCAGTTTGGACTGGACTAGATGTTAAAAATGTGCTCTACACCGCAGCTGGAGATAATGGACTTACCTGGAGCCTCTGGCAGAAAGCACCAGGAGAAACCCGAGGTCGACCCTTAGGTTTTTGGAGTCGAGGATACGAAGGATCTGAGGCCAACTATACTCCAACTGAAAAACAGATACTAGCAGCATATGAAGGAGTTCGAGCTGCTTCAGAAGGGATCGGTACTGAAGCACAGCTCCTCCTGGCACCTCGACTGCCGGTGCTGAGCTGGATGTTCAAAGGGACGGTTCCTTCTCCACACCATGCGACCGAAGTTATGTGGAGTAAATGGATTGCATTGATCACGCAACGAGCTCGAATTGGAAATCCCAATCGCCCAGGGATCTTAGAAGTGATTACAGACTGGCCAGAAAGCAAAGACTTTGGGATGTCTCCAGATGAGGAGGAAGTAAAACGTGCTGAAGAAGCACCACCGTATAATACTCTTTCAGAGACTGATAAGCAGTATGCACTGTTCACAGATGGATCCTGTCGTCTTGTAGGAAAACATCGAAGGTGGAAAGCTGCTGTGTGGAGTCCCACACGACAAGTTAAAGAAGCCACTGAAGGACAAGGTGAATCTAGTCAGTTTGCAGAAGTGAAAGCCATCCAGCTGGCTTTGGACATTGCTGAACGAGAGAAGTGGCCAATACTTTATCTCTATATTGACTCATGGATGGTAGCAAATGCCTTGTGGGGGTGGCTACAGCAATGGAAGAAAAGCAACTGGCAGCGCAGAGGTAAACCCATTTGGGCTGCCACACTGTGGCAAGACATTGCTGCTCGGCTAGAGAGCCTGCCTGTGAAAGTTCGGCATGTAGATGCTCATGTGCCTAAAAGTCGAGCCACCGAGGAACATCTAAACAACCAACACGCGGATCAAGCTGCTAAGATTAAAGTAGCTGAGGTGGACTTGGACTGGCAACATAAAGGTGAACTGTTCCTAGCTCGGTGGGCCCATGATGCTTCAGGACATCAAGGCAGAGATGCAACATATAAATGGGCTCGCGATCGAGGGGTGGATTTAACTATGGACACTATTTCACAGGTTATTCATGAATGTGAAACTTGCGCCAAAATCAAACAAGCGAAACAGTTAAAGCCTGTATGGTATGGAGGGCGATGGTTAAAGTATAAGTATGGAGAAGCTTGGCAGATTGATTATATTACACTTCCACAAACACGTCAAGGTAAGCGTTATGTACTTACAATGGTGGAAGCAACCACTGGATGGTTGGAAACATATGCTGTACCTCATGCTACAGCCCGAAATACTATCTTGGGCCTTGAAAAGCAAGTCCTTTGGCGACACGGTATGCCAGAAAGAATTGAATCAGACAATGGTACTCATTTCAAAAACAGTATTATAGACAATTGGGCCAAAGAACATGGTATTGAGTGGGTCTATCATATTCCATATCAAGCACCAGCCTCTGGGAAAATTGAAAGGTACAATGGTTTGCTAAAAACTACACTAAAGGCACTTGGTGGTGGAACCTTTAAAAACTGGGATTCACATTTAGCCAAAGCCACTTGGTTGGTCAACACCAGGGAATCAACCAATCGAGCCGGGCCTGCCCAATCAGAAATTTTACGGACTGTAGAAGGAGATAAAGTCCCTGTAGTACACATGAAAAATATGTTAGGAAAGGCAGTCTGGGTTACTCCTGCCTCAGGGAAAGGCAAGCCCATTCGTGGGATTGTTTTTGCCCAAGGACCTGGCAGCACCTGGTGAGTGATGCTTAAGGATGGAGAAGTTCGGTGTGTACCTCAAGGGGATTTGAGTTTAGGTGAAAATATTCAATACTGAACTGCATGATGTGAATTGCCGTACTAACAGTGTTTCATAAGTGTCTTTCAGATCAAGACAGTGATGATGAAACCAGCGCTCGCTTCTTCAAGTGGCGCCTGACAACTTCTTTGAAGTTGATGTCTTTAACCCACAAACAGTGGTCATGAGATGCACTTGTACCATTTTTCCTGCCCTGGGAGACTGTCGTGACAAAATGAACTTAATGAACTTTTTAAAGGATGATCCACTGATTAATTACTCCTGTGTATATATATAGTAGTAGTGATTAATTAGATTGTGTTGATAGATTGTTTTGATAAGGTTTAAGTATTCAGTAAATGGCATATTATAAGGGGTGGAATGTCCTGGTTTTGTTAAAAACAAGTTTCTCTTTCAGTGAATTTTGCCTGTCAGCTAAAGCCTTCATATTAACTGCATTTTCCTGGAGAACCAGACCCATGTTTTGGTAAACCTAGCAATGGAATGCAAACTTATTGATAAGCATGGATGGACATCTCGCGAGAGGGGCGACGAGAAACAAGTGACCAAGAAACTGACCAACTGTGTATAACATTCCATTCACATGAATACTTCATATAAAGTGGGAGATCACGAGGATCTCACCCCTTTTGCCTTTTTTCCCTTTTTCCTTATGGCTGACATTAGGAGAGGACCTTGCTACTCATCCCTGTGAACTGAGGCCTAGTGACAGACTGAATCCAGCTCTAGTTGGCTGCAGAGTCTAATCCAGGACTTTGGTGGCCGGCTCTGCAGTTGCTGAGACTTTCAAGATTGGTTTTGTATATTTTGTATTATTTTCTCTATTCTTATTAGTAACATTAGTAAAACATCTTTAATTTTTCCAACTCTCTTCTCTCTGTTCTTCTTTTCCTCCCGATCGCCTGTGCTGAGTGGGAAGGGGGGAGAGGGAGGGGCAAAAAAGGGTGTGGATTATCTGAATTTAGAGTTGCTAAGCTAAGTTTTTGTATTTGGAGTTAATAAGTTAGTTTGCTATATGTTTGCTGTGTTGGTGAGGTTAAGTGTTGTAATAGTTGCGAGGTGTGGTGTGCTCGGGCAGGACTTGGAGGAGGGGAGCTTGTGGACAATAGCAGTGCCTGCACCCTGAGGTGGGAAGCAGCTTGTAAATACTGGTTAGACGCATTAACCACGAAATGGCCGATTTGTTGCCATGCGAACACTGACTGACCAACGTTCACACCCTAGCCAGCCTTCTGTCTGTCAAAGTGATTAGCCAATCAGCAATAAGACATGTGTGCCTTCTGATGTATAAAAAGGTGCTCATCGAGCAAATAAATTGGACACTTTGCTTGCATCAAGTTGCGTCCCCGTCTCTCAGTCGCGGCAAATTGGTGAATCCCGACGTGATCGTCCGTGACAGGTACGCAGTTCAGATAACCGCCTGCCTGGAGGCAGCCCAGGGCGAGGTGGCAGGTCGCGACGTCCCGCAGAACTTGGAGTGCTGCTGAAAGAAGCCGGCCGGCGAATCAATCACCCCCGTCTGGAACGAGAGGTGAGCTGCGGGAAACTAAAAAATGGGGAATCAGGAGAGTTCTCCTGAGAGAGACGTTTATGAGCACTCGAAAGCTCTGCCTGAAAAGCAGGGAAGAGGAGCTCTTAAAAGAGATGTTTATGAGCACTCGAAAGCTCTGCCTGAAGAGCAGGGAAGAGGAGCTCTTGAGAGAGATGTTTATGAGCACATGAAAGCTCTACTTAAAAAGCAGGGAAGAAAAATTCTTCCGGGACAAGATCTCAAGTTAATCCTTAAATGGGTGCAAGTTACGGTCCCTATGGTGACTACCTCCTCAATTTTTTCGCGTGAACTTTGGGACAATGTGGGGGTAAAGTTATGGGATGCAGCCACCTCAGGAGATGAGGAAGCGCAGCGTATGCTCCCTAGTTGGAGAAAAATTTTTGAAGCCGTATCGGCACAGGAGCAAAATCAGCGAGCTCCCTCCTCGGAGCGGGAGGAGACAGCTCAGTCACCCTTTCCCTATCCTCCTAATATCGCTGGTGGGGCGGGATCCTCGGCGCGGTCGTTGTGCTGCCGCCGCCTCGAGGCTTTGCTGTCCGTGGGCAGAGAACCGGAAGTTTCCCGCTCTGAGTCTCTGGGGCAATGTGACAAAAAACCGGAAATGCAACTAGGGGACTGTCCGGATGAGGCAGGCCCTGAGTGCCGCCCTCCGCCTACAGCTCCACCTCTGCCCTGCCCCGAGCCAGACACGCCCCCTCTGAGACCATCGCGTCAGGCGGGCTGGGCCCGGCCGGGCCGCGCGGGCCGGGGCCGCCCCACGACGTGCCTCCACAAACACCTGTGGAAGTTTCTTGTGAGCCTCCTTTTACATCATTGGGCTCACCCCAAATTAGCTGTGGAACAGCTATCCATGGGACACATTATGCCTTCTACTAGTCCCTGGAACTCACCTATTTTTGTTATCAAAAAACAAACTGGCAAGTGGCGCTTGCTCCATGACCTGAGAAAAATTAATGACGCTATGGAAAACATGGGGGCCCTGCAACCCGGGCTTCCGTCACCTACCATGATCCCTCGAGATTGGCATTTAACCATCATAGATCTCAAAGATTGTTTTTTCAACATTCCATTGCATCCAGATGATGCTCCTAAATTTGCCTTTTCGGTCCCTAGCGTCAACATGCAAGCTCCTTTGCAAAGGTATCATTGGGTTGTGCTACCACAGGGAATGAAAAATAGCCCTACAATATGTCAATGGTATGTGGCGAAAATACTTAGTCCTGTCAGAATTGTGGTACCTGCTGCATTGTTATATCATTATATGGATGACATTCTAGTGGCAGCACAACACTATGAGATCATGGAGAAAGCCGTAGCCCTTGTCATGGCTGCTGTAAAATCAGCAGACCTCTGTATTGCGCCAGAAAAAATTCAAAAAGTACCACCTTGGAAATACTTAGGATGGCGTATAAGAGCTCAAACTATTGCTCCGCAACCTTTACAAATACAGGTGAATATAAAAAATTTACATGACATGCAGAAACTGCTAGGAACAATCAATTGGGTCAGACCATTGTTAGGAATCACTAATGCAGATCTCAGTCCCTTATTCGAAATGCTTAAAGGAAGCTCAGATTTAAACGCTCCACGAAGTCTCAGTCCTGAAGCCATAGCTTCCTTGCATAAAGCTGCAGCAGCGATTACCTCCAGACAAGCACATCGATGGGAACCAGAATTACCTTTTCAATTAATCATCCTTAATCCTGCTCGACAGCCTCATGCGCTTATTTTCCAATGGGACTGCCAGAAAACGGACCCTTTACTGATCATTGAATGGATCTTTTTGCCTAACCAAGCCACAAAGACTATTTCAACACAACATGAGATGTTTGCATCTTTAATCATCAGGGCTCGACAGCGATTACTTACCCTGGCAGGCACGGACTTTAGTCTTATATGTATGCCAGTAACAAGTGTTTACCTGCAATGGTTGCAACAACAATCAGATGCACTAGGCATAGCTCTAACTGGCTATGCAGGCCAACTCACTTCTCATCCGCCTTCTCACAAACTGTTAAATGTTGATTTTCACCTTTTACCTATTCCAAAGCTGAGTAACCAACCTTTACAGGCTCTTACTGTTTTTACAGATGGCTCTGGGAGATCTCATAAGTCCGTTATCCTTTGGTGGGATGATCAACATCAACGGTGGGAATCTGATGTCAAAACTGTTCAAGGTTCTCCTCAAATAGTAGAATTGTCTGCAGTTGTTAGAGTTTTTCGTAAATGGTCTGTTCCTCTTAACATAATTACTGATTCTGCTTATGTTGCAGGAATTGTTAGCCGAGCCGAGGCTTCTGTATTACGAGATGTTTCTCACGCGGCACTGTTTAACTTGTTGCAAGAACTTATCTTCTTATTGGACTCTCGTCTTCACCCTTATTTCATTATGCATGTTAGATCTCATACTTCCTTACCAGGTTTTATCGCGGAAGGAAACCGGCAAGCGGACATGCTGACGTTACCAGTACAGGTATTACCAGACCGTGTAATGTGTCTAAAATTTTAACAACCTTTTTTACCTTTTGGGGAATTTCTTACATCACAGGCATCCCTCATTCTCCCACGGGTCAAGCTCTAATTGAACGCTCTCACCAAACCTTAAAACGCTTATTATTAAAACAAAAAGGGGGAATAGGAATAGGTGCTGCTACGCCAGAGGAGCGAATACAGAAAGCCTTGTATGTTTTTAACTTTTTGAATTGTTCCCTGTTAGATAATAATCCTCCAGTAGTTCGCCATTTCAGCACAAACAACCTTTTTGAACCCAGGGTTAAGCCGCCAGTATTGATCCGGGACCCAGAAACAGGTAAGATAATGGGACCCTATCCCCTTGTCACATGGGGAAGAGGCTATGCTTGTATTTCCACTGAAAGAGGCCCTCGCTGGATTCCGGCAAAAAACGTGAGACCTTTCTGAGAGACACTACAGCAGTCTCCTGAAGACATTTCTGGTCCTGATCCTGCGACTGATATAGAAGACACTACCGATCAATAATTGAATGAACTCTGTTCCAGAGGTTGCGAAAATGGGCAAAAGAATAGTTGTTTTAATTGTTATTTTAATTGTGATTGTTGCAAAGCCCATAGCTACTGGCTTTGATTTGCACAACATTGATCCTCGCACTAATGTGGACCAAAGTCAGAAAGGAATCAATAACAGCTCCGTACTACTGTTGGTAAAACAGGATGTCCTCGAGTTGGTCGGTCACCGACCTTGGGAGGTACCAGTTAATTAAAACAAAAAAGGGGGAGATGTGGATTATCTGAATTTAGAGTTGCTAAGCTAAGTTTTTGTATTTGGAGTTAATAAGTTAGTTTGCTATATGTTTGCTGTGTTGGTGAGGTTAAGTGTTGTAATAGTTGCAAGGTGTGGTGTGCTCGGGCAGGACTTGGAGGAGGGGAGCTTGTGGACAATAGCAGTGCCTGCACCCTGAGGTGGGAAGCAGCTTGTAAATACTGGTTAGACGCATTAACCACGAAATGGCCGATTTGTTGCCATGCGAACACTGACTGACCAACGTTCACACCCTAGCCAGCCTTCTGTCTGTCAAAGTGATTAGCCAATCAGCAATAAGACATGTGTGCCTTCTGATGTATAAAAAGGTGCTCATCGAGCAAATAAATTGGACACTTTGCTTGCATCAAGTTGCGTCCCCGTCTCTCAGTCGCGTCAAAAGGGGAAGTGGGGGGGGGAGAGGGGGTTAACAATACATCTGCCAGGGTTTTATTGTCACCCCGCAATCTTAATCCTCGACAGGTGTGTTACTCTGGATGTGTTACTTAAGACAAAGGTCCAATCCCTGATCCAAGCATCTGAGAAGGCAGATTGTGTTCCCCACTGTGCTGGTTTGACTGAAAATTAGTTAATTTTCCTCATGCAGTTAGAAACCTTTCTTTTTCATAGCTAGCATGGTCATTGTTTGAACTGAGTCTGAGAACAAGAGGCTAACACCCCAGAACAGAGTTAATCTTTTTCAGTTGCTCTGGTCTGGTCTGAGAGCCAAGGACATTCTGAGCACTCTGCCCACAGGTGTGAGGCATTGAGGAAGAGGGGCCATGTATGGGGTAGAGCTTGACTGACACCCAGATTGATCAATACGAGTATTCCATCCCATTAGTGTCATGCTTCATATTTAAGGAGAGTTGGAATCTTCCAGTCTCTCTCTGGCTCTTCTCTTTGGTCTTGGAGACCTGTTCAGGGGAGTTCTGTTTGGGACTTTCTTTCATTCAGGGGTCGAGGAGGGGGGTGAGTGAGCAGCTACCATGGTTATATTGCTAGCTTGGGTTAAACCATGGCAACTGGAGATAAGTAAAGGAACAGAACAGCATCTAGTAGAAGAATGTTTTGGCTGTTACCAAGGACTTATTTTCTCCAGCTGTGGGTGCAAAATCACAGCTGAAGGTCAGAACTTTACTTGACAACCTTCCTGACAAAAATGAAGAGATCCAATAAAGAAAGGGAAGACCCCAGACTCTAATTTTGCAATTAGACACAAGAGGGGTGGGAGCTTGGATCTGATCTGAAACTCTGCAAGACAGCTGAGTTATGACAGGGGAAGACTTTCTGTTTTGCACTGAGTCAGCATTGGCAAAGCTTTTCTGTATCTTATGGAGCCAGCTCAGGTGAGTGTATCTGCAACGACCAGTGAAATCTGCAGTGGCCTCTGTGGTGGCCTGTCCAGCTGCAATGCTGTCTGCAGCAGCAAAGATGGCTGCATCTGCAGCAGCATGGGTGATGCTGTGAGTGTCTGCAGTGGTCTCTGCATCTGCAATGGCACCTGCATCTCCGATTGTCTCTGCACCTGGCTGCCTCAGCAATGGTCTCTGCAGTGATTTCTACAATGGTATCTGCAGCTGCAGAAGAATCTGCATCTGCAGCACCTAAACCAACATCTGTAGCTGCAATTGTATTGGTTTGGTGTCTTCATCTGCACCATTATCAGGAATGGCATTGTGACAGATGCACAACCCCCCTGCCAGCCAAACCTGCAGCAGTTTGGTCCAGTCTTCAAAGAAGGGGAAGGCCTGAGCAGGTGAGCTAAGAACTCCTGTTGGGAAACCCACAAAGAAGCAGCAACTGAACACTGACAAGTTAGGGGTGCAAAGAGTCTTGTGTAGATCTTTCCCACTGTGTGCAATTTGACTATGAACCAACCACTTTAATCCATAAATATGACAACCTGGGGGAGCTACTGTGAGCTCTCTGCCAGAGAAGTGTGGCTGTATGGTAATGATCTATCAACAACATCTGCAGCCAAAAAAATAAGGGTCTATCTGAAGACAGTGAAAGAATCCAATGAGAAGCAAGAAGACCCCAGACTCAAATATGGCTATTGGACTGGATCAACATGGGAGGTGCTGGTAAATAGTCTGTAAAGGTATAATTACCCAGTGACTTCTATGCTTGAATTGGCACCTCTGCAAAGGCACAAGCCCAAGCTGACTCTGCTGCTGTACTCCATTAAATTGTTTATTTCTATGAACTGCAATGCTTGAGAGTTTGCTTCAAGAGACCTGGGAACCAGACTTCAGAGCAACCTGACACGAGGTCTCTAGAGGGGAGGTAAGCAGGTTGAGATGCAGAATGATGAAAATTTAAGAACCTAGCCAAGCCATATAAAGAATTGGCTGTGGACACTGACCTGTTTTCCCTATGTTTCTTAGACATGAACTGTTGACCAAATCTGGGGCTACGTTTGGACCCAGCTGCACCTGGACTCCTCTCTGAGAAGGAGTTCAGAAAGCAAGGGGGTCCATTCTGAACCATGTGACTCAACGGCAGGGCCTCCCTCTGCCCTTTTGCATTTTCTGTCCCCATAGAAATCACAGAATCATAGAATGTTCTGAGTTGGAAGGGACCCACAAGGATCAAGTCCAGCTCATGTTCCTGCATAGGACAACCCCACAGCTCACACCACGTGTCTGAGGGTGTTGTCCGAATGCTTATTGAATCCTATCAGACTTGGAGCCGTGACTGCCTCTCACAGAATCACAAAATGGTTGGGGTTGGAACGGACCTCTGGATATCAGCTAGTCCAACCCACCTGCTAAAGCAGGTACACCTAGAGTAGATAGTACCGGAATGGGTCCAGGAGGGTCTTGAATGTCTGCAGAGAAGGAGACTCCACAACCTCTCTGGGCAGCCTGGTCCAGGCTCTGGCACCTCAAAGTAAAGAAGCTTTTCCTCATATTCAGATGGAACCTCCTGTGCTTCAGTCTGTGCCCGTTGCCCCTCATCCTGTTGTTGGGCACCACTGAAAGGAGTCTGGTCCATCCTCTTGACATCCACCCTTGAGATATTTATAAACATTGATGAGATCCCCTCTCAGCCTTCTCTTCTCCAAGCTGAACAGATCCAGTTCTCTCAGCCTCTCCTCATAAGAAAGGTCCTCTAGGCCCCTAATCATCTTTGTAGCCTGCCACTAGACTCCCTCCAGTAATTCCTTGTCCTTCTTAAACTGAGGAGCCCAGAACTAGATGCAATACTCCTTTCTCTTTTGATTCTCCCCCCTATTTGGGGAGTGGGGAAGGGAGTGAGCAAGCAGCTGTTGTGGCTATGTTGCTAGCTCGGGTTAAACCACGACACCCTCCTACTGAGTGGATGGGGAGAACACGACTTGTGCTCCTGGTCCCTTAAGCAGTTATCCCAAGGCCCTGAAATGCCTCTTGATTGCCCTCAGATTTCCTACTGCAACCACATCTCTGCCCACCTGAAACATCAGCAGCTGATAATAATCTGAGGGTCTGACCAGGGTGGGAAGTTTTCTCTTCACATTTTTAACCCAGCCCCAGGGATGCAGCAGACCTCCCTTAGAAGTGGGTCCGGTCTGCATATTGACCACTCTCCTCTGCATTCTGGTTATTTCCCCCTGGCCTGATGAAATTCCCCATGACTTTTAATTGTGTTTAGAATTTTCTATCTATCTACAAAAAATACTTCTTGTGTAGTTCTCCCTTTGGGAAGATGAAGCTCGTTGGAGCCAGCTGGGAATTGGCATAGAGCTGAGATGTGTGTTTGATCTTTTTGGTAAATCCTATCATGTCTTACTTTCGCATGTTCAAAAGTAAGGAAAATATTTTTGTGCCTGTTTGCAGCCAGCTCTCTCAGGAGAGCAGCTGGGAATTAGTGGAAGGGGCTTTAACATCCAGCTGCAGACTTCAGTGGAGAAGTCTGATGTGAGGAAAAGTGGTGTAAGTCCCAGGTGGCCAATGACAGAAATAGTGGTGTTGGGAGGTGGGGATCAAGGCTGTCCATACAGTGTTAGACCTCAAGGGACTGTTCTTCCAGTCTGTCCAGACCTCGTAAAGAACATCCTGGATCAATATCAATTAAAAAGTCTTGCTGCCACATTATCCATAAACTGAAAAATAATGAAAAAAATCCCCAAATATTAAAAAAAAATTAAATGCTCATAGAAATTTTCCCCTTTAACTAGACTCCCCAAACCTCTCTAATTAACTGTACAAGTCTTGAAAACTTGAAGAAATTGTAGTAGAGACAGGGTTCATTAGAGCTTTCTCTACTTTTATGAGCCACATGGTGTATTTGGTCCTTAGCCCATGAACATCAGATCCTGAGAGGAGGCTGAAAAACTTCTCAAGGATTTAAAACCAGAAGTAAATGTCAAAGTGTATTGGAATGGTAACGAGCCCAGCTGAGGGCAATTAATGACAAAGTTTCCTCAGGGACTTGTTAGAGCTCTCTCTGCCTTGCTCGTCTCCCTGAGATGCCCAGGCAGAGCCCTCAGCCCTGCTGCGCTTTGCAGAGGAGCTGCTCCTGGGCAGAGCTGTCTCTCTGCAGCGCTGCCACTTGCCATGAGCTCCCTGTATCCCAGGAGACCAGCCCAGCTCAGCAGCACAGGAGCAGCCCAAGGTGCTTTAATGACTCCTCCGATGTGTTTGATGCTGAGTCCATGAACATCAGATGGTGATGAGAAGTTGAAGAAACCTCTCAAGAAGTCAAAGTCAGATTCTAACTCCAAGGTGCAAACCCTCCTGAGGAGGAGGGCTCTGTCCATCCTCCTCCACAGCCAAGAAACTGAGAATACCATCCTGCCAGATCCTGTCTCCTGCAGGATGTGCCAGCTTCAGGAGATCCCTCCAGGAACTGCAGCTGCATTGCCTCATAGCCAGAGACTTACTGTGTCAAGGACTGTGAAGATTTCTCCTTCCGTGAACTCTCAGCATCCTCCTACCCCACATTGCCTTCTACCTCTGTCTGCCATGGAGCTCAGTGCAGACGGTGCATGTGCTGTCACAGGGTCCCCAGGAGGTACAGGAGCTGCCTGGCCCCGTGTCTGCGAGGCCGAAGGAGCAGCCCCTGCAGCCCTGGGTGCAGACATTGGGCTGGGGGTGTCTCGGGGGCACCAGAGGGATGTGCCGGGCACGGCGCCAGGAGGAAACCACAGACTTCCTGCCCGGGTGCCGCGGGGGGAGCGCAGGGGCTGTGGTTTGTGCACCTGCAGGCTGCAGCTCTGATCCACCCGTGGGGAATAACGGCCCCTCGGTGACACGCTGACAGTCAGGGACACGTCTGAGCCTCTGGGCTGCACGTCTGCTGCCAGGACAGGGACGTGTCCCAGCTCCAGCTCCTGTGAGGGACCTTCCGCGGGCTCTCCATGGAGCGGTGGGTGAGACAGCGCTCCTGGGATGGGGCTCTGCCCTGGGCTAAGGCCCTTTCCCAGCTGCTGCTCTCAGCACAGTGGGCTCTGTTGCAGGGACAGGGGCTGCTTCCTTCCCTTCCTGACACAGCCCCAGTGCAGTCCCAGCCCCTGGGTCTTATGGCACAAGAATGGTTGGACACTCACACGTTGGGCTCTTGGATGTGCCTGTCACAGGACATGCTCAGTGCTCCTGGTCCATTCTGCAGTGCTCAAGGAGTGAAAAATCTGTTTCCCCCAATACAGCTGGTTCTGTCCTGTGATGCTCCACCACCACAGTGCTGTGACACCTGCAGCGGAGCCGTCCCTCATATATGGTCATGAATGGTGCTGGAGAAGTTCATTGGAGGACTGGGCTGTGTCGGAGGGGAGATAGCTCCCGATAATGTCTAAAAAGGTGTCGCTGCTTTGATTGGCTCCTCCTGTAGCTGGGCTGGCATCTACAGACATATATTGCCCTCCCATCATCATTGTTCCCACGAGTCCCTGGAGCTGTGGCAGGGAGCACGGCACAGAGGGATGTGCCATCAGGGCAGGAGGCTCAGGATGGGCACAGAGAGACTCCTGTCCCCTCAGACACTGTGGCTGCTCTTCTGGGTACAGCTGTGCCAGGGTAAGTGTTGACTCCTTTGTCCCACCACCCAGGGCCAGTGGGTACAAGCGTGGTCATGAGGATCTGTCTGGGAATGGGGTTTCTTTGCAGGCATTACTGAGACAAGGGACAGAAGGTACTCAAATCCATGGAATCTGTGCCTATCTGGGTGGGAGAGAGTATCTCCTTTTCAAGGGCTCCAGTGTTTACGGCAGTCTGTGCCCAGCTGGATTCAAAGACCCCCTGTCCTGGGGTACCCTTTTTGGAGCCCCTATTCCCCAACACTCTGCCTCTGGAGCAGGCCTCACTGGCGATGGCAGCACTCAGAGTTACCCTGGGCACTGCCAACCTCTGGGGTGCCCCAGAAGGTTTGTGTGCTGCTCACCACTCCTTGTGCCAGGGGAGACTTGACCCCACGAGGGTAGTTTGTGCCCCACAGAGAGAAGAGGACAGGGACATTCAGTAGAGAGATGTTCTTTGTGAGGGGCCTGGCTCAGTGCAGGGGCTGCGCTGATGCCAGGGCAGAGGAGGGGATGTGGGTGGGAGGATCCTCTGGATGGTCTCAGTGGGAACAGAGAAAGCCCTGGGTGGGTTTGGATGGTGTCAGGGCATGCAGTTTGCATGGGAAGCTGCTGGCCTGGGTACACGGGGCTGTTGCGGGTGTGCTAGGCTGCAGAGGAGTGGGTGTCCAGTGCAGAGCTGGGCAGTGTGCGGGTGGGCTTGGGTGCCGGGCAGGCGGCTGTTGGGGTGGGAAGAGGTGCTTCGTGTGGTGGGGTGGAGAATGACCCAGCAGTGCTGGATCTGGCACCCCAGCCTTGCAGAGCTGTGGGGACAAAAGGGACCCTCACACTGCACTGGGGACAGACTTGGCCCAGGCAGGAGGTTCCCCCAGACCTCCAGTACTGGGACTCGACACTCTCCTGACTCACCCCGTGTTGGTGTTTGAAGGTGCCCTGGAGGTGAGGCTGGCGGACGGTGGCAGGCGCTGTGCTGGGAGAGTGGAGGTGAAACACCAGACACAGTGGGGGACCGTGTGTGATGACTACTGGGGCATGAACGATGCCGCAGTGGTTTGTAAGCAGCTGGGCTGTGGGTCTGCTGTTGGAGCTCACTGGCTTAGCAAATTTGGGCCAGGATCTGGCCCTATTTGGATGGATGATGTTCGCTGTAGTGGCACCGAATCTACCTTGTCTGACTGCAAACACAAAGGATGGGGAGATCATAGTTGTGATCATATTGAGGATGCTGGAGTGACATGTTCAGGTAAGGGGACTGTGATGGGGGAAAAGACGGGGCTGTGCTCTCAGGGAGTGATGAATATGCTGGAGCAGGGCCCAGTGTGACCAACCAGACTGTGAGCTGGGACTATAACTGCTGGTGTAACCGGTCCGGGCGGAAAGCTGTGTGAGCGCTGCAAGGACAGGACGCCATGCAGACAGTGCTGACCAGCCCCTCCTGCCTGCCCGCAGCTCCTCACACTGACCCATTAAACAGGGTCTTTGCCAGCACTTACTGACACTCATCTCTGCCTGCTGTCACCCTCTGAGGCAGTGTGAGGACACATGCAGGTGTCCTGCCCCCCTGCCTGGCCATTGTTCTGGGACCTGTGCACCTCTGGGCAGACACAGCACGATGGCCCTGGCTGAGAACACCCCACTCGAGCAGGCATGGGAGGGGTCTGGACAGGCACCAGCTGTGATAACAGCTGCTCCATTTCTGTGCTCTGGGACTTCCCCCACCTAAAAGGAACCTCTCAACACCCCAGGAACACCATGGGATCAGAGTGTGCTACTGGTTGCACCGAGGTGATGATGGTCCTGCCTGGCCCCAGGGTGTGCAAGGGGCTGAGCAGGCTGCATCAGTTGTCATCACCTGGGCCAGTTCTCCTGGACCCCAACTGCTCACACTGCTGCAGGGCTGGGTGGACAGTGCCAGGCAGCGCAGAGAACCTTGTGTGGGAGCACTTTGCCTGAGCAGTACCTGTGGCTGAGTGTGCGGCAGACACATACCTTGAGAGCTCAGATGGTGTAGGGAAGGGGTGCAGGGGTCTTGGAAGTGTTTGTGTCACCAGCACTCCCCAACAGCTTCCTCTGGGATGTGCAATGGGCAGTTTGGCCACAGCATGCTTGGAGGTGATGCGGGATGTGGGCACATAACTGCCTGACAGCTCTGGGAACTCCCAGTTCTTTTGTTGCTTTTATTCTTTTTTTTTTTTTTTTCCCCAGGATTTGTCCGTCTGGTGGGCGGGAAGAGCCGCTGCTCAGGACGTGTGGAGATCCGTGACGAGGACCAGTGGAAAACTGTTTGTGATTCACACTTTGGCCCCAAAGCCGCTGACGTGGTCTGCAGGGAGCTGCAGTGCGGCGTGGCCCTGCCTACGGCTGGAGGAGGTCACTTTGGAGAAGGGGCTGGTCCCATGTGGGATGGAGAGCTGCAATGTGTGGGGAATGAGTCCCTCCTGTCCTCCTGCCCCACGGGGTCCCCCAGGGACCAGGCCTGCCCCCAGATGAACAGCGCTGCTGTCACCTGCACACGTAAGGACTCAGGGTGGGGTGTTGAACACTGGGGTGAGCCCCAACCTGAGCAGGGGACGGTTTGTGCTTGTGGAGATAAGGGAACTGGAGCATCACTTCCCACAGGCTGGCAGAGGGGTGACTTTCCTGGGAGATGATTTACAAGGATGTGGCTGGGCTGATACCCCAGGACCAAGTGGGATCATGGGCTGGGAGGGCTCTCTGGGATCATCATGTTGCTATATGGGAGATACACAAAGGCCTGAGACGATGAGCTGTGAGGTGCCCAGGGCAAACTGTGTCCCAGGGGAGCTGGGGGTCCTGGCGACAAGCATCAGTGTGCGCTTGGGAAACCCATACAGGCCTCTTCCCAGGGTTCTGGCTGGGGAGGAGTGGGTGCTCTAGGTGGGCCTGGGCCAGGGGCCAGTCGAAGGGGCTGTTATGGTAGAAGGAAGTGCTGAAGGCTGTGGGGCCACAAATGACCCAGCGGTGCTGCAGCTGGTCACCCCCAGCCATTGCACAGCTCATGTGGACAGAAGGGACCTCTGCACTACCCTGGAGACAGACTGGGGTTGGATGGGCTCCCACCCTGACACCACAGTGCTAGGGCTTGATGCTGTTCTGACTGCTGCTGTGTCAGTTTTCGAAGGTGCTGTGGAATTGAGGCTGGCGGATGGTGGCGGGCACTGTGCTGGGAGAGTGGAGGTGAAAGGCCTGGGACAGTGGGGAACCGTGTGCGATGACAACTGGGGCGTGGAAGATGCTGCAGTGGTTTGTAAGCAACTGGGCTGTGGATCTGCTGTTGGAGTGGACCAGGATGGCTCTTTTGGGCCAGGATCTGGCCCCATTTGGATTGATGGTGTTGACTGTAATGGCACCGAATCTGCCTTGTCTGACTGCGCACTTGGAGGATTGGGTAACTATAGCTGTAATCACTTTTCTGACACTGCAGTGACGTGTTCAGGTAAGGGGTCATCCTGTTCCCTGCTTTGGGGCTGGGATGGGGGAAGGGACCTGGCTGTGCCATTAGAGAGCAATAAGCATAAGCCAGAGCAGGTCCCACTGATGCTAGTCGAACTGCTTAGTTGTATTGTCATTGCTCATGTCCCCAGTCCCTGGGGAAAGCCCAGAGGGTGCCTACCCCAGGGTGAATTAACCCTGCCTCAGTGTCTTAGCTCTGCCTCAGTGTCTTGGGCTGCACCTGAATCCTCCATCCTTGCCCTGGGGTGTCCACTGATCTCCACTAGTCCCCACCCATTCTTCCAGTTCTGAGCCAACAAGGCTGAGGATCCCCATGCTCGAAATACCATGAGGGGACTTGCCCAGTACCCCACACCTTGGAGGAAGAGAATGAGCTGTCTGGTCACGCTGGGTTGTTCCCCCTCAGAGAAATATGTACCTTGACGGCCCTGGAGGGACTTTTCAGAGAGCACGAGTGCTGGGCCCTGGGAAGTGGAGCCGGCAGCAAACAGCCTCTCACTGCCCATCCCCAGGGTTCAGCTGTGTGGTCCTGCACCGTGAGGCTTAAGGTGCTTGGCAGCTGCTTGATTCTGTCTGCTTCTCCTGCATCACCACATGCACAGGCTGGTACTGGGATATTCCTGGGGAAAGCTGTGTGAGCGCTGCAAGGACAGGACGCCATGCAGACAGTGCTGACCAGCCCCTCCTGCCTGCCCGCAGCTCCTCACACTGACCCATTAAACAGGGTCTTTGCCAGCACTTACTGACTCTCATCTCTGCCTGCTGTCACCCTCTGAGGCAGTGTGAGGACACATGCAGGTGTCCTGCCCCCCTGCCTGGCCATTGGTCTGGGACCTGTGCACCTCTGGGCAGACAGAGCATGATGTCCCTGGCTGAGAACACCCCACTCGAGCAGGCATGGGAGGGGTCTGGGCAGGCACCAGCTGTGATAACAGCTGCTCCATTTCTGTGCTCTGGGACTTCCCCCACCTAAAAGGAACCTCTCAACACCCCAGGAACACCATGGGATCAGAGTGTGCTACTGGTTGCACTGAGGTGATGATGGTCCTGCCTGGCCCCAGGGTGTGCAAGGGGCTGAGCAGGCTGCATCAGTTGTCATCACCTGGGCCAGTTCTCCTGGACCCCAACTGCTCACACTGCTGCAGGGCTGGGTGGACAGTGCCAGGCAGCGCAGAGAACCTTGTGTGGGAGCACTTTGCCTGAGCAGTACCTGTGGCTGAGTGTGCGGCAGACACATACCTTGAGAGCTCAGATGGTGTAGGGAAGGGGTGCAGGGGTCTTGGAAGTGTTTGTGTCACCAGCACTCCCCAACAGCTTCCTCTGGGATGTGCAATGGGCAGTTTGGCCACAGCATGCTTGGAGGTGATGCGGGATGTGGGCATGTAACTGCCTGACAGCTCTGGGAACTCCCAGTTCTTTTGTTGCTTTTATTCTTTTTTTTTTTTTTTCTTTTTTTTTTTTTTTTTTCCCCAGGATTTGTCCGTCTGGTGGGTGGGAAGAGCCGCTGCTCAGGACGTGTGGAGATCCGTGACGAGGACCAGTGGAAAACTGTTTGTGATTCACACTTTGGCCCCAAAGCCTCTGACGTGGTCTGCAGGGAGCTGCAGTGCGGCGTGGCCCTGCCTACGGCTGGAGGAGGTCACTTTGGAGAAGGGGCTGGTCCCATGTGGGATGGAGAGCTGCAGTGTGTGGGGAATGAGTCCTTCCTGTCCTCCTGCCCCAAGGGGTCCCCCAGGGACCAGGCCTGCCCCCAGATGAACAGCGCTGCTGTCACCTGCACACGTAAGGACTCAGGGTGGGATGTTGAGCACTGTGGCTGGGGAACAGAGCAAGGACCATGTGGCCAGGAGTTAGGGCAGGAGGGATCGTGGGACCGTCTGCAGCATGGAAAGTGTGAAGAACCAGAAGAAAGACAATGGTGTCCTTCTGGGCTCTCTGCCACCTACCAAGAGTGCAAAAGCACCAACCTACCCTCTCTCCTCCTCTGTCCCCAGAGTACACAGGGTTCAGGCTGGTGAACGGCAGCACAGCGTGTGCAGGGAGGGTGGAGGTCCAGGTTCTGGGGACCTGGGGGACCCTCTGTGCCTCCCGCTGGGATCTCTTGGATGCCCACGTTCTGTGTCGTCAGCTCAACTGTGGGTTTGCTGAGTCCGTTCCTGGAGGAGAGCATTCTGGGAGAGACACTGGCCTTGTCTGGAGAGAATCCTTTCACTGCGATGGGACTGAAGCCCACCTGGGACAGTGCCCAGTGGTAACCTTGGGGGCCTCACCATGCTCTCACGGCAATGCTGCTGCTGTCATTTGCTCAGGTGAGTGCTGGGAAAATGGTGCATTAGCTCCATTTTCCCTTTTTGTGAGACATGGCCACCCAAAGCAGCAGTCTCATGGCAGCACCAGGCTGAATTTCTCCCTGGAGGAGCCCTGGCTTCCCCAGGAGTGGCGTGGAGGGCCTTCCCTGCTCAGACTGACCACGCTGCTCTGGGAGAGCTGAGGTGTGAACAGAGGCAGGCGTCTGCCCCAGGGCAGTGGCTTGGGCTGCGGCACCACTGCCAGGCCTGGGCTCTGTGGGATGAGCCCAGAACAGGGCTGCAGCTCTCTTCTCCATCCCTGCAGCTGCAGACAACCGCATCCCATCCCCACAGAGAGCCCTGCAGAGCCTCATCCCACCACCCAGGCAGGAGCTGCCCAGGTGCCCCCAGCAGCAGCAGACCTGGGTGTGAGCTGCAGAAAGGGTCTGGGCTTTGCCCTCACTTCTTGTCAGCAAAGGGCTCAATCTTGTCCTGTTTGGTCGGACAACCCCCCCTTGCCCTCCTCCCTGAAGGCTGCTGTGCTGCCCGGTGCCACTGATGGCTGTGGCTCCTCTGCTCTCCCCAGGCCCAGCCGACTCTGCGTCCCTGCGGCTGGTGGGCGGCGGGAGCCGGTGCGACGGGCGAGTGGAGATCTTCCAGCGCGGGACATGGGCCAGAGTCCTGGACGACCAGTGGGACGAGCAGGAGGCCAGCGTGGTGTGCCGGCAGCTGCGGTGTGGAGATGCAGAAAAAGCCTACAACCCCCCAAAGCCTGAGCGAGGGACAGGCCCCGTGGGGCTGCGAGGGGTCCGGTGCGCAGGGCACGAGGCCAGCCTGACCCTCTGCAACACCTCCCTGCCCGGGAGTGCCCCGCTGGGAGCGGTTGTGGAGGACGTGGGAGTCATTTGCTGGGGTGAGCAGCGCTGCACAGGTCCCCAGATGATGAGGTGGGGGAGCAGCCACCCCCTTACAACAACTGGGGTTCTTGCCACTGCAGGGAGCCGGCGGGTCCGGCTGGTGAACCAGCCCAGGCGCTGTGCAGGAAGAGTGGAGATCCACTACCAGGGCAGCTGGGGGACTGTCTGTGACGATGGCTGGGACCTGTCTGATGCCACTGTTGTGTGCCACCAATTGGGCTGCGGAGGGGCGGTGGAGGCGGCCGGCTCCGCTCGGTTCGGGGAAGGCTCCGGGCAGATCTGGCTGGACGGTGTGAACTGCTCCGGGGCTGAAGCTGCTCTCTGGGACTGCGCTGCCAGGCCCTGGGGGCAGCATGACTGCGGGCACAAAGAGGACGCGGGCGTCATCTGCTCAGGTCTGTGCTGGGAGCTGTGCTGGAATGGTTCCCAGGGAGGCCGGGATGCAGGAAAAGCCGAGCATGGCCAAGGCTGTCCCTGGCTGAGCCCCTGGCTGAGCCCGGCCTATGGACACCCATGCATGGGTGCCCTCAGTTCACTGGGGTCCCTGGGGAGCTCAGTGTCCCCCAGGGTGAGCGGGGAGAGCAGGGGCTATGTCCATCAGGGACTTCTCTCTGCCCTGGGTGCAAGGGGGACTTGCTGACCCTGCCCTGCCTGGCTGGGGGCCTGGGGAGTGCAGGGGTGTCCTGGCTCCCACAGCCCCAGACCAGCCTGTTCCTCTTGCTGCCTCTTTCCTTCCAGAGTTCATGGCCCTGAAGTTGGGGAACAGCAACGGCTGCTCCGGGCGCCTCCAGGTTTTCTACAATGGGACATGGGGGAGTGTTTGCTCTAACTCAGTGACTCGTGACACGGTGTCGCTGGTGTGCAAAGAGCTGGGCTGCGGGGATGGAGGATCCCTGGAAGCAGGCCTGCCCTATGGCAGGGTGTCTGGCCCTGCCTGGCTGGATTTCGTGCAGTGTGGGGAGAGAACCAGCTCCTTCTGGCAGTGTCCCTCTGCTCCCTGGGACCCACAGTCATGTGATAACCTGCAAGAAGAGACCCACATCACCTGCAATGGTAACTCTGAGCCACTTGGGCGCTGGTGTCACCCCAGGTTCTGCTCCCCTCTGGGCACAGCCAAATTCAGAGAAAGAGCTTGGAGGGGCTTTTCCTTTCCATGTCAGACTCCTCTGCTGCCCGTGGCACAAATGTGACCACAGCTCTCAGAGCCCCACATGTCCAGCAGCAGTTGCCACCCAGCAGTTCCCAGGGGAGGCAGAGACATCTCCTGGAGAGGTCTCAGAAGAGACCAGATAGACTTCAGAGGAACCTCCCCTCCATGGGCACCCTCCTGCTGCTCTGTGACCAAGATAGCACACAGAGGCACAAGCAGAACTCAGCTCCACTCTCTTCTGCACAGTCGCCCGAGGCAACCTGTTCACCACAGTGTTTCCTTCTACAGGAGGACGCCCAGAAATGCCTCCAGAGCCTTTGACCCCGTGCCCCAACTCCAGCAGCTGCACAGGTAGGGAGCTGCTCCTCCGTGTGCTCCTCTTGCCTGGCAGGGCTCTGCTGTCTGAGTGCCACGGGAGCTTTTTGCCTTGTCCAGACAGGGAGAAGATCCGTGCCGTGGGAGGCGAGGACGGGTGCTCGGGCAGAGTGGAGCTCTGGCATCGCGGCTCCTGGGGGACAGTGTGCGATGACTCCTGGGACATGCAGGATGCCCAGGTGGCGTGCAGGCAGCTGGGCTGTGGCCCCGCGGTGTCTGCCCTGCATGAGGCTGCTTTTGGGGTGGGCCAAGGCCCCATCTGGCTGGAGCGGGTGGAGTGCCAGGGGACGGAGTCGTCTCTGCAGGACTGCTGGGCCCGGCCCGGGGACGGACATGCTTGCCGGCATAAGGAAGATGCTGCTGTGCGCTGCTTGGGTGAGCGGGGGGCTGGGACCCCTTGCTTGGGTATTGGAAGGGAGCTGGGGAAGGCCTTTCACCCTCTTGGTCCTGGCACAGCCCTTGACCTGCCGAGACCAAGAATGTTCTTGTGGTTCCTGTGGCAGCCTGGTGCCGAGCTGGGTGCAGCCTTGGTGGAACTGGGTGTCCTTGGGCCACTGCCGTGGGACCCTGCAGCTCCAGGACCATCCCCTGGGCTGCCTGTGCCATCCTGCCTGCCACCCAGAGCAGAGGCCCTGGGCCCTGTCCTGGCCTCCCTTTATAGCACTACAGGAGGGGAAATTTGGGTGGGATGTATCAGGGACACCTACAGACACACATATGGTGTGTTGGAGAGGAGGGTCCCTGGTACGCGCACTCCCACCCTCTCAGCCGAGCTCTCCTTTTCCTCCTCTGCAGCTACACCCAGGACAGCAGCATCCCCACCTCGAGCAGGTAACTTGTCCTCCCCCCAGAGCTGGGTATCCCTGGGGCCAGGCCCTGACCCACAGGTAGATGGAAGGGGCTCCTTGCTGGAGTGTGAAACTCCCAGAAGGAGGCACTGGGGTGGTTGTGAGGAGGCTGGGGAGGGTTGTAATTCCCTCAGCAGGGTTAAAGCTTCTCCATCACGCCCCTCTAGGGCTCTCTACCCCCTGCTGACTTATGTGATGGGGGTCAGGACTGATGCTGCCCCTTCCATGTTCTTGCCCATGCAGATCCCCCTCGGGGCCGCCCCGCTGCCAGCGGGAGAGTCTCAGTGCCCGTCATCATCTGCATCATCCTGGGGGCCCTTCTCTGCCTGCTCCTGGCCCTTCTGGCCGGGCAAGTGCTCAGGGCCAGGGCTGGGCACAGAGGTGGGTCCTTCCACAGCGGTCCCAGGAGTGATGCCTCCTGGAAGGCCTGTGGGTGTCAGTAGGGGCACAGGCAGAGTTCAGGGGATGAGACTGTGTGCTGCCACCTGTCCAACACACCTCCCCATTGACTGTCTGGCTACAGGGCACCAGCAGCAAGGGGTGGAGAGAGCCCAGAGGTGATGGGAGCAAGAGATGGGGCAAGGAGAGAAATGGCAGAGCAGGACAGGGGTAGATGTTAGCCTGGGAGAGATGTTAGACTTGGGGAAATGTTAGCTTTGGGGAGACGGCCAAGGCTGGCAGTGCTCTGGATAGTAATGGAGGGAGCTCTGGGACATGGGAGAAGATGGGAGGAGCACAGGGCAGCAGGGTCCATCTCCATGTCAGACCCCCCGACTGACCCTCTGCCCAGCCCTACCCAACCCCTGGCAGGGCAGAGGCCATGCTGTGGGCTCATGGGACAGACAGGGGCCAGTTCCAGGTGGAGAGAAAACATGGGAGCTGCTCTGGGGTCAGACATGGGGGTCATGACCCAGGGGCCAGAGGGGCATGAGTGTTGTCTCTGCAGGGATGATGCAAGGGTGATGCTGCCCCAGGTTATCTCCACAGCAATGTGGCCCCCACTGGGGATATGGCAGCCATTCTGGGACAGCACAGTGCGGCTGTACTGTTGGAGCAGTCCTGGGATGGGCCAAGGAATGGGTTTAGGGGAGCACAGTGGGGTCCCATTGCCGCTCTGTCTGTCCCTGTGCCAGCGCTGCCTCTGTCCCCAGGCTCCAGGAAAGCCCAGGAGCTCTTCCCCGAGGCTGTGTATGAGGAGATCGGTTACAGCCCAGTGTGGGAGAAGCAGAAGAGGTTTGGTCGCTCAGGTGGGTGTGGGTCCTTCCTGGAGGCACATCTGCAGGACCCTTTTCCCTGGCCCCAACCCAGGGCTGATCCCCTGATGCCTCCAGCCGTGGTCCCTGTGGTGCTGGGGCTGTGTGGTCTGTGGGTAGAGCACCCAAGTCCTGGGCTTGGGAAAGGAGCTTCTTCCCAACCAGCTTTGCCCATCACAGCTGGACAGCCCCTCTCTTCCTGCCCCCGAAACCCACATGAAACCTGAGGAATGAGGGAGGAGTGGTCCTGGGGTAGCTCTGGGAGCACCTCTGAGACAGGGCTTGTCCCGGGGAAGCAGGGTGAATTCCAAGAGCTCCTCCCCATGCAGCCCCAGCTCTGTGGGTCCCCCTTCCCCAGCAATGCTGACCACAAGCCAGATCAGTGGGCTCGCTCCGTAACAACCGCTGCATATCTCTCCAGGCTCCTCTTCAGAGCAGTCCCTTTCACAGCAGTCCCTGACCCAGCTGCAGCTCTACTCTGGGCACCATGAGGAGGAGCATGGTCTGGGATCAGCACCAGGTAATGGAGCAGGAGGAGGTTGATCTCCCTGCAGACAGGAGATGGATAGAGGTGTCACTAAGTGTCATTGTCAGAGATGGGGAGCACTTGAGCGTCTCTTGTGGTGCTGCCAACACCGGTGTCTCAGTCCTGTGTCCCTGTGCATTTTGTTCTCTGTTCTGCAGGATGTATCTTCTCACTGTCACCAGCTCCTCTCTCCTTTCAGATGTTATTGTTCTGCCCGGGGATGACCCAGAAGCTGGCTATGATGATGCCAGGGAGGTTTCTGACCCTGGGGAGGACGTTGCCCCTAGGCAGGGAGCTTGGGAAATGCCCAGGGTGCCAGAGGAGGGAGCAGGACCCAGGGATGCACCCAGAGGTAAGAGAGAAATTTAGCGCTGCTGGTTCCTGGGGTGCCATCCCTGCCACCATAGTTGCTGCTGTGCTGAGACCTAAAACTCCTGGGAAGGGGGAACCTGCCCCAGAGTTCTCAGTGGAGGGACTGAAGGGTGAGAGAAGGAGCTGAATATGGTGAGGAGCAGGGAGGAAGGTCATGCACAGACCCCATGGGACAAACTGCAATGTCCTGCCTTGCTGCTTGTAGGGGGCAGCCTGTGCTCCCAGAGAAATGCCGAGGTCCCTGGAGCTGAAGGAGACACCTCGTCCCTGACCCTGGAGAGCATGGGCTATGATGATGTTGAAGAGGACTCTCTGGCACATCCTCATGAGGACAGAGCTGTGACAGAGCTGGGTGCACAGCAATCCCTGAGCCCCTGGCCTGGAGAGCCCATCCCTGTTGTGCAGCTGGGTGCAGCCAGGAGGGAGGAGAGGTCTGTGCAGCTGGGAGACCCATGATCACCAGGGAACCATCTACCTTTGCCCATGGTCAGCAGAAACAGCCCAGATTTTCCTTGATCTTTTTTCCACTTTTACCCTATACATTGTACTTGTTTTTATTAAAAATCTCAGGAGCCTTTGACCCAGAGCCAGTCCATGTCTGCCCAAGTGTCATGAAATCTTCCTGAGTTTGATTAGGAGGAGCAGAGAACTCAGACATAGTGGTGGGGAACGGGCATGTCTCAGTGATGGCAGTTTTGGGGTCAGGCTGTGGGGCTGCCAGAGCCCATAGTCCCTGGTGAATAATTCTGCTGATACAGATGTCTCCATCCTGCTTGCCATAGGCAGTTTCTAGTCAAAATGTCTCTCTAATAGGTCCCATGATGCACCTCAGTGGTCATTTCTTGACTCCAAGATCTCCCAGCTACTCTTTCCCCCAGATCTTGCCTGGGCCATGCTGGTCCCACAGTGCAGTGACCGTGACAGAGCTGCCGTGTGAGGGTGAGTCTTGGGCTGTGACCCCATGGGAGTGAACTGTAAGGTGGTCACAGTTCCCTTAAACTCCAGATGACTCCAGAGGTGACCATGGCCCACAAACCTCTTCCCACAATGGTCAGCAGGCAGCTGTGCTCCCCAGTGCCCCAGCATGGGGTGCAGAGCCACTTTCTGGGACACAGGGCTGGGATACCCTCTCCTCTGGCTCTGCCAGGGCCTCAGTCTCCATGGGCTGCTCCTGCAGCCTTGGGCCATCACAGACCATGAGCATCCTTGTCACAGCTACAGAGCTGCTTTCTTCCTGAGCAGGGGCTGTAAGGCCCCACAGCAGCCCTGGGACCCCCTCCTCCTGCTCACCTCCAGTACTGCTGCACACAACAGAGTCTGACCCTAGAGTAGAAGATGTGAGGAGATGGCCATGACAAACATCCTCTCCCACTTCAGCATTGCCCTGTTCCCTGCTGGGAGCTCCTCCACCCATGGGGTGAGCCTGGGGGGACAATGGGGGAGCCCAGGCTCACACATGTCTCTGCCAAGCACCCTGGGGCCTTCCTGCTGCCAGCCCCCATGGGAGAGCTGCATTCCCAGTGCAAGACCCCCATGGTGACTGGTGACATGCATGTGTACTGCAAACAGCCTCAGTCCCCTGGAAAACTCCCACTGGGGCAAGCTCCAGTCCTGCATCTCAGAGAAATAAAGTATAAACGTGAAGCAAAGAAGAAGGGGAGAGCATTATCTTCTGAACACAGGCTGGTGGGGGCCTATGGGCAGTAGGAACACTGACCTACAAACTCAGTGTGCCCCAAGTGGGGACTGGGAAGAAGAGCCCAGTGCCTCTCCCGTGCCACCTTGCTGGCAGCTCTGCCCTCCCACAGCTGTAAAATTCCTCCCTTACTTGGGCACCTGGCAGAGGTTTGCCTCCTCCTCCTTGGGGAGATGAGTCACAGGTTCTCAGTGTGCATGAGGGGCAGCACACCCGAGCAGAAAGAGCCTGTTACCTGGCATTTTGGGACTTGAACAATCTGGTTTTGTGGGCTGGGTCTGTTCTCTGCAACAAAGCAGGATCATGACCATGCCCCAGATCTGTGGTTGCTCCTGCTGCTCCCAAGGACCTACCTGAGGATGGACATGATGAGACCTCAACCCTCAGTACTGCTGTCCCACTCCAAGTAGAGCACAGCTTTGGAAAGCCCCCAGGAGACCCACCTTACTTCCCTGAGTCTGGGTTCACTGTTCACAAGTGCTGGGCACCCTGCAGTAAAAGCCCGTGTCTCACACCCCATTTTGGTTGTGGGTGTTTTTGCCAGGGGAGCAGCTGAGGCATCTCCTGGTCCTCAGTGCCTGTGCATGGCTGTGGACAGGCCTGTGCCTCCCCAGTCCCACCAGCATGGGACACCAAACACCCCAGGAACACAAGGTGAGCACCAGTGTTACCTCTGCAGGGCTGGTGTCTGACCTCAGCATCTCCAGGTTCCCTGCTCTGCTCAAGCCAGTGGTGATGGTGGAAGGAAAAGGACTCAGAGACATGGTAAGGGCAAGAAATGTCTTTCCTCCTGCTGGGAGTCCCACAGCCCTGCCCAGGCCTGTCCAGCTCAGACACCCCTACCTGCTGGCACAGGGAGGTGCTTCCCAAGTGGTATGGGTTCTCCACCTGGAGACAGGCCAGTCTCAGACCCTTATCCCTGGAAAGCCACCATGGAAGCGTGGCTCTGGTCTCAAAGGACACCTGAGCTGGACCAGCACCCTCACACCACATATCTCAATGCAGCCAGAAAGGATTCCTAGTGTGCTGCAGACGCCCATCCACTTCCTGAGGCTGCACTGCAGGGAGCTGCCCCTTCAACATCTCCGCAGGGCAATGGGGCAGGAGGAGGCTGCACCTCTCCCATGCTCTGGCCCACTAGTTCTGCTTCACAGGTGTTGTCATCGGAATCAGACTCGCCGGCTGTATCCTGGCTTCCAGCCTCGGCGATATCCAGAGGGGCATGTTCAGGAAGTGTCCACTTGGGAAAACAGGAACGTTTCTGCTCTCATCCTGCAGCCCTGCTCCCCTTGGATGAACTGCAGGTCTCCAACCTGCAGGAACATGCAGGGCTAGCACTGGTGCAGCCTTTCACAGGATCTTGTCCATGAGAAGCACGGACAATTGCTTTTTGCTCCAGTTTCTTCCTTCCTCTGTGAGTGTTGAAACTTCTCTGTGTTTGATTCCAGGGTATGGCATTGTCAGCGCTTATCGAGCTTCTCGGCTGTATCCTGGTTATGAGCCTTTGGTGCATCTCAGAGGTAAGTTGTCACTGTCTTTCGGCTTGAGGGAATAAACACTTATCTTTTAATAGGTTATTCATGTGCAGTTTTACCAAACATCATCTTAAGGACTTCCAAGAGCTTTTTGTGCCTTAGGGGTGTTGCGCAGATAAGTCATGAATATTCCTTTACCAAAAGAGCTGCTAGGTCTTGGCAAAAAGGTCACCCATGTTCCTTTTATCTGTGGGAACCTACACCTTTGTATGTGTCCTGTGTCATTACCCCACCCCCTTCCAGTCACTGCAGGTGACTAAGAAGTAGATCACAACGTGCCCTGGAAACTCCTTGCCTGTGTTTGATTCCCTGTTTGGTTCCTGCAGTTCATGGTGACGAAGCCACTTGGTGGAATCTTGTTCCTGAGCATGGGGAGAATCCCAGAGGTAAGTGTTCAGTCTTCATTTGTTACTGACCTTTTGCATTTGTTAACATTTGGTTTGTTATTTGTTAACATTTTGTTGGGATAGTTCCCCCTCACAGTGGCCAGCAGGCTCTTCTCTACAAGAGTTGTGAATGATCACTTTTTCCTCTGGTGCTCCATGCTCCCGCTCCAGTGTGGGTTTCCTTTTGTGTGTGTGAGAGGCCTCCTGCTCAGAAGGCCCTGAGAGGCCCCATATTTGCCCATCCGCTCCTTGAGGAGTGTGCCACGGGTGGCTCTGCTTTGCGAAGCTCTTTGCCAGCTGCTTCATCCTGCGCTGCTCCCAGTGCCACTGCCAAGCCAGAGGCACGCTGGGGTTGAGTTTAGAGCTGGAGGAGCTCCAGGGAGTCCTTTCTCGTGACAGCTCCAGGCCTGGTGTGGGGCCACTGCGAGCACCAGCAAAAGTCTGCAGAATGCTCCTGGGAAGATATCTCAAGTTCCAAAGGAAATGCTGAAAGACCTGGAGAAAGCGACACCTGGTCAGTGTAGTTCACTCTGTAACTGTGTAACTTGGTGTCCTGGTTTTGTTAAAAACAAGTTTCTCTTTCAGTGAATTTTGCCTGTCAGCTAAAGCCTTCATATTAACTGCATTTTCCTGGAGAACCAGACACATGTTTTGGTAAACCTAGCAATGGAATGCAAACTTATTGATAAGCATGGATGGACATCTCGCGAGAGGGGCAACGAGAAACCGGTGACCAAGAAACTGACCAACTGTGTATAACATTCCAGTCACATGAATACTTCATATAAAAGTGGGAGATCACGAGGATCTCGGCCCTTTTTGCCTTTGCTTTTTCCCTTCTGCTTATGGCCGACATTAGGAGAGGACCTTGCTAGTCGTCCCTGCGAACTGAGGCCAGTGACAGACTGAATCCAGCTCCGCTTGGCTGCAGAGTCTAATCCAGGACTTCGGCTGCCAGCTCTGCAGTTGCTGAGACTTTAAAGATTGGTTTTGTATATTTTGTATTATTTTCTCTATTCTTATTAGTAGCATTAGTAAAACATCTTTAATTTTTTCCAACTCTCTTCTCTCTGTCCTTCTTTCCCTCCCGATCGCCTGTCCTGAGTGGGAAGGGGGGAGAGGGAGGGGCAAAAGGGGGAAGTGGGGGGGGGGAGGAGGTTAACAATACATCTGCCAGGGTTTTATTGTCACCTCACAATCTAACCCCTCGACACTTGGGCAGCTGAGCTTTTAGATTCATGTATGGATGTGCTGTAGACTTGACGGCGGGGGGGGTCAATCAGCGCCTCACTGCAGTGACATTTGATTTCACGTCTGGCGTGGGCTGGCAGCCACAGAGATGGTCCAGCACAGGGTCTGCTACCAGCTGTGGTTCAAGCTGAGTCCCAGGGGCAGCTGCTGCCCCATCTGTACCATTACTGGCCAGAGGTGCTTTGTGCAGACACTGCTATCCAGAACCAGTGTGTGCTGCGTTCATGTTCAACTCATGCACAGGACAGCTGGCAGCTGGGTAAGTTCCAGTCAGGAATGAGGTCCCAAGAAATCTTGGCTGTCCTTTCCTAACATTGGAAGTCAGGGGCAGATGCTGTTTCTGCAGCATTTCTCTTTGTGATCGATTTTCATCCCGCTGGTACGGCAAGATGACGGGGCTTCAGGCAGGATTGATCAGAGCAGGGTACCCTTCAGGCAGGGTAGGATCAGAGCAGCCCAGTCTTCATAGCCTGGTCCAGCCCCATTGCTCTCCTGGGTGTCTGCAGGATCTCAGTGTCGTCTCAGGGTCGCGGTGGGTTGGAGCTGGACACTCGTCTTGAGACTGGACACTGATCTTTCAGGTGGCCTTGAGTGGTACCTTCATTTAATTCAGTCTTGAGTGGTTTCTCTCTCTGTTTCTAGTTGCAATTCCAAAAACTTGGCTGTGGTTTTCCGCTTGTTTTGGGGGACAGTGAGCTCTTCAGCACCACTTGTGAAAGTGCCTAGAACATGTTTGGAGGACGCTGGGATTCGGTGTCCCGTGTGTGTTATCCTTCCCGTGTGATGGAGTTGGCTTGGTGGGACATGCTTCTCAGATGGCTCTTTCTCCAGATGAATTGGCTGAAGGTATAATGTTCCTGATGAGGAAGTTACATCTCATGAAACTGTCCCACTTTCTTTCTAAAGAGGCGGACCATGAGACTGAGCAGAAGAGCCTTCCGAAGCGAAACAGTCACACAGTGCCAGTGTCCACTGAAGAAAGAAAGAAAGACAATGCCAGCAACTGGCACGCCAGGTAATTGCTGTCCTGTGGTCACCCAGTGTCACCAGTCAGAATTACTGTGGCCCTGCAGGCTCTTCCCCAGCTCTTGCACAACAGGCTGGTGCTGCTGGAACAAGTGCTGTCATGGCCACGCTTCCTTCTCCTGTTGCTCCACACTTCCTTATGGGGAAGAGAGCGCCCTGATAGGCATGACAGCTGTCTGAGTCATACCTTCCTCTGCATCCACATCTTCGGTCCTCCTCAAGGAAGTTCTGGAAAGAAAGAATAATCTGAGAGGTCCAGAGTTAAGCCCATCCTATCTCATGCCCAGGAAGCTTGTCTGTCTGTGCTGCCTGGCCTGGGGCCTCTTCACAGGAAAAGCCCCTTCCCGCAGCTCCAGCATTCAGAGCACTGGAGTGAGCAGCCCCCCCCTTTCTGATCCCGTCAATCACAGCAGAGCAAACATGAGAGGCTTCCAGATAATTTGGGTGTTCCTTCCATCTGAGATGGGCCTCGTCCCCATTCACCTTGGTTGGCCTTGCATGGGGAGCTGCTTCCCCCATTCCTTTTCCTTCTAACAGGCATTGTCCTTTGTGTTCCTTCCCAGGCTGTTCAGGAGATCATCACTCAAGCCCTGGACAAGCTGGAAGAAATGCAGGTCCCGATGCCTGATTATGCCCCCAAATCAGCAGGTGCCGTGACATTGTACATACAAACCAGTTCCAAAGCGCTTCGTGTCCAGATTGGCAAGATGGGCATTGGAACATGCCCAGGGGTAGGAGAGAAGGGGCGACAAGTCACGGGTCACCTCATGCCCTAAAAGTGCCCCCACTGACAAAGCCTGTAACGGGCCAGACCCCATGAGAAGAACAGAAAGGCTGTTTCACAGTCTTGCCTATTTCAACAGCCAAATACAACAGTTTGATGACTCCTTGCTATGTGTTCCAGAGGGGTCGTGCCATCAAGACAAAGGGGAATCCACTGTAGGACATGGATGACAACTGAGAAGCCTTTTCCAAGTCAACAGTGTAATATTCCTCCTGACTCTTCCTGGTGATTATGCTCATGTCTTAATTTCCAGGGGCTGCCGTCATTCTTTACAGGACTTCTCCATCCCTCCGGACTGGCAACGCAAAGTTTTTCCTATATTCCCTGCCAATAATGGATTACATGAGGACCCCTGAGCTGATTCTGCAGGTAGGAACACCAAGAAGCAGTAAAACAAAGGTCAGGAGAATGAACCACACATGCTGCTCAGAGTTGTCTTCCCCCATCTTTGCTCCTCAAAGCTTCTTCTCCTGCCTCCTTCTTGCATGGACCTGCTCTCCTCCTGTGTCTCCTTGCTGAGTGTTTCTTGTCCTTGCAGCCAGAAAATCATCCTGGCAACTGCTGGCCCTTCCCAGGAAGTCAAGGACACGTGTTCATCAAGCTGTCCGTGCCAGTCATTCCCAGAGGCGTCACCATGGACCATGTCTCTGGGACAGCGTTCCATGGAGGAAGTATCTCTGGAGCTCCAAAGGACTTTGCTGTCTACATAAGTGACTTCTCTAGAGTGGGGGGCTGGGGGTTGCACAGCATTTCTAAGCAGGGAATGAAGATGGGACAAAGATTTTGGTGGCCTAAGCTTCCTCCTGTCTCTCAGAACAAACAGGCTCCATGGTGTTGCTTCCTTCCCATTGTATTCCTCTTTTATTCAATGTACCACTCAAAAAAAGGCTTCTGGGGCAAGATGCTACTCCAGGAGCCACAGGGAAAAGGAGCTGGCACAGTGCATGCTCCTAAACCTTTTTAGCTTCCAACCCCAGTGGTATTTGTGATCCTCAGGTCACCTCCCTCTCACTGGGAGTGTCTGCTCCTTTTCTGACTGCCAGCTTGGACTCGTTGAGTGGGCAAGTGTGGCGTGCTGCCCACTTGCAGCTTCAGGTCTTTTCCTTGTCATCATCCTTGGACTACATAGCTGAAATTACCCCGTACTTCACTAACTGAAGTTCAGTCTTCCATGGTGCACCAGACGCTCTTGTTTTCTCCACCCCATCTTTCTGTAGGGCTTCAAGGAAGAACACGAGGGGCAGGGAATGTTCCTGGGACAGTTCACTTTCCTGGCGGCGCTGAATCCCAGTCAGACCTTCCAGCTGAAGGTATGGGGACACAGAGGGAGGAGAACTGTAGGAGAGGAGGAGAAATGCGGTTGAACGGGTAGGGGCTTCCCTGCCAAAGGGTACAGGCAGCCCTGTCCTTGAGTGTGTGCCACGCTGGCCTCTCTTCTGCTTTAACTTCCTGGTGGCGGATGCCTGGACTGCCGGTCTTCTCTTTCATTTTGGATTTGATCTTCAGGGCTTAGAAGCACCACAGTTGAAGCTGGAATCAGCTTGACTGTCTGGACCCCAAGTGCACACAAGTGGCCACATCTGGTAGGATGCACGGCTGCTGTTTTGCCAGTTAAAGACTAGAAATACTGGGCTTCCTGAGGATTCTGTTGGTGCAGGAAATGACCAGTGTTAGGGAGGCCATTCTGTTTCCATTGCTTTCTAGAGAAGGGAACGAGACATTATACTGACCCCAGCACTGGGTCTTCTGACTGTGGAAGCCTGTGCCCCAAAGCAGGCGAGAACTTTCCAGTGTATTTGCTGAGGCATCTGGTCGCTGCTTCTTCCTTTGCTGTTCTCATGGCCCAATGAGGGAACATCTTGACCATGACAGGTCAAAAGTGCCCGCAGGGCAGCAGGAAGGAAGCTCTTGAACGAGGCCGTTGCTGTGGCACTTCTGTCAGCGCTCACATGCCAGAGAGGAAAAGGCGACTCATTTCTTCTTGTCATTGCAGAACGAGCTCCCTGGGGTCGTGAATTACATCAGGCTGCAAATGCTGAGCAACTGGGGCCACCCGGACTACACCTGCCTGTATCGGTTCAGGGTGCACAGTGATCCACCCAAAGATGGGGAAGAGGTTCCTGTTTCACCTGTCAATAAATTTCATTAATGTTCACCAAGTTGAGTTCCCGTCTGCTTTGCCTGTGATGCTGCCTGGTCTTCCCTGAGCTCGCTGGAGCTCCCCGTCCTTCTCTCGACCCACCAGCGTATGGGAGACTTCAGAAGTACACAGCAAGTTTTTCCTTATTAAGAGAAACAGGAAAACTCAGTTACAAATCTGCAGAAAGCCTGACATCCACACACTTGCTGCCTACACAGGAACATCAGCAAGGCCTTGCCTGTACACTGAAGATTAAATTAATGGACAGGTTTCCAGTGCAGGAAGCAACTAAGGATCGACTGAGTGGAACCATCTGTTGTTACCTGTTTTCACAAGAGGCTGTTTCAGCTTCCATCTTTCAGTCTGTTGCCAATGAGAAAATGGAAGTGTGTGTGTTTTTTTTTTTTTTTGTGAGATGGAAAACTTATCTAGAAAGTTGGTTCATGGACTTATTTGACTCTCTGGGCACATATCGTGTTTATAGCCCAGGAAACATTACAGAGTGATTAGCAAAGCAATCCCAAGACACTTAAGAGATCCCATAACCACACGAGCCTGTCTTTCCTTCTCACCCGGGTTCCCCAAGCCCCAAGGCAGGAGCAGGCAGGGCAGTCGTGCGCTCGGGCCGCACCAGGGAGGAGAGAGCAGAAACAGCGTTTGGGACCCAGGGCTGGGAACAGCAATGTGTGCTCTGAGCTGGGGTTTAGTCCATGTACAAGCCCAGCACGGGTCCAGATACCAAACTGAGGGTGTCGCTTCATCCCCGGTGCCACACACATGGCACCTTCTTCCATCGGCTCCTCCCAATGAACTGTTTTCCAGCCCCTTCCAGCTCAGCCCAGCTCAGACACCTGCACTCTGGCTTAGGGCTGACTGGGGCTGGTGACCCTCAGGGCAGCAGCAGGAACCGCTCTGACCCTGGTTGTGGGGCTGTCCCTGGGCTGAGCCCTCAGGCCCAGGGCTGTTGAACTGGGTCCTGGTGGGGGTCGACAGGTCCCCCCAGCCTGTCCATGCTGGGAGACACCTGCTCCTGCAGCACCCCTCGTACTGATCCCGAACCTGGTCCAGCCTCATCCAGAAGTACACTTGAGTTTGGTGTTTTTTTTTCTTAAAACTGAAGATAATTCAGGTAGAGGCAGAGCCTGTTTACAAGTCTGAGTAGTCTGGGGACAGAGGCCAGTGGGGGGCTGGGACCCTTGCGGGTGGGGGATCTTTCTGCCATGTGCCCTTGGCCTGGTGCTCACAGCTGGGAAGAGACTTTCCGAAATGCTGCTGGGAGGAGCCAGATGTGGCCACCCCCGGCACAGCCTCAGGGTCTGCTGCCAACCTGCCCTCAAATCATCTCTGCCCAGCTGGACATCGCCCAGGAGTCACTACCAGTGTTGCTGTTCTCCTTGGGGCAGCGTGGTGTTCACCAGGCACAGCCAGAGCTGTTCCTATGCCAGGAGAAGACTTCACACAGAGCCTTGGCTGATGGTGACAGTTCCCACCAGCCATCCAGCTCTGGAAGGTCCAGGTGCCACAGAGGGGACCCTGACTGGTTGTCACTTCTCTTGCAGGAACAGGATTGAACAGCAGGAAGGAGGCAGGATCAGAGGGTCCATGAGGTCAGAAAGCACATCAGAGTGCTGGTACAGTCATGATGACAGCAGAGGGAGAAGAGAAAGAGATGCAGTGACCTGGCTGGGTCAATGCTTCTGATGTAACACCCGCCACACAAACACAGAGACAGATACATCACCCCATAATGCAGAAGGCAGAAGTTAGAATAAGTGAACCACCATGGATCAGCTAGAAACCATGCAAATTACATGTGGGAATATTGATATACCTGGTTACAAGAACATCATCTGTCAGAGGATGCAACAGGAGAGCACTCGAAAATGAACGATTAGATAATGTGGAGCAGCAGCTGACCTAACAATATCGAAAATAAACACAAAAGCTGCAATATAGCAATGTAAACTGGGAGGAGCTGAATACCCAATTTGGTGTCTGATGTTGGAGTGGGTGGCCTCAGCATCTCTGGCTACTTCTCAAAAAGAAGCATTTACTACTCTATCATATGTCAATGGTGGCTGGTCAGGTTCCCAGACTAGGCCTCCAGGATTCAGCTGGCATGTGCCACAGGCAAGAGCAATGTTTTGTTTGCAGAGCCTTACGGAGTGGGCTATGGCCGTCCCTGTCCAAATGTGACTCAGGTGCCTTTGGAATGTCCAGGAAGAAAGTGAAGTGCTTGGAGAGATTCTTACCAAAAAACTTATGTGCTGTCAACTGTTGTGTGTCACCAGACTGAAGACAAATATGTAGCTTTTGTAAGCAATTGCTCATGCTTCCATGCCAATACCGTATTTATGTCATACTTCAGGTGACCGTGCTCTCTTGTGAAGCTGGAACTTGTGCGCACAAGCTTTCCTGTCCCTGGTGCAGAATGGTCAGAGAGCATCAGTGCTCAGGAGGGCTGAACAGGCTGTTGAGGAGGGACAGACAGGGCAGGTGAGGTGGGGGAGTTGCAGTGTACGTAAGGGAGAGGTTTGACTTGGCAGCCCTTATGGTTAGGAGCGATATAGTTGAGAGAGTGTGAGTGAGGATTACTGGCTGGAAAACAAAGAAGGTTCATTGTGGGTGTCTCCTATCAATCAGCCAGGCAGGATGATAGCACTGGTGAGTTCTTGCCTAGGAAATGAGGAGCAATCTCTGGCAATGCTATGGGCGTGAAGCATCCTGGGACACGTGCACACAGACTTGTGAGCCAAAGCACCTTGGCAAAGCTGCTGGCAAAGAGCGTGGCACAAAAGGTCCTGGGCTTCTGGTGGACCCCAAGTTGAACAGGAGCCGGCAAGGTGGGCTTGGCCCAAGGCGGCAGCCAGTGGTACCCTGGGCTGCACGGGCAAAGCCTTGCCAGCAGCTGGAGGGAGGAGACCCTTCCCCTCTGCTCAGCACTGCTGAGGCCAGGCCTGAAGTGCTGTGCCCAGGGCTGGGCTCCCAGTGCCAGAGAGACATGGGCATAGTGGGGAGAGCCCCCAGTGCCCCTCCCCCAGCACTGCGGTCGCAATAGGGGGTTTTGTTGACCCGGCGCTGTCCCGGCATTGGTTCTGTGCCAACACGGAGTGTCAGGGGGAAGAGCTCTTGCCCCGCAGCGCGACTCGGCACTGGGACGCCCTTTGGCAGACCTTGTCCATCCGTCTGGCCAGCACCTTGCGCCCCACAATCGTGCCCTACGGGAGGCTTCTCTTGGCTTGGTCGGGATGGGCCAGGTGAATTGCTGCCGTGGCTCCAGGTAGGCTCCCCCCATGCACAGCTGGGAGACAGCCCAGAACAGCCTGACAATGCAGCAGCAGATTTTCTCCTGCCCGACACCATCTGCTCTGCAGGGATGAGCCTGAGCCCGAGCAGCCATGCGTGCCCATCCCATAATATGCATGATCCCTGCACCAAACCCACCATGACACAGCCTAACTAGATCTGCAGCTTTTATGTTTGTACTGCCAACAGTTTGTGAAAGTACAGTATAAAAACCATCATTATTGAGAGATCTTTGCATTTTACGCTTATTCTAAGTGTCTCAGGTAGTTGGGTTTTTTATTAAGGTCTAGTCTAAAACGTCTGATAGCTTTCCTCCTTATCTAAAGTACAGTGTGGTATAAAATATAAATAGAAAAACCATTCTTTTGGAGGGATCTTGGTGTTTTAGGCTCAGTCTAAGTTTCCCGAGTAGTTGAGGTTTTATTTTTTAACTCTTACATGAAAAATATTTTACTCCTTGTGCATTCTCAAAATGTCTCTTTGGTGTGTGGAGACAATAGAAGTGTGATGTTACGTATAAAATTTTGCATTTGTATCTGTAAAGGGATTCTCATGTTCATATACACTCATGAATTGACTGATTCATTTTTTCTTTTCTGTACTTCTGTTGTTTTCAGAACACACAGATGACAACGCCCCAGTCCCTAAGAACTCACCAGAAAGTGTTGGAAGAATCGTGGCTGGAGCAGTTAAAGCTCCTGGCAAAACACATATTTTGTACGTATTCCTAGGGCTTTGTAGAATATAAGGTATATATTCCTGTCAAATACTTTAATACTTTCTGGAAGAGAAAAAAAAAACAAGCAAACCAAATCTGAGAGGAAAAAAACTGGGGAGTGTGACTGCTTTGAAATAATGTAATTATTTTTCTGTGTTGTGTTTATTTAAGGTCTGAGTCTCCCTGTAGTGCTTTGTCTTACCCTAGAAGTTCGTATACCTACTGCAAGTCATGATCAGGCTCTTCCTGCACTCGCTCCGACTCTCGATCATGAAGTTGTTCATGTTCTCATTCCTACTCACCATTGATGCCATCTCCAAGAAGAAGCAAAGGGAAGAGTCCTACCTATTGTTCTAGGTCAAGGTCACATGGTGATCACCACCCAAGGTAAAGGTGTTCTTCAAAAACATCAAGCGAGAAGAAGCCAGCGCCAGCACTGAGCAACTGTCAAAAGAGCTCTGGCCCCTCTTTGACTCTGTCAGATCCTGTCGGGCTCTTTCAGGCTTTTTCATGCTCTGTCAGGTACTGTTGGGCTCTGTTGGCCGCTGTCAGACTCTGTCAGGCCCTGTCAGGCTTTGTCGAGCCTCTCTCGGTCTTTGATGGGCTCTCTCAGGCTCTGTCACGTGCTGTCAGGCTCTATAGGTTTTTGTCAGTCTTTATGGGGCATGGTTGGACTTAGTCAGCCTCTGACAAGCCCTGTCAGCCTCTGTTGGGCTCTGATAAGCCCTGTTGGGCTCTGACAGGCTCTATGGGGCTTTGTTGGGCTTTATTGGACTTTGTCAGGATCTGTCCAGCCCTGTCAGACTTTGTCAGGTACGAGGGCAAAAAATCATGGATTCCACACAATTCAATATGAATTTAAGCAAAGCCATTTATTACAGAAACAAGCCTCCTTATAGATACAGTTATTTCCTGATCACGCGTCCACGCTCCAAGCGTGCATTAGCTGATTGGATATTGTCCATGTTCATGAGCTGTCCACCCGCCCGAGTCTCACTGCTAATAGGTCTGTTGATTTACATCTTGTTGAGGCCTTGTTATTGTAGAACTGCCTCACTCCCACAGCAGGACCTGTTTTCAGCTTTCCGAGGTGGCCTTGAAATTCCTTTGGGCCTGGCTAGTTCAGTAACAAATCTCCATCTAATAGAAACCCATCCACACATTAACTTCAAGAAAATCCCTCAAATCTCCCACAGTCAGGCTCTGTCAAGCCCTGTTGGGCTCCGCCAGGCTCTATGGGGCTTTGTCGGGCCCTGTTGGGCTCTGTCAGTCTCTTTCAGCAAAGCCCAACAGAGCCCAGCAAACCTTGATAGAGACTGACAGGGCCCAACAGAGCCCAATAGAGCCTGACCAAGCCAGACAAAGACCAACAAAGCCCACAGAGCCCGACAAAGCCCAACAGAGCCCAATGAAGCCTGACAAAGACCTATAGAGCCTGACAGAGCCCGAAAGAGTCTGACAAAGCCCAAAAGAGCTTGACAGATCCTGACAGGGCCCAGAAAGCCTGACATACCCCAATAAAGTCCGACAAAGCCTGATAGAGCCCAGGCACTATAGGTCTTTGTTGGGCTTTATTGGGGTATGTCGGGCTTTGTCTGGCCCTGTTGGGCTCTGTCATTCTCTTTCAAGGTCTGTCAGGTTCTTTTGGGCTCTGTCAGGCTCTTTCAGGCTCAGTCAGGTTCAGTCAGGTTCTGTCAGCTTTTTCAGGCTCTGCTGGGCTCTAAAGGGCTTTGTTGGGCTTTATTGGGCTTTCTCAGGTTCTGTCTGGCCCTGTCAGACTTTGTCTGTCTCTGTCAGTCTCTGTCAGGCTCTTTCAGTCTCTTTTGGGCTTTGCTTGACTCTGTTGGGCTCTGTTGGGCTTTGTCAGGCTCTGTCAGGCTCTGTCAGGCTTTTTCGGGCTTTGCCGAGCTATATAGGTCTTTGTCGGGCTTTATTGGGCTTTTTCAGGCCCTGTCAAGCTCTGTCAGTCTGTTTTGGCAAAGCCAAAAAGAGCCCAACAAACCTTGAAAGAGACCTACAGGCCCTGACAGACCCAAACAGAGCCTGCCAAAGACCAACTGGCCAAACTGGAAATAAATAGGATAGTTAGGAGCCCTGGCTCTCTCCCAAGTGGAAGTAGAAAGTGCAGCCCAGCAGAGCTTCCCCGGTCCCTCCTGGCCCTGGCTGAAAGCTCAGGTGGCCTCCACTGCCCCGCACGCTGGTGTCCTTCATGCCTTCCCAGCTGCACTCTCATCCTCTCTCCCACAGGGACATTCAGATCTTTACCTCATTTCTCTGAGTGCCCACTGGCCCTTGATGCCCCGAAAAACAGGTTCCTGTCTATAGTGACCATGGAAAAGGTACCTCAGTTAGAAAAGGTCCCCAGGGACAGTCCCTCAGATGTCCCCACTTCCAGCATCACTCTGGGCTGATCTCAGAGCCACGGCCAACTGTGAAACCCCTCTCCACGTCCCAGGGAAGGACCGTTGCCAACAATGGAAAAAGTCGACACTTTTGCAACTTTTCCTTTGTGTTTTTACTCAGTTCTTTCCCCAGCTCTTTGTGTCCCAGGCTGAGCTTTGGAGCTGAGGGACAACAGAGATGCTCTCAAGGATGTTTTTGAGTAGTGATACTATCACCAATAACAGTGCCAATGATGAGGGTGAACTAAAGCTTTTTAATTTCATTGCCAACAGTCATTCTAGCTTCTCAAAAGGGGAGTTGTTTCTTTTTGGCCAAAGAAAGCCAAGGAACAGATGCCATGTTGGTGCAAAGTCATAAAGGAAGACAGAAATTTTATGTGGTGTCCCCTGACACACACCGTCACCTGCTTTTCCAGTCTCCGCAGTCCCAAATGTGCAGCAGAGTCTGGAGTTCTGAGCTGCCTTCATCTGCCCTGTGTGACACATGTGAAAAAAAACTACCTCACTTTAAAAGTTGGTTGTGATTCTCTTCAGAGCCTGAAGCACCACATGGGTCAGGAGACAAGCCAGGATCCCCAACCAGGACTCACATGCCCTGCACTTCAATTTCAGGTGTTCCTGGGAATCTCAGGAGACAAGGCGTGCTGATTGCTGGGTGCAAGGAGCCGGTCAAGAGCCTCATCTCCATTTCTGTAATGGTGGCTTTGCTGCCTGGCTGATGTGCAGACTCTGTACATGGATGCTGGCACCTGTTGAGCAACCTGCACTGAAAGGATTAACAAGGTGGGCATGAGGACAGCAAAACAGAAGAACTTGGATGTGGTCAAATGAAAAGGGATGCAGAAGATGTGGTCAAGGCTGCTTGGGGGTAATTGTAAAGCAGCCCTGGACATCATGTGGATTAAGCCTGTGCTCAGGGAGAACCTGAGAGCTGTCCCTATATTGAAAATATGAAATGGGTTTGAAAGGACAGTGTCATTCGGGCTTGATGAGACCTTGGGAGGTGTCTTGACCAAACTGCTGCTCAAATCAGGGTCAGACCAGATTACTCAGGGCTTTATCCAAACACATCTTGGTCACTTCCTGGGACAGAGTGGGTGCACACTCCTGGGAAACAGCTTCCAGTGCTTGACTGTCCTCATGACTGGAAAGTTTCTCCCTTTCTGTAGAACCTTTCCAAGCCCAACCATCCAGATTGCTTTTTACCCATGTACTTCCACACTGACATAGACCAAAATGTCCTATCTTGGACACAAGAATATTGTGGGGTATGATGCTGAATGCCTTGCTGACTTCCAGGTAACAGACCACCACTGCTCTGCCCACGTCCAGCAACCCTGTCCTTTCCTCACAGAGAACAAAGAGGATGGACAGGCACAACCTGCCCTGGGTAAAGCCTATCACCTTCTTTTCCAGACACCCAGAAATGGGGTCCCAGTGGACATGTTCTGGGGCACAGCCCTTGGTTCCCCTGCTCACTCATTGGCCATTTTGAAAAGTGCACACACTATGTGAGAGCTGCCAGTGGTCAGGGAGTCCCCCCAGTCTCCATGAGCTTTCCAAGATGGTGGAGAGTGGCCTCACTGTGACATCGTCCTGCTGTCCCAGCTCCTGGGGTGCTGCCCCTCCTGTCCCATAGACTGGAAAGGATTGTGTTAGTTCCAGTGATCCCTGACTTGATCCCCGTGCACTGCTGGTTGTTCTGCCTCCAGTCACAGAGGCCTGAGAGACCTTGCAGGTGAAGATGGAGGACAAGACACACAGAGAATGTCACTTTTTCCCTTATTAAATTCATCAGTGGCCACATGTTGTCTTTGTTTCTCCTTTAACTGTTCCTGCAGTAGTAACAGCTCATTATAGGAACTTGAATTGCCTTACAGGTCTAGACTGAGTTCTGATCTGGACTGTTGCTGTGCTTGGAGGCTGCTGTCCTTGCAGACCAGATGAACTCACTTCTGCCACCCTGCCTGGCAGTTCATTCCATCCGTGTCACAGCTCTGTCTGCAGCACTGACAGCTCCAGCCCACCCCGTCAGGTCCCTGGCTGAGGACATTGCCTCACATCTGGGCTGAACCACCCCAGCTGTGGCACCAGCCCAGCTCTGACCTGCCACAAGAAACCTGGTACCAAGTGACCAAGAGCCCATGTGTGCAAAGGCTTTGCCTAAGAGCACAGACATGACATGGACACAGATTGTTGAATGTCTCTCTACACGTAGGAGTATAAAACCAGAATAAAAGGCCTAAATTCATTCAACTGAAGATACTCCTCCCCCAGCTTGGAGGAATTAGATCCTTTGCTGTAACCTTCCTGGTGCTCTGTCTAATGATGGGACAAGAGAATAGTATTATCATAGTAATTCATTTTTTTTTAATACAAAGATAACAATGCTGGCAAGAAGTGTCTGTGCAGAGGAGAGAGAATTAACCTCACTGATTACTTCAGGTTGTTTCAAAGGATGTGCCCCTGGAAGCCCAGGGACACCTGGAGGGAGCCCAGAGGGCACAGAGAAAGGGACATCATGGGCTGCTCCTGTGCTGCTGAGCTGGGCTGGGCTCCTGGGACACAGGGAGCTCATGGCAAGCGGCAGCGCTGCAGAGAGACAGCTCTGCCCAGGAGCAGCTCCTCTGCACACGCAGCAGGGCTGAGGGCTCTGCCTGGGCATCTCAGGGAAACAAGCAAGGCAGAGAGAGATTAAAGGTGGTCAGGATTGGGAGGATGACTGAGAGCTCACTGGAGGAGAAATCTTTGCAGCCATTGCCATGGTAAGTCTCTGGGTGCAGGGCAGTGCAGCTGTAGCTCCTGGATTTATCTCCAAAAAATGGCACAGGGACAGCTTGTGGGATCTGTACAGAGGGGGCTCTTGTTCAAGCAGTTTTGAACAGCTGTGAAGCCGGGTGAGCACCCAGGGGTGCCCAGGGCTGTCCTGCAGAGCAGGGTCCCTGCACCCCAGGGCTGTGACAGGGCAGGGACTCTGCCGCCTGCCAGGGTCAGCGCTCAGCCTGCCCGGGGAGATCCCCTTGCACTGCAGGGAGAAGCTCTGCATGAAAGGAACAACCCCAGCAATGCAGGGTCCTTCTGCTGTACAGAGGGTGCTGTCTGGGTGTCATGGCCCGTTCGATGATGGACTCGTGATGGTTCTTTTAACCTTGATCTCAGAGCACAAAATTAAAGTGACCAAAATGCCAAGGGGTTATAATTCAATCAAGCAGTGTAACTTTATTAACTTCCCCATAAAGCGGCACGCAATAGAGAGAAAGAAGAAGAAAAAGAAAAGGGAAAAGAAACGGGGAAAAGTAAAAGTAAAGATGAGAAATGAGGTTGCGTTTATCACCAATTGAGTTCCTGATGGCGATGGCCAGGCAAATCTTCAGACCGACTCTTACAGACGGTCACCATCAGGGGACACCACAGGGACCAGGGGACACCAGGGCCTCTGAAAGAACAGCCAGGGACACCGGAACCACCACAGGGGTGGCCGTGACCCCTGGGAACATGAGCAGGGTCACCGTAGGGTCAGGGCCACCACAGGGATGGTCGGGGCCACCGTGGGGTCAAGGCCATTGCGGGGTCAGGGTCACAATGGGGTCAAGGCCACTGTGGGGACGGTCGCGGACAGGATCCAATAAAGGTGACACCAGTTCTTGGAACCGCTTCGGAGCGGTTCTTGATGGCGATGTTCAGGCAAATACTGCTCCATCCTCGGACCGACTCTCACACTGGGTCAGAGCTAT
Organism: Streptopelia decaocto; assembly: GCF_964273445.1. Lineage (NCBI taxonomy): Eukaryota > Metazoa > Chordata > Aves > Columbiformes > Columbidae > Streptopelia > Streptopelia decaocto. The sequence goes on along the minus strand of NC_138675.1, from coordinate 333,046 downwards.
TCACATCTCAAGATCACTACAGGACGTTCCCAGGGGACTTTTAAACTAGTACAGCAAGTCAGTTGGTACCTGACAGGGAGGGATCCTGGTATTTAAATCCCTTTGTCTGGGTTGACGGGGTGGGCACTGGGACATAGAAACTAATTTCTTGGTTCAGGATGCGGCCCTGAAATTTCAGATCCATTTCTCTTAGAGTTGAATAAACCTGGGAGTATCAGAAATGAACACACTGTGCCTTACAGACAGCTTTATGATGACTTTTCAAGCACAGCCATAGCCCACTCCATGAGGCTCTGTATGGGGATATAGCGGAAGATTTGGGGAGGAGGTTAGTTAAATGTAAATACGCTCAAGTGACTTGCACTTGTCTGTAGAAAAAGCACATACATCACACTAATAGTTTTACTGACCTTGTGTGCTTGATGAGTAGAACCTCTGTGTTAGATAACAGGCCTGTGAGAAACTCCAGGCATCTTATCACTATGTCTGAGATTCCTGCTTGGTTGTGAGAAAGAGCGGGAAGCTGTGCCTGCCTGAAGCCTTGAAATACAGGTGAGCTCAGCAGGCCCGGTGATCTTCCAGCAGGGCTGAACTGACCAGCGCCTGCGTCCCCGCTTCTGTCACCTCTGCCTGGGAGCTCAGGTGTGGCTTCGGAGATCCCCCAATAGAGAGGGAACTAAAATAAAACTTGCTCTTTGCAAATGCATTTGTGGCCTCTGGCTCTTCTTGCGATGTGCCTGCGTATGTGTACACAGGCTCTGCAAACAAAACATTGCTCTTGCCCTCAGTTTGGTATCTGGACCCGTGCTGGGCTTGCACATGGACTAAGCCCCAGCTCAGAGCACAAATTGCTGTTCCCAGCCCTGGATGCCAAGCGCTGGTCCTTCTCTCTCCTCCCTGGTGCCAACCGAGTGCACGACTGCCCTGCCTGCTCCTACCCTGGGGCTTGGGGAACTTGGGTGAAAAAGAAAGACAGGCTCGTGTGGTTATGGGATCTCTTAAGTGTCCTGGGATTGCTTTGCTAATCACTCTGTAATGTTTCCTTGGCTATAAACACGATATGTGCCCAGAGAGGCAAATAAGTCCATGAACCAACTTTCTAGATAAGGTTTCCATCTCACAAAAAAAAACAAACAAAAAAACACACTTCCATTTTCTCATTGGCAACAGACTGAAAGATGGAAGCTGAAGCAGCATCTGCCTCTTCTGAAAACACTCAGTTGATCCTTAGTTGCTTCCTGCACAGGAAACATGTCGATTAATTTAATCTTTGGTGTACAGGCAGGGCCTTGCTGATGTTCCTGTGTAGGCAGCAAGTGTGTGGATGTCAGGCTTTCTGCAGATTTGTAACTGAGTTTTCCTGTTTCTCTTAATAAGGAAAAACTTGCTGTGTACTCCTGAAGTCTCCCATACGCTGGTGGGTAGAGAGAAGGACGGGGAGCTCCAGCGAGCTCAGGGAGGACCAGGCAGCATCACAGGCAAAGCAGACGGGAACTCAACTTGGTGAACATTAATGAAATTTATTGACAGATGAAACAAGAACGTCTCCCCCATCTTTGGGCAGATCACCGTGCACCCTGAACCGATACAGGCAGGTGTAGTCCGGGTGGCCCCAGTTGCTCAGCACTTCCAGCCTGATGTAATTCACAATCCCAGGGAGCTCGTTCTGCAATGACAAGAAGAAATGAGTCGCCTTTTCCTCTCTGGCATGTGAGCGCTGACAGAAGTGCCGCAGCAACGGCCTCGTTCAAGAGCATCCTTCCTGCTGCCCTGCGGGGGCTTTTGACCTGTCATGGTCAAGATGTTCCCTCATTGGGCCATGAGAACAGCAAAGGAAGAAGCAGCGACCAGATGCCTCAGCAAATACACTGGAAAGTTCTCGCCTGCTTTGGGGCACAGGCTTCCACAGTCAGAAGACCCAGTGCTGGGGTCAGTATAATGTCTCGTTCCCTTCTCTAGAAAGCCACAGAAACAGAATGGCCTCCCTGTCAATACGCACTGCCAGCACCAACAGAATCCTCAGGAAGCCCATTATTTCTGGTCTTTAACTGGCAGAACAGCAGTCGTGCATCCTACCAGATGTGGCCGCTTGTGTGTACTTGGGGTCTAGACAGTCACGCTGATTCCAGCTTCTACTGTGGTGCTCCTAAGCACTAAGCACCCAAAATGAAAGAGAAGACCGTCAGTCCAGGCATCCGCCACCAGGAAGTTAAAGCAGAAGAAAGGCCAGTGTGGCACACACTCAAGGACAGGGCTGCCTGTACCCTTTGGCAGGGAAGCCTCTGCCCATCCAACTGCATTTCTCCTCTCCTACAGTTCTCCTCCCTCTTTGTCCCCATACCTTCAGCTGGAAGGTCTGACTGGGATTCAGTGGTGCCAGGAAAGTGAACTGTCCCAGGAACATTCCCTGCTCCTCGTGTTCTTCCTTGAAGCCCTACAGAAAGATGGGTGGAGAAAACAAGAGCGTCTGGTGCACCATGGAAGACTGAACTTCAGTTAGTGAAGTACGGGGTAATTTCAGCTATGTAGTCCAAGGATGATGAGGACAAGGAAAAGACCTGAAGCTGCAGGTGGGCAGCACGCCACACTTGCCTACTCAACGAGTCCAAGCTGGCAGTCAGAAAAGGAGCAGAAACTCCCAGTGAGAGGGAGGTAACCTGAGGATCACAAATGCCACTGGGATTGGAAGCTAAAAAGGTTTAGGACCATGTACTGTCCATCTCCTTTTCCCTGTGGCTCCTGGAGTAGCATCTTGCCCGAGCAGCTTTTTGTTTTTGAGTAAAAGAGGAATAAAATGGGAAGGGAGTGACTCCAAGGACCCTGTTTCTTCTGAAAGTCAGGAGGAAGCTTCAGGCCACTGGACTCTTTGACCCATCTTCATTTCCTGCTTAGAAATTCTGTGCAACCCCCTGCCCCCAACTCCAGAGAAATCACTTACGTAGACAGCAAAGTCCTTTGGAGCTCCAGAGATACTTTCTCCGTGGAACGCTGTCCCTGAGACATGGTCCATGGTGACTGCTCTTGGAATGACTGGCACCGAGAGCTTGATGAACACATGACCCTGACTTCCTGGGAAGGGCCAGCAGTTTCCAGGATGATTTTCTGGCTGAAAGGAGAAGAAGAAACTACATTGACATGGAGAAGGTTGCCCTGGCTCTCATTCCTGCCATGAGCATCAGAGGATTAATAATCATTTGGCCAATCAGTTCTGCTCTGAACCACAGCCAGTGCCTTCAGTCGGACTCTGTGGGTACCGAACAGACCAGCAGCTGTGAGAATTCATGTATCACAAAACCATTCCGCAGAGAAGCCCTTCCATGGCTGGGAGCTGGGTGCGCTGGTTGTAGAAGCTCAGTGGCCTCTCCCGGTCCAGAGCCCTCACCAAAAACAAGCCAGGGTTGGTGTGGCTTAAAGGCCCCTGCCCAGAGCAGGTGACAGGTCCGGGCCCACCTGGATTAACCTTTGCTGTCAGGGGAAGCACTCGCTCCCTCTCATCCACTCCCACCTTCTTCCACTGGCAGCAGCCAGCTCTTCAGATTGTGCAGGCAGCTCAGGAGCAGGGCCAGGACAGCTTGAGAGCCCAACATGGGACCCTCCAGCAGTGCAGGCTCTCAGCACCCGCTGTTGCTCAGGAAGAACACATCCCAGAGCTCTGCAGGCTCCTCTGCCATTCTGCTTCTGTGCCGTGCTGACAGTCTGCACAGCGACTGGGCAGACACAGACTGCAGGAGCAGCCTGGCTTGGCAGAAGCTCCCGCGTAGAACCTGGGGCACTTTGGGAGAGGAAATACCCAGCAGGGAGACACAGGAGGAAAGCAGGTCCATGTGAGAAGGAGGCAGGAGAAGAAGCTTTGAGGATCAAAGATAGGGGAAAAGGCAACTCTGAGCAGCACGTGTGGTTCATTATCCCGACCTATGTTTTACTGCTTCTTGGTGCTCCTACCTCCAGAATAAGCTCAGGGGACCTCATGTAATCCATCAATGGTAGGGAATAGAAGAAGAGTTTGGCTTTGGCGTTCCGGAGGGATCGAGAAGTCCTGGAATGAATGACAGCAGCCCCTGGAAATTAAAACATGAGCAGAATCATCAGGCAGTGTCAGGAGGAATATTGCACTGTTGACTTGGAAAAGGTTTCTCGGTTATCATCTATGTCCCACAGTTGTTTCCCCTCTTTCTTACTGGCACGGCCTCTCTGGAACACACAGCAAGGTGTCATTAAAATGTCGTACGGGGCCGTGGAAAAAGACAAGAACGTGAAAAAGGCTTTCTGAGCTTCCCATGCGGTCTGGCCCGTTACACACTCTGTCAGTGGGTGCACTTTTAGGGCACAAATTGACCCTTGACTTCTCGTCCCTTCTCTCCCTCCCCAGGGCAAGTTACAATACCCATCTTGTCAATCTGGACAGGAAGAGCTTTAGAACTGGTTTGTATGTACAATGTCACGGCACCTGCTGATTTCAGGGCGTAATCTGGCATCGGGACCTGGATTTCCACCAGATTCTCCAGGGCTTGATTGATGATCTCCTGAACAGCCTGGGAAGGAACACAAAGGACAGTGCCTGTTAGAAAGAAAAGGAACGAGGCAAGCAGCTCCCCTGCAAGGCCAGCCAAGGTGAACGGGGACAAGGCCCATCTCAGATGGAAGGAACACCCAAATTGCCTGGAAGGTCTTTCTCTCCAGTCCTCCTTTGAGGAGGACCCGAGATCTGGACGCAGAGGAAGGTACAACTCAGACAGCTGTCATTCCCATCACGCTCTCTTTTCCCCATAGGGAAGTGTGGAGCAACAGGAAAAGGAAGTGTGGCCATGACAGCACTTATTCCAGCAGCACCAGCCTGTTGTCTGTGACAGGGAATGGAGTAGGATACGTGCCGGAGGGAGGATAAAACCCCTGAGCAGATCCTTCTGCCTTGTGCCCTTACCCGTCCGGTAAAGCCTGGGAGCTTTGCCTGCTTCAAGGCTTCCTGTAGAGCCTGCTCCGCGACATCCTTTGTGCTCCAGCGCAGATGGTAATGCTGTTCCTGGAGCTTATGGAGCTGGTCTGGCAGGGACAGGGTTTTGCTCAGGTCTTGTAACTGTGCTGCGGTGCTCCAGAGGCTTTCCTTGCCAAGTTGGCCCAAGTGGTAAATACCTGTGGGACACACATCAGAGCTTAGAACTTGGTCTAAGGCTGGGTTATACCCCAGGGTGCCTGCTCCCCTTTCTGTGTCTCTCTCAAGTGCCCTAGTTGTCTCTCATTGTCTTTGACAGTGGCCATCATGGCATAAGGGCTTCACAACAGATGGATGTTCCCTGCCCTGGACTGTGCTCCTTGTCCTGCAGAAGATTCTCAGCCCCTGGGGCAGGAGAGCTCAGCCACGGCCTCTCCCTGGGCTGAAGAGAACTGGCTCAGCCCTCCTGGGGAAGGCAACTCAGCCCTTCTTCACCTCCCACCCATCCCGCTGGAGCAGGGGCTGGCACAGCTCTGTCGGGGACTTTCTGCTCTTGGCTGAGCTCCTCTGGTCACAGCAGGGGAAAGGGAACATGACAGGATGGAGCCCCGAGTACCTCCTAAAGCACCGTCCTCAGGTTGGAGCTCTACAGACACTCACCAAAAGAGAGCAGACCAAGAATCAGCACCAGCATCGTTGCTTTCTGAGCCTTCATCTTCCTGCAGAACAGATAAAGGAAAAGGCTGGTGAAGCTGGTGGTACCCGCGCAGATCAGCAGCACTGGAGAGCAGCAGCAGGGACTAAGAGCAGGAAGTGCAACAAGAGCTGTGGCCACACTTCCTGTCTGTGGGGCTGGACAGAGATTCTTTGGAAATGGAAGGGACATAACGAACGCCTGTTTCTCCTGCCCACCATCTGATCAGCACTTGTGCTGATCCTGTTCTCCAGCCTCTCAAGAGAAGGTTCAGCCTGTGCACAGCTGCCAGGCGGGGGGTGTGTGTCTCCCCTCTTGCAGCATTTCTTTAGCAGCTGGGTTATCTCTGGCCCTTCTCTTGGCAGAACTACAGACAGATGCAGACTGGGTAAAGAGGGAGGGAGGGCTGAATGTCAATGCGTGCTGGCAAGCAACGGGCAACCAAGGAAGTGCCAAAGAAACACTCTGGTGTCTGGGCCCTGCTGCCCTGAGCCTGATCTGCCAAGACACAACACACACCGCTCTGCAAGGGGGAAATTCCTCCTGCCTGTTCCAGGAGGCTCTCAAAAGGCTCACAGCATACACTCATCAGGAATAAACAATCCCCTTCTGTTCTCCTAGAGAACTCCTTGCACCCCTCTGAGGATCTTGAGCCCCTTTCCTAAGGCAGAGCCCTGGTGAGGAGCTGACCAGGTTTCCCAAGGAAACCTCCTCTGTCAGGAGCACAAGTCAAATCCACGGCCAACAGAGGACACGGGGGTGTCCTTCTGGTCCCATTGGAGAGGAAAACCAAGCAGGCTCAGGGACATAACCCACCCTGCAGAGCACAATACAGGACGGAGCTGAGCTCTCACAATTACTACGGCAGGATGTGTCTGGGTCACCCCCTGGGACACTCTCTCTCCGATCCAAAATGGAGCTGTCCCTCATTCTGCAGAGATCAAAGGCTTTCTGGGCCCAGCCCTTGCGTTCATGAAGAGACTGAAAGGTGGCTGCTGCCTTCCAACAGCTCCAGACCCAGCTCTCAGGCTGCCCTCATGTTCCTCTCCTGTCCGCCCTCCACCCACCCCAGCTGATGAGGTGGAAAACACACCTGGGGAAAGGGGAGAAAGATTTTTCAAACATACCCGTTCAGACCTTCAACCATCTCTGTGTGTCTCCTGGTACCTGCTGAGGTGCAGGTAACAAGCATCTCGCTCGCTCTGGAGTGAGCCAAAAACTCTGCGATCTTGGTTCCCTCAAGATCAAGAGTGACCAAGGTGCAGGGAGACCCCTGGTCTTATACCCTGCTGTGCCGACCTCAGCGCTGATGCTGCTTTGTGACATCAATGGCAGTGGCTGATGTCACAATGAAGAGGCTGTGCCAGGTTTGCAGGCAAAGTTCAACCTGACAAGAGCAGGTCTTGCAGTCCTGTCTGCAAGGGAAGAAATCCTTCACCATAGAAAGACGGGAAAGGTACAGGAACACGTTAGAATCACAAAACAGACTGTCACCCACTCTTCCTCTTGCTTATCAAGGTTCAGATGATGTAAGAAAAAAAAAAAAACCACAAAAAAAGTGAGATAGCTGTTCTTATTTTATGGAACCCATTATATCAGCCACATAACTTTCTAGTCCAACTCCAGTCTGAACCTCAGAATAAGAAATGCCATCTTAAAATTTCCAGGAAAAGGAAGGGCTTTGAAGTGGCAAGACCAGAAAACGTTCATGAAAGCACCACCATGCAAATACACATCTCAGATCACAGACCACCTGCCCTGTTACCTAAGGCACTGATGTTCTCGCAGATTCACAGCCACTGACATCTTGAAAATAGCACAAAGTCTCATGTTCTTTAGCACCGAGCACGTAGGTTGGAACTGGATCTGGGAAGAAAACCATCTACAGTCAGTCTGGTTTCATTCGAGGACATCAGGACAAGTTCAGTTAACATTCACGAGGAATCACAGCAGGTCCCAACTGTCCCTGCAGACCCCAGCATGGCTCCTGTGCAGGGTCCTGAGGAGCAGGAGGCACAGAACAAGAAACCTCCCTCAAAAGAAGCCCCCAGCCACCTCTTGCACCAAGTTGCACAGAGCAGCAGCTGAGAACAACCTCTGCCACAACTACACCCGGCTCTGCTGTCTGCACAAGGAGACCAGCTCTGTCTTGGTTTTCTTAGTGACAGACTGAATCCAGTTCTGGTTTGCTGCAGGCTCCAGCCCAGGAATTCTGGGTGTCTCCTGCTGCTGCTGGAGCAGTTGTTTGCCAGCATTTTCAAGACTGGTTTTGCATATTTTGTATTATTTTCTCTATTTTATTAGTAGCACTAGTAAAACCTTATGTTTTCTTTCCAACTCTCTCTCTGTGTGTCCTTCTTTGCCTTCCAGCCACCTGTACTGAGTGGGGAGACAGGGGGGGACAAGGTGTTTGGCAGGGGACAGGGCATTAACAAAGCATCTGCTACAGTGTATTGTCGCCCTGCAATCAAACCTTGACAGGTGTTTACTCCCCTTCCTCCCATTGGCCAGGGCTGCTCATTAGATCAAAATCACATTTATTCTCAGGCAAATGTTTAGAACACATCTGCCCTATACAGCAGCATTTCAGGTTCTTTCCCTGATTATACTGTTCAAGCGCCAAAACAAATGGATGTGAGGAGGATATATAAAATGCACATATAACGTTATTTATTGTATAATATGCATTACGTAAAAGGCAAGATATTATTTAAAATATCCATCTTATGATTTATTATGCATAATGCATTTCCATACTACACATTATCAAGTATACCCACCTAGATCTGTGCAGCAAATTAATATTATTATATATTATATGGTGGCCACCAATGATTACGATATTCAATCAGATTGTCCCTAGTTGCTGTTCCCCAGGGGGTCCAACAATCTTTTTCTAATGTCACAAAATGCATCCAAGGGGGACAATTTCTTCCGAATTCCTCCTGTCGATTGTCTGATACTCATCTCAGAATCACAATAACAGGCAATTGGAAACCCGTAAGTACTAAACAATACAATTACCCAAGACACAAGCAACAGCAACAACAATCACTAAATGCACAAACGACACAATCACTAAGGGTAAGAAAAAAAGCAATGAGCACTAAAGTTACCTTTACCAAACTACTGCTTTTTCATTTTTCTCTTTTAATTACTGTTTTCTCGGTCTTATTTATTTTTTTATTTTTTTAATTTTAATTTTTATTTTTCTATTTTTCTTCTCTTTTTCTTTACTTTTTTAATTTTTGAAAGTCACCAAGGTAACCAAGCACCCAAGCGCTGCTGTCCCCCCAGGAGGCAGACAGCTCCACATGTCTCACTTGGGTCACAAGTATCGATAAACCCAGTTCCAGAAATTACTACACACCTGCAGTGCTGGGGTCTCCACACATCTCACGTGGGCAGCATGCAAACCAAACCAAACCAACACAAAAAGTGCCTTATCTCTATTGACGGGGTCTTACCCACATCCAGGGCTGGTCCGAGGAACTGTGGTCTCTCCCAGGAATTCCCTGGTGCTGGCGTAAGGTTCCAGAGATCCTGGGATCCATGGGGCGAAAGGAGACTGTCCCATCCTGAGTCAGCAGAAAATCATACCAGAAAGTCATCAAAATGACTCCTTAACACAGTTTTGAAATTGTTAAAAAGCAGGAATTTCTATTGCAGTGTCCCGGATGCTCGGAGGATGGTTCCTCTAATTGAGTGTGCGCAGGACTCGCACTTCTTGGTGTTTATTACACACACCTATTGCATATTCCTTTCATGCATTAAACATAAATGATGTACAAAACCCCGCCCTTTGCCGGAAGTCCATCTTTGGCATTCCAGGGACTTCATCCAGGGTCTCTGGTGTCCCCGGTGTCTCTGCAGCTGCTGCCCCCAGAGTCGGCTCCTGGGCCTGATCTCTTGAGCGTGCGTGGTGTCGTTTTGTGCTGCTACTCAGCAAAAGTCACGCAGCTCTTTCCTCATTCGGTGGAACATTCCGCTTTCCCAGCTTGCACACCAAGGACATCCCGCTGCGCCTCGTGTCCAGTCTCTACAGAGCTGCTGTTTCTCCATTCAGTTCCTGTTATGTCAGTGCGCTGGTTCGGGGCCCACACGCCCCTGGGGGTTCTCTCTGATTGGCTGCCTAAGGTGTCACTCTGCCAGGCGCAGCGCCCACCCTTCCCTGAGGTGATGTTTCCTCTGATTGGCTGCCTGGGATTGCCACCTTGCTCCTCCCATCAAATGATTGGTCAGAAATCCTGTCAATCATCCATGTCCCAATCTCTTTCCAGGCGTGATTGGTGGAGCCAGCATGGCCCGCCCTTCACAGTGCCCACCTTTTCAACCCTTGCCACCATCCCTGCAGCCTGAAAGCTTTATTGGTTGGATACATATCAATCACGGACCTTCTCCACGCCTCCTCAAATGTGATTGGCCGTCCTGACTCCTCCACCAACTTCCGGGTGGTTGTTGCCAGGCAACGAGCTCCACTTAAAAATGAAACTGGGGGCTCTAAACAAAGGCCACAGGCAATGAAAGACATGTTGGGACCCTAAACATGAGGATTTGTCCCCAAGAAGGAGGCTCTGGGCACTCAAAAGGGCGGGCAGATGCTGCAGATGGCGCTTTGGGCCCAGAACACGAGGGGACCCTCTCGGTCTGATGAGTGAGAAGTGCTGGGAAATGGAGTTGTCAACAGCGTGCCCTGTTCGAAGGAAAGAGCCCCTGATGCTGCTCCGAGGAGGAGCAAATGAGGACCCCCATGCAGGAGGGTTTGGGGATTTTCCTGGCAGCCAGTGCTAGGGACTCCCCTTCTCCCAGATTGCTGGGTTTCTCCTTTCCCTCGTGTCTTTCAGTGGCTTTAGCCTCCTCTTCCTCCCCCGTTCTCTTGTAGATCCTTGACCATGTCCTGGAGATGCTGGGGGGAGTTCAGACACCATTCCCACAGGGCATGGACCTGTTTCAGCCATGCAAGATTTGCATGGTCTGGCAGCAAACACGCAGTGTTGGAGGAGGCCTCTACAACCTGGGCAATACCTGCTTCCTCAATTCCGTCCTGCAGTGTTTGACGTACACCCCACCGCTGGCCAGCTACTTGCTCTCTCGCCAGCACAGCCAGTCCCGTGAGTCCTTTCTACGCGTTCTTTTATACCTCTTGGGCAGCTCTAAATGATGAAAAAACCACTGTGACTCTGGGAAGACAGCTCTGACTTTTCCTCTAGAAGCTGCCTTCAAACTTCACCCTCAGAGCGGGCTCGGCACCGCGTAGGGAGCGCGTCAGTTTGATGCCAAACGCCGTGCTCGTACTCCCAGGGAAGATCCTTGCTCGCTTCCTGTGATTAACAAAGTGCATTCGAAAGGCGTGCCTGTAGAAAGCCTTTGGCATTTGGCGTTCCTGCTGCTGCCCAAAGATACTAAAATGGAGCATGTGGGCACCCGGGATTCTCAGAGTTGCATCCCAGCTCGTTTGTGCAGTGCCCTCCTGCTGTGGCAAACGATACGGTCACTGGTGAAGCACGAGGAGGGAACAACCCCTAGCAAGGCCAATGAGGTGGCGTCATATAATCATGATCAGAAATGTGTGTGGGATGGTATTAGAAGTGGGAATTTTATGGGGGAGAAAAATCATTCCTTGTTCGTCAAACCCTTTGAGTCTTCCTTCTTTTCCTCCCTGCTTAGGTGTGGAGAAAGGCTTCTGCATGATGTATACCATGGAGGAGCACATTGAGGAGGTCCTGTCTTGCTCGGGCAGTGCCATCACACCTGTGGCTGTTGTCAGTGAGCTGCCACGTGAGTCATTTCAGATGGTTTCATTTGGAGGTATTTTACATTTCTGAAGACCCCTGTGTGTAACTGCTTTCTGCGGGTTCATGTTAAGGAGGAGAGCTTTTAGAAGGGTCAGTTTTCTGTCTTTTTTCACTGAGATCAACATGAAAACCTTCTTCTTGCTCAGGAATAGGAGAACAGTTCCAGCTTGGCACCCAGGAAGACGCACATGAATTCTTTGGCTGTGCTGTGGGTGCCATGCAGAGAGCTTGTTTGAGCAGCAGCAGCGAGTAAGCATGAGCACATGACCATGGAAATGTTCTCTGGCCCTTTTGACTCCTTCCTTTAAATCATCAGTGAAACCCTCTCTCCGGGGGTCTCCTAACAAGGGAACTCTTGGAAGAGCAAACTCTCTGCCTTCCACCTTCTGAGCCATGATTACCATTTCTTTCCAGCCAGGTCACATCTTCTCAATCCAGCACAGTCATTGATCAGGTCTTTGGAGGGTTTCTAAGATCCAGAGGTAATTTTTTAAAATATCACTGTCCTTAGAACGGTCCGTGGCTCTTTTGCTTTTTGTGTTAAACTGCTTTTGGCACACGGCAGCATCTCCAGAGTGTATTGGTCATTGAAATGGGCAGAGTTAGTCTCCTTCCCAACCTGAGAAGCTTTTCTCTTTGCCTTTCAGAAACATGCTTGAGCTGCAAAGCTGTTTCGGACACCTACGAGGCATTCCTTGATATTCCTTTGGATATCAAGGTAAGATATTTGGAAATGGTGGTGCAAAATGTTTCAAGGTCCCTGCAGGGGCCTCGTTTATCTCCAGTAAACTCTGTTGAATTCAAACTGTGGGCTGTTACCAGGCAAGAGCGTGGAGGTGGATGGGAAGGGAACTGGACTTGTGTGCTCCTTCCATAAATGCCCTGTAAATGGGAGCCTGTGCTGGCTGCCAGCTGGGCGAAGAGCAAGGGCGGTATTGACCGCCATGATGACACTGTCCTACCACCCTGCTTTGGACTCCTCAGTACGCACGTGATCTCCGGACAGGTGGATTTTGCTATTTTTGACCAGGCAGAGCACGGGACACTCTGGTGCTGCCCAGGAGTAGCTGTTTATTGGGATAAAACTGACACCACACAGGGAGCTGTTGCTTGAGATTTTGGCTTTCCAGGAGCCCTGTCGTGCATCTGAAGATAGAATTGCCTTTATTTGCAGGCCAGCGATGGACAGTGATACAAGATGAATGATGACTCTGTGGTTCCGTGTGACATCAAGACGGTTCTCTCCCAGAGTGCTTATTTACTCTTCTATGTCAGGTAAGAACAGGTTTGAAAGGGTGTTCAGAATACACTCCCTCTCCTGTTACTTGTCTTGTCCTTGCTGTTCTTCTCTGGTGGGTTCTGCTTTCTATCCTAAGAGAGAATGACCATCCAGCTGAGTTCTGTCTGCTCTGCAGATGGCCCCGTCCTTTCTTCTTCCTCCTTCTTTGGCACTAAACACTTGCACTTGTGTAAATTGCCAGCTGTCTGCTCTCTGGGGCTGGCTAGCTGTGAAAAGAGGTGAAATGGGGGTCCGAGAGGATATAAAGATGAGTTCCTGCTCTCAAAGGGGCGGACGTGGCTGGCAGACCATGATCTAATTTCCAGCTTCTGTGTGTTATATCAAGTGCTGCCAGAAGATGCCAGTATGAGACTGAAGCCACATGGAGGCTGCAAGAACAACCCTAAACTAAGATCCCTGTTGTTTCTCCAGGAACCACGATTTGACCCCTGGAGCGGGTGCTGAACACCAAGCGACACAGAGCACTTGGTTGGCAAAATTGGTTCAAGAGCTGAAGAGTCTCTTTTCTGAAGGCTTTGTGGCACCAAGAAAGCCAGACTTGCACCCTGGGTCGATATGGGAGCAGCAGCCTGGGAAATACCTGCTTGAACCACAATGTGCACTCCCCCCAGTGCCCGTTCACCCAGAGGCTGCAAATGAAAAACCTCCACGCAGAAAGAGAAAACACTCCTGTGCAGAGGAGGGTGAAAGTGCACCCGAAAAAAGTGGCAAAGGATGGAAGTGAGCCTTCTGGTGATCCAAACTGGAAAAGCAAATACTAGAAAGGGAAGATTATAAAGTAATCCAAAGAGAACAGTGGAGAGGAGGACTATAAAGGAGGCAGCATTTGCAGCCTCCCGTGGAAATGTTGCCGACCTCCCTGCCAGGTGTTCCAGGTGCACAGCTTATGGACAGAAGCCTTCAGTACTTGTGACTGAAATTACCATCGCAAACAGCAAGGGGCCAGCAAAGGCCACAGACAAACATGCTCAAGAGAACGCTGGCCACTGAACTTGACATTTATGACAGAAACAATAAAAATACCATCATAACCAAACCCAGTCCTCAGTGGTGCATCTGATTTCTGTAGAGACTGACCATGCAGGAAAGAACAGAACAGCTTTGGGTTTGGCTTGTGTTTGGGGTTGGTTTGCTTGTTTGTTTCTTTAATTTTTTTTTAACTTCAGACTTCCTCTATGAAAGCACCCTTGTGATCCATAAGGTGGAAGCTTTCTACAGGTGCTGAGCATCTTAAATTAGCATGTAGAGATCTCAAAGCAAAAATGCCCAGGAACAGAGCATCTCCAGGGTTGCTTGATTAGAGGCTTGGGTTGCATGTGTGGGATTCATTGTGTCTTCTCCCATGTGTGACATTGGATACTAGAGAGACAATGAAAACACAGCATTACAAACATTGCCACTGACCATCCCCATCAACAGGGTCACCTTGTTAACACAATGGGTTTCCGCTCTTCTTCTCCCTTGTAGCGGTGAAGAAGGTGGTTCTCCTGGCAAACATGGACAGTGGTGTTGGAGAAAAAAAGACAACAGCAATGAGTCTTGAGGATGGTATTGCAGCATCCTACAGGTGCAAGCACCTTCTGGGCCTCTTGTGAATACTGCAATTTGTTGTTCTTTTTGTTAGTTTTTTCCCTTTTCTTAAATATTTCATCACAGAGGTGCCACCACCATTGCTGATTGGCTCAGCCTGGGTCAGGTCTGTCTTGGAGCCGGCTGGACTTGTATCTATGGGACACAGTGGAAGTTTCTCGCAGCTTCTCATGGCAGGTGCCCCTGTAGCCCTTTTGTACCTTTTTCCACTGAGGAGGGAGGTGGGTGGGGAGCAATTGTTTTCATCTGCATCACTTGTCCTTCCTGGGTTTTATTTCTTTATTGGCCTTTATTTGCCATTACAATTTATAATTATTCTCATTATTTATTTTACTTATTAAACTGCTTTTATCTCAACACACAAGTTTTCTCACGTTTATTCTGATTCTCCCCCCCATTTCCTCGGCCCATGGACCACCCCTGTGAAATGTCTGTGAAATGTCACAACAGCCCGTTGAGCTCATGGAGTCCGTGGCTTTGGGCTCCGTCTGCTCCGTGGCCACTCCGGGCAGCACAGGTGTCTGTTCCGTGGGGTCACGGGCACCAAACCCAGCTCGGGTGGGAACCAAGAGGGTCCCCTCGTGTTCAGGGCCCAAAGCGCCATCTGCAGCATCTGCCCGCTGTTTTGAGTGTCCAGAGCCTCCTTCTTGGCGACAAATCCTCATGTTTAGGGCCCCAAAGTGTCTTTTATCACCCATGGCCTTTGTCCAGGGCCCACAGTTTGATTTTCCGGTGGAACTCGTTGCCTGGAACAACCAACCAGAAGTCTATAGAGAGTCAGTTGACCCAGGACAGCCAATCACATTTGAGGAGGTGGGGCGAGTCATGTGCCTGATAGGTAACCAGCCAATCAAGCTTTGAAGCCTGCAGGAAAGGTGGTGAGAGTTGAAGAGCTGGGCGGCATTCAGGGGCGGGCTGTGCTGGCTGCACCAATCATGCCTGGTGAGAGTTTAGCACATGATGATTGACAAGTGGTCTGACCAATCATTTGATGGGAGGAGCCAGAGGGAAATCTCAGACAGCCAATCAGAGGAAAGAGCACCTCAGGGCAGGGTGGGCCCCAAACCAGGGCAGAGTGACAGCCCAGGCAGCCAATCAGCTGCAGGATCAGCTCAGGGGAGGAGACTTACAGCCCTCCTGACCAATGGTGGCGCAGCCCAGGCTGAGGCTCTGCAAGTGGCCAGGCTGAGCTGTGCCCAGCCCTTGGTCCCTTCTTCCTCCCACTGGGGCCCTGGGGATGTTTTTGCTGCATCTGGCTCAGGTGTGTGTGTGCTGCTCTGGGCTTGTTCTCCCGGGCGGGGGAAAGGGGCAGGGGGCACTTTCTGGCTTTGGAGAGGAGCTGCTGGGGCTGGAGCTGGAGAGAGCAGGAGAAGATGAAGCAGCTGGAGGGTGAAGTGCAGGGGATCCCCACAGCTGCTGCTCCAGCTGCACAGAGACAGCTGCCCCTCTGGGTGAGGAAGGTCCCTGTGAGCAGCCTCAGCAGAGCAGATCACAAATGTGTCCCCAGGTCTGTGTGAGTGAGGAAAATTCCAGTGCAGCTGTGTAGCGTGTGTGTGTGTGTGTGTGTGTGTGTGTGTGTGTGTGTGTGTGTGTCTGGGAAGCCTCGTGCTGTGAGAGCTGTCAGACACCCGTGTGTTCTCTTAGGTCGAGGATGGGCAAGAGACTGGAGCTACAGCAGAGGAAGGGAGGAAAGGACAGACAGACAGGAGGGCCTGAGCTCCACAGCCTGCCTGGCCGTGCAGAGAGCAGGAGCTCTGGTGAGTCCTGGCCCTTGGGGTCATGTCACCTCTTCTGTGTCCCCATCCCTCCCTGCCCCCTCCCCTTTCCTCCTGCTCCCTCTCCCTCTTTCTGCCTTTCTTCCTCTTTCCCAGCTGATTCTTCTTCCATCTCTTTCCACATCCCTGTCCCTATTTCCCTCTTGCTGTTCTGTTCCTTTTTTTTCGTCTGTCTTTCTATCCTATTCTCAGTCCTGTCCTTTCTCACTACATCCCCCTGTCCAGCTGGCAGCCCCTTCTTCCCTCATTCTCTTACTCTTTTTTCCTCTCGCCATCTCTTTGTCCTGCTGCCCACCACAGTTGTTTTTTTCCCTTCAGTGCTGTCCTGCCCCCTGTTCCTTTGCCTGTCCCCATTCCTTGTTCTGTCACTCTGTCCCAGTCCCAGTGTATTTTAAAAATTTTTTTCGTTTAATTTTCTTCTTCTTCAAACCCTTTTGTGCTGCTCCCTGCCCCTGTCTTTCTCTCCTTCTCTTTGTTCTTCTGCCCATCTCATTTTCCCTTCTTCCTCCAGCTCTCTGTCCTGCTCCCTGCCCCTCTCATTCCCTCTCTGTTTCTCTGCCCTTCTCCCTGTCTGTTCCCCACTCTGGTTTTCTGTCCTGCTCCCTCTGTAGTTTTTCCACTCTCTCTGTCACTCTCTCCTGCTCCCTGTCACTTTCATTTCTCACTCCATCTCTGTCCTGCAGCCCAAAGCTGGTTTTTAGTTTCCATCTCTGTCCTGCTGCCCAGCCCAGGCTTTTTTACTTCTACCTGTGCCCTGCTGCCTGTCTCTCACTTTTACCTCTCTTTCCCTATGTGCTGCCTCCCTGACCATTTTTCTCTGTCTGTTTGTGTTTCTCTGACAATTCATGTCCTGCTCCCTTTCCTTCTCTTAGTCTCTCCCATGTCCTTCATCCAATCAATTTTCTTTCACAGTCGCAGATATCACAGAGTCACAGTCATAGCCACAGAGTCAGAGTCACAGTCACAATCACAGAGACACATAGTCACAGTCACAGAGTCACCGAGTCACAATCACAGAGTAAGCCACAGAGTCACACACACGAAGTCACAAAGTCACAGTCACATAGTCATAGAGTCACAGAGTCACAGTCAAATAGTCACAGAGTCACAGAGTCATAGTCACAGAATCACAGTCAAAGCCACAGGGCCACAGAGTCACAGTTAGAGAGTTACAGAGTCACTGAGTCAGGGTCACAGTCACAGAGTCACAGTGACATAGTCAAAGAGTCACAATCACAGAGTCAGAGTCACAGAGTCCCAGTCACAGAGTAACAGTCACATACTCTCGGGGTCACAGAGTCAGGGTCACAGAGTCACAGTCACCGAGTCACAGTTACAATCACAGATTCACAGAGTCACAGTCACAGGGTTACAGTCATAGTCACAGTCACAGAGTCACAGAGTTCCAGAGTCACAGTGTCATAGAGTCACAGTCATAGCCACAGAGTCACAGTCACAGCCACAGAGTCAGAGTCACAATCACAGTCACAGAGTCCCAGAGTGACAATCACAATCACAGATTCACAGAGTCCCAGAGTCAGAGTCACAGAGTTCCTGTCCCAGTCACAGAGTAACAATCATATAGTCAGAGAGTCACCCTCACAGTCACCTAGTCTTAGAGGCACAGTCAGAGATTCACAGTCACAGTTAGAGAGTCACATAGTTACAGAGTCACATTCACAGAGTCACAGAGTCATGGTCAGAGATTCATAGAGTCACAGAGTCACAGAGGAGCCACAGTCACAGAGTCACAGAATCACAGGGAAACAGAGTCACAAAGACACTGTCAGAGATTCAAATAGTCACCGAGTCACATTCACAGAGTCACAGTCACAGGGTCACAAAGTTACAGGGTTATAGAGTCAGAGTCACAGAATAGTCACAGAGTCACAGAGTCACAGTCACAGAGTCAGGGTCATAGTCACAATCACAGAGTCAGAGTCACAGAGTCCCAGTCCCAGTCCCAGAGTAACAGTCACATACTCACAGAGTCACACGCACAGTCACAGAGTCACAGAGTCACAATCACAGAGACAGAGTCACAGAGTCAGAATCACAGTCACAGAGTCATGGTCACGCAATCACAGTCACCGAGTCACAGTCACAGAGACACAGTTACAATCACAGATTCACAGAGTCACAGTCACAGAGTCAGGGTCACAGTCGCAATCACAGAGTGAGAGTCACAGAGTCCCAGTTCCAGAGTAACAGTCACATACTCACAGGCACAGTCACAGAGTCACAGAGTCACAGAGTCACAGTCACATGGTCACAGAGTCAGAGTCAGAATCACAGAGTCACAGTCACGCAATCACAGTCACAGAGTCACAATCACAATCACAGATTCACAGAGTCAGGGTCACAGTCACAGAGTCACAGAGTCACTGTCATAGCCACAGTGTCACAGTCACAGAGTCACAGTGTCACAGTCACAGAGTCACAGAGTCACAGTCACAGAGTCACAGTGTCACAGTCACAGTGTCACAGTCACAGTCATAGCCACAGAGTCACAGTCAGAGCCACAGAGTCAGTGTCGCAATCACAGAGTCACAGAGTCACAATCACGATCACATGTTCACAGAGTCAGACTCACAGAGTCACAGTGTCACAGTCACAGAGTTACAGTCATAGTCACAGAGTCACATTCACAGAGTCACTGAGTCACAGTGACAGAGGCACAGTATCGCAGTCACAGAATCAGAGTCACAGCCACAGTCACAGAGTCATGGAGTCACAAAGTCACAGCTACAGACTCTCAGCGTCATACAGTCAAAGCGTCACAGTCACAGGGTCAGATTCAGAGAATCTCATTCACTGAGTTACAGGGTCTAAGTCACAGAGTCACTGTCACGGTCATATTCACAAAGTCACAGATTCACAGAGTCAGAGTCACAGAGTCTCTGTCACTGTCACAGTCACAATGTCACAGATTCACAGAGTCATAGTCACAGTTACAGTGTCACAGAATCACAATTACAATCACAGAGTTATGTCATAGTCACAGAGTCACGGTCAGAGATATAGAGTCAGAGTCACAGTCACAAAGTCACAGTCACAGAATCACAGAGTCACAGATTCATAGAGAGTCTCAGTCACAAAGTCACAGAGTCACAGTCACAGAGTCACAGAGTTAGAGAATCACAATGTCACAGAATCACAATGTCCCAGTCATAGAGTCTCAGTCAGAGATTCATAGAGTCACTGGGTAACATAGTCACAGAATCACATTCACAAAGTCACACAGTCACAGAATCAGAGTCACAGAATCACAATCACCATTTTGTAGACTCATAGAGTCAGAGTAACAGTCAGAGTGTCACAGTCTCAGAGTCACAGAGTCACAGCACCAAGGTGCTCCCTTCTGCAGGACTGGCTGTTCCATGTGACTGGAGTTACATGAGGGATTACACTGAGTATATATTCTTAATTTAATTTACTTTGATTTTTTATATTTCATTTTATTTTTTTAATTTCATTTCATTTTATTATATACAAAGTAGTAGTAGCATGTTAGTAGTAATAGTATATTATACTATACTATTTTTATTGTCTTATTAAAATGCTTTTTCTGAACCCACGGGTTTCTCCCTTCCCATCGGTTATCTTCTGTATCCCACTTCATAGGTTGAGGGAGTATGTGAGCAGCTATTGTGGTCTTAGTTGCTGGCTGGGGTAAAACATTGACAGGGAAGAATAGTAGTGGCTCAAGAATTCTTGAAAATCACTTTCCAAGATGATGGCACTTTTTTTTTTTTTGGTAGAGGGAAACAGCATGAGAAAGGAAAACCATCAGAAACTGCAGCTCTCGAGTTCCAGAGTGGAGCTCAGGATCAATAAATGTCATTCTGAGCACAGTGCTGTGGTCATTCAGAAGGACTCTGGGTCAGCCATGACTTTGTGTTTCAAGGAACAGCGGGTGAGGATGGAGAGACAGCAGCACAGGTGGAGACACACTGGGGTGAGAACAAGGTGGGGAAGTGCAGGGGGTGTCTGCAGCCTGTGGGGAAACAGCCGCAGGCCTGGGACAGTTTAGGACAGCCTGTGGTGGAGATGGCCAAGGTGTTGGGAAGGGCAAACGTCCAAACAGTCTGCTGGAAAGTTGTCCTTTGACATGGACATATAATCAGGAGAGGTGGAAACTCCTGAATGACAAAAGAGATGAAATAATAAAGTGTTGGTAATAGAAGTACAGGGGAAGACCAATATTTCTTCTCCTATCCTTAGTAAACTTCCCAGTAAATCATTTTTTGGCTTTTTAATTTTAATATGTTAAAAAACAACCAAACAAAATTCTCCAATCAAACAAACAAACCAAACAAACAAAAGAAACAAAGAAACCCACAAAACCAAAGCAAAAAAAAACCCAACAAACCCGGACCAACCAAACAACAACCAAAACAAAAACCAAACACAAACAAACAAAACCCCAAACAAAACAAAACAAAAACACAACAACAAAACGTGCATCTTTCCAGTCAGACATCAGTTGTGTCACCATAAACAGCCAGTGCCATTTTAAGGGACCCAGTGTACCTGAGGTGCTGGCCTGGGATTGGCATCTGTCACACAGGACATGGGGGAGACCAGAGAACCTTGCAATGCAGATGGAGACTGGGCAGGGGCTCCCAGGGCATCTACACTGGCACCAGGTGTTTGTATCCCTGGAGCTGAAGACATTTGTGTCCTAAATCCATGCCCAGTTCTGGAAAACTCCTTTGTTTTCAAAGAAAACACCCCTCCCCAAAGAAAAATAAAGAAAAGTACGTTGACACCTTCCTTTGCTTTGGATCTTTGTCTTCAGTTCTTCTTGTTTTAATTTTCATTGACATTAACTGACATCTGATGGGCCTACAGGCATTAGGCCACGATCATTTTGTGTCTTGCATAGCGCCGCATGCCCTCTAAACCTTCCCTGGCCAGGACTCCTCACACTTTGCCCAGAGCGAGTCACACTGAGGTGTTGGCTGATTCACTGACTGAGATGTTGGTTTAGATGGTCACCTACAGCACAGGTGGATTCATGTCCCATAATCGTCTGCTCTGCTCCAGTTAGAAACAGAGCCCAACATCACAATGGGATCATAAGAGAACTGAGGTTAAAGGGAGCTCAGGAGTCTGCAGTCCAACCTGTCACAAACTGGATCACACCAAGGTGTTCAAGCTTTGATTCAATCAGAGATTGAAAACCTGCAAAGACAGAGACTGTGCAGCCTCTCTGGGTGACCTGAGACAGCACTTGGCTGAGCTCCTGGGGAAAAAGCTTTTCCTTGTGTCCTGGCTGAAACTTTCCTTTTTCACCTTCCACCCATTCTCTTTTGCTCTTCTACCACACATCATGGTGAAGAGCCTGGCTGTGTGTTCTCCATGACCTCCTCGCTGGTACTGACAGGCTGTGATGAGGTCCCTGTCAACCTTCCCTTCTTTGGGCTGGACAAGCCCAGCTCCCTCAGCCTCTCCCCACAGGCAAAGTGCTCCAGTCCCTGGCTGCCCTGAGGCCTTTTGCTCAACCCACTCCAGATTGCCAATATCTTTCCTGAATTGGGATCTGAGATCTTGATGGAGTATTCCAGAGAATCCCTTCCCTCCATCTCCTGGCCGTGCTCCTGATGGCACAGCCCAGGGTGCTCCTGGCCTCCCTTGCACCAGGGCACACGCTGCCTCCTGTCCAGCTCCCTGCCCACCCAGACCTTTCCCGCAGCTGCTCCCAGCCAGGCAGCCCCTGCCTGTGCCATTGCCAGGGTGAGTCCCCTGCAGGGACAGACACTGGTGTTTGTCCTGCTGGGGTTTCCTGAGGGTCCTGCCAAGATGTGCTCTCCTCCTTGAACCCCTTCATTAAGCACAGAGGCCTGGGAGGGTGTTTCAGTAAAGACCGAGGCACAGAAGGCATTGAGTTGCTCAACACTAGCATCACTGCTGTTATTAAATTCCCCTCAGCAGCACCCCCACATTTCCCTTGTACAGTTGTGGTCTCTGACGAAGGAGAGAGGCTGGGCAGGGCTGGCCATTCCCTGAGACAGGCCCTGAGCCCAGCAGGAGGTTGGACATGGCCTCACAGGGAACCTCACCTGTAAACCTGGGCTGAGCGGCCAGTGCTGGAAATGGCCCATGAGAGATGGTGAGTGGTTGGATGGTGACAAAGGCCCTGGGCCACCTTCCCAGTCTGCCCATGTCACCAAGGGCACAGAGCAGCCTCCTCTCTCCTGCACCTGTGTGTCTTTGATCTGTTCCACAAGCCCTGGCTCTGCACCACAAACCCCTGGTGTGAGTCTTCACCCTGCATGGCCATGCAGCATGAAATACACACTGATGTTTTTCTCTCCCAGGTCCTTTCCAGCCCAGCCCAGCTCGTTGAGTCTCTCCCACCTCCCCTGCCCTCTCTCCAACCCCAATGCCCCCTCCCCAGCAAAGCCCAGTTGGGACTGGTCCCACAGCAGTGCCCATTGCAGGTGCTCTGGGCAGCCACCCCACAGCCTCTGCTCCTCTAAAGGGCACAGCAGCTCCTGGGGCTCAGAAAGCAGTCACCCCAGAGGTGAGTGAACATGCATAGCGAAAGGAAAAAAGGTGCTCTCTGTGTCCTTTGCTCTCCTCTCCAGGTGATCCTGAGAGGTCCTCAGCCCCTCCATGCCATCCTGTGTCCCCAGGCCAGCACAAAAACCCTGGCCCTTGAGGTCCTCAAGAACTCTTACTGCTCCAGGCACAGAGCAGCCTTCCCAGAGCTGGTGCAGCCAAGAAAGTGTTTTCATTTCCCATTCATTCCGACTATGCCGAGGATGGATCTCAGACTGAAAAAGAAAAGCTATTGTAGATTTATTTATTTCACTTAAATACGAGAAACTCCTCATTTACACAGAGTGTCTTGGTTACACAAGATGTGAGGATACTTAATGGGATGAATAGTGACATTACTTTGAAGACATCATCACATGGAGAAAAGAAAAAAAAAATGCAGAGAAGGAAAGACAAACTTGGCCTGTCATGATGTACACTGGAGCCCTTTGCAGAGGAAAGCAGGCAGCCTATGACTGTTGAAAACACCCAGTCATCAGCTTCCTCAGAGCATCCTTGATCTCTTGGTTCCTCATGCTGTAAATGAGAGGGTTCAGTGTTGGAGGTACCACTGAGTACAGAACAGACATCACCAGATTGAGGGATGGCAAAGAGATGGAAGGGGGCTTTAGGTAGGCAAATGCACCAGTGCTGATAAACAGGGAGACCACGGCCAGGTGTGGGAGGCACGTGGAAAAGGCTTTGTGCTGTCCCTGCTCAGAGGGGATCCTCAGCACAGCCCTGAAGATCTGCACATAGGACAGCACAACGAACACAAAACATCCCAAAACAAGAAGACCACTGAAAGCAAGAAGCCAAATTTCCCAGAGGTAGGAGTGTGAGCAGGAGAGCTTGAGGATCTGGGGGATTTCACAGAACTGGTCCACAACATTGCCCTTGCAGAGTGGCAGTGAAAAGGTATTGCATGTGTGCATCCCAGCATAGAGAAACCCCGTGGCCCAGGCAGCTGCTGCCATGTGGACACAAGCTCTGCTGCCCAGGAGGGTCCCATAGTGCAGGGGTTTGCAGATGGCAACATAGCGGTCGTAGGACATGACTGTGAGAAGGGCACACTCTGCTGATATTGCAAATAAAAGGAGAAAGACCTGAGAAACACAACCTTGGTAAGAGATGTTCCTGGTGTTCCAGAGGTAATTGGCCATGGCTTTGGGGACAGTGGTGGAGATGGAGCCCAGGTCGAAGAGGGAGAGGTTGAGGAGGAAGAAGTACATGGGGGTGTGGAGGTGCTGGTCACAGGCTATGGTGGTGATGATGAGGCCGTTGCCCAGGAGGGCAGCCAGGTAGATGCCCAGGAAGAGCCAGAAGTGCAAGAGCTGCAGCTCCCGAGTGTCTGTGAACGCCAGGAGGAGGAACTGGGTGATGGAGCTGCTGTTGGACATTTGCTGCCTGTGGGCATGAGGAACCTGTGCAAGAAGGAAAAGACAGTGACAAGTTAGGGGAGACTTCTCTGAGGAAAATCAAAGCCATTTCCCACATACTCTTCCCTGATCCACACCCCCTTATCCTTTCCCCGACCTTCCTTCAGCTCCGTGGCTGAGCCCTGGGTGGTGCTGGCTGGAGGTGCAGTGAGGAGCAGGGCCTGTGCCTGCTGGCTGCCGAGGAGTCAGCCCTGCTCTGCAGCATGGGGTCATGGGAATGGGGGGCAGGGGACAGACCTGGGATTCAAAGTTGTCACCTGCTGCTAGTGAAGAATGGCCTGTCAGCACCCGAAATATCACAGAAAATGAAACAGGACGGTAAAATGAAGTTTGAGAGGATTGGGTTTTTCACAGCTTCCTGCATATTCCCAGGAGAGTGTTGCTGGGTGTCAGAAACCCTCAGCATTTCTGCTGCACTCAGGGAGAACAGAGCGAGTCCTGCGAGACCAGAGGGTGCCTGTGGGTCAGTGCAGAGTGAGGGCAGCTGGTCTGTCCCTCTGTCTTGCCCCAGCTGCCCTGGGCTGGCACCTTTCTGAGAAGGAGGCTGATCACACTCCCATGATACCCTGAAAAGCCACCAGGTGCTGCTGAGAGCAGAGGCATCCAGCTCAGACCATGACATGTGTTACCCTTTCCCAAGGTCTCAACACCCCACGTTTAGCCCAGGACACAAACGGCTCATTTCACAAACCCAACAGCATTTCCTCCATCATAGCATCTCAGCACTTCTCCATGGGGAATTCAGATAATGCTAAAGTGCTATAGAATAGTTTTGCATGCTGGAGGGAAGCTCACAGCTTGGAAGGAAACCTCAAGGACATAGTGAAGTGTTCTAATGATGTCATTTGATTAAGGGAGACTCAGCTCATTCCCCAGCCCCACAGACTGCATTGCCCACAGCCCCACAGGTCAGAGCAAAGCTGGGACACATGTTCCCATGGACACATCTGCAGGAAAGGACCCACAAGATCAGGCTGTGACTCTGCAGCTGAAACTCCCATCCCCAGAGAGCCTGACAGCAAGAACAAGATCCCAACAGCAGTGACCCAGAGCAGGGGAGCAAGAAGGAAAATGTGGTGAGGGTGGGTGTGAGAGAGGCCAGGGCAGAGGCAGCCGGGCACTCAGCCAGCGTCACCCTTCCCCAGCTGTGCAGCCACCTCCCAGACACCAACAGTGCCGGGCAGCTGCTCTCAGCCCCTGTGCTCTGCAGAGGAACTGGAGCTCTGGCTGCACAGGAGCTGCTTCATGCCTTGGAGCCCCCGGCCCTGAGGGCAGAGGCTTTGCTGTGTGGGAGAGGAGGCCAGGGGGCTGCTCACAGGAGGGATCTGCACTGCAGGGGACCATAGGGACTTTTCTCTGTTCTCCCTCCCATAACAATTCCGGGTTTAGTTTCCTCTCATTTCTGATCATTTCCCAGCTGCCTGGAGATTCTCCGCCCTGTCCATGTCTGTTCCCTGTCAGTGCTCACAGACCATCCCACGCTCAGTGCCCTCCCCCTGGCCCTACAGATCCTGCCTGTTCACAGGGCACTGCCTGGGGGCATCTTCCTGTTTGCAGGTTGGAAAACAGGACATGTCAGAGTAAGGCTGATGGGTTCAGCAGATGTGATGCTGCTGCTGTCCATAGGCAAAAGAGTGACTGAAGGGATGTTCCAAGGGTTCTGGCAGATGTACTGATCACTCAGAGTTGCAGTTCAGGAGTCTCAGTGACTTGTTAAAACTTAAGAGCTCTTTTTTACATTTAGCCTTTCCCGCACGCCCCTCCCGCCCCTTCAGTCTTGGAGTACGAAACTGAAAAGATAGACACGGGAAAGCTCCTTATCTTTAAAGTAATACCTGTATAGATCTTCTCCTTGAAAGCTCCAATTGGAAGCAGTCTGCAGTGAGCTGAAGCTGTGGGCAGCCCTGACCCACGGAGAACCCAGCAGCAGAAGGAGCCTGACCTGCTGGAGGTTGCTTCGGCCACCCCCATCTTCTCCCCTCAGTGTTGTTGGGATCTCCCGGGCAGGCTGAGCGCTGACCCTGGCAGGCGGCAGAGTCCCTGCCCCGGCACAGCCCTGGGGTGCAGGGACCCTGCTCTGCAGGACAGCCCTGGGCACCCCTGCCTGCACATTTACATTTACACCCCACAGCCATCCTGGGGAGAAGGCAGCATTCATGTCACTCTGACAGCGCAGAAGGCAATCCCTGCTCTGCAGCACATCCTCTCCTCTGCATCAGAGAATCTCTGACAGTTGTACTTACGTCTCTTGTAGGCTCTGAAAAGTGGCAGCTGAGATTCTGCCATGATTTGCAGATGCAATGCCCTACAGCCACAGGCTTCATATCTGTGAAGTCTTTTCTCCCAGTGAGCTCTTTTCATCCTCCCACCCCAGGCTGTGTTTCCCTCCCTCTGACTGGCTCCTCTGCCTTCGGTGCCCAGGCAGAGCCCTCAGCCCTGCTGCGTGTGCAGAGGAGCTGCTCCTGGGCAGAGCTGTCTCTCTGCAGCACTGCCGCTTGCCATGAGCTCCCTCTGTCCCAGGAGCCCAGCCCAGCTCAGCAGCACAGCAGCAGCCCATGATGTCCCTTTCTCTGTGTCCTCTGGGCTCCCTCCAGGTGTCCCTGGGCCTCCAGGGGCACATCCTTTGAAACAACCTGAACTAATCAGTGATGTTGATTCTCTCTCCTCTGCACAGACACTTCTTTCCAGCATTGTGTTCTTTGTATTAAAAAAAATGAATTGATATGACAATCATATTTTCTTGTCCCATCATCAGACAGGACACCAGGAAGGTTACAGCAAAGGATCTAATTCCTCCAAGCTGGGGGAGGAGTATCTTCAGTTGAATGAATTTAGGCATTTTATTCTGGTTTTATACTCCTAGGTGTAAAGAGACATTCATCAATCTTTTGACCATGTCATGTTTGTGCTCTTAGGCAAAGCCTTTGCACACATGGGGTCTTGGACACTTGGTACCAGGTTTCTTGTGGCAGGTCAGAGCTGGGCTGGTGCCACAGCTGGGGTGGTTCAGCCCAGATGTGAGGCAATGTCCTCAGCCAGGGACCTGACTGGGGGAGCTGGAGCTGTCAGTGCTGCAGACAGAGCTGTGACACGGATGGAATGAACTGCCAGGCAGGGTGGCAGAAGTGAGTTCATCTGGTCTGCAAGGACAGCAGCCTCCAAGCACAGCAACAGTCCAGATCAGAACTCAGTCTAGACCTGTAAGGCAATTCAAGTTCCTATAATGAGCTGTTACTACTGCAGGAACAGTTAAAGGAGAAACAAAGACACCACGTAGCCACTGCTGAATTTAGTAAGGGAAAGTAGTGAGAATTTCTTTGCCCTCTTTTCCTCCATCTTCACCAGCAAGTTCTCCCAGGCCTCTGTGACATGAGATGGGAATCTGGAGGAGAACAACCAGCAGTGCACGGGGATCAAGTCAGGGATCACTGGAACTAACACAATCCTTTCCAGTCTATGGGACAGGAGGGACAGCACCCCAGGAGCTGAGACAGCAGGACGATGTCACAGTGAGGCCACTCTCCACCATCTTGGAAAGCTCATGGAGACTGGGGGGACTCCCTGACCACTGGCAGCTCTCACACAGTGTGTGCACTTTTCAAAAATGGCCAATGGGTGAGCAGGGAACCAAGGGCTGTGCCCCAGAACATGTCCACTGGGACCCCATTTCTGGGTGTCTGGAAGAGAAGGTGACGGGGTTTACCCAGGGTATGTTGTGTCTGTCCATCCTCTTTGCTTTCTGCGAGGAAAGGACAGGGTCGCTGGACGTGGGCAGAGCAGTGGTGGTCTGTTACCTGGAAGTTAGCAAGCCATTCAGCATCATACCCCACAATATTCTTGTGTCCAAGGAAAGATATCACAGTCTTTGTCAGTAGATGGGTAAACACCAGTTTGGATGGTTGGGCTTGGAAAGGTGCTATAAAGGGAGAAACTTTCCCATCATGAGGACAGTCAAGCACTGGAAGCTGTTTCCCAGGAGTGCGCATTCACTCTACCCCAGAATACGTCCAAAATATGTTTGGATAAAGCCCTGAGTAATCTGGTCTGACCCTGCTTTGAGGAGGAGGTTGGTCAAGACGCTTTCTGAGGTTCCATTCAGCTTGAATGATTCTGTCCCTTCATCTCCTTCATGTTTTAAATTTAGGGAGAACTCTCAGGTTCTCCCTGACCACAGGAATAATCCACCTGAGGTGCAGGGCTGCTTTACAATTGCCCCCAAACAGCCCTGACCACATCTTGTGCATCCCTTTTCATTTGCCCCCACCCAGGTTCTATCCTCATGCCTGCCTTTTTAATCCTTTCAGAGCAGGTTGCTCAACAGATGTGAGCATCCATGTACAGAGTCTGCACATCAGCCAGGCAGCAAAGCCACCGTTACAGAAATGGAGACAAGGCTCTTGACCAGCTCCTTGCACCCAGCAATCAGCACGCCTTGTCACCTGAAATTCCCGGGAACACCTGAACTTGAATTGAAAAGCATGTGAGTCCTGGTTGGGTATCCTGGCTTGTCACGTGACCCATGTGGTGCTTCAGGCTGTGAAGAGAATCACAACCAACTTTTAGACTGGAGTAGTTTCATTTTACCTGTGTCACACAGGGTAGATTAAGGCAGCTCTGAACTCCAGTGTCTACTGTACAGCTGGGACTTGAGAGACTGGAGATGTAGGTGATGGTGCATGTCAGTGGACACCACATTAACATTCTGGCTTCCTTTGTGCCTTTGCACCAACACAGCATCTGTTTCTTGGCATTCTTTGGCTAAAAAAGAAACAACTCCCTTATGTTACCTCCCCCTCTCACCAGAAAAAAAAAGGAGAACAGGTATGGAATAAGGAGGATTTGGGGGCAATTCTGTCTAAGAGTTGTACTTTATCAATGATAAAATATATAGTAGAAAGAGAAAAAGCACTGGTCTAATAACTTAATGCAAGAGATCAGCTGCTGAAACATAGCAGCTCTTTGGAGAAGAAAGAATAACTGTTGGGAAAGAAATTCAAAAGCTTTAGTTCACCGTCATCATTGAGAATAAGGAGTTCCCTGTGACTGTTATTAGTGATAGTGCCACTATTGAAAAATATTCTTGAGACCATCTCTGTTGTCCCTCAGCTCCAAAGCTCAGCCTGCTCAGATTTTGAAAGGACTTCAAACC
Source organism: Streptopelia decaocto (assembly GCF_964273445.1). Taxonomy (NCBI): domain Eukaryota; kingdom Metazoa; phylum Chordata; class Aves; order Columbiformes; family Columbidae; genus Streptopelia; species Streptopelia decaocto. Next base: position 303,828 of record NC_138675.1, on the reverse strand, counting down.
TCTGCCACCCAAATCTCTACAACTGTCTGTCGTTGCAGGTCTTTTACCCCAGGAAGGGGAAAACTCCCAATGCAGGCACCAAACCAGTGCCCAACCTGCCTGGAAAGCCAAGACAGTTGTGCCACACAACAGCCACCCTTGAGGGAAGGTGGAAGTGATGGGAATTGAAATGTTTTTGACTGAAATAATAGAATTTGAGAATAATTTAAGTTGGAAAAGACCCTGAAGATCATTGAATCCAACTGTAAATCTAACACTGTCAAGCCCAACACTAAACCATATACCAAAGCACTGCATCTGCACATGTTTTAAATACCTCCAGGGATGGAAGCTCCAGTCCTGAGCTGGCAGGACAACATTGGCTGCAGGCTGGTTGGCAGAGTTTCTCACACCCTTCACTGAGCAGGGCAGGTGTTGGGAGGTGGGCGCACACTTCAGTTTCCCACATGCCAGGACAGTGCCCGACCCATCCTTCCCTTGGGCTTTGGCCTCCGGTTTCTTGAGATGCAAAGCTGGTGGGCCTTCTGTGGATAATCATGGTAAAATGCATCAATAATCCTCCAAGTGTTTGTGTAATTTCTCTAATATTATTAATATAATTTTTAAAATAAAAATCAAAAGGAAACAAAAGAGTTAATCTGCCTACATATAAAGCTCTGCAACACAGCAGTCTGTGTCTGCAGTAGCCATTCTGGGCAGTGCCAATTATATGGACATTTACATTATAAGCCTTGATACCCCATCCACAAGTACATACCTAAGTGGTTCAGATGACAGGTGGTCTTGCACAAGTCACCCTTTGTGTCCCTCGGTGCCATGGACACAGGGTTTGTCTCTCCAGAGAGTGGCAGAGGCTGGATCCCCTTCTCAGGACAGACTCTGTGGGATCATTTCTGGAAACAAATGGGCATCTGTGCAGTGAGCAAGACTGCATCAAGCTGATTTAGGCCACAAGTGAAGGGTCATTGAAAAGTCCTTGACCACACAGAATGGGGAAGAAAGTTGATGAAGCAAGAGAAGAATGAGGAATTAAAGTGGTTTGTGGCAAGACATGGGAGGTGATGAGTGTCTACGATAGCAACCAATCATGTATTAGCTAGAGAAATGTAAGCAGCACGTAATCTAACTATAATAATTCAAGTATAAATAACATAACTACAAAATCAGCAGTTTAAGAGTATATAGCCTGATCAAACTTTGCATTAAATGGCTTCAGTTTATAACTCTCATAGAGTTGTTGGAGTCCATTCTTATCCTGCAGGGGCTGGAAGGAAAATAACTTGTGCCTTGTGTGTGTGAGGTGAGTTGTGGGGTTTGTGCAGCTCACAGAACCTTGTGCTGTGGCATTATATAATATTTTATATTAGATCATATTTATTATATAATAAATATATTTCTATTATATTTATTTCTATTATATTTATTTATATTTAAATATTATTATTTATATTAGAGGACAGGGAACAGCTTGAGAGTGTCCAGCGCAGAGCCACGAGGATGATGAAGGGATTGGAGGAAAGGCTGAGGGAGCTGGGGCTCTTTAGCTTGGAGAAGAGGAGACTGAGGGGTGACCTTATTAACATATATAAATACGTAAAGGGTGAGTGTCACAAGGATGGAGCCAGGCTCTTCTCGGTGACAACCAATGATAGGACAAGGGGCAATGGGTGCAAATTGTAACACGGGAGGTTCCACTTAAATATGAGAAGGAAATTCTTCACAGTGAGGGTGCCAGAACCTGGATCAGGCTGCCCAGAGAGACTGTGGAGTCTCCTTCTCTGAAGACACTCAAACCCGCCTGGACGCCTTCTTGTGTAACCTCCGTTCCTCTCCTGCAAGACTCCTTGCCAGAAAGACACAGCCACGGGGGTAACTCTGGGTAACTCGTTCAGATGAAAAACATCTGAATGACAACACAGTCATTGGTCCCAGCAGCGCAGGTTCATGAGGGGAAAGTCTTGCCTGACCAACTTTATTTCATTGTATGACAAGGTTACCCACCTAGGTGACCAAGGGAAGCAAATCAATGTGATCTTTTGGGATTACAGTAAAGCTTTGATAGTGTCTCTCACAGGATCCTCCTGGACAAGATGTCCAGCACACAGCTGGGCAAACACACAATGCAGTGTGTGAGCAATTGGCTGACGGGTTGGGCTCAAAGGGTTCTAGTACATGGGGACATGTCGAGCTGGCAACCAGTCACTAGCGGGTTCCGCAGGGTTCCATCTTAGGGCCAGTGCTCTTCAATGTCTTAATAAGTGACTTGGACACAGGACTTGAGGGATTGCTTAGTAAGTTTGCTGATGACACAAAATTGGGGTAAGCTGTTCACACTCTGGAGGGCAGAGAGGCCCTGCAAAGGGGTCTGGACAAACTGGAGAACTGGGCAATCACCAACCACATGAAGTTCAACAAGAGCAAGTGCCAGATTTTGCACCTGGGACACGGCAACCCTGGCTGTACAGACGGACTGGGGGACGAGATGCTGGAGAGCAGCTCTGCAGATAGAAAGCGCAAAGTTCTGATCGACAGCAAGTTGAACATGAGTGTCCTGCTTTTGTTAAAAACCAGACCAGTTCTCTCTTAGTGATTTTTCTTTCAGCTCAGTTCTTCTCGGTGTCTGTACTTTTCTGAGTTTCAGCCTGCATATTTTTCCTCGGATGCTGTACACGGTGCTGATAAGAGACCAACGGAATGCTGAAGAAGCTCATGTTTAGATTTATTACTATGGTAGCCAAGAAAGACTGGTAAGTTTTCCCATGTTCCGTTGTGAGAGGGGCGTGTTTGGGGAGGGGTGGATGGAACAGGTTACTAGAACTGACCAACGGAAGGATTCCACCCCATAATTGTCATACCCCCTATATAAGAGGGTGATCATGAGGGTCACTCTCTCTTTGCCCATGGCCGGCATCTGGAGAGAACCCTGTCTGTCTGTCTGTCTGTCTGTGATCCACAGCCCTCAGGCCCTGCATCCTGCACCCAGGTTCCGGTTTGCTGTGCAGTCCCGCCCGTGACTTCCGGGGCCTGAGCTGCAGCTGCTGGAGCCGCCAGCCCCGCACACCCAGCTCTGCTGCTGAGTGACGCCAACTGCACATCCAGCACTTGAGATCTGAGGCGTGGAATGATGTTACAACCCTTGAGGTTACAAGGAAGGTATATGTACACATGGGAATCATTTCACCAAATACGTGTGTGAAATTACAGTACCTGTGAGCTTGGTTCAATGCAGTGAAGTGTTACATATTCATGAAAGTTTTAGGAATGCCTATACATATTCATAACCTGTCCCCGAGAAGGCGGTTCTTATTACAATGAGTTCAGGAGACCATTTCCATAGTCTCCACCTCCGGGTCCTCCTGGTTGCAGCTGCGCAGTGACCGTGACCCCGGGTCCTCTTTTCTGTGCATGGTCACCTTTGGTCCGGTGTGATGAGTTGGTTGGGTCTCCGACTGCTGAGTTGGTTAAAACTGGCGTATCTCCTGTCCTGTGCCCAGGTTTCTGTTATCCAGTTCACCCAAGGATGCACCAAGGATTATTATCTTTGCGAGCGTCAGTGAAGTCCGGTTTCTCGTACAATAAGTTACACAGAGCTAAGCAAGGCCAGGCAACAGTGATGTGGGTTAAAGGCTTAGTTCTTTAAGTGTAAGTGTTAATTGTTAATTCTTAAAGTGTTAATTAGTTAATTGCCAATTCCCTGTATCAGATCGGTTTTGTATATTTTGTATATATTCTCTATTTATTAGTAGCATTAATAAAACCCTTTAAAACTCTCCAACTTAAAGGCTAAGTCTCTCTTCCTTTCCCCTTATCTTTCCAATCATCCTTCCAATCTAAAGGAAGGGGTCGCGGGAAATGAGGGGATAACAGGGAGCGTCTGCCACGGTTTATTGCCGCCTTGCCTTAAACCTTGACAGATTTAATTGGTGGCCTGTACGGGGAAGCAAGACCATATGGGGAGAAATGAGACCGTACAGAGAGAGAGAGTGTACGGGGATGAGATAAGAGAAACCGTGACAGGTTTTATTGGTGCCGTTACTCGGATCTGCATGAGAAATCATGACAGATTTTATTGCGCCGGAGCAGGGACAGGGTTTTGACTGAGATGGGCTGTGAGCAGCAGCTGACAATTACTGTAAACAGCTTACCAGGTAGCGTAAGTGAGGGAGCAATGGGCTTTGATGTGCGTGGCCTGTGTTTGAATCCTCTGGTGGGAGGAAGCTTTGGGGAACCATAGATCTGTGTGCTTTATGGGTCATGAAGCAGACTGTGTTTTGAGTTTGTTTTTAATTTTAAAGGATGTTGTTGCAAATCTATTTGGATTTAATAATGCCTTGTTGGGGGTTAATTCTTCTTGTTTATGTTTCTGTGCAGAACATTACTTTTGGAAGTAGAGATGAACTTGTTCTAATAGCTGTGGCCCTGGGTTGTGTGTCACTGATTTATGTGATTTTAGTTAAGTCCATGATGTATCTCTACTCATTGTTACCATACTTTGGAAGTATGCATTTTTGAAATTTTCTGGTAGAAGCAGAAGAAATTAAAGAGACCTATGCCTTTTGTTTTCTCAGTTTCAGGAGTGAGATTTTAGGAAAGCTATTGAACTATTTTCTGCCAGTGCCATTAGAGCAAATTACAGATGCTTTGGGGAGTGTTGAATATCCCTGGACCTTTGAGCGAAGCTTGTTGGTGTTATTGGGTCTCTGGAATGTGTGTCAGTCTTTGCTGCTGATAAAACTGTTTAGGAGGACGGTAGCGATTCTAACTCCTGCAGCAGGAGTTGCCGCTTTTAAAGCTACAACGTCCGTGACAGCTGCTGCACCCCCTCGACAGACTCTGCAGCAGCTCCGGTTCCTGACTTGGATACAGCAGCCACTACAAGTGCAACGTCAGTTTCTGCATCCACTCAAACCCCCACAACATGTAACGTGGCCATTCAGACTTCCGCAGTATTAGTTGCCCCAACAACAAGGAAGCAAAAGAAAGCACAATTGGAATCCATTGTAAAGGAAGATGAGGAAGACGAAGCAGAGGGTCCTTCTACCACAGAGCAGGGAGAGGTTGTTTCTGGAATAGAGCAAGGTGATGAAGAAGAATCAGAGGAGGAAGAAGAGGGCCCTTCTACAGCTCCTCCCATAGCCCTTTCTAAACTCCTTCCACTGCGATCCCAGGCTACTACAGCAAAGCAACCAGCGCGTCATTCTAAAACAAAGCGACCAGCAAAAGACAAGCTAACAGAATGCTCCTAATCTCTGAAGGAGCTGAGGACTCTGAAACAAGACTTTAGACTTTGTGAAGGTGAGCCAATGGTCACTTGGCTCATTTGGTGCTGGGACAATGAGGCTAATAGTTTGGACTTAGATGGCAGTGAAGCCAGTCAGTTGGGATCCCTGGCCAGAGATGATGGCATTGATAAGGCAATTGCAAAGAAGAAACTAAATCAAAGCCTCTGGAGAAGAATTTTGTCAGCAGTAAAAATCAGGTACCTTTTAAAAGATGATATCATATGCCGCCCAACCAAATGGACTACTATGCAGAGAGGTATTAGGTATCTGAGAGAACTGGCTGTGCGAGAGATAATTTACAGTGACCCACAGACAATTACAGGTCCTGATGAAGTGCCGTGTACCCAAGGTATAGTGCGGAAGTTTGTGCAGAGCACACCACCGTCTTATGCCCACACTTTAGGATTGCTCACCCTTTGAGAAGACGATCTGTCAACTGTGGGTGAAGTAGCAGACATGTTGCAGCAGTATGAAGACATTCTTTCTTCTCCCCTACAAGCCTGTGTCACAGCTGTGGACAAACTGTGTGACAAACTGTCCAAGAGGGAGGACAGATCCTACTCATCACATACACGGGCCCAAGCCACAGCTATTGGGAAGAGATGCCCTTCTGTAGCATCAGCCCAAGAGAAATGCGACATGTCATGAGTTGAATTATGTTTTTTTTCTGCGTGACCAGGGAGAAGATACGAGTAATTGGCATGGCAAGCCCCGTGCTGACCTAGAGGCAAGAGTACGTGAGTTGAAATAGAAAGCTCCCAAGAGAAAAGCTGCTCCAGTTTCCAGTGGGAGGCTTTCCAGACAGAGTAGGAGGGATTCTCGTGTCTCCCTACCAGCAACTGTGCAAAGTACCAATGAGTGGGGCCCTGCCTCCAGCCAGGTGGAGGAGAGGGACAATGACAACAGAGTTTATTGGACTGTGTGGATTCGGTGGCCTGGTATGTTAGAACCACATGAGTATAAAGCCCTGGTAGACACTGGTGCTCAGTGTACAATGATGCCATTGAATCATAAAGGGTCAGTATCTGTCAGTATTGAAGGAGTGACTGGGGGATCGAAGGAATTGACTGTATTAGAGGCTGAAGTGAGCCTAACAGGAAAGGAGTGGGAAAGGCACCCTGTTTTGACCGGTCCAGATGCTCCGTGCATCCTTGGTATAGACTACCTAAGGAGTGGGTATTTTAAAGACCCAAAAGGGTATCGATGGACCTTTGGTATAGCAGCTGTAGAGACTGAGAACATTAAACAGCTGTCTAATTTGCCTGGTCTTGCTGATGACCCTTCTGTTGTAGGACTGCTTAAGGTCGAAGAGCAACAGGTGCCGATTGCTACCACGACAGTGCACAGACAACAATATCGCACCAACCGAGATTCCCTGATCCCCATTCATAAACTGATCAAACAACTAGAGAGTCAAGGAGTGATCAGTAAGACTCGCTCATTTTTCAATAGTCCTGGATGGCTTTTTCCAAAGCCTAATGGAGAAGGGAGACTGACTGTAGGCTATTGACCCCCAGAGGGGACCCAGGCGACTGGGGCATGGTCCAAGGACGCCACGCCCACTGCCCGCTGATGGGGTGAGTGGTTCTGTGTGTGTGGCTCTGCCTCTCCGCGGCTCCGCCCCTTCCTGCTGATTGGCTGAGCGGTTCTGTGTGTGGGTCTGCCCCTCCCACTGATTGGCTGAGTGCTTCCATGTGTGGCTCTGCCTCCCCGTGGCTCCGCCTCCTTCCGTGTGGCTCCGCCCCCTCACATTAATTGGCTGAGCTGTTCTGCATGAGGCTCCGCCCCCTCCTCGAGGCTCCGACCCCTCCCGGCTCTTAAAGCAACAGTGACCCCGAGATTGGGGGAGGCGCCAATAATTTATTTGATTATTTGGAGTGTCCCAGTGACATTGGGGGGGGACATGGGGGTTGTCCAGGAGTTCGGGGGGGTCCCAGGAGTTTGGGAAGGACCCAGGAGTTCAGGAGGGACCCAGGAGTTTGGGGGGACCCAGGAGTTCAGGAGGGACCCAGGAGTTCAAGAAAGGAACCCAGGAGTTCAAGAAAAAGGGGACCCAGGAGTTTGGGAAAGGGACCTATGAGTTTGGGAGGGACCCAGGAGTTCAGGAAGGGAACCCAGGAGTTCGAGAAAAAGGGGACCCAGGAGTTCAGGATAGGGACCTCAGAGTTTGGGAGGGACCCAGGAGGTCGGGGGTTATGGGGCACCTTCTAACAATATGAGGTGTGTTTAAATACAGTAAGGTATTACATATTCATAATAACCCCAGGAACGCCTGGGGCTCCTTCAGCTTCATCACAGTGAACTCTTTCCCTTTGGCTCATCATGTTGAATTTACTGGAACCCAAGCTGCCAAGTTGATCGAAACCAGACTGGTTCCCCCCTTTTGCTGTAAATCTTCGTTATCTCGTCTTCTCAAGTTTACAGTTGGTGCCTCAAGTTTACATCTAGGTGCTGTAAAACTTCTTATCTTGGCATTCAATGAGGTTCTGTTTTTACTTAACATAATTGGTTACATAAAGCTCTAAACTAGGCACCCTTAAAGTGTTAGTTAGTTTCCTCTATCACAAAGCCTGTGTGGTATGGAGGGCGATGACTAAAGTGTAAATACGGAGAGGCCTGGCAAATTGACTATATCACACTGACACAAACCCACCACGGCAAGAGCTCTGTGGAAGCCACCACCAGATGACTGGAAACATGCACTGTGCCCCACGGCACTGCCCGCAACACTGTCCTGGGCCTTGAAAAGCAAGTCCTGTGGCGACATGGGACACCATGGGGAGTAATTTAGGGTTCTGCTCACTGCAGAACAGCGTTTAGATTTCTTAAAGACAAGTGCAACTTCAAGAATTCAGTGTCAGGTTCACTCTGTTATTTACTGCATGGGGGAAATATGGCGAGCCGAATGCTGCTGGCCTTCTCTCCCGGTGCCTGTACCAGTTCACGAAGCAAACTCCCTGATAACCGTTCGCTCTGGAGTCTGTGTCCTGGAGCTCCGAGGACAAACTCTCAGGTGAGGCCATATCCGTCACAGTTCACACTGTCGGGATTCTTCTCTCCCTGATAACTGTTCACTCCAGAGTCTGTATTTTCAAGCTTTGAAGACAAACTTTCAGGGGAGGCCTGTATCCATTTGCAAAAGCAAACTTTCAGGCATTCCCTTTCTGATAACCATTTGCTGTAGAGTCCGTGTTTAAAGCTCCAGTGGCAAACTTCTCTGATTCCACGTGGGCTTTGTTGTGTTCAGCTGTAGACATCGGTTATTGTCCATAACCTTGCAGGTGCTGTTTTTCTTGAACACAAATTCCTTTCTTCTCAGCGACGTGCAATATAGGACTTATCTTCTAAGTGTTCACTGTAGTTTGTAGTTGCTTTTGGTAGATATGAGCAGCACTTTACAGCTTAATTTTAGCAAATACAGTTTCCCAAGTAACATGAAGCAAAGAGTATATTAAAAATCATACAACCTTATGTCCGTAAAGATTTGATTATATTTAGTGTGCCTCTACTTAAGATAAATGATTACTATTAAACTTAAATTGGTCTCATCCACTGACCTGTGAGTAGTAAAACCATTGCCATACAGCTCACTTATTTAGCAGGGAGAGCTCACAGTGGGCTCATCCAGGCTGTCGTATTTATAGAATGAAGTGATTGACTTGTAGTCAAATTGCACACAGTAGGAAAAGTGTGTCTGAGACTTGTGCACTCACAAGTTACCGGCATTCAGTTGCTCTTCTGCTTCGCTGTGGGTCTCCTGGCAGGAGTTCTTGGCCTGGTTACGGCTCAGGCCCTTCCCTCCTCTGGAGCCTGGACCCAACTGCTGCGGGTTTGGCTGGGGGCGACTGGGGGATCGAGTGCATCTGCCACCCCTGGCAGCCCAGAGAGAACTGAGCCAGACAACGGGACTCCTTTCCGCAACATCCTCATAGATGGATGCTCCTGGAGCAAGGAGCGAGGCATTGAGTAGGTCTGTGACGTCCCCACCATGCACCAGCTGCTGGGAAAATGGAGCGGTGCAGCAGACTGTCATAGACTGTGCTCAGAACAATGGGTGCTGGAACTTTTAGAAAAGGATTGAAATTTGAAACAGACAGGTGCCCAGGGCTGAGCTGGCCTGTGCCTCCCAAGGGCACACCCTGGCCTCCCTCCCCAGGCGCAGGGTCACAGTGGGGCCCTTTGTGACCTCACTTGGTGACACCCACTGCCCTGCACGTGCTCAGCGCAGCTGCGGGCCCAGCCCACACTGTCCGACAGGACGGTGACGAGACAGGGTGTGAGCACGGAGCTGGCGAGAGCCCCCGAGCGTAGCCCACGTCTTTCAGAGAATCGGAGAATCTTTTTGGTTGGAAGAGACACTTAAGATCATCGAGTCCAACCACAACCTAACTCTAGCTGCCCCCGGCAGACTGTCTGCTGCCCCTGGCAGACTTGGAGCAAGGAGCTCCTGAGCGCAGCTCACGTCTTTCCCCAACGAGGAGCACACGAGCGCAGCCCAAACCTTTCATCGCTGCCTCTGGCAGAGCTGCAGCACCAAGGCGTTTTGCCGAAGCATCCGCCTTCCCTATCCTCAGACGTAGCCTTTGTCTGCAAAATGGCGGAGAGACCCCCCAGCCGACCTAGGCTGGCCTGGCAGGAGGAGGTTGGGGCTCCCCAGGAGGTCAGATCTCCACTGGACCCCAACCAGGTTGATGTGGTCCAGCCACTGAAGATCGGTGAGTGAGGGGCCCTGATTGTCTGGCCAGAGTGGGGCCCAGCTATCCCTTTCTGCTCCACGCCGGGATCACGTTTCCCCTCACGCTGGCAGGGTGTTCCCATGGGTGGTGATTGTGCTCCCTGAAGTCCAGGGCTGCTCTGAGCTGGGAGCTGGCGCCAGCACAGCTTCTGCGGGCAGAGGGGACCCAGCTCCTGCTCCAGGGCACTGGCAGCCAGAGGCAGCTGGGCGGGCAGGAGGCAGCCGTGCTGCGGGACGGGGACCTTTCCTGCCCGTCTGAAGCGAGTTCCTCACCCGCTGCACCGGCCGCTTTCCCCGTCCTGCCTGGCTCCAGCATCTCAGCCCGTCTGCCCGGCACCCTGCAGCCCTGACACGCATGGGAAGACCGTGCCAGGGCAGCGGGCACTGGGATGGACATGGGGCAGATCTCCTTCCTCTGCTCTGTCCTGCCTGCAAACCCTCTCTGCAGCCCTCCCTGCTCTCCTCCTTTATTAGATGCTGCCTGGTTACCTGTCTACCAATTCGAAAGGACACGCGTGGACTCCATCGTGTCCTTTGTCAGCAGCCCAGAAAAGGTAACCATGGCCGTTTGGAAGGCGGCTGAGCCCGTGTCTGCTGCCAGGGGCTCTGCTGCGGGGACTGGAGGGTGCTGGCTGGGCAGAGCTGCTGCTCCCAGGGCGCTAATTGGCACTGCACCCCCATGCTGTGGTGCCGCTGGCCGTGTGTCCCCATCTCACACTCCCTGTTTGTCTCTCTGTCCCCTGGCTGCCAGGAGGAGAGCCAGAAGATTCCATTTCTTCAGAACATTTGTGACCTGTGCTACAACAGCAAGCGCCGCGGCCCTCCACAGGGCCTAGATCTCTTCTGCCAGAGATACGGCCTGGCAGAGAATATCAAGGTGAGGGGATACGTGGCGTCTCTGGGGAAGGGGGCGATGCCCCCGGCACCCTGTGAGGACAGCGCTGGGCAGGGCCAGGGGCTGGTGGCGCTGGGTGCTGGCAGCTGCCAGGTCCCATCCCGGCTGTGCTCTGCAGGTGCTGCTGGAAGAAGAGCCCAGGAACAAACTGCGCACGGCGGTGCGGTGGAACGCCATGCTTGCCATCGCCGAACTGAGGTACCTGCCCATCCCTCCCGGGGACCCCTGCACGAGATCTCGAGGCACTGCTCCAAATACCAAAGTGTGACTGGCTCCTCTCTCTTTACAGCGCAGTGGAAAGGGCGCTGGAGGGCAAGGAGGCAAGCCTCCTCCAAGCCTGCTTTTCTAGTGTCTTCTTGCTTCCTCCAGAAGAGAAATTGCAGGATATGGGCCGTTATCTCTTCTTAAAAGTAAGTGCTTGGTGAACTACAGGACCCAACAGTCCCTCTGGCGGCTCCCTGTTCACCCCGTGCTGATATATAACCAGAAAGACAAGGCAGGGTTGGTCTCAGCTCTGCTTTCACACCCTCATGCCTTCATCTGCTGACAGTTGGCCTGGCCACATCCAGCACCAATTGCTGCTCCGCCCGTAGCAGATTATTTGCCCCTGAGTCTCTCCCAGGCACAGCAAATCAGCACAGGAGTTGCCTCTTGGCACTGAGCGTTCCTATCAGTTCCCCGTGTGTGAAACAGATGGCAGGAAACACAGCCAAAACTCGTTGTCTTCTTGCAGACCATGGAAGCCATGGACAACATGCTGCAGGCATTGGTGCTCGGCTCTTCAGCCTCCAGAGTCAGTGAGCTGCTCCAGAATATCTTCCAGGTCTGGCGTGTGCAAAGAGTGGGCTTCACAAGGGCTGTTCCTCACCCTGGGGGACTGGGTGTCCACTCTGGAGTGGACAGTCCCACCCGGTGCCGTGCAGAGAGCGCTGCCGGGAGGGTGCCCACCTCCCCGGGGAACCAGGGGCTGCCCGCCAGGCTCTTCCGCAGCACAGTGGCCGCAGAGGGTGGCATCTGCCTTCCTGCCTGGCCACAGGGCGGGCCCAGGGCATTTGTTCCAAGCCTGCCAGGGGCCCGAGGGTCAGAACCCCACTACAGGCTTTGCTCGAGAACAGAGTCCAGCCCAGGAGTTGAGCGGTGCTGCTTCTGCTGGAGCGGTGGCTGCTCCCAGGGCTCACCAGCAGCTTCTCTCTTCCCAGATGCTCTTGACCTTCACCACCTCTGAGAGAGAATGTGTGCAGGAGAGGGCTGTGGGGAGGATTGAGAAGTTGAGCTCTGCGCTATTCAGACATCCCACACTGGCGGTAAGGAGCCAGGCACCTTCCAGCCAGCCCGTCTCCCCATCCCTGCACCCCAGAACAGCCTGCAGCTCTCCCCACGGGGGGCTGCTGCCCAGGCAGCTGCTTTGGGAGCTGTGGCTGGCATGGGCCTGCAAAGCCCTGACGGCCCACAGAGCCAGCCCTGGACACACGCTTGGGTTCAGGGCTTTGGCACCAGTGTCCCAGCAGCAGGCCAGTCCTCCTGGCCACCAGCAAGCCCTGGTTCACGGCAGGGCCAGCACCCTGTGCCCATGAGTCCAACCCTCCTCCCTCACTCCAGGGCCTCTGTTCTCCTCCTCCCCGTGCAGTCACTGCCGCCCCTGCTGCCAGCTTTGCTGCGGGCTCTGCCACCAGCACTGTCGGGGGTCTCTGCAGGGCTGCTGGCACTGCCTGGCTAAGCAGCAGCATCAGGGCACTGGGTGTGATTTGGCTTCACTTCCTTCTTTTCTTTCCTTCCTCCCATAGTCCTGTGCGAGATACCTCAGAACTTCTGAAAGGACAGACATCGTCCTTGTGTTCATCGAGGCGATGAGAGACACCAGCACCTTTGACAAGAAGCGGGCAACAGACTTGCTGGACTTGTTCATGGAATTCCCTGACTTCTGGCTGGCGGATGTAAGTGGCCAGTGGCTGGATTGCCCTGCCAGGCTTCAGCCCTGTCAGGCCTTGTTCCTTCCTCCATCCCTCCCCCCCAACCCCTGGTGTCTCAGGAATCTGAAGCCACATGACGGTGGCAGAGAGGGATGGGAAGGACAGCTGAGGAAGTGGCTGCACTCCAGTGGCAGCGCCATCCTCACCTGTGTCTCCTCCAGCTGCCAAAGATCATGAGATGCATCCACAAAAACCTGGACAGCATCAACACAGCACCAGCTCGGCAGAGAGTGGAGTCCCTGCTTCTCCTCATGGCTGACAGGAGACCTGGGAAGGTGCTCACAACGCTGCTGAGGATCGCTCCACCAGGAGACAGGTACTGGCCCCAAAAGCCATGAGGGCTTGTTCACTGTGGGGAGAGGGGCACAGAGCCAAGGAATCCTGCAGGCCACCCCCGAGGAGCAGGACCCTCCATCCCAGCACATTTGCCAGCGCTGGGGGTCAGCCAGGCCCGCAGCAGCCACAGCTGAGCAAGACAGCCCAGAGCCCCCCACTGCGCTCCTGCCAGCCCCACGGGAGCAGCAGCTCAGCCTCTGCTGCTGCCCAGGGCATCCCAAGCATCCTGCAGCGCTGAGCCCGGACACGCTGCTGTGGCCCAGGCTGCCCTGCTGACGGAGCGCTCTCTTGCAGGACTGCCCTGGACATGTGGGACGTGATGATCTCCACACCCAAGACTTTGAAGCAGCTCTTAAAAAACTTGCGCAAAAGACTCCTGGTCACAGACTCCAGGTTTCCCGAAGGCGTCATCAGTGGGTCAGAAAGACCTGACATGGTGAGCAGGGCAGCATCAAAAGGAGCCATGTTGGCAGCTGGGCTGGGGCATTGGGTGAGGCGGTGGCTTGGCCTTGGCTGGGGGTCAGGCAGTGGCTGAGAGCTCCAAATGCCCTCCCTGCCGTGCTGGGGCCTGATGGCTGCCTGGGGAGCTTTCCAGGCATGGAGGCTCTCCAAGACATCTGCCCGTGGGGGCCTCTGGGAAAAGGGGATGGCTGAGCAGGGCACAGGGATTCATTGCTTTTCAACCCTCCCTGCCCTGGCCCTGCTCTCCTGTATCTCCGTGGCTGTGCCTATGGCCACCACCTGCCAGGAGGCTGCCACAGAGATTCCTGTGCCACCACCTGCCACGGAGCTGGACAGGAGGCTGGTGCTCACTGACAGGCTTTTTTAACAGGGTGGTCTTTGATCCTTTCACAAAAATGAAACTGTGTTTCATACAGGCAAGAAAAATACAGTCCCTCCTGCCGCAAGTTGTGGGGTTGCTCGACTCCAGCAACACAGAAATGAAAAGGGAAGTCCTGACATTCTTCTGCAGCGTGATGGGACACCTGAAGAGGGAAGAGGCCAGACCCACTGTGGAGCAGCTGGAGGAAAAGCTCCTGCCCCTCTTTGACGATGTAAGGCTGATGACGGAGACTGAGCCCTGGGGATGGGCAGCCTGCAGTGACAGCTGCCCTTCAGCCCAGCCCCGTGGGCAGCACTGGGAGCAGGCTCTGCTCCCCTGGGCTCTCGTGGGATGGCTTCTGGGCTTTACAGCCCAGCACGGCTCCCTGCTGCACAACCTGACCCTGGAGCATCTCCCCTCACGTCAGCCCCGATACTGCCCCTGCTCACCATGGGCAGAGAGCTGCTGGGATTGAAGTCCGGCTTTCCTCCTTCCTCCCAGGAGTCCAGACAGCTGCGAGCGCTCTCCATCCGCCTCTTCAGAGAGCGGGTGCAGTCAGTGATGGGGCATGACAAGAAGAGGATTAAGAGCTACGTGCACCGTGCACTGCTCCCCCTCTTCTTTCGTTTGAGTGACCAGAGCAACAACGTGGCCAAGGTACAGATTTCCACGCTGAGCACTGAGGCAGAGAGGGGTGTGCTGACAGCACACAGGTGTCCTGGGCACCAGGGGACAGGGCTGCTGGCAACTGGCAGCCTCCTCCAGCCCATAGGAAGGATCCTTACAGACCCAGCACGAGTAGCAGTAGGGAAGCTGCCATGGCCATTTCCACCACCTGCCATGGCTGGTCTCACAGGGCTCAGCAGCAGCCTGTGGCCACCGAGGCCTGAACTGGCGCATCCCTATGGGCTCCTCAGCTGTCCCTGCAGGTGCTGGGTCTCGAGCTTTGAGCCTCAGTCCCTGTTTCCCAGGGCTGTGCCCAAGAGAGCCCCAGATGTTTGGGCCAGGGCATGTCGCTGCCCGCAAAGGGCAGGTGTTCCAGGAACAAAGCCAAGAATGGGGGGTTGCCAGGTGTCCTTATGCAGACCGTGGGTGCCATGTCCCATCTTCTGCTGTTCTGCAGGCTGCCAGGGAAGCCCTCCTTGGTGCAGCAGAGCTCCTGAAATGGAAGCAGCTCAAACACCTAGTGCAGACTCAGCAGACATGGAGGATTGGAGAGAGCTTGGTGAGAACAACGAAGGCCCAGGCTGACTGAGGGCTGCCCCACATGTCTGGGCTGTGGGCTCTGCAGATGTGCCTCGCCCGCCCTGCTGCAGCCCCAAGCTGCATCCTTGTTCCCTGTCCTCAAGAACAGAACCCCCAAGGGCTCTTCGCTCTGCCCCACGCCCGGCGGGAAGGAGGGCTCTCAGCACCCCTGGGACCACTCTGCCTGTGTCTGTCTCAGCCTCAGCCCAACAGGGCTACTGGCTGGGGGGCAGGAGTGGCCTGCGGGGAAAGGGAAACCTGGGTTACTGGGAGGAGGGACTGGTCCAGCCAGCTCGGGGTGGGGTGCAGACAGTGACATGCTCACAGCCTTGTGCTCTCTCCAGCTGGAGCAGAACAGGAGCAGGGCTCAAGAGCTCTTGAGTCAGAGCCTGCCATACCTGAGGGATGCTCAGGCCAGCTTGCGAGAGGCGGCCGTGAGGTTCATTGGTGAGTCAACGTCCCCAGGGTCCCTCTCTTGGCAGCCTGGCCCCAGTCCCCACCGCTGCCCTGGCACAAGGAGCAGCCCTGTGCCTGCCAGAGCCCCGGCTGCCCCGGGCAGGGCCTTGGCCTCCCCTCCAAGCCCTGCCCACACAGGTGGCCTCGGTGGCTGCCTTGCTCAGTCGCGCTATGTCAGCTCTGGGGTATCCCCTGGGGCCAGCTCTGATGAGGGGGAGGGAACAGGGGTCTGACGGAACTCTGTGCCCAGGGCTGGCTGCGCGGCCCCTGAGGGACCGAAGGGAGGAGGAGAAGCTGGCTGAGATCTGCAGTGGTGAGTAGGGAGCTTGGTCAGGAGGAGGGGATGCCTGGGTGTCTCTGCAGACGTGGGAGATCATCTGGGCTCTGCTTCTTTCTGTTGCAGCCCTTCGGCCCTTGGAGAAGGACAGTAAACCCTTCATCCGCTCCCTTGCTGCTCAGACCATTGCAATCCTGAGCAGTCCAAGGGAGCAGCCACGATGGCGATGGGCCCTGCAAGCCCTGTGCTGCTGGCGTCGCTGACCCAGGTGGAGGAGCAGCTCTGCTTGTGGAAAAATGGCTGGATTTTAATAAAGAGCCCTTCTTGAAGTTGGGTTGGATGTCTGCCTTTTTCCAAGGACCCCAGAACCTCTCTGATTGCTGTGGCACTTTAGAGAGCACAGCCCGGCATCATGGGCAAGGGTGACGTAGCAGACAGGAGCACTTGCAATGAGGCTGTCCAGGGCAGCTGAGATGAATCTCACTGGGCCAGTGGGGTTTGTTCCTGGAGTCACACACAGAAATGTCACGGTCTGTCAGGCATCCACATCTGAGCTGGCATCCTGGGCTCCTTCTGCACCCAGGGATGTTCAGAGACAGAGTCTGTCCCTTTTACACACAGAGGCAGGAGTCACAGTGTCCCTCTGGCCTCCTGTTGCCACTCCCAAGGGATGGGAGGCACCTCAGCCCTGTGGTGTGTCACCCTGCTCTGCACTCATCAGAGATGTCCCACGCCATGAGGAATGGACATGGGGACATTGGTTAAAGGAACCACAACCCAGTGCTGAATTTAGGCAGTTTGCATGGGATGTTACTCCCAACTTATCAGACTTTCTTAGCTAACATAGTCATAAATCTAAACATGAGCTTCTTCAGCATTCCTTTGGTCTCTTATCAGCACCGAGTACAGCATCCTAGGAAAAATATACAGGCTAAAACTCAGAAAAGTACAGCCACCTAGAAGAACATAGATGAAAGAAAAATCACTAAAAGAGAACTGGTCTTGCTTTTCACAAAACTGGGACAGTTTCTAAGCTCTGCAGAAACTCAGAAAGTTGAAAGCTGTAGTAGGAACTTGCAGCACAGAGACATTGGCTCTGTCCCTTCCTGCTTTAGAAAGAACAGACTGCTTCACCACCCTCACCATGAAGAATTTTTTCCTAATATCCAATCTTAACCTCCCCTGGCGCAATGTGAGGCCATTTCCTCTTGTCTCTTGCTACTTGGGGAGAAGTTCTTTACCTGCCCAAGAATACAGCCATGCAGGCCAGGAGCTGCCAGCTTCTCCAGGAGATGCGGTGGGATAGGGTGTCAAAGGCTTTACTGAAGTCTAATTACACAACATCCACGGCCTTTCCCTCATCTACTAGGTGGGTCACGTTGTTGTAGGAGGACATCAGGTTGGTGAAGCGAGACCTGCCTTTCACAAACCCATGTTGAGTGGGCCTGATCACATGGTTTTCTTGTATGTGCTGTGTGATATCACTCAGGATGTTCTGCTCCATGACCTTCCCTGGCACCAAGACCAAACTGACAGGTCTGTAGTTCCCTGGATCCTCCTTCCAGCCCTTCTTGTGGATGGGCGTCACATTAGCCAACTCCCGGTGAACTGGGACTTCCCCAGTTAACCAGGATTGCTGATAGATAGTGCGAAGTGGCTTAGTGATCACCTTGGCCAGCTCCTTCAGCACCCTTGGGCGTATCCCATCTGGCCCCATAGACTCGTGGGTGTGCAAGTGGTGTAGCAGGTCACTAACCATTCCCCCTTGGATTATTGTGGCTTCATTCTGCACCCCGAGCCTGTCTCCTGTCTCAGGGGGCTGGGTACCTGGAGCACCACCACTCTGACTCCGAAAGACTGAGGCAAAGAAGGCATTTAGTACTTCAGCCTTGCCCTCGTCCTCTGTCGCTGTGTTTCCGCCCGTACCCCTCAGGGGATGGAGATTCCCTTTAGCCCTCCTTTTGTTGCTCATTTATTTATAGAAACATTTCTTGTTACCTTTCGTAGTGCATCAGATTGCACATCACCTCTCCTGCCTAGAGAGAGACTGCTGTGATAGAGAGACTTGCACTCATGAACTAGTGATATACAAATTTTTGTGTGTGTGTATATACATTTGAAGACAGGCAGAAAGCAGTAGTGATTTGGGTATGACTCAAATGGTATGGAATAAGCGGGAATGGTTCTCTTTTAGTGATTTTTCTTTCAGCTCAGTTCTTCTCAGTGTCTGTACTTTTCTGAGTTTCAGCCTGCATATTTTTCCTCGGATGCTGCACTCGGTGCTGATAAGAGACCAACGGGATGCTGAAGAAGCTCATGTTTAGATTTATTACTATGGTAGCCAAGAAAGACTGGTAAGTTTTCCCATGTTCCGTTGTGAGAGGGGCATGTTTGAAGAGGGGTGGATGGAACAGGTTACTAGAACTGACCAACGGAAGGATTCCACCCCATAATTGTCATACCCCCTATATAAGAGGGTGATCATGAGGGTCACTCTCTCTTCGCCCATGGCCGGCATCTGGAGAGAACCCTGTCTGTCTGTCTGTCTGTGATCCACAGCCCTCAGGCCCTGCATCCTGCAGCCAGGTTCCGGTTTGCTGTGCAGTCCCGCCCGTGACTTCCGGGGCCTGAGCTGCAGCTGCTGGAGCCGCCAGCCCCGCACCCCCAGCTCTGCTGCTGAGTGACGCCAACTGCACATCCAGCACTTGACATTGGTTTTGTATATTTTGTATATATTTTCTATTTATTAGTAGCATTAGTAAAACCCTTTAAAACTCTCCAACTTGAAGGCTAAGTCTCTCTTCCTTTCCCCTTATCTATCTTATCATCTTTCCGATCTAAAGGAAGGGGTGGCGGGAGGTAAAGGGGATAACAGAGAGCATCTGCCACAGTTTATTGCTGCCTTGACTTAAACCATAACAATGGAAGAAGGGAGGAGAAGATGACTTGGGCACCACTTTAATTCACTGGCACCCCCAGGACTTTAGAGTCTTCCTTGATTCTACCCAGGTTCCGCCTTGCGCTGCCATTCGTGCCCACGTGGAAGAGCGGCTGTGCTGTACAGGGGCAGAGCGGGACCAGAGCCTGCAAAGGGATGGCCATGGACAGGGAGGTGAACTTCAGCTACTGCAGGAACCAACCGGAGAACACCATTTCTGAGGGGTGAGGATGGCTGCCGGGCATGATGGGATGGTTGGGAAGAACCGCTCAAGGCAGAATGGAAGCGTAACTGTTTGGGATGATGAAATCGGTGAAAAGGCAGGTTAGTACATCCATAACCACCACTGAGAGGGGGTCATCCCCATCCCTGCTATGCAGCCGACAGCAGAGTGCCCGTGTAACCCAGGTGTGATGTCACAGCCCATGTTCCATCTGCAGCGCCGGTGCCCAGCAACAACCACAACACAGCCACCCTCTCCAGCTCTCAGCACTGCCCTTGTCTGCTCCTCTTACTTTCTTCCCGCTTACCCTGGTCCCAGTCCAGCCCTTCTCTCCCGTTCCCAGTGCCTCAACCGCATAACCCAACCAATCACCACACCCAATGCCTCAGTCCCTTTTTTCGGCTCACCCGTCTTTTGTTGTGAAGCTCCGGAGGAAGAGGAGACTTGTGTTGCTGGAGGTACAGTCCCGCTGCATGGCTTTGGGCACCTCCACTGCCCGGGCAGGCTGGAGCAGGCACCGCGGGGATGGCGTGGGGTGGGGACCCCACTCTGGGGAGCTTGGGGACCAGGAGCTCAGCTTGTCCGCTCCACCCACCCCTGCAAGGCCACGGGCTGGGAGAAGCCCTTCTGGGCTGCTCGTCCCCTGCTGAAATCAAGCATCCCTGCCTGGGGGGACACGTCCCCGTGCGAGTCCAGGGCACCCTGGGCTCGTGCTGGAGGGATGCTCAGTGGGAGCAGCTGGTGCTGCCCGCAGCCTGAGCCCGTGCCTCCTCTGCCCCTTTCCAGGCAGGAGCCAAGGCAGCCCAGCCCTGCCTGTGGAGCAGCGCGGAGCCAAAAAAACACCTGCGCAAGGTAAGGGGCTCCTGGGCACCAAGGGAGGTGTGGGGCCGGAGTCTGTGCTTGTGATGCCCTGAGGGACAGGGACATGGCTGCTCACCCCTGCCCCTCCACTCCCACAGAGCTGCTCCACAAGATGCCGAAGCGCACAAAGCACGGGATTCTCTGGATGTAGGTGGTGGCCCGTGGGTGCTGGTGGCCCAGGAGCTGCCCAAACTCCAGGCAGCTCTTGTTGGCGAAGTGCCCAGGGGACCCATCACCCCACAGCTCTCCCTGGGCAGCGAGAGGGGTCAGGGGTGCTGAGACTCCCGTCCCACAGCTCTGCTGAGCTGCCCAGGGCAGGACCAATGCACTTTTCTGCTTGGCTTTTGCCTTAGGTTACACCACACTGTGCTGGGGGCTGGAGAGGCAGTTGCTGCATGGGGGCTGAGCAGGCAGAGGAGATGCAGGTGGATGAAAACATTGAAGAATACCTGGAGGTGGATCAAGTGCAGATGGATGAAGACATGGAAGTGGATGAGGATGCGGAGGAAGAAATGGAATTGGAGAGTGACATGTTAGAGAAAATGGAAGTGGATGGGTAGATGATATGTTGATGATGGGCTTGGTGGGGTGGGAGAGACAGAAGAGGGAGTTAGTAGTTTGTTGTGTGTATTTACATAGTGTATTGATTTGTAGTGTGTATTTATTGATAGTGTAGTGTATATTTATGTTGTATGTATCAAGTAGTATGTTGATTGTATTTCATTTGTTGTAGTTCGTGTTTCTTTCTGTAAATAGGTTTATCTTTCTATTTTTTTCTGTAAAGATATTTATTCATGTTTTTTCAGACCTGCGCTCTTTGTCTTTTTCTGGTATTGGCCGAGCTGTGGTTTCCGCTTGCTCTGGGTTCCTGGGACTGGAGGTGGCTGGGGGTGCTGGCACGGCCGTCCCGGGGACAGGGGGTCCCTGTGCACAGAGGGCTCCCACTTGCAGTGCTCACGGCACTGGGCACCTGTGGGTTGGTTCATGGGCTGCTGGAAAGCGGTGTCCCCAACAGCAAAGCTGCCACCAGCAACAAGTGAGCTCTTCCGTGACCAAGACCTGCATGGATACCATCAGAAGAAATACAGAAGGGCTCGTGGGCAACGGGGAGGTCGCCTTGGGCATAGTGACCATGAAATGATGGAGTTTTCTGTTCTTGGAGAAGTTAGTAGGGTGCTCAGCAGAACTTCCACCTTGGACTTCCGAAGGGCAGACTTTACCCTGTTCAGGAGGCTGCTTGGCAGAGTCCCTTGAGAAGCAGTCCTGAAGGACAAAGCAGCCCAGGAAAACTGGTCTCTCTTCCAGAAGGAAATCTTAGAGGCACAGGAGCACGCTGTCCCCGTCTGTCTAAAGATGAGACGGCAGGGAAGAAGTTCCGGCCCGGCTGAATAGAGAACTGCAGCTGGAACTTGGGAATAAAGGGAGAATTTATAAACTTTGCAAGGAGGGGCAGGCTGCTCAAGAGGAATACAAGAATGCCGCAAAGTTAGGCAGGGAGAAAATTAGAAAGGCCAAAGACCAACTAGAGCTGAGCCTGGGCACCACTGCGAAAGGTAACAAGAAATGTTTCTATAAATAAATGAGCAACAAAAGGAGGGCTAAAGGGAATCTCCATCCCCTGAGGGGTACGGGCGGAAACACAGCGACAGAGGACGAGGGCAAGGCTGAAGTACTAAATGCCTTCTTTGCCTCAGTCTTTCGGAGTCAGAGTGGTGGTGCTCCAGGTACCCAGCCCCCTGAGACAGGAGACAGGCTCGGGGTGCAGAATGAAGCCACAATAATCCAAGGGGGAATGGTTAGTGACCTGCTACACCACTTGCACACCCACGAGTCTATGGGGCCAGATGGGATACGCCCAAGGGTGCTGAAGGAGCTGGCCAAGGTGATCACTAAGCCACTTCGCACTATCTATCAGCAATCCTGGTTAACTGGGGAGGTCCCAGTTCACCGGGAGTTGGCTAATGTGACGCCCATCCACAAGAAGGGCTGGAAGGAGGATCCAGGGAACTACAGACCTGTCAGTTTGGTCTTGGTGCCAGGGAAGGTCATGGAGCAGAACATCCTGAGTGATATCACACAGCACATACAAGAAAACCATGTGATCAGGCCCACTCAACATGGGTTTGTGAAAGGCAGGTCTCGCTTCACCAACCTGATGTCCTCCTACAACAACGTGACCCACCTAGTAGATGAGGGAAAGGCCGTGGATGTTGTGTAATTAGACTTCAGTAAAGCCTTTGACACCCTATCCCACCGCATCTCCTGGAGAAGCTGGCAGCTCCTGGCCTGCATGGCTGTATTCTTGGGCAGGTAAAGAACTTCTCCCCAAGTAGCAAGAGACAAGAGGAAATGGCCTCACATTGCGCCAGGGGAGGTTAAGATTGGATATTAGGAAAAAATTCTTCATGGTGAGGGTGGTGAAGCAGTCTGTTCTTTCTAAAGCAGGAAGGGACAGAGCCAATGTCTCTGTGCTGCAAGTTCCTACTACAGCTTTCAACTTTCTGAGTTTCTGCAGAGCTTAGAAACTGTCCCAGTTTTGTGAAAAGCAAGGCCAGTTCTCTTTTAGTGATTTTTCTTTCATCTATGTTCTTCTAGGTGGCTGTACTTTTCTGAGTTTTAGCCTGTATATTTTTCCTAGGATGCTGTACTCGGTGCTGATAAGAGACCAAAGGAATGCTGAAGAAGCTCATGTTTAGATTTATGACTATGTTAGCTAAGAAAGTCTGATAAGTTGGGAGTAACATCCCATGCAAACTGCCTAAATTCAGCACTGGGTTGTGGTTCCTTTAACCAATGTCCCCATGTCCATTCCTCATGGCGTGGGACATCTCTGATGAGTGCAGAGCAGGGTGACACACCACAGGGCTGAGGTGCCTCCCATCCCTTGGGAGAGGCAACAGGAGGCCAGAGGGACACTGTGACTCCTGCCTCTGTGTGTAAAAGGGACAGACTCTGTCTCTGAACATCCCTGGGTGCAGAAGGAGCCCAGGATGCCAGCTCAGATGTGGATGCCTGACAGACCGTGACATTTCTGTGTGTGACTCCAGGAACAAACCCCACTGGCCCAGTGAGATTCATCTCAGCTGCCCTGGACAGCCTCATTGCAAGTGCTCCTGTCTGCTACGTCACCCTTGCCCATGATGCCGGGCTGTGCTCTCTAAAGTGCCACAGCAATCAGAGAGGTTCTGGGGTCCTTGGAAAAAGGCAGACATCCAACCCAACTTCAAGAAGGGCTCTTTATTAAAATCCAGCCATTTTTCCACAAGCAGAGCTGCTCCTCCACCTGGGTCAGCGACGCCAGCAGCACAGGACTTGCAGGGCCCATCGCCATCGTGGCTGCTCCCTTGGACTGCTCAGGATTGCAATGGTCTGAGCAGCAAGGGAGCGGATGAAGGGTTTACTGTCCTTCTCCAAGGGCCGAAGGGCTGCAACAGAAAGAAGCAGAGCCCAGATGATCTCCCACGTCTGCAGAGACACCCAGGCATCCCCTCCTCCTGACCAAGCTCCCTACTCACCACTGCAGATCTCAGCCAGCTTCTCCTCCTCCCTTCGGTCCCTCAGGGGCCGCGCAGCCAGCCCTGGGCACAGAGTTCCGTCAGACCCCTGTTCCCTCCCCCTCATCAGAGCTGGCCCCAGGGGATACCCCAGAGCCGACATAGCGGGACTGAGCAAGGCAGCCACCGAGGCCACCTGTGTGGGCAGGGCTGGGAGGGGAGGCCAAGGCCCTGCCCGGGGCAGCCGGGGCTCTGGCAGGCACAGGGCTGCTCCTTGTGCCAGGGCAGCGGTGGGGACTGGGGCCAGGCTGCCAAGAGAGGGACCCTGGGGACGTTGACTCACCAATGAACCTCACGGCCGCCTCTCGCAAGCTGGCCTGAGCATCCCTCAGGTATGGCAGGCTCTGACTCAAGAGCTCTTGAGCCCTGCTCCTGTTCTGCTCCAGCTGGAGAGAGCACAAGGCTGTGAGCATGTCACTGTCTGCACCCCACCCCGAGCTGGCTGGACCAGTCCCTCCTCCCAGTAA
The DNA here is from genome assembly GCF_964273445.1 of Streptopelia decaocto. NCBI lineage: Eukaryota > Metazoa > Chordata > Aves > Columbiformes > Columbidae > Streptopelia > Streptopelia decaocto. Next base: position 279,766 of record NC_138675.1, on the reverse strand, counting down.
CCCAGGTTTCCCTTTCCCCGCAGGCCACTCCTGCCCCCCAGCCAGTAGCCCTGTTGGGCTGAGGCTGAGACAGACACAGGCAGAGTGGTCCCAGGGGTGCTGAGAGCCCTCCTTCCCGCCGGGCGTGGGGCAGAGCGAAGAGCCCTTGGGGGTTCTGTTCTTGAGGACAGGGAACAAGGATGCAGCTTGGGGCTGCAGCAGGGCGGGCGAGGCACATCTGCAGAGCCCACAGCCCAGACATGTGGGGCAGCCCTCAGTCAGCCTGGGCCTTCGTTGTTCTCACCAAGCTCTCTCCAATCCTCCATGTCTGCTGAGTCTGCACTAGGTGTTTGAGCTGCTTCCATTTCAGGAGCTCTGCTGCACCAAGGAGGGCTTCCCTGGCAGCCTGCAGAACAGCAGAAGATGGGACATGGCACCCACGGTCTGCATAAGGACACCTGGCAACCCCCCATTCTTGGCTTTGTTCCTGGAACACCTGCCCTTTGCGGGCAGCGACATGCCCTGGCCCAAACATCTGGGGCTCTCTTGGGCACAGCCCTGGGAAACAGGGACTGAGGCTCAAAGCTCGAGACCCAGCACCTGCAGGGACAGCTGAGGAGCCCATAGGGATGCGCCAGTTCAGGCCTCGGTGGCCACAGGCTGCTGCTGAGCCCTGTGAGACCAGCCATGGCAGGTGGTGGAAATGGCCATGGCAGCTTCCCTACTGCTACTCGTGCTGGGTCTGTAAGGATCCTTCCTATGGGCTGGAGGAGGCTGCCAGTTGCCAGCAGCCCTGTCCCCTGGTGCCCAGGACACCTGTGTGCTGTCAGCACACCCCTCTCTGCCTCAGTGCTCAGCGTGGAAATCTGTACCTTGGCCACGTTGTTGCTCTGGTCACTCAAACGAAAGAAGAGGGGGAGCAGTGCACGGTGCACGTAGCTCTTAATCCTCTTCTTGTCATGCCCCATCACTGACTGCACCCGCTCTCTGAAGAGGCGGATGGAGAGCGCTCGCAGCTGTCTGGACTCCTGGGAGGAAGGAGGAAAGCCGGACTTCAATCCCAGCAGCTCTCTGCCCATGGTGAGCAGGGGCAGTATCGGGGCTGACGTGAGGGGAGATGCTCCAGGGTCAGGTTGTGCAGCAGGGAGCCGTGCTGGGCTGTAAAGCCCAGAAGCCATCCCACGAGAGCCCAGGGGAGCAGAGCCTGCTCCCAGTGCTGCCCACGGGGCTGGGCTGAAGGGCAGCTGTCACTGCAGGCTGCCCATCCCCAGGGCTCAGTCTCCGTCATCAGCCTTACATCGTCAAAGAGGGGCAGGAGCTTTTCCTCCAGCTGCTCCACAGTGGGTCTGGCCTCTTCCCTCTTCAGGTGTCCCATCACGCTGCAGAAGAATGTCAGGACTTCCCTTTTCATTTCTGTGTTGCTGGAGTCGAGCAACCCCACAACTTGCGGCAGGAGGGACTGTATTTTTCTTGCCTGTATGAAACACAGTTTCATTTTTGTGAAAGGATCAAAGACCACCCTGTTAAAAAAGCCTGTCAGTGAGCACCAGCCTCCTGTCCAGCTCCGTGGCAGGTGGTGGCACAGGAATCTCTGTGGCAGCCTCCTGGCAGGTGGTGGCCATAGGCACAGCCACGGAGATACAGGAGAGCAGGGCCAGGGCAGGGAGGGTTGAAAAGCAATGAATCCCTGTGCCCTGCTCAGCCATCCCCTTTTCCCAGAGGCCCCCACGGGCAGATGTCTTGGAGAGCCTCCATGCCTGGAAAGCTCCCCAGGCAGCCATCAGGCCCCAGCACGGCAGGGAGGGCATTTGGAGCTCTCAGCCACTGCCTGACCCCCAGCCAAGGCCAAGCCACCGCCTCACCCAATGCCCCAGCCCAGCTGCCAACATGGCTCCTTTTGATGCTGCCCTGCTCACCATGTCAGGTCTTTCTGACCCACTGATGACGCCTTCGGGAAACCTGGAGTCTGTGACCAGGAGTCTTTTGCGCAAGTTTTTTAAGAGCTGCTTCAAAGTCTTGGGTGTGGAGATCATCACGTCCCACATGTCCAGGGCAGTCCTGCAAGAGAGCGCTCCGTCAGCAGGGCAGCCTGGGCCACAGCAGCGTGTCCGGGCTCAGCGCTGCAGGATGCTTGGGATGCCCTGGGCAGCAGCAGAGGCTGAGCTGCTGCTCCCGTGGGGCTGGCAGGAGCGCAGTGGGGGGCTCTGGGCTGTCTTGCTCAGCTGTGGCTGCTGCGGGCCTGGCTGACCCCCAGCGCTGGCAAATGTGCTGGGATGGAGGGTCCTGCTCCTCGGGGGTGGCCTGCAGGATTCCTTGGCTCTGTGCCCCTCTCCCCACAGTGAACAAGCCCTCATGGCTTTTGGGGCCAGTACCTGTCTCCTGGTGGAGCGATCCTCAGCAGCGTTGTGAGCACCTTCCCAGGTCTCCTGTCAGCCATGAGGAGAAGCAGGGACTCCACTCTCTGCCGAGCTGGTGCTGTGTTGATGCTGTCCAGGTTTTTGTGGATGCATCTCATGATCTTTGGCAGCTGGAGGAGACACAGGTGAGGATGGCGCTGCCACTGGAGTGCAGCCACTTCCTCAGCTGTCCTTCCCATCCCTCTCTGCCACCGTCATGTGGCTTCAGATTCCTGAGACACCAGGGGTTGGGGGGGAGGGATGGAGGAAGGAACAAGGCCTGACAGGGCTGAAGCCTGGCAGGGCAATCCAGCCACTGGCCACTTACATCCGCCAGCCAGAAGTCAGGGAATTCCATGAACAAGTCCAGCAAGTCTGTTGCCCGCTTCTTGTCAAAGGTGCTGGTGTCTCTCATCGCCTCGATGAACACAAGGACGATGTCTGTCCTTTCAGAAGTTCTGAGGTATCTCGCACAGGACTATGGGAGGAAGGAAAGAAAAGAAGGAAGTGAAGCCAAATCACACCCAGTGCCCTGATGCTGCTGCTTAGCCAGGCAGTGCCAGCAGCCCTGCAGAGACCCCCGACAGTGCTGGTGGCAGAGCCCGCAGCAAAGCTGGCAGCAGGGGCGGCAGTGACTGCACGGGGAGGAGGAGAACAGAGGCCCTGGAGTGAGGGAGGAGGGTTGGACTCATGGGCACAGGGTGCTGGCCCTGCCGTGAACCAGGGCTTGCTGGTGGCCAGGAGGACTGGCCTGCTGCTGGGACACTGGTGCCAAAGCCCTGAACCCAAGCGTGTGTCCAGGGCTGGCTCTGTGGGCCGTCAGGGCTTTGCAGGCCCATGCCAGCCACAGCTCCCAAAGCAGCTGCCTGGGCAGCAGCCCCCCGTGGGGAGAGCTGCAGGCTGTTCTGGGGTGCAGGGATGGGGAGACGGGCTGGCTGGAAGGTGCCTGGCTCCTTACCGCCAGTGTGGGATGTCTGAATAGCGCAGAGCTCAACTTCTCAATCCTCCCCACAGCCCTCTCCTGCACACATTCTCTCTCAGAGGTGGTGAAGGTCAAGAGCATCTGGGAAGAGAGAAGCTGCTGGTGAGCCCTGGGAGCAGCCACCGCTCCAGCAGAAGCAGCACCGCTCAACTCCTGGGCTGGACTCTGTTCTCGAGCAAAGCCTGTAGTGGGGTTCTGACCCTCGGGCCCCTGGCAGGCTTGGAACAAATGCCCTGGGCCCGCCCTGTGGCCAGGCAGGAAGGCAGATGCCACCCTCTGCGGCCACTGTGCTGCGGAAGAGCCTGGCGGGCAGCCCCTGGTTCCCCGGGGAGGTGGGCACCCTCCCGGCAGCGCTCTCTGCACGGCACCGGGTGGGACTGTCCACTCCAGAGTGGACACCCAGTCCCCCAGGGTGAGGAACAGCCCTTGTGAAGCCCACTCTTTGCACACGCCAGACCTGGAAGATATTCTGGAGCAGCTCACTGACTCTGGAGGCTGAAGAGCCGAGCACCAATGCCTGCAGCATGTTGTCCATGGCTTCCATGGTCTGCAAGAAGACAACGAGTTTTGGCTGTGTTTCCTGCCATCTGTTTCACACACGGGGAACTGATAGGAACGCTCAGTGCCAAGAGGCAACTCCTGTGCTGATTTGCTGTGCCTGGGAGAGACTCAGGGGCAAATAATCTGCTACGGGCGGAGCAGCAATTGGTGCTGGATGTGGCCAGGCCAACTGTCAGCAGATGAAGGCATGAGGGTGTGAAAGCAGAGCTGAGACCAACCCTGCCTTGTCTTTCTGGTTATATATCAGCACGGGGTGAACAGGGAGCCGCCAGAGGGACTGTTGGGTCCTGTAGTTCACCAAGCACTTACTTTTAAGAAGAGATAACGGCCCATATCCTGCAATTTCTCTTCTGGAGGAAGCAAGAAGACACTAGAAAAGCAGGCTTGGAGGAGGCTTGCCTCCTTGCCCTCCAGCGCCCTTTCCACTGCGCTGTAAAGAGAGAGGAGCCAGTCACACTTTGGTATTTGGAGCAGTGCCTCGAGATCTCGTGCAGGGGTCCCCGGGAGGGATGGGCAGGTACCTCAGTTCGGCGATGGCAAGCATGGCGTTCCACCGCACCGCCGTGCGCAGTTTGTTCCTGGGCTCTTCTTCCAGCAGCACCTGCAGAGCACAGCCGGGATGGGACCTGGCAGCTGCCAGCACCCAGCGCCACCAGCCCCTGGCCCTGCCCAGCGCTGTCCTCACAGGGTGCCGGGGGCATCGCCCCCTTCCCCAGAGACGCCACGTATCCCCTCACCTTGATATTCTCTGCCAGGCCGTATCTCTGGCAGAAGAGATCTAGGCCCTGTGGAGGGCCGCGGCGCTTGCTGTTGTAGCACAGGTCACAAATGTTCTGAAGAAATGGAATCTTCTGGCTCTCCTCCTGGCAGCCAGGGGACAGAGAGACAAACAGGGAGTGTGAGATGGGGACACACGGCCAGCGGCACCACAGCATGGGGGTGCAGTGCCAATTAGCGCCCTGGGAGCAGCAGCTCTGCCCAGCCAGCACCCTCCAGTCCCCGCAGCAGAGCCCCTGGCAGCAGACACGGGCTCAGCCGCCTTCCAAACGGCCATGGTTACCTTTTCTGGGCTGCTGACAAAGGACACGATGGAGTCCACGCGTGTCCTTTCGAATTGGTAGACAGGTAACCAGGCAGCATCTAATAAAGGAGGAGAGCAGGGAGGGCTGCAGAGAGGGTTTGCAGGCAGGACAGAGCAGAGGAAGGAGATCTGCCCCATGTCCATCCCAGTGCCCGCTGCCCTGGCACGGTCTTCCCATGCGTGTCAGGGCTGCAGGGTGCCGGGCAGACGGGCTGAGATGCTGGAGCCAGGCAGGACGGGGAAAGCGGCCGGTGCAGCGGGTGAGGAACTCGCTTCAGACGGGCAGGAAAGGTCCCCGTCCCGCAGCACGGCTGCCTCCTGCCCGCCCAGCTGCCTCTGGCTGCCAGTGCCCTGGAGCAGGAGCTGGGTCCCCTCTGCCCGCAGAAGCTGTGCTGGCGCCAGCTCCCAGCTCAGAGCAGCCCTGGACTTCAGGGAGCACAATCACCACCCATGGGAACACCCTGCCAGCGTGAGGGGAAACGTGATCCCGGCGTGGAGCAGAAAGGGATAGCTGGGCCCCACTCTGGCCAGACAATCAGGGCCCCTCACTCACCGATCTTCAGTGGCTGGACCACATCAACCTGGTTGGGGTCCAGTGGAGATCTGACCTCCTGGGGAGCCCCAACCTCCTCCTGCCAGGCCAGCCTAGGTCGGCTGGGGGGTCTCTCCGCCATTTTGCAGACAAAGGCTACGTCTGAGGATAGGGAAGGCGGATGCTTCGGCAAAACGCCTTGGTGCTGCAGCTCTGCCAGAGGCAGCGATGAAAGGTTTGGGCTGCGCTCGTGTGCTCCTCGTTGGGGAAAGACGTGAGCTGCGCTCAGGAGCTCCTTGCTCCAAGTCTGCCAGGGGCAGCAGACAGTCTGCCGGGGGCAGCTAGAGTTAGGTTGTGGTTGGACTCGATGATCTTAAGTGTCTCTTCCAACCAAAAAGATTCTCCGATTCTCTGAAAGACGTGGGCTACGCTCGGGGGCTCTCGCCAGCTCCGTGCTCACACCCTGTCTCGTCACCGTCCTGTCGGACAGTGTGGGCTGGGCCCGCAGCTGCGCTGAGCACGTGCAGGGCAGTGGGTGTCACCAAGTGAGGTCACAAAGGGCCCCACTGTGACCCTGCGCCTGGGGAGGGAGGCCAGGGTGTGCCCTTGGGAGGCACAGGCCAGCTCAGCCCTGGGCACCTGTCTGTTTCAAATTTCAATCCTTTTCTAAAAGTTCCAGCACCCATTGTTCTGAGCACAGTCTATGACAGTCTGCTGCACCGCTCCATTTTCCCAGCAGCTGGTGCATGGTGGGGACGTCACAGACCTACTCAATGCCTCGCTCCTTGCTCCAGGAGCATCCATCTATGAGGATGTTGCGGAAAGGAGTCCCGTTGTCTGGCTCAGTTCTCTCTGGGCTGCCAGGGGTGGCAGATGCACTCGATCCCCCAGTCGCCCCCAGCCAAACCCGCAGCAGTTGGGTCCAGGCTCCAGAGGAGGGAAGGGCCTGAGCCGTAACCAGGCCAAGAACTCCTGCCAGGAGACCCACAGCGAAGCAGAAGAGCAACTGAATGCCGGTAACTTGTGAGTGCACAAGTCTCAGACACACTTTTCCTACTGTGTGCAATTTGACTACAAGTCAATCACTTCATTCTATAAATACGACAGCCTGGATGAGCCCACTGTGAGCTCTCCCTGCTAAATAAGTGAGCTGTATGGCAATGGTTTTACTACTCACAGGTCAGTGGATGAGACCAATTTAAGTTTAATAGTAATCATTTATCTTAAGTAGAGGCACACTAAATATAATCAAATCTTTACGGACATAAGGTTGTATGATTTTTAATATACTCTTTGCTTCATGTTACTTGGGAAACTGTATTTGCTAAAATTAAGCTGTAAAGTGCTGCTCATATCTACCAAAAGCAACTACAAACTACAGTGAACACTTAGAAGATAAGTCCTATATTGCACGTCGCTGAGAAGAAAGGAATTTGTGTTCAAGAAAAACAGCACCTGCAAGGTTATGGACAATAACCGATGTCTACAGCTGAACACAACAAAGCCCACGTGGAATCAGAGAAGTTTGCCACTGGAGCTTTAAACACGGACTCTACAGCAAATGGTTATCAGAAAGGGAATGCCTGAAAGTTTGCTTTTGCAAATGGATACAGGCCTCCCCTGAAAGTTTGTCTTCAAAGCTTGAAAATACAGACTCTGGAGTGAACAGTTATCAGGGAGAGAAGAATCCCGACAGTGTGAACTGTGACGGATATGACCTCACCTGAGAGTTTGTCCTCGGAGCTCCAGGACACAGACTCCAGAGCGAACGGTTATCAGGGAGTTTGCTTCGTGAACTGGTACAGGCACCGGGAGAGAAGGCCAGCAGCATTCGGCTCACCATATTTCCCCCATGCAGTAAATAACAGAGTGAACCTGCCACTGAATTCTTGAAGTTGCACTTGTCTTTAAGAAATCTAAACGCTGTTCTGCAGTGAGCAGAACCCTAAATTACTCCCCATGGTGTCCCATGTCGCCACAGGACTTGCTTTTCAAGGCCCAGGACAGGGTTGCGGGCAGTGCCGTGGGGCACAGTGCATGTTTCCAGTCATCTGGTGGTGGCTTCCACAGAGCTCTTGCCGTGGTGGGTTTGTGTCAGTGTGATATAGTCAATTTGCCAGGCCTCTCCGTATTTACACTTTAGTCATCGCCCTCCATACCACACAGGCTTTGTGATGGAGGGAACTAACTAACACTTTAAGGGTGCCTAGTTTAGAGCTTTATGTAACCAATTATGTTAAGTAAAAACAGAACCTCATCGAATGCCAAGATAAGAAGTTTTACAGCACCTAGATGTAAACTTGAGGCACCAACTGTAAATTTGAGAAGACGAGATAACGAAGATTTACAGCAAAAGGGGGGAGCCAGTCTGGTTTCAATCAACTTGGCAGCTTGGGTTCCAGTCAATTCAACATGATGAGCCAAAGGGAAAGAGTTCACTGTGATGAAGCTGAAGGAGCCCCAGGCGTTCCTGGGGTTATTATGAATATGTAATACCTTACTGTATTTAAACACACCTCATATTGTTAGAATGTGCCCCATAACCCCCGAACTCCTGGGTCCCTCCCAAACTCCGAGGTCCCTATCCCAAACTCCGGGGTCCCCTTTTTCTTGAACTCCTGGGTTCCCTTCCTGAACTCCTGGGTCCCTCCCAAACTCCTAGGTCCCTTTCCCAAACTCCTGGGTCCCCTTTTTCTTGAACTCCTGGGTTCCTTTCCTGAACTCCTGGGTCCCTCCTGAACGCCTGGGTCCCCCCAAACTCCTGGGTCCCTCCTGAACTCCTGGGTCCTTCCCAAACTCCTGGGATCCCCCCGTACTCCTGGACAACCCCCATGTCCCCCCCCAATGTCACTGGGACCCCCCAAATAATCAAATAAATTATTGGTGCCTCCCCCAATCTCGGGGTCACTGTCGCTTTAAGAGCCGGGAGGGGGCGGAGCCTCATGCAGAACAGCTCAGCCAATTAATGCGAGGGGGCGGAGCCGCTCGGAAGGGGGCGGAGCCGCGGGGAGGCAGAGCCACACATGGAAGCTCTCAGCCAATCAGCGGGAGGGGCAGACCCACACACAGAACCGCTCAGACAATCAGCAGGAAGGGGCGGAGCCGCGGGGAGAAGGCAGAGCCACACGCAAAACTGCTCAGCCAATCAGCAGGAGGGGGCGGAGCCGCAGGGAGGCAGAGCCACACACACAGAACCACTCACCCCATCAGCGGGCAGTGGGCGTGGCGTCCTTGGACCATGCCCCAGACGCCTGGGTCCCCTCTGGGGGTCAATGGGTTAATTAGCCCCCCCACCAATTAGCAGCTCCCGCTCTATAGCAATTATGTTTATTCATTATTACGTTAACTAAATGTTGGCCCTTAACAAGCCACCCCCAGTTCGGCGGAGTCGTTAATGACCAGACTCCCCCACTCATAGCTCAGCCCTTAATAAGCAGCTTTTCTCTGTATGTTTGTTAGTCAGATTCCTTAATGAGCTGCTTCTCTGGATACTGATCCTCTGGATGTTCATTAGCAGGTTCCTTAACGAGCTGCTTCTCTGGATGTTAATTAGCTGGTTCCTTAATGAGCAGCTTCTCTGGATGTTCATTAAATGGTTTCCTTGATGACCTCATTAACCTCAATCAAGCTCCTCAATTAGTCGCCTCCCCTTCCCTTCATTAGCACTAAAGATCTCCCCCTGCCCCATCCCCTCATTAGCGCTAATTAGCTCATTAACAACCTCCCTCGTCTCCCTCGCCAGCTCCACCATGGTCCCCATTGGTGCCTCCTGGCTCCAGCTCATTAGGAAGCGGCACTTCCTCTGCCCGTTAACAAACATTTGCCGCTCGTTGCATCCAAATTAAGTCGTCCCTGGCTCAACAACTGCTCCAGGTGTGCCAGAGCCATGATTACGTAATTATTGTTGTAATTAGCGGTGTTCTTTTGTGTGTAATTATCGCTATTGTCCCCAGGCCCCTCCAGCAGCTCCGCCACAGCCAGGACGGTCCCAGCATCTCCCAATGGAGATCCCAATGTTCATATTTATCCTCGTTTTTACCTTTATTTCGGCGCCACCACCACGGTCTCCACGCCAGAATCAGTTTTGCCGCCTCCCCCGTGCGGATCAACCGCTGGAAAGCAGCTCGTTCCGCCGCGCTAAGCGATCCCCACAGCCCGCGGCCTTCGCACCCCCCTGAAGCCTCGGCCTCGCGTAGCTGGCGCGGCCGCCTCAAGGCGCCCCCAGGCCGGGGAGAGCCGGCGGGGGACCCCGGTCGGAACGGAGGGTTTGCAGCACCTGCTCGCGGTAAAAATCTTCGGAGCAGCCACCATGGGCGCGGTAGTAGCGGTGTACCATAAGTGTCTTTTTAACAAACCCTTATATCGCTCAATCTTCCCAGAGGCTGGCGCACGATAGGGGATATGATATATCCATTCAATACCATGTTCTTTGGCCCAGTTGGTTATGAGACTATTTTTAAAATGAGTCCCATTGTCTGACTCGGTTCTTTCTGGACTACCATGTCGCCACAGGACTTGCTTTTCAAGGCCCAGAATAGTGTTCCGGGCAGTGGCATGAGACACAGGCTATGTTTCTAGCCATCCCGTGGTTGCTTCCACCATTGTAAGCACATAGCGCTTGCCTTGGCGTGTTCTAGGGAGTATAATATAATCAATCTGCCAAGCCTCCCCATATTTATATTCCAAACACCGCCCCCCATACCACACAGGCTTTAATCTTTTGGCCTGTTTGATTGCAGCACATGTTTCACAATCATAGATAACATGTGAAATAATGTCCATGGTTAAGTCCACCCCTTGGTCCCAAGCCCATTTATATGTTGCATCCCGTCCTTGATGCTCTGAAGCATCATGGGCCCACCGAACTAGAAAAAATTCACCTTTATGTTGCCAGTCCAAATCCACCTCATCTACTTTAATCTTAGCAGCTTGATCCGCTTGCTGGTTGTTTTGATGTTCCTCAGTGGCTCGACTTTTAGGCACATGGGCATCCACATGCTGTACTTCTACAGTCAGGTTCTCTAGTCGAGCAGCACTGTCCTGCCACAATTGCAGGTGCTCTGGAGCTTTACCTTGTTCCAGTGCAGTCTGGATCAGTCCATGGCAGATAGTAGGGCTGTGTTTCCACCCCGGCGCAGTCGATTCCAGGTGTATTGGATACCCCTCCAATAAAGGCAAACTGTGGCCTGCATTCTGCTGCTAAAGGAATAAAGAAAAATGCATTAGCAATGTCAGCTGTGGCATACCACTTGGCTGTCTTTGACTCCAGTTCATATTGCAGTTCTAACATGTCCGGCACAGCAGCATTTAATGGTGGCGTAACTTCATTTAAGCCACGATAGCCTACAGTCAGTCTCCATTCTCCATTAGGCTTTGGAAAAAGCCATCCAGGACTATTGAAAAATGAGCGAGTCTTACTGATCACTCCTTGACTCTCTAGTTGTTTGATCAGTTTATGAATGGGGATCAGGGAATCTCGGTTGGTGCGATATTGTTGTCTGTGCACTGTCGTGGTAGCAATCGGCACCTGTTGCTCTTCGACCTTAAGCAGTCCTACAACAGAAGGGTCATCAGAAAGACCAGGCAAATTAGACAGCTGTTTAATGGTCTCAGTCTCTACAGCTGCTATACCAAAGGCCCATCGATAACCTTTTGGTTCTTTAAAATACCCACTCCTAAGGTAGTCTATACCAAGGATGCACGGAGCATCTGGACCAGTCAAAAGAGGGTGCCTTTCCCACTCCTTTCCTGTTAGGCTCACTTCAGCCTCTAATACAGTCAATTCCTTCGATCCCCCAGTCACTCCTTCAATACTGACAGATACTGACCCCTTATGATTCAATGGCATCATTGTACACTGAGCACCAGTGTCTACCAGGGCTTTATACTCATGTGGTTCTAACATAACAGGACACCGAATCCACACGGTCCAATAAACTGTGTTGTCATTGTCCCTCTCCTCCACCTGGCTGGAGGCAGGGCCCCACTCATTGGTACTTTGCACAGTTGCTGGTAGGGAGACACGAGAATCCCTCCTACTCTGTCTGGAAAGCCTCCCACTGGAAACTGGAGCAGCTTTTCTCTTGGGAGCTTTCTTTTTCAACTCACGTACTCTTGCTTCTAGGTCAGCAGTGGGCTTGCCATGCCAATTACTCGTATCTTCTCTCTGGTCACGCAGAAAAAAAACATAATTCAACTCATGACATTTCTCGCATTTCTCTTGGGCTGATGCTACAGAAGGACATCTCTTCCCAATAGCTGTGGCTTGGGCCCGTGTATGTGATGAGTAGGATCTGTCCTCCCTCTTGGACAGTTTGTCACACAGTTTGTCCACAGCTGTGACACAGGCTTGTAGGGGAGAAGAAAGAATGTCTTCATACTGCTGCAACATGTCTGCTACTTCACCCACAGTTGACAGATCGTCTTCTCAAAGGGTGAGCAATCCTAAAGTGTGGGCATAAGACGGTGGTGTGCTCTGCACAAACTTCCGCACTATACCTTGGGTACACGGCACTTCATCAGGACCTGTAATTGTCTGTGGGTCACTGTAAATTATCTCTCGCACAGCCAGTTCTCTCAGATACCTAATACCTCTCTGCATAGTAGTCCATTTGGTTGGGCGGCATATGATATCATCTTTTAAAAGGTACCTGATTTTTACTGCTGACAAAATTCTTCTCCAGAGGCTTTGATTTAGTTTCTTCTTTGCAATTGCCTTATCAATGCCATCATCTCTGGCCAGGGATCCCAACTGACTGGCTTCACTGCCATCTAAGTCCAAACTATTAGCCTCATTGTCCCAGCACCAAATGAGCCAAGTGACCATTGGCTCACCTTCACAAAGTCTAAAGTCTTGTTTCAGAGTCCTCAGCTCCTTCAGAGATAAGGAGCATTCTGTTAGCTTGTCCTTTGCTGGTCGCTTTGTTTTAGAACGACGCGCTGGTTGCTTTGCTGTAGTAGCCTGGGATCGCAGTGGAAGGAGTTTAGAAAGGGCTATGGGAGGAGCTGTAGAAGGGCCCTCTTCTTCCTCCTCTGATTCTTCTTCATCACCTTGCTCTATTCCAGAAACAACCTCTCCCTGCTCTGTGGTAGAAGGACCCTCTGCTTCGTCTTCCTCATCTTCCTTTACAATGGATTCCAATTGTGCTTTCTTTTGCTTCCTTGTTGTTGGGGCAACTAATACTGCGGAAGTCTGAATGGCCACGTTACATGTTGTGGGGGTTTGAGTGGATGCAGAAACTGACGTTGCACTTGTAGTGGCTGCTGTATCCAAGTCAGGAACCGGAGCTGCTGCAGAGTCTGTCGAGGGGGGTGCAGCAGCTGTCACGGACGTTGTAGCTTTAAAAGTGGCAACTCCTGCTGCAGGAGTTAGAATCGCTACCGTCCTCCTAAACAGTTTTATCAGCAGCAAAGACTGACACACATTCCAGAGACCCAATAACACCAACAAGCTTCACTCAAAGGTCCAGGGATATTCAACACTCCCCAAAGCATCTGTAATTTGCTCTAATGGCACAGGCAGAAAATAGTTCAATAGCTTTCCTAAAATCTCACTCCTGAAACTGAGAAAACAAAAGGCATAGGTCTCTTTAATTTCTTCTGCTTCTACCAGAAAATTTCAAAAATGCATACTCCCAAAGTATGGTAACAATGGGTAGAGATACATCATGGACTTAACTAAAATCACATAAATCAGTGACACACAACCCAGGGCCACAGCTATTAGAACAAGTTCATCTCTACTTCCAAAAGTAATGTTCTGCACAGGAACATAAACAGGAAGAATTAACCCCCAACAAGGCATTATTAAATCCAAATAGATTTGCAACAACATCCTTTAAAATTAAAAACAAACTCAAAACACAGTCTGCTTCATGACCCATAAAGCACACAGATCTATGGTTCCGCAAAGCTTCCTCCCACCAGAGGATTCAAACACAGGCCACGCACATCAAAGCCCATTGCTCCCTCACTTACGCTACCTGGTAAGCTGTTTACAGTAATTGTCAGCTGCTGCTCACAGCCCATCTCAGTCAAAACCCTGTCCCTGCTCCGGCGCAATAAAATCTGTCATGATTTCTCATGCAGATCCGAGTAACGGCACCAATAAAACCTGTCACGGTTTCTCTTATCTCATCCCCGTACACTCTCTCTCTCTGTACGGTCTCATTTCTCCCCATATGGTCTTGCTTCCCCGTACAGGCCACCAATTAAATCTGTCAAGGTTTAAGGCAAGGCGGCAATAAACCGTGGCAGACGCTCCCTGTTATCCCCTCATTTCCCGCGACCCCTTCCTTTAGATTGGAAGGATGATTGGAAAGATAAGGGGAAAGGAAGAGAGACTTAGCCTTTAAGTTGGAGAGTTTTAAAGGGTTTTATTAATGCTACTAATAAATAGAGAATATATACAAAATATACAAAACCGATCTGATACAGGGAATTGGCAATTAACTAATTAACACTTTAAGAATTAACAATTAACACTTACACTTAAAGAACTAAGCCTTTAACCCACATCACTGTTGCCTGGCCTTGCTTAGCTCTGTGTAACTTATTGTACGAGAAACCGGACTTCACTGACGCTCGCAAAGATAATAATCCTTGGTGCATCCTTGGGTGAACTGGATAACAGAAACCTGGGCACAGGACAGGAGATACGCCAGTTTTAACCAACTCAGCAGTCGGAGACCCAACCAACTCATCACACCGGACCAAAGGTGACCGTGCACAGAGAAGAGGACCCGGGTTCACGGTCACTGCGCAGCTGCAACCAGGAGGAGCCGGAGGTGGAGACTATGGAAAAGGTCTCCTGAACTCATTGTAATAAGAACCGCCTTCTCGGGGACAGGTTATGAATATGTATAGGCATTCCTAAAACTTTCATGAATATGTAACACTTCACTGCATTGAACCAAGCTCACAGGTACTGTAATTTCACACACGTATTTGGTGAAATGATTCCCCATGTGTCCGACGTCGTAAATGAATACATACTTTCCTTGTAACCTCAAGGGTTGTAACATCATTCCACGCCTCAGATCTCAAGTGCTGGATGTGCAGTTGGCGTCACTCAGCAGCAGAGCTGGGGGTGCGGGGCTGGCGGCTCCAGCAGCTGCAGCTCAGGCCCCGGAAGTCACGGGCGGGACTGCACAGCAAACCGGAACCTGGCTGCAGGATGCAGGGCCTGAGGGCTGTGGATCACAGACAGACAGACAGACAGGGTTCTCTCCAGATGCCGGCCATGGGCAAAGAGAGAGTGACCCTCATGATCACCCTCTTATATAGGGGGTATGACAATTATGGGGTGGAATCCTTCCGTTGGTCAGTTCTAGTAACCCGTTCCATCCACCCCTCCTCGAACACGCCCCTCTCACAACAGAACGTGGGAAAACTTACCAGTCTTTCTTGGCTACCATAGTAATAAATCTAAACATGAGCTTCTTCAGCATTCCGTTGGTCTCTTATCAGCACCGAGTGCAGCATCCGAGGAAAAATATGCAGCTAAAACTCAGAAAAGTACAGACACTGAGAAGAACTGAGCTGAAAGAAAAATCACTAAAAGAGAACCAGTCCTGGTTTTAACAAAACCAGTACATTCTACCCCTTATTCCATACCATTTGAGTCATACCCAAATCACTACTGCTTTCTGCCTGTCTCCAAATGTATATACACACACACAAGTGGTATCCAGTAACTTGCCTGAGACTGACATCTCTGACTTAGAGTTTCTGGACACGAACTGCATCAGATTGCACATCACCTCTCCTGCCTAGAGAGAGACTGCTGTGATAGAGAGACTTGCACTCATGAACTAGTGATATACATAATTGTGTGTGTGTTTATTGCTGCCTTTCCTTAAACCATAACAATGGAAGAAGGGAGGAGAAGATGACTTGGGCACCACTTGAATTCACTGACACCCCCAGGGCTTTAGAGTCTTCCTGGATTCTACCCAGGTTCCGCCTTTGCGCCATTTGTGCCCACATGGAAGAGCGGCTGTGCTGTACAGGGGCAGAGCGGGACCAGAGCCTGCAAAGGGATGGCCATGGACAGGGAGATAAACTTCAGCTACTGCAGGAACCAACTGGAGAACACCATTTCTGAGGGGTGAGGATGGCTGCCGGGCATGACGGGATGGTTGGGAAGAACCGCTCAAGGCTGCATGGAAGCGTAACTGTTTGGGACAATGAAATCGGTGAAAAGGCAGGTTAGTACATCCATAACCACCATTGAGAGGGAGTCATCCCGATCCCTGCTGCGCAGCCGACAGCAGAGTGCCCATGGAACCGAGATGCGATGTCACAGCACTGGGCACCTGTGGGGTTGGTTCATGGGCTGCTGGAAAGCGGTGTCCCCAACAGCAAAGCTGCCACCAGCAACAAGTGAGCTTTCACGTGACCAAGACCTGCATGGATACCATCAGAAGAAATACAGAAGGGCTCGTGGGCAACGGGGAGGTCGCCTTGGGCATAGTGACCATGAAATGATGGAGTTTTCTGTTCTTGGAGAAGTTAGTAGGGTGCTCAGCAGAACTTCCACCTTGGACTTCCGAAGGGCAGACTTTGCCCTGTTCAGGAGGCTGCTTGGCAGAGTCCCTTGGGAAGCAGTCCTGAAGGACAAAGCAGCCCAGGAAAACTGGTCTCTCTTCCAGAAGGAAATCTTAGAGGCACAGGAGCACGCTGTCCCCGTCTGTCTAAAGACGAGACGGCAGGGAAGAAGTTCCGGCCCGGCTGAATAGAGAACTGCAGCTGGAACCTGGGAATAAAGGGAGAATTTATACACTTTGCAAGGAGGGGCAGGCTGCTCAAGAGGAATACAAGAATGCCGCAAAGTTAGGCAGGGAGAAAATTAGAAAGGCCAAAGACCAACTAGAGCTGAGCCTGGGCACCACTGCGAAAGGTAACAAGAAATGTTTCTATAAATAAATGAGCAACAAAAGGAGGGCTAAAGGGAATCTCCATCCTCTGAGGGGTACGGGCGGAAACACAGCGAGAGAAGACGAGGGCAAGGCTGAAGTACTAAATGCCTTCTTTGCCTCAGTCTTTAGGAGTCAGAGTGGTGGTGCTCCAGGTACCCAGCCCTCTGAGACAGGAGACAGGCTCGGGGTGCAGAATGAAGCCACAATAATCCAAGGGGGAATGGTTAGTGACCTGCTACACCACTTGCACACCCACGAGTCTATGGGGCCAGATGGGATACGCCCAAGGGTGCTGAGGGAGCTGGCCAAGGTGATCACTAAGCCACTTCGCACTATCTATCGGCAATCCTGGTTAACTGGGGAGGTCCCAGTTCACCGGGAGTTGGCTAATGTGACGCCCATCCACAAGAAGAGCTGGAAGGAGGATCCAGGGAACTACAGACCTGTCAGTTTGGTCTTGGTGCCGGGGAAGGTCATGGAGCAGAACATCCTGAGTGATATCACACAGCACATACAAGAAAACCATGTGATCAGGCCCACTCAACATGGGTTTGTGAAAGGCAGGTCTCGCTTCACCAACCTGATGTCCTCCTACAACAACGTGACCCACCTAGTAGATGAGGGAAAGGCCGTGGATGTTGTGTAATTAGACTTCAGTAAAGCCTTTGACACCCTATCCCACTGCATCTCCTGGAGAAGCTGGCAGCTCCTGGCCTGCATGGCTGTATTCTTCGGCAGGTAAGGAAATTCTCCCCAAGTAGCAAGAGACAAGACAAGAGGAAATGGCCTCACGTTGCGCCAGGGGAGGTTAAGATTGGATATTAGGAAAAAATTCTTCATGGTGAGGGTGGTGAAGCAGTCTGTTCTTTCTAAAGCAGGAAGGGACAGAGCCAATGTCTCTGTGCTGCAAGTTCCTACTACAGCTTTCAACTTTCTGACTTTCTGCAGAGCTTAGAAACTGTCCCAGTTTTGTGAAAAGCAAGACCAGTTCTCTTTTAGTGATTTTTCTTTCATTACGTTCTTCTAGGTGGCTGTACTTTTCTGAGTTTTAGCCTGTATATTTTTCCTAGGATGCTGTACTCGGTGCTGATAAGAGACCAAAGGAATGCTGAAGAAGCTCATGTTTAGATTTATGACTATGTTAGCTAAGAAAGTCTGATAAGTTGGGAGTAACATCCCATGCAAACTGCCTAAATTCAGCACTGGGTTGTGGTTCCTTTAACCAATGTCCCCATGTCCATTCCTCATGGCGTGGGACATCTCTGATGAGTGCAGAGCAGGGTGACACACCACAGGGCTGAGGTGCCTCCCATCCCTTGGGAGAGGCAACAGGAGGCCAGAGGGACACTGTGACTCCTGCCTCTGTGTGTAAAAGGGACAGACTCTGTCTCTGAACATCCCTGGGTGCAGAAGGAGCCCAGGATGCCAGCTCAGATGTGGATGCCTGACAGACCGTGACATTTCTGTGTGTGACTCCAGGAACAAACCCCACTGGCCCAGTGAGATTCATCTCAGCTGCCCTGGACAGCCTCATTGCAAGTGCTCCTGTCTGCTACGTCACCCTTGCCCATGATGCCGGGCTGTGCTCTCTAAAGTGCCACAGCAATCAGAGAGGTTCTGGGGTCCTTGGAAAAAGGCAGACATCCAACCCAACTTCAAGAAGGGCTCTTTATTAAAATCCAGCCATTTTTCCACAAGCAGAGCTGCTCCTCCACCTGGGTCAGCGACGCCAGCAGCACAGGGCTTGCAGGGCCCATCGCCATCGTGGCTGCTCCCTTGGACTGCTCAGGATTGCAATGGTCTGAGCAGCAAGGGAGCGGATGAAGGGTTTACTGTCCTTCTCCAAGGGCCGAAGGGCTGCAACAGAAAGAAGCAGAGCCCAGATGAGCTCCCACGTCTGCAGAGACACCCAGGCATCCCCTCCTCCTGACCAAGTTCCCTACTCACCACTGCAGATCTCAGCCAGCTTCTCCTCCTCCCTTCGGTCCCTCAGGGGCCGCGCAGCCAGCCCTGGGCACAGAGTTCCGTCAGACCCCTGTTCCCTCCCCCTCATCAGAGCTGGCCCCAGGGGATACCCCAGAGCCGACATAGCGGGACTGAGCAAGGCAGCCACTGAGGCCACCTGTGTGGGCAGGGCTGGGAGGGGAGGCCAAGGCCCTGCCCGGGGCAGCCGGGGCTCTGGCAGGCACAGGGCTGCTCCTTGTGCCAGGGCAGTGGTGGGGACTGGGGCCAGGCTGCCAAGAGAGGGACCCTGGGGACTGTGACTCACCAATGAACCTCACGGCCGCCTCTCGCAAGCTGGCCTGAGCATCCCTCAGGTATGGCAGGCTCTGACTCAAGAGCTCTTGAGCCCTGCTCCTGTTCTGCTCCAGCTGGAGAGAGCACAAGGGTGTGAGCATGTCACTGTCTGCACCCCACCCCGAGCTGGCTGGACCAGTCCCTCCTCCCAGTAACCCAGGTTTCCCTTTCCCCGCAGGCCACTCCTGCCCCCCAGCCAGTAGCCCTGTTGGGCTGAGGCTGAGACAGACACAGGCAGAGTGGTCCCAGGGGTGCTGAGAGCCCTCCTTCCCGCCGGGCGTGGGGCAGAGCGAAGAGCCCTTGGGGGTTCTGTTCTTGAGGACAGGGAACAAGGATGCAGCTCGGGGCTGCAGCAGGGCGGGCGAGGCACATCTGCAGAGCCTACAGCCCAGACATGTGGGGCAGCCCTCAGTCAGCCTGGGCCTTCGTTGTTCTCACCAAGCTCTCTCCAATCCTCCATGTCTGCTGAGTCTGCACTAGGTGTTTGAGCTGCTTCCATTTCAGGAGCTCTGCTGCACCAAGGAGGGCTTCCCTGGCGGCCTGCGGAACAGCAGAAGATGGGACATGGCACCCACGGTCTGCATAAGGAGACCTGACGTCCCCCCATTCTTGGCTTTGTTCCTGGAACACCTGCCTTTTGGGGGCAGCGACATGCCCTGGCCCAAACATCTGGGGCTCTCTTGGGCACAGCCCTGGGAGACAGGGACTGAGGCTCAAAGCTCGAGACCCAGCACCTGCAGGGACAGCTGAGGAGCCCATAGGGATGCGTCTGTTCAGGCCTCGGTGGCCACAGGCTGCTGCTGAGCCCTGTGAGACCAGCTATGGCAGGTGGTGGAAACGGCCATGGCAGCTTCCCTGCTGCTACTCGTGCTGGGTCTGTAAGGATCCTTCCTATGGGCTGGAGGAGGCTGCCAGTTGCCAGCAGCCCTGTCCCCTGGTGCCCAGGCCACCTGTGTGCTGTCAGCACACCCCTCTCTGCCTCAGTGCTCAGCGTAGAAATCTGTACCTTGGCCACGTTGTTGCTCTGATCGCTCAAACGAAAGAAGAGGGGGAGCAGTGCACGGTGCACGTAGCTCTTAATCCTCTTCTTGTCGTGCCCCATCACTGACTGCACCCGCTCTCTGAAGAGGCGGATGGAGAGCGCTCGCAGCTGTCTGGACTCCTGGGAGGAAGGAGGAAAGCCGGACTTCAATCCCAGCAGCTCTCTGCCCATGGTGAGCAGGGGCAGTATCGGGGCTGACGTGAGGGGAGATGCTCCAGGGTCAGGTTGTGCAGCAGGGAGCCGTGCTGGGCTGTAAAGCCCAGAAGCCATCCCACGGGAGCCCAGGGGAGCAGAGCCTGCTCCCAGTGCTGCCCACGGGGCTGGGCTGAAGGGCAGCTGTCACTGCAGGCTGCCCATCCCCAGGGCTCAGTCTCCGTCATCAGCCTTACATCGTCAAAGAGGGGCAGGAGCTTTTCCTCCAGCTGCTCCACAGTGGGTCTGGCCTCTTCCCTCTTCAGGTGTCCCATCACGCTGCAGAAGAATTTCAGGACTTCCCTTTTCATTTCTGTGTTGCTGGAGTCGAGCAACCCCACAACTTGCGGCAGGAGGGACTGTATTTTTCTGGCCTGTATGAAAAACAGTTTCATTTTTGTGAAAGGATCAAAGACCACCCTGGCAAAAAAGCCGGTCACTGAGCACCAGCCTCCTGTCCAGCTCCGTGGCAGGTGGTGGCACAGGAATCTCTGTGGCAGCCTCCTGGCAGGTGGTGGCTATAGGCACAGCCACGGAGATACAGGAGAGCAGGGCCAGGGCAGGGAGGGTTGAAAAGCAATGAATCCCTGTGCCCTGCTCAGCCGTCCCCTTTTCCCACGGGCAGATGTCTTGGAGAGCCTCCACGCCTGGAAAGCTCCCCAGGCAGCCATCAGGCCCCAGCACGGCAGGGAGGGCATTTGGAGCTCTCACCCACTGCCTGACCCCCAGCCAAGGCCAAGCCACCGCCTCACCCAATGCCCCAGCCCAGCTGCCAACATGGCTCCTTTTGATGCTGCCCTGCTCACCATGTCAGGTCTTTCTGACCCACTGATGACGCCTTCGGGAAACCTGGAGTCTGTGACCAGGAGTCTTTTGCGCAAGTTTTTTAAGAGCTGCTTCAGAGTCTTGGGTGTGGAGATCATCATGTCCCACATGTCCAGGGCAGTCCTGCAAGAGAGCGCTCCGTCAGCAGGGCAGCCTGGGCCACAGCAGCGTGTCCAGGCTCAGCGCTGCAGGATGCTTGGGATGCCCTGGGCAGCAGCAGAGGCTGAGCTGCTGCTCCCGTGGGGCTGGCAGGAGCGCAGTGGGGGGCTCTGGGCTGTCTTGCTCAGCTGTGGCTGCTGCGGGCCTGGCTGACCCCCAGCGCTGGCAAATGTGCTGGGATGGAGGGTCCTGCTCCTCGGGGGTGTCCTGCAGGATTCCTTGGCTTTGTGCCCCTCTCCCCACAGTGAACAAGCCCTCATGGCTTTTGGGGCCAGTACCTGTCTCCTGGTGGAGCGATCCTCAGCAGCGTTGTGAGCACCTTCCCAGGTCTCCTGTCAGCCATGAGGAGAAGCAGGGACTCCACTCTCTGCCGAGCTGGTGCTGTGTTGATGCTGTCCAGGTTTTTGTGGATGCATCTCATGATCTTTGGCAGCTGGAGGAGACACAGGTGAGGATGGCGCTGCCACTGGAGTGCAGCCACTTCCTCAGCTGTCCTTCCCATCCCTCTCTGCCACCGTCATGTGGCTTCAGATTCCTGAGACACCAGGGGTTGGGGGGGAGGGATGGAGGAAGGAACAAGGCCTGACAGGGCTGAAGCCTGGCAGGGCAATCCAGCCACTATCCACTTACATCCGCCAGCCAGAAGTCAGGGAATTCCATGACCATGTCCAGCAAGTCTGTTGCCCGCTTCTTGTCAAAGGTGCTGGTGTCTCTCATCGCCTCGATGAACACAAGGACGATGTCTGTCCTTTCAGAAGTTCTGAGGTGCCTCGCACAGGACTATGGGAGGAAGGAAAGAAAAGAAGGAAGTGAAGCCAAATCACACCCAGTGCCCTGATGCTGCTGCTTAGCCAGGCAGTGCCAGCAGCCCTGCAGAGACCCCCGACAGTGCTGGTGGCAGAGCCCGCAGCAAAGCTGGCAGCAGGGGCGGCAGTGACTGCACGGGGAGGAGGAGAACAGAGGCCCTGGAGTGAGGGAGGAGGGTTGGACTCATGGGCACAGGGTGCTGGCCCTGCCGTGAACCAGGGCTTGCTGGTGGCCAGGAGGACTGGCCTGCTGCTGGGACACTGGTGCCAAAGCCCTGAACCCAAGCGTGTGTCCAGGGCTGGCTCTGTGGGCCGTCAGGGCTTTGCAGGCCCGTGCCGGCCACAGCTCCCAAAGCAGCTGCCTGGGCAGCAGCCCCCCGTGGGGAGAGCTGCAGGCTGCTCTGGGGTGCAGGGATGGGGAGATGGGCTGGCCGGAGGGTGCCTGGCTCCTTACCGCCAGTGTGGGATGTCTGAATAGCGCAGAGCTCATCTTCTCAATCCTCCCCACAGCCCTCTCCTGCACACATTCTCTCTCAGAGGTGGTGAAGGTCAAGAGCATCTGGGAAGAGAGAAGCTGCTGGTGAGCCCTGGGAGCAGCCACTGCTCCAGCAGAAGCAGCACCGCTCAACTCCTGGGCTGGACTCTGTTCTCGAGCAAAGCCTGTAGTGGGGTTCTGGCCCTCGGGCCCTTGGCAGGCTTGGAACAAATGCCCTGGGCCCGCCTGTGGCCACGCAAGAAGGCAGATGCCACCCTCTGCGGCCACTGTGCTGTGGAAGAGCCTGGCGGGCAGCCCCTGGTTCCCCGGGGAGGTGGGCACCCTCCCGGCAGCGCTCTCTGCACGGCACCGGGTGGGACTGTCCACTCCAGAGTGGACACCCAGTCCCCCAGGGTGAGGAACAGTCCTTGTGAAGCCCACTCTTTGCACACGCCAGACCTGGAAGATATTCTGGAGCAGCTCGCTGACTCTGGAGGCTGAAGAGCCGAGCACCAATGCCTGCAGCATGTTGTCCATGGCTTCCATGGTCTGCAAGAAGACAACGAGTTTTGGCCGTGTTTCCTGCCATCTGTTTCACACACGGGGGACTGATAGGAACGCTCAGTGCCAAGAGGCAACTCCTGTGCTGATTTGCTGTGCCTGGGAGAGACTCAGGGGCAAATAATCTGCTACGGGCGGAGCAGCAATTGGCGCTGGATGTGGCCAGGCCAACTGTCAGCAGATGAAGGCATGAGGGTGTGAAAGCAGAGCTGAGACCAACCCTGCCTTGTCTTTCTGGTTATATATCAGCACGGCGTGAACAGGGAGCCGCCAGAGGGACTGTTGGGTCCTGTAGTTCACCAAGCACTTACTTTTAAGAAGAGATAACGGCCCATATCCTGCATTTTCTCTTCTGGAGGAAGCAAGAAGACACTAGAAAAGCAGGCTTGGAGGAGGCTTGCCTCCTTGCCCTCCAGCGCCCTTTCCACTGCGCTGTAAAGAGAGAGGAGCCAGTCACACTTTGGTATTTGGAGCAGTGCCTCGAGATCTCGTGCAGGGGTCCCCGGGAGGGATGGGCAGGTACCTCAGTTCGGCGATGGCAAGCATGGCGTTCCACCGCACCGCCGTGCGCAGTTTGTTCCTGGGCTCTTCTTCCAGCAGCACCTGCAGAGCACAGCCGGGATGGGACCTGGCAGCTGCCAGCACCCAGCGCCACCAGCCCCTGGCCCTGCCCAGCGCTGTCCTCACAGG
Organism: Streptopelia decaocto; assembly: GCF_964273445.1. Lineage (NCBI taxonomy): Eukaryota > Metazoa > Chordata > Aves > Columbiformes > Columbidae > Streptopelia > Streptopelia decaocto. The sequence goes on along the minus strand of NC_138675.1, from coordinate 256,268 downwards.
GTGCCGGGGGCATCGCCCCCTTCCCCAGAGATGCCACGTATCCCCTCACCTTGATATTCTCTGCCAGGCCGTATCTCTGGCAGAAGAGATCTAGGCCCTGTGGAGGGCCGCGGCGCTTGCTGTTGTAGCACAGGTCACAAATGTTCTGAAGAAATGGAATCTTCTGGCTCTCCTCCTGGCAGCCAGGGGACAGAGAGACAAACAGGGAGTGTGAGATGGGGACACACGGCCAGCGGCACCACAGCATGGGGGTGCAGTGCCAATTAGCGCCCTGGGAGCAGCAGCTCTGCCCAGCCAGCACCCTCCAGTCCCTGCAGCAGAGCCCCTGGCAGCAGACACTGGCTCAGCCGCCTTCCAAACGGCCATGGTTACCTTTTCTGGGCTGCTGACAAAGGACACGATGGAGTCCACGCGTGTCCTTTCGAATCGGTAGACAGGTAACCAGGCAGCATCTAATAAAGGAGGAGAGCAGGGAGGGCTGCAGAGAGGGTTTGCAGGCAGGACAGAGCAGAGGAAGGAGATCTGCCCCATGTCCATCCCAGTGCCCGCTGCCCTGGCACGGTCTTCCCATGCGTGTCAGGGCTGCAGGGTGCCCGGCAGACGGGCTGAGATGCTGGAGCCAGGCAGGACGGGGAAAGCGCCCGGTGCAGCGGGTGAGGAACTCGCTTCAGACGGGCAGGAAAGGTCCCCGTCCCGCAGCACGGCTGCCTCCTGCCCGCCCAGCTGCCTCTGGCTGCCAGTGCCCTGGAGCAGGAGCTGGGTCCCCTCTGCCCGCAGAAGCTGTGCTGGCGCCAGCTCCCAGCTCAGAGCAGCCCTGGACTTCAGGGAGCACAATCACCACCCATGGGAACCCCCTGCCAGCGTGAGGGGAAACGTGATCCCGGTGTGGAGCAGAAAGGGATAGCTGGGCCCCACCCTGGCCAGACAATCAGGGCCCCTCACTCACCGATCTTCAGTGGCTGGACCACATCAACCTGGTTGGGGTCCAGTGGAGATCTGACCTCCTGGGGAGCCCCAACCTCCTCCTGCCAGGCCAGCCTAGGTCGGCTGGGGGGTCTCTCCGCCATTTTGCAGACAAAGGCTACGTCTGAGGATAGGGAAGGCGGATGCTTCGGCAAAACGCCTTGGTGCTGCAGCTCTGCCAGAGGCAGCGATGAAAGGTTTGGGCTGCGCTCGTGTGCTCCTCGTTGGGGAAAGACGTGAGCTGCGCTCAGGAGCTCCTTGCTCCAAGTCTGCCAGGGGCAGCAGACAGTCTGCCGGGGGCAGCTAGAGTTAGGTTGTGGTTGGACTCGATGATCTTAAGTGTCTCTTCCAACCAAAAAGATTCTCCGATTCTCTGAAAGACGTGGGCTACGCTCGGGGGCTCTCGCCAGCTCCGTGCTCACACCCTGTCTCGTCACCGTCCTGTCGGACAGTGTGGGCTGGGCCCGCAGCTGCGCTGAGCACATGCAGGGCAGTGGGTGTCACCAAGTGAGGTCACAAAGGGCCCCACTGTGACCCTGCGCCTGGGGAGGGAGGCCAGGGTGTGCCCTTGGGAGGCACAGGCCAGCTCAGCCCTGGGCACCTGTCTGTTTCAAATTTCAATCCGTTTCTAAAAGTTCCAGCACCCATTGTTCTGAGCGCAGTCTTGAACAGTCTGCTGCACCGCTCCATTTTCCCAGCAGCTGGTGCATGGTGGGGACGTCACAGACCTACTCAATGCCTCGCTCCTTGCTCCAGGAGCATCCATCTATGAGGATGTTGCGGAAAGGAGTCCCGTTGTCTGGCTCAGTTCTCTCTGGGCTGCCAGGGGTGGCAGATGCACTCGATCCCCCAGTCGCCCCCAGCCAAACCCGCAGCAGTTGGGTCCAGGCTCCAGAGGAGGGAAGGGCCTGAGCCGTAACCAGGCCAAGAACTCCTGCCAGGAGACCCACAGCGAAGCAGAAGAGCAACTGAATGCCGGTAACTTGTGAGTGCACAAGTCTCAGACACACTTTTCCTACTGTGTGCAATTTGGCTACAAGTCAATCACTTCATTCCATAAACACGACAGCCTGGATGAGCCCACTGTGAGCTCTCCCTGCTAAATAAGTGAGCTGTATGGCAATGGTTTTACTACTCACAGGTCAGTGGATGAGACCAATTTAAGTTTAATATTAATCATTTACCTTAAGTAGAGGCACACTAAATATAATCAATTCTTTACGGACATAAGGTTGTATGATTTTTAATATACTCTTTTTTTCATGTTACTTGGGAAACTGTATTTGCTAAAATTTTAAGCTGTAAAGTGCTGCTCATATCTACCAAAAGCAACTACAAACTACACTGAACACTTAGAAGATAAGTCCTATATTGCACGTCGCTGAGAAGAAAGGAATTTGTGTTCAAGAAAAACAGCACCTGCAAGGTTATGGACAATAACCGATGTCTACAGCTGAACACAACAAAGCCCACGTGGAATCAGAGAAGTTTGCCACTGGAGCTTTAAACACGGACTCTACAGCAAATGGTTATCAGAAAGGGAATGCCTGAAAGTTTGCTTTTGCAAACGGATACAGGCCTCCCCTGAAAGTTTGTCTTCAAAGCTTGAAAATACAGACTCTGGAGTGACCAGTTATCAGGGAGAGAAGAATCCTGACAGTGTGAACTGTGACGGATATGGCCTCACCTGAGAGTTTGTCCTCGGAGCTCCAGGACACAGACTCCAGAGCGAACGGTTATCAGGGAGTTTGCTTCGTGAACTGGTACAGGCACCGGGAGAGAAGGCCAGCAGCATTCGGCTCGCCATATTTCCCCCATGCAGTAAATAACAGAGTGAACCTGACACTGAATTCTTGAAGTTGCACTTGTCTTTAAGAAATCTAAACGCTGTTCTGCAGTGAGCAGAACCCTAAATTACTCCCCATGGTGTCCCATGTCGCCACAGGACTTGCTTTTCAAGGCCCAGGACAGGGTTGCGGGCAGTGCCGTGGGGCACAGTGCATGTTTCCAGTCATCTGGTGGTGGCTTCCACAGAGCTCTTGCCGTGGTGGGTTTGTGTCAGTGTGATATAGTCAATTTGCCAGGCCTCTCCGTATTTACACTTTAGTCATCGCCCTCCATACCACACAGGCTTTGTGATGGAGGGAACTAACTAACACTTTAAGGGTGCCTAGTTTAGAGCTTTATGTAACCAATTATGTTAAGTAAAAACAGAACCTCATCGAATGCCAAGATAAGAAGTTTTACAGCACCTAGATGTAAACTTGAGGCACCAACTGTAAATTTGAGAAGACGAGATAACGAAGATTTACAGCAAAAGGGGGGAGCCAGTCTGGTTTCAATCAACTTGGCAGCTTGGGTTCCAGTCAATTCAACATGATGAGCCAAAGGGAAAGAGTTCACTGTGATGAAGCTGAAGGAGCCCCAGGCGTTCCTGGGGTTATTATGAATATGTAATACCTTACTGTATTTAAACACACCTCATATTGTTAGAATGTGCCCCATAACCCCCGAACTCCTGGGTCCCTCCCAAACTCCGAGGTCCCTATCCCAAACTCCGGGGTCCCCTTTTTCTTGAACTCCTGGGTTCCCTTCCTGAACTCCTGGGTCCCTCCCAAACTCCTAGGTCCCTTTCCCAAACTCCTGGGTCCCCTTTTTCTTGAACTCCTGGGTTCCTTTCCTGAACTCCTGGGTCCCCCCAAACTCCTGGGTCCCTCCTGAACTCCTGGGTCCTTCCCAAACTCCTGGGATCCCCCCGTACTCCTGGACAACCCCCATGTCCCCCCCCAATGTCACTGGGACCCCCCAAATAATCAAATAAATTATTGGCGCCTCCCCCAATCTCGGGGTCACTGTCGCTTTAAGAGCCGGGAGGGGGCGGAGCGTCATGCAGAACAGCTCAGCCAATTAATGCGAGGGGGCGGAGCCGCTCGGAAGGGGGCGGAGCCGCGGGGAGGCAGAGCCACACATGGAAGCTCTCAGCCAATCAGCGGGAGGGGCAGACCCACACACAGAACCGCTCAGACAATCAGCAGGAAGGGGCGGAGCCGCGGGGAGAAGGCAGAGCCACACGCAAAACTGCTCAGCCAATCAGCAGGAGGGGGCGGAGCCGCGGGGAGGCAGAGCCACACACACAGAACCACTCACCCCATCAGCGGGCAGTGGGCGTGGCGTCCTTGGACCATGGCCCAGGCGCCTGGGTCCCCTCTGGGGGTCAATGGGTTAATTAGCCCCCCCACCAATTAGCAGCTCCCGCTCTATAGCAATTATGTTTATTCATTATTACGTTAACTAAATGTTGGCCCTTAACAAGCCACCCCCAGTTCGGCGGAGTCATTAATGACCAGACTCCCCCACTCATAGCTCAGCCCTTAATAAGCAGCTTTTCTCTGGATGTTTGTTAGTCAGATTCCTTAATGAGCTGCTTCTCTGGATACTGATCCTCTGGATGTTCATTAGCAGGTTCCTTAACGAGCTGCTTCTCTGGATGTTAATTAGCTGGTTCCTTAATGAGCAGCTTCTCTGGATGTTCATTAAATGGTTTCCTTGATGACCTCATTAACCTCAATCAAGCTCCTCAATTAGTCGCCTCCCCTTCCCTTCATTAGCACTAAAGATCTCCCCCTGCCCCATCCCCTCATTAGCGCTAATTAGCTCATTAACAACCTCCCTCGTCTCCCTCGCCAGCTCCACCATGGTCCCCATTGGTGCCTCCTGGCTCCAGCTCATTAGGAAGCGGCACTTCCTCTGCCCGTTAACAAACATTTGCCGCTCGTTGCATCCAAATTAAGTCATCCCCGGCTCAACAACTGCTCCAGGTGTGCCAGAGCCATGATTACGTAATTATTGTTGTAATTAGCGGTGTTCTTTTGTGTGTAATTATTGCTATTGTCCCCAGGCCCCTCCAGCAGCTCCGCCACAGCCAGGACGGTCCCAGCATCTCCCAATGGAGATCCCAATGTTCATATTTATCCTCGTTTTTACCTTTATTTCGGCGCCACCACCACGGTCTCCACGCCGGAATCAGTTTTGCCGCCTCCCCCGTGCGGATCAACCGCTGGAAAGCAGCTCGTTCCGCCGCGCTAAGCGATCCCCACAGCCCGCGGCCTTCGCACCCCCCTGAAGCCTCGGCCTCGCGTAGCTGGCGCGGCCGCCTCAAGGCGGCCCCCAGGCCGGGGAGAGCCGGCGGGGGACCCCGGTCGGAACGGAGGGTTTGCAGCACCTGCTCGCGGTAAAAATCTTCAGAGCAGCCACCATGGGCGCGGTAGTAGCGGTGTTCCATAAGTGTCTTTTTAACAAACCCTTATATCGCTCAATCTTCCCAGAGGCTGGCGCACGATAGGGGATATGATATATCCATTCAATACCATGTTCTTTGGCCCAGTTGGTTATGAGACTATTTTTAAAATGAGTCCCATTGTCTGACTCAGTTCTTTCTAGACTACCATGTCGCCACAGGACTTGCTTTTCAAGGCCCAGAATAGTGTTCCGGGCACTGGCATGAGACACAGGCTATGTTTCTAGCCATCCCGTGGTTGCTTCCACCATTGTAAGCACATAGCGCTTGCCTTGGCGTGTTCTAGGGAGTATAATATAATCAATCTGCCAAGCCTCCCCATATTTATATTCCAAACACCGCCCCCCATACCACACAGGCTTTAATCTTTTGGCCTGTTTGATTGCAGCACATGTTTCACAATCATAGATAACATGTGAAATAATGTCCATGGTTAAGTCCACCCCTTGGTCCCAAGCCCATTTATATGTTGCATCCCGTCCTTGATGCTCTGAAGCATCATGGGCCCACCGAACTAGAAAAAATTCACCTTTATGTTGCCAGTCCAAATCCACCTCATCTACTTTAATCTTAGCAGCTTGATCCGCTTGCTGGTTGTTTTGATGTTCCTCAGTGGCTCGACTTTTAGGCACATGGGCATCCACATGCTGTACTTCTACAGTCAGGTTCTCTAGTCGAGCAGCAATGTCCTGCCACAATTGCAGGGGCTCTGGAGCTTTACCTTGTTCCAGTGCAGTCTGGATCAGTCCATGGCAGATAGTAGGGCTGTGTTTCCACCCCGGCGCAGTCGATTCCAGGTGTATTGGATACCCCTCCAATAAAGGCAAACTGTGGCCTGCATTCTGCTGCTAAAGGAATAAAGAAAAATGCATTAGCAATGTCAGCTGTGGCATACCACTTGGCTGTCTTTGACTCCAGTTCATATTGCAGTTCTAACATGTCCGGCACAGCAGCATTTAATGGTGGCGTAACTTCATTTAAGCCACGATAGCCTACAGTCAGTCTCCATTCTCCATTAGGCTTTGGAAAAAGCCATCCAGGACTATTGAAAAATGAGCGAGTCTTACTGATCACTCCTTGACTCTCTAGTTGTTTGATCAGTTTATGAATGGGGATCAGGGAATCTCGGTTGGTGCGATATTGTTGTCTGTGCACTGTCGTGGTAGCAATCGGCACCTGTTGCTCTTCGACCTTAAGCAGTCCTACAACAGAAGGGTCATCAGAAAGACCAGGCAAATTAGACAGCTGTTTAATGGTCTCAGTCTCTACAGCTGCTATACCAAAGGCCCATCGATAACCTTTTGGTTCTTTAAAATACCCACTCCTAAGGTAGTCTATACCAAGGATGCACGGAGCATCTGGACCAGTCAAAAGAGGGTGCCTTTCCCACTCCTTTCCTGTTAGGCTCACTTCAGCCTCTAATACAGTCAATTCCTTCGATCCCCCAGTCACTCCTTCAATACTGACAGATACTGACCCCTTATGATTCAATGGCATCATTGTACACTGAGCACCAGTGTCTACCAGGGCTTTATACTCATGTGGTTCTAACATAACAGGACACCGAATCCACACGGTCCAATAAACTGTGTTGTCATTGTCCCTCTCCTCCACCTGGCTGGAGGCAGGGCCCCACTCATTGGTACTTTGCACAGTTGCTGGTAGGGAGACACGAGAATCCCTCCTACTCTGTCTGGAAAGCCTCCCACTGGAAACTGGAGCAGCTTTTCTCTTGGGAGCTTTCTTTTTCAACTCACGTACTCTTGCCTCTAGGTCAGCACGGGGCTTGCCATGCCAATTACTCGTATCTTCTCTCTGGTCACGCAGAAAAAAAACATAATTCAACTCATGACATTTCTCGCATTTCTCTTGGGCTGATGCTACAGAAGGACATCTCTTCCCAATAGCTGTGGCTTGGGCCCGTGTATGTGATGAGTAGGATCTGTCCTCCCTCTTGGACAGTTTGTCACACAGTTTGTCCACAGCTGTGACACAGGCTTGTAGGGGAGAAGAAAGAATGTCTTCATACTGCTGCAACATGTCTGCTACTTCACCCACAGTTGACAGATCGTCTTCTCAAAGGGTGAGCAATCCTAAAGTGTGGGCATAAGACGGTGGTGTGCTCTGCACAAACTTCCGCACTATACCTTGGGTACACGGCACTTCATCAGGACCTGTAATTGTCTGTGGGTCACTGTAAATTATCTCTCGCACAGCCAGTTCTCTCAGATACCTAATACCTCTCTCCATAGTAGTCCATTTGGTTGGGCGGCATATGATATCATCTTTTAAAAGGTACCTGATTTTTACTGCTGACAAAATTCTTCTCCAGAGGCTTTGATTTAGTTTCTTCTTTGCAATTGCCTTATCAATGCCATCATCTCTGGCCAGGGATCCCAACTGACTGGCTTCACTGCCATCTAAGTCCAAACTATTAGCCTCATTGTCCCAGCACCAAATGAGCCAAGTGACCATTGGCTCACCTTCACAAAGTCTAAAGTCTTGTTTCAGAGTCCTCAGCTCCTTCAGAGATAAGGAGCATTCTGTTAGCTTGTCCTTTGCTGGTCGCTTTGTTTTAGAACGACGCGCTGGTTGCTTTGCTGTAGTAGCCTGGGATCGCAGTGGAAGGAGTTTAGAAAGGGCTATGGGAGGAGCTGTAGAAGGGCCCTCTTCTTCCTCCTCTGATTCTTCTTCATCACCTTGCTCTATTCCAGAAACAACCTCTCCCTGCTCTGTGGTAGAAGGACCCTCTGCTTCGTCTTCCTCATCTTCCTTTACAATGGATTCCAATTGTGCTTTCTTTTGCTTCCTTGTTGTTGGGGCAACTAATACTGCGGAAGTCTGAATGGCCACGTTACATGTTGTGGGGGTTTGAGTGGATGCAGAAACTGACGTTGCACTTGTAGTGGCTGCTGTATCCAAGTCAGGAACCGGAGCTGCTGCAGAGTCTGTCGAGGGGGGTGCAGCAGCTGTCACGGACGTTGTAGCTTTAAAAGCGGCAACTCCTGCTGCAGGAGTTAGAATCGCTACCGTCCTCCTAAATTTCAAAAATGCATACTCCCAAAGTATGGTAACAATGAGTAGAGATACATCATGGACTTAATTAAAATCACATAAATCAGTGACACACAACCCAGGGCCACAGCTATTAGAACAAGTTCATCTCTACTTCCAAAAGTAATGTTCTGCACAGAAACATAAACAAGAAGAATTAACCCCCAACAAGGCATTATTAAATCCAAATAGATTTGCAACAACATCCTTTAAAATTAAAAACAAACTCAAAACACAGTCTGCTTCATGACCCATAAAGCACACAGATCTATGGTTCCCCAAAGCTTCCTCCCACCAGAGGATTCAAACACAGGCCACGCACATCAAAGCCCATTGCTCCCTCACTTACGCTACCTGGTAAGCTGTTTACAGTAATTGTCAGCTGCTGCTCACAGCCCATCTCAGTCAAAACCCTGTCCCTGCTCCGGCGCAATAAAATCTGTCATGATTTCTCATGCAGATCCGAGTAACGGCACCAATAAAACCTGTCACGGTTTCTCTTATCTCATCCCCGTACACTCTCTCTCTCTGTACGGTCTCATTTCTCCCCATATGGTCTTGCTTCCCCGTACAGGCCACCAATTAAATCTGTCAAGGTTTAAGGCAAGGCGGCAATAAACCGTGGCAGACGCTCCCTGTTATCCCCTCATTTCCCGCGACCCCTTCCTTTAGATTGGAAGGATGATTGAAAAGATAAGGGGAAAGGAAGAGAGACTTAGCCTTTAAGTTGGAGAGTTTTAAAGGGTTTTATTAATGCTACTAATAAATAGAGAATATATACAAAATATACAAAACCGATCTGATACAGGGAATTGGCAATTAACTAATTAACACTTTAAGAATTAACAATTAACACTTACACTTAAAGAACTAAGCCTTTAACCCACATCACTGTTGCCTGGCCTTGCTTAGCTCTGTGTAACTTATTGTACGAGAAACCGGACTTCACTGACGCTCGCAAAGATAATAATCCTTGGTGCATCCTTGGGTGAACTGGATAACAGAAACCTGGGCACAGGACAGGAGATACGCCAGTTTTAACCAACTCAGCAGTCGGAGACCCAACCAACTCATCACACCGGACCAAAGGTGACCGTGCACAGAGAAGAGGACCCGGGTTCACGGTCACTGCGCAGCTGCAACCAGGAGGAGCCGGAGGTGGAGACTATGGAAAAGGTCTCCTGAACTCATTGTAATAAGAACCGCCTTCTCGGGGACAGGTTATGAATATGTATAGGCATTCCTAAAACTTTCATGAATATGTAACACTTCACTGCATTGAACCAAGCTCACAGGTACTGTAATTTCACACACGTATTGGGTGAAATGATTCCCCATGTGTCTGACGTCGTAAATGAATACATACTTTCCTTGTAACCTCAAGGGTTGTAACATCATTCCACGCCTCAGATCTCAAGTGCTGGATGTGCAGTTGGCGTCACTCAGCAGCAGAGCTGGGGCTGCGGGGCTGGCGGCTCCAGCAGCTGCAGCTCAGGCCCCGGAAGTCACGGGCGGGACTGCACAGCAAACCGGAACCTGGGTGCAGGATGCAGGGCCTGGGGGCTGTGGATCACAGACAGACAGACAGACAGGGTTCTCTCCAGATGCCGGCCATGGGCAAAGAGAGAGTGACCCTCATGATCACCCTCTTATATAGGGGGTATGACAATTATGGGGTGGAATCCTTCCGTTGGTCAGTTCTAGTCACCTGTTCCATCCACCCCTCCTCAAACACGCCCCTCTCACAACGGAACATGGGAAAACTTACCAGTCTTTCTTGGCTACCATAGTAATAAATCTAAACATGAGCTTCTTCAGCATTCCGTTGGTCTCTTATCAGCACCGAGTGCAGCATCCGAGGAAAAATATGCAGCTAAAACTCAGAAAAGTACAGACACTGAGAAGAACTGAGCTGAAAGAAAAATCACTAAAAGAGAACCAGTCCTGGTTTTAACAAAACCAGTACATTCTACCCCTTATTCCATACCATTTGAGTCATACCCAAATCACTACTGCTTGCTGCCCGTCTTCAAATGTATATACACACACACAAAACTATGTATATCACTAGTTCATGAGTGCAAGTCTCTCTATCACAGCAGTCTCTCTCTAGGCAGGAGAGGTGATGTGCAATCCGATGCAGTTCGTGTCCAGAAACTGTAAGTCAGAGATGTCAGTCTCAGGCAAGTTACTGGATACCACTTGGTGTCCCCAACAGCAAAGCTGCCACCAGCAACAAGTCAGCTCTTCCGTGACCAAGACCTGCATGGATACCATCAGAAGAAATACAGAAGGACTCGTGGGCAACGGGGAGGTCGCCTTGGGCATAGTGACCATGAAATGATGGAGTTTTCTGTTCTTGGAGAAGTTAGTAGGGTGCTCAGCAGAACTTCTACCTTGGACTTCCAAAGGGCAGACTTTGCCCTGTTCAGGAGGCTGCTTGGCAGAGTCCCTTGGGAAGCAGTCCTGAAGGACAAAGCAGCCCAGGAAAACTGGTCTCTCTTCCAGAAGGAAATCTTAGAGGCACAGGAGCACGCTGTCCCCGTCTGCCTAAAGACGAGACGGCAGGGAAGAAGTTCCGGCCCGGCTGAATAGAGAACTGCAGCTGGAACCTGGGAATAAAGGGAGAATTTATACACTTTGCAAGGAGGGGCAGGCTGCTCAAGAGGAATACAAGAATGCCGCAAAGTTAGGCAGGGAGAAAATTAGAAAGGCCAAAGACCAACTAGAGCTGAGCCTGGGCACCACTGCGAAAGGTAACAAGAAATGTTTCTATAAATATATGAGCAACAAAAGGAGGGCTAAAGGGAATCTCCATCCCCTGAGGGGTACGGGCGGAAACACAGCGAGAGAAGACGAGGGCAAGGCTGAAGTACTAAATGCCTTCTTTGCCTCAGTCTTTAGGAGTCAGAGTGGTGGTGCTCCAGGTATCCAGCCCCCTGAGACAGGAGACAGGCTCGGGGTGCAGAATGAAGCCACAATAATCCAAGGGGGGATGGTTAGTGACCTGCTACACCACTTGCACACCCACGAGTCTATGGGGCCAGATGGGATACGCCCAAGGGTGCTGAAGGAGCTGGCCAAGGTGATCACTAAGCCACTTTGCACTATCTATCAGCAATCCTGGTTAACTGGGGAGGTCCCAGTTCACCGGGAGTTGGCTAATGTGACGCCCATCCACAAGAAGAGCTGGAAGGAGGATCCAGGGAACTACAGACCTGTCAGTTTGGTCTTGGTGCCAGGGAAGGTCATGGAGCAGAACATCCTGAGTGATATCACACAGCACATACAAGAAAACCATGTGATCAGGCCCACTCAACATGGGTTTGTGAAAGGCAGGTCTCGCTTCACCAACCTGATGTCCTCCTACAACAACGTGACCCACCTAGTAGATGAGGGAAAGGCTGTGGATGTTGTGTAATTAGACTTCAGTAAAGCCTTTGACACCCTATCCCACTGCATCTCCGGGAGAAGCTGGCAGCTCCTGGCCTGCATGGCTGTATTCTTCGGCAGGTAAAGAACTTCTCCCCAAGTAGCAAGAGACAAGACAAGAGGAAATGGCCTCACATTGCGCCAGGGGAGGTTAAGATTGGATATTAGGAAAAAATTCTTCATGGTGAGGGTGGTGAAGCAGTCTGTTCTTTCTAAAGCAGGAAGGGACAGAGCCAATGTTTCTGTGCTGCAAGTTCCTACTACAGCTTTCAACTTTCTGACTTTCTGCAGAGCTTAGAAACTGTCCCGGTTTTGTGAAAAGCAAGACCAGTTCTCTTTTAGTGATTTTTCTTTCATCTATGTTCTTCTAGGTGGCTGTACTTTTCTGAGTTTTAGCCTGTATATTTTTCCTAGGATGCTGTACTCGGTGCTGATAAGAGACCAAAGGAATGCTGAAGAAGCTCATGTTTAGATTTATGACTATGTTAGCTAAGAAAGTCTGATAAGTTGGGAGTAACATCCCATGCAAACTGCCTAAATTCAGCACTGGGTTGTGGTTCCTTTAACCAATGTCCCCATGTCCATTCCTCATGGCGTGGGACATCTCTGATGAGTGCAGAGCAGGGTGACACACCACAGGGCTGAGGTGCCTCCCATCCCTTGGGAGTGGCAACAGGAGGCCAGAGGGACACTGTGACTCCTGCCTCTGTGTGTAAAAGGGACAGACTCTGTCTCTGAACATCCCTGGGTGCAGAAGGAGCCCAGGATGCCAGCTCAGATGTGGATGCCTGACAGACCGTGACATTTCTGTGTGTGACTCCAGGAACAAACCCCACTGGCCCAGTGAGATTCATCTCAGCTGCCCTGGACAGCCTCATTGCAAGTGCTCCTGTCTGCTCCGTCACCCTTGCCCATGATGCCGGGCTGTGCTCTCTAAAGTGCCACAGCAATCAGAGAGGTTCTGGGGTCCTTGGAAAAGGCAGACATCCAACCCAACTTCAAGAAGGGCTCTTTATTAAAATCCAGCCATTTTTCCACAAGCAGAGCTGCTCCTCCACCTGGGTCAGCGACGCCAGCAGCACAGGGCTTGCAGGGCCCATCGCGATCGTGGCTTCTCCCTTGGACTGCTCAGGATTGCAATGGTCTGAGCAGCAAGGGAGCGGATGAAGGGTTTACTGTCCTTCTCCAAGGGCCGAAGGGCTGCAACAGAAAGAAGCAGAGCCCAGATGATCTCCCACGTCTGCAGAGACACCCAGGCATCCCCTCCTCCTGACCAAGTTCCCTACTCACCACTGCAGATCTCAGCCAGCTTCTCCTCCTCCCTTCGGTCCCTCAGGGGCCGCGCAGCCAGCCCTGGGCACAGAGTTCCGTCAGACCCCTGTTCCCTCCCCCTCATCAGAGCTGGCCCCAGGGGATACCCCAGAGCCGACATAGCGGGACTGAGCAAGGCAGCCACCGAGGCCACCTGTGTGGGCAGGGCTGGGAGGGGAGGCCAAGGCCCTGCCCGGGGCAGCCGGGGCTCTGGCAGGCACAGGGCTGCTCCTTGTGCCAGGGCAGCGGTGGGGACTGGGGCCAGGCTGCCAAGAGAGGGACCCTGGGGACGTTGACTCACCAATGAACCTCACGGCCGCCTCTCGCAAGCTGGCCTGAGCATCCCTCAGGTATGGCAGGCTCTGACTCAAGAGCTCTTGAGCCCTGCTCCTGTTCTGCTCCAGCTGGAGAGAGCACAAGGGTGTGAGCATGTCACTGTCTGCACCCCACCCCGAGCTGGCTGGACCAGTCCCTCCTCCCAGTAACGCAGGTTTCCCTTTCCCCGCAGGCCACTCCTGCCCCCCAGCCAGTAGCCCTGTTGGGCTGAGGCTGAGACAGACACAGGCAGAGTGGTCCCAGGGCTGCCGAGAGCCCTCCTTCCCGCCGGGCGTGGGGCAGAGCGAAGAGCCCTTGGGGGTTCTGTTCTTGAGGACAGGGAACAAGGATGCAGCTCGGGGCTGCAGCAGGGCGGGCGAGGCACATCTGCAGAGCCCACAGCCCAGACATGTGGGGCAGCCCTCAGTCAGCCTGGGCCTTCGTTGTTCTCACCAAGCTCTCTCCAATCCTCCATGTCTGCTGAGTCTGCACTAGGTGTTTGAGCTGCTTCCATTTCAGGAGCTCTGCTGCACCAAGGAGGGCTTCCCTGGCGGCCTGCAGAACAGCAGAAGATGGGACATGGCACCCACGGTCTGCATAAGGAGACCTGACGTCCCCCCATTCTTGGCTTTGTTCCTGGAACACCTGCCTTTTGGGGGCAGCGACATGCCCTGGCCCAAACATCTGGGGCTCTCTTGGGCACAGCCCTGGGAGACAGGGACTGAGGCTCAAAGCTCGAGACCCAGCACCTGCAGGGACAGCTGAGGAGCCCATAGGGATGCGCCTGTTCAGGCCTTGGTGGCCACAGGCTGCTGCTGAGCCCTGTGAGACCAGCCATGGCAGGTGGTGGAAATGGCCATGGCAGCTTCCCTGCTGCTACTCGTGCTGGGTCTGTAAGGATCCTTCCTATGGGCTGGAGGAGGCTGCCAGTTGCCAGCAGCCCTGTCCCCTGGTGCCCAGGCCACCTGTGTGCTGTCAGCACACCCCTCTCTGCCTCAGTGCTCAGCGTGGAAATCTGTACCTTGGCCACGTTGTTGCTCTGATCGCTCAAACGAAAGAAGAGGGGGAGCAGTGCACGGTGCACGTAGCTCTTAATCCTCTTCTTGTCGTGCACCATCACTGACTGCACCCGCTCTCTGAAGAGGCGGATGGAGAGCGCTCGCAGCTGTCTGGACTCCTGGGAGGAAGGAGGAAAGCCGGACTTCAATCCCAGCAGCTCTCTGCCCATGGTGAGCAGGGGCAGTATCGGGGCTGACGTGAGGGGAGATGCTCCAGGGTCAGGTTGTGCAGCAGGGAGCCGTGCTGGGCTGTAAAGCCCAGAAGCCATCCCACGGGAGCCCAGGGGAGCAGAGCCTGCTCCCAGTGCTGCCCACGGGGCTGGGCTGAAGGGCAGCTGTCACTGCAGGCTGCCCATCCCCAGGGCTCAGTCTCCGTCATCAGCCTTACATCGTCAAAGAGGGGCAGGAGCTTTTCCTCCAGCTGCTCCACAGTGGGTCTGGCTTCTTCCCTCTTCAGGTGTCCCATCACGCTGCAGAAGAATGTCAGGACTTCCCTTTTCATTTCTGTGTTGCTGGAGTCGAGCAACCCCACAACTTGCGGCAGGAGGGACTGTATTTTTCTGGCCTGTATGAAAAACAGTTTCATTTTTGTGAAAGGATCAAAGACCACCCTGGCAAAAAAGCCGGTCACTGAGCACCAGCCTCTGTCCAGCTCCGTGGCAGGTGGTGGCACAGGAATCTCTGTGGCAGCCTCCTGGCAGGTGGTGGCCATAGGCACAGCCACGGAGATACAGGAGAGCAGGGCCAGGGCAGGGAGGGTTGAAAAGCAATGACTCCCTGTGCCCTGCTCAGCCGTCCCCTTTTCCCACGGGCAGATGTCTTGGAGAGCCTCCACGCCTGGAAAGCTCCCCAGGCAGCCATCAGGCCCCAGCACGGCAGGGAGGGCATTTGGAGCTCTCAGCCACTGCCTGACCCCCAGCCAAGGCCAAGCCACCGCCTCACCCAATGCCCCAGCCCAGCTGCCAACATGGCTCCTTTTGATGCTGTCCTGCTCACCATGTCAGGTCTTTCTGACCCACTGATGACGCCTTCGGGAAACCTGGAGTCTGTGACCAGGAGTCTTTTGCGCAAGTTTTTTAAGAGCTGCTTCAGAGTCTTGGGTGTGGAGATCATCACGTCCCACATGTCCAGGGCAGTCCTGCAAGAGAGCGCTCCGTCAGCAGGGCAGCCTGGGCCACAGCAGCGTGTCCGGGCTCAGCGCTGCAGGATGCTTGGGATGCCCTGGGCAGCAGCAGAGGCTGAGCTGCTGCTCCCGTGGGGCTGGCAGGAGCGCAGTGGGGGGCTCTGGGCTGTCTTGCTCAGCTGTGGCTGCTGCGGGCCTGGCTGACCCCCAGCGCTGGCAAATGTGCTGGGATGGAGGGTCCTGCTCCTCGGGGGTGGCCTGCAGGATTCCTTGGCTCTGTGCCCCTCTCCCCACAGTGAACAAGCCCTCATGGCTTTTGGGGCCAGTACCTGTCTCCTGGTGGAGCGATCCTCAGCAGCGTTGTGAGCACCTTCCCAGGTCTCCTGTCAGCCATGAGGAGAAGCAGGGACTCCACTCTCTGCCGAGCTGGTGCTGTGTTGATGCTGTCCAGGTTTTTGTGGATGCATCTCATGATCTTTGGCAGCTGGAGGAGACACAGGTGAGGATGGCGCTGCCACTGGAGTGCAGCCACTTCCTCAGCTGTCCTTCCCATCCCTCTCTGCCACCGTCATGTGGCTTCAGATTCCTGAGACACCAGGGGTTGGGGGGGAGGGATGGAGGAAGGAACAAGGCCTGACAGGGCTGAAGCCTGGCAGGGCAATCCAGCCACTATCCACTTACATCCGCCAGCCAGAAGTCAGGGAATTCCATGACCATGTCCAGCAAGTCTGTTGCCCGCTTCTTGTCAAAGGTGCTGGTGTCTCTCATCGCCTCGATGAACACAAGGACGATGTCTGTCCTTTCAGAAGTTCTGAGGTGCCTCGCACAGGACTATGGGAGGAAGGAAAGAAAAGAAGGAAGTGAAGCCAAATCACACCCAGTGCCCTGATGCTGCTGCTTAGCCAGGCAGTGCCAGCAGCCCTGCAGAGACCCCCGACAGTGCTGGTGGCAGAGCCCGCAGCAAAGCTGGCAGCAGGGGCGGCAGTGACTGCACGGGGAGGAGGAGAACAGAGGCCCTGGAGTGAGGGAGGAGGGTTGGACTCATGGGCACAGGGTGCTGGCCCTGCCGTGAACCAGGGCTTGCTGGTGGCCAGGAGGACTGGCCTGCTGCTGGGACACTGGTGCCAAAGCCCTGAACCCAAGCGTGTGTCCAGGGCTGGCTCTGTGGGCCGTCAGGGCTTTGCAGGCCCGTGCCGGCCACAGCTCCCAAAGCAGCTGCCTGGGCAGCAGCCCCCCGTGGGGAGAGCTGCAGGCTGCTCTGGGGTGCAGGGATGGGGAGACGGGCTGGCCGGAGGGTGCCTGGCTCCTTACCGCCAGTGTGGGATGTCTGAATAGCGCAGAGCTCAACTTCTCAATCCTCCCCACAGCCCTCTCCTGCACACATTCTCTCTCAGAGGTGGTGAAGGTCAAGAGCATCTGGGAAGAGAGAAGCTGCTGGTGAGCCCTGGGAGCAGCCACCGCTCCAGCAGAAGCAGCACCGCTCAACTCCTGGGCTGGACTCTGTTCTCGAGCAAAGCCTGTAGTGGGGTTCTGACCCTCGGGCCCCTGGCAGGCTTGGAACAAATGCCCTGGGCCCGCCTGTGGCCACGCAAGAAGGCAGATGCCACCCTCTGCGGCCACTGTGCTGTGGAAGAGCCTGGCGGGCAGCCCCTGGTTACCCGGGAAGGTGGGCACCCTCCCGGCAGCGCTCTCTGCACGGCACCGGGTGGGACTGTCCACTCCAGAGTGGACACCCAGTCCCCCAGGGTGAGGAACAGCCCTTGTGAAGCCCACTCTTTGCACACGCCAGACCTGGAAGATATTCTGGAGCAGCTCGCTGACTCTGGAGGCTGAAGAGCCGAGCACCAATGCCTGCAGCATGTTGTCCATGGCTTCCATGGTCTGCAAGAAGACAACGAATTTTGGCCGTGTTTCCTGCCATCTGTTTCACACAGGGGGAACTGATAGGAACGCTCAGTGCCAAGAGGCAACTCCTGTGCTGATTTGCTGTGCCTGGGAGAGACTCAGGGGCAAATAATCTGCTACGGGCGGAGCAGCAATTGGCGCTGGATGTGGCCAGGCCAACTGTCAGCAGATGAAGGCATGAGGGTGTGAAAGCAGAGCTGAGACCAACCCTGCCTTGTCTTTCTGGTTATATATCAGCACGGGGTGAACAGGGAGCCGCCAGAGGGACTGTTGGGTCCTGTAGTTCACCAAGCACTTACTTTTAAGAAGAGATAACGGCCCATATCCTGCATTTTCTCTTCTGGAGGAAGCAAGAAGACACTAGAAAAGCAGGCTTGGAGGAGGCTTGCCTCCTTGCCCTCCAGCGCCCTTTCCACTGCGCTGCAAAGAGAGAGGAGCCAGTCACACTTTGGTATTTGGAGCAGTGCCTCGAGATCTCGTGCAGGGGTCCCCGGGAGGGATGGGCAGGTACCTCAGTTCGGCGATGGCAAGCATGGCGTTCCACCGCACCGCCGTGCGCAGTTTGTTCCTGGGCTCTTCTTCCAGCAGCACCTGCAGAGCACAGCCGGGATGGGACCTGGCAGCTGCCAGCACCCAGCGCCACCAGCCCCTGGCCCTGCCCAGCGCTGTCCTCACAGGGTGCCGGGGGCATCGCCCCCTTCCCCAGAGACGCCACGTATCCCCTCACCTTGATATTCTCTGCCAGGCCGTATCTCTGGCAGAAGAGATCTAGGCCCTGTGGAGGGCCGCGGCGCTTGCTGTTGTAGCACAGGTCACAAATGTTCTGAAGAAATGGAATCTTCTGGCTCTCCTCCTGGCAGCCAGGGGACAGAGAGACAAACAGGGAGTGTGAGATGGGGACACACGGCCAGCGGCACCACAGCATGGGGGTGCAGTGCCAATTAGCGCCCTGGGAGCAGCAGCTCTGCCCAGCCAGCACCCTCCAGTCCCCGCAGCAGAGCCCCTGGCAGCAGACACGGGCTCAGCCGCCTTCCAAACGGCCATGGTTACCTTTTCTGGGCTGCTGACAAAGGACACGATGGAGTCCACGCGTGTCCTTTCGAATTGGTAGACAGGTAACCAGGCAGCATCTAATAAAGGAGGAGAGCAGGGAGGGCTGCAGAGAGGGTTTGCAGGCAGGACAGAGCAGAGGAAGGAGATCTGCCCCATGTCCATCCCAGTGCCCGCTGCCCTGGCACGGTCTTCCCATGCGTGTCAGGGCTGCAGGGTGCCCGGCAGACGGGCTGAGATGCTGGAGCCAGGCAGGACGGGGAAAGCGCCCGGTGCAGCGGGTGAGGAACTCGCTTCAGACGGGCAGGAAAGGTCCCCGTCCCGCAGCACGGCTGCCTCCTGCCCGCCCAGCTGCCTCTGGCTGCCAGTGCCCTGGAGCAGGAGCTGGGTCCCCTCTGCCCGCAGAAGCTGTGCTGGCGCCAGCTCCCAGCTCAGAGCAGCCCTGGACTTCAGGGAGCACAATCACCACCCATGGGAACCCCCTGCCAGCGTGAGGAGAAACGTGAGCCCGGCGTGGAGCAGAAAGCGATAGCTGGGCCCCACCCTGGCCAGACAATCAGGGCCCCTCACTCACCGATCTTCAGTGGCTGGACCACATCAACCTGGTTGGGGTCCAGTGGAGATCTGACCTCCTGGGGAGCCCCAACCTCCTCCTGCCAGGCCAGCCTAGGTCGGCTGGGGGGTCTCTCCGCCATTTTGCAGACAAAGGCTACGACTAAGGATGGGGAAGGCGGATTCTTCGGCAAAACGCCTTGGTGCTGCAGCTCTGCCAGAGGCAGCGATGAAAGGTTTGGGCTGCGCTCTTGTGCTCCTCGTTGGGGAAAGACGTGAGCTGCGCTCAGGAGCTCCTTGCTCCAAGTCTGCCAGGGGCAGCAGACAGTCTGCCGGGGGCAGCTAGAGCTAGGTTGTGGTTGGACTCGATGATCTTAAGTGTCTCTTCCAACCAAAAAGATTCTCCGATTCTCTGAAAGACGTGGGCTACGCTCGGGGGCTCTCGCCAGCTCCGTGCTCACACCCTGTCTCGTCACCGTCCTGTCGGACAGTGTGGGCTGGGCCCGCAGCTGCGCTGAGCACGTGCAGGGCAGTGGGTGTCACCAAGTGAGGTCACAAAGGGCCCCACTGTGACCCTGCGCCTGGGGAGGGAGGCCAGGGTGTGCCCTTGGGAGGCACAGGCCAGCTCAGCCCTGGGCACCTGTCTGTTTCAAATTTCAATCCGTTTCTAAAAGTTCCAGCACCCATTGTTCTGAGCACAGTCTTGAACAGTCTGCTGCACCGCTCCATTTTCCCAGCAGCTGGTGCATGGTGGGGACATCACAGACCTACTCAATGCCTCGCTCCTTGCTCCAGGAGCATCCATCTATGAGGATGTTGCGGAAAGGAGTCCCGTTGTCTGGCTCAGTTCTCTCTGGGCTGCCAGGGGTGGCAGATGCACTCGATCCCCCAGTCGCCCCCAGCCAAACCCACAGCAGTTGGGTCCAGGCTCCAGAGGAGGGAAGGGCCTGAGCCGTAACCAGGCCAAGAACTCCTGCCAGGAGACCCACAGCGAAGCAGAAGAGCAACTGAATGCCGGTAACTTGTGAGTGCACAAGTCTCAGACACACTTTTCCTACTGTGTGCAATTTGGCTACAAGTCAATCACTTCATTCCATAAACACGACAGCCTGGATGAGCCCACTGTGAGCTCTCCCTGCTAAATAAGTGAGCTGTATGGCAATGGTTTTACTACTCACAGGTCAGTGGATGAGACCAATTTAATATTAATCATTTACCTTAAGTAGAGGCACACTAAATATAATCAATTCTTTACGGACATAAGGTTGTATGATTTTTAATATACTCTTTTTTTCATGTTACTTGGGAAACTGTATTTGCTAAAATTAAGCTGTAAAGTGCTGCTCATATCTACCAAAAGCAACTACAAACTACACTGAACACTTAGAAGATAAGTCCTATATTGCACGTCGCTGAGAAGAAAGGAATTTGTGTTCAGGCAAAACAGCACCTGCAAGGTTATGGACAATAAACGATGTCTACAGCTGAACACAACAAAGCCCACGTGGAATCAGAGAAGTTTGCCACTGGAGCTTTAAACACGGACTCTACAGCAAATGGTTATCAGAAAGGGAATGCCTGAAAGTTTGCTTTTGCAAACGGATACAGGCCTCCCCTGAAAGTTTGTCTTCAAAGCTTGAAAATACAGACTCTGGAGTGAACAGTTATCAGGGAGAGAAGAATCCCGACAGTGTGAACTGTGACGGATATGGCCTCACCTGAGAGTTTGTCCTCGGAGCTCCAGGACACAGACTCCAGAGCGAACGGTTATCAGGGAGTTTGCTTCGTGAACTGGTACAGGCACCGGGAGAGAAGGCCAGCAGCATTCGGCTCGCCATATTTCCCCCATGCAGTAAATAACAGAGTGAACCTGCCACTGAATTCTTGAAGTTGCACTTGTCTTTAAGAAATCTAAACGCTGTTCTGCAGTGAGCAGAACCCTAAATTACTCCCCATGGTGTCCCATGTCGCCACAGGACTTGCTTTTCAAGGCCCAGGACAGGGTTGCGGGCAGTGCCGTGGGGCACAGTGCATGTTTCCAGTCATCTGGTGGTGGCTTCCACAGAGCTCTTGCCGTGGTGGGTTTGTGTCAGTGTGATATAGTCAATTTGCCAGGCCTCTCCGTATTTACACTTTAGTCATCGCCCTCCATACCACACAGGCTTTGTGATGGAGGGAACTAACTAACACTTTAAGGGTGCCTAGTTTAGAGCTTTATGTAACCAATTATGTTAAGTAAAAACAGAACCTCATTGAATGCCAAGATAAGAAGTTTTACAGCACCTAGATGTAAACTTGAGGCACCAACTGTAAACTTGAGAAGACGAGATAACGAAGATTTACAGCAAAAGGGGGGAACCAGTCTGGTTTCAATCAACTTGGCAGCTTGGGTTCCAGTCAATTCAACATAATGAGCCAAAGGGAAAGAGTTCACTGCACTCCTGGATCCTTCCTGAACTCCTGGGTCCCTCCCAAACTCCGAGGTCCTTTTCCTGAACTCCTGGGTCCCCTTTTTCTCGAACTCCTGGGTTCCTTTCCTGAACTCCTGGGTCCCTCCTGAACTCCTGCGTCCCTCCTAAACTCCTGGGTCCTTCCCAAACTCCTGGGATCCCCCCGAACTCCTGGACAACCCCCGTGTCCCCCCCCAATGTCACTGGGACCCCCCAAATAATCAAATAAATTATTGGCGCCACCCCCAATCTCGGGGTCACTGTCGCTTTAAGAGCCGGGAGGGGGCAGAGCCTCGAGGAGGGGGCGGAGCCTCATGCGGAACAGCTCAGCCAATTAATGCGAGGGGGCGGAGCCGCGGGTAAGGGGGCGGAGCCACACATGGAAGCACTCAGGCAATCAGTGGGACGGGCAAAGCCAGAAACAGAACCGCTCAGACAATCAGCAGGAAGGGGCGGAGCCGCGGGGAGAAGGCAGAGCCACACGCAAAACTGCTCAGCCAATCAGCAGGAGGGGGCGGAGCCGCGGAGAGGCAGAGCCACACACACAGAACCACTCACCCCATCAGCGGGCAGTGGGCGTGGCGTCCTTGGACCATGCCCCAGACGCCTGGGTCCCCTCTGGGGGTCAATGGGTTAATTAGCCCCCCCACCAATTAGCAGCTCCCGCTCTATAGTAATTACGTTTATTCGTTATTATGTTAATTAAATGTTGGCCCTTAACAAGCCACCCCCAGTTCGGCGGAGTCATTAATGACCAGACTCCCCCACTCATAGCTCAGCCCTTAATAAGCAGCTTTTCTCTGGATGTTTGTTAGTCAGATTCCTTAATGAGCTGCTTCTCTGGATATTGATCCTCTGGATGTTCATTAGCTGGTTCCTTAACGAGCTGCTTCTCTGGATGTTAATTAGTTTAGTTCCTTAATGAGCAGCTTCTCGGGATGTTCATTAAATGGTTTCCTTGACGACCTCATTAACCTCAATCAAGCTCCTCAATTAGTCGCCTCCCCCTCCCTTCATAGGCACTAAAGATCTCCCCCTGCCCCATCCCCTCATTAGCGCTAATTAGCTCATTAACAACCTCCCTCGTCTCCCTCGCCAGCTCCATCATCGTCCCCATTGGTGCCTCCTGGCTCCAGCTCATTAGGAAGCGGCACTTCCTCTGCGCGTTAACAAACGTTTGGCGCTCGTTAGCGTCCAAATTAAGTCGTCCCTGGCTCAACAACTGCTCCAGGTGTGCCAGAGCCATGATTACGTAACTATTGTTGTAATTAGCAGCGTTATTTTGGGTGTAATTATCGCTATTGTCCCCAGGCCCCTCCAGCAGCTCCGCCACAGCCAGGACGGTCCCAGCATCTCCCAATGGACCCGTCGGGTACCCGGCGCCCTTCGCATCATCCCGGGCGGCTCGAAGGGCCTCGGCGGTGGATCTGAACGCCCGGCGCATCCTGAGCGCGGCCGCCACGTCGATGGCGGCGCCCGGCAGCTCCGGCACCAGCGACTCGTCCCCTCCGTGGAGGCTCAAGGCGAAGACGTAGCCAAAGAGGACGTTGGGCAGCTGGAAACGCAGCAATGGGGACGGCGGAGGTGCCGGGAAGGAGCTCAGTGCGGGGATGGATGAGGGGACGGCAGGTGGTGGAGCAATTTGCGGCTCATCCTCATCTTCATCCTCATCCTTATGTTCATATTTATCCTCGTTTTTACCTTTATTTCGGTGCCACCACCACGGTCTCCACGCCGGAATCAGTTTTGCCGCCTCCCCCGTGCGGATCAACCGCTGGAAAGCAGCTCGTTCCGCCGCGCTAAGCGATCCCCACAGCCCGCGGCCTTCGCACCCCCCTGAAGCCTCGGCCTCGCGTAGCGGGCGCGGCCGCCTCAAGGCGGCCCCCAGGCCGGGGAGAGCCGGCGGGGGACCCCGGTCGGAACGGAGGGTTTGCAGCACCTGCTCGCGGTAAAAAGCTTCGGAGCAGCCACCATGGGCGCGGTAGCAGCGGAGGGAGCAGAGGCGGCGGTTGCAGCGCGGGCAGGTGTACGGGGCGGCGGCGGCTCCGCAGAGGCCGCACGGGGGATCCGGACCCGGCGCCTCCATCTTCCCGGCTTCCCCGCTGCTTCGGGTGTTTCCCCGTCCGCGCTTCGGCGCCGTTCGGAAGCGCTCGGGATTCCCCGTCCGCGCTTCGGCGCCGTTCGGAAGCGCTCGGGATTCCCCGTCCGCGCTTCGGCGCCGTTCGGAAGCGCTCGGGTGTCCCCGTCCGCGCTTCGGCGCCGTTCGGAAGCGCTCGGGTGTCCCCGTCCGCGCTTCGGCGCCGTTCGGAAGCGCTCGGCTCTCCACCCCTCCTCCTCGGCTCGCCCCGGCAACGCTCGGTTGTTTCCGCACTCGCTCGTTACCTCTTCGGCTATTTCCGTCCCCGCTTCGTCTCTCTCCTCCCTGCGCCTTCGGGTTGTTCCGTCCCCGCTTCGGTTCTTTCCGGCCTCGCCGCCTTCGGCTCTCTCCGCCCTGCGCCTTCGGTTCTTTTCGTCCCCTCTTCGTCTCTCTCTCTGTCCTGCGCCTTCGGGTCCTTCCGTCCTCGCTTCGTTGTCCCCAAGTCCAGGGCAAATTCCCTGGCGGAGGGATCTATAGTGTATCTATAGGGCAGCCTTGGGGGTTTGGGGTGCTAACGTGATGCAGGCGAGCTCTCAGCTGTTTCCTGCAGGGATGGGGATGTTTTTTGTCCTCATGCAGAGGCTCGGCCAAGCGCCGGATCTCAAAAGCTGGGGTGCGGGAACCCCGGGGCTCAGACAGCCTGTGCTTAGACTCGCAAATCAAAAATGTAATTAACATCTGAGTGTTGCCACAACCATGTCTTCCTTTCCGTTTTCCTTTCCGTCTTCCTTTCTCTGTTTCAATAGGGTGCTGTACTGACTCCCGAGGTGGGCGGGGCCAGGGGGGGAGTGGGCGGGGCCTGTGGCAGCTATGGCGGGGCGGGAGGACCGGCGAGGTGGGCGTGGCTGGGGTAGGCGTGGCCGGGGGCGGGGTGGGCGGGGCCTCTGGTAGCCATGGCGGAGTGGGAGGAGCGGCGCTCCGAGCAGCTGCCGCGGGAATCCGTGCGGCTGGTGGCGGAAAGCACCGGGCTGGAGCTCAGAGACGAAGTGGCGGCGTTGTTGGCCGAGGACGTTTGCTACCGGCTGCGGGAGGGCACGCAGGTACGGCCGGCGGGGCGGGGCGGGCTCGGGCCCGCTCACAGCGCCGCTGACGGAGCCGGCTCTGTGTGTCCGTCGCCCCCCAGAACAGCTCCCAGTTCATGAAACACACGGGGCGGCGGAGACTCACGGTGAAGGATTTTAACCAGGCGCTGCGCTGGAGCAACGTGGAGGTGAGCGGCCCGGATTGGCGGGGTTGGGGACATCACAGTATGTTTGGGATTGGAAGGGACCTCAAAAGGTCATCCAGTCCAATCCCCCTGCTGGAGCAGGAACGCCCAGGTGAGGTCGCACAGGAACATGTCCAGGCGGGTTTTGAATGTCTGCAGAGAAGGAGACTCCACAACCCCCCTGGGCAGCCTGTTCCAGGCTCTGCCACCCTTACTCAGAAGAAGTTTTTTCTCAAAGTTAAGTGGAACCTCCTGTGTTCCAGTTTGATCCCATTACCCCTTGTCCTATCATTGTTTGCCACCGAGAAGAGCCTGGCTCCATCCTCATGGCACTCACCCTTTATATATTTATAAACATTAATAAGGTCACCCCTCAGTCTCCTCCAAACTAAAGAGACCCAGCTCCCTCAGCCTTTCTTCATAAGGGAGATGCTCCACTCCCTTAATCATCTTGGTTGCCCTACGCTGGACCCTCTCCAGCAGTTCCCTGTCCTGCTGGAACTGAGGGGCCCAGAACTGGACACAATATTCCAGGTGTGGTCTCACCAGGGCGGAGTAGAGGGGCAGGAGGACCTCTCTCGATCTACTAACCACCCCTCTTCTAATACACCCCAGGTACCATTGGCTTCCTGGCCACAAGGGCCCAGTGCTGGCTCATGGTCATCCTGTTGTCCACCAGGACCCCCAGGGCCCTTTCCCCTACACTGCTCTCTAATATGTAATCTCCCAACCTATACTGGAACCCGGGGTTGTTCCTGCCCAGATGCAGGACTCTACACTTTCCCTTGTTAAATTTCATCAGGTTATTCCCCGCCCAGCTCTCCAGCCTGCCCAGGTCTCTGATGGCAGCACAGCTTCCAGTGTCAGCCACTCCTCCCAGCTTGGTGTCATCAGCAAACTTGCTGACAGTCACTCTATTCCCTCGTCTAAATCATTAATGAATATTGCCGCGATTGAGAGACGGGACGCAGTTTGATGCAAACAAAATGTCCGCTTTATTAGTGTGCTTCACATACATTTATACTTTTCCTCAGCAACGTGCTGCGAGCTGATTGGTGTCTCTGTTACCGCGTTACAACTGATTGGTCTACACTGTACAGACTGGCTGGTGCTAAGGCATTTTCCCAAACAGTCACTACCCCAACCAAAACAATCTTCCCTAGACAGAAACAAGAGTCCCCTTTTTACAGAACAACCTTATTAACTTGTGAACCTTGTCTGAACATAAAATCAACACTCTCCCCTCCTTCTAATTAAGGTTCTCGCCTCTATCCTTCCCATGGCCTGTGACCAACAAGCTCCAGCACATCTCCTTTTACCAATTGATAAGTGCTGGGAGCTTTGCTGAGGCCAGCCAAATGCTGTCCCACATCTCCCCCTTCCTTTTGCACAAGAAGAACTCTTTTTATAGAACGCGCAATAAACTTTTGTAGGCATTGCAACAAACAAGGCAAAAAGAGTAACAGGAGAATAAAAACTGCCAAAACATATACAACCATCTTCACAAGACTCCTTAACCATCCTGACAATCCCCATCCTTCAAAAAGTTTATCTAACCAATCCCAACTATCATTTCATTGAAGCTTAGAGATCCCAGCTTTAAGCTGTTGAATACGAGCATGAATTGATTCCGAGTGGTCAGAGAGATTCATACAACACATGCCTTCAAAATCCTCACAACCGTGGCCTTGCGCTAGAAGCAAAAAATCCATACCAGCTCTATTTTGCAATGTAGCATGACGAACACTATCTACATCTAATAAAAGACCAGACAATGCATTGCTAGTAGCGTTCGTTTGTTTAGCAGCCAGCAGCCAAGCTTATCTAATGTTGCTAATGCTTTTGCAGCTCCAGGTGTTAAAAGAGAGGTGACGTGTTGGCTAAAAGACCAAAACTTCACATTATCATCACAATCGGGGGTATATGCATGGATGCTATGCTTTGTTCTGCGAGAAAGATGGTGTTGTAGAATCATGGATGTATCAGGAGTCAGGACAGACAGAAAGGCGTCCAAGGCTACACGGACCTCCTTTTATATGAGAAGGGACAACAGGCCATGCTCTATCCCCGCAAATAAGAAATATCCCTGACGGTAATAAAAGTGGAGCATTGCTAGATCTAGACAAGTTTGTTGCTGTGTAATTACACCAAGTAGTAGCATTTTTAAAAACGGGATGGACAGGAGAGACATCCCATACCTTAGACTGATTTGTTCCTGTATAGTTAAACCTAACACAGAAATCCATCTTTATTGATCCAAGCAACTCAATTTCTTGTGGCTCTAAAGCAGCATGCCGGAGAAAAAGGGTCCAGGCATCCCAGTTATTGGTTAAATTGGGAGCCAAGGTTGGAAAGGCTTTTCTCACCTTATCAGGTATGGGCCATTTATCTAGTGGCAGTCCTACAAGGCATGTAGAAAAGGGATTATTAGGAGAGGCAGCAGCGAGACACAAGGTGTCTTGTCCAGTGAGATTTGCTAGTGTTACCCATACATTAACCTGGGGCAGTACAGCTAAGAGTGGGTGGCTTCGCGCAACCTCTAACGTAATCATTAAAAGAAATATTCTAAAAGCAACTTTCTGCCCCCCTTTAGTTTCCACGCAAATTGTTTTCTGCATCTTTCTTTCGTCCAATCCCAATCTTGCTTAATAACAGCCCATATAGCGGGCACCAGGTTTGTTTTACTACACTCTAGATCACAAACTAACACCTCCTCTGCCTTTTTCGACACTAAATAGGCCCAATCTATACAGTCATGTAAATAACGACTACTCCCCAACGGTGCGTGCCCTGTGACAAGCAAAACTTTAGCTACATCAGCTTCCTTTTCTAAGCAACTGTCACACCAGTGTCCTCAGGAGATTCACCAGTTTGTTGCTCGAACAGCTGGTCTGGAGGGTGATCGGGTTCTCTCCAGGTGATTGTGGTCGGGATTCACGGAAGGGTCGTACACTCTTTGCCGGAATCCATCAAGGGCCTTTCTCTGTGGAGACACAAGCATAACCTCTGCCCCATGTGATAAGGGGATACGGTCCCATTACTTTACCTGTTTCTGGATCACGAACCAATACTGGGGCCTTAACCCGCACCTCAAGTGAAGCATTCGTGTTAAAATATTGGACTATCGGAGGGTTGCTATCTAACAAAGAACAATTTAAAAAATTAAAAACATACAAAGCTTTCTGTAGACATTCCTCAGGGTGGCAGTCCCTACTCCCCCTTTCTGTTGTTGTAATAAACGTTTTAAAGATTGATGAGAGCGTTCGATCAGGGATTGGCCTGTAGGGGAATGAGGGATGCCAGTAGTGTGGATCACACCCCAAGAGTCAAGAAAGGTTTTTATAGCGGCCGAGACATACGCAGGGCCATTATCTGTTTTTATTTGAGAGGGTATACCCAAGGTGGCAAAAGCACCCATCAAATGTTTTTGAACACCACGCGTCTTCTCCCCTGTGTGACAAGAAGCGAACAAAGCACCTGAAAAGGTGTCAATAGAAGAATGGACATATTTCAAGTTACCAAACTCCGGATAATGCGTAACGTCCATTTGCCATAACTGTAAGCTCTGCAGTCCTCTGGGATTAACTCCTCCTGCCATTGATGGAAAAGAGTGTTTCTGACAGTCGGGGCATACAGCAATAATATTAGCCCCTTGTTGGGAAGTGAGGCCAAACTGTCGTTTGAGACCTCCAGCATTCTGTTGAAAAAAGGAATGGCTAAGTTTAGCCTGTGCCACGCGATCCGGTAATACTTGCATTGGTAAAGTCAGCAAATCAGCTCGTCGGTTCCCTTCTGCAATAAAGCCAGGTAGAGAAGTGTGTGATCTGACATGCATAACAAAGTAAGGATGAGGACAGGAGTCTAAGAGAAAAATAAGCTCCTGCAATAAAACAAATAAGTCAGAATGCATTACATCACGTAATACAGATGCTTCAGCTCATTCAACAATTCCTGCAACATAAGCTGAATCAGTGATAATGTTAAGTGGTGCAGACACCTCCGAAAGGCTCGAACAACTGCCGTCAACTCTACTATCTGGGGAGAGCCAGGAACGGTTTGTACGTCTGAGTCCCATCGCCCTTGCTGATCGTTCCACCACAGGATAACTGATTTATGGGATTTCCCAGATCCATCTGTAAAGACAGTAAGGGCTTTTAATGGCTGGTAGTTTCTTTTCAGTATAGAGATGAGGTGGAAGTCAACATTAAACAGTTTATGCGAAGGTGGGTGGGACGTGAGTTGACCCGTGTAATCAGCTAACGCAGTGCAAAAGGCATCTGACTGTTGATAAAGCCACTGCAAATATAAAGTGGTTACAGGTAAGCAGATACAAGCAAAATCTGTTCCCGAAAACGTTAATGAACGTTGTCTGGCTCTAATTATTAAAGAAGCAAACATTTCATGTTGCGTAAAAATAGTTTTTGTAGATTGATTTGGTAGAAAAACCCATTCAATGATTAATAAGGGATCTTATTTCTGTGAGTCCCATTGGAATATCAGCGCATGGGGTTGCCGGGTACACGGCTGTCTAGCAGGATTCAGAATGATCAGATAAAAAGACAACTCAGGTGCCCAACGATGCGCTTGCCTATGAGTAATTGCTGTAGCAACTTTCTGTAAGGAGTCAACAGCTTCTGGTCCGAGGCTACGAGGTGCACATAAGTCCGTGCTTCCTTTTAGCAGTTCAAATAAAGGCTTTAAGTCTGTATTAGTAATTCCTAACAGCGGTCGGACCCAATTAATTGTTCCCAACAATCTCTGTACATCATGTAAGTTTCTTATGTCTGTCTGTATTTGTAAGGGCTGGGGAACTATAGTTTGAGCATTTTCCCAAACAGTTACTACCCCAACCAAAACAATCTTCCCTAGACAGAAACAAGAGTCCCCTTTTTCAGAACAACCTTATTAACTTGTGAACCTCGTCTGAACATAAAATCAACACTCTCCCCTCCTTCTAATTAAGGTTCTCGCCTCTATCCTTCCCATGGCCTGCGACCAACAAGCTCCAGCACATCTCCTTTTACCAATTGATAAGTGCTGGGAGCTTTGCTGAGGCCAGCCAAATGCTGTCCCACAGAATATATTGAATAATACTGGCCCCAGTACTGACCCCTGAGGCACTGCACTAGATACTGGCCTCCAACTGGACTCCGCACCATTGACTACCACTCTCTGGCTTCTCTCCTTAAGCCAGTTTGCAACCCACCTCACTACTCTATTGTCTAGACCACATCTCCTCAACTTAGCTGTGAGGATGCTGTGGGAGACTGTGTCAAAGGCTTTACTGAAGTCAAGGTAGACCACATCCACCGCTCTGCCATCATCCATCCACCTTGTTACATTCTCATAAAAGGCTATGAGGTTGGTCAAGCATGACCTACCCTTGGTAAAGCCATGCTGACTGCCCCTAATAACCCTCTTATCCTTGATATGCCTTGAGATGGCACCAAGGATAAGCTGTTCCATTACTTTCCCAGGGACAGAGGTGAGGCTGACCGGTCTATAATTACCCAGGTCCTCCTTCTTGCCCTTTTTGAAGACTGGAGTGACATTTGCTTTCCTCCAATCCTCGGGCACCTCTCCCGTTTCCCAAGACTTGGCAAAGATGATGGAGAGTGGTCCAGCAATGACTTCAGCCAGCTCCCTCAGCACCCGCGGATGCATCCCATCTGGACCCATGGATTTATGAATGTCCAGACTATTTAATTGCTCCCTAACCCAGTCCTCATCGACTAAAGCAAACTCCTCCATTGACCTGGCTTAATCCGGGGTCTCAGGGGTACGGGGCTCCCCAGGACAGCCTCCGGCAGAGCAGACAGAGACAAAGAACGCATTCAGTAATTCTGCCTTCTCTGTATCTTCTGCCACCAGGGCACCCACCCCATTCATCAGTGGGGCTACATCACCTCTGGTATTAGTTTTATCTGCTATGTATTTGAAAAAGTTCTTTTTGCTGTCCTTGACCCCTCTCGCCAGCTGTAATTCTAAGGAGGCCTTGGCTATCCCAGCTGCCTTCCTACATCCTCTAACAGCAGCCTTATATTCCTCCCAAGTGGCCAGCCCCTGCTTCCATGACCTGTAAACTCTCCTCTTCTGCTTGAGCATACCCAACAGCTCCCTATTCAACCGCGCAGGCCTCCTGGCTCCCTTCCTTGACTTCCTACGTGTGGGGATGCTCTGATCCTGAGCGTGGAAGAAGCAATCTCTGAATGCCACCCAGCTATCTTGGGCCCCTTTTCCTTCAAGCAGTCTTGCCCATGGGATTTCCCCCAGCAGTTGCTTGAAAAGGCCAAAGTTAGCCCTGCTAAAGTCCAGGGTTGCAATTCTACTTGCTATTCTGTTCCTGCCACACAAGATGCTGAACTCCACCATCTCGTGGTCACTGCAACCCAGGCAGCCCTCAACCTTTACTGCTTCGACCAGACCCTCCTTGTTAGTGAGGATGAGATCCAGCAGTGCACCTCTCCTAGTCGGCTCCTCCACCATATGCATGAGGAATCACAGAATCGACTGGGTTGGAAAAGACCTCAGAGATCGTCGAGTCCAACCCTTGGTCCAACTCTAGTCCGTTTACTAGATCATGGCACTAAGTGCCATGTCCAATCTCAGTTTAAAAACCTCCAGGGACGGCGAGTCCAGCACCTCCCTGGGCAGCCATTCCAATGCCTGACCACTCTCTCTGTAAAGAATTTCTTTCTAATATCCAGCCTAAATTTCCCCTGGCAGAGTTGAAGCCCATGGCCCCTTGTCCTATTGCTGATGCCTGGGAGAAGAGACCAGTCCCCACCTGGCTATAACTTCCTTTCAGGTAGTTCTAGAGAGTGATGAGCTCACCTCTAAGCCTCCTCTTCTCCAGACTAAACAAGCCCGGCCCGCTCACCCTCTCCCCATAGGGCTTGTGTTCCAGTCCCTTCCCCAGTCTTGTTGCTCTTCTCTGGACCCACTCCAGCACTTCAATCTCTTTCCTGAACTGGGGGGCCCAGAACTGAACACAACACTCCAGGCGTGGCCTCCCCAATGCAGAGCACAGGGGAAGGATCACTGCCCTTGGCCTGCTGACCACGCTGGTTTGGATACAGGACAGGACACCATTGGCCTTCTTGGCCACCTGGGCACACTGGTGGCTCCTGTTGAGCTTCCTGTCCATTAGTCCCCCAGGTCCCTTTCAGTCTGACTGCTCTCCAGCCACTCTGCGCCCAGCCTGTAGCGCTGCAGGGGGTTGTTGTGACCAAAGTGCAGCACTCGGCACTTGGCCTTATTGAAGTTCATCCCATAGGAATCAGCCCATTTTTCCAGTCTATCCAGATCCCTCTGCAGAGCCCTCCTGCCTTCCAGCAGGTCGACACTCCCTCCCAACTTGGTGTCATCAGCAAATTTGCTGATGATGGTCTCAATCCCCTCATCTAAATCGTCAATAAAGATGTTAAACGGGACTGGACCCAACACTGACCCCTGGGGAACACCACCAGTGACTGGCCGCCAGCTGGATGCAGCCCCATTCACCAGCACTCTCTGGGCCCGGCCCTCCAGCCAGTTCTTAACCCAGCGTAGAGTACACTTGTCCAAGCCATGGGCTACCAGCTTTTGCAGGAGTATATTATGGGAGACAGTGTCGAAGGCCTTGCTGAAGTCCAGATAGACCACATCCACGGCTTTCCCCTCATCCACCAGGTGAGTCACCTGATCATAAAAGGAGATCAGGTTGGTCAGACAGGACCTGCCTCTCCTAAACCCATGCTGGCTGGGTCTGATCCCTTGTCCATCCTGAAGGTGCTGTGTGATTCCATTCAGGATGATCTGCTCCATAACCCTGCCAGGCACCGAGGTCAGGCTGACAGGCCTGTAGTTGCCAGGGTCAGCTTTGCAGCCCTTTTTGTGGACTGGGGTAACATTGGCCAATTTCCAATCATATGGGACCTCCCCAGTGAGCCAGGACTGTTGGAAGATGATGGAGAGCGGCTTGGCGAGTTCTTCTGCCAACTCCCTCATCACCCTAGGATGGATCCCATCTGGTCCCATTGACTTGTGAGGATCCAGATGGCTCAGTAAATCACCAACTATTTCCTCCTGGAATACAAGGGGCCTATTTGGGTTCCTATCTCTGTCAACCACCTCCAGAGATGAGTTGTCCTGAGGGCCACCTGTCTTACTGGTAAAAACTGAGGCAAAGTAGGTATTAAGTACCTCATCTTTCTCCTCATCTTTATTAACTATATTTCCCTCAAAGTCCAACAGAGAATGGAGGTTTTCCTTGCCCCTCCTTTTGTTGTTAACATATTTGAAGAAGGACTTTTTATTATCCCTGACAGAATTGTCCAAATTAACTTCAAATTGCACTTTTGTTTACACCATCTGGAGACAACTTGGCACCCCCATTTTGAGCCCATTTGTCGCCACCATTTTGAGCTCATTTCCTGCCATTTTGAGCCCATTTTCCACCATTTTGGCGCCATTTTGCCCATTTGACCAACACAACCCCTGACATTATCTCTGATTTTATGCCCCATTTTGGGGTGACACCCCCAATCCCTGCAGTCCCCAGCGCCGTGTCCACGCTGAGCGACAACCTCCTCAAGTACTACCACCACGTCACCTGTGCCGTGCTGGGCGACGACGCGCAGCTCATGAAGGTGGGTGCAATATGGACACCCCCAAGCCCCCCACAATTCCCAGCACCTCCACTGGGTGTCCCCATCCCCAGGTGGCCCTGCAGGACCTGCAGAGCAACGCCAAGATCGCTGCCTTCCTGCCGTATTGCGTCTATGTGGTCAAGCAGGGTGAGCGCGGGGCAAGTGATGAGGTCCCCCCCGAACTCCTGTGTCTCCTTGAACTCCTGGGTCCCTCCCAAACTCCTGGGTCCCCCACTCACAGGTCAAATCCATCAGCCATGACCTCCCTCAGCTTCACCGCGTCCTCCATGTGGCCCACGGCCTCCTCCACAACCCCTTGCTGTTCCTGGGCCCCTACATGCGCAGCCTGAGCTCCAGTGTCCTTTACTGCGTGCTGGAGCCGCTGGCTGCCTCCATCAACCCGCTCAGCGACCACTGGCCACTGCGCAACTATGCTGCCATGCTGCTCGGCCGTATCTTCTGGTGCGCATCCCTCCTTTTTTTGGCGAAACCCGCCCAAACCCGCAGGATTTCGGCGTTTTTTCCACCCCGCGCAGGACACACGGCGAGGCGGTGAGCGGCCTGTGCCAGCACATCCTGCTCGCGCTGCGGCGCCGGCGCCGGGCTGCACGCGCTGGGCTGGAAGGTGAGCGCCAAACACCCAGCGTGTCCCCACGGGGGTTGTTATCTCACCGAGGTTCAGCTCTTTAAGGGTTAGTTTGTTCACTAAGGTTCAGCTCTTTAAGGGTTAGTTCGTTCATTGAGGGTTGGCTCTTTAAGGGTTAGGTCCTCCCGCGTCCTCTCGCGGCCGCATTACCGGCCCAACTGCGGGCGGAAGTGCTCTGCCGCGCCTTCCTTCCCTCGGTACTTCCGCCAGCAGTTCACTCACATTCGGCTCCCAGCGGAAGCGAGACCCGACACAACTGTTCCGCCCGGAGTTCCCCCACCTCCCCCGGCGCTGGTTTTTGGGTCCCGTTGATACAGGGAACTAATTAGATAACCCTTAAAGAGCTAACCCTTAAAGAGAACACTTAAAGACGTAACGGCAATCCCCACAATTTGTCCATCTGTCTGTCCATCTGTCCGCAGGCGGTTGAGCGCGTGCTCTACCCACACCTCCCTGCCAATGGGCCAACCTACAGGCCGTGCTGGACGACTGCTCGGTGTCCAATGCGCAGGTCAAGGCTGACGGGCACAAGGTGCACGGCGCCATCCTGGTGAGCGCCGCCGCACCGGGGGACCCCAGTTTGGCTGTTTGGGGATCCCCAATTGGGCTGTTGGGGGGAATCCCCCATGTGGCTGCGAACCCCCCAGTCCCACCACCATTCACCTTGTAGGTGGTGGTAGAGCGGCTGCTGAAGATGAAGGTGCAACTCGGCGTCCGCCACGACGGCACCAACACCGACGCGCCGCCCAAGGGTCCCACATCGTCCCTGCACCGCGCGTATGCCGAGCTCGACTCTTTTGGCAAGAGCTTGGCCACGCGCTTCGGCACCGGCACCCCCGCCGCGCCACCCCCCGGTTGCACCCGCCGCGCCGCCCACCGGGGCCGCGCGCAAGATGCCGCAGCTGACGGTCAGTTCCACGGGGAGCCCGCACAATGATGACGCCGTGACCGCACACCTACCGCACAGACCCCACGGGGCGCTGCAGCTCCACGTGCCGCACGTGTCCCCCAAGTACCGGTTGCTTCAGCTTCGTGATGGCGGGGCGGCAGGCCGGGTGGCGCTGCCAGGGCCCGCGCCTCCAGACCAGCTTCCCGCAGCACCACGGGCTGGGCCGCGGCGGCCGCTACACGCAGAAGCTGCTGGTGATCGGGCACGCGGCGGTGGCCGAGGGCTGAGTACTTGCTGCTGCTGCTCTGATCGCCAGCATCACCAGACCATCAGCATCCCTCGCTGAGATCCCACCGAACGCTGTAGCGGATCCACTGGTCAATAAATCCAGTCCGCCAATGGCACCGAGGGTTCGTCACCGCGTCTGTCCCGTGATGTCAAGATGTGGTTGCCCATGAGCAGATTGTGGTTGCCCCAATAAATCTCGCTGTTTCCTATCTCTGTGTCTGAAGTTTTTTGGGGTGCTGAGATTTTTTGGTCAAGATTGAGGAGAGGACCCAGACGCCTGCATCCCAGCACCTTCATCAGGTGGGGCTACTAATGAGGCTGGGGAAGGGGCCACAGGACCCCCAAACCCATCAGCACCATCTGCAGCTCCACGGTGGCCCCAACAAGGTGCAACTGCAGTGGGCCTCCCCATGTTCTCCCCACGGGACAGACGGACGCGTGAGCGGCTCAGGGTTTATTTGGGGGTGATAAGGGGTGAACAACGAGCAATCCCGGCCCCTCCCGCAATTAAACCGCCCTAGAGGTTGCGATACGCGCCCACGGTGATGTCGAAGAGCCGGGGGTGGCAGAGCTGCCCCCCGCGCTTGTCCAGCAGGAAGAAGAACGGGCGCCCCCGCACCTTGATGGGGACGGCGGCCGCGGCCTCGGAGCGGTGAGCGTGGCAGGAGACGTGGCGGAGCGGGACGGTGAACGTGGCACCGCGGCCCAGCCCCAGCGGCCCGTGGGTGCTGATGGTCACGGCCGCGCCGCCGCGGAGCAGCGTCACCCGGCGGACGGAGCGCAGCGGGAACAAACAACCGGCCGCCACGACCACGGACCCTGCGGGGGGAACGGGAACGGGGGAGAATGGAGCGAGGGGTCGGCGCGGCGCGGCCCCCGCTCCCCACAGCGCCGGTACCGAGGGTGAGGCAGGAAGCGCTGAACCCCAAGCGCCATTTGTGATCGCGGGGCCGCAGCGGGTCGGCGGGCCCGGGGCCGGCGGCGGGGCGGAGCGCCGTGAAGGCGAAATGAGCCAGGTAGGTCCAGAACAGCCCCTGCCCGGCGCAGAACAGCCCGGCCAGGCGGAAGAAGCGGTCGCGGTCGTGGCGGAACAGAACGACGTCCCGCGGAACGGCCGCGTCCAGCGCTGCCGCCGCCGCACGGACCCGCGGCGCCGCCATGGCCGCCGTCTCTTCCGGGACACCCGCCGTACTTCCGGCCGCCATCTTTATGTCGGGCCTGAAGCCAAGCTGCCCTTACCCCCCCCCTTCAAGGCGCAGCGCACCCCAAACTGAAACGCATCACTTTATTGATATCTCGATTTATTTACAAAACGCTGGGGAATAAAACGCCGGGGGAAGGAGAAGGAGCAGGCGCCGCTCACTTGAGAAACGCCACCTCTGGGATCTTGCCTTCCATCTGCAAGAGAAGTGGGGGGGTGGCTCAGCCCAGTGTCCCCATGTCCCCAACCCCCCTGGTGCCCCCATGTCCCCACCAGTGTCCCCATGTCCCCAGCCCCCCTGGTGCCCCCATGTCCCCACCAGTGTCCCCATGTCCCCACCAGTGTCCCCATGTCCCCCAAAATGAGGGGACCCCGCCCCCAAAGCCACCTTGAGCTGTGTGAAGACCTGCCCGTCGTTGTCCTGCAGGCACCTGGGAGGGTAAGAGGGTGAGTTTGGGGGGTCCCAATTTGGGAAAAGGGGGGATGGATTTGGGGGTCCCCGTGTTCCCCCAGGACTGACTTCTGGGACCACTCGAGGTTTGTGCCGGACTGCATGGAGAAGGCGGCCGGCGTGGGCGCGGGGCTGGACAGGGGGTGGGCGCGGGCGCCGGGAACGCCTTGCGCATCTCCTCGCTGGTGCGGGGCGGACGAACAGCTCGTCGTTCACGATGCACAGACTGGAAACGGGGGGGAAACGGGGGAAAACAGGGGAACGGGGGGAAAAGGGGGGAAACGGTGGGGGTGGCTGTGCTGCCATCCAGCGGGACCTGGGCAGGCTGGAGAGTTGGGCGGGGAATAACCTGATGAAATTTAACAAGGGAAACTGTAGAGTCCTGCATCTGGGCAGGAACAACCCCGGGTTCCAGTATAGGTTGGGAAATTACATATTAGAGAGCAGTGTAGGGGAAAGGGCCCTGGGGGTCCTGGGGACAGCAGGGTGACCATGAGCCAGCACTGGGCCCTTGTGGCCAGGAAGCCAATGGGACCTGGGGTGTATTAGAAGAGGGGTGGTTAGTAGATCGAGAGAGGTTCTCCTGCCCCTCTACTCCGCCCTGGTGAGACCACATCTGGAATATTGTGTCCAGTTCTGGGCCCCTCAGTTCCAGCAGGACAGGGAACTGCTGGAGAGGGTCCAGCGTAGGGCAACGAAGATGATGAAGGGAGTGGAGCATCTCCCTTATGAAGAAAGGCTGAGGGAGCTGGGTCTCTTTAGTTTGGAGAAGAGGAGACTGAGGGATGATCTTATTAATGTTTATAAATACATACAGGGTGAGTGCCACAAGGATGGAGCCAGGCTCTTCTCGGTGGCAAACAATGATAGGACAAGGGGTAATGGGATCAAGCTGGAACACAAGAGGTTCCACTTAAATTTGAGAAAAAACTTCTGAGTAAGGGTGACAGAGCCTGGAACAGGCTGCCCAGGGGGGTTGTGGAGTCTCCTTCTCTGGAGACATTCAAAACCCGCCTGGACATGTTCCTGTGCGACCTCACCTGGGCGTTCCTGCTCCAGCAGGGGGATTGGACCAGATGACCTTTTGAGGTCCCTTCCAATCCCAAACATACTGTGATACTGTGAAAACAGAGGAACGGGGGGAAATCGGAGGGGAACCGGGGGGGAAAACGGGGGAGAAATGGGGGGAAAAATTTCTTTCTTAGATCTAAGAACTTTAGGTCTAAATCTCTCTCAAAACACATTGAAAAATTTCTTCCTTAGTTCCAAGAACCTTTTCTTTAGTTTAGTCTAAATCTCGCCGTTTAAACCCATTTCCCCCTCGCCCCAGCTAAAAACCCCGTCCCTGTTTTTCTTATCGCCGCCAAAAACCCGCGGGAGGGTCTGAGGAGCTTGAAGCGCATGGCTGGGGGGGCAAGGCTGAGAATCCCCCATTATTTTGCCCCCCATTAACATATCCCCTCATTAACATGTCCCCCATTAACGTACTCCCCCATTAATGTGCCCCCCATTAACGTGCCCTCCCATTAATGTGCCCCCCCACTAACGTACCCTCCCATTAACAAGCCCCCCATTAACGATTACCCCATTAATGACCCCCTGCATTAACCTGCCCCCCATTAATGTGCCCCCTTCATTAACATGTCACCCCATTAACGAGTCCCCCATTAATGAGCCCCCTGTATTAACATAGCCCCCCAATGAGTCCCCCGCATTAACAAGCCCACCCATTAACAAGCCCCATCATTAACATACCTCCCATCAACATAGCCCCCTCCATTAACATACCTCCTTATTAACGTGCCCCCACTTAATGTGCTCCCCCATTAACATGCCACCCCATTAGCCTGCCCCTCCATTAATATACCCTCCTTCATTAATGTGCCCCCCAATTAATGTGTCCCCCCCAGTTTTGGGGTGACACTGGCTGGGATCCTTCAGCTTCTTGCACCAAAACCTTCAGGTCGTCTGAGCCAAAGTAGTTGCCCTAAAAAACAAATAAAATTGGGGGGGGGGTTACGGTGGTTGCCCCCCCAAGGTGAGAGGTACCTCCCACAGAGTGGGGTATGGAGAACAGGGGAGTCCCCACCTTGCAGGGCAGCAGCGTCGTGGGGGGCTCAATGTCAAAGCTGATGGGGGCGCGGGGCAGCTCGTGGCCGGCCTGGGTAAAGGTGGGGATGAGATGGAGAGATTGGGATGGGGGGGCAAAAAGGGGACGGGGGGGAGAGATGGAGATGGGGGGGGAAAGATGGGGATGGGGGGGCAAATATTGGGATGGAGGGACAAAGATGGGGGACAAAAAGGGGGTGCGTAAAAGATGGGGATTGGGGGGCAAATATTGGGATGGCGGCAGAGATGGGGATGGGGAAAATATTGGGATGGGGGGGGACAAAGATGGGGGGCAAAAAGGGGATGGGGGGAGAGATGGGGATGGGGGAAAGATGGAGATGGGGGACAAATATTGCGATGGGGGAGAGATGGGGATGGGGGGACAAAGATTGGGGGGAAAGATGGGGATGGGGGGAAATATTGGGATGGGGGGCAAAACGGGGCTGGGGGGAGAGACAGGGATGGGGGGCAAATATTGGGATGGGGGAAACAAAGATTGGGGGAAAGATGGTAGGAGGGGAGAGATGGGGATGGGGGGCAAATATTGGGATGGGGGAGCAAAGAGTGGGGGAATGGGAATGGGGGGGACAATGACGGGGGGCAAAAAGGGGAGGGGGGGAGAAATGGGGATGGGGGGCAAATATTGGGATGGTATTGGCCCCAAAAGCCATGAGGGCTTGTTCACTGTGGGGAGAGGGGCACAGAGCCAAGGAATCCTGCAGGCCACCCCCGAGGAGCAGGACCCTCCATCCCAGCACATTTGCCAGCGCTGGGGGTCAGCCAGGCCCGCAGCAGCCACAGCTGAGCAAGACAGCCCAGAGCCCCCCACTGCGCTCCTGCCAGCCCCACGGGAGCAGCAGCTCAGCCTCTGCTGCTGCCCAGGGCATCCCAAGCATCCTGCAGCGCTGAGCCCGGACACGCTGCTGTGGCCCAGGCTGCCCTGCTGACGGAGCGCTCTCTTGCAGGACTGCCCTGGACATGTGGGACGTGATGATCTCCACACCCAAGACTCTGAAGAAGATCTTAATGGAGTTCCTCAGCAGACTCCCTGTTCCTCGAAAGCCTCATCAGTGGGTCAGAAAGACCTGACATGGTGAGCAGGGCGGTGTCAAGGGAGCCATGTTGGCAGCTGGGCTGGGGCATTGGGTGAGGCGGTGGCTTGGCCTTGGCTGGGGGTCAGGCAGTGGCTGAGAGCTCCAAATGCCCTCCCTGCCGTGCTGGGGCCTGATGGCTGCCTGGGGAGCTTTCCAGGCATGGAGGCTCTCCCTGTGGTGGCCCATGGTGGCCCTTGGTGGCCTCATTGTCCCCTGTGGTTCCTCCAGTTTTGTTGGTTTGATGCACTCGACCCAAAGTTGGTTTGGCAGAATTTGGCGGGGGGGGGAAAGACCCCAAGATCCAGGGGGGAGGGGGGAAAATTCCCCTCCCACCCAAATGTGGAGGTTCCCAAGTGGCCGGTGGGTTGTAGGATAAGGGAGGGACACCCCAAAACCTGGGGGGGGCTGGACCCTGTGTCCCCCCTCGAGCGGGAGCTTGAGGGGGTCCCCAAAATATGGAGGGGAGTGTAAATACTGGAGGGGAGCCCCGAAGTCTGAGGGAGGTATCCCCAAAACTTGAGGGGTTCCCCAGATCCCAAGGGAAGATCCCAAAGCCCCGGGGGGGTCCCCTCAAACCCTGCGGGGGTCCCCAAATTCGGGGGAGAGGGTTGCGGAGCCCAGGAGGGGTCCCCCAAACTTGAGGAGGGTTCTCCAGATCCCAGGGGGGGATCCTGAAGCCCTGGGGGCGTCCTTAAATACTGGGTGGTTCCCAAATTGAACAGGGGTCCACAGACTCTGGGGGGTCCCCAAAACTTGGGGAGAGTTCCCCAGATCCCAGGGTGGTCCCCAAGCCCTGGGCGGGGTGAGGGGGGGTGTCCTTGTCCCTTTGCCCCCTCTCCATGTTTGGGGGTGTTTTTTTGGGGGGGTTGGCAAAGGAACAAGGGACGGGGCCCCCCTCATGCCTCAGTTTCCATGGGTGGGCGGGGCTGGTCCATTGACATCTATATTACAAGGAAAATGTGTCTCTTTTTGGGGGGAATGTAGGGGATTCTGGCAACGAAAGTGTCGGCCAGGGGGGTCCCCTCAGTTTTGGGGGCTTCAGCCCCACCCCCCTTCCTCACCCTGGCTCGGTGCTGCCAAGGACACGGGGGCCCTCCCGATGGCTTTTGGTGGGGTCCCCCCTCAAAATGAGGCCATATCCCCCCCACCTCCACATGTCCAGGGTGGGGGGCACGAGGAACCCCCACCCCACCCAGGTCCAGTGCTTTTGGGGGGGCACGAGGACCCTCATGTCAACACGGGGTGGGGTTCACAAGGGGCCCATGTCCAGCTGGGGGGGCACGGAGGCCGCCCCGGGACTCTGCGGGGAGGGGGCGGTCAGTGGGGGAAGTGGGGGGGGGGAACGAAGTGTGGGGGAGCAAGGGGACCTGAGGGACTCAAGGGGGGACACAAGATGGGGGAGAAACACGGCGACTGGGTGGCTAAAGGGGGGGGTGCAAGGAAGGGAATGAAGTGGGGGGAGCAAGGAGACCCGGGGGCACCAGACGGGGGAGTACAAGAGTTGGGGGTGTAATAGACTTAACGATATATTTGTTAATCAAACCGGTCTAAATGGATATGTTATCAGTGGCTGTGAAACCTGAGCATATAACACGGTATTAGCACGTGCTGCCATTAAACAATGCAACCTGTATGTAGTCTTTGTAAAACACTTGTTCCACAGGTATGTGTAAAAGCCTAATTTAGCGTTCCCTGCAGAACATTCAGTAAGAGACTGACAGAGATAAGGGCCCAGTTGCATCCTTGTGTGAATGAGATAACGGGGGTCTTCAGCACAAAGCGGCAGAAAAAACAGCTCAAGCCGTTGGAGCCTGGGCCAAACCCAGCGTGCTGGGCCAAAGAGGAGAAGCGCACGACAAGATAGACCGCAGCCTTCATCCAAAAGACCCCCGACCGTGACCACCCGGAGCCACTGTGCAGGCGCAACAGGAAAGAGCCAAAGGTGACGACTATAGATATAATTCCTTGGAACTCATTTTAATAAGAACTCATTCCTCCTTTTCGAGGAAGAAGTTATGAATATGTATAGGCATTCCTGGAATAGCCATGAGTATGTAATCCTTTACCACATTTAACCAAGCTTGCTGCTACTGGAAAGGCGCGCCGTGGTGGGGCGCAGACTCCCCGGCTGCCCAGCGCTGTGTTGCCCGCTTGCCTCTTGCTGCAGTAACTTCTAAGCAATTGATTCCGACGAGTGCGTGCTGTTTATCGTGATCGTCTATAACAGGGGGCACAAGGAGACTGGTGGGGCACATGGGTTTGGGTGGCACAAGGAGGGGCTTATAAGAGTGGGGGGGGCACAAAGGGACTGGGGGACACAAGGAGACTGGGAGGGCTGGGGAGGGGCACAAGGAGAGGAACTAAGTGGGGGTACGAGGGCAGACGAGGGGCACAAGTTTTGATGGTTCTGTGATTCTTGATCAATGTGATTATTCTGTGACTCTTTGATTCTGTGATTCTGCGGTTCTCTGATTCTGTGATTACATGATTCTATGGTTCTGCAATTCCATAATTCTTTGATTCTATAATTCTGTGATTCTATGATTCTGTGTTTCTATGATTTGATTATTCTGTGATTGATATTTTTTATTCTTTGATGTTTTTATTCTACGATTCTTTGATTCTATGATTCTTTGATTCTACGGTTATTTGATTCTACGGTTCTTTGATTTTTTATTTTTTTATTTTTATTTTTTTATTTTTTATTTCTTTGATTTTTTGATTCTACAATTATTTCATTCTAAGACTCTGTGATTTTTTTTTTTTTTTTGCTTCTGTGATTCCATGATTCTACAATTCTACAATTCTGTGATTCTGTAATTCCATGATTCTGTTATTCCCTGATTCTATGATTACGTGATTCTACGATTCTTTGATTCTGCGATATTATGATTCCTTGATTCCCTGGTTCTTCGATTCTAAGATT
The DNA here is from genome assembly GCF_964273445.1 of Streptopelia decaocto. NCBI lineage: Eukaryota > Metazoa > Chordata > Aves > Columbiformes > Columbidae > Streptopelia > Streptopelia decaocto. The sequence continues at coordinate 213,180 of NC_138675.1, read as the reverse complement.
CTACGACTCTAAGGCTCTATGATTTCTTTATTCCGTGATTCTTTGATTCTGGGATATTACGATTCTTTGATTCCCTGATTCTTCAATTCCAAGATTCCATGACTCCAAGGTTCTATGATTCTTTCCTTCCACGACTCTACGGTTCTTTGATTCTTTCCTTTGAGCCCAGAGCAGTTTGGAGCCTCCAACCCTCCTGGACCCCCGTGTGTCACTTGCTCCATCCTCGGCTTGGCTGGAGATCCCCAGCGGTCCCCTGTGGGGTGACAATGGGGCCATGAGCTGCTGGAAAACATCAGGGTGAGGGGACACCTGGTGTGTTTGGGGAAGGGACTCAGGCCCCCTCGGCACCGGTACCTCAAAGCACAATATGGCACTAAAATCACTTCAAAACAAACACAAAATGGCATCCCCAGGGGCACCAGAATCACCTAGGCCTCAGCATGGCACCATAATCACCTCAGGGATCCAAATGGCACCAAAATCACCTCAGAGCTCAAAATGACACCAGAATCACCTCAGAGCTCCAAAAGGCGGCCCCAGGCACACAAAATCACCTCAGCACAAAAAACAGCAGTGCCAGGAGCATAAAATTGCCTCAAAACACAAAGAATCTGCCCAAGGGGCATCAAGATCCCCTCAGGGCACAAAATGGTGGCATGAAGATATCTTAGGGCTCAAAATGGTGGCCATGGGGCATAAAATCACCTGAAAACACAAAATGGTGGCCCCAGGGGCATAAAATCACCTCAGGGCTCAAAATGGCGCCAGAATCACTTCAGGGCTCAAATGGTGGCCCCAGGGGTGTTGGGATCACCTCACGCCAAGAAAACCCTTGAGGAGCTGGAGCGAATTCAGAGGAGGGAACGGAGCTGGGGAAGGGGCTGGAGAAGGAGGTTGAGGTTGGAAATTTGGGGTAATTTCTTCCCCAAAGGGCTGTGGGATGTTGGAACAGGCTGCCCAGGGCAGTGCTGGAGTTGCCAGCCCTGGTGGGTGAACAGACGAGCTTCTTGGGGACATTTTAGTACCAGGAGTGCGTTATAGTTGGATTCTGATCCTGAGGGGCTTTTCCACCCAAAATGATGGATTGGGCAGGGCCAGGGCACTGTGTTCCCCTTGCACAACATTTGGATAAATATTTCAAGGCCACTTCTGATTGATTTCAATCTAATTTGTTGCTAAAAATGTACAGTGAAGGAAATTCTAGGCCTCCTTGGATACATCTTCCAGTGCTGCATAACTTTCATCATTTAATTTTTTCTACTATCTTACATAAATCAACTTGCAACTTTGCAGTCATTGAATCCAATTACTTTTTTACCTATTCCATCTGACACAGAGGAAAAGCAATCCATACAAGTTGCATCTATGGACTTATAGTTTGCAATTTACTCATCTTACTTGGGTAATTCAGAACCTGCTGCTGGGTACCCCTGTCCCAGAGCACCAGAAACTGTTCCCTGAGCCTTCTGAAATAGGTACCAATGACATTGTGTTTAGTGCAAAGCAACTGCAGCTCTGTTCAGTGAAACACATGGCACGGGGAGGAGACACTGGTAACAGCAATCACATGTTTGTGTGTAATTGTCCAGCTGCAAAAGCACTTACTCGTGAGTTAAGCGACACGGGCTGAAGACCTGTTTCACTCAGAGAAAATTCAAGCCCACAACTAACAAATTATTATAACCTCAAATGCCAAGGACGAGCTATTTAAAATAATCACCTGTCCTTGGAAAAGAGTAGAATGCACGGACCAACTGTCAAGTTGCATTTCAGAGGTCAGAGCGCTCAGAAAGCCAGTCCTAAAAAAAAGAAAGGAAGGAAGGAAGGAAGGAAGGAAGGAAGGAAGGAAGGAAGGAAGGAAGGAAGGAAGGAAGGAAGGAAGGAAGGAAGGAACCTACCTTATTATAGCGAGATGCTTCTGTGCCCCATTCCAGTAGCAGAATGTCTACAAAGCTGTTATAAAATTTAAGGTCCATTCTTGGAAGACAGATACTGGACCCTGAGCATGGCAAGAGGCTGAGATAAAAGCATTCTGTTGGAAAGATGATTCTGCAGAGAGACAGAAACGGCAGATCCTTTTCTCCAAAACAGAATATAGCTTCCATTCCTAATAGAAATCACAGGAATTGGGTTTGGTATGCACAAACCAGTTAAAACTCTGTATTTTGCCCTCAACAGTTAGAAGGACAGAACTATAATCTGAAGTAACCACACATACATTTGCCCTGCAGCAATGGTGTGTCAGTACAAGAGCCTGCAAACCAGTGGTTTATAGTGGTCTGCACTTAAACTTGAGGTTTTCAGTTTCTCAGTGGTTAGATCCAATTGAGACAAATAAATTTAGAAAACAAAAAGCAAAATACATAAAACTGCAGCTGCAGAGAGGTTAACACACTCCATAGTTAATGCATTTGTCACCATTATAGGTAAAAACCAAGAGTCTGCTGCTACTACGTTTTGGGAAATAAGATTATAAAATTGACTCCAATGGCCTATAACACTTCTCTAGAAAAAGATGTTTTCAATACAATATCCACCTGTCGTAGAAAGGAGACAGAAGGTCACGATCCTCCCAGGGGAGCCATAAACAGCCAAGATAAGGGAAGGGAATTTGCTGAAAACGTGTTCTCGTGCTCAGCCCGACAGCCTGTTCTACTTGGACAAGTCCGCACTCCAATGGTATATACAGGAGATGCCTGACCCTCACATCCTCAAGTATTTTCCTTGATTTTTAGGGAGATACTTGCACACTTCAACATGAGATCAGCATCGTCCATGGGCACCTTCCAAAGCATCTCAACCAAGTCCCTCACCTGGGTGGTACATATAAACTCCACTCTAAACATGGACTGGAAATTTTAAAACAAGCAACGTGTCGTCATGAGGTTGGGGGAGCAGAAGAGATGAACAAATCACTGCAGATGAAAATTCTGGAGTGAATGAAACCAGACCGCATAACAAGCATGAGATAAACCAGCTGCCCCCAAATCACTGTTCTCAACCAAAGGACTGTCCTTGTGCCTTTGCTCCCTCGGTGCCCTCAACAGCTAATAACAGCTTGTAGAGGAAATCTGCTTCCATACCATTCAGTATCTCAATTAAGTATTTCATTCAGTATTTCAAAGATGAAGTGCCAGTCACTCCACAGGTAAAATTTGTTATTGGAATTCTACCAAGAAACATTATTTTGCTCCATCTCACTATCATCTATCAGGGAATAGTAGCCTCAGTACTGCAGGGTCATCAACGATTTGGATGAGGGAATAGAGTGTACTATCACCAAGTTTGCTGATGAAACCAAGCTGGGAGGAGTGGCTGACACTGGAAGCTGTGCTGCCATCAGAGACCTGGACAGGCTGGAGAGCTGGGCAGGGAGAAATTTAGTGAAATATAACAAGGGCAAGTGTAGAGTCTTGAATCTGGGCAGGAACAACCCCAGGTTCCAGTATAAGTTGGGGAATGACCTATTAGAGAGCAGCGTAGGGGAAAGGGTCTTGGGGGTCCTGGGGACAGCAGGGTGACCATGAGCCAGCACTGGGCCCTTGTGGCCAGGAAGCCAATGGGACCTGGGGTGGGTTAGAAGGGGGTGGTCAGTAGGTCAGAGAGGTTCTCCTGCCCCTCTGCTCTGCCCTGGGGAGACCACACCTGGAATATTGTGTCCAGCTGTGGCCCCTCAGTTCCAGCAGGACAGGGAACTGCTGGAGAGAGTCCAGCGCAGCCACCAAGATGCTGAAGGGAGTGGAGCATCTCCCGTGTGAGGAAAGGCTGAGGGAGCTGGGGCTCTGGAGCTGGACAAGAGGAGACTGAGGGGGGACTCATTAATGTTTACAGATATCTAAAGGGTGAGTGTCAGGAGGATGGAGCCAGGCTCTTCTTGGTGACAACCAGTGATAGGACAAGGGGCAAGGGGTTCAAAGTGGAACACAGGAGGTTCCACTTAAATATGAGAAGAAACTTGTTTGGGGTGAGGGTGGCAGAGCCTGGCCCAGGCTGCCCAGGGAGGTTGTGGAGTCTCCTTCTCTGCAGACATTCCAACCCGCCTGGGCACCTTCCTGTGTAACCTCATCTGGGTGTTCCTGCTCTGGCGGGGGGATTGCACTGGATGAGCTTTTGACATCTGTCGCGGTTGAGACGGACAAACGACATGGACCAAATTCTTTCAAGATGAAAGTAATAGGTGCCATTTATTGCTACAAGTGCATTTTTATACAATTCTACCAGTTCATGTGTCTTTTCACTATTGGTTACAAGTTACAGCACTAACATCTCATTGGTTAATTTTTCTATCATCCATGTTATTCTTCTATCCCCTTCTCTCTCACGGGTACATCTCTCCTCTCTCCGGATACTCCTTTACTCCCATCTTTCTCAAGGGTAAATCTTAATATCTCAAGGCTGATCTCTACTCCCATATTTTCTGTCAAGGATTCCACAGACCCACTGCAGTTTCCCACAGATGTATCTAAGATGCTTTATCTAGGATCCTGTATCAGGGATGCTATATCTGGGATGCTCTATCTGGAAGGCTGTATCTAGGATACTATACCTAGGATGCTGTATCTGGGATGCTGTACCTAGGATGCTGTATCTGGGATGCTGTATCTCGGATACTGTATCTGGGAAGCTGTATCGGGGATGCTGTATCTGGGATACTGTATCTAGGATACTGTGGCTAGGATGCTGTATCTGGGATGCTGTATGCAGGATACTGTATCTGGGATGCTGTATCCAGGATGCTGTATCTGGGATGCTGTATCTAGGATGCTGTATCTGGGATACTGTATCTGGGATATTGTATATAGGATACTGTATCTAGGATGCTGTATCTGGGATGCTGTATCTGGGATATTGTATCTGGGATACTGTATCTAGGATGCTGTATCTGGGATGCTGTATCTGGGATGTTGTATCTGGGATACTGTATCTAGGATGCTGTATCTGGGATGCTGTATCTGGGATGTTGTATCTGGGATAGTGTATTTTGGATGCTGAATCTGGGATGCTGTATCTAGGATGCTGTATCTCGGATGCTGTATCTGGATGCTGTATATTGGATGCTGAATCTGGGATGCTCTGTCTAGGGTGCTGTATCCAGAAGCTGTATCTGGGATACTGTATCGAGGATACTGTATCTGGGATGCTGTATCTTGGATACGGTCTCTAGCATTCTGTATCTGGGATGCCGTATATACGATGCTGTATCTGGGATGTTGTATCTGGGATACTGTATCTGGGATATTGTATCTAGCATGTTGTATCTGAGATGCTGTATCCGGGAAGCTGTATTTGGGATGCTGTATCTGGGATGTTGTGTCTAGTTTTCTTTATCAGGGATACTGTATCTGGGATGATGTATTTAGGATACTGTATCTGGGATACAGTATTTAGGATACTGAATCTAGGATGCTCTGTCTGGGATGCTGTGTCTGGGATGCTGATTCTGGGATGCTGTATCTGGGATGTTGTATCTTGGATGCAATATCTGGGATGTTGTATCTGGGATTGTGTATATGGGATACTGTATCTGGGAAACTGTATCTGGGATACTGTGTCTAGTATACTGTATCTGGTACACTGTATCTAGGATGCTGTATCTGGTATGATATATCTGGGATACTGTATCTGGGATGCTGTATCTGGGATGCTGTATCTGGGCTGCTGTATCTGGGATACTGTATCTGGGATGCTCTATCGAGGATGCTGTATCTGGGATGCTGTATCTGGGATTCTCTATCTGGGATGCTGAATCTGGGATACTGTATCTGGGAAAGTTAACTAGGATACTGTATCTGGGATGCTGTATCTGGGATGCTGTATCTAGGATACTGTATCTAGTATGCTGTATCTGGGATATTGTTTCTGGGATACTATATCCGGGATACTGTATCTAGGATACTGTATCTGGGATACTGTATCTGGGATACTGTGTCTAGGATGCTGTATCTGTGATGCTGTAATTATGATGCTGTATCAGGGATACTGTATCTGGGATGCTGTATCTAGGATCTCTATCTAGGATGCTGTATCTGGAATGCTGTATCTGGGGTTCTGTATCTAGGATTCTGTGTGGGATGCTGTATCTGGGATTCTGTATCTGCGATGCTCTATCTGGGATGCAGTATCTGGGATACTGTATCTGGGATTCCGTATCTGGGATGCTGTATCTGGCATGCTGTATCTGGTATGCTATATGTTGGATGTCATATCTGGGATGCTGTATCTGGGATTCCGTATCTGGGATGCTGTATATGGGATGCTGTATCTGGTATGCTGTATGTTGGATGTCATATCTGGGATACTCTATCTAGGATGCTGTATCTGGGATGCTCTGTCTAGGATGCTGTATCTGGGTTGCTGTATCTAGGATGATGTATCTAGGATGCTGTATCTAGGATACTGTATCCAGGATACTGAATCTGGGATAATGTATCTGGGATACTGTATCTGGGATACTGTATCTAGGATGCTGTATCTGGTATGATATATCTGGGATACTGTATCTGGGATGCTGTATCTGGGATGCTGTATCTGGGCTGCTGTATCTGGGATACTGTATCTGGGATGCTCTATCGAGGATGCTGTATCTGGGATGCTGTATCTGGGATTCTCTATCTGGGATGCTGAATCTTGGATACTGTATCTGGGAAAGTTAACTAGGATACTGTATCTGGGATGCTGTATCTGGGATGCTGTATCTAGGATACTGTATCTAGTATGCTGTATCTGGGATAATGTTTCTGGGATACTATATCCGGGATACTGTATCTAGGATACTGTATCTGGGATACTGTATCTGGGATACTGTGTCTAGGATGCTGTATCTGTGATGCTGTAATTATGATGCTGTATCAGGGATACTGTATCTGGGATGCTGTATCTAGGATCTCTATCTAGGATGCTGTATCTGGAATGCTGTATCTGGGGTTCTGTATCTAGGATTCTGTGTGGGATGCTGTATCTGGGATTCTGTATCTGCGATGCTCTATCTGGGATGCAGTATCTGGGATGCTGTATCTGGGATTCCGTATCTGGGATGCTGTATCTGGCATGCTGTATCTGGTATGCTATATGTTGGATGTCATATCTGGGATGCTGTATCTGGGATTCTGTATCTGGGATGCTGTATATGGGATGCTGTATCTGGTATGCTGTATGTTGGATGTCATATCTGGGATACTCTATCTAGGATGCTGTATCTGGGATGCTCTGTCTAGGATGCTGTATCTGGGTTGCTGTATCTAGGATGATGTATCTAGGATGCTGTATCTAGGATACTGTATCCAGGATACTGAATCTGGGATAATGTATCTGGGATACTGTATCTGGGATACTGTATCTAGGATGCTGTATCTGGAATGCTGTATCTGGGATACTGTATCTGGGATACTGTATCTAGGATGCTGTATCTGGAATGCTGTATCTGGGATACTGTATCTAGGATGCTGTATCTGGGATGCTCTATCTAGGATGCTGTATCTGGGATGCTGTATCTAGGATGCTGTATCTAGGATGCTGTATATGGGATTCTGTATCTAGGATGCTTAATTTGGGATGCTGTATCTAGGATGCTGTATTTACGATCATGTATCTGGAATGTTTTATCAAGGATGCTGTATCTATTAGGCTGAATCTGGGATACTGTATCTGGGATGCTGTATCTGGATTTTTGTAACTCGGATACTGTATCTGTAACACTGTACCTAGGATGCTGTATCTGGGATGCTGTATCTAGGATGCTGTATCTGGGATGCTGTAGCTGGGATTCTGTATCTAGGATGCTGTATCTGGAATGCTGTATCTGGGATACTGTATCTGGGATGCTGTATCTGGATTTTTGTAACTCGGATACTGTATCTGTAACACTGTACCTAGGATTCTGTATCTGGGATGCTGTATCTAGGATGCTGTATCTGGGATACTGTATCTGGGATACTGTACATAGGATGCTGTATCTGCGATGCTGTAATTAGTATGCTGTATCAGGGATACTGTATCTGGGATGCTGTATCTAGGATTCTCTATCTGGGAAGCTGTATCTAGGATACTGTATCTAGGATGCTGTATCTGGGATACTGTAACTGGGATGCTCTATCTAGCATGATGTATCTAGGATGCTGTATCTGGGATGCTGTATCTGAGATGCAGTATCTGAGATACTGTATCAATTATGCCGAATCTGGGATGCTGTATCTAGGATGCTGTATCGGGGATGCTGTATCTGGGATGCAGTATATAGCATGATGTATCTGGGATGCTGTATCGGGGACACTGTATCTGGGATACTCTATCTAGGATGCTGTATCTGGGATGTTGTATCTTGGATGCTGTATCTGGTATGATATATCTGGGATACTGTATCTGGGATGCTGTATCTGGGCTGCTGTATCTGGGCTGCTGTATCTGGGATACTGTATCTGGGATGCTCTATCTAGGATGCTGTATCTGGGATGCTGTATCTGGTATTCTCTATATGGGATGCTGAATCTGGGATACTGTATCTGGGAAAGTTATCTAGGATACTGTATCTGGGATGCTGTATCTGGGATGCTGTATCTAGGATACTGTATCTAGTATGCTGTATCTGGGATATTGTTTCTGGGATACTATATCCGGGATACTGTATCTAGGATGCTGTATCTGGGATACTGTATCTGGGATACTGTATCTAGAATGCTGTATCTGTGATGCTGTAATTATGATGCTGTATCAGGGATACTGTATCTGGGATGCTGTATCTAGGATGCTGTATCTGGGATACTGTATCTGGGATACTGTATCTAGGATGCTGTATCTGCGATACTGTAAGTAGTATGCTGTATCAGGGATACTGTATGTGGGATGCTGTATCTGGGATTCTCTATCTGGGAAGCTGTATCTAGGATACTGTATCTAGGATGCTGTATCTGGGATACTGTAACTGGCATGCTCTATCTAGCATGATGTATCTAGGATGCTGTATTTTGGATGCTGTATCTGAGATGCAGTATCTGAGATACTCTATCAATTATGCCGAATCTGGGATGCTGTATCTAGGATGCTGTATCGGGGATGCAGTATCTGGGATGCAGTATATAGCATGATGTATCTGGGATGCTGTATCGGGGACACTGTATCTGGGATACTCTATCTAGGATGCTGTATCTGGGATGTTGTATCTTGGATGCTGTATCTTGGATTCTGTATCTGGGATGCTGTATCAAGGATGCTGTATTTAGGATGCTGTATCTGTGATGCTGTATATGGGATACTGAATCTGGGATGCTGTATCTAGTATGCTGTATCTGGGATGCTGTATCTAGGATGCTGTCTCTGGGGTGTTCTATCTAGGATACTGTATCTTGGATACTTTATGTGGGATGCTGTATCTAGGATTCTATATCTAGGATACTTTCTCTGGGATGCTGTATCTAGGATGCTATATCTGGGACGTTGTATCTGGGATACTGTATCTGGAATACTGTATCTTGGATGCTGTATCTAGGATTCTATATCTGGGATACTGTCTCTAAGATGCTGTATATAGGATGCTGTATCTGGGATACTCTATCTAGGATCCTGTCTCTGGGATGTTGTATCTGTGATACTGTATCTTTCATGCTGTATCTAGGATTCTATATCTAGGATACTTTTCCTGGTATGCTCTATCTAGGATGCTGTATTGAGGATGCTGTATCTGGGATGCTGTATCTGGGATACTGTATCTGGGATATTGTATCTATGATACTGTATCTAGGATGCTGTATCTGGGATGCTGTATCTGGGATATTGTATCTGGGATACTGTATCTAGGATGCTGTATCTAGGATGCTGTATCTAGGATGCTGTATCTGGGATGTTGTATCTGGGATAGTGTATTTTGGATGCTGAATCTGGGATGCTGTATCTAGGATGTTGTATCTCGGATGCTGTATCTGGATGATGTATATTGGATGCTGAATCTGGGATGCTCTGTCTATGGTGCTGTACCCAGAAGCTGTATCTGGGAAACTGTATCGAGGATACTGTATCTGGGATGCTGTATCTTGGATACGTTCTCTAGCATTCTGTATCTGGGATGCCATATATACGATGCTGTATCTGGGATGTTGTATCTGGGATACTGTATCTGGGATATTGTATCTAGCATGTTGTATCTGGGATGCTATATCCGGGAAGCTGAATTCGGGATGCTGTATATGGGATGTTGTATCTAGTTTTCTGTATCTGGGATACTGTATCTGGGATTATGTATCTAGGATACTGTATCTGGGATACAGTATTTAGGATACTGAATCCAGGATACTCTGTCTGGGATGCTGGTTCTGGTATGCTGTATCTGGGATGTTGTATCTTGGATGCAATATCTGGGTTTTTGTGTCTGGGATTGTGTATATGGGATACTGTATCTGGGAAACTGTATCTGGGATACTGTGTCTAGGATACTGTATCTGGGACACTGTATCTAGGATGCTGTATCTAGGATGCTGTATCTGGTATGATATATCTGGGATACTGTATCTGGGATGCTGTATCTGGGATGCTGTATCTGGGATGCTGTATCCGGGATACTGTATCTGGGATGCTCTCTCTAGGATTCTGTATCTGGGATGCTGTATCTGGGATTCTCTATCTGGGATGCTGAATCTGGGATACTGTATCTTGGAAAGTTATCTAGGATACTGTATCTGGGATGCTGTATCTGGGATGCTGTATCTAGGATACTGTATCTAGGATGCTGTATCTGGGATATTGTTTCTGGGATACTATATCCGGGATACTGTATCTAGGATGCTGTATCTGGGATACTGTATCTGGGATACTGTATCTAGGATGCTGTATCTGGGATGCTGTATTTATGATGCTGTATCAGGGATACTGTATCTGGGATGCTGTATCTAGGATGCTCTATCTAGGGTGCTGTATCTGGGATGCTCTATCTGGGGTTCTGTATCTGCGATGCTGTATCTGGTATGCTGTATGTTGGATGTCATATCTGGGATGCTGTATCTGGGCTACTGTATCTAGGATGCTGTATCTGGAATGCTGTATATGGGATACTGTATCTGGAATGTTGTATCTTGGATACTTTTGTAACTCGGATACTGTATCTGTAACACTGTACCTAGGATGCTGTATCTGGGATGCTGTATCTAGGATGCTGTATCTGGGATGCTGTATCTGGGATTCTGTATCTACGGTGCTGTATCTGTGATCCTGTACCTGGGATTCTGTATCTGGGGTGCTGTATATGGGATACTGTATCTAGGATACAGTATCTAGGATGCTGTGTCTGGGATGCTGTAGCTGGGATTCTTTATCTGGGATGCTGTCTCTGGGATGCTGTATCTTGGATTCCCTATCTGGGATGCTGTGTCTGGGATGCTCTATCTGCTATATTGTTTCTGTGACACTGTGTCTATGATGCTGTATCAGGGCTGCTGTACATTGCATGCTGTATTTAGTATGCTGAATCTGGGATGCTGTATCTAGGATGCTTTATCTAGGATGCTGTATCTGGGATGCTGTATCTGGGATACTGTATCTAGGATGCTATATCTGGGATGCTGTATCTGGCATACTCTATCTGTGATTCTGTATCTAATATGCTGGATCTGGGATGTTGTATCTACAATGCTGTATCTAGGATGCTGTATCTGGGATTCTGCATCTAGGCTCCTGTGTCTGGGATACTGTATCTGGGGTGCTGTATGTAGGATGCTGTACTTGGGATGCTGTATCTGGGATACTGTATCTGGAATGCAGTATCTGTGATGCTGTATCTGGGGTTCTGTATCTGGGATACTGTATCTAGGATGCTGCATCTAGGATGCTGTATATGGGATACTCTATCTAGGATGCTGTATCTGGGATGCTGTATCTGGGATAACGTATCTGGGATGCTGTATCTGGGATAATGTATCGAGAATGCTGTATCTGGGTTCTGTATCTGACATGCTGTATCTAGGATGCTGTATCTGGGATACTGTATCTGGGATAATGTATCTAAGATGCGCTATATCTAGGATGCTGTATCTGGGATGCTGTATCTGGGATTCTCTATCTGGGATGTTCTATCTGGGATTCTGTATCTGGGATGCTGTATTTTGGATGCTTTATCTGGGTTGCTGTATCTGTGATATTGTATCTGGGATAGTGTGTCTGGGATGCTGTACCTGGGATGGTGTATCTTGGATGTTGTATTTAGTATGCAGAATCTGGGATGCGATATCTAGGATGCTGTATCTAGCGTGCTGTTTCTGTGATGCTGTATATGGGATACTGTATCTGGGATGCTGCATCTAGGATGCTGTATATAGGATCATGTGTCATCTGGTATCTTTTATCTAGGATGCTGTATCTGTTATGGTGAATCTGGGATGCTGTACTGAGGATGCTGTATTAGCGATGCTGTATCTGGGATGCTCTATCTAGGATGCTGTATCTAGGATGCTGTATCTGGGATGCTGTATCTAGTATGATGAATCTGGGATGCTGTATCTGGGATAGTGTATCTGGGAAGCTGTATCTGGGATGCTGTATCTCGGATACTGTATCTGGGATACAGTATCTAGGATACTGTATCTAGGATGCTGTATCTAGGATGCTGTATCTAGGATGATGTATCTGGGACGCTGTATCTAGAATGCTGTATCTAGGATAATGTATCTGGGAGGCTGTATCTAGAATGCTGTATCCATTATGCTGAATCTGGGATACTGTATCTGAGATGCTCTATCTGGGAAGCTGTATCTAGGATACTGTCTCTAGGATGCTGTATCTGGGATACTGTATCTGGGATGCTGGATCCAGGATGCTGTATCTGGAATACTGTATCTGGGATACAGTATCTAGGATACTGTATCTAGGATGCTCGGTCTGGGACGCTGTATTTGGGATGCTGCATCTAGGATGCTGTATCTAGGATGATGTATCTGCGACGCTGTATCTGGGATGCTGTATCTAGGATGCTGTATCTAGGATAATGTATCTGGGATGCTGTATCTAGCATGCTGTATCTATTATGCTGAATCTGGGATACTGTATCTGAGAAACTCTATCTGGGATGCTGTATCTAGGATGGTGTATTTGGGATGCTACATCTGGGATGCTGTATCGAGGATGCTGTATGTGGGATGCTGTATCTAGGATTCTCTATCTGGGAACCTGTATCTAGGATACTGTATCTAGGATGCTGTATCTGGAATGCTGTATATGGGATACTGTATCTGGAATGTTGTATCTTGGATACTGTATCTGGGATACTGTATCTAGGATGCTGTATCTGGAATGCTGTATCTGGGATACTGTATCTAGGATGCTGTATCTGGGATGCTCTATCTAGGATGCTGTATCTGGGTTGCTGTATCTAGGATGATGTATCTAGGATGCTGTATCTAGGATACTGTATCCAGGATACTGAATCTGGGATAATGTATCTGGGATGCTGTATCTGGCATACTGTATCTGGGATGTTGTATCTTGGATACTGTATCTGAGATACTATATCTAGGATACTGTATCTAGGATGCTGTATCTGGGATGCTCTATCTGGGATGCTGTATCTGGGTTGCAGTATCTAGGATGATGTATCTAGGATGCTGTATATGGAATTCTGTATCTAGGATGCTTTATTTGGGATGGTGTATCTAGGATGCTGTATGTACGATCATGTATCTGGAATGTTTTATCAAGGATGCTGTATCTATTAGGCTGAATCTGGGATACTGTATCTGGGATGCTGTATCTGGATTTTTGTAACTCGGATACTGTATCTGTAACACTGTACCTAGGATGCTGTATCTGGGATGCTGTATCTAGATGCTGTATCTGGGATGCTGTATCTGGGATTCTGTATCTACGGTGCTGTATCTGTGATCCTGTACCTGGGATTCTGTATCTGGGGTGCTGAATATGGGATACTGTATCTAGGATACAGTATCTAGGATGCTGTGTCTGGGATGCTGTAGCTGGGATTCTTTATCTGGGATGCTGTCTCTGGGATGCTGTATCTTGGATTCCCTATCTGGGATGCTGTGTCTGGGATGCTCTATCTGCTATATTGTTTCTGTGACACTGTGTCTATGATGCTGTATCAGGGCTGCTGTACATTGCATGCTGTATTTAGTATGCTGAATCTGGGATGCTGTATCTAGGATGCTTTATCTAGGATGCTGTATCTGGGATGCTGTATCTGGGATACTGTATCTAGGATGCTATATCTGGGATGCTGTATCTGGCATACTCTATCTGTGATTCTGTATCTAATATGCTGGATCTGGGATGTTGTATCTACAATGCTGTATCTAGGATGCTGTATCTGGGATTCTGCATCTAGGCTCCTGTGTCTGGGATACTGTATCTGGGGTGCTGTATGTAGGATGCTGTACTTGGGATGCTGTATCTGGGATACTGTATCTGGAATGCAGTATCTGTGATGCTGTATCTGGGGTTCTGTATCTGGGTTACTGTATCTAGGATGCTGCATCTAGGATGCTGTATATGGGATACTCTATCTAGGATGCTGTATCTGGGATGCTGTATCTGGGATAATGTATCGAGAATGCTGTATCTGGGTTCTGTATCTGACATGCTGTATCTGGGATGCTGTATCTGGGATTCTCTATCTGGGATGTTCTATCTGGGATTCTGTATTTGGGATGCTGTATTTTGGATGCTTTATCTGGGATGCTGTATCTGTGATATTGTATCTGGGATAGTGTGTCTAGGATGCTGTACCTGGGATGGTGTATCTTGGATGTTGTATTTAGTATGCAGAATCTGGGATGCGATATCTAGGATGCTGTATCTAGCGTGCTGTTTCTGTGATGCTGTATATGGGATACTGTATCTGGGATGCTGTATCAGGGATGCTGTATCTGGGATGCTGCATCTAGGATGCTGTATATAGGATCATGTGTCATCTGGTATCTTTTATCTAGGATGCTGTATCTATTATGGTGAATCTGGGATGCTGTACTGAGGATGCTGTATTAGCGATGCTGTATCTGGGATGCTCTATCTAGGATGCTGTATCTAGGATGCTGTATCTGGGATGTTGTATCTAGTATGATGAATCTGGGATGCTGTATCTGGGATACTGTATCTGGGAAGCTGTATCTGGGATGCTGTATCTGGGATACTGTATCTAGGATACTGTAGCTAGGATGCTGTATCTGGGATGCTGTATCAGGGATACTGTATCTAGGATTCTGTATCCAGGATGCTGTATCTCGGATACTGTATCTGGGATACAGTATCTAGGATACTGTATCTAGGATGCTGTATCTAGGATGCTGTATCTAGGATGATGTATCTGGGACGCTGTATCTAGGATGCTGTATCTAGGATGATGTATCTGGGAGGCTGTATCTAGAATGCTGTATCCATTATGCTGAATCTGGGATACTGTATCTGAGATGCTCTATCTGGGAAGCTGTATCTAGGATACTGTCTCTAGGATGCTGTATCTGGGATACTGTATCTGGGATGCTGGATCCAGGATGCTGTATCTGGAATACTGTATCTGGAATACAGTATCTAGGATACTGTATCTAGGATGCTCGGTCTGGGACGCTGTATCTGGGATGCTGCATCTAGGATGCTGTATCTAGGATGATGTATCTGCGACGTTGAATCTGGGATGCTGTATCTAGGATGCTGTATCTAGGATAATGTATCTGGGATGCTGTATCTAGCATGCTGTATCTATTATGCTGAATCTGGGATACTGTATCTGAGAAACTCTATCTGGGATGCTGTATCTAGGATGGTGTATTTGGGATGCTATATCTGGGATGCTGTATCGAGGATGCTGTATGTGGGATGCTGTATCTAGGATTCTCTATCTGGGAACCTGTATCTAGGATACTGTATCTAGGATGCTGTATCTGGAATGCTGTATATGGGATACTGTATCTGGAATGTTGTATCTTGGATACTGTATCTGGGATACTGTATCTAGGATGCTGTATCTGGAATGCTCTATCTAGGATGCTGTATCTGGGTTGCTGTATCTAGGATGATGTATCTAGGATGCTGTATCTAGGATACTGTATCCAGGATACTGAATCTGGGATAATGTATCTGGGATGCTGTATCTGGGATGTTGTATCTTGGATACTGTATCTGAGATACTATATCTAGGATACTGTATCTAGGATGCTGTATCTGGGATGCTCTATCTGGGATGCTGTATCTGGGTTGCAGTATCTAGGATGATGTATCTAGGATGCTGTATATGGGATTCTGTATCTAGGATGCTTTATTTGGGAAGGTGTATCTAGGATGCTGTATGTACGATCATGTATCTGGAATGTTTTATCAAGGATGCTGTATCTATTAGGCTGAATCTGGGATACTGTATCTGGGATGCTGTATCTGGATTTTTGTAACTCGGATACTGTATCTGTAACACTGTACCTAGGATGCCGTATCTGGGATGCTGTATCTAGATGCTGTATCTGGGATGCTGTATCTGGGATTCTGTATCTACGGTGCTGTATCTGTGATCCTGTACCTGGGATTCTGTATCTGGGGTGCTGAATATGGGATACTGTATCTAGGATACAGTATCTAGGATGCTGTGTCTGGGATGCTGTAGCTGGGATTCTTTATCTGGGATGCTGTCTCTGGGATGCTGTATCTTGGATTCCCTATCTGGGATGCTGTGTCTGGGATGCTCTATCTGCTATATTGTTTCTGTGACACTGTGTCTATGATGCTGTATCAGGGCTGCTGTACATTGCATGCTGTATTTAGTATGCTGAATCTGGGATGCTGTATCTAGGATGCTTTATCTAGGATGCTGTATCTGGGATGCTGTATCTGGGATACTGTATCTAGGATGCTATATCTGGGATGCTGTATCTGGCATACTCTATCTGTGATTCTGTATCTAATATGCTGGATCTGGGATGTTGTATCTACAATGCTGTATCTAGGATGCTGTATCTGGGATTCTGCATCTAGGCTCCTGTGTCTGGGATACTGTATCTGGGGTGCTGTATGTAGGATGCTGTACTTGGGATGCTGTATCTGGGATACTGTATCTGGAATGCAGTATCTGTGATGCTGTATCTGGGGTTCTGTATCTGGGATACTGTATCTAGGATGCTGCATCTAGGATGCTGTATATGGGATACTCTATCTAGGATGCTGTATCTGGGATGCTGTATCTGGGATAATGTATCTGGGATGCTGTATCTGGGATAATGTATCGAGAATGCTGTATCTGGGTTCTGTATCTGACATGCTGTATCTGGGATGCTGTATCTGGGATTCTCTATCTGGGATGTTCTATCTGGGATTCTGTATTTGGGATGCTGTATTTTGGATGCTTTATCTGGGATGCTGTATCTGTGATATTGTATCTGGGATAGTGTGTCTAGGATGCTGTACCTGGGATGGTGTATCTTGGATGTTGTATTTAGTATGCAGAATCTGGGATGCGATATCTAGGATGCTGTATCTAGCGTGCTGTTTCTGTGATGCTGTATATGGGATACTGTATCTGGGATGCTGTATCAGGGATGCTGTATCTGGGATGCTGCATCTAGGATGCTGTATATAGGATCATGTGTCATCTGGTATCTTTTATCTAGGATGCTGTATCTGTTATGGTGAATCTGGGATGCTGTACTGAGGATGCTGTATTAGCGATGCTGTATCTGGGATGCTCTATCTAGGATGCTGTATCTAGGATGCTGTATCTGGGATGTTGTATCTAGTATGATGAATCTGGGATGCTGTATCTGGGATACTGTATCTGGGAAGCTGTATCTGGGATGCTGTATCTGGGATACTGTATCTAGGATACTGTAGCTAGGATGCTGTATCTGGGATGCTGTATCAGGGATA
Organism: Streptopelia decaocto; assembly: GCF_964273445.1. Classification (NCBI taxonomy): domain Eukaryota; kingdom Metazoa; phylum Chordata; class Aves; order Columbiformes; family Columbidae; genus Streptopelia; species Streptopelia decaocto. Next base: position 195,345 of record NC_138675.1, on the reverse strand, counting down.
CTGTATCTGGGATTCTGTATCTGGGATAATGTATCGAGAATGCTGTATCTGGGTTCTGTATCTGACATGCTGTATCTAGGATGCTGTATCTGGGATACTGTATCTGGGATGCTGTATCTGGGATAATGTATCTGGGATGCTGTACCTGGGATAATGTATCGAGAATATTGTATCTGGGTTCTGTATCTGACATGCTGTATCTAGGATGCTGTATCTGGGATACTGTATCTGGGATGCTGTATCTGGGATAATGTATCTGGGATGCTGTATCTGGGATAATGTATCTGGGATGCTGTATCTGGGTTCTGTATCTGACATGCTGTATCTAGGATGCTGTATCTGGGATATGGTATCTGGGATTCTCTATCTGGGATGTTCTATCTCGGTTTCTGTATCTGGGATGCTGTATTTTGGATGCTTTATCTGGGATGCTGTATCTGTGATATTGTATCTGGGATAGTGTGTCTAGGATGCTGTACCTGGGATGGTGTATCTTGGATGTTGTATTTAGTATGCAGAATCTGGGATGCGATATCTAGGATGCTGTATCTAGCGTGCTGTTTCTGTGATGCTGTATATGGGATACTGTATCTGGGATGCTGTATCAGGGATGCTGTATCTGGGATGCTGCATCTAGGATGCTGTATATAGGATCATGTGTCATCTGGTATCTTTTATCTAGGATGCTGTATCTGTTATGGTGAATCTGGGATGCTGTACTGAGGATGCTGTATTAGCGATGCTGTATCTGGGATGCTCTATCTAGGATGCTGTATCTAGGATGCTGTATCTGGGATGTTGTATCTAGTATGATGAATCTGGGATGCTGTATCTGGGATGCTGTATCTGGGAAGCTGTATCTGGGATGCTGTATCTCGGATACTGTATCTGGGATACAGTATCTAGGATACTGTATCTAGGATGCTGTATCTAGGATGCTGTATCTAGGATGCTGTATCAGGGATACTGTATCTGGGATTCTGTATCCAGGATGCTGTATCTCGGATACTGTATCTGGGATACAGTATCTAGGATACTGTATCTAGGATGCTGTATCTAGGATGATGTATCTGGGACGCTGTATCTAGGATGCTGTATCTAGGATGATGTAACTGGGAGGCTGTATCTAGAATGCTGTATCCATTATGCTGAATCTGGGATACTGTATCTGAGATGCTCTATCTGGGAAGCTGTATCTAGGATACTGTCTCTAGGATGCTGTATCTGGGATACTGTATCTGGGATGCTGGATCCAGGATGCTCTATCTGGAATACTGTATCTGGGATACAGTATCTAGGATACTGTATCTAGGATGCTCGGTCTGGGACGCTGTATCTGGGATGCTGCATCTAGGATGCTGTAACTAGGATGATGTATCTGCGACGCTGTATCTGGGATGCTGTATCTAGGATGCTGTATCTAGGATAATGTATCTGGGATGCTGTATCTAGCATGCTGTATCTATTATGCTGAATCTGGGATACTGTATCTGAGAAACTCTATCTGGGATGCTGTATCTAGGATGGTGTATTTGGGATGCTATATCTGGGATGCTGTATCGAGGATGCTGTATGTGGGATGCTGTATCTAGGATTCTCTATCTGGGAACCTGTATCTAGGATACTGTATCTAGGATGCTGTATCTGGGATACTGTAACTGGGATGCTCTATCTAACATGATGTATCTAGGATGCTGTATCTGGGATGCTGTATCTAAGATGCAGTATCTGAGATACTGTATCTATTATGCCGAATCTGGGATGCTGTATCTAGGATGCTGTATCGGGGATGCTGTATCTGGGATGCAGTATATAGCATGATGTATCTGGGATGCTGTATCGGGGACACTGTATCTGGGATACTCTATCTAGGATGCTATATCTGGGATGTTGTATCTGGGATGCTGTATCTTGGATTCTGTATCTGGGAAGCTGTATCAAGGATGCTGTATTTAGGATGCTGTATCTGTGATGCTGTATATGGGATACTGAATCCGGGATGCTGTATCTAGTATGCTGTATCTGGGATGCTGTATCTAGGATGCTGTCTCTGGGGTGTTGTATCTAGGATACTCTATCTTGGATACTATATTGGGATGCTGTGTCTAGGATTGTATATCTAGGATACTTTCTCTGGGATGCTGTATTTAGGATGCTATATCTGGGATGTTGTATCTGGGATACTGTATCTGGAATACTGTATCTTGGATGCTGTATCTAGGAATCTATATCTGGGATACTGTCTCTAAGATGCTATATCTAGGATGCTGTATCTGGGATGCTATATCTAGGATCCTGTCTCTGGGATGTTGTATCTGTGATACTGTATCTTTCATGCTGTATCTAGGATTCTATATCTAGGATACTTTTCCTGGTATGCTCTATCTAGGATGCTGTATTGAGGATGCTGTATCTGTGATGCTGTATCTGGGATACTGTATCTGGGATATTGTATCTAGGATACTGTATCTAGGATGCTGTATCTGGGATGCTGTATCTGGGATGTTGTATCTGGGATAGTGTATTTTGGATGCTGAATCTGGGATGCTGTATCTAGGATGCTGTATCTCGGATGCTGTATCTGGATGCTGTATATTGCATGCTGAATCTGGGATGCTCTGTCTAGGATGCTGTATCCAGAAGCTGTATCTGGGATACTGTATCGAGGATAGTGTATGTGGGATGCTGTATCTCAGATACGGAATCTAGCATTCTGTATCTGGGATGCCGTATATACGATGCTGTATTTGGGATATTGTATCTGGGATACTGTATCTGGGATATTGTATCTAGCATGCTGTATCTGGGATACTGTATCGAGGATACTGTATCATGGATGCTGTATCTCGGATATGGTATCTAGCATTTTGTGTCTGGGATGCCGTACATACGATGTTGTATCTGGGATGTTGTATCTGGGATACTGTATCTGGGATATTGTATCTAGCATGCTGTATCTGGGATGCTGTATCTGGGAAGCTGTATTTGGGATGCTGTATCTGGGATGTTGTATCTAGTTTTCTGTGTCTGGATTACTGTATCTGGGATGATGTATCTAGGATACTATATCTGGAATACAGTATCTAGGATACTGAATCTAGGATGCTCTGTCTGGGATGCTGTGTCTGGGATGCTGGTTCTGGGATGCTGTATCTGGGATGTTGTATCTTGGATGCAATATTTGGGATGTTGTATCTGGGATCGTGTATATGGGATACTGTATCTGGGAAACTGTATCTGGGATACTGTGTCTAGGATACTGTATCTGGGACACTGTATCTAGGATGCTGTATCTAGGATGCTGTATCTGGTATGATTTATCTGGGATACTGTATCTGGGATGCTGTATCTGGGACGCTGTATCTAGGATGCTGTATCTGGGATACTCTATCTGGGATACTGTGTCTAGGATGCTGTATCTGGGATGCTGTAATTACGATGCTGTATCAGGGATAATGTATCTGGGATGCTGTATCTGGGATGCAGTATCTAAGATGCTGTATCTGGGATGCTGTATCTGGGATTCCGTATCTTGGATGCTGTATGTGGGATGCTGTATCTGGTATGCTGTATGTTGGATGCCATATCTGGGATGCTGTATCTTGAATGCTGTATCAGGGATACTGTATCTGGGATACTGTATCTGGGATACCATGTCTGTGATGCTGTATCTGGGATACTGTATCTTGGATGCTGCATTTAGTATGCTGAATCAGGGATGCTCTATCTAGGATGCTGTATCTAGAATGCTATATCTGGGACGTTGTATCTGGGATGCTGTATCTAGGATGTGTATCTAGGATGCTGTATCTGGGATGCTGTATCTGTGATACTGTATCGAGGATGATGTATCTAGGATGCTGTATATGGTATTCTGTATCTGGGATGCTGTATTTGGGATGCTGTATCTGGAATTCTGTATCTGGGATTCTGTATCTGGGATACTGTATCTAGGACGCTCTATATAGGATGCTGTATCTGGGATGCTCTATATTGGATTCTGTATCTAGGATGCTGTATATGGAATGCTGTACCTGGGATTCTGTATCTGGGATGCTGAATCTGGGATAGTGTATCTAGGATACAGTATCGAGGATGCTGTATCTGGGATGCTGTATCTAGAATGCTGTATCCTGGATGATGTATCTGGGATTCTGTATCTAGGATGCTGTATCTGGGATTCTGTATCTGGGATACTGTATGTGGGATGCTGTATTATGGATATTGTTTCTGGGATACTGTGTCTAGGATGCTGTATCTGGGATGCTCTATGTGGGATACTCTATCTGGGATGCTGTATATGTGACGCTGTCTCTGGGATACTGTATCTGGGATGTTGCATCTAGCATGCTGTATTTAGGATACTGTATCCAGGATACTGAATCTGGGATAATGTATCTGGGATGCTGTACCTGGGATACTGTATCTAGGATGCTGTATCTGGAATGCCGTATCTGGGATACTGTATCTGGGATGCTGTATCTGGGATGCTCTATCTAGGATGCTGTATCTGGGTTACTCTATCTAGGATGATGTATCTAGGATGCTGTATTTAGGATACTGTATCCAGGATACTGAATCTAGGACAATGTATCTGGGATGCTGTATCTGGCATACTGTATCTAGGATGCTGTATCTGGAATGCTGTATCTGGGATACTGTATCTAGGAATCTGTATCTGGGATGCTCTATCCAGGATGCTGTATCTGGGTTGCAGTATCTAGGATGATGTATCTAGGATGCTGTATATGGGATTCTGTATCTAGGATGCTTTATTTTGGATGGTGTATCTAGGATGCTGTATGTACGATCATGTATCTGGAATGTTTTATCAAGGATGCTGTATCTATTAGGCTGAATCTGGGATACTGTATCTGGGATGCTGTATCTGGATTTTTGTATCTCGGATACTGTATCTGTGACACTGTACTTAGGATGCTGTATCTGGGATGCTGTATCTGGGATGCTGTATCTTGGATGCTGTATCTAAGATGCTGTACCTAGGATGCTGTATCTGGGATTCTGCATCTACGATCCTATATCTGTGATCCTGTACCTGGGATTCTGTATCTGGGATGCTGTATATGGGATACTGTATCCAGGATACAGTATCTGGGATGCTTTGTCTGGGATGCTGTAGCTGGGATTCTTTATCTGGGATGCTGTATCTTGGATTCCGTTTCTGGGATGCTGTGTCTGGAATGCTCTATCTGCTATATTTTTTCTGTGACACTGTCTATGATACTGTATCAGGGCTGCTGTACATTGCATGCTGTATTTAGTATGCTGAATCTGGGATGCTGTATCTAGGATGCTTTATCTAGGATGCTGTATCTGGGATGCTGTATCTAGGATGCTTTATCTAGGATGCTGTATCTGGGATGCTGTATCTGGGATACTGTATCTAGGATGCTATATCTGGGATGCTGTATCTGGGATACTCTATCTGTGATTCTGTATCTAATATGCTGGATCTGGGATGCTTTATCTAGGATGCTGAATCTGGGATGCTGTATCTAGGATGCTTTATCTAGGATGCTGTATCTGGGATGCTGTATCTGGGATACTGTATCTAGGATGCTATATCTGGGATGCTGTATCTGGGATACTCTATCTGTGATTCTGTATCTAATATGCTGGATCTGGGATGCTGTATCTGGGATTCTGCATCTAGGATCCTGTATCTGGGATACTGTATCTGGGGTGCTGTATGTAGGATTCTGTACTTGGGATGCTGTATCTGGGATACTGTATCTGGAATGCAGTATCTGTGATGCTGTATCTGGGGTTCTGTATCTGGGATACTGTATCTAGGATGCTGCATCTAGGATGCTATATCTGAGATACTGTATCTAGGATACTGTATCTAGGATGCTGTATCTGTGATATTGTTTCTGGGATACTGTATCCGGGATACTGTATCTAGGATGCTGTATCTGGAATACTGTATCTAGGATGCTGCATCTGCAATGCTGTAATTAGGATGCTGTATCAGGGATACTGTATCTGGGATGCTGTATCTAGGATGCTCTATCTAGGATGCTGTATCTGGGATGCTGTATATAGGGTTCTGTATCTGGGATTCTGTACGGGATGCTGTATCTGGGATTCTGTATCTGGGATGCTGTATCTAGGGTGCTGTATCTAGGATGCTGTATCTTGGATGCTGTACCTGGGATTCTGTATCTACGATTCTGTATCTGGGATCCTGTACCTGGGATTCTGTATCTGGGATGCAGTATCTGGGATACTGTTTCTAGGATAAAGTATCTAGGATGCTGTAGCTGGGATTCCGTATCTGGGATGCTTCATCTGGGATGTTGTATCTGGTATATTGTTTCTGTGACACTGTGTCTATGATGCTGTATCAGAGCTGCTGTACATTGGATGCTGTATTTAGAATGCTGAATCTGGGATGGTGTATCTAGGATACTGTATCTAGGATGCTGTATCTGTGGTGCTGTATCTTGGATTCTGTATCTAGGATGCTCTATATGGGATGCTGTACCCGGGATTCTGTATCTGGGATTCTGTATCTGGGATGCTGTATCTGGGATACTGTATCTAGCATACAGTATCTAGGATGCTGTACCTGGCATGCTTTATCTAGGATACTGTATCTAGGATGCTGTATCTGCATTCTGTATCTGGGATTCTGTATGTCGCATTCTGTATCTGGGATGCTGTATCTGGGATATTATATCTGTGATACTATGTCTAGGATGCTGTATCAGGGCTGCTGTACCTTAGATGCTATATTTAGTGTGCTGAATCTGGGATGGTGTATCTAGGATACTGTATCTAGGATGCTGTATCTGGGATGCTGTATCTAGGATACTGTATCTGGGATGCTGTATCTGGGATGCTGTCTGGGATACTGTATCTGGGATGCTGTATCTTGGATAATGTATCTAGGATACGGAATCTAGGATGCTGTATCTGGGATGCTGTATCTAGAATGCTGTATCTGGGTTCTGTATGTGGGATGCTGTATCTAGGATGATGTATCTAGAATGCTGTATCTACGATGCTGTATCTGGGATACTGTATCTAGTATCCTCTATATAGGATGCTGTATCTGGGATAGTGTGTCTATGATTTTGTATCTGGGATGCTGTATGTTGGATGTTGTATTTAGTATGCAGAAACTGGGATGCTGTATCTAGGATGCTATATCTAGCAAACTGTACCTGCAATGCTGTATCTGGGATACAGTATCTGGGATGGTGTATCAGGGATTCTGTATCTGGGATACTGTATCTGGGATGCTGCATCTAAGATTCTGTATCTGGGATGCTCTATCAATGATGCTGTATGTGGGATCATGTATCATCCGGTATGTTTATCTGGGATGCTTTATCTGTTATGGTGAATCTGGGATGTTGTATTGAGGATGCTGTATTAGGGATGCTGTATCTGGGATGTTGTATCTAGGATACTGTATCTGGGATGCTGTATCATGTATTCTGTATCGGAGATGCTGTATCTGGGATGCTGTATCTGCGATGCTGTATCTGGGCTGCCATATCTGGGGTCCTGTATCTGGGATGCTGTATCGGGCATACTGTTTCTTGGATACTGTGCCTAGGATGCTGTATCTGGAATGCTCTATCTTGGATGCTGTATTTAGTATGCTAATCAGGGATGCTCTATCTAGGATGCTGTATCTAGAATGCTATATCTGGGATGCTGTATCTGGGATACTGTATCTGTGATACTGTATCTAGGAAGCTCAATCAAGGATGCTATATCTGGGATGCTGTATCTGGGATTCTGTATCTGCGATGCTGTATCTGGTATACTGTATCTGGTATACTGTATCTAGGATACTGTATCTGGGATACTGTATCTAGGACGCTCTATATAGGATGCTGTATTTGGGATACTCTGTCTTGGATTCTGTATCTAGGATGCTGTATCTGGGATGCTGTATCTGGGATTCTGTATCTGGAATGCTGTATCTCGGATGCTGTATCTAGGATACAGCATCTAGGATACTCTATCTGGAATGCTGTACCTGGGATTCAATATCTGGGATGCTGTATCTGGGATACTGTATCTAGGATACACTATCTAGGATGCTGTATCTGGGATGCTGTATCTAGAATGCTGTATCCTGAATGCTGTATCTGGGATTCTCTATGTAGGCTGCTGTATCTGGGATGCTGTATCTGGGATTCTGTATGTGGGATGCTGCATGTGGGATGCTGTATCTGGGATGCTGTATCTGGGATGCTGTATCTGGGATGCTGCATCTAGGATGCTGTATCTGGTATGCTGTATCTAGGATGCCGTATGTAGGATCATTTATCTGGATGTTTTATCAAGGATGCTGTATCTCTTATGCTGAATCTGGGATGCTGTATTTAGGATGCTGTATCTGGGATGCTGTATATTGGATGCTGTATCTGGGATGCTGTATCTGGGATTCTGTATCTGGGATACTGTATCTGGGATACTGTATATAGGATACAGTATCTAGTATGCTGTATGTGGGATGCTGTACCTAGAATGCTGTATCTGGGTTCTGTATCTTGGATACTGTATCTAGGATACTCTATCTAGGATGCTGTATCTGGGATACTGTATCTAGGATACTGTATCTAGGATTATGTACCTGGGATGTTGTATCTGGGATGCTGTATCTGGGATACTGTATCTATTATGCTGAATCTCAGAGGCTGTATCTAGGAACCTGTATGTGGGATGCGTATCAAGTATGCTGAATCTGGCATGCTGTATCTGGCATGCTGTATTCCTGATGGTCTGTCTGGGATGCTGTATCTGTGATATTGTATGTGGGATAGTGTGTGTAGGATGCTGTACCTGGGATGCTGTATCTTGGATGTTGTATTTAGTATGCAGAATCTGGGATGCGATATCTAGAATGCTGTACCTAGCGTGCTGTTTCTGGGATGCTGTATCTGGGATACTGTATCTGGGATGCTGTATCAGGGATACTGTATCTAGGATGCTGTATCTGGGATGCAGTATCTAGGATGCTGTATATAGGATCATGTATCATCTGGTATGTTTTCTCTAGGATGCTGTATCTGTTATGGTGAATCTGGGATGCTGTACTGAGGATGCTGTATTAGGGATGCTGTATATGGGATGCTGTATCTGGGATGCTGTATCTGGGATTGTGCATCTGGGATGCTGTATATGGGATGCTGTATCTGGTATGCTGTATGTTGGATGCCATATCTGGGATTCTGTATCTTGGATGCTGTATCGGGGATACTGTATCTGGGATACTGTATCTGGGATACCATGTCTATGATGCTGTATCTGGTATGCTGTATCTTGGATGCTGTATTTACTCTGCTGAAACAGGGAAGCTGTATCTAGGATACTGTATCTAGGATGCTGTATCTGGGATGCTGTATCTGGGATATTTTATCTAGGGTGCTCTATGAAGGAGGCTGTATCTGGGATGCTGTATCTTCGATTCTGTATCTAGGATATTGTATCTCAGATGCTGTATCTTGGACTCTGTATCTAGGTTAGAGTATCTAGGATGCTGTATCCGGGATGCTGCATCTAGAATGCTGTATCTGGTTCCTGTATCTGGGACGCTATATCTAGGATGATGTATCTAGAATGCTATATCTAGGATGATGTATCTGGCATACTCTATCTGTGATATTGTATCTAGGATGCTCTATCTAGGATACTGCATATGGGATTCTGTATATGGGATTCTGTATGTAGGATACTGTGTCTGGGATTCTGTATCTGGGATACTGTATGTGGGATGCTATATCTGGGATGTTGTATCTGGGATACTGTATCTCGATACTGTATCTAGGATACGGTATCTATGATGCTGTATCTGGGATGCTGTATCTGAGATGCTGTATCTAGGATGTTGTATCTGGGATGCTGTATCTGGGATGCTGTATCTGGGATGCTGTATCTGGGATGTTGTATCTGGGATACTGTATCTAGGATGCTGTATCTGGGATGCTGTATCTGGGAGACTGTATCTGGGATGTTTTATCTGGGATACTGTATCTGGGAGACTGTATCTAGGATGCTGTATCTGGGATGCTGTATCTGGGATACAGTATCTGGGATACAGTATCTGGGATACTGTATCTGGGATACTGTATCTAGGATGCTGTATCTGGGATACTGTATCTGGGATGCTGTATCTGGAATACTGTATCTACGATACTCTATTTTGGATACTGTATCTCGGACGCTGTATCTGGGTTGCTGTATGTAGAATGATGTATCTAGGATGCTGTATATGGGATTCTGTATCTAGGATGCTGTATTTGGGATGCTGTATCTAGGATGCTGTATGTACAATCATGTATCCAGGATGTTTTATGAAGGATGCTGTATCTACTAGGCTGAATCTGGGATGCTGTATTGAGGATGCTGTGTTAGGTATGTTGTATCTAGGATGCTGTATCTGGGATGCTGTATATAGGATGCTGAATCTGGGATGCTGTATCTGGGATTCTGTATCTACGATGCTGTATCTGGGATTCTTTACCTTTGATTCTGTATCTGGGATGCTGTATCTGGGGTACTGTATCTAGGATACAGTATCTAGGATGCTGTATCTGGGATGCTGTAGCTGGGATTCTGTATCTGGGATGCTGTAACTGGGATGCTGTATCTGGGATGCTATATCTGGGATGCTGTATCTAGGATACTGTATCTAGGACACTGTATCTGTGGTGCTGTATCTTGGATTCTGTGTCTAGGATGCTGTATATGGAATGCTGTACCTGGGATTTTGTATCTGGGATTCTGTATCTGGGATGCTGTATCTGGGATACTGTATCTAGCATACAGTATTTAGGATGCTGTACCTGGCATGCTTTATCTAGGATACTGTATCTAGGATGCTGTATCTGCATTCTGTATCTGGGATTCTTTATGTCGCATTCTGTATCTGGGTTGCTGTATCTGGGATATTATATCTGTGATACTATGTCTAGGATGCTGTATCAGGGCTGCTGTACCTTAGATGCTATATTTAGTGTGCTGAATCTGGGATGTTGTATCTAGGATACTGTATCTAGGATGCTGTATCTGGGATGCTGTATCTAGGATACTGTATCTGGGATGCTGTATCTGGGATGCTGTCTTGGATACTGTATCTGGGATGCTGTATCTTGGATAATGTATCTAGGATACAGAATCTAGGATGCTGTATCTGGGATGCTGTATCTAGAATGCTGTATCTGGGTTCTGTATGTGGGATGCTGTATCTAGGATGATGTATCTAGAATGCTGTATCTACGATGCTGTATCTGGGATACTGTATCTAGTATCCTCTATATAGGATGCTGTATCTGGGATAGTGTGTCTATGATTTTGTATCTGGGATGCTGTATGTCGGATATTGTATTTAGTATGCAGAAACTGGGATGCTGTATCTAGGATGCTATATCTAGCAAACTGTACCTGCAATGCTGTATCTGGGATACAGTATCTGGGATGGTGTATCAGGGATTCTGTATCTGGGATACTGTATCTGGGATGCTGCATCTAGGATTCTGTATCTGGGATGCTCTATCAATGATGCTGTATGTGGGATCATGTATCATCCGGTATGTTTTATCTGGGATGCTTTATCTGTTATGGTGAATCTGGGATGTTGTATTGAGGATGCTGTATTAGGGATGCTGTATCTGGGATGTTGTATCTAGGATACTGTATCTGGGATGCTGTATCATGTATTCTGTATCGGAGATGCTGTATCTGGGATGCTGTATCTGCGATGCTGTATCTGGGCTGCCATATCTGGGGTCCTGTATCTGGGATGCTGTATCGGGCATACTGTTTCTTGGATACTGTGCCTAGGATGCTGTATCTGGAATGCTCTATCTTGGATGCTGTATTTAGTATGCTAATCAGGGATGCTCTATCTAGGATGCTGTATCTAGAATGCTATATCTGGGATGCTGTATCTGGGATACTGTATCTGTGATACTGTATCTAGGAAGCTCAATCAAGGATGCTATATCTGGGATGCTGTATCTGGGATTCTGTATCTGCGATGCTGTATCTGGTATACTGTATCTGGTATACTGTATCTAGGATACTGTATCTGGGATACTGTATCTAGGACGCTCTATATAGGATGCTGTATAGGATGGCTGCAAAGTCCAGTCCAGGACTTTGATTGCCGGCTCTGCAGTTGCTGAGACTTTCAAGATTGGTTTTGTATATTTTGTATTATTTTCTCTATTCTTATTAGTAGCATTAGTAAAACATTGTTAATTTTTCCAACTCTCTTCTCTCTGTCCTTCTTTCCCTCCGATCGCCTGTGCTGAGTGGGAACGGGGGAGAGGGTGGTGCAAAAAGGGGGAAGTGGGGGGGGAGAGGAGGTTAACAATACATCTGCCAGGGTTTTATTGTCACCCCGCAATCTTGGATTGGCACCCAATGTGGGGCAAGAGAAAGGGGTTAAGTTGAAGATTTTTGGCTTTTCTACTGCTCTGACGTACCTTTCAATTTTCTTGGCACGGTGCCAACTCTTAGAGTTGCGTTTCTCACGCGTCTGTTTGCTTCGGACATTATTTAGTGGTATTAGGGCAAAGTGAATTACATTGATTTAAAGATGTTATGGCATAAGTTGTATCAGTTATTTTCTACATTGTGCTTACTGATTCCATATCTGTGTTGGGCCTTCTTTTTAAATCGAAGTATTCATTATATAACAACAAGGAAGTGGACAACGGTCATGATGATACTGTGTGGTTTGTCACTGGTTTATTTCGTTATACTGCAGCCGCTAATGAATTTCTACTCGCTTCTGCTTTACCTTGAAAAGCCTCCAGGAGAAATTAAAGAGCAGTATGGCTCTGTGTTTGCTAATTGGTCGAGTGAATCTTTAGAAAGGCTGACTAACAATACTTTGATAGAACTGTGATGGTGTTGTCTGGTTTGCTGAATGTGTGTCAGTTTGTGCTTCTGTTAAGAGAAATGGTGTTCAACAGAAGGTTTGCGTCTCTTTGTTGTCTTGAGATCTGTGGTGCGTCTTTGGAAGCTTTAGCAAAAAGCACTCCTGGCCGCTCGAGAAAGAGCAAAACAGCGAAAGCTGCCACTGCAGCCACTGTCCCCCAACGGCGGCTTCGCAGGCTGAAGCTACAGCTCCTCCGCAGAGTTGCTCTGCCAAGGCCACTTCTCCAGCCTCAAAGGCTAACACGGCAGCCCCTCCTTCTTCACACACTGGTCACTGTTGCTGCTGTAAGCACAGCAATCACTGTGACAGTCATTCAGACTCTGGAAATGAATCAAATGATGGTGAACCCATATCAGCATCAGTTGCCGGTTGTAAGAAAGTCACTAGAAAGACTACCCGTGCAGCAGATGTTGGCACAGGGCCAACATCAACCGAAGGGGCACCATCAGGACAGGGTGGAGATGAAGTGACCACCACTCAGTCCTTTTCTTCAGGTGAGCTGAGAGATCTGCGAAAAGACTTTAGTCGTTGTGAAGGCGAGAAAATTTTAATCTGGCTGCTCCGATGCTGGGACAATGGGGCAGAAACAATTGAATTGGAAGGTGGTGAAGCCAGGCAGCTGGGATCTCTGTCAAGAGATTCCACCATTGATAGGGCAATTTCAAGAGAGTCTAATGCCACTACCCTCTGGACCCGACTCCTGGCAGCTATGAAAGTAAGATTTCCCTACAAGGAAGATTGTATATCCAAGTTAGGGAAATGGAATACTATGGAGAAAGGTATTCAGTTCCTGAGAGAATTAGCTGTGCGAGAGATCATCTATTTTGGACCAAACAGCCAAGAGGGGACAGACCCAGATAGAATCAATTGTACACGACCTCTGTGGTGCAGATTTGTACAAAGCACACCACCTGCATATGCTAAGTCATTGGCAGGAATAGTCTGGTCAGCTGGAGGTGTACAAGATATTACGGAAGTGATTGAGCAGCTCCGGAACTTTGAGGACAGCCTTGCTGGTTCTCTACGGGCTTGTGTCTCTGCTGTGGAGAAACTGTGTGAAAAATCTGATGACCGGTTTGAAAAGCTATTGCAAGAAATCAAAGAACTCAGAGAAGACACGTACCATTCACGACCTGCACAAGCCTATGTTTCAGCTGTTAGGAAAAGGCGTTTCCAGTCTCGAGAGAGAGGACAGAGGCAGCCCACAAAAAGAGGTTCACTGTGGTTCTTCCTACATGAGCAAGGAGAAAACATGAATAAGTGGCATGGAAGACCTACCTCAGAACTTCAGGAACGAGTACGTGAGATCAAAGGAAAAACTCCTACGAAGGTGGCTGCTCCAGTTTACAAAAGGAGCAGAAGAGATTCTGATGCTCTTGAAGGAACCTGCTCAGTGCACAATAATTCCTTCTAATTATAAAGGAATGCAATCCATCAATATTGTTGCAGTGACTGGGGGATCCCAGGAACTGACTGTTGTAGAGGCTGAAATGAGCCTAACTGGAAAAAACTGGCAAAAGCATCCCATTGTGACTGGTCCAGATGCTCCGTGCATCCTTGGCATAGACTACCTCAGGAGAGGGTATTTTAAGGACCCAAAAGGGTATAGGTGGGCATTTGGTATAGCAGCTGTGGACACTGAGAAAATTGAACAGCTGTCTGATTTGCCTGGCCTTTCAGATGACCCTTCTGTTGTAGGACTGCTGATGGTTGACGATCAGCAGGTGCCAATTGCTACCACGACAGTGCATCGCCGGCAATATCGCACCAATCAAGACTCTTTGATTCCTATCCAGAAGTTGATCCATCAATTGGAAAGCCACGGTGTGATCAGTAAGACTCGTTCACCTTTTAACAGCCCAATCTGGCCAGTGCGTAAGTCTAGTGACGAGTGGAGACTAACTGTGGACTATCGTGGCCTGAATGAAGTTACGCCACCACTGAGTGCTGCTGTGCCTGACATGCTAGAACTGCAATTTGAACTGGAGTCAAAGGCAGCTCAGTGGTATGCTACAATTGACATTGCTAATGCATTTTTCTCTATTCCTGTAGCAGCAGAGTGCAGCCGCAGTTTGCTTTCACCTGGAGAGGCATCCAGTACACGTGGAATCGCTTGCCCCAGGGCTGGAAACACAGTCCTACCATCTGCCATGGACTGATCCAGACCACGCTGGAGCAAGGTAAAGCTCCAGAACACTTGCAATATATTGATGACGTCATCGTATGGGGCGACACAGCGAAAGAAGTCTTTGAGAAAGGTGAGAGAATAATTCAGATTCTTTTGGATGCTGGTTTTGCCATAAAACGAAGCAAGGTCAAGGGACCTGCACGAGAGATCCAGTTTTAGGAATAAAATGGCAAGATGGCCGTCGTCAGATCCCAATGGATGTGATCAACAAAACTGCAGCAGTGTCTCCACCTACTAATAAAAATGAGACACAGACTTTCTTGGGCGTTGTAGGTTTTTGGAGAATGCATATCCCTGACTACAGCCAGATTGTGAGCCCTCTCTATCGAGTGACTCGTAAAAAGAGACAGTCTGAGTGGGGCCCGGAACAACGACAAGCCTTTGAACAAATGAAGCGTGAGATAACTCATGCGGTGGCCCTTGGACCAGTTCGGACTGGACTAGATGTTAAAAATGTGCTCTACACCGCAGCTGGAGATAATGGACTTACCTGGAGCCTCTGGCAGAAAGCACCAGGAGAAACCCGAGGTCGACCCTTAGGTTTTTGGAGTTGAGGATACAAAGGATCTGAGGCCAACTATACTCCAACTGAAAAACAGATACTAGCAGCATATGAAGGAGTTCGAGCTGCTTCAGAAGGGATCGGTACTGAAGCACAGCTCCTCCTGGCACCTCGACTGCCAGTGCTGAGCTGGATGTTCAAAGGGACGGTTCCCGCTCCACATCACGCAGCCGATGTTACGTGGAGTAAATGGATTGCATTGATCATGCAACGAGCTTGAACTGGAAATCCCAATCGCCCAGGGATCTTAGAAGTGCTTACAGACTGGCCAGAAAGTAAAGACTTTGGGATGTCTCCAGATGAGGAGGAAGTAAAACGTGCTGAAGAAGCACCACCGTATAATACTCTTTCAGAGACTGATAAGCAGTATGCACTGTTCACAGATGGATCCTGTCGTCTTGTAGGAAAACATCGAAGGTGGAAAGCTGCTGTGTGGAGTCCCACATGACAAGTTACAGAAGCCACTGAAGGACAAGGTGAATCTAGTCAATTTGCAGAAGTGAAAGCCATCCAGCTGGCTTTGGACATTGCTGAACGAGAGAAGTGGCCAATACTTTATATTGACTCATGGATGGTAGCAAATGCCTTGTGGGGGTGGCTACAGCAATGGAAGAAAAGCAACAGGCAGCGCAGAGGTAAACCCATTTGGGCTGCCACACTGTGGCAAGACATTGCTGCTCGGCTAGAGAGCCTGCCTGTGAAAGTTCAGCATGTAGATGCTCATGCGCCTAAAAGTCGAGCCACCGAGGAACATCTAAACAACCAACACGCGGATCAAGCCGCTAAGATTAAAGTAGCTGAGGTGGACTTGGACTGGCAACATAAAGGTGAACTGTTCCTAGCTCGGTGGGCCCATGATGCTTCAGGGCATCAAGGTAGAGATGCAACATATAAATGGGCTCGCAATCGAGGGGTGGATTTAACTATGGACACTATTTCACAGGTTATTCATGAATGTGAAACTTGCGCCAAAATCAAACAAGCGAAACGGTTAAAGCCTGTATGGTATGGGGGGCGATGGTTGAAGTATAAGTATGGGGCAGCTCGGCAGATTGATTATATTACACTTACACAAACACGTCAAGATAAGCGTTATGTACTTACACTGGTGGAAGCAACCACTGGATGGTTGGAAACATATGCTGTACCTCATGCTACAGCCCGAAATACCATCTTGGGCCTTGAAAAGCAAGTCCTTTGGCGACATGGTACGCCAGAAAGAATTGAATCAGACAACGGTACTCATTTCAAAAACAGTATTATAGACAATTGGGCCAAAGAACATGGTATTGAGTGGGTATATCATATTCCATGTCATGCACCAGCCTCTGGGAAAACTGAAAGGTACAACGGTTTGTTAAATACTACACCAAAGGAATTTGGTGATGGAACCTTTAAAAACTGGGATTCACATTTAGCAAAAGCCACTTGGTTGGTCAACACCAGGGGATCAACCAATCGAGCCGGGCCTGCCCAATCGGGAATTCTTCGTACTGTGGAAGGAGATAAAGTCCCTGTAGTACACATGAAAAACGTCAGGAAAGGCAATCTGGGTTACTCCTGCCTCAGGCAAAGCAAGCCCATTCGTGGGATTGTTTTTGCCCAGGGACCTGGCAGCACCTGGTGGGTGATGCTTAAGGATGGAGAAGTTCGGTCTGTGCCTCAAGGGGATTTGATTCTAGGTGAAAATATTCAATACTGAACTGCATGATGTGAATTGCCACACTAACAGTGTTTCATAAGTGTCTTTCAGATCAAGACAGTGATGATGAAACCAGCGCTCGCTTCTTCGAGTGGCGCCTGACAGCTCCTTCCAAGTTGATGTCTTTAACCCACAAACAGTGGTCATGAGATGCACTTGTACCATTTTTCCTGCCCTGGGAGATTGTTGTGACAAAATGAACTTAATGAACTTGTCAAAGGATGGTCCACTGATTAAGATGAATTACTCCTGTGTATATATATACATATGTATATATATATATATATGTGTGTATATATATAGTAGTAGTGATTAATTAGATTGTATTGATAGATTGTATTGATAAGGTTTAAGTATTCAGTGAATGGCATATTCTAAGGGGTGGAATGTCCTGGTTTTGTTAAAAAACAAGTTTCTCTTTTAGTGAATTTGCCTGTCAGCTAAAGCTTCATATCAGCTGCATTTTCCTGGAGAACCAGATCCATGTTTTGGTAAACCCAGCAATGGAATGTGAAGTTATTGATAAGCACGGATGGACATCTCGTGAGAGGGGCAACGAGAAACAGGTGACCAAGAAACCGACCAACAGAGTTTAACATCCCATTCACGTGATACTTCATATAAAAGTGAGAGATCACGAGGATCTTGTCCCTTTCCCTTTTTCATCCCTTTTCCTTATGGCTGAAATTAGGAGAGGACCTTGCTAGTCGCCCCTGCGAACTGAGGCCAGTGACAGACTGAATCCAGCTCCAGTTGGCTGCAGAGTCCAGTCCAGGACTTCAGGTGCCGGTTCTGCAGCTGCTGGGATTTTCAAGATTGGTTTTGTATATTTTGTATTATTTTCTCTATTCTTATTAGTAGCATTAGTAAAACACTGTTAATTTTTCCAACTCTCTTCTCTCAGTTCTTTCTTTCCCTCCCAATCACCTGTGCTGAGTGGGAAGGGGGAGAGGGAGGGGCAAACGGGGGAAGTGAGGGAGTAGAGGAGGTTAACAATACACCTGCCAGGGTTTTATTGTCACCCCGCAATCTAAACTCTCGACACTGCACCGCAAAACCCTGCCCCCCCAGTTCCTAAAGACATGAAACCCGCACCCCCAGAGACTCGCCGTAAAGCACCGCACCCCCAAATCCTGCCCTACCAAACCCTTCAGCCCCGCACCTCTAGATCCTCCTACCCTAAACCTCCAGCACCCTGCACCCGTAAATCCTGGAACCCCAGATCCTGCACCCAACACCCTGCACCCCAAAACTCTGCACCTCCAGATCCTGCTGCCCCAAACCCTGCACCCCAGAACCCTGCACCCCCCAAACCCATTCACCCCCAAATCCTGCCCTACCAAGCCCTCCACCCAAAACCCCTGCAGCCCAAGATCCTTCTGCCCTAAACCCTGCACCCCCATATCCTCCTTCCCCAAACCCTGCACCCCAAAACACTGCATCCCAAATCCTGGCCCCCAAACCCTGCAACCCCAAATCCTGCACCCAAAGATCCTACTGCCCTAAACCCCAAACCCCCAAATCCTGAACCCCCAGAACCTGCACCCTAAGACTCTGTAGCCCCAAACCAGGCCCCCCAAAATCCTGCCCCCCCAGCCTGCACCCCCAAATCATACACCACCAAATCTTGCACCCCAAAGCCTCACCCCTCCAAACCCTGCACTTAAAAACCCTGCGCCCACAAACCCTGAACCCCCAAATCAGGCACCCCCAGTTCCTGCACGCCACAACCTACACCTTGCTCCCCCAATACCCCGTTCCCCAAAACTCTACACCTCCAAATCCTGAACCGTTAAACCCTGCACCCCAGATCCTCCCCCCAAACAAATGCACCCCCAAAACCTGCACCCCCAGATCCTGCTGCCCCATGCCCAGCACCCCAAACTCTTCACCCAGAAATCCTGCACTCTCATAACCCTGCACCTCAAATCATTTCCTTGACCCTGCACCCCCAAAACCTGTAACCCCAAATGCTGCACCCCCAGATCCTGTCCCCAAACTCTGCACTGGCAGATCCTGCCCCCCTAAACCCTTAAAGCCCAAATATTGCACCCCCAGCTCCTTCCTTAACACCCTGCACCCACAAATTCCCCACCTGAAAACCTGCACCCCCAAATCCTGCACCTCAAAACCTCTCCACTATCATATCCTGCACCCCAAATCCTGTCCTCCCACACAATGCACCCTAAATTACTGCAGCCCCAGCTCCTGAACACCTGAACCCTGCACCCCCAAATCCTGCACCACCAAGTCCTGTACCCTAAAACCCTACACCCCAAAATCCTGCACCCCAAAATCCTGCACCCCAAATCCTGACCCCCCCAGATAATGCCCCAAAAACCTGCATCCCCAATTCTTCCCCCCTAATCTCTGCACCCTGAAACCGTGCTCCCCTAAATTCTGCACCCCCAAATCCTTCCTCCCAAGCCATGAACCCCCAAAACTTGTAATACCAAATTCTGCAACCCTGATTCCTACACACCCAAATCCTGCACCCCAAAACCTCGCACCCCCAAATCATTTTCCTTCAAATCCCACACACAAAGCTCATACACCCCAAGATCCTGCACCCCAAAACCCTGCCCACTAAACTTTGTACCCCCAAACCCTGCACCCCAAAATCCTGAACCCCCAAATCCTGCACCCTCAGATCCTGACCCTCAATCCCTGCACCCACGAACACTGCACCCCCATATCCTGCACCCCAAGATCCTGCTACCCTAAACACTGAACCCCCAAATCCTGCACCCAAAACTCTGCACCCCTCAAACCCTGCACCCCAAGATCCTGCTCCCCTAAATCTTGAACACCCAAACCTTGCACCCTACGATCCTGCACCCCAAACCCTTCACCTCGAAATTCTGTCCCCCAAACTCTTCACCCCACAGTCCTACACCCCTCAATCCTGCACCCCCAGATCCTGCTGCCCAAACCCTACACTCTACAAACCTGCACCCCAACATCCTGCACCCCCAGATCTTGAACCAACAGATCCTTCCCCCAACACCCTGCACCCCCGTGTGTCCTTAGGGACACGGTTTAGTGCCAGTTTGGGGTTAATTATTGGACTCGATCTTGAGAGTCTCTTCCAACCAAAATGACTCTATGATTCTGAGCCACTCAGAGAAGTCAGGAGTTCGGGCCTGCCCATTGATCCAGGCTGCCCTGGGCGTGACCAGGAGCTCTGCTGAGATCCAGGAAAGCAGGAAGACCCAGGAAGGCCATGGCCAAAGAGGAGCTGGGCTCCCACCGCTCCCCCTGCAGGAAGGGGCCTGCACGGGCCTTCTGCCTCTTCCCAAGGAAGCCCCTCTCTTTCCCCGTCTTGCTCTGCTTGACTTTATGCTTCCCATGAAATCCTTCCTTCCTTCCTTCCTTCCTTCCTTCCTTCCTTCCTTCCTTCCTTCCTTCCTTCCTTCCTTCCTTCCTTCCTTCCTTCCTTCCTTCCTTCCTTCCTTCCTTCCTTCCTTCCTTCCTTCCTTCCTTCCTTCCTTCCTTCCTTCCTTCCTTCCTTCCTTCCCTCCTTCCTTCCTTCCCTCCTTCCCTCCTTCCCTCCTTCCCTCCTTCCCTCCTTCCTTCCCTCCTTCCTTCCCTCCTTCCTTCCCTCCTTCCTTCCCTCCTTCCTTCCCTCCTTCCTTCCCTCCTTCCCTCCTTCCCTCCTTCCCTCCTTCCCTCCTTCCCTCCTTCCTTCCCTCCTTCCCTCCCTCCTTCCCTCCCTCCTTCCCTCCCTCCTTCCCTCCCTCCTTCCCTCCCTCCTCCCTCCCTTCCCAGTGGCTAATACGTGATTGCCAGAGCCTTGCAGGGGAACTGGAAAAGCAGCATGCCTGTCAGGGAGGTTTTCCTTCAGATGGCAGCATTTCTCTGAGCTTTCCTCAGCCTCCAAACTGCGTTGCTTAAGCTCTTGTCTTTTCCATTTCCCATTGTTTTTCTCATTAAAGACAGTTGGCATCAGCTCTGCAGGACACTCCTGTTTCATCCTCCCCTCTTCTCCAATGCCAGCCAGCTGAGAACCCAAAACAGTTCCTGCTAAATGACAGGTTTACCCATGGTTCCTGGCCTTGAGAGAGCCTCGTCTTTTGCCCCTGACATCTCATAGCGCTGAAGGCAAGGCCAGGTGGAGTGAGAGCTCTTGTGGAAGGAGCCCCATTACTACTTGGCACAGCTCAAAAGCCACAAAACAAAGTATGATGTAAGTCTGAAAACTCAGAGAACCTCCCTGAGTGGAAGGGTTCCCTGGAGGATGATCTGTTCCAAGGCTTTGTGGGGAAGGGAGCCTAGATGAGATTATCTAGCACGTGTCCAATGGCATCTTGAAAAGCTGAAGTCATGGGGACTCTGGCACCTCCCTGGAGAGGCTGTAAATTCCCTTGGAGGCACTGAAGCGCTCCAGGGTCACTCCCCGTGTTCCTTCCTGGGAAGGTGTGTGGGGCTGTGCTGTTGAGTCATTTCCTGATGTGAATGCTGAGACCTGTTTGCCAAAGGTCCTCAGAGCTCAGCCCAGCTACTGTGGGAGTGGGCCAGTCCCCAAAAGGCAAAAGCTCGAGGCTGTTTCCTGCCATGTCCAGCAGGATAAGAAGGTGCAGGCATCAGGAGGCGCCAGCACCGGAGCAGCTGGAGCTGCAGCTGGAGCCGGAGCCAGAGCAGCAGGAGCAGGCAGCGCGAGCTCAGGAGCAGCGGCAGTGTCAGCAGCCTCAGGAGCAGCAGCACTGAGCTGGTGAGGTGGCCGAGTGGTGAAGGCGATGGACTGCTAATCCATTGTGCTCTGCACGCGTGGGTTCCAATCCCATCCTCATCGGGCACTTGGCAGTGCTCAGAGTTCCTGCGGGGGACCAGCCTGATGTGTGCCCCCAGTGAGCCTTTGTTTTAAGATGACAGTTGCCTCAAAAGACCTTGCAGGTGCCTCAGGACTCACCTCCACATGAGCAAGAGGAATAGCAATGGAAAAGGAACAGCCAGGGAACTCACAGGACTCTCAGCCTCCCCTCAGCCCCTGGGAACAGAGACACTGAAACATCCTGCAAGGACTTTCCAAACACAGGCAGCACACCAAGGTGGTTGCAGTACGAAAGCAGAAAGCATTTCCAACAGGATTCATTCTTTTCAGTGGGAATGACTACAATTCCCCCTTTGGGACTTATTTCTGTACATCTACATATCAAATAAGTCCCACCTTTTCTAAACTGTCTTTGTGACTGCAACAGAACGCTTCACCACACATTGCAGCATAACATACAAATATAACAACTGCTAATACCATCATTCCAATCCACCTCTTAATCCACGACTGTGAATCAGGAATCCAGGGCAAAAATCATGTCCAAACCTCTTGAAATCCGTAAGAGCTGTTGTCTTTCTGTGCCTCACGCAAGACGGCAACATGTTTCCGATCTCCTCTAACTCAGTCTTGATTCTTCCAGATTGATCAAAATTCAAACGTGGTCTTTTCCCAAAAGTGTCCCAAGACATATGAACAGGAAGGGATATTCCTAATACAGGCACCCTTCATTTGAATTTTCAGGACATGTGTGCATTCCCAGCAGCGGGTCTTGTCACCCGTCTGCATGGTCTGCTGGGTCAGCATGAAATGGACATTTTGGGCCCATGATTCTCCTGATTTAATCATCTGTGAACTCACCATGTAGCCACATGAACCATCTAACAGGCAATGACCACCTGATTGTGGAAACAGATCTCTACAAAGAAACAGGTTAACGTAAAGTGCAATTAATACTAATAAAAATCCTTGTATGAGGTTCTATTGCAGTCCAAGTGCAGTTCATCACATTTTCTTCAGTTTTAGGGGTAAAGTAGTGATCTTGTCTATCAGGTACTCCTGGGTAACTCAGACACTCCTGAGTGTCATCAGTAACAGGACTGGGTAGGGAATATCACATTCAGATCTCACTGGTGGTCTCTGGGGTGCTGTCACTGTTATTGGCTTTCACAGCTTTTGTCCCAGACATTTCCAAAGCGTTTTGCATTTCCTTGTGGATAACATCTTGTTTGAACAGTTTATGTATTTTCTTGAGCACGCTAAGCCATTTTACCATTTATTTGGTGGATAACAATCTTTTGCCTAATTCTACTCAGGTAACATCCATTTACACTTCACATGCCAATGCTGTCAGTTGTGTTAACTAGACCTGACTCATTCTAACAGACAAACTTCCATAAATCAACTGCTTCACTTCACTGGCGTTGAACTTGGTTCCAAACAGCTTCATGGCATTGACTCTGCTCTCTTTGAAAGGTCACGGGAACGAAGGGAAGTCTGCAAACGCTCCAAAATACAGACATTGCACCCACCCTAAAAATGGACGAGGAGGAAAATCTCAGGAACTACAGGCTGGTCGATGAAACTTTACATTTTTTTTGAGTTCCTGTTGTTATTGTTTTAATGGAAAACAATGCTTACAGGAGAGAAAGAATTGCACAAGAGCAACACCTTTGACAGATGCTCACCAGAACTGTTAAACAATGCCATCTCCATTTTCTTTAGGAACCCCCCACCAACTTTATATTAAAAAAATCAGTTGGCAAAAATTTGCAGTTGATCATTTACTTATTAATTATACTCAAAACTCTGCAATTTAGATTGTTTCAAGTGAAAACTAAAAGCATTGGTGTCAGCTTTCCATCTCCCACTGTCTCTTTTTGTGAGCAGAGTAATTGGTGCAGTGAAGAATGTCTTGGTTTGGTTTTCGTTTGCCTGTTTGTTTCAATGCAATTTTTTGTTGCCGAGTGCTTTGGCTCCTTGTGTTTCTACCTGGGGCTTATCCAGGAGAATCCATCAGAGTGCACCAGCCTCTCCAGAGGGAGAACAAACACGACAAGCAAACTGGGGAAACTAAACGGTGTTGGGTTTGTAGTGACAAATCCAACAGATCTGATGGTGTCTCAGTTGTGAGTTGTCTTCTCTGGGTGATGCGTCCACGCTCTGGTGCTTCAGCTGGTGACAGCGGGAGCTGCATTAGAACACAGAGTTACTGCTCTGCATGTTTTCCTGGTTTTCCTTCCAAAGGAAGCTGTGCTGCACATGGCATTGGTATTTATCCTCACATATGATTGACAGTACATATATATATATATATGATATTTCACTATGTCTGGAGGCAATTTTGTGACCAGATAGATCCAACGACATTTAATATCACATTGCACGCCTATCTGGAAAATAAAATCTGCATTCTCAGTACGTATGGCAGACACATCTACATAGGTGTCTGTTTCTGGGTTTCTTAAACACGGACCAGTTCTTGCATCTTTACTGTTTAAATGTGGAAACCGAAGGAGACTTTTTAAAAAAAGAAAAAAAAAACATTCTCAGAATGTCCCTTTTTATTCAAAATAAAACTACAGAATTCCCAAACATTTCAGTAAATACAATTTCTGCTTAGTCTTTTCTTCCTAATGCATTTTAGCAGAAGAACACTCATTCTGTACTAGGCGTGACGTGTTTTCTGTTATGGTCTTTATTCCCCTGATCTCATGCCAGACTCTGTTTCTCCTACATGTAATTATACATAGAAATTAGCCTCTGGAGGTAATTACTGGAGATCATTGGAGATAACAACCTTCCTCTTCCCTTTCATTTCTTTATTGGCAGATGACTTTATCAGCTCAGCGCTTATGGCATAAGGGAAGCTTTCCCAGCAAAGACAGCGAGTCCTTGGAAGGAAAACCTCTCAGGTGGGTCAGAGAAGATCCATCTGATCCACTGCTCGTTACTGCAGTTTAAAGGCCACACGCACGGCTGGAAATCCTGAACTGGTAAGTCAGTCTTCATGTTTTCTTACAGTAACAGATGAATAGATCAAGAAATCATATATCAGTTACAGTGTAAATGATTGGGCTGAATCCTTCAAATAGCAATTCTTCTTGATTATCCCATCCAATACATTTTCACCATGTAAACTGCCAGATGTATAGTGAGGGAATCCACTTGTAAGTCAAGAATAATGGCAAAACACATCCAGTTTTTCAGTTAAATTCTCTGTCCTGCTCGCCATTTCCTGGGTTCTTCTGTTTCATGTTTAGAGACAGAAACTGCCAAAGCTTCGTTCCTGGATTCCAGTCAGATTTGTCATCCCCTCACTAATAAATAGACCACACGTGTTCAGGGGAGGAAAGGAAATAGCTGAAGAGTATATTACTGTTCTGGGTAGATTAATGCATCTTTTGTACAACATGTTTTTCTCTCATGCATACACAAACATGCATATACAATCAAGCTATAAAATCTAAGAGATTGGAATGCAGTATGTTTATGTGTTCATTATTTGCTCTCATTGTCCTTAAAAGCAGCAAGAATAAACCTCACCTCCTCCACTTTAAATCATTTATGGTATGGACAACTACTTAAAGGTTAGTAAAGGATCACTAAAATGTCCATGAGGAGAAATTTCTAGAGCACAAATAGGAGATGTGTTTTGCAAGGAGATAGATCCATATATAGTATTACAGTCTAGGCTACAAATGCTCAGTCAATGTCTTAAGCAGATATCCACTGAGTAGAAAAGGAATCTAGAGCAAAACAGTCAATGGGAACATGCAAGATCTGCTCTAAGTTACTGGCTGGACAGCTGTCTAAATTAGAGCTGAGAGCAAACTGAAACAAGAAAGAATTCTTCTTCTCTGCCAAAGACAGGTGTTTAATACAAGCCAGAGGAACCACCCACTGCAGGATCTGTCTTTAGATTCAGTTCAAAGTTCTTGCTTAAACAGAAATTCCTAAAATCTGTAGCTAAGGGATTTGTAATCTCTGTAGCAGTCTCTCCTGTGACCATCACTGCTGCCACTGAAAACACAAAGGTGGATCATTTCCTATTAGGAAATGAAGAAAGTCTGACATTTTCAAAACTCTGTGTTCCATTAGTACCACATCTGTGTTTTTGGTAATTTTTATCCCTGTACCACCTGAACCTCTGTGGTGCTGTTGTCAGTAGTGGGAATGTCAGCAGCCAGTCTGTGTTCTTCACATTCCATCCTACATGAAAACAGTGTGCGCTACAGAGGGGTTTTGCTACATTTTGGGTTGATTTTCTAGTGTTGCTATTGACAGTACAGTAACAAGTCACTGGAATAAAGACATGCGACCCTCTCACTTTCTTTCCTGTAAGAAATGCTTGTTCTACTTTGTAGAAAGTTTCCACAGGAAACAGTTTACTAAATGCCCCAATTCTTCACATGAACTTGCTGTTGTGGAACTCTTCTGTTTGTTTTTCTCCACTGACACCTGCAGGGATCGCTGTGGGCACCCAGCATGGAATGAAGAACCAAACTGCTGTCAGAGAGTTCATTCTCCTGGGATTTTCCTATGGGCTGCAGGTTCAGACGTCACTTCACCTGATCTTTCTGGCCACCTACATGGTAACAATCACTGAGAATGCCGTTATCATCTTTGTGGTGAAAAGGAACCGTCACCTCCAAAAGCCCATGTATTATTTCCTGGGGAACTTGTCCTTCCTGGAGATTTGTTATGTCTCAGTAACACTGCCCAGGCTTTTGCTTGGGTTCCGGTCCCAGAGCATGACCATCTCATTCTCCAGCTGCATGACCCAGTTATACTTCTTCATCTCCCTTATGTGCACTGAATGTGTCATCTGTGACCGCTATTTGGCTGTGTGCCATCCCCTGCGCTATCCAGCCACCATGACGCACAAGTTGTGCCTTCAGCTGTCGATTCTCTCATGGGCAGGAGGCTTTTCCATCTCCTTGGTCAAGGTGTCTTTAGTTTCACAACTCACGTCATGAACCACTTCTTTTGTGACATCTCTCCCGTCCTGAGCCTTTCCTGCACTGACACGTCCCTTGCAGAGACAGTGGACTTTGTGTGGGCCTTGGTGATCCTGCTGATACCTCTCCTGATCATTGTTTTCTCCTACTGCTGTATCCTGTCAACTATCCTGTGTGTGCCTTCAGCACAGGGAAGGAGAAACGCCCTTTCCACTTGTACCTCCCATTTGGCTGTAGTCATGATCTTTTTCTCGGCCACTCTCTTCATGTATGCCAGGCCCAGGAGGATCCATCCGTCCAAACTCAACAAAACAGTGTCTGTCTTTTATGCCGTGTTCACTCCAGCACTGAACCCTCTGATCTATTGTCTGAGCAACAAAGAGGTGAAAGAGAGTCTGAGAAAGACCATGGGCACAAGCTGCTTTGCACACCAGTAAGTTCCGAGGATAAGGACACGGAGGAACATGGACAGGAGTGACAAGTGTCCTTCTTGAAATGTAGTTGAGTAAATCTCTACAGCTTGTTCATCACCGACTCCGTCATCACTGACTCATTGCACTGAAGTCCGGCAAGGAAGAAATGGTATCGTTTCTATGTGGAAATGTCTCCTTCCCATTCATGAGCGCTGTGACGCTGAATATTCTGCTACAATATCAATAAAATAAGCCATAATAGGACTTTGGCTGGTGGATTATTTCCTTTCGAAAATCCTAAACCCTAGATTTATAGTTTTCAAAACCATGCAGTAATATTGGAAGTTGAAATAAATAACTTAGGCTTTTTCTACGGATAAACAACGTTTAATCCAATTCCTTAATTGTATTCCTTAAACACGTGCTCATTAGAGCAAAAGCAAAACAGCGCTGGGTGCGCGGGGGATTCGCTCCGCCCAACACGCACCCTTTGAACAGCAAGAGCTGTGCTTAAATACAGTGAGGTGTTACATGTTCATACTGACCCAGGAACGCCTGTACGTATCCATAACTTTTCCTCGCTTCTCATTAAAATGAGTCTCAGAGAACCATTTCCAGTCTCCTCTTGACCCTCCCTGTTCGCCTGCGCAGGGTCACTTGGTGGCTTTGAGGAGGGTCTTTGGGGTCTTTGGATGAGACTTCATCAACAAGTTTCATAACTTTTTACATAGAACTTAAGCACCTTTCCTTTTTCCAGGTTCAGAGCCCGAGCCTCATTTGGTTACATCTGTAAACACTGAACATCTCGGCACGAATCCCAACTGCATTTCTCGCCCTGTGAAGGTGTTTGCGCGCTGAGCTCCGAACGCAGCGCGGGCGGGGTGAGGTTCCTCCTGAGGGGATGAGGGGAGGAGGGGGCGGGGCCAACGGCCGGCGGCGCGCGGGGCGGAGGCGGCGAGCTGCGATTGGCCGCCGGGACGCAGCGGCCGTTCCCGCCTGAGCCTTCGGGCAGAGACAGAGCGGGAGCGCGGGGAGCGGCCGGACAGGAGCCGCCCAGAGAGCGCCCGGAGAGCGGGGATCTGTGACTGCCCGGGAACGAGCGACAGGAGGAGAGGAAACGGCCCCGGTGGTACCAGGTGAGGGTCTGACTGCAGCCTGGAAACTGTTCCTCCCGGCAAGGGCTGTGGGGCACTGAACGGGCTGCCCAGGGCAGGGCTGGAGTCGCCGTCCCTGGAGGGGTTTCCGCTGAGCTCCTGAGGGACGTGGGGCAGTGCCGGGGGTTGTGCTTGGACTCCAGCATCTTCAAGGTGTTTGACAACCAAAAGGGTCCTGTTGCACACTCAATTTTCACACTGTCATAGAGGCCAATGGTCCCAGCGGAGTTTGGATCAGCGTGTTCTGGAACATTCTCCGTGGGTCAGGTCTGTGTCGAGAGTGCGGTGGAAACGAAAAGAGAGAAGGTGGAGAGAACAGTGGGGAGATGGAGGAGCAAGAGTGAAGGTGAATACAGAGAGAGCAAGTGTGTGCAGATCAGCAGTGATCACCCCAACCTGCCCCCAAACACGGCGCCAGAACTCCTGCACCCCAAAATACTCTTCCCAAACCTGCACGCCCAGATCCTTCCCCCCAAACCCTGCACCAAAACCCCTGCCCTGCAATCCGCACCCCAAATCCTCCACCCCAGATCCTGTCTTGCCAAACCCTGCACCCCCAAATCCTGCAGCACCAAACCCTGCACCCCAAGTCCTGCACCCCTAAATTCAGCCCTACCAAACTCTGCACCCTAAAGCCTACAACTGAAATCTTGCACCCTCCGAAATCCTGAACCCTGAACACCTACACCCCCAAAACCTGCATTCCCAAACGCAGCACCCCCAGGTCCTGAACACCCAAACACTGCACCCCAAATTAGGCGTCCCCAATGCCAGCACCCCAAAATCCTCCACTCCCAAACTCTGCAGCCCACAAACCTGGACCCCCACATGTGCACCCCCAAATCATGCCCCCCTGAAACGCTGCACTTCAAAACCCTGCACCCTGAAACCCTGCCCCCCCAGACCCTGCACCCCAAATCTCTCACCCCACCTCCTGAAACCCCAAACCCTGCAACCCCAAAGAATTCACTCCCAAACATTGCACCTTCAAATCCTGTGCCCCAGTCCTATGCACCCCACACTCTGCAACTTTAAATTTCTCTCCAAACCCCTGCACCCCCAAACCCTGAACTCCCAAACTCTGCATCCCAAAACCCTGCACCCCCAAATTCTTCCCCCAAACCCTGCACCTGTAATTCCCTTCACCCCAAACCCCTTCACCCCAAGATCCTGCTGCCATAAACCCTGCACCCCCAAATCATCCTTCCCAACCCTGCCCCCCAAACCCTGTCCCCCTAAAGCCTGACCCCTAACCCCTGCTCCCCAAAACCCTGCTACCCCAAATCTTGTACCCCCATATCCTTCCCCCAACACCCTGCAATCACAAACCCTCCACCCCCAATTCTGCCTCCCTCAAAACCCTGCACCCCCAAAACCCTGCACCACTGAAACTTGCACCCGAAACCCTGCTCTCCCAGTCCTCCCCCCCAAAATTCTGCATCCCAAAACCCTATACCCAAAACCCACATCCCACAAGTTGCACCCTAAAAACCTGCACCCCCAAAACCTGTACCCCCAGATCCTTCCCCGCCAAAATTAGCACCCTGAAATCCCTCATCCCAAACCCTGCACCCCAAATCCTCCAACCTCCTGCACCCTGAGGTTCTGAACCCCCAAATCCTGCTCCCCCAAACCCTGCCCTACCAAGCCTTTCAGCCCAAACCCTGCCCCTCCAGATCCTTCTCTCCCAAATCCTGCACCCCCAATTGTGCTGTCCAAACTGTGTCCCCAAAGTCCTGACCCTTCCAAACCTGCACCCCCAAATTCTGCCTCCCCAAGCCTGCACCCCCAAACCCTATACTCCAAAATCCTGCACTCCCAAGCCCAGATCCCCCAAAATTCTGCCCACCCAGATCCTGTACCCCGAAATTCTCCCCCACACAAACTTACCCCCCCCAACCGTGAATCCCCTAATCCTGCTCCCCAGATCTTTGCCCCCAAACCCTTCACCCCCAAACCTGGCATCCCTAACCCTGCACCCCAAATATCTCACCCCCAGATCCTTCCCCACTGCCCTTCACCCCCAGATCCTGACCCCCAAACCCCCAAATCCTTCACCCCCAAACCAATGCAACCCACTCTCTGCAACGTTAAATTACCCCCAAACCCCTGCACCCCCAAGTTCTGATCTCCCAAACTCTGCACCCCAGAATGCTGCTCCCCCAAAGTCTGCCAACAAACCCCTGCCCCCCAAGCTCTGCAGCCCTAAATCGTGCACCTCCTCATCCAGCCGCCCAAACAATGCACCCCCAAACTGCCAACCCCCAGATCCTGCACCCCCAGGTCCTGAACATCTGAACCCTGCACCCCAAAACCTGCTCCCCTAACTCTGCACCCACAAATCTTGCTCTGGAAAAGCCTTCACCTGAAACACTGCACCCCAAAACCATATACCCCCAAAACTCTGCACCCCCAGCACCTAAACCTGAACCGTGCACCCTGCTCTCCTGAACCCCAACACCCTGCACCCCCAAATCCTGTGCCCCACAATCCTGACTCCCCACAGCCCATACTCCATGCCATGCACTCCAAAACCTGCACCCCCAAATCCTTCCCCCAAAGCATTTGCCCCTGAATCTTGTTCATCCAGACCCACCCCCAAAACCCTGCACCCCTGAACTCTGCTCCCCCAAACCCCGCACTGCAAAACCTTGTCAACCAAATCCATCACCCCCAGATCCTGCTCCCCAAAACCCTGCACCCAAAATCCTGCACCACAAACTCTGCCCCCTCCCAGTTCCTAAAGACATGATTTGCGGGTTCCTGAAGATGCGAACCCTGCACACAAAAACCCTCAGCCCAAAGCCCTGCACCCCCAAATCCTGCTGTACCCAACCCTTCACCTCAAACCTCTTCAACCCAAGATACTGAAACCTGCACCCCCAGTTCCTGAACATGCGAACCCTGCACGCCCAAACCCTGCCCCCCCAAAACCTACATCCCCAAATCCTGCACCCCCAGGTCCTGAACTCCCAAAATCTGCACCCCCAATTCCCTGGACGCCCAAAACCTGCACCCCCAATTCTGCCTCCACAAGACCTGCACCCCCAAACCCTGCTCCACTAAATCCTGCACCCCCAAACCCCGGACCCCAAAACCTGTCCCCCACAAATGGCACCCTAAAAACCTGCAACCGCAAATCCTGTCCTACCCAACCCTTCACCCCAAACCCCTTCACCCCAAGATCCTGCTGCCCTAAACCCTGCACCCCCAAATCCTGCCTCCCAACCCTGCCCCCCAAACCCTGTCCACCTAAAGCCTGACCCCTAAACCCTGCTCCTCAAAATGCTGCTACCCCAAATCTTGCACCTTCCAACTCTGTACCCTCGCACCCCCAAAGCCTCACCCTAAAGCCCTGCACCCCCAAATCTGGCCCTACCAAACCCTTCAGCCCTGCACCCCAAGATCCTCCTACCCTAAACCCCAGCACCCTGCACCCATAAATCCTGGAACCCCAGATCCTGCACCCAACACCCTGCACCCCAAAACTCTGCACCTCCAGATCCTAAACCCTTCACCCTGCCCCCCAAATCCTCCCTCCCCAAACCCTGCACCCCAGAACCTAACGATCTCAGATCTTGCACCTCTAAATCTCTGCACTCCACAACCCTACACTCTCAAATCCTGCACCCCTATATCCTGCCTCCCAAACCCCTGCACCTCCAAACCCTTGACCCCCAAATGCTGCAACCCTAAACCAGGCGCCCCCAAACCCTTCCCCACCAAACCCTGCACCCCCAAACCCCTTCACCCCAAGACCCTTCACCCCCAAACCCTGAACCCCCAAATCATGCACCCCCAGATCCTGACCCCCAATCCCTGCACCCACAAACACTGCACCCCCATATCCTGCACCCCAAAATCCTTCTACTCTAAACCCTGAACCCCCAAATCCTGCACCCCTATATTCCTCTCTCACAAACCCTGCACCCCAAAGCTCTGCACCCCCAAATCCTGTCCCTGCAAATAATGCACCCGAAACCTTGAGCCCGCAAACCCTGCACGCCCAGGTCCTGAACCCTGCACCCCCAAATCCTTTAACCCCCAAACCCAGCAACCCCAGACCCTGTACCCCCAGATCCTTCCCCAAACACCCTGTACACCCAAACCCTGCACCACCAAATCCTTCACCCCAAATTCCTGCCCTACCAAGCCCTTCACCCAAACTCCCGCACCCCCAGATCCTGCACTCCAAAACCCTGCACCCCCAGATCCTTTCTTCTTTCCTTCCTGTTGCCTGCAGCCCAAATCCTGCCCTACCAAACCCTGCACCCCAAATTCTGCCCCCCAAACCCTGATCCCTGAAACACTCCACCTCCAAACCCTGTACCCCCAAATCCTTCCCCAACACCCTGCACCCCCAAACCCTGCATCCCCTAACCCTGAACCCCAGGTCCCTCACCCAAAACCCCTGCACCCCCAAACACAGCACCCCCAAATCCTGAAGCCCCAGTTCCTTCCCTTCCGTACCCTGCAGCCCCAAATCCTGAACCCCCAAATCCTGCACCTTTAATCCTCCACCCCCTTGACACTGCTCCTCCAAAACCTGCACCACCAAATCTTGCACCCCTGAAACCTCCCCCCTCCAAACCCTGCACTTCAAAACACTGCACCCCCAAATCAGGCACCCCCAGTTCCTGCACCCCATACCCTACACCCCAAATCCTACCGCCAAAACTTTGCAATCCTTAGTCCTGCCCCTCACACCTTGCACCCCCAAACCCTGCCCCCCAAACCCTGCACCCCAGATCCTGCATCCCCAGATCCTTCCCTCCCAAACTCTGCACCTCCAAAATCTGCACCCCAAGATCCAGATACTGTAAACAGCGAACCCTCAAATCCTGTACCCCAAAGGCAGCCCCCCCAGTCCTGCCTCCCCACACGCCATACTCAAAGCCCTACACTCCAAAACCCCCCACCCCCTAACCCTGAACCCCAAATCCCTTACCCAAAGCCCCTGCACCCCTCAAACCCTGCACCCCAAAATCCTGCTCCCCTAAATCTTGGACACCCAAACCTTGCACCCTCAAATCTTGCACCCCCAAACCCTGCACCCTGAAAGCATTCAGGCCCAAATCCTGCACCCTAAAATCCTGCACCCCCAGACCCTGAAACCCAAATCTTGCACCCTAGATTCTGCATCCCTATTAACCCTTCACCCCAAAACCCTGCAACACAATATCCCACACCCCCAATTTCAGCCCTACCAAACTCTGCACCCCTAAACCCTAAAGCCAAAGTCTTGCACCCCCTAATCCTGCCCTCGCAAATCCTGAACCCTGAAACCCTGCCCCCCCAAACCCTACACCCCAAGATCCTTCCCCCACCTCCTGAAACCCCAAACCCTGCACCCCAAAGAATTCACTCCCAAACCTTGCACCTCCAAATCCTGCACCTCAAAGGCCTGAAAACCCAAGCCCTTCAACCCCATCCCTGCAACACCAAATCCTGCACCCCAAAACCCAGCACCCCAGAATCCTGCACCCCAAATCCTGCCCTACCAAACCTTTCACTGCAAAGCCCTGCACCCCAAGATTGTGCTACCCTAAACACTGAACCCCCAAATCCTGCAGCCCCAGATCCTTGCCTCCCAAAACCCTGCACCCCCAAATCCTGCACCCCAAATCTCTCACCCCAAAATCCTTCCCCCACCACCCTGCACCCTCAAATCCTTCACCCCCAACCCCTGCACCCCAAAACTCCACACCTCCAAATCCTGAACCCTGAAACCCCACACGCCCAAATCCTGTGCCCCAGTCCTATGCACCCCACACTCTGCAACTTTAAATTTGCCTCCAAACCCCTGCACCCCCAAACCCTCAACTCCCAAACTCTGCACCCCAAAACCCTGCACCCCCAAATTCTTCCCCCAAACCCTGCACCTGTAATTTCTGGAACCCCAGTTCCTGAATGCATGAAACTTGCACCCCCATAACCCTGCACCTCAAATCCCTGCACCCCAAAACCCTGTTCCCCCAAATCCTGCACCTCTAAACCTTGCACCCCCACATTTTGCCACACCAAACATTGCACCCCCAAACCCTGCACCCCCAAGCTCTGCACTTCAGGTTCTGTACCCCAAAATCCTGCAGCTGCAAAACCTTCATGCCCATACCCTGCATCCCCAAGTTCTGACCCCCCAAAATCCTCCACCCCAGAACCCTGCACCTCCAAATCCTGCACACACCAACCCTGCACCCCAATCCTGAATCCGAGTTCTTAAAAATGTGGAACCTGCACCCCCAAACCCTCGCTCCCACCACTTCAAAAACCTGCACCCCCAAATCCTTCCCTAACAATCCCTGCCCCCCAAGATCCTCCTACTCTAAATGCGTAACACCCTGCAGTGATGAATCCTGCACCCCCAAATCCTGATCTCCAAACCCTGCACCCCCAGAACCTGCAACTTCAAAAGCAGCACCCCCAGATCCTGCCTCCTACAACCCCAAAACGCTGCACCCCCAAATCTTGCCCCCCAAAATCTTGCACCCCCAAATCCTTCCCTGCCAAACAATGCACCCCCAATCCTTGACCCCCCCAAATCCTGCATCCCCTGGGCCTGAACACCTGAGCACTGCACCCCCAGACCCTGTACCCTAAACCCTGCACCCCCACAGATCATGAACATGTGAAACCTGCACCCCAAACCCTTCCCCCCAAACCCCGCACCCCGAAATCCTTCAACCCTGCTTCCTGAACCTCCACATCCTGCCCCTCAAAATCCTCCACCCCAGATCCTTCCCCCAAACCTTTTACCCCAAAATTCTGCACCCCAAAACTCAGAACTGCAGAACCCTGCAAACCCAAATCCTGCAAACCCAAGTCCTGCACACCCAAATCCTGCACCCCTGAACTCTGGATGCCCCAAATCCCTGCACCCAAAAGTCTGTCTCCCAAACCTTCACCCGAAACCCCTGCACCCCAAGATCCTGCTGCCCTAAACCCTGAACCCCCAAACCCTGTATCCTCAGATCTTTCAATCCCACACCCTGCACCCCGAAATCCTGCAGCCCCACATCCTGTCCTACCCAACCCTTCACCCCAAGATCCTGCTGCCCTAAACCCTGCACATCCACATCATCCCTCCCAACCCTGCCCCCCAAACCCTGTCCCCCTAAAGCCTGACCCCTAAACCCTGCTCCACAAAACTCTGCTACCCTAAATCTTGTACCCCCAGATCCTTCCCCCAACACCCTACAGTCCCAAACCCTGCACCCCCAATTCTGGCTCCCCAGTCATTGCACCCCCAAAACCCTGCACCACTGAACCTTGCACCCGAAACCCTGCTCTCCCAAACCCTGCACCCCAAAACTCTGCATCCCAAAACCCTATACCCAAAACCCTGCACCCCACAAGTTGCACCCTAAAAACCTGCACCCCCAAAACCTGTACCCACAGATCCTTCCCCGCCAAAATTAGCACCCTGAAATCCCTCACCCCAAACCCTGCACCCCCAAATCCTCCAACCCCCAAGTCCTGCACCCCCAGGTCCTGAACACCTGAACCCTGCACCCCAAACCCTGCACCCCCAATTCCTCCATCCCCACGTCATGAACCCCCAAACCCTGCTCCCCAAAATCCTGCACCCCCAAACCCTGCCCTTCTAGATACTGCTCCCCAATACCCTGCACCCCGAGGTTCTGAACCCCCAAATCCTCCTCCCCCAAACCCTGCCCTACCAAGCCTTTCAGCCCAAACCCTGCCCCTCCAGATCCTTCTCTCCCAAATCCTGCACCCCCAATTGTGCTGTCCAAACTGTGTCCCCAAAGTCCTGACCCTTCCAAACCTGCACCCCCAAATTCTGCCTCCCCAAGCCTGCACCCCCAAACCCTATACTCCAAAATCCTGCACTCCCAAGCCCAGATCCCCCAAAATTCTGCCCACCCAGATCCTGCACCCCGAAATTCTCCCCCACACAAACTTACCCCCCCAACCCTGAATCCCCTAATCCTGCTCCCCAGATCTTTGCCCCCAAACCCTTCACCCCCAAACCTGGCATCCCTAACCCTGCACCCCAAATATCTCACCCCCAGATCCTTCCCCACTGCCCTTCACCCCCAGATCCTGACCCCCAAACCCCAAACCCCCAAATCCTTCACCCCCAAACCAATGCAACCCACTCTCTGCAACGTTAAATTTCCCCCCAAACCCCTGCACCCCCAAATCCTGATCTCCCAAACTCTGCACCCCAGAACGCTGCTCCCCCAAAGTCTGCCAACAAACCCCTGCCCCCCAAGCTCTGCAGCCCTAAATCGTGCACCTCCTCATCCAGCCGCCCAAACAATGCACCCCCAAACTGCCAACCCCCAGATCCTGCACCCCCAGGTCCTGAACATCTGAACCCTGCACCCCAAAACCTGCTCCCCTAACTCTGCACCTGCAAATCTTGCTCTGGAAAAGCCTTCGCCTGAAACACTGCACCCCAAAACCGTACACCCCCAAAACTCTGCACCCCCAGCTCCTAAACCTGAACCGTGCACCCTGCTCTCCTGAACCCCAACACCCTGCACCCCCAAATCCTGTGCCCCACAATCCTGACTCCCCACAGCCCGTACTCCATGCCGTGCACTCCAAAACCTGCACCCCCAAATCCTTCCCCCAAAGCATTTGCCCCTGAATATTATTCGTCCAGACCCACACCCCAAAACCCTGCACCCCTGAACTCTGCTCCCCCAAACCCCGCACTGCAAAACCTTGTCAACCAAATCCATCACCCCCAGATCCTGCTCCCCAAAACCCTGCACCCAAAATCCTGCACCACAAACCCTGCCCCCTCCCAGTTCCTAAAGACATGAAACCCGCACCCCCAAAGCCTCACCCTAAAGCCCTGCACCCCAAAATCCGGCCCTACCAAACCCTTCAGCCCCACACCCCAAGATCGTCCTACCCTAAACCCCCAACACCCTGCACCCATAAATCCTGGAACCCCAGATCCTGCACCCAACACCCTGCACCCCAAAACTCTGCACCTCCAGATCCTAAACCCTTCAACCCTGCACCTCAAATCCTCCCTCCCCAAACCCTGCACCCCCAAAGCCTACAGCCCTAAATCCTGCCCCACAAACCCTGCACCCCCAAATCTGTCCCCGAAACTCTGTACCCCAACAGCACGCACACTCAAATCCTCCACGCACACATCCTGACCCCCAAATACCTCACCCCAAAACCCTGCAGCCCAGTACCCCCAGACCACCGAATCTTGCACCTCCAAATCCTGCCCCCTTTAGGCCTGCACTTCACACCCTGCACCCCCAAATCCTGCACCCAAACCCTGTACCCCCAAATCCTGCAACTAAACCTTGTACCCCCAAATCCTTGACCTCCACATCCTGAATCTCCAAAAGCAGCAACCCCAAAGCCCTACACCCCCAATCCTTGCACCCCCAAATAATTTTCTTTCAAATCCCACACCCAAAGCTTGTACACCCCAAGATCTTGCACCCCCAAACACTGCACCCCAAATCCTGCACCCCCAAATCCTCCAGCCCCATGTCCCAAACCCCCGCACCCTGCACCCTCAAATCTTGCACCCCCAAAAACCCAGCACCCCAAACCATTCTCCACCAAATTGCAAACCCCAAACCCTGTACCTCCTGCACCCCAAAATTCGACACCTCCAAATCCTAAACCCTTAAACCCTGCATCCCGCAAATCCTTCCCCCTAAAACAGTGCCCCCCCAACCCTGCACCCCCAGATCCTTTACCCCAAAATTCCCCAAACCTGCGAACCCAAATCCTGCACCCCCAGTTCCTGAACATGCGAACCCTGCACCCCCAAACCCTGCCCCCCCAAACCTACATCCCCAAATCCTGCACCCCCAGGTCCTGAACTACCAAAATCTGCACCACCAATTCCCTGGACTCCCAAAACCTGCACCCCCAATTCTGCCTCCACAAGACCTGCACCCCCAAACCCTGCTTCACTAAATCCTGCACCCCCAAACCCTGGACCCCAAATCCTGTCCCCCACAAATGGCACCCTAAAAACCTGCAACCGCAAATCCTGTCCTACCCAACCCTTCACCCCAAACCCCTTCACCCCAAGATCCTGCTGCCCTAAACCCTGCACCCCCAAATCGTGCCTCCCAACCCTGCCCCCCAAACCCTGTCCACCTAAAGCCTGACCCCTAAACCCTGCTCCCCAAAATGCTGCTACCCCAAATCTTGCACCTTCCAACTCTGTACCCTCGCACCCCCAAAACCTCACCCTAAAGCCCTGCACCCCCAAATCTGGCCCTACCAAACCCTTCAGCCCTGCACCCCAAGATCCTCCTACCCTAAACCCCAGCACCCTGCACCCATAAATCCTGGAACCCCAGATCCTGCACCCAACACCCTGCACCCCAAAACTCTGCACCTCCAGATCCTAAACCCTTCACCCTGCCCCCCAAATCCTCCCTCCCCAAACCCTGCACCCCAGAACCTAACGATCTCAGATCTTGCACCTCTAAATCTCTGCACTCCACAACCCTACACTCTCAAATCCTGCACCCCTATATCCTGCCCCCCAAACCCCTGCACCTCCAAACCCTTGACCCCCAAATCCTGCAACCCTAAACCAGGCGCCCCCAAACCCTTCCCCACCAAACCCTGCACCCCCAAACCCCTTCACCCCAAGACCCTTCACCCCCAAACCCTGAACCCCCAAATCATGCACCCCCAGATCCTGACCCCCAGTCCCTTCACCCACAAACACTGCACCCCAAAATCCTTCTACTCTAAACCCTGAACCCCCAAATCCTGCACCCCCATATTCTTCTCTCACAAACCCTGCACCCCAAAACTCTGCACCCCCAAATCCTGTCCCTGCAAATAATGCGCCCGAAACCTTGAGCCCGCAAACCCTGCACGCCCAGGTCCTGAACCCTGCACCCCCAAATCCTTTAACCCCCAAACCAGCAACCCCAGACCCTGTACCCCCAGATCCTTCCCCAAACACCCTGTACACCCAAACCCTGCACCACCAAATCCTTCACCCCAAATTCCTGCCCTACCAAGCCCTTCACCCAAACTCCCGCACCCCCAGATCCTGCACTCCAAAACCCTGCACCCCCAGATCCTTCCTTCTTTCCTTCCTGTTGCCTGCACCCCAAATCCTGCCCTACCAAACCCTGCACCCCAAATTCTGCCCCCCAAACCCTGATCCCTGAAACACTCCACCTCCAAACCCTGTACCCCCAAATCCTTCCCCAACACCCTGCACCCCCAAACCCTGCATCCCCTAACCCTGAACCTCAGATCCCTCACCCAAAACCCCTGCACCCCCAAACGCAGCACCCCCAAATCCTGAAGCCCCAGTTCCTTCCCTTCCGTACCCTGCAGCCCCAAATCCTGAACCCCCAAATCCTGCACCTTTAATCCTCCACCCCCTTGACACTGCTCCTCCAAAACCTGCACCACCAAATCTTGCACCCCTGAAACCTCCCCCCTCCAAACCCTGCACTTCAAAACACTGCACCCCCAAATCAGGCACCCCCAGTTCCTGCACCCCATACCCTACACCCCAAATCCTACCGCCAAAACTTTGCAATCCTTAGTCCTGCCCCTCACACCTTGCACCCCCAAACCCTGCCCCCCAAACCCTGCACCCCAGATCCTGCATCCCCAGATCCTTCCCTCCCAAACTCTGCACCTCCAAAATCTGCACCCCAAGATCCAGATACTGTAAACAGCGAACCCTCAAATCCTGTACCCCAAAGGCAGCCCCCCCAGTCCTGCCTCCCCACATGCCCTACTCAAAGTCCTACACTCCAAAACCCCCCACCCCCTAACCCTGAACCCCAAATCCCTTACCCAAAGCCCCTGCACCTCTCAAACCCTGCACCCCAAAATCCTGCTCCCCTAAATCTTGGACACCCAAACCTTGCACCCTCAAATCTTGCACCCCCAAACCCTGCACCCTGAAAGCATTCAGGCCCAAATCCTGCACCCTAAAATCCTGCACCCCCAGACCCTGAAACCCAAATCTTGCACCCTAGATTCTGAACCCTTCACCCCAAAACCCTGCAACACAGTATCCCACACCCCCAATTTCAGCCCTACCGAACTCTGCACCCCTAAACCCTAAAGCCAAAATCTTGCACCCCCTAATCCTGCCCTCGCAAATCCTGAACCCTGAAACCCTGCCCCCCCAAACCCTACACCCCAAGATCCTTCCCCCACCTCCTGAAACCCCAAACCCTGCACCCCAAAGAATTCACTCCCAAACCTTGCACCTCCAAATCCTGCACCTCAAAGGCCTGAAAACCCAAGCCCTTCAACCCCATCCCTGCAACACCAAATCCTGCACCCCAAAACCCAGCACCCCAGAATTCTGCACCCCAAATCCTGCCCTACCAAACCTTTCACTGCAAAGCCCTGCACCCCACGATTGTGCTACTCTAAACACTGAACCCCCAAATCCTGCAGCCCCAGATCCTTGCCTCCCAAAACTCTGCGCCCCCAAATCCTGCACCCCAAATCTCTCACCCCAAAATCCTTCCCCCACCACCCTGCACCCTCAAATCCTGCCCCCCCAGCCCCTGCACCCCAAAATTCCACACCTCCAAATCCTGAACCCTGAAACCCCACACGCCCAAATCCTGTGCCCCAGTCCTATGCACCCCACACTCTGCAACTTTAAATTTGCCTCCAAACCCCTGCACCCCCAAACCCTGAACTCCCAAACTCTGCACCCCAAAACCCTGCACCCCCAAATTCTTCCCCCAAACCCTGCACCTGTAATTCCTGGAACCCCAGTTCCTGAATGCATGAAACTTGCACCCCCATAACCCTGCACCCCAAATCCCTGCACCCCAAAACCCTGCTCCCCCAAATCCTGCACCTCTAAACCTTGCACCCCCACATTTTGCCACACCAAACATTGCACCCCCAAACCCTGCACCCCCAAGCTCTGCACTTCAGGTTCTGTACCCCAAAATCCTGCAGCTGCAAAACCTTCATGCCCATACCCTGCATCCCCAAGTTTTGACCCCCCAAAATCCTCCACCCCAGAACCCTGCACCCCCAAATCCTGCACACACCAATCCTGCACCCCAATCCTGAACCCGAGTTCTTAAAAATGTGGAACCTGCACCCCCAAACCCTCGCTCCCACCACTTCAAAAACCTGCACCCCCAAATCCTGCCCTAACAATCCCTGCCCCCCAAGATCCTCCCACTCTAAATGCGTAACACCCTGCAGTGATGAATCCTGCACCCCCAAATCCTGATCTCCAAACCCTGCACCCCCAGAACCTGCAACTTCAAAAGCAGCACCCCCAGATCCTGCCTCCTACAACCCCAAAACGCTGCACCCCCAAATCTTGCCCCCCAAAATCTTGCACCCTCAAATCCTTCCCTGCCAAACAATGCACCCCCAATCCTTGACCCCCCCAAATCCTGCATCCCCTGGGCCTGAACACCTGAGCACTGCACCCCTAAACCCTGTACCCTAAACCCTGCACCCCCACAGATCATGAACATGTGAAACCTGCACCCCAAACCCTTCCCCCCAAACCCCGCACCCCCAAATCCTTCAACCCTGCTTCCTGAACCTCCACATCCTGCCCCTCAAAATCCTCCACCCCAGATCCTTCCCCCAAACCTTTTACCCCAAAATTCTGCACCCCAAATCTCAGAACTGCAGAACCCTGCAAACCCAAATCCTGCAAACCCAAATCCTGCAAACCCAAACCCTGCACCCCTGAACTCTGGACGCCCCAAATCTCTGCACCCGAAAGTCTGTCTCCCAAACCTTCACCCGAAACCCCTGCACCCCAAGATCCTGCTGCCCTAAACCCTGAACCCCCAAACCTTACATCCTCAGATCTTTCAATCCCACACCCTGCACCCCGAAATCCTGCAGCCCCACATCCTTCAGTCCCAAATCTGGCACTCCCAAATCCTGCACCCCCATAACGCTGCAACCCAAATCTCTGCACCCCCAAATCATTTTCCTTCAAATCCTGCACCCTAAGACTGCAGACCCCAACATCTTGCACCCCCAAACCCTGCACCCCGAAATCCTGCACCCAGAAACCCTACACCTCTAAACCCTGCACTTCCAAATGCTGCCACATCAAACAACGCAGCAGCAAACCCTGCGCCCCGAAACCCTGAGCCCCCAAGTCCTTCACCCACAGGTCCTG
This sequence comes from Streptopelia decaocto, assembly GCF_964273445.1. NCBI lineage: Eukaryota > Metazoa > Chordata > Aves > Columbiformes > Columbidae > Streptopelia > Streptopelia decaocto. Next base: position 152,535 of record NC_138675.1, on the reverse strand, counting down.
AACGCACGAAACCTGCACCCCCAAACTCTGCACCCAAACCCCTGCACCCCCAAACCCTGCATGCCCAAATCCTGCACCCCCAGCTTCTAAACACCCAAATTCTGCAGCCCCAAAACTTGCACCCCAAAAGCATGCACCCTCGAATCCTGCACCCCAAATTCTGCCCCCCAGCCCACCCCTCCAAACCCAGCACCCCCAAAGCCTGCACCCCCAAACCCTCACCCCAAATCTTGCACCCCCAAATCCTGCCCTACCAATGCCTTCGCCCCAAGATCCTGCTACCCTAAACCCTGAACCCCCAATTCTGGCACCCAAAATCCTGCAGCTCCAAATCCTGTATCCCCATAACCCTGCCCCCCCAGTCCTGCCCCCTAAATCCTGCACCCCAAAACTCTGCACCCCCAAACCCTGCAACTTGAAAAGCTGCACCCGCAGATTATGCCTCCTACAACCACAAATCCTGCACCTCAGAGCGCTGCACCCACAAACCCTACAGCCCCAAACCCTGTCCCCCCTAACCCTGCCCCCCCAAATCCTGCACCTTAAACCCCTGCATACACAAGCCCTGCACCCCCAAATCTTGTCCCCCCGAACCCTGCAATTCAAAACCGAGCATCCCCCAAACCCTGCATGTTGAAAACCTACAACCCCAAAAGCTGCACCCCAAGATTCTGGCCCCAACCCTGCACCCCCAAATCCTGCACCCCAGATCCTGAATCCCAAACCCTTCACCCCAACATTCTGCTTCCCTAAATCTTGCACTCCCAGCTTCTGCACCCCCAAAGCCTGCACCCCAAATCCTGCACACTAAGATCGTCATTCCCAACCCCTGGTCCCCCAGTTGCTGAACATGTAAACCCTGCACCCCAAATCCTGCCCTACCAAACCCTGCACCCCAAAACCTGCACCCCCAGGTGGTGCCCTACCAAACTCTTCTCCCCAAATCCCTGCACCCCAGGATCCTGCTGCCCTAAACCCTGAACCCCCATGTCCTGCACAACCAAACCCTACACCCAAAGATCCTTCCCTCCCAAACTCTGCATCCCCAGGTCCTGCACCCCCAAACCCTGCACCCCCAAACCCTGCACCCCCAAACCCTGCACCCCAAACCCTGCACCCCCAGATCCTGCACCCCAAACCCTGCACTCTCAAATCATGCACCCCCAAAACATGTGCAACCTCAAACATGTGCAACCTCAAACTGTGCACCCCCAAACCATTCACCCCCAAATCCTGACTCTCCAGATCGTGCACTTCCAAAACCTGCACCCCAAATCCTGCAATCCCAAACCTGCACACAGAAACCCTGGACCCCCAAACCTCTGTACCCCAAATCCTGCCCCTAAGTTGCACCTTGAAAACCTGCACCCCCAAATCCTGTCCTACCCAACCCTTCACCCCAAGATCCTGCTGCCCTAAACCCTGCACCCCCACATCATCCCTCCCAACCCTGCCCCCCAAACCCTGTCCCCCTAAAGCGTGACCCCTAAACCCTGCTCCCCAAAACTCTGCTACCCTAAATCTTGTACCCCCAGATCCTTCCCCCAACACCCTACAGTCCCAAACCCTGCACCCCCAATTCTGGCTCCCCAATCCCTGCACCCCCAAACCCTGCACCACTGAACCTTTCACCCCGAAACCCTGCTTCCCCAATCCTCCCCCCCAAAATTCTGCACCCCAAAACCCTATACCCAAAACCCTGCACCCCACAAGTTGCACCCTAAAAACCTACACCCCCAAAACCTGTACCCCCAGATCCTTCCCCCCCCAAAATTGCACTCTGAAATCCCTCACCCCAAATCCCTGCACCCCTAAATCCTCCAACCCCCACGTCCTGCACCCCCAGGTCCTGAACACCTGAACCCTGTACCTCCAACCCCTCACCTCAAAGCCCTGTACCCCCAAATCCTGCCTCTAAACCCTGAACAACAAGGTTCTGCACCCCAAACCCTGCTCCCCCATATCCTGCACCCCAAATCCTGCACCCCAGAACCCTGCACCACCATATTGTGATCCCTACACCCTGCACCCCCAGACCCTTCCCTCCCAAAACCTGTACCCCCATAACCCTGCACCCTTCAACCGTCCACCCCCAACTTCTGCAGCCCCGGTTCCTTAACGTGTGAAACCTGCACCCCCAAGTCCTGCACCCCAAAACATTTCACCCGAAATCGTGCTCCCAGAAACCATGTACCCCCAAATCCTTCCCCCAACACCCTGCACCCCCAAACCCTGAACCCCCTAACCCTGAACCCCAAATCCTTCACCCAAAACCCCTGCACCCCTCAAACCCTGCACCCGCAAACCCTGAATCCCAAATCCTTCACCCAACACCCCTGCACCCCTCAAAACCTGCACCCCAAGATCCTGCTCCCCTAAATCTTGAACACCCAGACCTTGCACCCTCAAATCTTGCACCCCCAAACCCTGCACCCCGAAAGCATTCATGCCCAAATCCTGCACCCTAAAACCCTGAACCTCCAAACCCTGAACCCCAAATCCTGCACCCCCAGACCCTGCACCCTAAAACCTTCACCGCAAACCCTGCACCCCCAGCCTCTGTCCCCCAAATCCTTCCCCCAACACCCTGTCCCACCAAAACGTACATCCCCAAATCCTGCACCTCCAGGTCCTGAACACCCAAAATCTGCACCACCAAATCCCTGAACTCCCAAAACCTGCACCCCCAATTCTGCCTCCACAAGACCTGCACCCCCAAACCCTGCACCACTAAATCCTGCGCCCCCAAACCCTGCACCCTCAAGCCCCTGTAGCCCGAATCCTGCCCCCCACAAGTATCACAGTATCACAGTATCACAGTATGTTTGGGATTGGAAGGGACCCCAAAAGATCATCTAGTCCAATCCCCCTGCTGGAGCAGGAACACCTAGGTGAGGTCGCACAGGAACATGTCCAGGCGGGTTTTGAATGTCTCCAGAGAAGGAGACTCCACAACCCCCCTGGGCAGCCTGTTCCAGTGCTCTGTCACCCTCACTGAGAAGAAGTTTCTTCTCAAATTTAAGTGGAACCTCTTGTGTTCCAGCTTGATCCCATTACCCCTTGTCCTATCATTGTTTGCCACTGAGAAGAGTCTGGCTCCATCCTCATGGCACTCACCCTTTATATATTTATAAACATTAATAAGGTCCCCCCTTAGTCTCCTCTTCTCCAAACTAAAGAGACCCAGCTCCCTCAGCCTTTCTTCATAAGGGAGGTGCTCCACTCCCTTAATCATCTTCGTTGCCCTACGCTGGACCCTCTCCAGCAGTTCCCTGTCCTTCTTGAACTGAGGGGCCCAGAACTGGACACAATATTCCAGATGTGGTCTCACCAGGGCAGAGTAGAGGGGAAGGAGGACCTCTCTTGATCTACTAACCACCCCCCTTCTAATACACCCCAGGATGCCATTGGCCTTCCTGGCCACAAGGGCACAGTGCTGGCTCATGGTCATCCTGTTGTCCACCAGGACCCCCAGGTCCCTTTCCCCTACACTGCTCTCTAATATGTAATCTCCCAACCTATACTGGAACCTGGGGTTGTTCCTGCCCAGATGCAGGACTCTACACTTGTCCTTGTTAAATTTCATCAGGTTATTCCCTGCCCAGCTCTCCAGCCTGTCCAGGTCCCGCTGGATGGCAGCACAGCCCTCCGGCGTGTCAGCCACTCCTCCTAGCTTGGTGTCATCAGCAAACTTGCTGATAGTACACTCAATTCCCTCGTCCAAGTCGTTAATGAATATATTGAATAATATTGGCCCCAGCACTGACCCTTGGGGCACTCCACTAGATACTGGCCTCCAACTAGACTCCGCACCATTGACTACCACTCTCTGGCTTCTCTCCCTAAGCCAGTTTGCAACCCACCTCACTACTCTATTGTCTAGACCACACCTCCTCAACTTAGCTGTGAGGATGCTGTGGGAGACTGTGTCAAAGGCTTTACTGAAGTCAAGGTAGACAACATCCACCGCTCTGCCACCATCCATCCACCTTGTTACATTCTCATAAAAGGCTATGAGGTTGGTCAAGTAGCACCCTAAAAACCTGCACCCCCAAATCCTGTCCTACCCAACCCTTCACCCCAAGATCCTGCTGCCCTAAACCCTGCACCCCCAAATCGTGCCTCCCAACCCTGCCCCCCAAACCCTGCCCCCCTAAAGCCTGACCCCTAAACCCTGCTCCCCAAAACGCTGCTACCCCAAATCTTGTACCCCCAGATCCTTCCCCCAACACCCTGCAATCACAAACCCTGCACCCCCGAAACATTCACCCCCTAACACTGAACCCCCAAATCCTGGAACCCCAAACCTTGATTTCCCAAACCCTGCACCCCAAAACCCTGTGCTTCCAAACCCCGCACCCCCAAATCCGTCACCCCCAAACCAATGCAACCCACTCTCCGCAACGTTAAATTTCCCCCCAAATCCCTGCACCCCCAAACCCTGATTTCTCAAACTCTGCACCCCAGAACCCTGCTCCCCCAAATTCTGCCAACAAACCCCTGCCCCCCAAGCTCTGCAGCCCTAAATCGTGCACCTCCTCATCCAGGCCCCCAAACAATGCACCCCCAAACCTTCATCCCCAGATCCTGCACCCCCAGGTCCTGAACATCTGAACCCTGCGCCCCAAAACCTGCTCCCCTAACTCTGCACCCACAAATCCTGCTTTGGAAAAGCCTTCACCTGAAACACTGCACCCCAAAACCATACACCCCCAAAACTCTGCACCCCCAGCTCCTAAACCTGAACCGTGCACCCCGCTTTCCTGAACCCCAACACCCTGCACCCCCAAATCCTGTGCCGCACAATCCTGACTCCCCACAACCCATACTCCATGCCGTGCACTCCAAAACTTGCACCCCCAAATCATTCCCCCAAAGCGTTCACCCCAAATCTTTTTCGTCCAGACCCACCCCCCAAAACCCTGCACCCCTGAACTCTGCTCCCCCGAACCCCGCACTGCACAACCTTGTCAACCAAATCCATCACCCCCAGATCCTGTTCCCCAAAACCCTGCACCCAAAATCCTGCCCTGCAGACCCTGCACCCCCAAATTCTGACCCCCAATCAATGCCCTTACAAATCCTGCACCCGCAGATCCTTCCCCCCCAAACCTGGCACCCTGAAATCCCTCACCCCAAATCCCTGCACTCTCAAATCTTGCACCCCCACAAAATGTGCATCCCCAAATCCTTCCCCCAAACACCCTGCACCCCTTAGTCCTGTACCCCAAAATCCTGCACCCCTAAGTCCTGAAACTTCAAACCCTGCACCCTCATCCTTCCTTACCCAGCCCTGCACCCCCAAATCCCTGCACCCCCAAATCCTCCAACCCCCACGTCCTGCACGCCCAAGTCCTGAACACCTGAACTCTGCACCCCCAAGCCCTCACCCCAAAGCCCTGCACCCCCAAATCCTGCCTCTAAACCCTGAACAACAAGGTTCTGCACCCCAAACCCTACTCACCCATATCCTGCACCCCAGAACCCTGCACCCCCATATTGTGATCCCTACACCCTGCACCCCCAGATCCTTCCCTCCCAAAACCCGTACCCCCACATCCTGCACCCTTCAAACCCTGCACCCCAAACCCTGCACCCTCAAGCCCCTGTAGCCCGAATCCTGCCCCCCACAAGTATCACAGTATCACAGCCTCAGTTCCTTAACGTGTGAAACCTGCACCCCCACTCTGCACTCCCATATCCTCCAGCCCCACGTCCCGAACTCCCAAACCCTGCACCCCAGAACCCTGCACCCCCCAAACCCATTCACCCCCAAATCCTGCACCCCAAACCCTACCGCCTAAACTTTCTACCCCCAAATCCTGCCCTACCAGGCCGTCCACCCCAAACCCCTGCAGCCCAAGATCCTGCTACCCTAAACCCTGCACCCCCATATCCTCCTTCCCCAAACCCTGCACCCTAAAACCTGGCACCCCAGAACCCTGCAACCCCAAATCCTGCACCCCCAAATCCTGGCCCCCAAACCCTGCACCCCAAACTCCTGCATCCAAAGATCCTACTGCCCTAAACCCGGAACCACCAAATCCTGATCCCCCGGAACCTGCACCCCCAGACTCTGTAGCCCGAAATCAGGCCCCCAAAACCCTGCCCCCCCAGCCTTGCACCCCCATCCTTCGTGGGGGACGAGACCCCCAAGAACCACGGTGCCTCACACCAGAGGCACAAAAAGCGCTTGAGCAAATGGCAAGAAAAGTGGATAGATCAGAATTGCCGGTTCCTCTTCATGTCTGTAACACCAACAAGGAGCTGGCAGGACTTTTGGCCCCGTGGGGCACGGAAGAAAAGGATCCGTTGTTAGGATTAGAATGGATATTTGTAACCAATCCAAACCAAACCCATCGTTCAGAGGCCGGAAGCCATTGGCAGGTGGCAGTGAAAGGACTGAGCCGATATCTGACCTTGTCTGGGTCGTATGTTGGTGAAATTGTGATCCCCATTTCTCTCCATCTGTTTGAACAGATCCTTCTCAAACACGACGATCTGGCCTCAGCTCTCGTCTGGATTCCGGTGCGGGTGGACAGTCCTTATCCACCACATCCTGTATTTAAACCAACCTCCCCTTGCAGCCCGTGTCAGTTGTCAGTGAGCGTCCGTTAGATGCCATAACCATTGTCATGGGTGCGAGTAGTCGCTCCCGCAAAGGAGGTTTTGTGTGGTTTGAGCAGGGTCAGTGGCATTCACAGCTTGTTGTAGCTGAAGGATTGGTTCAAATTTTAGCGTTGCAAGCGGTGACAGCAGCGTTACAAAAGTGGCAGAACCGCCCAATTAATCTGGTAGCAGATTCTCTTTATGGTCAGGAGTTGTATGAAGAACACATAGAGCGCTTGTGCAGCGAGTTTCCAACTCCTTGTTGTTTGAGGCATTATTGGATTTGTGGAACGTGTTGGATTATAGGACAGCGCCGGTATTTATAATGCATATAAAAAGCCACTCTGACCTACCAGGTGGCCTAGTTGAGGGAAACACCATCACAGACAAACTCGTGGTGGTGACAGACGTGTCTCCTTGTGAACAAGCCAGACAAGCTCACGAGTTCTTCCATCGATCCTCAGCATCGCTCCCCAAACAGTTTGCACTTCCCAAGGAACAAGCTGGATCCATTGCCGCAGTTGTCCTGCCTGTGCCCGCATGGCGCCTCTGCAACAAAAGGGAGCGAATCCTCGGGGCTCGCAGCCAGGTCAGTCGTGGCAAACTGATATTGCTGAATTTGCAGCGTTTGGCCGACAAAATTACATTGGTGTGTCCATGGACACCTGTTCAGGACTGTTGTGGCTACAGCTTTGACCTAAGCAAACGCAAAAGCGGGAAAGCGTCCTTGATTACAAGCCTTTGCTGTCATGGGAGTTCCTACCCAGATCAAACAGATAATGGCCCCGCGTACCGTTCTGACACTCCTGCAACCTTCCTCGTCCAGTGGAAGGTGCAACCCCTGTTCGGAGTCCCTTAGAACTCTACTGGCCAGGCAGTTATTGAGCGTGCACACGCACCTTGAAAAGCCTTTTGCCCGTTCTGAACAAACAAGGGGAATTGGTGTGGGTGCAGAAGAGGTTTTGATGAAGGCATCGTATGTGCTGAACTGGCTTAATCCTAAAAGTGAGACTGAAACGGAACCTGTTGTTATGCACCATATCAACAATGTCAAAGGTCTTTCTGAAGAAGTACCTAAGGTCAGTGTGTTTGATCCCATAACACAGCAATGGGAAGGTCCTGTGTCACTGATCACCTGGGGAAGGGGATGTGCTTGTGTTTCCACAGGTAACCATAACAACGGGTGGATTCAGCCCAGTGGGTGAGGCCTTGGCTGGCCAGCAGAGAAGAGACCGATTGCAGTGGTGCCGACCCTGACCCTCAGACGTGTTGTCGCTTTCAGCAGCGGATGCGGCCGGTGTTGAGCTTTGCAAAACAGAGCAGCGATTAATGGTTTGTTATTGGCCATGGCCACAGTTGTGAAGTTTGATGGAATGTGTTGTTTGAACTTCAAAGACCATTCAGAATCTATACATAAAAATATAACAGATTTGCAGAACCTGAAAATAACAGAAGATGTTGGTTTTTTGGGTTGGATACTTTGTTTGGTTAAAAGGAATATCATAAACAGGTCTGTTCTTGTTAACTGTAATTGAATTAGCTGTAATATTCTTACCCTGTATTTCGCACGGTCTTCAAAGCACAATACGGCGTGTTGTGAACATTCTATTAAATGAAAGAGGGGGAGACGCAGTGGCAGAGCCCCCCGAGGGATGGGGCCGTCGCCAGCCCGGCCAGGAGGTGAAGCCGGAGACCAAAGAGACAAAAGGAATCCTGTAAGAAGGTACCAGCCAATGAGCAGTCGCCGACACGCGCGTGCAGAGCGCGTGGACAGTGCGTGCAGCCAATCACGTCACTGGATAGCGCGTGCTGTAACCAATCCCGTCGTTGCACGGCGTGTGGACAGGGCAGCTTTTGGTCTAAAGCCAGCGTGGTCGGACAGTCAAGGTGAACTCTGTGAACATCACTTGGTGTGTCCGGTTCCGTCGCTCGCATGGCAGCAACATTGAACGGCTGCAGTTTTCTGTGTTTTGGTGACCCAAACTCTCTCCAGTGCACAGAACGGGGATCCTCTGTGCAGCGACAAGGCCTGTGAGCACAATGCAAGTTGGGCTACGTTAAAGCAGTAGAGCAGCACTGGATAATGGGGGGAGGATCAATAAGTGTGTTAATGACGTGGATCACGGGAGGAACATGTATTGCAATCCAGGAGTACGTGGACTTCATATTTTCTTTCATTGCTTTGATGCTGTGTTTTTATAGAAGACCTACATGCTTGTAAATGGAATTTGCTAGATTATAGTAGCACACTGCAGAAATGAGTCATCTCTCTGCAGAATCTTTCTGGGGCTTCTGCCTGTGATCCTCTGAGACAAGCAGTTCTTCCCAAATTATTTACTTCTCCAAACTGTTTAATTCGTAGCCTTATGTTGCAGAACAGGGAAGCTCCATCCAGTGTGTCTGACCTGTGATGCACGGTGCAGGCATTGTGCTTAATGCACCAGAAGTTATGTTCTGGATTCATTTTAATGAGAGTAAATAATTGGATGGGTTCTTATCACACTAAACAAATGCATCTCACAACTTTGGAAACTCTCTCATCTCTTTTGATCAGCCATCTCTATTTGTTTAATGCTGAAACAATAGGAACTCTTATTTAACCCGTTTTCCCACTCTCCATTCTCTAAGCTGAGAGACTGCGCTGAGGCGCTGCTCACAGAGTTGTATTGAAACATCCATAAACACCAGGGAGTTCAGAGCTTCTCAGCTGCGGAACACGGGTGAATTGGGCTTCTACTGTTTGCTTCTTTGCAGAAGAACCCGCAGCACAAGCTGGAACACAAGCACAGTTCACTGCCAGGACAGCCAAGTTGTTTAATACAGCTCAACCTCGGGAAAAACAACCAACCAAACAAACAACCCCAACCCAGCAATGGGTTAAAAACAATAGTAATAAAACACTTTCAGCTCTCGCAGCTGCTGTAAGCGAGGAACAGCGTATGTGCAGCTGGCTGTGTATTCCACTGAGCTCTTCATTTGCTTACACTTGAGGTCTTGCCGTGTCTGTGATCATGTTGCTTGGCCACTGCAATCTTGCACCCACTTTGTCAAACGTTTCTCAGCTGAGGTGAGACAGTGGAAGTGGTTTGTGTGCTCCTGTACCTTACAGACTGACAAAAATGCTGTATGGGAAGTGGATATTTTAATGAGTTCAGTAGGTTTTATTGGGAATTCAGCACGGTCTAGTGTGGTCTTACTGGATCTCCATGTTCTGCTGGCTCCACTCAGAGCTCGAGTATTACAGTGAAAACGGGGAATATATTTAGGTGTCACTGGAGTGTTTCTCAGCATTTCAAACGGCTACTGAAGTACATTATTTCTATAGTTTTTCTTCTATCCCCATAGGAAAATGTGTGCACAGTAATGTTTTCTGTTTCAGATCTTAACGATTTCATACTGACCATTTATTCTTTTTCTTTTGATCAGAAATCCTCAGGTAGCCATTTGAAATACTAGGATAATCAAGTCAAATAATCAAGAAAAAGCAGCAAAAAATGCAAAGATTCTCTCTGAATTCCTGAAGAACAGACAAAATCCCCCTCTGGTACATCCCCCTCTCGTTTCAACAAGTCTAGTTACTGGAATATGAAAGAAATTGGAATACAACCTCAGAATGAGTTTTAATTCTCTTCCCTCCAGCCCTCCAGAGAACACTCATGCAGAAATGTGTTCTCCCAGTAAGAAAATCCAAAGAAAGATTAAAAAACATGATGACAGGCATGCACGCAATGTTCCTTTTAGAGCATCACAGGGTTATTTTGGTTGGAAGAGACCCTCGTATCATCAAGTCCAACCGTAAACCCAACACTGTCATTACCCCATGTCCTGAGAACCTCATGTCCGTCTGTCCAACCCTCCAGGGATGGTGACTCCAGCACTGCCCTGGGCAGCCTGTTCCAATGCCCCACAGCCCTTTGGGGAAGAAATTGTTCCCACATCCAACCTCAACCTCCCTTGGCGCAACTTGAGGCCGTTTCCTCTGCTCCTGGCGCTTGTTCCTGGGGAGCAGAGCCCGACCGCCCCTGGCTCCAAGCTCCTTTCAGGCAGTTCAGAGATCAGAAGGTCTCCCCTCAGCTCCTGTTCTCCAGCTGAACCCCCCAGGTCCCTCAGCCGCTCCATCACACTTGTGCTCCAGCCCCTCACCAGCTCTGTTCCCTTCTCTCCACTCGCTCCAGCACCTCCAGGCCTTTCTTGGCGTGAGGAGCCCAGAACTGCCCCCAGGATTGGCGGTTTGGCCTCCCCAGGTCCCAGCACAGGGACGGTCGCTGCCCTGGGCCTGCTGGCCACCCCAGTGCTGGTACCAGCCAGGATCCTGTGGCCTCTTGGCCACCTGGGCACACACTGGCTCATGTTCAGCCGCTGGCACCAACACCCCCGGCGCCTTTTCCAGCCGCTCCTCCCCAGCTGCAGCGTCCATGGGGTTGTTGTGACCCACGTGCAGGACCCGGCACTTGCCCTTGGTGACCCTCAGACACCCATCCAGGCCGTGAGCTGCAGCTTCTCCAGGAAAATGCGGGGGATACAGTGTCAAAGGCTTTGCTGAAGTCTCAGTGATTCTTTAATAAAGGTAGTCGAAAAATCCCTTGGAAAGCAAAATGCAGGAAAGAGGTAAATCTTGAACCTGAACCTTTTCCTCTGTGATTAATGTGATGTAATTTATTTTCCGATAAAATAAGACATCTCAGTAAAACGGGAAAAGACAAAAGGTCTGTTTTGGGACTTCCTGTAGGAACTTTTTCTTTCCTTTGCCCATGCTGAACTGCCCCATCCCAGTTGAAGCACAACTTGCCAATTTTTAACTTTAATTTTATTGTTAGGTATTTTTGGAGGTAAATTTAGTAATGAAGTATCAGAAATACAGGCCACAAAGATGATTAAGGGCCTGGGTCATCTTTCCTATGAAGAGAGGCTGAGGGAGCTGGGACTGTTCAGCCTTGAGAAGAGAAAGCTCAGGGGGATCTTATCAATGTGTGTCAATATCTGACGTGCAGAATGGACAGGAGGGAGCTGGACTCTTGGGGTGCCATGATAGGGCAAGAACAAATGGGCATAAACTTAAAAACAATGTGAACACAAGGAAAACAATTTTTAAATCTATTTTTTTTACTTGTGTGAGGCTGCTCAAAACCGGAGCAAGTTGCCCAGAGAGGCTGTGGAATCGCTGTCTGTGCAGATGTTGAGCCCTGACGCAGCCAGGACGGGCTCTCAGGACAGGACGGGCTCGTCCTGAGCCCGGGCTTGGACCAGCCGAGCTCAGGAGGGTCCCTTCCGGCCGAGCAAGCCTGTGATCCGTGACATCCTGAAAACCGCTGTCCTCAGTTTCCAAACCTGACTTATTTTATGTTGGAATCTTGTGTAATGGATAAAAATTTCCACTTCAACACATTTTGTGAAACTCAAAAAACCCTCAGCATTACTGGATTTAAAGAAATTGTAAACTAGACAAGAGCAGCCATCTGACCCCTGTTATTTTAACAGCCTTGAGATATTCCAGCTGGGCACCGAGCGCCTCCGTTGTCTCAGTGTAGCAGCTGTACCCACAGCATCAGCACCCACAGCATCAGTACCCACAGCATCAGTACCCACAGCAGCGGTACCCACAGCAGCGGTACCCACAGCATCAGTACCCACAGCATCAGTACCCACAGCAGCGGTACCCACAGCATCAGTACCCACAGCAGCAGTACCCACAGCAGCGGTACCCACAGCATCAGTACCCATAGCATCAGCACCCACAGCAGCGGTACCCACAGCAGCGGTACCCACACCATCAGTACCCACAGCATTGGTACCCACAGCAGCAGTGCCCACAGCAGCGGTACCCACAGCATCAGTACCTGTGGAGGGGTTGCTGTTAGATGAAGATTTGTTATTGAACCAGCCAGGAATTTCAAGGCTGGGAACACGACCTGCCATGGGAGAGAAGCAGCTCCGAAATAACCAGGCCCCAACGTGGTGTAAATCAATGGACTTCAGCGCGTGGACAGCGCGTGAACATAGATGATATCCAGTTAGCGAATGCCTGCTTGGAGCATGGATGCGTAATCAGAGAATAGTTGCATATATAAGGAGGCTTGTTTCTGTAATAAATGACTTTGTGTGATTCACATTGAATCGGAATGCTGAGTCCTTTATCATTCCAACAAGTACCCACAGCATTGGTACCCACAACATTGATACCAACACCATTGGTACCCACAGCATCGGTACCTGCAGCATTGGTACCACAGCAGCAGTACCCACAGCATTGGTACCCACAGCAGTGGTACCCACAGCATTGGTCCCCACAGCAGCCGTACCCACAGCAGTGGTACCCACAGCATTGGTCCCCACAGCATTGGTCCCCACAGCAGTGGTACCCAAACGCCCGGCGGAGCAGACAGGAGCAGTAACAGCAGCAGCTGCTCCCAGCCAGGATCTCCAGCCTCGTTTCTTACCATCTCGAACAAAGGCAGTGAAGAAAGTCCATGTTCTACAGATGATCTTCTTGCTGATTCCAGAGATAAAGGTACTGTGTCACTCTAAAAGTTTAAGAGTGCTTAACTTTAACCCGTTGCTACGTGCATGACCATGTAGTAAAAGAGGGACTTTGTTTCCCACATCCATGGGGAAATGGTGCAATGCTTTTTTCTTTGTAAGTGATCTTTTTTTTTCTGGATTGTTCCAAAGACTCCGTGTGCACACATCTGTGCTGCTCTGTAATTGGAGCTGCATAGATATGACTGAGGAATGTGCTTCCCAGACAAGTTTTTGGTTTTAAATAATAGATTCTTCAAGTACTGTGAACAAGTTGAAAATCGAGAGTGCACAGTGACAGGTGGAACAGCAGAAATAGGCCAGTCCTGCTGCTTGCGTCAGGTATTGTTTTTATTTCAGGCAAAATGGGCAACTTTCCAGCATTTCATGCATGCACCCATAAAAGTTTAACTGTCTTTTTCAAATGATTCTTTGTCACCAGAAATCTTCTGAGATACACTGGGAGAATTTCATAATTCCACATAAGCTTGTTCTGTTTTGAAGAATATGATTTGTGTCTGTTTCCTTGGCCAGGCGGTGATGGCACAGGAGCGCAGATTCAGGTTTGCGGCTACAAACAGGAAGTGGCCAGGAAGGGACAGAGATTGCAGAGGAGCCTGAAAAATGCTGTGAGGAGAAATGGAAAGGAGGAAAGGGGTTGAGATAAGAAAACCCGTTTGCAAATGAAAACTTCAAGGTGACTGAAAACGTTCCTTAATTTTATAACATTGGTAATGATGTGGGTTTCAATTTGGGGGACATGTAAAGATAGCTGTTGTGTTTTTTAATAGTGTGGCACACTGAAGGAATGAGATGCTCTCTTCCTGCAGAGAATGGGAATAATTCTCCCTTGCCAAAATATGCTGCCTCACCAAAACCCAACAACAGCTACAAGTTCAAGCGTGAGCCGCCAGAGGGCTGTGAAAAGGTGAAAGTCTTTGAGGAAAGCTTGTGAGTTGATCTTTTCTACAGAATAAATAACATTCAGAGTTACTCATTGGTTTATTGATTTTTGTCTCGGATCAGAATTATTAGTCCAGTTGCTAAAATCATGCTGACACCCTGATCTCTGTCTTGTGTGACTGTGTGCTGGTAGATGCTTTAGGCATCTGAGATACAGGGCAGCAGCCTCAGACTCCTCCAAGGAAGCTGCCTGGGATGGTTTTTGTTATTTGTAGGAATCTCTCTCCTCCAGGATCCACCCAAGTCTCCACCCAGGCATCTCCTGGATTCTCAAGAGCTCCTCTGACAGTGCCCCAGGATCCTGGTACCAGCCCCAGACTCCTCCACAGAAGCTACCGGAGAAGACTTTTTTTCTTCTGCAGGAAGCTTTGAGCTCTAGAACGCACCGAGACTCTTCCCAGACTCAGCTGCAGCTGTTGGAGCTCTGCTTTCACTGTGAGATCCCAGCTGGCTGCCCCAGACTCCTCCAAGGAAGCTACCCAAGATGACTTTTCTCATGCTAGAAGCTCGCTTCTCTGGGAAGAACCCAAAACTCCTCCCAGGCACCTCCTGGAGTATTTTGACCTCTGCTTTAGGGACAGAAGATGCTGGGTGGCAGCCTCAGACTCTTCCAATGAATCTACCCGAGGTGATTTTTCTTTCCGAGTGGAAACTCTGTCGTGCAGGATCCACCCAAGACTCCTCCCAGGTACTCGCACAGTCACCTCACTTCCTATAGGAAGCTGAGGCCCCAGGTGGAAGCCCCAGACTCCTCCAGTGAAGCCACCTGACATGATTTTTCCCTTTTGGAGAAAACTGCTGCATCTGGGATCTACCAGAGACTCCTCCTGCTCTGGTCCTGTCTGGTCCCTGCCCCACAGTGTGTCCCCAGCACATGTCCCTGTGCCACCGCAGCCCTGGGCCAGGCACCGTGCCCTGCGGTGAGGTCACAACGTCTGGGTTCTATCTCCTCCTCCTGATGTTGCTGGTGTTGCCTTGGTTTCTTGTGGAGTTTGAGGGAGGAGAACCTGTTAAGAGGAGAGCGTTGATCTGGGAGATCTACAGTCATGAGGGGGATGAGGGCGCTCCGAGGTGAGGAGCTGGCGGGAGGCCAAGGCAGCGTCTGTCCCTCCAGGTGCTGGGGGCCATGTCCCCGTCACCTCCCCTCCCGTCCTGCTGCCAGGCACCTCCCTGAGGGCTCTATCCTGTCCCTGCCCTCCATCGAGCAGCCTGGGATGGCTCCGAGACAGCCTGGCCCAGCGGCTCTTGTGGTGCTGCCCAGCCCCAGCCCTCCCGGCCCCCGGGCAGAGCCCCGTGTCCATCCCTGCCCAGCTCAGCCTCGCGCTGGGCTCCCTCCAGCACGTCGCTGCTGTCCTGGCACTGGGGACCCCCGACTGGGCCCAGTCCCCTAGGGGGTCTGCCCAGTGCTGCGGCGAGGGGCACACTCCCTCCTCTCATCCCACCGACAGCTCCTGCCAGCCCAGCCCGGCACAGGCTGGTGGTGCTGGGGAGCTGGGAGACCTTCACCCCCTGCTGGAAGCTCTGCGGCCAGCAATACCAGTTCCTTCTTTCCTTCCAGCTCTCTGTCCATGCGTGTGTCCCCCGTCCAGAGCCTCCAGTCCTGAGGACAGAGACAGGGTGACGGGGACTGTCCCTGAGGCTGTCGACACCTTTGTGGCCATTGGGACATCTGGGCTGAAACAGCTGCAAGACCATGAGGTGAGGCGGGGGGTGAGGGCTCCCCTCCATGCCCCGGGCTTCCCCCAGGCCATGGCAGAGAGGGATCTTGTCTGATGGCATCTCTGCCCTGCAGGCTGTGTCCCCAAGCACTGATCCTGCCGCTCAGGTGGGACTAATGTCGCTGCTGCCTCCCTCCTGTCCCCAGGAGCTCTCAGCTCTCTCCTGGGCAGGGCATGGCTTCTGCCATGAGCCCCAGCTTCTCCCCAGTGCCTTTCCCCAGGTGCCCAAGGCCCCTCCTGAGCTGTGGTTTGGAGCTGTCCCAGCAGCCCGGGGCTCCTGCCTGTGCGAGGAGCGGCACCGGGTGCAGGGTGCTCATGGCTTCTCCCGCTCAGGGCAGGGGCTGGTCCCCCCTCCTTCCCCTTGCCCGCCTGGCACCTTCCCTCTGACCGCCACCTTCCCCGTCCTCAGGAGTGACCCCCACGGCCTCTTCCCCGGTGGGGTCCGTGTCCCTCTCTGGCTCTCTGCTTGTCTCAGAGCTGCCGCAGAAGATCTTGCCATTGCCCGTGGCTCTCCTGACGCGATGCCTGCAGCTCGTACCTCATGCCCGTGTCCCACAGATGGTTTGGAGGACAGTGGGTCTCTCTGGTGGCTCTCTGGGAACAAGGGTAAAGCGAGTCCCATCACTGCCCTTTGTGGTCTGTCCCCAGGGCGACCGGGTGGACACCTACCGGGAGCTGGAGCGTGTCTTGCAGGGAGAGGACGGCTGCTTGCCCAGTGGTGTTGTGAACCGCCTCATAGCAGAGGCCTCGGGTGACCTGCGAGCAGCCCAGGTGAGCTTGTTCTCCGCCAGGGCCACCAAAGCAGCGTGCCTCCATCCCTGGGTTCTGGGGAGATACAGAGACGTTCCTTGGTTATTCAGACCCAGGGAGGTCCTCAGAGAGAAGCTCTGGGGACTCCTCATGACAGAATTTGAAGAGGGGACACAGAGCTGTGCAGAGAAGTGGACTTGGGGTTGTTTCTAACTGAGCAAGAGCTGGCGTCAGGCTCAACATTACTTCTTGAATACTGTGTTATACCTCGAATCCTGGGATCAGTTTTGGGCCCATCACTACAGGACATCCCTTGAGGTGCTGGAGCAAGTTGAGAGAAGGGAGCGGAGCTGGTGAGGGGCTGGAGCACAAGTGTGATGGGAGCGGCTGAGGGACCTGGGGGGTTCAGCTGGAGAACAGGAGCTGAGGGGAGACCTTCTGATCTCTGAACTGCCTGAAAGGAGCTTGGAGCCAGGGGGGTCGGGCTCTGCTCCCCAGGAACAAGCGCCAGGACCAGAGGAATCAGCCTCAAGCTGCGCCAGGGGAGGTTGAGGTTGGATGTGGGAACAATTTCTTCCCCAAAGGGCTGTGGGGCATTGGAACAGGCTGCCCAGGGCAGTGGTGGAGTCACCATCCCTGGAGGGCTGGACAGACGGACATGAGGTTCTCAGGACATGGGTTAGTGCCACGGTCGGGTTAACAGTTGGACTACAATGATCTTGAGGGGCTTTTCCAACCAAAATGATTCTGTAATTCTATGCGGCGCTTTTTCAGGGTGTGATGGATGATGTGAAGATGGCCGCCAGTGACTTCTTGGTGGCTCTGGCCCGCACCCACTTCTTCTTCGTCATGGCTGAGCTGCAGAGCCACCTGAAGGTGGTGGGGAAGGTCCCTGATGAGGCTGTGCTCGTCACCTTGGGCAAGATGGCTGGCAGCTATGGTACAGCACATGCAGCCTCCTGGTTTTGGCAGGGGTCTGTGATAACAGGGAGAAAGGATCCCCCCTCCCTAAATGCCCTGTCTTGAACTGGGGGGGACTCTGGAGTTGCCGTGCCTCCTTGCTTGGTGCCAGGACCGGCCAGCAGCTCTGCCTCACCAGCCCAGTCCTGGTGCTTGGACAGTAGGAACCCACTGGAGACAAACCCGCAGGGTCTCTGTCCCCCACTGTCCCCCCTATTTCCCCACAGGGCTTCCCCGTGTCCCCCTCGGGAACGCCACCCTCCCCATGCCCTCTGGTGTGTCCTGCATGGCCCAGCAGCTCCAGCCTTGCCAGAGATGGACCCTGGTGTCCCCTGTGTGCCACTGACCCTCTGGGTCCCTCTGTCCCTTCTCTGCAGCCCTGCGCTGTGTCCCCTTCGCGGGAGCGACACTGCTGGCCCTGCGCAGGACGCTGAGCCGGGCGGGGAGCGGCCGGACCCTGCGCACCATCTGCGGGGGTGAGTGTCAGCTCGGCCAGGGCCCGCGCAGGGGCTGGGGTGGCCTTTGGTGGCTCCATGTGATCCCAGAGGAGAGGTGGTGGGTGTCAGCCCACCCCGGGACCCCGAAATGCTGAGTGTGCGGAGGAGCGGGAGAAGCCTGGGAGGTTTCTGGGGCAGGACACGTCAGGGGCTCCCGGGTCCCTTCCCAGGGCTTCTGTTCCTTACAAAGAGGAGCTACGAAGATGCTGAGGGGTCTGGAGCATCTTTCTTCTGAGGAAAGGCTGAGAGAGCTGGGGCTGTTCAGCCTGGAGGAGGCTGAGAGGGGACCTTATTTATTCTGGTAAATATCTGAAGGGTGGGTGTCAGAGGATGGACCAGACTCTGTTCAGTGGTGCCCAGCGCCAGGGTGAGGGGCAACGGGCACAGACTGAAACACAGGAGGCTCCATCTGAATGTGAGGAGAAACTTGTTTGCTGGGAGGTGCCAGAGCCAGGCCCAGGCTGCCCAGAGCGGGTGTGGAGTCTCCTTCTCTGAGACATTCAAACCCCCTGGACCCACCTGTGAGATCTGCTCCGTGACCCTGCGTGAGCAGGTGGGGCTGGGGATCTACAGAGGTCCTGAACCCAGCCAGTCTGTGGTTTTGTGATTCCCCTTCTCTCCCCTGGGGTTTGAAGTCCCTGCACTGAAAGCGGAGTATGCGAGAAGGGAAGGGGCTGTGGTGGCAAATGCTGGAGGCAAAGGGACCACTGAGGAGGAAGAGGTGCAGTGGGGAGAAGAGAAACAGTGGGGTCTTAGAATCCAGACATCTCCAGAGCACAGCTTGTCCTCGCATCCAGATCTGGTCCTGGACTGGGCCCTGCTGAGCCTGGGGCTGTACGTAAAGCAGGCTTGGTCAAGGGTACAAGGACCTTTCCCTGCTGCAGACTCCCATGTGCTCCCTTGTCCTTTCTCTTTCCTGGTGCAGTTCTGGAGCGATGGTCCAAGGGCATCACCATGTACTTGTGCAGCCAGAAGCGACGCCCCTTTCCTCGCAGCAGGGCAGCACAGCTCTGTGGAGACCTTTACCCGCTCTTCCATCACGCGGTGGTAAATTGGCTGGGCTGCAAGGAGGAGCAGGTGAGAAGTGCTGCTTCCCACGGCTGGGGCCACAGCGCGGGTGTCCATGTCAGTGGGTCCGTCTGTGCCCCGTGGGGTCAAGCAGAGGGAAGCGGGGAAGGGAAGGGGTCTGGGGGGAAAGCCCCCGAGCAGGGAGCCTGCTGGCACTGTGCCTGGGGCTGGGGCCTCCCTGGAGAGAAGCAGCCGAGTCCTGTGGCCTTTCTGCAGGAGGGGCTGGGCTACCAGCCTGGGGAAACGCTGGCTCTGCTCTGGAGTCCCTCTCCCATGGGGCAGAAGGGAAAGGGAACCCCTCCCAGTGGGAAGGGCAGACTGGTGTCCAGGGCGTGCTGAGCAGCAGGCAGAGCTTCAGCCGCCCAAGCGGAGCCTCTCCCTTCCCTCCCCAGGATAATGGGGCTGTCCTGGGTGCGGTGGCTGCCATGGTTGGTGTCCTCGTGTGTGAGGAGCGGCACTGCCAGCGTGCCCGGGAGCAGCTCCTGCGGCTGCTGCGCCAGCACCAGCGGGTCCAGGACACCTCCCGGGTCACCGAG
Source organism: Streptopelia decaocto (assembly GCF_964273445.1). NCBI lineage: Eukaryota > Metazoa > Chordata > Aves > Columbiformes > Columbidae > Streptopelia > Streptopelia decaocto. The sequence goes on along the minus strand of NC_138675.1, from coordinate 132,918 downwards.
GTGAGGACTCGCGCAGGGCCCGGCGCGGCTGATCGGCGGGTCTGTGCCGGTGCCACACGGTGCTGGGGAGCTGTGGGGTGCCAGGGGAACTGGGAAGCCCTTAGAGAAGGAGCAGGGAGAGCAGAGGAGGCCTGAGGCTTCCTGGGCTCTTTGGGCAAGAAAAGAGCAATGATGGGGATGGGGGGAACCAAGAGTCCCTGGCGTTCATCTTCTTGGGAAGGGGGCACTGGCACCTCCCTGAGGCCCTGTGCGTGGGCAGAGCTTTGCTGTAACGTCCAGTGCCACCCAGTGAGGGACAAGGTCCGAGTGGGAAGTGCCATGAGGAGACATTTCTTCCTGGAAAGGGCTGTGGGGCATTGGAACAGGCTGCCCAGGGCAGTGGTGGAGTCACCATCCCTGGAGGGGTTGAACAGACGGAGATGAGGTTCTCAGGGACATGGGTTAGTGCCAGGGATGGGGCACCATGATCTTGAGGGTCTTTTCCAACCAAAATGATTCTATGATTCTACAAATCGGAGTTGTCAGCAGTGTCCCTGTGCAGAGGGCAGAGACCCTCTGGTGCTGCTCTGAGGGGGCAAACAAGGACCCCGGGTGGGAGGGTTTGGGGATGTCCCTGGGAGCTGACATCAGGGGCTCCCCTCATCCCAGCTCTGCTGGGCTTCTCCTTTCCCCAGGGCATTGCGGTGGCTTTAACCTCCTCTTCCTCCCCTCCCCGTTCTCTTGTAGAACCTCGTCCACGTACTGCAGATGCTGGGGGGAGGTCAGACCCCAACCCCACGGGGCTCAGCTCTGGCCCCACGCACCACTGGGCACCGCCAGGTAAGGGAGCCTGCGGGGCAGGGCAGGGTGTCCCTCCGCCAGGACCACCTGCAGACCAGCACGCCCGGGGGTGAGCAGGTGCCACGGAGGGGCCTTAGGGCTGCAGGAAGAGCAATGCTGAGATCCCAGGGAATGGCAGAAGATGTGCTGGGGAGGGTCAGTTGGACATGAGGAAAAGGTTCTTCACCCAGAGGTGCTGGACACTGAACAGGCTCCCCAAGGAGGTGTCACAGCCCCAACCTGACAGTGTTCAAGAAGAGACTGGACAACGTCCTCAGACCCACAGTGTGAACTGTGGGGTGTCCTGTGCAGGGACAGGAATTGGACTCAAGATCCTTGTGGGTTCCTTCCAACTTGGGACGTTCTGTGGTTCTGTGCTTGGAAGGGGCTGGGGGGCAGCCTGGTTCCCACAGCGATTTCCCTCTTGGCCAAGCTGCAGGAAGAGCAAGGGAGGGGAAGAAGGCAGAGAGCACCAATTCTTTTCAGTCCCTCTCAAGGCCGATGCACATTTCTCTCAAATGACCCTTGTTCCCACAGGTCCCTGATGTGACTGAGGAGCCTGGGCCAGCCCATAAGGCGAAGCCATCCCGCCCCATGACACTGCAGGGTAAGGAGAGGAGACGGGGCGATGTCACTGTGCCGTGGCAGCTCTGTCCCTGTCCTCGGCAGCCAGGGGCAGCCGCCTGCTAATGCAGAATGCGATTTCTTCCCTGCAGCCCGAACCTGCCCCGCAGCTGTTCTGCGGTCCCAGCTGAGGCACGGGAGTGAGGCCCAGCGCGTGGCAGCCCTGAGCCTGCTGGGAGAGCTGGCCCGCTCTGACGGTCAGTGCCAGGGCTGGGACACACGGCAGGGGCTGGGGCTGCTGGGCTGAATGCTGGAATGGGCTGGAAGTGGTGCAGCTGCACCCGAGAGGAGCTGCAAAGAGGGGTCCCCCAGCCGAGCTGACACCCTGTGATGATGCTCAAGCTGTCCCTGGTGTTAGAAATGGGGGCACACCAGGGACGATGCTCCAGGCTCAGTGACACGAGTGGATGGTTTGCAGAGGAGATGCTCCTACCAGTGCCATTTCTCTCATTCTCTGCGTTACCAGAGCTTTCAGTGCCTATAAAACAGCCATGCCTCTAGAAACAGAGTCACTCTGTGCACACCCCTGCCTGCTGTGAATTCAGAGTCAGGCTCTGCTTCTCTGTCCCACCAGTGTATGTGAAGCTTGGAAGCTTCAAGGGATCCTTCTGCCATCAGGGCTCTGCCTCAGCACACCTCTCTGTGTCTCTTCCAGGTCCTGCAGCAAGGAAGAAGCTGCCCCAGGTGGTGGCAGCTGTGCAGCTGGTGTGCAATGACCCCAGCGCCCAGGTGAGCTGGTTTGGGAAGGGACAGTGCTGCCAGGGAAGGCAGGTTTCTCTGCCTTTCCCTCGGGACAGCCTGACCAGGCCATGGCAGCAGCAGAAGCTTCTGCTGTGCCCTCGTCATCTCCCCGTGAGCCACAAAGGCTTCCTCGAGCGCAAGCGGCTTCCCTGTGGTTTGGACAGGGGTTGATAACCACGCTCTCCCTGGCAGGTGCGGAGGGCAGTTCTGGAGTTCATCCGGGAACTGCTCAGCTCCGGCTCCCAGAGCTGCTGGCCGTGGGATGTGGTGGGGCACATCTTCAGCGAGTACAGCCGGAGCTCGGGCAGACTGGTAAGGACAGGGCAGGACACCGGGGCTGCGGCCGGTGCCGGGGCCGTGCTGAGAGCTCCTGCAGGCGCCCTTGCCCACGGAGAGCTCCACGCGGCAGGGCCATTGGCGCCAGCTCGGCCATCGCAGCGGCCTCCACAGGGCTGTGCCATGGTGGTGGAGATGTCGGGGTGACGTGGGTTTGCACCTGGACACACCACCCAGGGCTGCCTGCATGCCCCTGGGGCTGAGCTGTGCCCACACACACCTCCAGCAAAGCTGCCTTGTGAAGGGAGGGACAGACTTGTGGGGACAGGACACCGTCCGTCCTGAAATGCTGATGGGCCATCAGCCCAGCTCAGCCCGTGCACACAGGTGGGCCTGGCTAGAGGAGCTTTCTGTGGTGTTCTCGTGCCCTGGCTCTCCAAAGCACGCCCTGCCCATCCCATAGCAGCCTGGGGCCCACATCCCTTCTGGCAAGGGGACAGGCTGTGTGGCAGCCCCTTGGGTGAGTGTTTCCAGCCGGGCACCCAGGAGATGGAGGCCAGGGACGGCCCAGCCTCCTGCTGGCTTGCCAAGGATCTTCCCTCTCTGGCTGCAGCATCTGGCTGGCTGGGAGATGTGTGTGTGCCACTCGCCTCCAGGGCTCCAGGAGGCTGTTTTGGGAGCAGGGCAAAGGAACGGGCTTCTGGATTCTCCTTCGGGAGGTCGCTGCTCCCGGGATGCTGGCACAGCAGCAGCGGTGGGGCCGTGCCTGAGCCTGGTCGGTCGGGAGCTGAGAGGAACGGGGGTTTTGCCAACTCTGTCTTACAGGCGGCAGGAGGCCTTTTAGCCTGGGAGCCCCAGGAGGACAGAGCTCTTCAGTGCCTGTGCGTGGACATCCTGGGCTCGCTGGATGTCACTTGGAGAGGGATATCCCAAGTAAGTTGCCCTCTGGCCTGCTGCTGTGGCCACTTCTTGCCTTCAGAGTGTTTTTAATTGCTCTTCCTCATGGCCTGAGCCTCGCCCCTCACGCGTGGTGAAGCACACGAGGCTCAGGGAAATGCAGACCATCCTTTACATCTTGGAGCCGAGTGGAAATGCCGATGTGCTGAATTGCCCGGTTCTTCTCTGCAGCTCCTGTGGCCCAGGCTGCTGCAGTACGTGGTGCCAGCCCAGTGCAGCGGCGTGCTCATCCCGCCGTCCCGCTGCCTGCGAGCCCTGCTGGAGAGACGGGAGAGAGCGGGATGCGAGGAAGAGGAGGAGCCCGATGCTGTGGACTTGCCGGAGCAAGGTAGGAGCCCCAGGGAGTGCTGCTGGGTTTGGAAGGGGCTCAGGCCAGTCTGTGTCTCCCTGTGCCCCATGAACCCTGAGCAGGAGCCCAGGAAAAGCAAAGGGCAGAGTCAGGCACCAGCTCCTGGGGAGCCAGGGCTCCTTCCTGGCTGTGCTGGATCTGCCTTCACCCCATGCGGGGCAGCCTGGGGAGCCCCCGGGCCAGCACTGTGGCGGTGCAGCTGCTCTCAGCCCTGTGTGGGCCACGGGAGGTACGAGCGTCAGGGCACGGCGGGGCCTCTTCATCTCACCAGCCTTTCCCCCTCCCCGCAGCCCGGCTGCCGGCTCCCCAGGCGCTGCTGGCTCGACCGCTGGTGAGTAGCGGGGCCCTGGGGAAAGAAAGAGCTTTTCTGACAGTACCCCCGAGCCTGCCCGAGCCCCGCGGGGATCCCAGTCCTGTCTCGGGGCTGGCGGGGGTGGCTCTGGTGGCAGGGGTGACCCGTCTCTGCTCCCTCGCCCAGGTGCTGCCGGCGGCTCCTCACACCAGCAGCGGCCGCGCCGTCGCTGCCTTGCAGCTGCTGCAGGCCCTGCAGGGCTGGATCTGCGGGGCCTTGGGGACAGCGTGGGCCACCGAGATCCCCCTCCTGCTGCAGCACCTGGCAGGTAAAGTGTGGGTGGGGGGAGAGGCTGGAGGGGAGGGAGGGGCAGCTTCCCAGCAGTCACACAGTGGGGATCAGCCACGGTCAGAGTGTCCTTCCCCAGCATGAATCCAGTGGCTCTGACAAACGCCCCTGGGTTCCCTCCTGTGTCTGTGGCCTTGTGAGGGCTTTGGCACAGGCGCTTGTGGGCCCTTTCCAGCCTGATGGCCTGGGACTTCTGGGAGGTCTGACCGCAGAGGAGACCACCGGGCTCTTCTTTGGTGTGAGCTTGAACAGCAGCAGAGCTTTGCTTCCTCTTGCTTTCTAGGAAGAGCCGAGAGCTCCCTGGACTCTGCAGAGTGGGAGCGGCATGTGCTTAAGGTACAGCATCCTCGGGGTGTCACAAACGGACGGGGAGAAGAGGGAGCAGACAGAGTTATGGGGAGCTGCTGAAAAGAGGGCTGGGCTTGGCAGGGCAGACACTGCCATTGCAGCAGCTCTCCCCAGCAGCATCCCAGGACACGTGGGTGTGGGAAGGGCCCTGGCCAAGGGCAGGGGGACACCCGCTTGCTCTCCTCTTCCCCCCAGTTCTTGCGAGCGTCCCTGAAGCTCATGGAGGATGAGACCTGGAGCGTGGGCCTGAGCCAGCAGCTGAGCCGGCAGCTGGGCAGCTCTGCCCCCGGCTCCTGGGAGAAGGTTTGTCTCCTGCCCCACACCGGGACTCTGCCCACACCGGCAGTTTTCACTGCTTCACCCCCAAACTGCGCTTCCCCCGTGCTGCCCCGGCCTGGCACTGCGGGCAGTCCCGCCTGCTCCTGGGGGAGTCGGGTCAGTCCTGGGCCAGCCCTCTCCTGACAGGTCGGGCTGTGACCGCATCTCGGGCTCAGCCTCTTCTCTTTCAGCTTTTCTTCTACAAGGCTCTCGGGACAGCGCTGGCAGGTTGTCGGGACCTCAGCCACGTCCAAGGGCAGGTGCTGAGGTTCCTCCAGGACACAGACTCTGTGGAGCTCTCTGAGACCCAGGTGAGGTGATGCTCATGTCCTGAGCATGCTCTGCCTGTTGCTGGGGCAGAGGGAGAGCTGGTCCTGGCCCTGCTCCAGACCTCCTTGATGTGCCCATTGCTGCTGTTTCCCCCTTATTGCAACGTCCTGCCTGGCCATTGTCACTGGCCATGGCTGAGTGCCCGGGCTGGAGCCCACTCCCCATTTCCCTGTGGTTGCAGGGGATGATTTCTGTGGTGTCCCATGCTGCTGAGACCCACTTCAACCTGGTCTTGGACACAGTGACGGCTTTCACCAGAGACAGGTTTTATGAGACTTCCACGGGCTGGAAGGTAAAGGATCCAGGGTTTCACTCTTTGGCTTTCCTTTTTTTGACCTTATTTTCACTTCTACACCTTCTGTAGCCAAACTGTGGCAGCTGTGTTTATATCAGCCCTCTTGTAAGAGCTGCCCAAGACCTGTGTTTCAGAGGGGATGTCCCGGCATTGGGGCCCCTGAGCTGTGTTGGGAAGGGCAGCGGTAAATCCACCAGCAGTGTGTGCGATGCGGGCTGCTCCCTGCTCCCCATCCCGTGCCAGAGCCCCGGCTGCAGGACGGGAACAGCTCCCGGCCCCGGAGCTCACAGCTCGAGGAACTGCCGGGAGGTGTCCAGGGAAGGAGGAGCTGGTGAGGGTGCGGGGCAGGACCGGGGCTGACGTCTGGGCGCATCTCTGTTGTCACAGGCCCAGCCGCCACAGGGCACAGAGAGACCTCAGGCCACCCGTGCTGCTCTGATGCGCGTGTACAGCGGCATCGCTCTGCGTGCCCCTAGGGAGCAGCTGCTCGCCCGCGTGGATAGGGAGATCATGGGCACCATCCTGCAGCTCTCCAGAGTCACACAGAAGGTAGGAGCACGAGCCGTGCAGGGACAGGGACGCCTGGGTGCCCTCGTTCCAGCCCCTTGGGGCCGGGGTGTACCAAGATGGTCAAACTCCTTCTAAAGATCCCCCAAGGAAGGGTTTGTCCTCAACATCCAGATGCAAACCCCTGTGTGTCCCCCTGCCCATACTCCTCTTCCACCTCTCAGCCCTGCAGAGAGTTCAAGGGGTGCTTTGCTCTCTTTGCCCTCAGGAGATGCAGCTCAAGCTTGCCCTGGTGCAGAGTGTCACTGAGGTCAGCTCTGCCATCCAGGCTGTGGGTGATGCTGGCAGCTTTGAGCTGTCCTCGAAACAGGAGGTGACACACACCCTGCTGGTGAGTGCCTGTAGCAGGGACAGTCACACGGGGGAGCTTTGGGCTGCACTTTCCCCAAAGGGGCGATGGTCTCTGGGCTTCACGCGAGCTCCTGGAGCTGTGTCCTGAGCTGGGGGGCCCTGGGGTGCAGGGTGGCTGTGGAGCAGGGTCCCTCCCTCGGTGCCTTTGGAGACCCGTGGAGTGATGGGGCAGTGTCTGCCCAGGCCTGGCAGCAGAGCCTGACCCGGGGGAGGCAGGAGGGCCGTCCCGTGTCCGTGTCCACTCACAACTCTGCGCCTGTGTCTCTGTGACTTGCAGGACTGGATCAAGGAGGAGCCTGCGGACTCCCTGGTGTACGGAGTGTTTCAGGCCCTGGAGGAGTTGAGGTGAGGGCTGTTCCCGGCTCTGGGGACTCCCCGTGTGCCCCATCCCAGCTGGCCAGGGCAGCCCCAGTGGTGTTGAGCTGCTGGGGCTGTGGAGCGGGAGGGTGCTCCCCACTTTGGGTGTCTCCTGAGCCCCAGGGGTTCCTTACCCTGGGGTGGGGGTTTGCTGCTGCCCGGGGGGAGGCAGGAGCTGCTGGAGCTGAGGGCAGCGCTTGCTGGCAGGGGCTTGGGGGGGTGGGTTTGGGGCCCTCGATTAGGAGGAACCCAGGCATGGTTTGAGCCACTCTGGAGAGGGCTGGTAAATCCCCTTTCTCTTTTCTCTTCCTTTTTCCTCTGGCCAGCAAGCTGAGGCCAGCGCTGAGCAGGGAGGAGAACCGCAGCCTGCTGGCAGTGTGCTGCCAGGCTGTCCTGTCCTCTCCTTCCCAGGAGGGGATGAAGAGGGGCAGGACGGTGCGGGCAGCTCTGAACATGCAGGTACCACGGGGCAGTGCCCGCCACCCCGGGTCAGGATCCCCCCGGTGTGCCCTGGCAGCCCCCATGGCGCAGAACCTCAGCTCTCCTCTCCTGCTTCCAGCTGCTGCACAGGAGAAGTGTTGAAGATCTGGGCCACCTCATCGAGACTCTCCTGGCGGCAGAGGAGCCCTCGGCTGGCTTTGATGATGTGGTCCTTGTGAGTAGCCATGGGGAAAGTGTCGCAGGGGCAGGGAATGAAGGATTTAGCGGGTGACAGTAGGTGGACACCCCTTTCCTACGGGAACGTAGGGCTGTGGCCCCTCGCCCTGAGGCTGTGTGTCCAGTCAGGGCTGAGCTGGGGCACAGCAGCGCCGGCCACTGCGGCCTCAGGCCGGGCAGAGAAGTGGTCACAGCCAGAGGGGAAGCCGAGAGCCGGCCATGGGCTGGGGGACAGCAGCCCGGGGAAGGCTGGAGCGGGGACACGCTGGCAGGGAAGCAGCACCTGGCCCAGGGCAGGGTCAGCTGGAGAGAGTGAGGCAGCAGAGGCTGCATGGCCAGGGCTCCGTGGGGCTGGGGGCCGTGCCCGGAAGGGGCCAGAGAAGGACGGAGAGGAATCTCCAGGAGAGGTAGATCCCTGTTGTGAGAGAAATGCACCCTGCCCCAGGTCCTGCAGCACTGGCTGGGCTCCGACAGAGGGTGGGAGCGGGAGAGAGCCCTGCGGGTTTGTGCCCGTGTGCTGAGGGCCTGCAAGGAGCGAGCTGAGCTTACGGTGAGTAGGGACCCCCGCACACCCTGGTGTCCCCCCGCACCGTTCCTGGCCCCGCAAGGCAGCCCTGCCCCGCTGGTGCTGGGTCTGGGTTCCTGGGCAGCTCCTGCTGGCCCCTCTGCCCGGCTGCTGCTCAGGGAGCGGGACGGGTGACCCAGGCGAGCGGGTGCTGGGGCGCCTGTGACCCTTGTCCTGCTGCTCTCCCTGCAGAGGGGACGCCCTTGCCGGCAGCTGGGCTCCCTGGTGGGACTGCTGGTCTCCCTGACCAGTGACTGCCTGGACTCGTCCCGCCACAGGGCATGGCTCTGTATCAGCTACCTGGACCAAATGCAAGGTGAGGAGAGCAGGCAGTTGTGTAATGAATAAAATTGTCTTCTTTAAATAGTTTTATGAAACCCTAAAACCCCTCAGCATTACTGCATTTAAAGAAATTGCAAACTAGACAAGAGCAGCCATCTGATAACCTTCTATTTTTAACAGTGTCAAGATATTCCGGCTGGGCACCGAGCAGCTCCACTGGCTCGGCATAGCATCGGTACCCACAGCATCGGTACCCACAGCATCGGTACCCGAACACCTGGTGGAGCAGGTACGAGTAGTAACAAGAGCAGCCGCTCCCAGTCAGTATCTCCAGCCTCATTTCTTACCATCTCTAATGAAGACAGTGAAGAAAGTCCATGCCCATTTCTAGGCCAGAGCCATGGCATGGAATTCCAGCCTTCTACTGCTCCTGACAAGGACAAGGTGAATTGCATTTCAAAAAGTGGCTTTGCTTTCTTGTCAGCATCCTCAAGCCACTTATCCCCACACAGGATCTCACACTTACGGGCACTACACAGAGCCCGACTGTCTCCTCCAGCCTGACACCAGTTTGTTCCAACCCATTTCTGTGGCGTCCTTGTCTACAAACACAGATCAAGACAGGGTCTCCTGTGGAACCAGCACAGCACCACAGACCTCTCCGCTCCAGCAGTCGGGTCCTGTTGAGGAAGCTGAAGGACAGATCCAGATTGTTTTGACATTTTGCTGGGCAATTACAGGGAAAAGATTGGAACCAGTTGCCTGGACCTTTCTGATCACACTATTGGCATTGTTTTGATAATTTCTGGCACTGTCGTAATTGAACTGTTTGTATAATTGCCAGTTTGGTAGCACATTGAGAAGTTCAGGAGGATGCAGCAGCTGATGCTCAGTTGCACTTTCTGCTTGTGAAGACTCCAGTTCTGTGTCCTTCCTGCTTTTTTAAACACTGCTGCAAACAGAGGCTGTCATCACAGTGACTCACTGCCAGTGATGTCCGTGTTTCCGCGCTGAGTACCTGACAGCTTCTCTGTGCAATGGAAAGGGTGAAGAACACATGAGAAGTGACCAGAGACTCGCAGTTGCCAAGGCCAGTGCTGCAGGGTGGCTCCTGGGGTGTCTTATTTCCCTTTGACTCCTCATGCACACACACGTACAGCCCACATAGGCCCGCGGCTTTTATCTGAGCGGTTTGAGGCAGAACTGGCATTTGTAAGAATCTTTTTTACTGGACAGACCTGTTCTCATCTGGAACTGATGTGCACTGAGATGTATCTCCAAAGCAAAGCTGGTGAGTCATTGTCACTTGTTCACACCAGGTGAATATAACCTGCAAAAAACACCCTTGCCATAGAAGCATCTGAACACTTGTGAATGTCAGGGCTGTGCTTTCTCCGTATAATTCCATAGGTTCAGTGTGTGCCCTCCATCAAATGTCGTGGCCTAAAGATGTTGTTGTGGCTTTGACACAAAGCACTTTGGTGTGTATTAAAACAGAAACGTTTGTGCCTAGAAAAGGTAACGGAAGGTACGGCTTTCCTAACCGAGGACGATAAGAAGCACTGTGGAAACATTGGTTTTCTAAACCTGAATATCCAGGAAAACAAAATGACCAGTTATTGCAAGATGTTGATACGGAGGCTGCACCCCAAGGGAACTGCCCCAGTCTGAATGCTCCTGAATTCCGCAGCCCTGCGGCTGCACTGGTGTGAGCTCTGCCGGGAGCTGAGCTGTGTTTGGGAATCCCCCCGGCAGCAATGAACAACAATACATTTGCTCTTTGTGTTGCACCTGTAGCCTCTGGTTGTTCTGCCGCCTGCCTGTGTCAGCTCACGCAGCGTCAGCAACGGAGACATCCCAGCAGCAGCTTTGAAAGTCCCATTTCAGGTTATAGTGTGGTATAGATGTGCTGTCTGATCCGATCGTGTTAATATTTGATACGTTCTTGGTAAAATCTCTTTATATTCTAAATGGAGTTTCAGATGTGGGAGGGGGAGGTTCCCCCTCACCTCTGTGTGTTACAGGGGGACATCAGCCTGTGCTGGGGAACGTTCAAAACCAGAGTGGAGCTGTGGCTGAGCCCTCAGTCGCTCCTCGTGGGGTGTTTTGTTCCCATGGCAGCGGCGCTGAGATGCCGGGCGGTATTACCAGGCAGTATCACCGGGTGGAATTGCCAGGCAGTATTACTGGCGGTATTACCCGGCAGTATTACCGGGTGGTGTTGCCGGGCGGTGGGGCCGAGCCCTCGGGAACGGTGCCCCCTCAGCCGGGAAGCAGCCCCTGAGCCCCCAGTTGTCAGAATTGATGTAAATGGTACGGACATGACTCGCTTTCTGGGGGGGGAAATCGACGCCCATTCTCTTACCTTCTAAGAACATGGTCATGCCCAGGTATGTGCTTCATTCCAAAGATGCTTCTGTTTGGTTTTGTTGAGACAGCTTGGTTGGCGAGTTCAGCTTATGGTTTGTGACCGTAGGAAAGGAAGGAAGGTGGAAGAAGGACATTGCTTTTGGTTTTGTTGTTCTTGCCATACACTTGGATTCTGTCAGAGCAGAGAAGGTCCCACGCCAGCTCCAGATCTGGGTGCACGTGGGCAGTTGCTGCAGGCCCTGGGGTTCAGGACAGCAGCCGTGCCGGGACTCGCCCGCTGTCTCCCGCCCTGTGTGCTGAGCTGGAGTTTGTGCCGCTGGCGTTCCCAGGGCTGTGTCTGGGCTGGACCCGTGCGGCTCAGAACCAGCGGCCGGGCGATGGCTGGGAAGTGAGGAACCGCCGAACCGCAGTGACCCGAAGAGCTGTGTCCTAGTGGAGCTGGGCTCTGGTCTGGAGGGGTTTTAATGCACGTGTATTCAATTCCAGAGGAAAACTTTGTCTAGTCGGTTAATTGAAACAGCTTTAGTGGCGTATATTACGTGCTAATACACAAAGCAGCATTGCGGTCTCTGAAACATGCATAGAAGGATGTATATTTAAGACAATTCTAGACGTAAACAAGCATGGTTCTTACTGGGATCTTTTGGCATCTAAACTCTTAAGTGGTGGAAAACATCTGTGAAGCTCCTGCTAGAACAGCTGCAGAGTGGTGAAGAATGAATGTGGGACAGATCACGTTTAGATGCTTCACTCCTGTCCCTTTCAGTCAATAGAGGAGCCAAATAACATGCTTGTGATTTATAAACATTACTTTAATGTTCATGGCTTTTGCATGTTACACATCCCAGGGTCTCAACTGCTGCAGTTCATATAATGGACAGCGAACAGGGAGGCGCTGGGTGTCCCAAAGCGCCTCAAATCGTTAGGATACTCCTACCTGGAAACCTCATTGGACATTTACTCTTTGGTTTCTGAGTGTGTTCAACTAGGTAGTAGTTTATTTTTGATGCATCGTATTAAATTTATTTTAAACCACTTTTTTCTAATCTGTAAAAGTATGCAGTGTGACTCAGTATGTTTGAATTGAAATGATTTGTCAGGTGACACGTAGTGGAAATAATCTTTATTATGATAGTGATGTTTTTCTCAAGTATTTTGCTAAGAAAAGTGAATTTCTCAGATTAAATGGATAGAAGTCAGCCAATACCTTTTTCAAAAATGTGAGTTTGTCTCTACCTCTGTGACTAGTTGGAAGTATGGGAGTGTACATAATGTATACATTAAAAACAATTAAAGGCATCTCTGATGTTATACTTGTTGTGTGTGGATATTTTTTCCTGTTGCTTCATAGTGGTCCAGGCAAACGCAACAAAACACACCAGCAGAGTGTGAGTCAGTGCACCTGGAGCTGGATCATGTAGCCTTGATCTTTATCACAAGAGACGTGTGATTCAATCAAACTGAACGAATATTGCTGAATTGATATATGTCCACCTGTAAAATAATCACTGCATACTCAGGTACAGTCTGTATAGTTATGACAACATCATTTAGATAGCAGCAATTTTTAACCCGTTTTTTTCCCTGGTAAATAATTTGTGAAGATAGAATGAAAGGAAAAGATGAGCATATTCAAAAGAAAGAAGTCTTTGAACACTCTGAGTTTACAGTTCTGTTCCGAAAGGGCACAAGTTAATATGGGTGGATCAACATTATGTAAATGCCATAGAACACAATGTGGCTACTGTTGTTTATCTGCTACAATTTCTGGAGCATTTTTAGACAATTTTAGAAGCAGACTCTTCTAAGGAATCCAGGATCTTGTGCTGACCTGCATATTGCTCATTCTGCACATTGTCTTCGACTAATGCTCACCTGAGGGATTTATCTGCAGTACAACACGGTGTAGATACTAAATCAGGTCTGGAAGCCATCTCAGGAGATGGATTAGCTCATCATTACATCAAAAATAGAAGGAATGCTACTTCCTTGTTTCCCGTGCTTATGTAATAAGGCACATATGTGTAGTAACAGAGTTCGTGACCCCCGTACTTCATGTGCTTATAGCAGTGTAAAAATAAATTATTAAAATTAAACTGGCTTTCAGGTTTTCTGTTTTAATTACTTTTCCAATTTCGCTCTTTGTGTTTTTCTTCATCACTGGAGCCCAACCGCACTCACTGTCCCGCGACTGGGGACTCAGACCAGGGGGCACAGCCGTGGGGGCGGCTGCACAGTGGAGCTCAGCGGACTTGAGAACCACTCAGCTGTGTGAGGATCAGACACGTACAGAGCAACTTTGCTTTTAAAATGATGAGGGTTATGTGCTTTGTTTTGGAAGACATCAGATTTGGAATGTTTAAGGAAGCTGTAACTACCTTGGTGTTTCCTTCTGCCCGCAGTCGCATTTCTGGTTCTGTCTGTCAGTTGTGCTCCTCTCCCGCACCAAGTGCTGATCGTGGGGCTCAGGGTGGGGGGGGGCAGGGAGGGCGGGGGGGTCCGTGGACTTCAATAAGTTTTGTTTGGGGTTTTTTAAACGCCTCTGTTGAGACATTGTATAAAAACTGATTGCTGCAGTGCTAATGAATGAACAGGAGGATGAGCAACAGACTTTAGAAATTGTTTGGGTTTTGGTTTATTGAAAAATTATTATTTAACTCAAAAAGCAATAAGATCTTGCAGTGGTCTTCTAATACTTAGTGATGGCTTTTTAATGTACTGGTTTGGAACTTTGAGATGATATTGGATATTAAGTGGCTGTTCCATTGTGGAATATTGCAGGAGTAAACTCTTGCATTTCAGCATTCCTGGCAGTTCTGCAGCTTGATAAAGACTTCAGGCTGTTTGGTTTAATCAGACTTTTGTAGATCCCACCTTCACTGGTCAAAGCACCGGCTGCCAATGTGTTTTCTGGTGTTGTCACTTCTTTCTGAACAAAGACGGCAGAGGTAGCAGCTCTACTGGTGGTGTCTGTTTTATTGAAACATGGATGTCTACAGGAACTTCAACTTGAAAGCTCAGAAAGCTGTGGTCTGTGGTACATCTTCACTGATGTTTGTAAATTCTTCTGCAGATATTCTTATGCCAACGAGCTCGGAACTTTTGTGAGTGTGAACTGCTGTGCAGTTAGAAGGAAGAAAGATGTGTGAGCTAAAGCAGCAGGAGGCTGCAGCCGTTAAGCCAGGGGTGCAAACGGCACGAAACGGGCTGCAGCGGCGGAGCCCTCGGTCCGGGCCGTCCCGGGCAGGCGGCGGAGCCCTCGGTCCCGGGCCGTCCCGGGCAGGCGGCGGAGCCCTCGGTCCGGGCCGTCCCGGGCAGGCGGCGGAGCCCTCGGTCCGGGCCGTCCCGGGCAGGCGGCGGAGCCCTCGGTCCCGGGCCGTCCCGGGCAGGCGGCGGAGCCCTCGGTCCCGGGCCGTCCCGGGCAGGCGCAGCCCGGGCGCTCCCGGCCCCGCTGCCGCTGACCCGCCGGGGCCGGGGCCGCGCTGCGGGCGGACAGCGCCGCTCTGCGGCCGCCGGCGGCTCCGGGCCGGGAAGGGGGGCGGGGCCCGGTGGCGGGCGTGGACGGGATTGGCTCCTGCGCGGGATGGGCGGGGCCACGCTGCAGAAGCGCGCGGGCCGAGGAGCGCGTGCCGCCGGTGCGGCGGCGGGAGCAGCGCGCGAGGAGGGGCGGGGCCGGCGGTGAGCGAGGGGCGGGCGGACACCGGGGAGACTGGGCGGGGCCGCCCCGGTCCCGGCCGAGGGGGGAGGCTGGAGGGGGAGGGACGGGCTGGTTTCGGCAGGAGGAAGGCGAGGGGCCGGCAGCCGCAACAGCGCGGCCCGGGCCGGGCCGAGAAAGGGGCGAGGGGGAAACACGCGGGCGGCGGTGAGGGAAGGAGCCCCGGGCTGAGCGCTGCGCGGGGCTCGGGCGGGGCCGTGGGGCGGAGGGGGAGCCCGTGGGGACACAGTCAGAGGGAGGAAAGCGAGCGGGAGCGGCAGCGCCGGGGCGGAGCGGCGCAGGCGGGGCCGGGGCCGCCGTGGGGGCGCCAGGGGCGCGAGGGGCGGGGGCGGCGCTGCCGCGGGGCGGGGCCGGGAACGGGGGGAGGGGCGGAGGAGCCGGAGGGCGGGACGGCGCGGGAGGAGCTTGGGCGGGAAAGGCTGAGGGACCTCGGGGAGGGGGGACATCGGGGAGGCTTTGGCGGGAAAGGCTGAGGGACCGCAGGGAGGAGATGGCGTCGGGAGGCTGCAGTGGGCAGTGCTGAGGTAGCTCAGGACGGGATGGCACTGAGGTTGGTTTCAAAGGGAAATGCTGAGGTACCTTGAGGAATGGACGCTGGGCTGGGAACTGTGAACACATCAGATTGGTTCAGAGAGTGTTCACGACAGAAATTTGTGCAGTGAAGTATTCCAGCAAAGAGAGGGAGAAGAGCCAAACTTGGATCAGGCCTCCTAGGACGCCTGCAGGTTTGGGGACAGGGATGACGAGGTTGTTAATCCGATCCTGACTGTTTCTTTCTCTGTCCCTCTCTTGCAGCACCGGACTGAATGGAGGAGCAAGTGGACGGGAAGTTCCTGCGCCACACACAGATCACATTTATTACTCTCGCCCTCAGAGACCCGGAGATCCAAACCGTTGGCATCGTGCCTTGAAGCAGCCTGTGCTCACGCGCTTCTCCCGGGGAGAAGGCGGAATGGCAGTAACGGCCACGTTAAGCCACAGGGTGCGCACTCTGCAGCTTTAAGCCCAGCTCTGCGTTAGCTCACACCTGCGATTTTGCGCCGCACACGCAGATTTGAGTTGTCGCTGGTTGTTGCAGCGTTTGGCTTTGGTGAGGACAGCGTGTGTTTGTCAGCAGTTGGTGTAGGTGGAATCTTGAGGAGAAAGCGATATTTCCGTGCCAGAACTGGTTGGTGTTTACATGGTATTGTGGCGGTTGTTCCCGCAGGCGATCAGTGCTGGAGTATTATTGCAGGATGAGGGGATTTTGGCGGCTTGTCTGTGAGATGCACTAGAGCCAGCAGTTGAAAGCGAAAGGCTGAGATTTGGAGAGTTTGTTGGTGGGTTTTGGGCGGTTGTCAGTTGAAGAGCTGGCTGTTTGCAGGTGAGGTGTAGGCAGAGGGTGAAGCTGACTTTGCCTGGGCGGCGCAACTGGCTGGGTGTGCAGAGCTGAGGAGAGCGGGCTGCTGCGGGGGACCCTAAAGCTGGAGAACCAGCCG
The DNA here is from genome assembly GCF_964273445.1 of Streptopelia decaocto. Classification (NCBI taxonomy): domain Eukaryota; kingdom Metazoa; phylum Chordata; class Aves; order Columbiformes; family Columbidae; genus Streptopelia; species Streptopelia decaocto. Next base: position 116,879 of record NC_138675.1, on the reverse strand, counting down.
GCAGCTCCAGACGCTCCCGCTGCCGGGCAGGGCCGTGCAGGCCAGTGCCCTGGGGCACAGCCACGGGACCCTCCGCACGTACCAGAGAGCAGGTGAGGACCGCGGGCATTTGTACTGAGCTGTGACATCTCTAACCCATGACATTGGGGTCCAGCAAGTACCAAAGAGCAGGTGAGGACCGTGGGCATTTGTACTGAGCTGTGACATCTCTGACCTGTGACATTGGGGTCCAGCAAGTACCAAAGAGCAAGTGAGGACCGTGGGCATTTGTACTGAGCTGTGACATCCCTGACCCATGACATTGGGGTCCAGCAAGTACCAAAGAGCAGGTGAGGACCGAGGTGTCAGCCCCGGACTCAGCCCCTGTCTGACTGTAGTGCCCTTGGGCTGGTGTAGCTCAGTCCTCTGTGTGTTTCTCTTCAGGGGGAGCAGCGTGCAAAGGAAAAGCAAGGAAGGAGGTGAACCCGTGAGGAAGAGTGATGGATAAAGAGGGTTGGAGCGCACCTGCCAGTCAAGAGGGATCAAGAAAGAAGACACCGGTGGTGGAACCGCAGGTCAGGAGAGCTCAAGGAAGGAGAAAGGTGATTGTGGCCGTATGGGTTTTTCTAGCTCACACACCAATGAAAACAGTTTGGATAATAAAATAAATGTATGCAAAACCAATAATTAAAGGCAGAGAATGTTGATATGCTATGTATGGGGTAGACCTGAAGGTATATTTCTTCCTACAACGAAGGAGAATTCGCAGTGGTAATTAACTGAAGATGTGAATTTCCAGATTGCATTGGCAACATATGCAGAGAACATATCAGTTTATTACCCTCAACATAAACTGTGGGCTGAAATTGGTAATTTACCATTGTACAGCAACTGCTGCTGTCAGCAACAACCAGGAAGCGACAAGACTGTATTTACTGATGCCTCTGGTCACTCACGTAAAGTTGTAATGACGTGGCTAAACTCAGATACCCAGTGCTGCAAACACAAGGTAGAAAAGGAGACCAAGGGTCAAACAAGTTCTTGAGCTGACAGCTGTTGGGATCGCTTTGAGGTGTTCTGTAACGAGCCTCTGAATGTTGTAACTGGCTCATATTATGCAGCTGGCATACTTAACTGCCTGGAAGCTTCTTTTCTTAAGGAAGAGGATAATCCTCTTTCGATGGCTGAATTGAGAATGCTATGGTTTCTAATAAATCATAGACATCATGGTTCTTATGCAATGCACACCCGCTCTCGCACGGCCCTTCCAGGACCACTTGCGGAAGGCAATAGGAGGGCCGATGCACAAGCTGTGCCGCTTGCTGTGCCTAAAGCCTTGGAGCAAGCTAAATGATCACATAAATTCTTTCACCAGAGTGCAAAGGCATTAAAACGACAATTTCAAATTACAGTGGATCAGGCCAGGAGTGTTCTTATGTCCTGCCCTGATTGCCAACAGTTGGCACCCGTGCCATCCACAGAGGGTGTTAATCCAGGAGGGATCACTGCCAATGAAGTACGGCCAGAGTTAAAGAGTCTCTTTGCCGACTTTTCGGTATCATTTTCTGGCAACGAGGATGGGATAATCTGCCTGACCTCCCATGGATCCCAGGATCTCTGGGACCTTGTGCCGGCACCGGGGAATTCCTGGAAGGGACCACAGATCCTCGGACCAGCTCGGGACGCGGGTAAAACCCCATCAATGAGATAAGGCACTTTCATTGTCTGGTTGGGTTGGCAGCTGCCTGCGCGAGACGTGGGCGACACCAGCGCGTTGGGTCTGCGCATTCGCATCTGCGCATTTTGGTAAACTGGGTAACTTAAAAAAAGAAAGAAATAAAAAATTAAAGAGAAAAATGAGAAAACAATAAATTAAAGAGAAAAACGAGGGAACAGTAATTTGATAAAGGTACCATTAGTGATTTTGCTGTTTGTGCCTTAGCAATTGTATAATTGTCTGTGTCGTTAGTGGTTTGTTGTTGTTGTTACTTGTGTCTTGGGTGATTTTATAGTCCAGTACTTACGGTTCACCAATTGTCTGTGGGAGTCAATCGGATTCAATAGGGATCAATGGGAGTCAATGGGGGTCAATTGGAGTCAATGGGGATCAATGGGGAACCTTAAAACTGCCTTTAATCCCAATGGGGAGCCCCAAAATGCCTTTTAATCCCAGTGGGGAGCTTCAAAAATGGCTTTTATCCTTTTATCCTTAACCTTTTAGCCTTATCTTGTAAGTGTTCAGTGTAGTTTGTAGTTGCTTTTGGTAGATATGAGCAGAACTTTACAGCTTAAAATTTTAGCAAATCCAGCTTACAAGTAACACGAAGCAAAGAGTATATTAAAAATCATACCACCTTATGTCCCTAAATAATTTATTATATTTAGTGTGCATCTACTTAAGGTAAATGATTAATACTAAACTTAAATTGGTCTCATCCACTGACCTGTGAGTAGTAAAACCATTGCCATACAGCTCACTTATTTAGCAGGGAGAGCTCACAGTGGCTCATCCAGGCTGTCGTGTTTATGGAATGAAGTGACTGACTTGTAGTCACATTGCACACAGTAGGAAAAGTGTGTCTGAGACTTGTGCACTCACAAGTTACCGGCATTCAGTTGCTCTTCTGCTTCGCTGTGGGTCTCCTGGCAGGAGTTCTTGGCCTGGTTACGGCTCAGGCCCTTCCCTCCTCTGGAGCCTGGACCCAACTGCTGCGGGTTTGGCTGGGGGCGACTGGGGGATCGAGTGCATCTGCCACCCCTGGCAGCCCAGAGAGAACTGAGCCCGACAACGGGACTCCTTTCCGCAACATCCTCATAGATGGATGCTCCTGGAGCAAGGAGCGAGGCATTGAGTAGGTCTGTGACGTCCCCACCATGCACCAGCTGCTGGGAAAATGGAGCGGTGCAGCAGACTGTTAAAGACTGTGCTCAGAGCAATGGGTGGTGAACTTTTAGATACTGGGATTGAAATTTAGCAGCCAGGTGCCCAGGGCTGAGCTGGCCTGTGCCTCCCAAGGGCACACCCTGGCCTCCCTCCCCAGGCGCAGGGTCACAGTGGGGCCCTTTGTGACCTCACTTGGTGACACCCACTGCCCTGCACGTGCTCAGCGCAGCTGCGGGCCCAGCCCACACTGTCCGACAGGACGGTGACGAGACAGGGTGTGAGCACGGAGCTGGCGAGAGCCCCCGAGCGTAGCCCACGTCTTTCAGAGAATCGGAGAATCTTTTTGGTTGGAAGCGACCCTTAAGATCACCGAGTCCAACCACAACCTAGCTCTAGCTGCCCCCGGCAGACTTGGAGCAAGGAGCTACTGAGCTCACGTCTTTCCCCGACGAGGAACACACGGGCGCATCCCACACCCTTCACCGCTGCCTCTGGCAGAGCGGCAGCACCGCGGCTTTTGCTGAAGCGTCCGCCTTCCCCATCCCTAGTCCTTCCCTTTGCAAAATGGCAGAGAGACCCCCAATCTGCCGCAGGCTGGTCTGGCAGGAGAGACCCCCCAGCCGCCCCCGGGTGGCCTGGCAGGAGGAGGTTGGGGCTCCCCAGGAGGTCACATCTCCACCGCAGCCCAACCAGGTTGATGTGGTCCAGCCACCGCAGATTGGTGAGTGAGGGGCCCTGATTGTCTGGGCAGGGTGGGGCCCGGCGATCGCTCCCCGCTCGACACCAGGGTCACGGTTCCCCACACGCTGGCAGGGGGTTCCATGGGTGGGGATTATGCTGCCTGAAGCCCAGGGTGCTCGGAGCTGGGAGCCGGACCCAGCACAGCACCGTGGGCAATTTTTACAATTTCACCTCAAAATTTCTAAAATTGGGGTTGAGATCCTTAAAATTAATGTTCAAATTTTTAAAGTTCCCATCAAAATTTTTAAAATCCCCGTTGAAATGTTGTCAATTCCTGTTGAAATGTTTAAAATTCCCATTCAAATTTTTCAATTCCTGTACAAATGGTTGAAATTCCCTTTGAAATGTTTCAAATTCCCATCAAAATTTTTACAATTTTACGTCAAAATTTCTAAAATTCTGGTTGAGATTCTTAATGTTGAAAATTTTAAAGTTCTCTTCAAAATTTTTCAATTCCCGTCCAAATTGTTCAAATTCCCATAAAATTTTTCAAATTCCTGGCAAAACTTTTCAAATCCTGTTGAAACTTTTGAAATTCTCACTAAAATTTTTCAATTCCCGTCAAAATGTTCAAATTCCCATTGAAATATTTAAATTCTCATCAAAAATGTTAAAATCCTGTTGAAATTTTCAAATTCCTATTGAAATGTTTCAAATTCCCGTTAAAATGTTTACAATTTCACGTCAAAATTTCTAAAATTCCAGTTGAGATTCTTAAAATTAATGTTGAAATTTTTTGAATTCCTGTCAAAATTTTTGAAATCCTGGTGAAACTTTTGAAATTCTCACTAAAATTTTTCAATTCCCATCAAAAATGTTCAAATTCCCATTGAAATTTTTAAATTCTCATCAAAAATGTTAAAATCCTGTTGAAATTTTCAAATTCCTATTGAAATTTTTCAAATTCCTGTCAAAATGTTGACAATTCCACGTCAATTCACGCCCAGCTCCTGCTGCACGGGGACACTGTGCCGGGGCAGCGGGCACTGGGATGGACATGGGGCAGAGCTCCTTCTGCTCCGTCCCACCTGCAAACCCTCTCTGCAGCCCTCCCTGCTCTCACCCTTTATTAGATGCCGAACCTGTGAACGGATTTCTAAGGGGCTACATGGACTCCATCGTGTCCTTTCTCGGCAGCCCAGACAAGGTAACCGCGGCCGCTTTAAAGGCGGCTGAGCCCGTGTCTGCTGCCAGGGGCTCTGCTGCGGGTGCTGGAGGGTGCTGGCTGGGCAGAGCTGCTGCTCCCAGGGCGCTAATTGGCACTGCACCCCCATGCTGCGGTGCCGCTGGCCGCGTGTCCCCATCTCACGCTCCCTGTTTGTCTCTCTGCTCCCTGGCTCTAGGAGGAGAGCCACAAGATCGGGTTTCTTATGGACATCCGTGACCTGTGCGACACCAGCAGGCGCCACCGCTCCCCAAGGGGCCTGGATGTCTTCTGCCGGCGATACGAGCTGGCAGAGAATATCGAGGTGAGGGGATACCCGGCGGCGCTGGGGAAGGGGTCGAGGACTCCGGCACTGGCGCCCTGTGAGGACAGCGCTGGCAGGGCTGGGGGCTGGTGGCGCTGGGTCCCATCCGGCTGTGCTCTGCAGGTGCTGCTGGAAGAGGAGCCCAGGGACCGACTGCGCACGGTGCTGCGGCAGATCGCCATGCGTGCCATTGCCGAACTGAGGTACCTGCCCATCCCTCCCGGGGACGCCTGCACAAGGCCTCGGGGCGCTGCTCCAGGTACCAGCCTGCAGCTGGCTGCTCTCTCTCTTTGCAGCGCAGTGGAGAGGGTGCTGGAGGGCACGGAGACAAGGCTGCTCCAAGCCTGCTTCTCCAGTGTCTTCTTGCTTCCTCCAGAAGTGGAGGACATGGACCGTTACCTCTACTTAGAAGTAAGTGCTGCGTGAGCTACAGGAGCCCCCGGTCCCTCTGTCTGCTCCCCAACCACCCCGTGCCACGATATAACCAGAGATCCAAGGCAGGGCAGGGTCTCAGCTCTGCTGTCCCACCCTCATCCCTTCGTCCCCTGCCTGTGGGCCCGGCCACGTCCAGTTTCGCAGGCTGCTCTGCCCAGAGCAGATGGTTTGCCCCTGGGTCTCTCTCGCGGGAGTCGTCCCTCGGTGCTGGGAGTTCACATCAGTCTCCTGGGAGTGAGAGGGGTGGCAGGAAACACGACCACGACCCGTTGTGTTCTTGCAGACCATGCGGTCCATGGACAACATGCTGCAGGCGTTGCTCCTCAACTCTCGTGCCTCCAGAGTCAGCGAGCTGCTGCAGAATATCTTCCAGGTCTGGGTGTGCGAAGTTTGGGCTTCACAAGGGCTGTTCCTGGGGGACGGGGTGTCCGCTCTGGAGGTGACAGTCCCACCCGGTGCCGTGCAGAGAGCGCTGCCGGGAGGGTGCCCACCTCCCCGGGGAACCAGGGGCTGCCCGCCAGGCTCTTCTGCAGCACAGTGGCCGCAGAGGGTGGCATCTGCCTTCCTGCCAGGGGCATGTGCCCCAAGCCTGCCAGGGACCCCAGGGCAAGAGCCTCGCTACAGGCTTTGGTCGAGTCCTGGGGAACCCTTAATGGAGCGGGCCAGTCCAGCACAGGCGTTGAGCGGTGCTGCTTCTGCTGGAGCGGTGGCTGCTCCCAGGGCTCACCAGCAGCTTCTCTCTCCCCAGATGCTCTTGACTCTGAGCAGCTCCGAGAGAGAACATGTGCGGCAGAGGGCCGTGGGGAGGATTGAGGGGCTGAGCTTCGTGTTGGCTGAGAATCCCACACTGGGGGTGAGGAGCCAGGCACCCTCCGGCCAGACCATCTGCCCATCCCTGCACCCCAGAGAGGCCTGCAGCTCTCCCCACGCGGGGCTGTTGCCCAGCCAGCTGCTTTGGGAGCTGTGGCCGGCACGGCCCTGGACAGTCCTGCCTGCCCACGGAGCCCTGGACACGTGCTTGGGTTCAGGGCTTTGGTGCAGCCGCCTGCCCTCAACCCTCCTGCTGTTCTGTCTCCCTCGCCCAGGCCTGGTGCCACTCTAGGACAGACGTACACGGCCCTGTCAGCTATAGAGACATCCAGATCCCAGAGCTGGGACAGCTGCTGGGGCATCTCCTCCTCTTCCAACATTCCTGGGAAGAGGCAAGAACTCCGGCTCGAGATGCAGTGCAGCACCTCGCTGTCTTCTTGGCTGGACAAAACAGTAAGAGAAGTTGTGTTGGGCTCGATCCCTCTACACACAGACATCTCCCGATGGGTCTGCTCCTGTTCCTCACCTCCTTGGTCCTTCCCAGCTGCTTCCCGCAGCATCCCAGCTGCTATTTTGCTGCAGCAGCTGAGCGCTCTCCCAAAGTCTGGGATCTGTTCTCTGCTGCTCTCCTTCCTCCCTCCTTTCGGGATCCTGAACCCGCTGTTCTGTGCTTCCCAGACCCAAACATACGGCTGATTGCTGTAACCCAAAGCCATGGTTTTCCTGCCGGTGAAGAGCAGGTCTATCTCTGAGTCCTCCTGGCTAGAGCTTCCAGTGCTTGGAGCAAGAAGCTGGTCCTGATGCCCTCCAGAATTCTCCTTGACCTGCCATCACGAGGGCAGATCTCGGGGTGCTTTGGGAAGCTTGCTGACAAAGCTGCTGTGCTTTACTGAGTTCTCTCTGTTTCCCCACTGTTTAGGCAGGAGGAATCAAGCACGACAGCCCCACTCAGAAGCTCCCGACAGCTCCTCTGAGGACTGGCTAAAACCCGACGTCATGGTAAAGAGCTCCTGCTGGCACTCTTGGTGGTGGCACCAGCAGGGGACTCGTGTGAACAAAGGCCTCCACAACCAGGGGGCTGGCATGTCCCTGCTGAGAGGGTTCCTGCTGTCCCCGAGCAGGGACGATGCGAGGGCTGCTCTCCAGTGTCCCGCAGCAGCCCCAGTCCTGCTGGCCACCACGGCAGGGCCAGCACACTGTGCCATGAGCCCAACCCTCCTCCCTCACCCCGGGCCTCTCTTCTCCTCCTCCCCAGCAGTCACTGCCGCCCCTGCTGCCAGCTTTGCTGCGGGCACTGCCGCAGCACCGCCGGGTGTCTCTGCAGGGCTGCTGGCACTGCCCGGCTACACAGCAGCACCGGGGCACTCGGTGTGACTTGGCTTCGCTGCCTCCCTTCCTCCCTTAGCTCTTTGCAGAATACCTCCAGCCTCCCGAGAGGACAGACATGGTCCTGGTGTTCATCGAGGCCATGAGTGACTCCAGCATCTTTGGCAAGGAGGCGGCCAGAAACATGCTGGACATGGTCACAGGAAACTGCGATTTCTGGCTGGTGGATGTAAGTGGCCTTTGGCTGGATTGCCCTTCAGCCCTGTCAGGCCTTGTTCCTCCCTCCATCCATCTCTTCCTCTCAAATCCCAGTAAAGTGAAGCCACCTGAAGGCGACAGAGAAGGATGGGAAGGGCAGCTGAGGAAATGGCTGCACTCCAGTGGCAGCACCATCCTCACCTGTGTCCCCTCCAGGTGCCAAAGATCATGAGCAGCATCTATAAAACCCTGGAGCGCATCAGCACAGCACCAGCCCGGCAGAGTGTGGAGTCCCTAATTGTCCCCATGGCTGACAAGTGCCCTGGGGAGGTGGTGTCGACGCTGCTGACAATCGCACCACCAGGAGACAGGTACTGGCCCCAAAAGCCACGAGGGCTTGTTCACTGTGGGGAGAGGGGCCCGGAGACGCTCTGGCTGCCAGCGCCAAGGAATCCTGCAGGACACACCTGAGGAGCAGGACCCTCCATCCCACCACATTTTCCAGCGCTGGGGTCAGCCAGGCCCGCAGCAGCCACAGCTGAGCAAGCCAGCCCAGAGTCCCCCTGTCGAGGGTTAAGATTGCGGGGTGACAATAAAACCCTGGCAGATGTATTGTTAACCCCCTCCCCTCTCCCCCCTTCCCACTCAGCACAGGTGATCGGGAGGGAAAGAAGGACAGAGAGAAGACAGTTGGAAAAAATTAAAGATGTTTTACTAATGCTACTAATAAGAATAGAGAAAATAATACAAAATATACAAAACCAATCTTGAAAGTCTCAGCAACTGCAGAGCCGGCACCCAAAATCCTGGATTAGACTCTGCAGCCAACCGGAGCTGGATTCAGTCTCTCACTAGGCCTCAGTTCGCAGGGATGACTAGCAAGGCCCTCTCCTAATGTCGGCCATAAGCAGAAGGGAAAAGGCAAAAAAAGGGACGAGATCCTCGTGATCTCCCACTTTTATATGAAATATTCACGTAAATGGAATGTTATACACAGTTGGTCAGTTTCTTGGTCACTTGTTTCTCGTCACCCCTCTCGCGAGATGTCCATCCATGCTTATCAATAAGTTTGCATTCCATTGCTAGGTTTACCAAAACATGGGTCTGGTTCTCCAGGAAAACGCAGTTAATATGAAGGCTTTAGCTGACAGGCAAAATTCACTGAAAGAGAAACTTGTTTTTAACAAAACCAGGACACTCCCACGCTCTGCCAGCCCCACGGGAGCAGCAGCTCAGCCTCTGCTGCTGCCCAGGGCATCCCAAGCATCCTGCAGCGCTGAGCCTGGACACGCTGCTGTGGCCCTGGCCCAGGCTGCCCTGCTGACAGTGCTCTCTTGCAGCACTGCCCTGGCACTGTGGGAGGTGATGTTCTCTGTGCCCCACACCCTGCGGAGCGTGTTGAAGGAGCTGCACATCCAACTCCGGGACCCAAAGAGCAGGCTCTTCTGCACGTACCTGGAGGACCACTGCCTCGTTAGCTTGGCTGTGAGTGACCGCAAAAACACCCTGGTGCCCTTGGCCTGGGCTGCCCTGGGAACCGGGAGCTGCACGGTGCCAGGAGCCCCAGCAGCTCTGCCGGTCACTCACTGACTTGCTTTCAGATGCTGGCCGGCAGCGATCTGGGAGATCAGGAGTTTGCTCTGATCTACACGGCCTTTAGGTTTCTGAAGGAAGAAAGGCCGGCCATGCTCTCCCTGGTGCTCACGGGCATCATGACGCTGTCCCAGACAGTCGAGATGGTGAGTGGGGTGTCGCCAAGGGCAGCCATGGTGGCAACCAAGGGCCGGGGCGGTGGGTTCGGGCTTGGCCTTGGCTGGCAGTCAAGCGCTGGGGTTCCTGCTCCACAGTTTCACAGTATCACAGTATGTTTGGGATTGGAAGGGACCTGGAAAGCTCATCCAGTCCAATCCCCCTGCTGGAGCAGGAACGCCCAGGTGAAGTCGCACAGAAACATGTCCAGGCAGGTTTGAATGTCTCCAGAGAAGGAGACTCCACAACCCCCCTGGGCAGCCTGGGCCAGGCTCTGTCACCCTTACTGAGAAGAAGTTTTTTCTCAAATTTAAGTGGAACCTCTTGTGTTCCAGCTTGACCCCATTACCCCTTGTCCTATCATTGTTTGCCACCGAGAAGAGCCTGGCTCCATCCTCGTGGCACTCACCCTTTATATATTTATAAACATTAATAAGGTCACCCCTCAGTCTCCTCTTCTCCAAACTAAAGAGACCCAGCTCCCTCAGCCTTTCTTCATAAGGGAGATGCTCCACTCCCTTAATCATCTTCGTTGCCCTATGCTGGACCCTCTCCAGCAGTTCCCTGTCCTGGTGGAACCGAGGGGCCCAGAACTGGACACAATATTCCAGATGTGGTCCAAAGGCCCTTCCTGCCATGGTGGGGCCTGGGGGCTGCCTGGGGAGCTCTCCACACATGGACCTGGTCCCAAAAGGGCAACTCTCTTCTTGTACAGGCAAGGAAAATGAAGGTCATGCTGCCAGACCTGATGTGGGTCCTGCAGTGCGGCAACAAGGCCATCAAAATCAAGGCTCTGGCCATCTTCAGAACCGTGATGGCTCAGCTGGAGAGGGAGCAGGCCAGCCCCATCGCCGTGCCGCTGGCAGGATTGCTCCTGCCCCTCTTTGATGACGTAAGGCTGATGTATAAGGCTGAGCCCCACGGGTGGGCACTGGACAATGACAGCTGCCCTTCAGCCCAGCTACTCAAAGCAGGGGCTTCTCTCCTTTCTCCCGGGGCTCTTGTAGGATGGTTTCTGCGTTCTGCAGCCCAGCCCAGCTTCTCCCTGCCAGCTGCTCCCACAGCTCCTCCCCACCATGGCTGCTGAGGCTGCTGGGGGATGCTGGGGCGGCGCTTTGAGGCACAGGCACTGCCTGAGCAAGTCCCTTGAGTGGCCCTTCACGCACCCAGGGACGCAGATCTGGCCACAACTGCAGTGTGCACAATGCCGCCCTGGAGCGTCTCCCCTCCCATCAGCCATGCAGGAGCTTCTGCTCCCTGTGGGCAGAGAGCTGCTGGTGCTCAGGTCCTACTGTGCTGCTCCCTCCCAGGAGCTGAGCCAGCTGAGAGAGAGCTCCATCAGCCTCTTCAGACACTTGATGAAGATGGTGGTGCGGAACGACAAGAGGGAGATGAAGAACACAGTGCGACTTGGCCTGCTCCCTCTCTTCTTCCGCACGAGTGACCAAGTGCAGAGCGTGGCCAAGGTACAGATTTCAAAGCTGAGCAGTGATGCAGGGAAGAGACCCCTGGGCGTTTGGGCCAGGGCATGTCCCCGCTCCCTAAGGGCAGAATCACCCCAGGAACAAAGCCCAGAGCAGGGGGACACCAGGTCTCCTGCCCCAACCGTGGTGCCATCTCCCAGATTCTGCTGTTCCACAGGCTGCCGGGGAAACCCTCCTTGCTGCCGCAGAGCTGCTCAGGTGGAAACAGCTCCAACACCTGGTGCAGACAGAGCAAACATGGCGGATTGGAGAGAGCTTGGTGAGGACAACCCCCAAGGCCCAGGGCCCAGGCTGGATGGGACTGCCCCACATGTCTGGGCTGTAGGCTCTGCAGATGTGCCTCGCCTGTCCTGCTGCAGCCCCGAGCTGCATCCTTGTTTCCTGTCCTCAAGAACAGGGCCCCCGAGGGCTCTTCCCTCTGCCCCACAGCCAGCAGGAGGGAGGGCTCTCAGCACCCCTGGGACCCCTCGTGTCTCTCTCTCAGCCCCACGGGGCTGGAACAGGGGAATGGCCGGGGGGGATGGGGAATGTGGGTTGTTGTGGGGAGGGACTGGTCCAGCCAGCTGGGGAGGGACAGTGACATGCCCATCCCCTTGTGCTCTCTCCAGCTGGAGCAGGACAGGAGCAGAGCTCAAGAGCTCTTGAGTCAGAGCCTGCCGTACCTGAGGGATGCTCAGGCCAGCTCACGAGAGGCGGCCGTGAGCTTCATCGGTGAGTCACAGCCCCTGGGTCCCTCTTTCGGCAGCCTGGCCCCAGTCCCCGCTACTGCCCTGGCACAAGGAGCAGCCCTGTGGCTGCCAGAGCCCCGGCTGCCCCGGGCAGGGCCTTGGCCTCCCCTCCCAGCCCTGCCCACGCAGGTGGCCGTGGTGGCCGCCTTGCCCAGTCCCACCATCTCGGCTCCTGCTCTCCCCTGGGGTCAGCCCTGATGAGGGGAGGGAGCAGGGGCTGATGGAGCTCTGTGCCCAGGGCTGGCTGCGCGGCACCTGAGGGATCCAAGCAAGGAGAGTCTGTCTGAGATCTGCAGCGGTGAGTAGGGAGCGTGGTCGGGAGGGGATGCCTGGGGGTCTCTGCAGCCATGGGAGCTCATCTGGGCTCTGCTTCTTTCTGTTGCAGCCCTTCAGCCCTTGGAGGAGGACAATGAACCCTCCATCTGCTCCCTGGCAACTCAGACCATTGTCATCGTGTGCTCTTCATGGAAGCGGCCGAGATCTCGATGGAGCCTGCGAGCCCTGTGCTGCTGGCGCTAAACCAGGTGGAGGAGCAGCTCTTCTTGAGGAAAATGGCTGGATTTTAATAAAGAGCCCTTCTTGAAGTTGGGTCGGATGTCCGCTTTTCCAAGGACCCCAAAACCTCTCTGAGTGCTCTGGTGCTTTTGAGAGCACAACCCAGGCTCATGGGCAAGGGTGACGGAGTAGATGGGAGCACTCGCAATGAGCCGTTCCAGCAGCTGAGATGAATCTCACTGGGCCACTGAGGTTTGTTCCTGGAGTCACACACAGAAATGTCACATTCCGTCAGGCATGCATGTCTGAGCTGGCCTCGTGAACTCCTTCTGCACCCGGGAGTGTTCAGAGACAGAATCTTTCCCTGTTGCACATAGAGGCCGTAGTCTTGGTTTCCCTCTGGCCTCCTGGTACCACTTCAAAAGGATGGGAGGCACCTCAGCCCTGTGGTGTGTCACCCTGCTCGGCACTCATCTGAGATGTCCCACATCATGAGGAATGGACATGGGGACCTCAGTTCAAGGAAGCACCACCCAGTGCTGCATTCAGGTGGTTTCCCATAGGATGTTTCTGCCAACATGAAGTGACCTCAAGACACTGTCTGTCCCACAGGCCTTCAGGGACCCCCCAGGAATAGCTGATGGTGTTTGTGCTCACTTGGGTACATCTCATCTCCCATCCAGGATGTGCGTGCTCACATCTCATCTGTACAATGCAGACATGGACTGCTGAACTACTCATTCAGTGTCATTCCAGGGAGGGAAGAACAACCTCTGTGAGCTGGGGAGAGAAGTCAGGGCTGGAAATGGTGGTTGAGAGGGGCCCGTCCATGACGATGCCCTGGGGCAGATTGTGTGGGGTGTCCAGTGCACAGGGGCACAGCCCAGCCCCTGCTCTGCTGGTCCTGCAGGTCTCTGGCAGGAGCCTGGCTGTGAGAGGACACTGCTGTGTGCCAGCCCTGCACACACACGCTGTTCAGCTGCACACTGGGGTTTGAATCTGTGGGACACTATCGTAAGCATATGCTTGAAGATATAAACCATCGTGTATTGCCTTTCTATCTGGAAAGGCTGTTGTGAGTCCAGCTCTGTCACAGCAGTGCCCATTGCCTGTCCCTGCCTGCGCCCACAGGACTGACACACAGCAGGACGGTGACCAAGCTGCCTGAGCACTCAGGCCTTGCACCAACACAACCGATGAGAAAGAGAGTGTGGGAGTGGAACCAGAACAGCTCTGGGAGAACAAGCACTGCTGCTCCCTGGCAGGGCTGAAATGCCAGAGCTGTTTTCCCCTCCACCCATGTACAGGAACTGTCCCTGCAGCTCCAAAAAACCCTTGCAGGAAAGATGTACTGAAAAACAAGTGACTAAAGAGCCCTTTATTCTGTTTAGAGACAAGGAGAGCACTGCTGCTCATTTAAGCAGCCAACAGTTATAAAAGAAAAGCCAACAGTGAATTAGACAGGGGATGAAAACATTATCACAATAAGAAAACAACCAACACCACCAGAAAATCCAGTTGACAGGCTGGGCTTGTAATTAGCTACATTAAAACTCCTATATAGAAGAAGATGGGCAGTTTATTGCTTCAGAAAACACTAGGATATGAGTTTCCTCAGGGCATCCTTGAGCTGCTGGTTCCTCATGCTGTAGATGAGAGGGTTCACTGCTGGAGGCACCACCGAGTACAGAACAGACACCACCAGGTTCAGGGATGGGGAGGAGATGGAGAGGGGCTTCAGGTAGGCAAACATGACAGTACTGACAAACAGGGAGACCATGGCCAGGTAAGGAAGGCATGTGGAAAAGGTTTTGTGCCGACCCTGCTCAGAGGGGATCCTCAGCATGGCCCTGAAGATCTGCACTTAGGATACCACAATGAACACAAAACACCCAAATCCTATTAAGAGACTAAATACAAGAAGCCCAAGTTCCCTGAGGTAGGAGCGTGAGCAGGAGAGCTTGAGGATCTGGGGGATTTCACAGAAGAAGTGGCCCAGGGCATTGCCCTTGCACAGGGGCAGTGAAAATGTATTGGCTGTGTGCAGCAGAGCATTGAGAAACCCAGTGGCCCAGGCAGCTGCTGCCATGTGGACACAAGCTCTGCTGCCCAGGAGGGTCCCGTAGTGCAGGGGTTTGCAGATGTCAATGTAGCGGTCGTACGACATGATGGCGAGAAGGTAAAACTCTGCTGAAGCTAAAAAGACAAACAGAAAGAGTTGTGTAGCACACCCTCCATAGGAAGTGACCCTGGTATCCCACAGAGAGTTGGCCATGGACTTGGGGACAATGGTGGAGATGGAGCCCAGGTCGAGGAGGGCGAGGTTGAGCAGGAAGAAGTACATGGGGGTGTGGAGGTGCTGGTCCCAGGCTATGGTGGTGATGATGAGGCTGTTGCCCAGGAGGGCAGCCAGGTAGATGCCCAGGAAGAGCCAGGAGTGCAGGAGCTGCAGCTCACGCGTGTCTGCAAACGGCAGGAGGAGGAACTGGGTGATGGAGCTGCTGTTGGACATTGGCTGCCTGTGGGCATGAGGACCTGTGCAAGGAGGAAAGACAGTTACAAGTTAGGGGAGACTTCTCTGAGGAAAATAAACAGGTTGTTTCTCATGGAAAACCCCCTCCCTGATGGAGGGATGTTTCTGCTCATTCTCTCTTTCTATCAGCTAAGTTTGAATAACAGCTCATCACAGCTTAAAATACAGCTTGGGCATCTAGATACCATGAACACACCTCTGAGTCAAGACGCCCTGTGTTGGTGTCAGAACAAAAACTGACCCACACTTCCACCCCATCCCCAGAGAGCAAGAGCACCAGGGACAGGTGGAGAAACAGGGAAGAACACTGCAGTGCTACCAGAAAATAAAGCAAGGACAGAAAGGCAGACGGGCATGCTGTGGAACCTTCTCCTGACCCGGCTGTGCTGCTGCCACTCACATAATGACACTGTGGAGCAAGTACTTTTAGCACCTTATTTGTGTACCACGTTGCAGGAACCCTTCACCTGGAGGTCCAGCTGCTGAGGTGGAGACTCGTGACCTGGACCCCATGGCTTTGGGGCAGAGGGTCTGCTGGGGAGGAGAGAAGGCCAGGGGTTGCACTGGGAAATGTGTCTGCACTGCAGGGGATGGCAGGGGGGTCCTGAATCCCATCTCAAGCATTTCAGGTTGTAGCTTCCTCTCCCTGCCCATGTCTGCTGACTGCAGCTGTGTGTCTGTCCCTGGTCTGCTCCCTGTCAGTGTCACAGACCCCGTCCCACCCGCTGTGTGCTCAGCTCTGTCCTGCTCACACCTCCTGGCACTGCCCAGGGGCAGCTCTGTGTGTGCAGGGGCTCAGGAGCAGCTCAGACCAGTCCTAACGAGAACTGGGGTCTCAGTGTCTTCTCCAAAGAGAGAAATAAATCCCCATCTCCCACTGCACACCCAGACAACCAAGAGTGGAAAACTGAAAGCACAGACTCCTTCCCTTGCAGCTGTTCCTGTGTTGATGTCCTTGTTCAGAAGGACCCTCTGCCATGTCTCTGGGGTGGTCTGGAGCTCTGAGCAGCTCTGACCCACACAGCCCCCTTCAACCCCACAAGCTCCCTGCCTGCCCTGCCGGGGGTCGCTCCTTCCCCCCACAGCTGCTGCCATGGGATCTCCCGGGCAGGCTGAGCGCTGACCCTGGCAGGCGGCAGAGTCCCTGCCCGGCACAGCCCTGGGGTGCAGGGACCCTGCTCTGCAGGACAGCCCTGGGCACCCCTGGGCACTCACCCGGCTTCACAGTGTTCAACATGGCCTGACAAGAGCCCCGTCCTTACAGATCCCACAAGCTGTGCCTGTGCCAGTTTCAGGAGATGCCTCCAGGAGCTACAGCTGCACTGCCCTGCACCAGAGACTTACCATGGCAAGGGCTGCAAAGGTTTCTCCTCCAGTGAGCTCTCAGTCATCCTCCCAGTCCTGACCACCTTTAATCTCTCTCTGCCTTGCTCGTCTCCTGAGATCCCCAGGCAGAGCCCTCAGCCCTGCTGCGTGTGCAGAGGAGCTGCTCCTGGGCAGAGCTGTCTCTCTGCAGCGCTGCCGCTGCCATGAGCTCCCTGTGTCCCAGGAGCCCAGCCCAGCTCAGCAGCACAGCAGCAGCCCAAGGTGCTTTAATGACCCCTCTGGTGGGTTTGGGGCTGAGTCCATGAACATCAGACCCTGGAGGAAGTTGATGAAATCTCTCAAGAAGTCAAAGTCAGATTCAAACTCCAAAGTATCTTGTAAGGTTAATGTGTCACACTGAGGGACACAACTGAGAAACAATATTGAGGTTTGGTTAGAGAAGAAAACTGGAGGCAGAGATGACAGGTCAGGAAAAGCAAAGTAAAGGTCTCTCTGATGCTGAGTAAACCTGGATGTGTTTCATTAACCAAAGGGCCAAGTCCTGACCCTCAGCCCTGGGAAGGCAGATCCTGTCCCTCCCACATTTTCCAGGGCTCTTCCTGGGACAGTGTGATGTGGGGCTGTGCAGGGCCAACGGCAGGACTATGGTCCCACACCTCCCAGGTTCCTGGCTGGGGACAAGGAGGCCATGAGGCCCCTGTGCTGGAAGGACAAGGTGTCTCCTCACAGGCATCAGAGGTGCAGACAACAGCCACAGCCAAGGGGAGAAGGAGCTCATGTCTGGTGGGGCTTTCAGCCTCTTTCCATCCCTTGATCATCTCCACGACAGCCTGTCCTGTGCTGGGGCATCCCCTGCACCTCTGTCCCTGCAGGCTGGAGACATCCCCCCTGCTGCCCCACCTTGCTCTTGTCTGAGCATCTTCCTTCCTTTGCTGAGATCTCTCCATCCTCCCCAGCTGTTCCTTGAAGCACAAAGCCTTGGGCTGATGCAGACTCCCTCTGCTGACCTGCTCCACCACAGCACTACCCTTCCACTCACATTCCTTTCTGCTCATGTGCAGCCTGGACCTCCCCAGCTGCACTTTGGGCCATTATTTCTTTCTCATGCTCTTTCCCACTATGGAGAAGCCTCCACCACCTCTGAAACCACCCTTCAAGCACTCTCAGGCTACTCCTGCACTGCTGCAGCCTCCCCAGCGCTGCTGGGCCAAAGCAGCCCAGGTCCCTCAGCATCCCACACCATGTGCACAAGGTCCTGAACCTGCCTTGGTGTCCTGGTTTTGTTAGAAACAAGTTTCTTTTTCAGTGAATTTTGCCTGTCAGCTAAAGCCTTCATATTAACTGCATTTTCCTGGAGAACCAGACCCATGTTTTGGTAAACCTAGCAATGGAATGCAAACTTATTGATAAGCATGGATGGACATCTCACAAGAGGGGCGACGAGAAACAAGTGACCAAGAAACTGACCAACTGTGTATAACATTCCATTTACGTGAATACTTCATATAAAAGTGGGAGATCACGAGGATCTCGTCCCTTTTTTGCCCTTTTCCCTTTTGCCTTTTGCCTTTGCTTTTTCCTTTCTGCTTATGGCGACATTAGGAGAGGACCTTGCTAGTTGTCCTTGCGAACTGAGGCCTAGTGAGAGACTGAATCCAGCTCCGGTTGGCTGCAAAGTCCAGTCCAGGACTTTGATTGCCGGCTCTGCAGTTGCTGAGACTTTCGAGATTGGTTTTG
The DNA here is from genome assembly GCF_964273445.1 of Streptopelia decaocto. NCBI lineage: Eukaryota > Metazoa > Chordata > Aves > Columbiformes > Columbidae > Streptopelia > Streptopelia decaocto. The sequence goes on along the minus strand of NC_138675.1, from coordinate 98,985 downwards.
TATATTTTGTATTATTTTCTCTATTCTTATTACTAGCATTAGTAAAACATCTTTAATTTTTTCCAACTCTCTTCTCTCTGTCCTTCTTTCCCTCCCGATCCCCTGTCCTTAGTGGGAAGGGGGGAGAGGGAGGGGCAAAAAGGGGGAAGTGGGGGGGGAGAGCGGGTTAACAATACATCTGCCAGGGTTTTATTGTCACCCCACAATCTTAACCCTCGACAGATAATTGGCGCCCAACGTGGGGCAAGAGAAAGGGGTAAATTTGAAGATTTTTGGCTTTTCTACTGCTCTGATGTACCTTTCAATTTTCTTGGCACAATGTCATCTCATCGAGTTGTGATACTCGCAGGTCTGTTTGCTTCGGATATTATTTAGTTGTATTAAGGCAAAGTGAATTACACTGATTTAAAGATGTTATGGCGTAAGTTGTATCAGTTATTTTCTACATTGTGCTCACTGATTCCATATCTGTGTTGGGGTTTCTTTTTGAATCGAAGTATTCATTATATAACAACAAGGAACTGGACAATGATCATGATGATACTGTGTGGTTTGTCACTGGTTTATTTCGTTATACTGCAGCCGCTAATGAATTTCTACTCGCTTCTGCTTTACCTTGAAAAGCCTCCAGGAGAGATTAAAGAGCAGTACGGCTCTGTGTTTGCTAATTGGTCAAGCAAATCTTTAGAAAGGCTGACTAACAATACTTTCGTTTTTTCGCTAGGAGAGTTCACAAATATTTTAGAGAGCTTTGAATATCCTTAGAGTTTTGATAGAACTGTGATGGTGTTATCTGGTTTGCTGAATGTGTGTCAGTTTGTGCTTCTGTTAAGAGAAATGGCATTCAACAGGAGGTTTGCGTCTCTTTGTTGTCCTGAGATTTGCGGTGTGTCTTCGGAAGCTTTAGCAAAAAGCTCTCCTGGCTGCTCGAGAAAGAGCAAAACAGCAAAAACCGCCACTGCATCCACTGCCCCCCAACGGCGGTTTCACAGGCTGAAGCTACAGCTCCTATGCAGAGCTCCTCTGTCAAGGCCACTGCTGATAACATTACTTCTCCAGCGCCAAAGGCAGCCCCCCCTCCTTCACACACTGGTCACTGTTGCTGCTGTAACCACAGTAACCACTGTGACAGTCATTCAGACTCTGGAAATGAATCAAATGATGGTGAACCCATATCAGCATCAGTTGCCGGTTGTGAGAAAGTCACTAGAAAGACTACCCGTGCAGCAGATGATGGCACAGGGCCAACATCAACCGAAGGGGCACCATCAGGACAGGGAGGAGATGAAGTGACCACCACTCGGTCCTTCTCTCTAGGTGAGCTGAGAGATCTGCGAAAAGACTTTAGTCGTCATGAAGGCGAGAATATTTTAACCTGGCTGCTTCGATGCTGGGACAATGGGGCAGAAACAATTGAATTGGAAGGTGGTGAAGCCAGGCAGCTGGGATCTCTGTCAAGAGATTCCACCATTGATAGGGCAATTTCAAGAGAGTCTAATGCCACTGCTCTCTGGACCCGACTCCTGGCACCTATGAAAGTAAGATTTCCCTATAAGGAAAATTGTATATCCAAGTTAGGGAAATGGAATACTATGGAGAAAGGTATTCAGTTCCTGAGAGAATTAGCTGTGCGAGAGATCATTTATTTTGGACCAAACAGCCAAGAGGGGACAGACCCAGACAGAATCAATTGTACACGACCTCTGTGGTGCAGATTTGTACAAAGCACACCACCTGCATATGCTAAGTCATTGGCAGGAATGGTCTGGTCAGCTGGAGGTGTACAAGATATTACGGAAGTGATTGAGCAGCTCCGGAACTTTGAGGACAGCCTTGCTGGTTCTCTACGGGCTTGTGTCTCTGCTGTGGAGAAACTGTGTGAAAAATCTGATGACCGGTTTGAAAAGCTATTGCGAGAAATCAAAGAACTCAGAGAAGACACGTACCATTCACGACCTGCACAAACCTATGTTTCAGCTGTTAAGAAAAGGCGTTTCCAGTCTCGAGAGAGAGGACAGAGGCAGCCCACAAAAAGAGGTTCACTGTGGTTCTTCCTACATGAGCAGGGAGAAAACATGAATAAGTGGCATGGAAGACCTACCTCAGAACTTCAATAACGAGTACGTGAGATCAAAGGAAAAACTCCTAGAAAGGTGTCTGCTCCAGTTTACAAAAGGAGCAGAAGAGATTCTGATGCTCTTGAAGGAACCTCTAATTCACACCCAGAGACTGTGCAAAACAGAAATTAGAGGTGCCCTGCCTCCAACCAGGTGGAGGAAAGGGATAACAGAGTTTATTGGACTGTACAAATACGATGGCCTGGTACAACACACCCCCAGGAGTACAAAGCTTTAGTGGACACTGGTGCTCAGTGCACGATAATTCCTTCTAATTATAAAGGAATGCAATCCATCAATATTGTTGGAGTGACTGGGGGATCCCAGGAACTGACTGTTGTAGAGGCTGAAATGAGCCTAACTGGAAAAAACTGGCAAAAGCATCCCATTGTGACTGGCCCAGATGCTCCGTGCATCCTTGGCATAGACTACATCAGGAGAGGGTATTTTAAGGACCCAAAAGGGGCATTTGGTATAGCAGCTGTGGACACTGAGAAAATTGAACAGCTGTCTGATTTGCCTGGCCTTTCAGATGACCCTTCTGTTGTAGGACTGCTGATGGTTGACGGTCAGCAGGTACCAATTGCTACCACGACGGTGCATCACCGGCAATATCGCACCAACCGAGACTCTTTGATTCCTATCCAGAAGCTGATCTGTCAATTGGAAAGCCAGGGTGTGATCAGTAAGACTCGCTCACCTTTTAACAGCCCAATCTGGCCAGTGCAGAAGTCTAGTGACGAGTGCAGACTAACTGTGGACTATCATGGCCTGAATGAAGTTACACCACCACTGAGTGCTGCTGTGCCTGACATGCTAGAACTGCAATTTGAACTGGAGTCAAAGGCAGCTAAGTGGTATGCTACAACTGACATTGCTAATGCATTTTTCTCTATTCCTGTAGCAGCAGAGTGCAGGCCGCAGTTTGTGTTCACCTGGAGAGGCATCCAGTACACGTGGAATTGCTTGCCCCAGGGCTGGAAACACAGTCCTACCATCTGCCATGGACTGATCCAGACCACGCTGGAGCAAGGTAAAGCTCCAGACCACTTGCAATATATTGATGACATCATCGTATGGGGCGACACAGCGAAAGAAGTCTTTGAGAAAGGTGAGAGAATAATTCAGATTCTTTTGGATGCTGGTTTTGCCATAAAACGAAGCAAGGTCAAGGGACCTGCACGAGAGATCCAGTTTTTAGGAATAAAATGGCAAGATGGCCGTCGTCAGATCCCACTGGATGTGATCAACAAAATTGCTGCAATGTCTCCACCTACTAATAAAAAGGAGACACAGACCTTCTTGGGTGTTGTAGGTTTTTGGAGAATGCATATCCCTGACTACAGCCACATTGTGAGCCCTCTCTATTGAGTGACTCGTAAAAAGAACCAGTTTGAGTGGGGCCCTGAACAACGACAAGCCTTTGAACAAATTAAGCGTGAGATAACTCATGCGGTAGCCCTTGGACCAGTTCGGACTGGACTAGATGTTAAAAATGTGCTCTACACCGCAGCTGGAGATAATGGACTTACCTGGAGCCTCTGGCAGAAAGCACCAGGAGAAACCCGAGGTGGACCCTTAGGTTTTTGGAGTCGAGGATACGAAGGATCTGAGGCCAACTATACTCCAACTGAAAAACAGATACTAGCAGCGTATGAAGGAGTTCGAGCTGCTTCAGAAGGGATCGGTACTGAAGCACAGCTCCTCCTGGCACCTCGACTGCCGGTGCTGAGCTGGATGTTCAAAGGGACGGTTCCTTCTCCACACCATGCGACCGAAGTTACGTGGAGTAAATGGATTGCATTGATCACGCAACGAGCTCGAATTGGAAATCCCAATCGCCCAGGGATCTTAGAAGTGATTACAGACTGGCCAGAAAGCAAAGACTTTGGGATGTCTCCAGATGAGGAGGAAGTAAAACGTGCTGAAGAAGCACCACCGTATAATACTCTTTCAGAGACTGATAAGCAGTATGCACTGTTCACAGATGGATCCTGTCGTCTTGTAGGAAAACATTGAAGGTGGAAAGCTGCTGTGTGGAGTCCCACACGACAAGTTACAGAAGCCACTGAAGGACAAGGTGAATCTAGTCAGTTTGCAGAAGTGAAAGCCATCCAGCTGGCTTTGGACATTGCTGAACGAGAGAAGTGGCCAATACTTTATCTCTATATTGACTCATGGATGGTAGCAAATGCCTTGTGGGGGTGGCTACAGCAATGGAAGAAAAGCAACTGGCAGCGCAGAGGTAAACCCATTGGGGCTGCCACACTGTGGCAAGACATCGCTGCTCAGCTAGAGAGCCTGCCTGTGAAAGTTCGGCACGTAGATGCCCATGTGCCTAAAAGTCGAGCCACCGAGGAACATCTAAACAAACAACACGCGGATCAAGCTGCTAAGATTAAAGTAGCTGAGGTGGACTTGGACTGGCAACATAAAGGTGAACTTTTCCTAGCTCGGTGGGCCCATGATGCTTCAGGACATCAAGGCAGAGATGCAACATATAAATGGGCTCGCAATCGAGGGGTGGATTTAACTATGGACACTATTTCACAGGTTATTCATGAATGTGAAACTTGCGCCAAAATCAAACAAGCGAAACAGTTAAAGCCTGTATGGTATGGAGGGCGATGGTTAAAGTATAAGTATGGAGAAGCTTGGCAGATTGATTATATTACACTTCCACAAACACGTCAAGGTAAGCGTTATGTACTTACACTGGTGGAAGCAACCACTGGATGGTTGGAAACATATGCTGTACCTCATGCTACAGCCCGAAATACTATCTTGGGCCTTGAAAAGCAAGTCCTTTGGCGACGTGGTACGCCAGAAAGAATTGAATCAGACAATGGTACTCATTTCAAAAACAGTATTATAGACAATTGGGCCAAAGAACATGGTATCGAGTGGGTCTATCATATTCCATATCATGCACCAGCCTCTGGGAAAATTGAAAGGTACAATGGTTTGCTAAAAACTACACTAAAGGCACTTGGTGGTGGAACCTTTAAAAACTGGGATTCACATTTAGCCAAAGCCACTTGGTTGGTCAACACCAGGGAATCAACCAATCGAGCCGGGCCTGCCCAATCAGAAATTTTACGGACTGTAGAAGGAGATAAAGTCCCTGTAGTACACATGAAAAATATGTTAGGAAAGGCAGTCTGGGTTACTCCTGCCTCAGGCAAAGGCAAGCCCATTCGTGGGATTGTTTTTGCCCAGGGACCTGGCAGCACCTGGTGGGTGATGCTTAAGGATGGAGAAGTTCGGTGTGTACCTCAAGGGGATTTGAGTTTAGGTGAAAATATTCAATACTGAACTTCATGATGTGAATTGCCGTACTAACAGTGTTTCATAAGTGTCTTTCAGATCAAGACAGTGATGATGAAACCAGCGCTCGCTTCTTCAAGTGGCGCCTGACAACTTCTTTGAAGTTGATGTCTTTGACCCACAAACAGTGGTCATGAGATGCACTTGTACCATTTTTCCTGCCCTGGGAGACTGTCGTGACAAAATGAACTTAATGAACTTTTTAAAGGATGGTCCACTGATTAATTACTCCTGTGTATATATATATATATATATATATAGAGTAGTAGTGATTAATTAGATTGTGTTGATAGATTGTATTGATAAGGTTTAAGTATTCAGTGAATGGCATATTATAAGGGGTGGAATGTCCTGGTTTTGTTAAAAAACAAGTTTCTCTTTCAGTGAATTTTGCCTGTCAGCTAAAGCCTTCATATTAACTGCATTTTCCTGGAGAACCAGACCCATGTTTTGGTAAACCTAGCAATGGAATGCAAACTTATTGATAAGCATGGATGGACATCTCGCGAGAGGGGCAACGAGAAACCGGTGACCAAGAAACTGACCAACTGTGTATAACATTCCATTCACATGAATACTTCATATAAAGTGGGAGATCACGAGGATCTCGCCCCTTTTGCCTTTTTTCCCTTTTTCCTTATGGCTGACATTAGGAGAGGACCTTGCTACTCATCCCTGTGAACTGAGGCCTAGTGACAGACTGAATCCAGCTCTAGTTGGCTGCAGAGTCTAATCCAGGACTTTGGTGGCCGGCTCTGCAGTTGCTGAGACTTTCAAGATTGGTTTTGTATATTTTGTACTATTTTCTCTATTCTTATTAGTAGCATTAGTAAAACATCTTTAATTTTTCCAACTCTCTTCTCTCTGTTCTTCTTTTCCTCCCGATCGCCTGTGCTGAGTGGGAAGGGGGGAGAGGGAGGGGCAAAAAAGGGGAAGTGGGGGGGGGAGAGGGGGTTAACAATACATCTGCCAGGGTTTTATTGTCACCCCGCAATCTTAATCCTCGACAGGTGTGTTACTCTGGATGTGTTACTTAAGACAAAGGTCCAATCCCTGATCCAAGCATCTGAGAAGGCAGATTGTGTTCCCCACTGTGCTGGTTTGACTGAAAATTAGTTAATTTTCCTCATGCAGTTAGAAACCTTTCTTTTTCATAGCTAGCATGGTCATTGTTTGAACTGAGTCTGAGAACAAGAGGCTAACACCCCAGAACAGAGTTAATCTTTTTCAGTTGCTCTGGTCTGGTCTGAGAGCCAAGGACATTCTGAGCACTCTGCCCACAGGTGTGAGGCATTGAGGAAGAGGGGCCATGTATGGGGTAGAGCTTGACTGACACCCAGATTGATCAATACGAGTATTCCATCCCATTAGTGTCATGCTTCATATTTAAGGAGAGTTGGAATCTTCCAGTCTCTCTCTGGCTCTTCTCTTTGGTCTTGGAGACCTGTTCAGGGGAGTTCTGTTTGGGACTTTCTTTCATTCAGGGGTCGAGGAGGGGGGTGAGTGAGCAGCTACCATGGTTATATTGCTAGCTTGGGTTAAACCATGGCAACTGGAGATAAGTAAAGGAACAGAACAGCATCTAGTAGAAGAATGTTTTGGCTATTACCAAGGACTTATTTTCTCCAGCTGTGGGTGCAAAATCACAGCTGAAGGTCAGAACTTTACTTGACAACCTTCCTGACAAAAATGAAGAGATCCAATAAAGAAAGGGAAGACCCCAGACTCTAATTTTGCAATTAGACACAAGAGGGGTGGGAGCTTGGATCTGATCTGAAACTCTGCAAGACAGCTGAGTTATGACAGGGGAAGACTTTCTGTTTTGCACTGAGTCAGCATTGGCAAAGCTTTTCTGTATCTTATGGAGCCAGCTCAGGTGAGTGTATCTGCAACGACCAGTGAAATCTGCAGTGGCCTCTGTGGTGGCCTGTCCAGCTGCAATGCTGTCTGCAGCAGCAAAGATGGCTGCATCTGCAGCAGCATGGGTGATGCTGTGAGTGTCTGCAGTGGTCTCTGCATCTGCAATGGCACCTGCATCTCCGATTGTCTCTGCACCTGACTGCCTCAGCAATGGTCTCTGCAGTGATTTCTACAATGGTATCTGCAGCTGCAGAAGAATCTGCATCTGCAGCACCTAAACCAACATCTGTAGCTGCAATTGTATTGGTTTGGTGTCTTCATCTGCACCATTATCAGGAATGGCATTGTGACAGATGCACAACCCCCCTGCCAGCCAAACCTGCAGCAGTTTGGTCCAGTCTTCAAAGAAGGGGAAGGCCTGAGCAGGTGAGCTAAGAACTCCTGTTGGGAAACCCACAAAGGAGCAGAACAGCAACTGAACACTGACAAGTTAGGGGTGCAAAGAGTCTTGTGTAGATCTTTCCCACTGTGTGCAATTTGACTACGAACCAACCACTTTAATCCGTAAATATGACAACCTGGGAGAGCTACTGTGAGCTCTCTGCCAGAGAAGTGTGGCTGTATGGTAATGATCTATCAACAACATCTGCAGCCAAAAAAATAAGGGTCTATCTGAAGACAGTGAAAGAATCCAATGAGAAGCAAGAAGACCCCAGACTCAAATATGGCTATTGGACTGGATCAACATGGGAGGTGCTGGTAAATAGTCTGTAAAGGTATAATTACCCAGTGACTTCTACGCTTGAATTGGCACCTCTGCAAAGGCACAAGCCCAAGCTGACTCTGCTGCTGTACTACTCCATTAAATTGTTTATTTCTATGAACTGCAATGCTTGAGAGTTTGCTTCAAGAGACCTGGGAACCAGACTTCAGAGCAACCTGACACGAGGTCTCTAGAGGGGAGGTAAGCAGGTTGAGATGCAGAATGATGAAAATTTAAGAACCTAGCCAAGCCATATAAAGAATTGGCTGTGGACACTGACCTGTTTTCCCTATGTTTCTTAGACATGAACTGTTGACCAAATCTGGGACTACATTTGGACCCAGCTGCACCTGGACTCCTCTCTGAGAAGGAGTTCAGAAAGCAAGGGGGTCCATTCTGAACCATGTGACTCAACGGCAGGGCCTCCCTCTGCCCTTTTGCATTTTCTGTCCCCATAGAAATCACAGAATCATAGAATGTTCTGAGTTGGAAGGGACCCACAAGGATCAAGTCCAGCTCATGTTCCTGCATAGGACAACCCCACAGCTCACACCACATGTCTGAGGGTGTTGTCCGAATGCTTATTGAATCCTATCAGACTTGGGGCCGTGACTGCCTCTCACAGAATCACAAAATGGTTGGGGTTGGAAAGGACCTCTGGATATCAGCTAGTCCAACCCACCTGCTAAAGCAGGTACACCTAGAGTAGATAGTACGGGAATGGGTCCAGGAGGGTCTTGAATGTCTGCAGAGAAGGAGACTCCACAACCTCTCTGGGCAGCCTGGTCCAGGCTCTGGCACCTCAAAGTAAAGAAGCTTTTCCTCATATTCAGATGGAACCTCCTGTGCTTCAGCCTGTGCCCGTTGCCCCTCATCCTGTTGTTGGGCACCACTGAAAGGAGTCTGGTCCATCCTCTTGACATCCACCCTTGAGATATTTATAAACATTGATGAGATCCCCTCTCAGCCTTCTCTTCTCCAAGCTGAACAGATCCAGTTCTCTCAGTCTCTCCTCATAAGAAAGGTCCTCTAGGCTCCTAATCATCTTTGTAGCCTGCCACTAGACTCCCTCCAGTAATTCCTTGTCCTTCTTAAACTGAGGAGCCCAGAACTAGATGCAATACTCCTTTCTCTTTTGATTCTCCCCCCTATTTGGGGAGTGGGGAAGGGAGTGAGCAAGCAGCTGTTGTGGCTATATTGCTAGCTCGGGTTAAACCACGACACCCTCCTACTGAGCGGATGGGGAGAACATGACTTGTGCTCCTGGTCCCTTAAGCAGTTATCCCAAGTCCCTGAAATGCCTCTTGATTGCCCTCAGATTTCCTACTGCAACTACATCTCTGCCCACCTGAAACATCAGCAGCTGATAATAATCTGAGGGTCTGACCAGGGTGGGAAGTTTTCTCTTCACATTTTTAACCCAGCCCCAGGGATGCAGCAGACCTCCCTTAGAAGTGGGTCTGGTCTGCATATTGACCACTCTCCTCTGCATTCTGGTTATTTCCCCCTGGCCTGATGAAATTCCCCATGACTTTTAATCGTGTTTAGAATTTTCTATCTATCTGCAAAAAATACTTCTTGTGTAGTTCTCCCTTTGGGAAGATGAAGCTCATTGGAGCCAGCTGGGAATTGGCATAGAGCTGAGATGTGTGTTTGATCTTTTTGGTAAGTCCTATCATGTCTTACTTTCGCATGTTCAAAAGTAAGAAAAATATTTTTGTGCCTGTTTGCAGCCAGCTCTCTCAGGAGAGCAGCTGGGAATTAGTGGAAGGGGCTTTAACATCCAGCTGCAGGCTTCAGTGGAGAAGTCTGATGTGAGGAAAAGTGGTGTAAGTCCCAGGTGGCCAATGACAGAAATAGTGGTGTTGGGAGGTGGGGATCAAGGCTGTCCATACAGTGTTAGACCTCAAGGGACTTCTTCCAGTCTGTCCAGACCTCGTAAAGAACATCCTGGATCAATATCAATAAAAAAGTCTTGCTGCCACATTATCCATAAACTGAAAAATAATGAAAAAAATCCCCAAATATTAAAAAAAAATTAAATGCTCATAGAAATTTTCCCCTTTAACTAGACTCCCCAAACCTCTCTAATTAACTGTACAAGTCTTGAAAACTTGAAGAAATTGTAGTAGAGACAGGGTTCATTAGAGCTTTCTCTACTTTTATGAGCCACATGGTGTATTTGGTCCTTAGTCCATGAACATCAGATACTGAGAGGAGGCTGAAAAACTTCTCAAGGATTTAAAACCAGAAGTAAATGCCAAAGTGTATTGGAATGGTAACGAGCCCAGCTGAGGGCAATTAATGACAAAGTTTCCTCAGGGACTTGTTAGAGCTCTCTCTGCCTTGCTCGTCTCCCTGAGATGCCCAGGCAGAGCCCTCAGCCCTGCTGCGCTTTGCAGAGGAGCTGCTCCTGGGCAGAGCTGTCTCTCTGCAGCGCTGCCACTTGCCATGAGCTCCCTGTATCCCAGGAGCCCAGCCCAGCTCAGCAGCACAGCAGCAGCCCAAGGTGCTTTAATGACCCCTCTGATGTGTTTGATGCTGAGTCCATGAACATCAGATGGTGATGAGAAGTTGAAGAAACCTCTCAAGAAGTCAAAGTCAGATTCTAACTCCAAGGTGCAAACCCTCCTGAGGAGGAGGGCTCTGTCCATCCTCCTCCACAGCCAAGAAACTGAGAATACCATCCTGCCAGATCCTGTCTCCTGCAGGATGTGCCAGCTTCAGGAGATCCCTCCAGGAACTGCAGCTGCATTGCCTCATAGCCAGAGACTTACTGTGTCAAGGACTGTGAAGATTTCTCCTTCCGTGAACTCTCAGCATCCTCCTACCCCACATTGCCTTCTACCTCTGTCTGCCATGGAGCTCAGTGCAGACGGTCCATGTGCTGTCACAGGGTCCCCAGGAGGTACAGGAGCTGCCTGGCCCCGTGTTTGCGAGGCCGAAGGAGCAGCCCCTGCAGCCCTGGGTGCAGCCGTCGGGCTGGGGGTGTCTCGGGGGCACCACAGGGATGTGCCGGGCACGGCGCCAGGAGGAAACCACAGACTTCCTGCCCGGGTGCCGCGGGGGGAGCGCAGGGGCTGTGGTTTGTGCACCTGCAGGCTGCAGCTCTGATCCACCCGTGGGGAATAACGGCCCCTCGGTGACACGCTGACAGTCAGGGACACGTCTGAGCCTCTGGGCTGCACGTCTGCTGCCAGGACAGGGACGTGTCCCAGCTCCAGCTCCTGTGAGGGACCTTCCGCGGGCTCTCCATGGAGCGGTGGGTGAGACAGCGCTCCTGGGATGGGACTCTGCCCTGGGCTAAGGCCCTTTCCCAGCTGCTGCTCACAGCATAGTGGGCTCTGTTGCAGGGACAGGGGCTGTTTCCTTCCCTTCCTGACACAGCCCCGGTGCAGTCCCAGCCCCTGGGTCTTATGGCACAAGAATGGTTGGACACTCACACGTTGGGCTCTTGGATGTGCCTGTCACAGGACATGCTCAGTGCTCCTGGTCCATTCCGCAGTGCTCAAGGAGTGAAAAATCTGTTTCCCCCAATACAGCTGGTTCTGTCCTGTGATGCTCCACCACCACAGTGATGTGACACCTGCAGCGGAGCCGTCCCTCATATATGGTCATGAATGGTGCTGGAGAAGTTCATTGGAGGACTGGGCTGTGTCAGAGGGGAGATAGCTCCCGATAATGTCTAAAAAGGTGTCGCTGCTTTGATTGGCTCCTCCTGTAGCTGGGCTGGCATCTACAGACATATATTGCCCTCCCATCATCATTGTTCCCACGAGTCCCTGGAGCTGTGGCAGGGAGCACGGCACAGAGGGATGTGCCATCAGGGCAGGAGGCTCAGGATGGGCACAGAGAGACTCCTGTCCCCTCAGACACTGTGGCTGCTCTTCTGGGTACAGCTGTGCCAGGGTAAGTGTTGACTCCTTTGTCCCACCACCCAGGGCCAGTGGGTACAAGCGTGGTCATGAGGATCTGTCTGGGAATGGGGTTTCTTTGCAGGCATTACTGAGACAAGGGACAGAAGGTACTCAAATCCGTGGAATCTGTGCCCATCTGGGTGGGAGAGAGTATCTCCTTTTCAAGGGCTCCAGTGTTTACGGCAGTCTGTGCCCAGCTGGATTCAAAGACCCCCTGTCCTGGGGTACCCTTTTTGGAGCCCCTATTCCCCAACACTCTGCCTCTGGAGCAGGCCTCACTGGCGATGGCAGCACTCAGAGTTACCCTGGGCACTGCCAACCTCTGGGGTGCCCCAGAAGGTTTGTGTGCTGCTCACCACTCCTTGTGCCAGGGGAGACTTGACCCCATGAGGGTAGTTTGTGCCCCACAGAGAGAAGAGGACAGGGACATTCAGTAGAGAGATGTTCTTTGTGAGGGGCCTGGCTCAGTGCAGGGGCTGCGCTGATGCCAGGGCAGAGGAGGGGATGTGGGTGGGAGGATCCTCTGGATGGTCTCAGTGGGAACAGAGAAAGCCCTGGGGGTGGGTTTGGATGGTGTCAGGGCATGCAGTTTGCATGGGAAGCTGCTGGGAGTGGGTGTCCAGTGCAGAGCTGGGCAGTGTGCGGGTGGGCTTGGGTGCTGGGCAGGCGGCTGTTGGGGTGGGAAGAGGTGCTTCGTGTGGTGGGGTGGAGAATGACCCAGCAGTGCTGGATCTGGCACCCCAGCCTTGCAGAGCTGTGGGGACAAAAGGGATCCTCACACTGCACTGGGGACAGACTTGGCCCAGGCAGGAGGTTCCCCCAGACCTCCAGTACTGGGGCTCGGTGCTCTCCTGACTCACCCCGTGTTGGTGTTTGAAGGTGCCCTGGAGGTGAGGCTGGCGGACGGTGGCAGGCGCTGTGCTGGGAGAGTGGAGGTGAAACACCAGACACAGTGGGGGACCGTGTGTGACGACTACTGGGGCATGAACGATGCCGCAGTGGTTTGTAAGCAGCTGGGCTGTGGGTCTCCTGTTGGAGCTCACTGGCTTGGCAAATTTGGGCCAGGATCTGGCCCCATTTGGATGGATGATGTTCGCTGTAGTGGCACCGAATCTACCTTGTCTGACTGCAAACACAAAGGATGGGGTGACCATGATTGTGGTCATACTGAGGATGCTGGAGTGACATGTTCAGGTAAGGGGTCAGCATGTTCCCCACTTTGGGACTGTGATGGGGGAAAAGACTGGGCTGTGCTCTCAGGGAGTGATGAATATGCTGGAGCAGGGCCCAGTGTGACCAACCACACTGTGAGCTGGGACTATAACTGCTGGTGTAACCGATCCCTGGGGAAAGCTGTGTGAGCGCTGCAAGGACAGGACGCCATGCAGACAGTGCTGACCAGCCCCTCCTGCCTGCCCGCAGCTCCTCACACTGACCCATTAAACAGGGTCTTTGCCAGCACTTACTGACTCTCATCTCTGCCTGCTGTCACCCTCTGAGGCAGTGTGAGGACACATGCAGGTGTCCTGCCCCCCTGCCTGGCCATTGGTCTGGGACCTGTGCACCTCTGGGCAGACAGAGCACGATGTCCCTGGCTGAGAACACCCTACTCGAGCAGGCATGGGAGGGGTCTGGGCAGGCACCAGCTGTGATAACAGCTGCTCCATTTCTGTGCTCTGGGACTTCCCCCACCTAAAAGGAACCTCTCAACACCCCAGGAACGCCATGGGATCAGAGTGTGCTACTGGTTGCACCGAGGTGATGATGGTCCTGCCTGGCCCCAGGGTGTGCAGGGGCTGAGCAGGCTGCATCAGTTGTCATCACCTGGGCCAGTTCTCCTGGACCCCAACTGCTCACACTGCTGCAGTGCTGGGTGGGCAGTGCCAGGCAGCGCAGAGAACCTTGTGTGGGAGCACTTTGCCTGAGCAGTACCTGTGGCTGAGTGTGCGGCAGACACATACCTTGAGAGCTCAGATGGTGTAGGGAAGGGGTGCAGGGGTCTTGGAAGTGTTTGTGTCACCAGCACTCCCCAACAGCTTCCTCTGGGATGTGCAATGGGCAGATTGGCCACAGCATGCTTGGAGGTGATGCGGGATGTGGGCACATAACTGCCTGACAGCTCTGGGAACTCCCAGTTCTTTTGTTGCTTTTATTCTTTTTTTTTTTTTCCCAGGATTTGTCCGTCTGGTGGGCGGGAAGAGCCGCTGCTCAGGACGTGTGGAGATCCATGACGAGGACCAGTGGAAAACAGTTTGTGATTCACACTTTGGCCCCAAAGCCGCTGACGTGGTCTGCAGGGAGCTGCGGTGCGGCGTGGCCCTGCCTACGGCTGGAGGAGGTCACTTTGGAGAAGGGGCTGGTCCCATGTGGGATGGAGAGCTGCAGTGTGTGGGGAATGAGTCCCTCCTGTCCTCCTGCCCCAAGGGGTCTCCCAGGGACCAGGCCTGCCCCCAGATGAACAGCGCTGCTGCCACCTGCACACGTAAGGACCCAGGGTGGGGTGTTGAACACTGGGGTGAGCCCCAACCTGAGCAGGGGACGGTTTGTGCTTGTGGAGATAAGGGAACTGGAGCATCACTTCCCACAGGCTGGCAGAGGGGTGACTTTCCTGGGGGATGATTTACAAGGACGTGGCTGGGCTGATGCCCCAGTGGGATCATGGGCTGGGAGGGCTCTCTGGGATCATCATGTTGCTATATGGGAGATACACAAAGGCCTGAGGTGATGAGCTGTGAGGTGCCCAGGGCAAACTGTGCCCCAGGGGAGCTGGCGGTCCTGGCGACAAGCATCAGTGTGTGCTTGGGAAACCCATGCAGGCCTCTTCCCAGGGTTCTGGCTGGGGAGGAGTGGGTGCTCTAGGTGGGCCTGGGCCAGGGGCCAGTCGAAGGGGCTGTTAGGGTAGAAGGAAGTGCTGAAGGCTGTGGGGCCACACATGACCCAGCGGTGCTGCAGCTGGTCACCCCCAGCCATTGCACAGCTCATGTGGACAGAAGGGACCTCTGCACTACCCTGGAGACAGACTGGGGGTGGGACACCCACAGTGCTAGGGCTTCATGCTGTTCTGACTGCTGCTGTGTCAGTTTTTGAAGGTGCTGTGGAATTGAGGCTGGCGGATGGTGGCGGGCACTGTGCTGGGAGAGTGGAGGTGAAACGCCAGGGACAGTGGGGAACCGTGTGCGATGACAACTGGGGCATGGAAGATGCTGCAGTGGTTTGTAAGCAACTGGGCTGTGGATCTGCTGTTGGAGTGGACCAGGATGGCTATTTTGGGCCAGGATCTGGCCCCATTTGGATTGATGGTGTTGACTGTAATGGCACCGAATCTGCCTTGTCTGACTGCACACTTGGAGGATTGGGTAACTATAGCTGTGATCACATTTACGACACTGCAGTGACGTGTTCAGGTAAGGGGTCAGCCTGTTCCCTGCTTTGGGGCTGGGATGGGGGAAGGGACCTGGCTGTGCCGTTAGAGAGCAATAAGCATAAGCCAGAGCAGGTCCCACTGATGCTAGTCGAACTGCTTAGTTGTATTGTCATTGCTCATGTCCCCAGTCCCTGGGGAAAGCCCAGAGGGTGCCTACCCCAGGGTGAATTAACCCTGCCTCAGTGTCTTGGCTCTGCCTCAGTGTCTTGGGCTGCACCTGAATCCTCCATCCTTGCCCTGGGGTGTCCACTGATCTCCATTAGTCCCCACCCATTCTTCCAGTTCCGAGCTAACAAGGCTGAGGATCCCTGTGCTGGAAATACCACGAGGGGACTTGCCCAGTACCCCACACCTTGGAGGAAGAGAATGAGCTGTCTGGTCACGCTGGGTTGTTCCCCCTCAGAGAAATATGTACCTTGACGGCGCTGGAGGGACTTTTCAGAGAGCACGAGTGCTGGGCCCTGGGAAGTGGAGCCGGCAGCAAACAGCCTCTCACTGCCCATCCCCAGGGTTCGGCTGTGTGGTCCTGCACCGTGAGGCTTAAGGTGCTTGGCAGCTGCTTGATTCTGTCTGCTTCTCCTGCATCACCACATGCACAGGCTGGAACTGGGATGTCCCTGGGGAAAGCTGTGTGAGCGCTGCAAGGACAGGACGCCATGCAGGCAGTGCTGACCAGCTCCTCCTGCCTGCCCGCAGCTCCTCACACTGATCCATTAAACAGGGTCTTTGCCAGCACTTACTGACACTCATCTCTGCCTGCTATCACCCTCTGAGGCAGTGTGAGGACACATGCAGGTGTCCTGCCCCCCTGCCTGGCCATTGGTCTGGGACCTGTGCACCTCTGGGCAGACAGAGCATGATGTCCCTGGCTGAGAACACCCTACTCGAGCAGGCATGGGAGGGGTCTGGGCAGGCACCAGCTGTGATAACAGCTGCTCCATTTCTGTGCTCTGGGACTTCCCCCACCTAAAAGGAACCTCTCAACACCCCAGGAACGCCATGGGATCAGAGTGTGCTACTGGTTGCACCGAGGTGATGATGGTCCTGCCTGGCCCCAGGGTGTGCAGGGGCTGAGCAGGCTGCATCAGTTGTCATCACCTGGGCCAGTTCTCCTGGACCCCAACTGCTCACACTGCTGCAGTGCTGGGTGGACAGTGCCAGGCAGCGCAGAGAACCTTGTGTGGGAGCACTTTGCCTGAGCAGTACCTGTGGCTGAGTGTGCGGCAGACACATACCTTGAGAGCTCAGATGGTGTAGGGAAGGGGTGCAGGGGTCTTGGAAGTGTTTGTGTCACCAGCACTCCCCAACAGCTTCCTCTGGGATGTGCAATGGGCAGATTGGCCACAGCATGCTTGGAGGTGATGCGGGATGTGGGCATGTAACTACCTGACAGCTCTGGGAACTCCCAGTTCTTTTGTTGCTTTTATTCTTTTTTTTTTTTTCCCAGGATCTGTCCGTCTGGGCGGGAAGAACCGCTGCTCAGGACGTGTGGAGATCCATGACGAGGACCAGTGGAAAACAGTTTGTGATTCACACTTTGGCCCCAAAGCCGCTGACGTGGTCTGCAGGGAGCTGCGGTGCGGCGTGGCCCTGCCTACGGCTGGAGGAGGTCACTTTGGAGAAGGGGCTGGTCCCATGTGGGATGGAGAGCTGCAGTGTGTGGGGAATGAGTCCCTCCTGTCCTCCTGCCCCAAGGGGTCCCCCAGGGACCAGGCCTGCCCCCAGATGAACAGCGCTGCTGTCACCTGCACACGTAAGGACTCAGGGTGGGGTGCTGAACACTGTGGCTGGGGAACAGACCAAGGACCATGTGGCCAGGAGTTAGGGCAGGAGGGATCGTGGGACCGTCTGCAGCATGAAAAGTGTGAAGAACCAGAAGAAAGACAATGGTGTCCTTCTGGGCTCTCTGCCACCTACCAAGAGTGCAAAAGCACCAACCCATCCTCTCTCCTCCTCTGTCCTCAGAGTACACAGGGTTCAGGCTGGTGAACGGCAGCACAGTGTGTGCAGGCAGGGTGGAGGTCCAGGTTCTGGGGACCTGGGGGACCCTCTGTGCCTCCCGCTGGGATCTCTTGGATGCCCATGTTCTGTGTCGTCAGCTCAACTGTGGGTTTGCTGAGTCCATTCCTGGAGTTGAGCATTTTGGGAGAGAGACTGGCCTCATCTGGAGAGAATCCTTTCACTGCGATGGGACTGAAGCCCACCTGGGACAGTGCCCAGTGGTAACCTTGGGGGCCTCACCATGCTCTCACGGCAATGCTGCTGCTGTCATTTGCTCAGGTGAGTGCTGGGAAAATGGTGCATTAGCTCCATTTTCCCTTTTTGTGAGACACGGCCACCCAAAGCAGCAGTCCCATGGCAGCACCAGGCTGAATTTCTCCCTGGAGGAGGAGCCCTGGCTTCCCCAGGAGTGGCGTGGAGGGCCTTCCCTGCTCAGACTGACCACGCTGCTCTGGGAGAGCTGAGGTGTGAACAGAGGCAGGCGTCTGCCCCAGGGCAGTGGCTTGGGCTGCGGCACCACTGCCAGGCCTGGGCTCTGTGGGATGAGCCCAGAACAGGGCTGCAGCTCTCTTCTCCATCCCTGCAGCTGCAGACAACCGCATCCCATCCCCACAGAGAGCCCTGCAGAGCCTCATCCCACCACCCAGGCAGGAGCTGCCCAGGTGCCCCCAGCAGCAGCAGACCTGGGTGTGAGCTGCAGAAAGGGTCTGGGCTTTGCCCTCACTTCTTGTCAGCAAAGGGCTCAATCTTGTCCTGTTTGGTCGGACAACCCCCCCTTGCCCTCCTCCCTGAAGGCTGCTGTGCTGCCCGGTGCCACTGATGGCTGTGGCTCCTCTGCTCTCCCCAGGCCCAGCCGACTCTGCGTCCCTGCGGCTGGTGGGCGGCGGGAGCCGGTGCGACGGGCGAGTGGAGATCTTCCAGCGCGGGACATGGGCCAGAGTCCTGGACGACCAGTGGGACGAGCAGGAGGCCAGCGTGGTGTGCCGGCAGCTGCAGTGTGGAGGGGCAGAAAAAGCCTACAACCCCCAAAAGCCTGAGCGAGGGACGGGCCCCGTGGGGCTGCGAGGGGTCCGGTGCACAGGGCACGAGGCCAGCCTGACCCTCTGCAACACCTCCCTGCCCGGGAGTGCCCCGCTGGGAGCGGTTGTGGAGGACGTGGGAGTCATTTGCTGGGGTGAGCAGCACTGCACAGGTCCCCAGATGATGAGGTGGGGGAGCAGCCACCCCCTTACAACAACTGGGGTTTCTTGCCACTGCAGGGAGCCGGCGGGTCCGGCTGGTGAACCAGCCCAGGCGCTGTGCAGGAAGAGTGGAGATCTACTACCAGGGCAGCTGGGGGACCGTCTGTGACGATGGCTGGGACCTGTCTGATGCCGCCGTCGTGTGCCACCAGCTGGGCTGCGGAGGGGCAGTGGAGGCGGCCGGCTCCGCTCGCTTCGGGGAAGGCTCCGGGCAGATCTGGCTGGACGGTGTGAACTGCTCCGGGGCTGAAGCTGCTCTCTGGGACTGCGCTGCCAGGCCCTGGGGGCAGCATGACTGCGGGCACAAAGAGGACGCGGGCGTCATCTGCTCAGGTCTGTGCTGGGAGCTGTGCTGGGATGGTTCCCGGGAGGCCGGGATGCAGGGAAAGCCAGGCATGGCCAAGGCTGTCCCTGGCTGAGCCACTGGCTGAGCCCGGCCTATGGACACCCATGCATGGGTGCCCTCAGTTCACTGGGGTCCCTGGGGAGCCCAGTGTCCCCCAGGGTGAGCGGGGAGAGCAGGGGCTGTGTCCATCAGGGACTTCTCTCTGCCCTGGGTGCAAGGGGGACTTGCTGGCCCTGCCCTGCCTGGCTGGGGGCCTGGGGAGCGCAGGGGTGTCCTGGCTCCCACAGCCCCAGACCAGCCTGTTCCTCTTGCTGCCTCTTTCCTTCCAGAGTTTGTGGCCTTGAGGCTGGAGAACAGTGACGGCTGCTCCGGGCGCCTCCAGGTTTTCTACAATGGGACATGGGGGAGCGTTTGCTCCAGCTCGATGACTCTTGACACGGTGTCGCTGGTGTGCAAGGAGCTGGGCTGCGGGGATGGAGGATCCCTGGAAACAGGCCTGCCCTATGGCAGGGTGTCTGGCCCTGCCTGGCTGGATTTCGTGCAGTGTGGGGAGAGAACCAGCTCCTTCTGGCAGTGTCCCTCTGCTCCCTGGGACCCACAGTCATGTGATAACCTGCAAGAAGAGACCCACATCACCTGCAATGGTAACTCTGAGCCACTTGGGCGCTGGTGTCACCCCAGGTTCTGCTCCCCTCTGGGCACAGCCAAATTCAGAGAAAGAGCTTGGAGGGGCTTTTCCTTTCCATGTCAGACTCCTCTGCTGCCCGTGGCACAAATGTGACCACAGCTCTCAGAGCCCCACATGTCCAGCAACAGTTGTCACCCAGCAGTTCCCAGGGGAGGCAGAGACATCTCCTGGAGAGGTCTCAGAAGAGACCAGATAGACTTCAGAGGAACCTCCCCTCCATGGGCACCCTCCTGCTGCTCTGTGACCAAGACAGGACACAGGGGCACAAGCAGAACTCAGCTCTGCTCTCTTCTGCACAATCACCTGAGGCAACCCGTTCACCACAGTGTTTCCTTCTTCAGGAGGACGCCCAGAAATGCCTCCAGAGCCTTTGACCCCATGCCCCAACTCCAGCAGCTGCACAGGTAGGGAGCTGCTCCTCCGTGTGCCCCTCTTGCCTGGCAGGGCTCTGCTGTCTGAGTGCCACGGGAGCTTTTTGCCTTGTCCAGACAGGGAGAAGATCCGTGCCGTGGGAGGCGAGGACGGGTGCTCGGGCAGAGTGGAGCTCTGGCATCGCGGCTCCTGGGGGACAGTGTGCGATGACTCCTGGGACATGCAGGATGCCCAGGTGGCGTGCAGGCAGCTGGGCTGTGGCCCCGCGGTGTCTGCCCTGCATGAGGCTGCTTTTGGGGTGGGCCAAGGCCCCATCTGGCTGGAGCGGGTGGAGTGCCGGGGGACGGAGTCGTCTCTGCAGGACTGCTGGGCCCGGCCCGGGGACGGACATGCTTGCCGGCATAAGGAAGATGCTGCTGTGCGCTGCTCAGGTGAGCGGGGGGCTGGGACCCCTTGCTTGGGTATTGGAAGGGAGCTGGGGAAGGCCTTTCACCCTCTTGGTCCTGGCACAGCCCTTGACCTGCTGAGACCAAGAATGTTCTTGTGGTTCCTGTGGCAGCCTGGTGCCGAGCTGGGTGCAGCCTTGGTGGAACTGGGTGTCCTTGGGCCACTGCCGTGGGACCCTGCAGCTCCAGGACCATCCCCTGGGCTGCCTGTGCCATCCTGCCTGCCACCCAGAGCAGAGGCCCTGGGCCCTGTCCTGGCCTCCCTTTATAGCACTACAGGAGGGGAAATTTGGGTGGGATGTATCAGGGACACCTACAGACACACATATGGTGTGTTGGAGAGGAGGGTCCCTGGTACGCGCACTCCCACCCTCTCAGCCGAGCTCTCCTTTTCCTCCTCTGCAGCTACACCCAGGACAGCAGCATCCCCACCTCGAGCAGGTAACTTGTCCTCCCCCCAGAGCTGGGTAT
Source organism: Streptopelia decaocto (assembly GCF_964273445.1). Classification (NCBI taxonomy): domain Eukaryota; kingdom Metazoa; phylum Chordata; class Aves; order Columbiformes; family Columbidae; genus Streptopelia; species Streptopelia decaocto. The sequence continues at coordinate 78,012 of NC_138675.1, read as the reverse complement.
CCCTGGGGCCAGGCCCTGACCCACAGGTAGATGGAAGGGGCTCCTTGCTGGAGTGTAAAACTCCCAGAAGGAGGCACTGGGGTGGTTGTGAGGAGGCTGGGGAGGGTTGTAATTCCCTCAGCAGGGTTAAAGCTTCTCCATCACGTCCCTCTGAGGCTCTCTACCCCCTGCTGTCTTGTGTGATGGAGGTCAGGACTGATGTTGCCCCTTCCATGTTCTTGCCCATGCAGATCCCCCTCGGGGCCGTCCCGCTGCCAGCGGGAGAGTCTCAGTGCCCGTCATCATCTGCATCATCCTGGGGGCCCTTCTCTGCCTGCTCCTGGCCCTTCTGGCCGGGCAAGTGCTCAGTGCCAGGGCTGGGCACAGAGGTGGGTCCTTCCACAGCGGTCCCAGGAGTGATGCCTCCTGGAAGGCCTGTGGGTGTCAGTAGGGGCACAGGCAGAGTTCAGGGGATGAGACTGTGTGCTGCCACCTGTCCCACACACCTCCCCATTGACTGTCTGGCTACAGGGCACCAGCAGCAAGGGGTGGAGAGAGCCCAGAGGTGATGGGAGCAAGAGATGGGGCAAGGAGAGAAATGGCAGAGCAGGACAGGGGTAGATGTTAGCCTGGGAGAGATGTTAGACTGGGGGAAATGTTAGCTTTGGGGAGATGGCCAAGGCTGGCAGTGCTCTGGGTAGTAATGGAGGGAGCTCTGGGACAAGGGAGAAGATGGGAGGAGCACAGGGCAGCAGGGTCCATCTCCATGTCAGACCCCCCGACTGACCCTCTGCCCAGCCCTACCCAACCCCTGCAGGGCAGAGGCCATGCTGTGGGCTCATGGGACAGACAGGGGCCAGTTCCAGGTGGAGAGAAAACATGGGAGCTGCTCTAGGGTCAGACATGGGGGGCATGATCCAGGGGCCAGAGGGGCATGAGTGTTGTCTCTGAAGGGATGACGCAAGGGTGATGCTGTCCCAGGTAATCTCCACAGCAATGTGGCCCCCACTGGGGATATGGCAGCCATTCTGGGACAGCACAGTGCGGCTGTACTGTTGGAGCAGTCCTGGGATGGGCCAAGGAATGGGTTTAGGGGAGCACAGTGAGGTCCCATTGCCCCTCTGTCTGTTCCTGTGCCAGCCCTGCCTCTGTCCCCAGGCTCCAGGAAAGCCAAGGAGCTCTTCCCCGAGGCTGTGTATGAGGAGATCGGTTACAGCCCAGTGTGGGAGAAGCAGAAGAGGTTTGGTCGCTCAGGTGGGTGTGGGTCCTTCCTGGAGGCACATCTGCAGGACCCTTTGCCCTGGCCCCAACCCAGGGCTGATCCCCTGATGCCTCCAGCCATGGTCCCTGTGGTGCTGGGGCTGTGTGGTCTGTGGGCAGAGCACCCAAGTCCTGGGCTTGGGAAAGGAGCTTCTTCCCAACCAGCTTTGCCCATCACAGCTGGACAGCCCCTCTCTTCCTGCCCCCGAACCCCACATGAAACCTGAGGAGTGAGGGAAGAGTGGTGCTGGGGTAGCTCTGGGAGCACCTCTGAGACAGGGCTTGTCCCGGGGAAGCAGGGTGAATTCCAAGAGCTCCTCCCCATGCAGCCCCAGCTCTGTGGGTCCCCCTTCCCCAGCAATACTGACCACAAGCCAGATCAGTGGGCTCGCTCCATAACACCCGCTGCATATCTCTCCAGGCTCCTCTTCAGAGCAGTCCCTTTCACAGCAGTCCCTGACCCAGCTGCAGCTCTACTCTGGGCACCATGAGGAGGAGCATGGTCTGGGATCAGCACCAGGTAATGGAGGAGGAAGGGGCTGATCTCCCTGGAGACAGGAGATGGATAGAGGTGTCACTAAGTGTCATTGTCAGAGATGGGGAGCACTTGAGCGTCTCTTGTGGTGCTGCCAACACCAGTGTCTCAGTCCTGTGTCCCTGTGCATTCTCTTGTTCTCTGTTCTGCAGGATGTATCTTCTCACTGTCACAAGCTCCCCTCTCCTTTCAGATGTTATTGTTCTGCCCGGGGATGACCCAGAAGCTGGCTATGATGATGCCAGGGAGGTTTCTGACCCTGGGGAGGACGTTGCCCCTAGGCAGGGAGCTTGGGAAATGCCCAGGGTGCCAGAGGAGGGAGCAGGACCCGGGGATGCACCCAGAGGTAAGAGAGAAATTTAGCACTGCTGGTTTCTGGGTTGCCATCCCTGCCACCATAGTTGCTGCTGTGCTGAGACCTAAAACTCCTGGGAAGGGGGAACCTGCCCCTGGAGTTCTCAGTGGAGGGACTGAAGGGTGAGAGAAGGAGCTGAATATGGTGAGGAGCAGGGAGGAAGGTGATGCACAGACCCCATGGGACAAACTGCAATGTCCTGCCTTGCTCCTTGCAGGGGGAAGCCTGTGCTCCCAGAGAAATGCCGAGGTCCCTGGAGCTGAAGGAGACACCTCGTCCCTGACCCTGGAGAGCATGGGCTATGATGATGTTGAAGAGGACTCTCTGGCACATCCTCGTGAGGACAGAGCTGCAACAGAGCTGGGTGCACAGCAATCCCTGAGCCCCCGGCCAGGAGGGCCCATCCCTGTTGTGCAGCTGGGTGCAGCCAGGAGGGAGGAGAGGTCTGTGCAGCTGGGAGACCCATGATCGCCAGGGAACCATCTACCTTTGCCCATGGTCAGCAGAAACAGCCCAGATTTTCCTTTTTTTTTTTTTTTTTTTTTTTTTTCCACTTTTACCCTGTGCATCATATTTGTTTTTATTAAAAATCTCAGGAGCCTTTGACCCGGAGCCAATCCATGTCTGCCCAAGCATCATGAAATCTTCCTGAGTTTGATTAGGAGGAGCAGAGAACTCAGACATAGTGGTGGGGAACGGGCATGTTTCAGTGATGGCAGTCTTGGGGTCAGGCTGTGGGGCTGCCAGAGCCCATAGTCCCTGGTGAATAATTCTGCTGATACAGATGTCTCCATCCTGCTTGCCATAGGCAGTTTCTAGTCAAAATGTCTCTCTAATAGGTCCCATGATGCACCTCAGTGCCCATTTCTTGACTCCAAGATCTCCCAGCTACTCTTTCCCCCACATCCTGCCTGGGCCATGCTGGTGCCACAGTGCAGCGACCATGACAGAGCTGCCGTGTGAGGGTGAGTCTTGGGCTGTGACCCCATGGGAGTGAACTGCAAGGTGGTCACAGTTCCCTTAAACTCCAGATGACCCCAGAGGTGATCACGGCCCACAAACCTCTTCCCACAATGGTCAGGAGGCAGCTCTGCTCCCCAGTGCCCCAGCATGGGGTGCAGAGCCACTTTCTGGGACACAGGGCTGGGATACCCTCTCCTCTGGCTCTGCCAGGGCCTCAGTCTCCATGGGCTGCTCCTGCAGCCTTGGGCCATCACAGACCATGAGCATTCTTGTCACAGCCACAGAGCTGCTTTCCTCCTGAGCAGGGGCTGTAAGGCCCCACAGCAGCCCTGGGCCCCCCTCCTCCTGCTCACCTCCAGCTTCTGCTGCCTCACCAGAGTGTCAGCATGGGTTTGTGTCAGGGCAGTACTTGTATGCAGGTACAGGAGGGATGGCAGCAGGTGGGATGGGGGCACCTTTCCTCCAGCACTATTGGAAGGCCATGATGTTGGAGAAAGTATTCCCAGGAAACATGAGCTGCAGTCCAAAGCTGTGATCCAGCCCCCTGGCCTGGAGAAGGGCTCATCTGGGAGGATGCTCATGTGGTCACATTTCCATGACAGAGGATGTTTTGTGTCCCACCTCTGCTGGGAGCTGGGCCAGGATCCCTCTCCCTTGGCTGGGGCTTTCACCTACTCCAACACCCATGGACAGAGAAACCTCTCACACAGGCGCCAGGTGGGGAGAAGGGCTGGACGCTTGGGCAGGACTTGGAGTTCAAACTGGGTCTCCACACCCCTACGGTTCTTTTCTGAAAGGCTCCTCTGCTGTGGGCTGGCAGGAGCATTGGCTCCCTGTGAGGAGCTGCTGCAACTCAGTACTGCTGCAAACAACAGAGTCTGACCCTAGAGTAGAAGATGTGAGGAGATGGCCGTGACAAACATCCTCTCCCACTTCAGCATTGCCCTGTTCCCTGCTGGGAGCTCCTCCACCCATGGGGTGAGCCTGGGGGGACAATGGGGGAGCCCAGGCTCACACATGCCTCTGCCAAGCACCCTGGGGCCTTCCTGCTGCCAGCCCCCATGGGAGAGCTGCATTCCCAGTGCAAGACCCCCATGGTGACTGGTGACATGCATGTGTACTGCAAACAGCCTCAGTCCCCTGGAAAACTCCCACTGGGGCAAGCTCCAGTCCTGCATCTCAGAGAAATAAAGTATAAACGTGAAGCAAAGAAGAAGGGGAGAGCATTATCTTCTGAACACAGGCTGGTGGGGGCCTATGGGCAGTAGGAACACTGACCTACAAACTCAGTGTGCCCCAAGTGGGGACTGGGAAGAAGAGCCCAGTGCCTCTCCCATGCCACCTTGCTGGCAGCTCTGCCCTCCCACAGCTGTAAAATTCCTCCCTTACTTGGGCACCTGGCAGAGGTTTGCCTCCTCCTCCTTGGGGAGATGAGTCACAGGTTCTCAGTGTGCATGAGGGGCAGCACACCCGAGCAGAAAGAGCCCGTTACCTGGCATTTTGGGACTTGAACAATCTGGTTTTGTGGGCTGGGTCTGTTCTCTGCAACAAAGCAGGATCATGACCACGCGCCAGATCTGTGGTTCCTCCTGCTGCTCCCAAGGACCTACCTGAGGATGGACATGATGAGACCTCAACCCTCAGCACTGCTGTCCCACTCCAAGTAGAGCACAGCTTTGGAAAGCCCCCAGGAGACCCACCTTACTTCCCTGAGTCTGGGTTCACTGTTCACAAGTGCTGGGCACCCTGCAGTAAAAGCCCGTTTCTCACACCCCATTTTGGTTGTGGGTGTTTTTGCCAGGGGAGCAGCTGAGGCATCTCCTGGTCCTCAGTGCCTGTGCATGGCTGTGGACAGGCCTGTGCCTCCCCAGTCCCATCAGCATGGGACACCAAGCACCCCAGGAACACGAGGTGGGCACCGGTGTTACCTCTGCAGGGCTGGTGTCTGATCTCAGCATCTCCAGGTTCCCTGCTCTGCTCAAGCCAGTGGTGATGGTGGAAGGAAAAGGACTCAGAGACATGGTAAGGGCAAGAAATGTCTTTCCTCCTGCTGGGAGTCCCACAGCCCTGCCCAGGCCTGTCCAGCTCAGACACCCCTACCTGCTGGCACAGGGAGGTGCTTCCCAAGTGGTATGGGTTCTCCACCTGGAGACAGGCCAGTCTCAAACCCTTATCCCTGGAAAGCCACCATGGAAGCGTGGCTCTGGTCTCAAAGAACACCTGAGCTGGACCAGCACCCTCACACCACATCTCTCAATGCAGCCAGAAAGGATTCCTAGTGTGCTGCAGATGCCCATCCACTTCCTGAGGCTGCACTGCAGGGAGCTGCCCCTTCAACATCTCCGCAGGGCAATGGGGCAGGAGGAGGCTGCACCTCTCCCATGCTCTGGCCCACTAGTTCTGCTTCACAGGTGTTGTCATCGGAATCAGACTCGCCGGCTGTATCCTGGCTTCCAGCCTCGGCGATATCCAGAGGGGCATGTTCAGGAAATGTCCACTTGGGAAAACAGGAACGTTTCTGCTCTCATCCTGCAGCCCTGCTCCCCTCGGATGAACTGCAGGTCTCCAACCTGCAGGAACATGCAGGGCTAGCGGTGGTGCAGCCTTTCACAGGGTCTTGTCCATGAGAAGCAGGGACGATTGCTTTTTGCTCCAGTTTCTTCCTTCCTCTGTGAGTGTTGAAACTTCTCTGTGTTTGATTCCAGGGTATGGCATTGTCAGCGCTTATCGAGCTTCTCGGCTGTATCCTGGTTATGAGCCTTTGGTGCATCTCAGAGGTAAGTTGTCACTGTCTTTCGGCTTGAGGGAATAAACACTTATCTTTTAATAGGTTATTCATGTGCAGTTTTACCAAACATCATCTTAAGGACTTCCAAGAGCTTTTTGTGCCTTAGGGGTGTTGCGCAGATAAGTCATGAATATTCCTTTACCAAAAGAGCTGCTAGGTCTTGGCAAAAAGGTCACCCATGTTCCTTTTATCTGTGGGAACCTACACCTTTGTATGTGTCCTGTGTCATTACCCCACCCCCTTCCAGTCACTGCAGGTGACTAAGAAGTAGATCACAACGTGCCCTGGAAACTCCTTGCCTGTGTTTGATTCCCTGTTTGGTTCCTGCAGTTCATGGTGACGAAGCCACTTGGTGGAATCTTGTTCCTGAGCATGGGGAGAATCCCAGAGGTAAGTGTTCAGTCTTCATTTGTTACTGACCTTTTGCATTTGTTAACATTTGGTTTGTTATTTGTTAACATTTTGTTGGGATAGTTCCCCCTCACAGTGGCCAGCAGGCTCTTCTCTACAAGAGTTGTGAATGATCACCTTTTCCTCTGGTGCTCCATGCTCCCGCTCCAGTGTGGGTTTCCTTTTGTGTGTGTGAGAGGCCTCCTGCTCAGAAGGCCCTGAGAGGCCCCATATTTGCTCATCCGCTCCTTGAGGAGTGTGCCACGGGTGGCTCTGCTTTGTGAAGCTCTTTGCCAGCTGCTTCATCCTGCGCTGCTCCCAGTGCCACTGCCAAGCCAGAGGCACGCTGGGGTTGAGTTTAGAGCTGGAGGAGCTCCAGGGAGTCCTTTCTCGTGACAGCTCCAGGCCTGGTGTGGGGCCACTGCGAGCACCAGCAAATGTCTGCAGAATGCTCCTGGGAAGATATCTCAAGTTCCAAAGGAAATGCTGAAAGACCTGGAGAAAGCGACACCTGGTCAGTGTAGTTCACTCTGTAACTGTGTAACTTGGTGTCCTGGTTTTGTTAAAAACAAGTTTCTCTTTCAGTGAATTTTGCCTGTCAGCTAAAGCCTTCATATTAACTGCATTTTCCTGGAGAACCAGACACATGTTTTGGTAAACCTAGCAATGGAATGCAAACTTATTGATAAGCATGGATGGACATCTCGCGAGAGGGGCAACGAGAAACCGGTGACCAAGAAACTGACCAACTGTGTATAACATTCCAGTCACATGAATACTTCATATAAAAGTGGGAGATCACGAGGATCTCGGCCCTTTTTGCCTTTGCTTTTTCCCTTCTGCTTATGGCCGACATTAGGAGAGGACCTTGCTAGTCGTCCCTGCGAACTGAGGCCTAGTGAGAGACTGAATCCAGCTCCGGTTGGCTGCAGAGTCTAATCCAGGACTTCGGCTGCCAGCTCTGCAGTTGCTGAGACTTTAAAGATTGGTTTTGTATATTTTGTATTATTTTCTCTATTCTTATTACTAGCATTAGTAAAACATCTTTAATTTTTTCCAACTCTCTTCTCTCTGTCCTTCTTTCCCTCCCGATCGCCTGTCCTGAGTGGGAAGGGGGGAGAGGGAGGGGCAAAAGGGGGAAGTGGGGGGGGGGAGGAGGTTAACAATACATCTGCCAGGGTTTTATTGTCACCTCACAATCTAACCCCTCGACACTTGGGCAGCTGAGCTTTTAGATTCATGTATGGATGTGCTGTAGACTTGACGGCGGGGGGGGTCAATCAGCGCCTCACTGCAGTGACATTTGATTTCACGTCTGGCGTGGGCTGGCAGCCACAGAGATGGTCCAGCACAGGGTCTGCTACCAGCTGTGGTTCAAGCTGAGTCCCAGGGGCAGCTGCTGCCCCATCTGTACCATTACTGGCCAGAGGTGCTTTGTGCAGACACTGCTATCCAGAACCAGTGTGTGCTGCGTTCATGTTCAACTCATGCACAGGACAGCTGGCAGCTGGGTAAGTTCCAGTCAGGAATGAGGTCCCAAGAAATCTTGGCTGTCCTTTCCTAACATTGGAAGTCAGGGGCAGATGCTGTTTCTGCAGCATTTCTCTTTGTGATCGATTTTCATCCCGCTGGTATGGCAAGATGACGGGGCTTCAGACAGGATTGATCAGAGCAGGGTACCCTTCAGGCAGGGTAGGATCAGAGCAGCCCAGTCTTCATAGCCTGGTCCAGCCCCATTGCTCTCCTGGGTGTCTGCAGGATCTCAGTGTCGTCTCAGGGTCGCGGTGGGTTGGAGCTGGACACTCGTCTTGAGGCTGGACACTGATCTTTCAGGTGGCCTTGAGTGGTACCTTCATTTAATTCAGTCTTGAGTGGTTTCTCTCTCTGTTTCTAGCTGCAATTCCAAAAACTTGGCTGTGGTTTTCCGCTTGTTTTGGGGGACAGTGAGCTCTTCAGCACCACTTGTGAAAGTGCCTAGAACATGTTTGGAGGACGCTGGGATTCGGTGTCCCGTGTGTGTTATCCTTCCCGTGTGATGGAGTTGGCTTGGTGGGACATGCTTCTCAGATGGCTCTTTCTCCAGATGAATTGGCTGAAGGTATAATGTTCCTGATGAGGAAGTTACATCTCATGAAACTGTCCCACTTTCTTTCTAAAGAGGCGGACCATGAGACTGAGCAGAAGAGCCTTCCGAAGCGAAACAGTCACACAGTGCCAGTGTCCACTGAAGAAAGAAAGAAAGACAATGCCAGCAACTGGCACGCCAGGTAATTGCTGTCCTGTGGTCACCCAGTGTCACCAGTCAGAATTACTGTGGCCCTGCAGGCTCTTCCCCAGCTCTTGCACAACAGGCTGGTGCTGCTGGAACAAGTGCTGTCATGGCCACGCTTCCTTCTCCTGCTGCTCCACACTTCCTTATGGGGAAGAGAGCGCCCTGATAGGCATGACAGCTGTCTGAGTCATACCTTCCTCTGCATCCACATCTTGGGTCCTCCTCAAGGAAGTTCTGGAAAGAAAGAATAATCTGAGAGGTCCAGAGTTAAGCCCATCCTATCTCATGCCCAGGAAGCTTGTCTGTCTGTGCTGCCTGGCCTGGGGCCTCTTCACAGGAAAAGCCCCTTCCCGCAGCTCCAGCATTCAGAGCACTGGAGTGAGCAGCCCCCCCCCTTTCTGATCCCGTCAATCACAGCAGAGCAAACATGAGAGGCTTCCAGATAATTTGGGTGTTCCTTCCATCTGAGATGGGCCTCGTCCCCATTCACCTTGGTTGGCCTTGCATGGGGAGCTGCTTCCCCCATTCCTTTTCCTTCTAACAGGCATTGTCCTTTGTGTTCCTTCCCAGGCTGTTCAGGAGATCATCACTCAAGCCCTGGACAAGCTGGAAGAAATGCAGGTCCCGATGCCTGATTATGCCCCCAAATCAGCAGGTGCCGTGACATTGTACATACAAACCAGTTCCAAAGCGCTTCGTGTCCAGATTGGCAAGATGGGCATTGGAACATGCCCAGGGGTAGGAGAGAAGGGGCGAGAAGTCACGGGTCACCTCATGCCCTAAAAGTGCCCCCACTGACAAAGCCTGTAACGGGCCAGACCCCATGAGAAGAACAGAAAGGCTGTTTCACAGTCTTGCCTATTTCAACAGCCAAATACAACAGTTTGATGACTCCTTGCTATGTGTTCCAGAGGGGTCGTGCCATCAAGACAAAGGGGAATCCACTGTAGGACATGGATGACAACTGAGAAGCCTTTTCCAAGTCAACAGTGTAATATTCCTCCTGACTCTGCCTGGTGATTATGCTCATGTCTTAATTTCCAGGGGCTGCCGTCATTCTTTACAGGACTTCTCCATCCCTCCGGACTGGCAACGCAAAGTTTTTCCTATATTCCCTGCCAATAATGGATTACATGAGGACCCCTGAGCTGATTCTGCAGGTAGGAACACCAAGAAGCAGTAAAACAAAGGTCAGGAGAATGAACCACACATGCTGCTCAGAGTTGTCTTCCCCCATCTTTGCTCCTCAAAGCTTCTTCTCCTGACTCCTTCTTGCATGGACCTGCTCTCCTCCTGTGTCTCCTTGCTGAGTGTTTCTTGTCCTTGCAGCCAGAAAATCATCCTGGCAACTGCTGGCCCTTCCCAGGAAGTCAAGGACACGTGTTCATCAAGCTGTCCGTGCCAGTCATTCCCAGAGGCGTCACCATGGACCATGTCTCTGGGACAGCGTTCCATGGAGGAAGTATCTCTGGAGCTCCAAAGGACTTTGCTGTCTACATAAGTGACTTCTCTAGAGTGGGGGGCTGGGGGTTGCACAGCATTTCTAAGCAGGGAATGAAGATGGGACAAAGATTTTGGTGGCCTAAGCTTCCTCCTGTCTCTCAGAACAAACAGGCTCCATGGTGTTGCTTCCTTCCCATTGTATTCCTCTTTTATTCAATGTACCACTCAAAAAAAGGCTTCTGGGGCAAGATGCTACTCCAGGAGCCACAGGGAAAAGGAGCTGGCACAGTGCATGCTCCTAAACCTTTTTAGCTTCCAACCCCAGTGGTATTTGTGATCCTCAGGTCACCTCCCTCTCACTGGGAGTGTCTGCTCCTTTTCTGACTGCCAGCTTGGACTCGTTGAGTGGGCAAGTGTGGCGTGCTGCCCACCTGCAGCTTCAGGTCTTTTCCTTGTCCTCATCATCCTTGGACTACATAGCTGAAATTACCCCGTACTTCACTAACTGAAGTTCAGTCTTCCATGGTGCACCAGACGCTCTTGTTTTCTCCACCCCATCTTTCTGTAGGGCTTCAAGGAAGAACACGAGGGGCAGGGAATGTTCCTGGGACAGTTCACTTTCCTGGCGGCGCTGAATCCCAGTCAGACCTTCCAGCTGAAGGTATGGGGACACAGAGGGAGGAGAACTGTAGGAGAGGAGGAGAAATGCGGTTGAACGGGTAGGGGCTTCCCTGCCAAAGGGTACAGGCAGCCCTGTCCTTGAGTGTGTGCCACGCTGGCCTCTCTTCTGCTTTAACTTCCTGGTGGCGGATGCCTGGACTGCCGGCCTTCTCTTTCATTTTGGATTTGATCTTCAGGGCTTAGAAGCGCCACAGTTGAAGCTGGAATCAGCTTGACTGTCTGGACCCCAAGTGCACACAAGTGGCCACATCTGGTAGGATGCACGGCTGCTGTTTTGCCAGTTAAAGACTAGAAATACTGGGCTTCCTGAGGATTCTGTTGGTGCAGGAAATGACCAGTGTTAGGGAGGCCATTCTGTTTCCATTGCTTTCTAGAGAAGGGAACGAGACATTATACTGACCCCAGCACTGGGTCTTCTGACTGTGGAAGCCTGTGCCCCAAAGCAGGCGAGAACTTTCCAGTGTATTTGCTGAGGCATCTGGTCGCTGCTTCTTCCTTTGCTGTTCTCATGGCCCAACGAGGGAACATCTTGACCATGACAGGTCAAAAGCCCCCGCAGGGCAGCAGGAAGGAATCTGTTGAACGAGGCCGTTGCTGTGGCACTTCTGTCAGCGCTCACATGCCAGAGAGGAAAAGGCGACTCATTTCTTCTTGTCATTGCAGAACGAGCTCCCTGGGGTCGTGAATTACATCAGGCTGCAAATGCTGAGCAACTGGGGCCACCCGGACTACACCTGCCTGTATCGGTTCAGGGTGCACGGTGATCCACCCAAAGATGGGGAAGAGGTTCCTGTTTCACCTGTCAATAAATTCCATTAATGTTCACCAAGTCGAGTTGCAGCCTGCTTTGCCTGTGATGCTGCCTGGTCCTCCCTGAGCTCGCTGGAGCTCCCCGTCCTTCTCTCGACCCACCAGCGTATGGGAGACTTCAGGAGTACACAGCAAGATGTTCATAACTAAAAGAAACAGGAAAACTCAGTCACAAATCTACAGAAAGCCTGACATGCACACACTTGCTGCCTACACAGGAACATCAGCAAGGCCTTGCCTGTACACTGAAGATTAAATTAATGGACAGGTTTCCAGTGCAGGAAGCAACTAAGGATCGACTGAGTGGAACCATCTGTTGTTACCTGTTTTCACAAGAGGCTGTTTCAGCTTCCATCTTTCAGTCTGTTGCCAATGAGAAAATGGAAGTGTGTGTTTGTTTTTTTTTTTGTGAGATGGAAAACTTATCTAGAAAGTTGGTTCATGGACTTATTTGACTCTCTGGGAACATATCGTGTTTATAGCCCAGGAAACATTACAGAGTGATTAGCAAAGCAATCCCAGGACACTTAAGAGATCCCATAACCACACGAGCCTGTCTTTCCTTTTCACCCGAGTTCCCCAAGCCCCAAGGCAGGAGCAGGCAGGGCAGTCGTGCGCTCGGGCCGCACCAGGGAGGAGAGAGCAGAAACAGCGTTTGGGACCCAGGGCTGGGAACAGCAATGTGTGCTCTGAGCTGGGGTTTAGTCCATGTACAAGCCCAGCACGGGTCCAGATACCAAACTGAGGGTGTCGCTTCATCCCCGGTGCCACACACACGGCACCTTCTTCCATCGGCTCCTCCCAATGAACTGTTTTGCAGCCCCTTCCAGCTCAGCCCAGCTCAGACACCTGCACTCTGGCTTAGGGCTGACTGGGGCTGGTGACCCTCAGGGCAGCAGCAGGAACCGCTCTGACCCTGGTTGTGGGGCTGTCCCTGGGCTGAGCCCTCAGGCCCAGGGCTGTTGAACTGGGTCCTGGTGGGGGTCGACAGGTCCCCCCAGCCTGTCCATGCTGGGAGACACCTGCTCCTGCAGCACCCCTGGTACTGATCCCGAACCTGGTCCATCCTCATCCAGAAGTACACTTGAGTTTGGTGTTTTTTTTTCTTAAAACTGAAGATAATTCAGGTAGAGGCAGAGCCTGTTTACAAGTCTGAGTAGTCTGGGGACAGAGGCCAGTGTGGGGCTGGGACCCTTGCGGGTGGGGGATCTTTCTGCCATGTGCCCTTGGCCTGGCGCTCACAGCTGGGAAGAGACTTTCCGAAATGCTGCTGGGAGGAGCCAGATGTGGCCACCCCCGGCACAGCCTCAGGGTCTGCTGCCAACCTGCCCTCAAATCATCTCTGCCCAGCTGGACATGGCCCAGGAGTCACTACCAGTGTTGCTGTTCTCCTTGGGGCAGCGTGGTGTTCACCAGGCACAGCCAGAGCTGTTCCTATGCCAGGAGAAGACTTCACACAGAGCCTTGGCTGATGGTGACAGTTCCCACCAGCCATCCAGCTCTGGAAGGTCCAGGTGCCACAGAGGGGACCCTGACTGGTTGTCACTTCTCTTGCAGGAACAGGATTGAACAGCAGGAAGGAGGCAGGATCAGAAGGTCCATGAGGTCAGAAAGCACATCAGAGTGCTGGTACAGTCATGATGACAGCAGAGGGAGAAGAGAAAGAGATGCAGTGACCTGGCTGGGTCAATGCTTCTGATGTAACACCCGCCACACAAACACAGAGACAGATACATCACCCCATAATGCAGAAGGCAGAAGTTAGAATAAGTGAACCACCATGGATCAGCTAGAAACCATGCAAATTACATGTGGGAATATTGATATACCTGGTTACAAGAACATCATCTGTCAGAGGATGCAACAGGAGAGCACTCGAAAATGAACGATTAGATAATGTGGAGCAGCAGCTGACCTAACAATATCGAAAATAAACACAAAAGCTGCAATATAGCAATGTAAACTGGGAGGAGCTGAATACCCAATTTGGTGTCTGATGTTGGAGTGGGTGGCCTCAGCATCTCTGGCTACTTCTCAAAAAGAAGCATTTACTACTCTATCATATGTCAATGGTGGCTGGTCAGGTTCCCAGACTAGGCCTCCAGGATTCAGCTGGCATGTGCCACAGGCAAGAGCAATGTTTTGTTTGCAGAGCCTTATGGAGTGGGCTATGGCCGTCCCTGTCCAAATGTGACTCAGGTGCCTTTGGAATGTCCAGGAAGAAAGTGAAGTGCTTGGAGAGATTCTTACCAAAAAACTTATGTGCTGTCAACTGTTGTGTGTCACCAGACTGAAGACAAATATGTAGCTTTTGTAAGCAATTGCTCATGCTTCCATGCCAATACCGTATTTATGTCATACTTCAGGTGACCGTGCTCTCTTGTGAAGCTGGAACTTGTGCGCACAAGCTTTCCTGTCCCTGGTGCAGAATGGTCAGAGAGCATCAGTGCTCAGGAGGGCTGAACAGGCTGTTGAGGAGGGACAGACAGGGCAGGTGAGGTGGGGGAGTTGCAGTGTACGTAAGGGAGAGGTTTGACTTGGCAGCCCTTATGGTTAGGAGCGATATAGTTGAGAGAGTGTGAGTGAGGATTACTGGCTGGAAAACAAAGAAGGTTCATTGTGGGTGTCTCCTATCAATCAGCCAGGCAGGATGATAGCACTGGTGAGTTCTTGCCTAGGAAATGAGGAGCAATCTCTGGCAATGCTATGGGCGTGAAGCATCCTGGGACACGTGCACACAGACTTGTGAGCCAAAGCACCTTGGCAAAGCTGCTGGCAAAGAGCGTGGCACAAAAGGTCCTGGGCTTCTGGTGGACCCCAAGTTGAACAGGAGCCGGCAAGGTGGGCTTGGCCCAAGGCGGCAGCCAGTGGTACCCTGGGCTGCATGGGGCAAAGCCTTGCCAGCAGCTGGAGGGAGGAGACCCTTCCCCTCTGCTCAGCACTGCTGAGGCCAGGCCTGAAGTGCTGTGCCCAGGGCTGGGCTCCCAGTGCCAGAGAGACATGGGCATAGTGGGGAGAGCCCCCAGTGCCCCTCCCCCAGCACTGCGGTCGCAATAGGGGGTTTTGTTGACCCGGCGCTGTCCCGGCATTGGTTCTGTGCCAACACGGAGTGTCAGGGAGAAGAGCTCTTGCCCCGCAGCGCGACTCGGCACTGGGACGCCCTTTGGCAGACCTTGTCCATCCGTCTGGCCAGCACCTTGCGCCCCACAAGCGTGCCCTACGGGAGGCTTCTCTTGGCTTGGTCGGGATGGGCCAGGTGAATTGCTGCCGTGGCTCCAGGTAGGCTCCCCCCATGCACAGCTGGGAGACAGCCCAGAACAGCCTGACAATGCAGCAGCAGATTTTCTCCTGCCCGACACCATCTGCTCTGCAGGGATGAGCCTGAGCCCGAGCAGCCATGCGTGCCCATCCCATAATATGCATGATCCCTGCACCAAACCCACCATGACACAGCCTAACTAGATCTGCAGCTTTTATGTTTGTACTGCCAACAGTTTGTGAAAGTACAGTATAAAAACCATCATTATTGAGAGATCTTTGCATTTTACACTTATTCTAAGTGTCTCAGGTAGTTGGGTTTTTTATTAAGGTCTAGTCTAAAACGTCTGATAGCTTTCCTCCTTATCTAAAGTACAGTGTGGTATAAAATATAAATAGAAAAACCATTCTTTTGGAGGGATCTTGGTGTTTTAGGCTCAGTCTAAGTTTCCCGAGTAGTTGAGGTTTTATTTTTTAACTCTTACATGAAAAATATTTTACTCCTTGTGCATTCTCAAAATGTCTCTTTGGTGTGTGGAGACAATAGAAGTGTGATGTTACGTATAAAATTTTGCATTTGTATCTGTAAAGGGATTCTCATGTTCATATACACTCATGAATTGACTGATTCATTTTTTCTTTTCTGTACTTCTGTTGTTTTCAGAACACACAGATGACAACGCCCCAGTCCCTAAGAACTCACCAGAAAGTGTTGGAAGAATCGTGGCTGGAGCAGTTAAAGCTCCTGGCAAAACACATATTTTGTACGTATTCCTAGGGCTTTGTAGAATATAAGGTATATATTCCTGTCAAATACTTTAATACTTTCTGGAAGAGAAAAAAAAAACAAGCAAACCAAATCTGAGAGGAAAAAAACTGGGGAGTGTGACTGCTTTGAAATAATGTAATTATTTTTCTGTGTTGTGTTTATTTAAGGTCTGAGTCTCCCTGTAGTGCTTTGTCTTACCCTAGAAGTTCGTATACCTACTGCAAGTCATGATCAGGCTCTTCCTGCACTCGCTCCGACTCTCGATCACGAAGTTGTTCATGTTCTCATTCCTACTCACCATTGATGCCATCTCCAAGAAGAAGCAAAGGGAAGAGTCCTACCTATTGTTCTAGGTCAAGGTCACAT
This sequence comes from Streptopelia decaocto, assembly GCF_964273445.1. NCBI lineage: Eukaryota > Metazoa > Chordata > Aves > Columbiformes > Columbidae > Streptopelia > Streptopelia decaocto. The sequence continues at coordinate 62,143 of NC_138675.1, read as the reverse complement.
GGTGATCACCACCCAAGGTAAAGGTGTTCTTCAAAAACATCAAGCGAGAAGAAGCCAGCGCCAGCACTGAGCAACTGTCAAAAGAGCTCTGGCCCCTCTTTGACTCTGTCAGATCCTGTCGGGCTCTTTCAGGCTTTTTCATGCTCTGTCAGGTACTGTTGGGCTCTGTTGGCCGCTGTCAGACTCTGTCAGGCTTTGTCGAGCCTCTCTCGGTCTTTGATGGGCTCTCTCAGGCTCTGTCACGTGCTGTCAGGCTCTATAGGTTTTTGTCAGTCTTTATGGGGCATGGTTGGACTTAGTCAGCCTCTGACAAGCCCTGTCAGCCTCTGTTGGGCTCTGATAAGCCCTGTTGGGCTCTGACAGGCTCTATGGGGCTTTGTTGGGCTTTATTGGACTTTGTCAGGATCTGTCCAGCCCTGTCAGACTTTGTCAGGTACGAGGGCAAAAAATCATGGATTCCACACAATTCAATATGAATTTAAGCGAAGCCATTTATTACAGAAACAAGCCTCCTTATAGATACAGTTATTTCCTGATCACGCGTCCACGCTCCAAGCGTGCATTAGCTGATTGGATATTGTCCATGTTCATGAGCTGTCCACCCGCCCGAGTCTCACTGCTAATAGGTCTGTTGATTTACATCTTGTTGAGGCCTTGTTATTGTAGAACTGCCTCACTCCCACAGCAGGACCTGTTTTCAGCTTTCCGAGGTGGCCTTGAAATTCCTTTGGGCCTGGCTAGTTCAGTAACAAATCTCCATCTAATAGAAACCCATCCACACATTAACTTCAAGAAAATCCCTCAAATCTCCCACAGTCAGGCTCTGTCAAGCCCTGTTGGGCTCCGTCAGGCTCTATGGGGCTTTGTCGGGCCCTGTTGGGCTCTGTCAGTCTCTTTCAGCAAAGCCCAACAGAGCCCAGCAAACCTTGATAGAGACTGACAGGGCCCAACAGAGCCCAATAGAGCCTGACCAAGCCAGACAAAGACCAAAAAAGCCCACAGAGCCCGACAAAGCCCAACAGAGCCCAATAAAGCCTGACAAAGACCTATAGAGCCTGACAGAGCCCGAAAGAGTCTGACAAAGCCCAAAAGAGCTTGACAGATCCTGACAGGGCCCAGAAAGCCTGACATACCCCAATAAAGTCCGACAAAGCCTGATAGAGCCCAGGCACTATAGGTCTTTGTTGGGCTTTATTGGGGTATGTCGGGCTTTGTCTGGCCCTGTTGGGCTCTGTCATTCTCTTTCAAGGTCTGTCAGGTTCTTTTGGGCTCTGTCAGGCTCTTTCAGGCTCAGTCAGGTTCAGTCAGGTTCTGTCAGCTTTTTCAGGCTCTGCTGGGCTCTAAAGGGCTTTGTTGGGCTTTATTGGGCTTTCTCAGGTTCTGTCTGGCCCTGTCAGACTTTGTCTGTCTCTGTCAGTCTCTGTCAGGCTCTTTCAGTCTCTTTTGGGCTTTGCTTGACTCTGTTGGGCTCTGTTGGGCTTTGTCAGGCTCTGTCAGGCTCTGTCAGGCTTTTTCGGGCTTTGCCGAGCTATATAGGTCTTTGTCGGGCTTTATTGGGCTTTTTCAGGCCCTGTCAAGCTCTGTCAGTCTGTTTTGGCAAAGCCAAAAAGAGCCCAACAAACCTTGAAAGAGACCTACAGGCCCTGACAGACCCAAACAGAGCCTGCCAAAGACCAACTGGCCAAACTGGAAATAAATAGGATAGTTAGGAGCCCTGGCTCTCTCCCAAGCGGAAGTAGAAAGTCCAGCCCAGCAGAGCTTCCCCGGTCCCTCCTGGCCCTGGCTGAAAGCTCAGGTGGCCTCCACTGCCCCGCACGCTGGTGTCCTTCATGCCTTCCCAGCTGCACTCTCATCCTCTCTCCCACAGGGACATTCAGATCTTTACCTCATTTCTCTGAGTGCCCACTGGCCCTTGATGCCCCGAAAAACAGGTTCCTGTCTATAGTGACCATGGAAAAGGTACCTCAGTTAGAAAAGGTCCCCAGGGACAGTCCCTCAGATGTCCCCACTTCCAGCATCACTCTGGGCTGATCTCAGAGCCACGGCCAACTGTGAAACCCCTCTCCACGTCCCAGGGAAGGACCGTTGCCAACAATGGAAAAAGTCGACACTTTTGCAACTTTTCCTTTGTGTTTTTACTCAGTTCTTTCCCCAGCTCTTTGTGTCCCAGGCTGAGCTTTGGAGCTGAGGGACAACAGAGATGCTCTCAAGGATGTTTTTGAGTAGTGATACTATCACCAATAACAGTGCCAATGATGAGGGTGAACTAAAGCTTTTTAATTTCATTGCCAACAGTCATTCTAGCTTCTCAAAAGGGGAGTTGTTTCTTTTTGGCCAAAGAAAGCCAAGGAACAGATGCCATGTTGGTGCAAAGTCATAAAGGAAGACAGAAATTTTATGTGGTGTCCCCTGACACACACCGTCACCTGCTTTTCCAGTCTCCGCAGTCCCAAATGTGCAGCAGAGTCTGGAGTTCTGAGCTGCCTTCATCTGCCCTGCGTGACACATGTGAAAAAAAACTACCTCACTTTAAAAGTTGGTTGTGATTCTCTTCAGAGCCTGAAGCACCACATGGGTCAGGAGACAAGCCAGGATCCCCAACCAGGACTCACATGCCCTATCACCTTCTTTTCCAGACACCCAGAAATGGGGTCCCAGTGGACATGTTCTGGGGCACAGCCCTTGGTTCTCCTGCTCACTCATTGGCCATTTTGAAAAGTGCACACACTATGTGAGAGCTGCCAGTGGTCAGGGAGTCCCCCCAGTCTCCATGAGCTTTCCAAGATGGTGGAGAGTGGCCTCACTGTGACATCGTCCTGCTGTCCCAGCTCCTGGGGTGCTGCCCCTCCTGTCCCATAGACTGGAAAGGATTGTGTTAGTTCCAGTGATCCCTGACTTGATCCCCGTGCACTGCTGGTTGTTCTGCCTCCAGTCACAGAGGCCTGAGAGACCTTGCAGGTGAAGATGGAGGACAAGACACACAGAGAATGTCACTTTTTCCCTTATTAAATTCATCAGTGGCCACATGTTGTCTTTGTTTCTCCTTTAACTGTTCCTGCAGTAGTAACAGCTCATTATAGGAACTTGAATTGCCTTACAGGTCTAGACTGAGTTCTGATCTGGACTGTTGCTGTGCTTGGAGGCTGCTGTCCTTGCAGACCAGACGAACTCGCTTCTGCCACCCTGCCTGGCAGTTCATTCCATCCGTGTCACAGCTCTGTCTGCAGCACTGACAGCTCCAGCCCACCCCGTCAGGTCCCTGGCTGAGGACATTGCCTCACATCTGGGCTGAACCACCCCAGCTGTGGCACCAGCCCAGCTCTGACCTGCCACAAGAAACCTGGTACCAAGTGTCCAAGACCCCATGTGTGCAAAGGCTTTGCCTAAGAGCACAGACATGACATGGACACAGATTGTTGAATGTCTCTCTACACGTAGGAGTATAAAACCAGAATAAAATGCCTAAATTCATTCAACTGAAGATACTCCTCCCCCAGCTTGGAGGAATTAGATCCTTTGCTGTAACCTTCCTGGTGCTCTGTCTAATGATGGGACAAGAGAATAGTATTATCATAGTAATTCATTTTTTTTTAATACAAAGATAACAATGCTGGCAAGAAGTGTCTGTGCAGAGGAGAGAGAATTAACCTCACTGATTACTTCAGGTTGTTTCAAAGGATGTGCCCCTGGAAGCCCAGGGACACCTGGAGGGAGCCCAGAGGGCACAGAGAAAGGGACATCATGGGCTGCTCCTGTGCTGCTGAGCTGGGCTGGGCTCCTGGGACAGAGGGAGCTCATGGCAAGCGGCAGCGCTGCAGAGAGACAGCTCTGCCCAGGAGCAGCTCCTCTGCACACGCAGCAGGGCTGAGGGCTCTGCCTGGGCATCTCAGGGAGACAAGCAAGGCAGAGAGAGATTAAAGGTGGTCAGGATTGGGAGGATGACTGAGAGCTCACTGGAGGAGAAATCTTTGCAGCCCTTGCCATGGTAAGTCTCTGGGTGCAGGGCAGTGCAGCTGTAGCTCCTGGAATTATCTCCAAAAAATGGCACAGGGACAGCTTGTGGGATCTCTACAGAGGGGGCTCTTGTTCAAGCAGTTTTGAACAGCTGTGAAGCCGGGTGAGCACCCAGGGGTGCCCAGGGCTGTCCTGCAGAGCAGGGTCCCTGCACCCCAGGGCTGTGACAGGGCAGGGACTCTGCCGCCTGCCAGGGTCAGCGCTCAGCCTGCCCGGGGAGATCCCCTTGCACTGCAGGGAGAAGCTCTGCATGAAAGGAACAACCCCAGCAATGCAGGGTCCTTCTGCTGTACAGAGGGTGCTGTCTGGGTGTCACGGCCCGTTTGATGATGGACTCGTGATGGTTCTTTTAACCTTGATCTCAGAGCACAAAATTAAAGTGACCAAAATGCCAAGGGGTTATAATTCAATCAAGCAGTGTAACTTTATTAACTTCCCCATAAAGCGGCACGCAATAGAGAGAAAGAAGAAGAAAAAGAAAAGGGAAAAGAAACGGGGAAAAGTAAAAGTAAAGATGAGAAATGAGGTTGCGTTTATCACCAATTGAGTTCCTGATGGCGATGGCCAGGCAAATCTTCAGACCGACTCTTACAGACGGTCACCATCAGGGGACACCACAGGGACCAGGGGACACCAGGGCCTCTGAAAGAACAGCCAGGGACACCGGAACCACCACAGGGGTGGCCGTGACCCCTGGGAACATGAGCAGGGTCACCGTAGGGTCAGGGCCACCACAGGGATGGTCGGGGCCACCGTGGGGTCAAGGCCATTGCGGGGTCAGGGTCACAATGGGGTCAAGGCCACTGTGGGGACGGTCGCGGACAGGATCCAATAAAGGTGACACCAGTTCTTGGAACCGCTTCGGAGCGGTTCTTGATGGCGATGTTCAGGCAAATACTGCTCCATCCTCGGACCGACTCTCACACTGGGTCAGAGCTATTCACATCTCAAGATCACTACAGGACGTTCCCAGGGGACTTTTAAACTAGTACAGCAAGTCAGTTGGTACCTGACAGGGAGGGATCCTGGTATTTAAATCCCTTTGTCTGGGTTGACGGGGTGGGCACTGGGACATAGAAACTAATTTCTTGGTTCAGGATGCGGCCCTGAAATTTCAGATCCATTTCTCTTAGAGTTGAATAAACCTGGGAGTATCAGAAATGAACACACTGTGCCTTACAGACAGCTTTATGATGACTTTTCAAGCACAGCCATAGCCCACTCCATGAGGCTCTGTATGGGGATATAGCGGAAGATTTGGGGAGGAGGTTAGTTAAATGTAAATACGCTCAAGTGACTTGCACTTGTCTGTAGAAAAAGCACATACATCACACTAATAGTTTTACTGACCTTGTGTGCTTGATGAGTAGAACCTCTGTGTTAGATAACAGGCCTGTGAGAAACTCCAGGCATCTTATCACTATGTCTGAGATTCCTGCTTGGTTGTGAGAAAGAGCGGGAAGCTGTGCCTGCCTGAAGCCTTGAAATACAGGCGAGCTCAGCAGGCCCGGTGATCTTCCAGCAGGGCTGAACTGACCAGCGCCTGCGTCCCCGCTTCTGTCACCTCTGCCTGGGAGCTCAGGTGTGGCTTCGGAGATCCCCCAATAGAGAGGGAACTAAAATAAAACTTGCTCTTTGCAAATGCATTTGTGGCCTCTGGCTCTTCTTGCGATGTGCCTGCGTATGTGTACACAGGCTCTGCAAACAAAACATTGCTCTTGCCCTCAGTTTGGTATCTGGACCCGTGCTGGGCTTGCACATGGACTAAGCCCCAGCTCAGAGCACACATTGCTGTTCCCAGCCCTGGATGCCAAGCGCTGGTCCTTCTCTCTCCTCCCTGGTGCCAACCGAGTGCACGACTGCCCTGCCTGCTCCTACCCTGGGGCTTGGGGAACTTGGGTGAAAAAGAAAGACAGGCTCGTGTGGTTATGGGATCTCTTAAGTGTCCTGGGATTGCTTTGCTAATCACTCTGTAATGTTTCCTTGGCTATAAACACGATATGTGCCCAGAGAGGCAAATAAGTCCATGAACCAACTTTCTAGATAAGGTTTCCATCTCACAAAAAAAAACAAACAAAAAAACACACTTCCATTTTCTCATTGGCAACAGACTGAAAGATGGAAGCTGAAGCAGCATCTGCCTCTTCTGAAAACACTCAGTTGATCCTTAGTTGCTTCCTGCACAGGAAACATGTCGATTAATTTAATCTTTGGTGTACAGGCAGGGCCTTGCAGTTGTTCCTGTGTAGGCAGCAAGTGTGTGGATGTCAGGCTTTCTGCAGATTTGTAACTGAGTTTTCCTGTTTCTCTTAATAAGGAAAAACTTGCTGTGTACTTCTGAAGTCTCCCATACGCTGGTGGGTCGAGAGAAGGACGGGGAGCTCCAGCGAGCTCAGGGAGGACCAGGCAGCATCACAGGCAAAGCAGACGGGAACTCAACTTGGTGAACATTAATGAAATTTATTGACAGATGAAACAAGAACGTCTCCCCCATCTTTGGGCAGATCACCGTGCACCCTGAACCGATACAGGCAGGTGTAGTCCGGGTGGCCCCAGTTGCTCAGCACTTCCAGCCTGATGTAATTCACAATCCCAGGGAGCTCGTTCTGCAATGACAAGAAGAAATGAGTCGCCTTTTCCTCTCTGGCATGTGAGCGCTGACAGAAGTGCCACAGCAACGGCCTCGTTCAAGAGCTTCCTTCCTGCTGCCCTGCGGGGGCTTTTGACCTGTCATGGTCAAGATGTTCCCTCATTGGGCCATGAGAACAGCAAAGGAAGAAGCAGCGACCAGATGCCTCAGCAAATACACGGGAAAGTTCTCGCCTGCTTTGGGGCACAGGCTTCCACAGTCAGAAGACCCAGTGCTGGGGTCAGTATAATGTCTCGTTCCCTTCTCTAGAAAGCCACAGAAACAGAATGGCCTCCCTGTCAATACGCACTGCCAGCACCAACAGAATCCTCAGGAAGCCCATTATTTCTGGTCTTTAACTGGCAGAACAGCAGTCGTGCATCCTACCAGACGTGGCCGCTTGTGTGTACTTGGGGTCTAGACAGTCAAGCTGATTCCAGCTTCTACTGTGGTGCTCCTAAGCACTAAGCACCCAAAATGAAAGAGAAGATCGTCAGTCCAGTCATCTGCCACCAGGAAGTTAAAGCAGAAGAGAGGCCAGCGTGGCACACACTCAAGGACAGGGCTGCCTGTACCCTTTGGCAGGGAAGCCTCTGCCCATCCAACTGCATTTCTCCTCTCCTACAGTTCTCCTCCTCTTTGTCCCCATACCTTCAGCTGGAAGGTCTGACTGGGATTCAGTGGTGCCAGGAAAGTGAACTGTCCCAGGAACATTCCCTGCTCCTCGTGTTCTTCCTTGAAGCCCTACAGAAAGATGGGTGGAGAAAACAAGAGCGTCTGGTGCACCATGGAAGACTGAACTTCAGTTAGTGAAGTACGGGGTAATTTCAGCTATGTAGTCCAAGGATGATGAGGACAAGGAAAAGACCTGAAGCTGCAGGTGGGCAGCACGCCACACTTGCCTACTCAACGAGTCCAAGCTGGCAGTCAGAAAAGGAGCAGAAACTCCCAGTGAGAGGGAGGTGACCTGAGGATCACAAATGCCACTGGGATTGGAAGCTAAAAAGGTTTAGGACCATGTACTGTCCAGCTCCTTTTCCCTGTGGCTCCTGGAGTAGCATCTTGCCCGAGCAGCTTTTTGTTTTTGAGTAAAAGAGGAATAAAATGGGAAGGGAGTGACTCCAAGGACCCTGTTTCTTCTGAAAGTCAGGAGGAAGCTTCAGGCCACTGGACTCTTTGACCCATCTTCATTTCCTGCTTAGAAATTCTGTGCAACCCCCTGCCCCCAACTCCAGAGAAATCACTTACGTAGACAGCAAAGTCCTTTGGAGCTCCGGAGATACTTTCTCCGTGGAACGCTGTCCCTGAGACATGGTCCATGGTGACTGCTCTTGGAATGACTGGCACCGAGAGCTTGATGAACACATGACCCTGACTTCCTGGGAAGGGCCAGCAGTTTCCAGGATGATTTTCTGGCTGAAAGGAGAAGAAGAAACTACATTGACATGGAGAAGGTTGCCCTGGCTCTCATTCCTGCCATGAGCATCAGAGGATTAATAATCATTTGGCCAATCAGTTCTGCTCTGAACCACAGCCAGTGCCTTCAGTCGGACTCTGTGGGTACCGAACAGACCAGCAGCTTCCGCAGAGAAGCCCTTCCATGGCTGGGAGCTGGGTGCGCTGGTTGTAGAAGCTCAGTGGCCTCTCCCGGTCCAGAGCCCTCACCAAAAACAAGCCAGGGTTGGTGTGGCTTAAAGGCCCCTGCCCAGAGCAGGTGGCAGGTCCGGGCCCACCTGGATTAACCTTTGCTGTCAGGGGAAGCACTCGCTCCCTCTCATCCACTCCCACCTCCTTCCACTGGCAGCAGCCAGCTCTTCAGATTGTGCAGGCAGCTCAGGAGCAGGGCCAGGACAGCTTGAGAGCCCAACATGGGACCCTCCAGCAGTGCAGGCTCTCAGCACCCGCTGTTGCTCAGGAAGAACACATCCCAGAGCTCTGCAGGCTCCTCTGCCATTCTGCTTCTGTGCCGTGCTGACAGTCTGCACAGCGACTGGGCAGACACAGACTGCAGGAGCAGCCTGGCTTGGCAGAAGCTCCCGCGTAGAACCTGGGGCACTTTGGGAGAGGAAATACCCAGCAGGGAGACACAGGAGGAAAGCAGGTCCATGTGAGAAGGAGGCAGGAGAAGAAGCTTTGAGGATCAAAGATAGGGGAAAAGGCAACTCTGAGCAGCATGTGTGGTTCATTATCCCGACCTATGTTTTACTGCTTCTTGGTGCTCCTACCTCCAGAATAAGCTCAGGGGACCTCATGTAATCCATCAATGGTAGGGAATAGAAGAAGAGTTTGGCTTTGGCGTTCCGGAGGGATCGAGAAGTCCTGGAATGAATGACAGCAGCCCCTGGAAATTAAAACATGAGCAGAATCATCAGGCAGTGTCAGGAGGAATATTGCACTGTTGACTTGGAAAAGGTTTCTCGGTTATCATCTATGTCCCACAGTTGTTTCCCCTCTTTCTTACTGGCACGGCCTCTCTGGAACACACAGCAAGGTGTCATTAAAATGTCGTACGGGGCCGTGGAAAAAGACAAGAACGTGAAAAAGGCTTTCTGAGCTTCCCATGCGGTCTGGCCTGTTACACACTCTGTCAGTGGGTGCACTTTTAGGGCACAAATTGACCCTTGACTTCTCGTCCCTTCTCTCCCTCCCCAGGGCAAGTTACAATACCCATCTTGTCAATCTGGACAGGAAGAGCTTTAGAACTGGTTTGTATGTACAATGTCACGGCACCTGCTGATTTCAGGGCGTAATCTGGCATCGGGACCTGGATTTCCACCAGATTCTCCAGGGCTTGATTGATGATCTCCTGAACAGCCTGGGAAGGAACACAAAGGACAGTGCCTGTTAGAAGGAAAAGGAACGAGGCAAGCAGCTCCCCTGCAAGGCCAGCCAAGGTGAACGGGGACAAGGCCCATCTCAGATGGAAGGAACACCCAAATTGCCTGGAAGGTCTTTCTCTCCAGTCCTCCTTTGAGGAGGACCCGAGATCTGGACGCAGAGGAAGGTACAACTCAGACAGCTGTCATTCCCATCACGCTCTCTTTTCCCCATAGGGAAGTGTGGAGCAACAGGAAAAGGAAGTGTGGCCATGACAGCACTTATTCCAGCAGCACCAGCCTGTTGTCTGTGACAGGGAATGGAGTAGGATACGTTCCGGAGGGAGGATAAAACCCCTGAGCAGATCCTTCTGCCTTGTGCCCTTACCCGTCCGGTAAAGCCTGGGAGCTTTGCCTGCTTCAAGGCTTCCTGTAGAGCCTGCTCCGCGACATCCTTTGTGCTCCAGCGCAGATGGTAATGCTGTTCCTGGAGCTTATGGAGCTGGTCTGGCAGGGACAGGGTTTTGCTCAGGTCTTGTAACTGTGCTGCGGTGCTCCAGAGGCTTTCCTTGCCAAGTTGGCCCAAGTGGTAAATACCTGTGGGACACACATCAGAGCTTAGAACTTGGTCTAAGGCTGGGTTATACCCCAGGGTGCCTGCTCCCCTTTCTGTGTCTCTCTCAAGTGCCCTAGTTGTCTCTCATTGTCTTTGACAGTGGCCATCATGGCATAAGGGCTTCACAACAGATGGACGTTCCCTGCCCTGGACTGTGCTCCTTGTCCTGCAGAAGATTCTCAGCCCCTGGGGCAGGAGAGCTCAGCCACGGCCTCTCCCTGGGCTGAAGAGAACTGGCTCAGCCCTCCTGGGGAAGGCAACTCAGCCCTTCTTCACCTCCCACCCATCCCGCTGGAGCAGGGACTGGCACAGCTCTGTCGGGGACTTTCTGCTCTTGGCTGAGCTCCTCTGGTCACAGCAGGGGAAACGGAACATGACAGGATGGAGCCCCGAGTACCTCCTAAAGCACCGTCCTCAGGTTGGAGCTCTACAGACACTCACCAAAAGAGAGCAGACCAAGAATCAGCACCAGCATCGTTGCTTTCTGAGCCTTCATCTTCCTGCAGAACAGATAAAGGAAAAGGCTGGTGAAGCTGGTGGTACCCGCGCAGATCAGCAGCACTGGAGAGCAGCAGCAGGGACTAAGAGCAGGAAGTGCAACAAGAGCTGTGGCCACACTTCCTGTCTGTGGGGCTGGACAGAGATTCTTTGGAAATGGAAGGGACATAACGAACGCCTGTTTCTCCTGCCCACCATCCGATCAGCACTTGTGCTGATCCTGTTCTCCAGCCTCTCAAGAGAAGGTTCAGCCTGTGCACAGCTGCCAGGCGGGGGGTGTGTGTCTCCCCTCTTGCAGCATTTCTTTAGCAGCTGGGTTATCTCTGGCCCTTCTCTTGGCAGAACTACAGACAGATGCAGACTGGGTAAAGAGGGAGGGAGGGCTGAACGTCAATGCGGGCTGGCACACAACGGGCAACCAAGGAAGTGCCAAAGAAACACTCTGGTGTCTGGGCCCTGCTGCCCTGAGCCTGATCTGCCAAGACACAACACACACCGCTCTGCAAGGGGGAAATTCCTCCTGCCTGTTCCAGGAGGCTCTCAAAAGGCTCACAGCATACACTCATCAGGAATAAACAATCCCCTTCTGTTCTCCTAGAGAACTCCTTGCACCCCTCTGAGGATCTTGAGCCCCTTTCCTAAGGCAGAGCCCTGGTGAGGAGCTGACCAGGTTTCCCAAGGAAACCTCCTCTGTCAGGAGCACAAGTCAAATCCACGGCCAACAGAGGACACGGGGGTGTCCTTCTGGTCCCATTGGAGAGGAAAACCAAGCAGGCTCAGGGACATAACCCACCCTGCAGAGCACAATACAGGACGGAGCTGAGCTCTCACAATTACTACGGCAGGCTGTATCTGGGTCACCCCCTGGGACACTCTCTCTCCGATCCAAAATGGAGCTGTCCCTCATTCTGCAGAGATCAAAGGCTTTCTGGGCCCAGCCCTTGCGTTCATGAAGAGACTGAAAGGTGGCTGCTGCCTTCCAACAGCTCCAGACCCAGCTCTCAGGCTGCCCTCATGTTCCTCTCCTGTCCGCCCTCCACCCACCCCAGCTGATGAGGTGGAAAACACACCTGGGGAAAGGGGAGAAAGATTTTTCAAACATACCCGTTCAGACCTTCAACCATCTCTGTGTGTCTCCTGGTACCTGCTGAGGTGCAGGTAACAAGCATCTCGCTCGCTCTGGAGTGAGCCAAAAACTCTGCGATCTTGGTTCCCTCAAGATCAAGAGTGACCAAGGTGCAGGGAGACCCCTGGTCTTATACCCTGCTGTGCCGACCTCAGCGCTGATGCTGCTTTGTGACATCAATGGCAGTGGCTGATGTCACAATGAAGAGGCTGTGCCAGGTTTGCAGGCAAAGTTCAACCTGACAAGAGCAGGTCTTGCAGTCCTGTCTGCAAGGGAAGAAATCCTTCACCATAGAAAGACGGGAAAGGTACAGGAACACGTTAGAATCACAAAACAGACTGTCACCCACTCTTCCTCTTGCTTATCAAGGTTCAGATGATGTAAGAAAAAAAAAAAACCACAAAAAAAGTGAGATAGCTGTTCTTATTTTATGGAACCCATTATATCAGCCACATAACTTTCTAGTCCAACTCCAGTCTGAACCTCAGAATAAGAAATGCCATCTTAAAATTTCCAGGAAAAGGAAGGGCTTTGAAGTGGCAAGACCAGAAAACGTTCATGAAAGCACCACCATGCAAATACACATCTCAGATCACAGACCACCTGCCCCGTTACCTAAGGCACTGATGTTCTCGCAGATTCACAGCCACTGACATCTTGAAAATAGCACAAAGTCTCATGTTCTTTAGCACCGAGCACGTAGGTTGGAACTGGATCTGGGAAGAAAACCATCTACAGTCAGTCTGGTTTCATTCGAGGACATCAGGACAAGTTCAGTTCACATTCACGAGGAATCACAGCAGGTCCCAACTGTCCCTGCAGACCCCAGCATGGCTCCTGTGCAGGGTCCTGAGGAGCAGGAGGCACAGAACAAGAAACCTCCCTCAAAAGAAGCCCCCAGCCACCTCTTGCACCAAGTTGCACAGAGCAGCAGCTGAGAACAACCTCTGCCACAACTACACCCGGCTCTGCTGTCTGCACAAGGAGACCAGCTCTGTCTTGGTTTTCTTAGGGACAGACTGAATCCAGTTCTGGTTTGCTGCAGGCTCCAGCCCAGGAATTCTGGGTGTCTCCTGCTGCTGCTGGAGCAGTTGTTTGCCAGCATTTTCAAGACTGGTTTTGCATATTTTGTATTATTTTCTCTATTTTATTAGTAGCACTAGTAAAACCTTATGTTTTGTTTCCAACTCTCTCTCTCTGTGTCCTTCTTTGCCTTCCAGCCACCTGTACTGAGTGGGGAGACAGGGGGGGACAAGGTGTTTGGCAGGGGACAGGGCATTAACGAAGCATCTGCTACAGTGTATTGTCACCCTGCAATCAAACCTTGACAGGTGTTTACTCCCCTTCCTCCCATTGGCCAGGGCTGCTCATTAGATCGAAATCACATTTATTCTCAGGCAAATGTTTAGAACACATCTGCCCTATACAGCAGCATTTCAGGTTCTTTCCCTGATTATACTGTTCAAGTGTCAAAACAAATGGATGTGAGGAGGATATATAAAATGCACATATAACATTATTTATTGTATAATATGCATTACGTAAAAGGCAATATATTATTTAAAATATCCATCTTATGATTTATTATACATAATGCATTTCCATACTACACATTATCAAGTATACCCACCTAGATCTGTGCAGCAAATTAATATTATTATATATTATATGGTGGCCACCATTGATTACGATATTCAGTCAGATTGTCCGTGGTTGCTGTTCCCCAGGGGGTCCAATAATCTTTTTCTAATGTCACAAAATGCATCCAAGGGGGACAATTTCTTCCGAATTCCTCCTGTCGATTGTCTGATAGTCATCTCAGAATCACAATAACAGGCAATTGTAAAACCGTAAGTACTAAACAATACAATTACCCAAGACACAAGCAACAGCAACAACAATCACTAAATACACAAACGACACAATCACTAAGGGTAAGAAAAAAGCAATAAGCACTAAAGTTACCTTTACCGAACTACTGCTTTTTCATTTTTCTCTTTTAATTACTGTTTTCTCGGTCTTATTTATTTTTTTATTTTTTTAATTTTAATTTTTATTTTTCTTCTCTTTTTCTTTACTTTTTTAATTTTTGAAAGTCACCAAGGTAACCAAGCACCCAAGCGCTGCTGTCCCCCCAGGAGGCAGACAGCTCCACACGTCTCACTTGGGTCACAAGTATCGATAAACCCAGTTCCAGAAATTACTACACACCTGCAGTGCTGGGGTCTCCACACATCTCACGCGGGCAGCATGCAAACCAAACCAAACCAACACAAAAAGTGCCTTATCTCTATTGACGGGGTCTTACCCACATCCAGGGCTGGTCCGAGGAACTGTGGTCTCTCCCAGGAATTCCCTGGTGCTGGCGTAAGGTTCCAGAGATCCTGGGATCCATGGGGCGAAAGGAGACTGTCCCATCCTGAGTCAGCAGAAAATCATACCAGAAAGTCATCAAAATGACTCCTTAACACAGTTTTGAAATTGTTAAAAAGCAGGAATTTCTATTGCAGTGTCCCGGATGCTCGGAGGATGGTTCCTCTAATTGAGTGTGCGCAGGACGCGCACTTCTTGGTGTTTATTACACACACCTATTGCATATTCCTTTCATGCATTAAACATAAATGATGTACAAAACCCCGCCCTTTGCCGGAAGTCCATCTTTGGCATTCCAGGGACTTCATCCAGGGTCTCTGGTGTCCCCGGTGTCTCTGCAGCTGCTGCCCCCAGAGTCGGCTCCTGGGCCTGATCTCTTGAGCGTGCGTGGTGTCGTTTTGTGCTGCTACTCAGCAAAAGTCACGCAGCTCTTTCCTCATTCGGTGGAACATTCCGCTTTCCCAGCTTGCACACCAAGGACATCCCGCTGCGCCTCGTGTCCAGTCTCTACAGAGCTGCTGTTTCTCCATTCAGTTCCTGTTATGTCAGTGCGCTGGTTCGGGGCCCACACGCCCCTGGGGGTTCTCTCTGATTGGCTGCCTAAGGTGTCACTCTGCCAGGCGCAGCGCCCACCCTTCCCTGAGGTGATGTTTCCTCTGATTGGCTGCCTGGGATTGCCACCTTGCTCCTCCCATCAAATGATTGGTCAGAAATCCTGTCAATCATCCATGTCCCAATCTCTTTCCAGGCGTGATTGGTGGAGCCAGCATGGCCCGCCCTTCACAGTGCCCACCTTTTCAACCCTTGCCACCATCCCTGCAGCCTGAAAGCTTTATTGGTTGGATACATATCAATCACGGACCTTCTCCACGCCTCCTCAAATGTGATTGGCCGTCCTGACTCCTCCACCAACTTCCGGGTGGTTGTTGCCAGGCAACGAGCTCCACTTAAAAATGAAACTGGGGGCTCTAAACAAAGGCCACAGGCAATGAAAGACATGTTGGGACCCTAAACATGAGGATTTGTCCCCAAGAAGGAGGCTCTGGGCACTCAAAAGGGCGGGCAGATGCTGCAGATGGCGCTTTGGGCCCAGAACATGAGGGGACCCTCTCGGTCTGATGAGTGAGAAGTGCTGGGAAATGGAGTTGTCAACAGCGTGCCCTGTTCAAAGGAAAGAGCCCCTGATGCTGCTCCGAGGAGGAGCAAATGAGGACCCCCATGCAGGAGGGTTTGGGGATTTTCCTGGCAGCCAGTGCTAGGGACTCCCCTTCTCCCAGATTGCTGGGTTTCTCCTTTCCCTCGTGTCTTTCAGAGGCTTTAGCCTCCTCTTCCTCCCCCGTTCTCTTGTAGATCCTTGACCATGTCCTGGAGATGCTGGGGGGAGTTCAGACACCATTCCCACAGGGCATGGACCTGTTTCAGCCATGCAAGATTTGCATGGTCTGGCAGCAAACACGCAGTGTTGGAGGAGGCCTCTACAACCTGGGCAATACCTGCTTCCTCAATTCCGTCCTGCAGTGTTTGACGTACACCCCACCGCTGGCCAGCTACTTGCTCTCTCACCAGCACAGCCAGTCCCGTGAGTCCTTTCTACGCATTCTTTTATACCTCTTGGGCAGCTCTAAATGATGAAAAAACCACTGTGACTCTGGGAAGACAGCTCTGACTTTTCCTCTAGAAGCTGCCTTCAAACTTCACCCTCAGAGCGGGCTCGGCACCGCGTAGGGAGCGCGTCAGTTTGATGCCAAACGCCGTGCTCGTACTCCCAGGGAAGATCCTTGCTCGCTTCCTGTGATTAACAAAGTGCATTCGAAAGGCGTGCCTGTAGAAAGCCTTTGGCATTTGGCGTTCCTGCTGCTGCCCAAGATACTAAAATGGAGCATGTGGGCACCCGGGATTCTCAGAGTTGCATCACAGCTCGTTTGTGCAGTGCCCTCCTGCTGTGGCAAACGATACGGTCACTGGTGAAGCACGAGGAGGGAACAACCCCTAGCAAGGCCAATGAGGTGGCGTCATATAATCATGATCAGAAATGTGTGTGGGATTGTATTAGAAGTGGGAATTTTATGGGGGAGAAAAATAATTCCTTGTTCGTCAAACCCTTTGAGTCTTCCTTCTTTTCCTCCCTGCTTAGGTGTGGAGAAAGGCTTCTGCATGATATGTACCATGGAGGAGCACATTGAGGAGGTCCTGTCTTGCTCGGGCAGTGCCATCACACCTGTGGCTGTTGTCAGTGAGCTGCCATGTGAGTCATTTCAGATGGTTTCATTTGGAGGTATTTTACATTTCTGAAGACCCCTGTGTGTAACTGCTTTCTGCGGGTTCATGTTAAGGAGGAGAGCTTTTAGAAGGGTCAGTTTTCTGTCTTTTTTCACTGAGATCAACATGAAAACCTTCTTCTTGCTCAGGAATAGGAGAACAGTTCCAGCTTGGCGCCCAGGAAGACGCACATGAATTCTTTGGCTGTGCTGTGGGTGCCATGCAGAGAGCTTGTTTGAGCAGCAGCAGTGAGTAAGCATGAGCACATGACCATGGAAATGTTCTCTAGCCCTTTTGACTCCTTCCTTTAAATCATCAGTGAAACCCTCTCTCCGGGGGTCTCCTAACAAGGGAACTCTTGGAAGAGCAAACTCTCTGCCTTCCACCTTCTGAGCCATGATTACCATTTCTTTCCAGCCAGGTCACATCTTCTCAATCCAGCACAGTCATTGATCAGGTCTTTGGAGGGTTTCTAAGATCCAGAGGTAATTTTTTAAAATATCACTGTCCTTAGAACGGTCCGTGGCTCTTTTGCTTTTTGTGTTAAACTGCTTTTGGCACACGGCAGCATCTCCAGAGTGTATTGGTCATTGAAATGGGCAGAGTTAGTCTCCTTCCCAACCTGAGAAGCTTTTCTCTTTGCCTTTCAGAAACGTGCTTGAGCTGCAAAGCTGTTTCGGACACCTACGAGGCATTCCTTGATATTCCTTTGGATATCAAGGTAAGATATTTGGAAATGGTGGTGCAAAATGTTTCAAGGTCCCTGCAGGGGCCTCGTTTATCTCCAGTAAACTCTGTTGAATTCAAACTGTGGGCTGTTACCAGGCAAGAGCGTGGAGGTGGATGGGAAGGGAACTGGACTTGTGTGCTCCTTCCATAAATGCCCTGTAAATGGGAGCCTGTGCTGGCTGCCAGCTGGGCAAAGAGCAAGGGCGGTATTGACCGCCATGATGACACTGTCCTACCACCCTGCTTTGGACTCCTCAGTACGCACGTGATCACTGGACAGGTGGATTTTGCTATTTTTGACCAGGCAGAGCACGGGACACTCTGGTGCTGCCCAGGAGTAGCTGTTTATTGGGATAAAACTGACACCACACGGGGAGCTGTTTCTTGAGATTTTGGCTTTCCAGGAGCCCTGTCGTGCATCTGAAGATAGAATTGCCTTTATTTGCAGGCCAGCTATGGACAGTGATACAAGATGAATGATGACTCTGTGGTTCCATGTGACATCAAGACGATTCTCTCCCAGAGTGCTTATTTACTCTTCTATGTCAGGTAAGAACAGGTTTGAAAGGGTGTTCAGAATACACTCCCTCTCCTGTTACTTGTCTTGTCCTTGCTGTTCTTCTCTGGTGGGTTCTGCTTTCTATCCTAAGAGAGAATGACCATCCAGCTGAGTTCTGTCTGCTCTGCAGATGGCCCCATCCTTTCTTCTTCCTCCTTCTTTGGCACTAAACACTTGCACTTGTGTAAATTGCCAGCTGTCTGCTCTCTGGGGCTGGCTAGCTGTGAAAAGAGGTGAAATGGGGGTCTGAAAGGGTATAAAGATGAGTTCCTGCTCTGAAAGGGGCGGACGTGGCTGGCAGACCATGATCTAATTTCCAGCTTCTGTGTGTTATATCAAGTGCTGCCAGAAGATGCCAGAATGAGACTGAAGCCACATGGAGGCTGCAAGAACAACCCTAAACTAAGATCCCTGTTGTTTCTCCAGGAACCACGATTTGACCCCTGGAGCGGGTGCTGAACATCAAGTGACACAGAGCACTTGGTTGGCAAAGTTGGTTCAAGAGCTGAAGAGTCTCTTTTCTGAAGGCTTTGTGGCACCAAGAAAGCCAGACTTGCACCCTGGGTCAATATGGGAGCAGCAGCCTGGGAAATACCCGCTTGAACAACAATGTACCCTCCCCCCAGTACCTGTTCACCCAGAAGCTGCAAATGAAAAACCT
Organism: Streptopelia decaocto; assembly: GCF_964273445.1. Classification (NCBI taxonomy): domain Eukaryota; kingdom Metazoa; phylum Chordata; class Aves; order Columbiformes; family Columbidae; genus Streptopelia; species Streptopelia decaocto. The sequence continues at coordinate 43,863 of NC_138675.1, read as the reverse complement.
CCACGCAGAAAGAGAAAACACTCCTGTGCAGAGGAGGGTGAAAGTGCGCCCGAAAGAAAGTGGTGAAGGTTGGAAGTGAGCCTTCTGGTGATCCAAACTGGAAAAGCAAATGCTAGAAAGGGAAGATGATGAAGTAATCCAAAGAGAACACTGGAGAGGAGGACTATAAAGGAGGCAGCGTTTGCAGCCTCCCGTGGAAATGTTGCCGACCTCTCTGCCAGGTGTTCCAGGTGCACAGCTTATGGACAGAAGCCTTCAGTACTTGTGACTGAAATTACCATCGCAAACAGCAAGGGGCCAGCAAAGGCAACAGACAAACATGCTCAAGAGAACGCTGGCCACTGAACTTGACATTTATGACAAAACAATAAAAATACCATCATAACCAAACCCAGTCCTCAGTGGTGCATCTGATTTCTGTAGAGACTGACCATGCAGGAAAGAACAGAACAGCTTTGGGTTTGGCTTGTGTTTGGGGTTGGTTTGTTTGTTTGTTTCTTTGATTTTTTTTTAACTTCAGACTTCCTCTATGAAAGCACCCTTGTGATCCATAAGGTGGAAGCTTTCTACAGGTGCTGAGCATCTTAAATTAGCATGTAGAGATCTCAAAGCAAAAATGCCCAGGAACAGAGCATCTCCAGAGTTGCTCGATTAGAGGCTTGGGTTGCATGTGTGGGATTCATCGTGTCTTCTCCCATGTGTGACACTGGATACTAGAGAGACAATGAAAACACAGCATTACAAACATTGCCACTGACCATCCCCATCAACAGGGTCACCTTGTTAACACAATGGGTTTCTGCTCTTCTTCTCCCTTGTAGTGATGAAGAAGGTGGTTCTCCTGGCAAACATGGACAGTGGTGTTGGAGAAAAAAAGACAACAGCAATGAGTCTTAAGGATGGTATTGCAGCGTCCTACAGGTTCAAGCACCTTCTGGGCCTCTTGTGAATACTGCAATTTGTTGTTCTTTTTGTTAGTTTTTTCCCTTTTCTTAAATATTTCATCACAGAGGTGCCACCACCATTGCTGATTGGCTCAGCCTGGGTCAGGTCTGTCTTGGAGCCGGCTGGACTTGTATCTATGGGACACAGTGGAAGTTTCTCGCAGCTTCTCATGGCAGGTGCCCCTGTAGCCCTTTTGTACCTTTTTCCACTGAGGAGGGAGGTAGGTGGGGAGCAATTGTTTTCATCTGCATCACTTGTGCTTCCTGGGTTTTATTTCTTTATTGGCCTTTATTTGCCATTACAATTTATAATTATTCTCATTATTTATTTTACTTATTAAACTGCTTTTATCTCAACACACAAGTTTTCTCACGTTTATTCTGATTCTCCCCCCCATTTCCTCGGCCCATGGACCACCCCTGTGAAATGTCTGTGAAATGTCACAACAGCCCGTTGAGCTCACGGAGTCCGTGGCTTTGGGCTCCGTCTGCTCCGTGGCCACTCCGGGCAGCACAGGTGTCTGTTCCGTGGGGTCACGGGCACCAAACCCAGCTCGGGTGGGAACCAAGAGGGTCCCCTCGTGTTCAGGGCCCAAAGCGCCATCTGCAGCATCTGCCCGCCCTTTTGAGTGTCCAGAGCCTCCTTCTTGGCGACAAATCCTCATGTTTAGGGCCCCAAAGTGTCTTTTATCACCCATGGCCTTTGTTCAGGACCCACAGTTTGATTTTCCGGTGGAACTCGTTGCCTGCAACAACCAACCAGAAGTCTATAGAGAGTCAGTTGACCCAGGACAGCCAATCACATTTGAGGAGGCGGGGCAAGTCATGTGCCTGATAGGTAACCAGCCAATCAAGCTTTGAGGCCTGCAGGAAAGGTGGTGAGAGTTGAAGAGCTGGGCGGCATTCAGGGGCGGGCTGTGCTGGCTGCACCAATCATGCCTGGTGAGAGTTTAGCACATGGTGATTGACAAGTGGTCTGACCAATCATTTGATGGGAGGAGCCAGAGAGAAATCTCAGACAGCCAATCAGAGGAAAGAGCATCTCAGGGCAGGGTGGGCCCCAAACCAGGGCAGAGTGACAGCCCAGGCAGCCAATCAGCTGCAGGATCAGCTCAGGGGAGGAGACTGACAGCCCTCCCGACCAATGGTGGCACAGCCCAGGCTGAGCAGGTGGCGGCTCTGCAAGTGGCCAGGCTGAGCTGTGCCCAGCCCTTGGTCCCTTCTTCCTCCCACCGGGGCCCTGGGGATGTTTTTGCTGCATCTGGCTCAGGTGTGTGTGTGCTGCTCTGGGCTTGTTCTCCTGGGCGGGGGAAAGGGGCAGGGGGCACTTTCTGGCTTGGAGAGGAGCTGCTGGGGCTGGAGCTGGAGAGAGCAGGAGAAGATGAAGCAGCTGGAGGGTGAAGTGCAGGGGATCCCCACAGCTGCTGCTCCAGCTGCACAGAGACAGCTGCCCCTCTGGGTGAGGAAGGTCCCTGTGAGCAGCCTCAGCAGAGCAGATCACAAATGTGTCCCCAGGTCTGTGTGAGTGAGGAAAATTCCAGTGCAGCTGTGTAGCGTGTGTGTGTGTGTGTGTGTGTGTGTGTGTGTGTGTGTGTGTGTCTGGGAAGCCTCGTGCTGTGAGAGCTGTCAGACACCCGTGTGTTCTCTTAGGTCGAGGATGGGCAAGAGACTGGAGCTACAGCAGAGGAAGGGAGAAAAGGACAGACCGACACAGACAGGAGGGCCTGAGCTCCACAGCCTGCCTGGCCGTGCAGAGAGCAGGAGCTCTGGTGAGTCCTGGCCCTTGGGGTCATGTCACCTCTTCTGTGTCCCCATCCCTCCCTGCCCCCTCCCCTTTCCTCCTGCTCCCTCTCCCTCTTTCTGCCTTTCTTCCTCTTTCCCGGCTGATTCTTCTTCCATCTCTTGCCACATCCCTGTCCCTATTTCCCTCTTGCTGTTCTGTCCTTTTTTTTATTGTCTGTCTTTCTATCCTATTCTCAGTCCTGTCCTTTCTCACTACATCCCCCTGTCCAGCTGGCAGCCCCTTCTTCCCTCATTCTCTTACTCTTTTTTCCTCTCGCCATCTCTTTGTCCTGCTGCCCACCACAGTTGGTTTTTTCCCTTCAGTGCTGTCCTGCCCCCTGTTCCTTTGCCTGTCCCCATTCCTTGTTCTGTCACTCTGTCCCAGTCCTGGTGTATTTTAAAAATTTTTTTCATTTCATTTTCTTCTTCTTCAAACCCTTTTGTGCTGCTCCCTGCCCCTGTCTTTCTCTCCTTCTCTTTGTTCTTCTGCCCATCTCATTTTCCCTTCTTCCTCCAGCTCTCTGTCCTGCTCCCTGCCCCTCTCATTCCCTCTCTGTTTCTCTGCCCTTCTCCCTGTCTGTTCCCCACTCTGGTTTTCTGTCCTGCTCCCTCTGTAGTTTTTCCACTCTCTCTGTCACTCTCTCCTGCTCCCTGTCACTTTCATTTCTCACTCCATCTCTGTCCTGCAGCCCAAAGCTGGTTTTTAGTTTCCATCTCTGTCCTGCTGCTCAGCCCAGGCTTTTTTACTTCTACCTGTGCCCTGCTGCCTGTCTCTCACTTTTACCTCTCTTTCCCTATGTGCTGCCTCCCTGACCATTTTTCTCTGTCTGTTTGTGTTTCTCTGACAATTCATGTCCTGCTCCCTTTCCTTCTCTTAGTCTCTCCCATGTCCTTCATCCAATCAATTTTCTTTCACAGTCTCAGATATCACAGAGTCACAGTCATAGCCACAGAGTCAGAGTCACAGTCACAATCACAGAGACACATAGTCACAGTCACAGAGTCACCGAGTCACAATCACAGAGTAAGCCACAGAGTCACACACACGAAGTCACAAAGTCACAGTCACATAGTCATAGAGTCACAGAGTCACAGTCAAATAGTCACAGAGTCACAGAGTCATAGTCACAGAATCACAGTCAAAGCCACAGGGCCACAGAGTCACAGTTAGAGAGTTACAGAGTCACTGAGTCAGGGTCACAGTCACAGAGTCACAGTGACATAGTCAAAGAGTCACAATCACAGAGTCAGAGTCACAGAGTCCCAGTCACAGAGTAACAGTCACATACTCTCAGGGTCACAGAGTCAGGGTCACCGAGTCACAGTCACCAAGTCACAGTCACAGAGACACAGTTACAATCACAGATTCACAGAGTCACAGTCACAGAGTTACAGTCATAGTCACAGTCACAGAGTCACAGAGTTCCAGAGTCACAGTGTCATAGAGTCACAGTCACAGCCACAGAGTCACAGTCACAGCCACAGAGTCAGAGTCACAATCACAGTCACAGAGTCACAGAGTGACAATCACAATCACAGATTCACAGAGTCCCAGAGTCAGAGTCACAGAGTTCCCGTCCCAGTCACAGAGTAACAATCATATAGTCAGAGAGTCACCGTCACAGTCACCTAGTCTTAGAGGCACAGTCAGAGATTCACAGTCACAGTTAGAGAGTCACATAGTTACAGAGTCACATTCACAGAGTCACAGAGTCATGGTCAGAGATTCATAGAGTCACAGAGTCACAGAGGAGCCACAGTCACAGAGTCACAGAATCACAGGGAAACAGAGTCACAAAGACACTGTCAGAGATTCAAATAGTCACCGAGTCACATTCACAGAGTCACAGTCACAGGGTCACAAAGTTACAGGGTTATAGAGTCAGAGTCACAGAATAGTCACAGAGTCACAGTCACAGAGTCAGGGTCATAGTCACAATCACAGAGTCAGAGTCACAGAGTCCCAGTCCCAGTCCCAGAGTAACAGTCACATACTCACAGAGTCACACGCACAGTCACAGAGTCACAATCACAGAGACAGAGTCACAGAGTCAGAATCACAGTCACAGAGTCATGGTCACGCAATCACAGTCACCGAGTCACAGTCACAGAGACACAGTTACAATCACAGATTCACAGAGTCACAGTCACAGAGTCAGGGTCACAGTCGCAATCACAGAGTGAGAGTCACAGAGTCCCAGTTCCAGAGTAACAGTCACATACTCACAGGCACAGTCACAGAGTCACAGAGTCACAGTCACATGGTCACAGAGTCAGAGTCAGAATCACAGAGTCACAGTCACGCAATCACAGTCACAGAGTCACAATCACAATCACAGATTCACAGAGTCAGAGTCACAGAGTCAGGGTCACAGTCACAGAGTCACAGAGTCACTGTCATAGCCACAGAGTCACAGACAGAGTCACAGTGTCACAGTCACAGAGTCACAGTCACAGAGTCACAGTGCCACAGTCACAGTGTCACAGTCACAGTCATAGCCACGGAGTCACAGTCACAGCCACAGAGTCAGTGTCGCAATCACAGAGTCACAGAGTCACAATCACGATCACATGTTCACAGAGTCAGACTCACAGAGTCACAGTGTCACAGTCACAGAGTTACAGTCATAGTCACAGAGTCACATTCACAGAGTCACTGAGTCACAGTGACAGAGGCACAGTATCGCAGTCACAGAATCAGAGTCACAGCCACAGTCACAGAGTCATGGAGTCACAAAGTCACAGCTACAGACTCTCAGCGTCATACAGTCAAAGCGTCACAGTCACAGGGTCAGATTCAGAGAATCTCATTCACTGAGTTACAGGGTCTAAGTCACAGAGTCACTGTCACGGTCATATTCACAAAGTCACAGATTCACAGAGTCAGAGTCACAGTTACAGTGTCACAGAATCACAATTACAATCACAGAGTTAGTGTCATAGTCACAGCGTCACGGTCAGAGATATAGAGTCAGAGTCACAGTCACAAAGTCACAGTCACAGAATCACAGAGTCACAGATTCATAGAGAGTCTCAGTCACAAAGTCACAGAGTCACAGTCACAGAGTCACAGAGTTAGAGAATCACAATGTCACAGAATCACAATGTCCCAGTCATAGAGTCTCAGTCAGAGATTCATAGAGTCACTGGGTAACATAGTCACAGAATCACATTCACAAAGTCACACAGTCACAGAATCAGAGTCACAGAATCACAATCACCATTTTGTAGACTCACAGAGTCAGAGTAACAGTCAGAGTGTCACAGTCTCAGAGTCACAGAGTCACAGCACCAAGGTGCTCCCTTCTGCAGGACTGGCTGTTCCATGTGACTGGAGTTACATGAGGGATTACACTGAGTATATATTCTTAATTTAATTTACTTTGATTTTTTATATTTCATTTTATTTTTTAAATTTCATTTCATTTTATTATATACAAAGTAGTAGTAGCATGTTAGTAGTAATAGTATATTATACTATCCTATTTTTATTGTCTTATTAAAATGCTTTTTCTGAACCCACGGGTTTCTCCCTTCCCATCGGTTATCTTCTGTATCCCACTTCATAGGTTGAGGGAGTATGTGAGCAGCTATTGTGGTCTTAGTTGCTGGCTGGGGTAAAACATTGACAGGGAAGAATAGTAGTGGCTCAAGAATTCTTGAAAATCACTTTCCAAGATGATGGCACTTTTTTTTTTTTTGGTAGAGGGAAACAGCATGAGAAAGGAAAACCATCAGAAACTGCAGCTCTGGAGTTCCAGAGTGGAGCTCAGGATCAATAAATGTCATTCTGAGCACAGTGCTGTGGTCATTCAGAAGGACTCTGGGTCAGCCATGACTTTGTGTTTCAAGGAACAGCGGGTGAGGATGGAGAGACAGCAGCACAGGTGGGGACACACTGGGGTGAGAACAAGGTGGGGAAGTGCATGGGGTGTCTGCAGCCTGTGGGGAAACAGCCACAGGCCTGGGACAGTTTAGGACAGCCTGTGGTGGAGATGGCCAAGGTGTTGGGAAGGGCAAACGTCCAAACAGTCTGCTGGAAAGTTGTCCTTTGACATGGACATATAATCAGGAGAGGTGGAAACTCCTGAATGACAAAAGAGATGAAATAATAAAGTGTTGTGTTGCCTCTCAGGAGGCAGTGACGACCTGGTTCAGGGACAGCACGGCGACCACGCTCTGGTCGCTCGGCTCATCAGCACGCAGACACCAATGTGGTGGACGGCAGAAGAGGTTTATTTGCAGGTAACACAGGTTTATATACCTTGAGTGTACAACGTCACTTCCGTTTTGCTTACATCACGCATTCCTACCTGTCTAGGGAGGGGCCACTACCTTCCCGTACATCGCGAGATCTTCCGGCCGCCAGACCCTAACTACCTACATTTCCCCCCTCCCTATGCAGAACTAAATTAACTGAGATACAGCATAAACAGTCCCAAAGATTTGTACCTCCACCTTAGTGCAACACTATGTGAATAACGTGAACAGGGTACTATAAATTGGTGAAAACTAGGGGGTGACGGTGTGCAATACTGTGTAAACAATTCTTGGAGGTAGATTTCATGACGTGAACAATAAGGCACTATAGACTGAGAACTAAAGGGGTGACGGGTTAGTAATGGGGTGAAACTAGAGATGATTAGGGACAACTAGGGATAACACTGGGTAAACACCCTTTTAAAGTAGTTGTTGGCGTTCGATCATCATGATGTTGACTCGCTCTAGCCGGCTTTTAACAAACGACACAAGCCTATTTAGTACGCAGGGTCCGAAGGTCAGTGCTAATATGACCGTAATGACTGGCCCTGCCAAAGTGGATATCAGGGCGGTCAACCACGGTGAGTGGCTAAACCATGATTCAAACCATCCCTGTAGGGCCTCTCTATCTCTTTTCCTTTGTTCTAGACCCTCCCTGAGTTTGGCCATTGTGTCTCTGACAATCCCTGTGTTGTCTGCGTATACACAGCATTCCTCCCCCAGCGCTGCACAGAGCCCGCCTCGTTGTAGAAGCAAGAGATCCAGTCCCCTACGATTTTGTAGAACAACTTCGGACAATGATCTCAAGGACTTTTCCAAAGCGGTGATCGATTGTTCAATTCGAACTAAGTCTTCATCTACAGCTGCTCTGAGGGAATTAAACTTTTGATTTTGTTCCACTAGTGCTGCTATTCCCGTTCCTGCCCCCGCGGCTCCTATGGCCAGTAGGGTAGCTACGGTCAGGGCAGTAATGGGCTCTCGCTTTTGTATGTGACTAAGAGTTAAGGGGGGTTGATGGTTATACATGAATTCTTCAGGATGGTATGTGATTCTTGGAACAATCATCACTTGTATACAAAACTCACTGTTTTGATCAAACACACTAAGAGACACACATGGCGTAACTCCAGTTTTTGAGCATATCCATTTGGTATTGCTGGCGGGAACTAGCCATTTGGCCCTCGATCCTTTTTCTAGCGTGAACTCGTTTGCACACAATGCCTTTTTCTCAGGGGGTGCTTTACCGACACAAGTGCCTTGCCCTGATACATATTGCATCGTTATTCCTGGGTTGTTCGTGGAATTCCACAGGCATTGTGGTGGATTGGGCCCATCTACCAGTTCTGGTTTAGAGGGTATACCAACTGCTTCATAAAAGGGGGGCCTCACATCGTAACAAAGCCAGCAGTTCGCTGTCATATTTGGACTGGTTGAATTCAGGAGCTGGTATGTTGAGTTCAGCAAACTCCATAGCGGAGGCATTTCAAGTTTCAAGGTACTGGATGTTTTAGTACCGTCTACTAAGAGCCTGGGCGTTTGTGGGCTAAGAACCGGGTTAGGCCCGAGTGCCCGGGGCATTTGTGGCTTGACCTTGATGATTTGTATTAGTGTTCCTGGATCTTTAAAAGTGGTGCGAAGAAAAACTGACCACATTTTCCCCACAACCCAACCCGCATTGGTCGGGTTTCGGATTTTTAGGTTTAGATGGGTGCAGTTACCTTGTTGATCTAGCATTGCGTTGAATGCAAACATGGGAGGGGTACACCCTCTTGGTCCCCATCTTACTTGCAGAAATTCGTCCTCTTTTTCTGGTCTCCATCTATTGCTTGTTACAATGGTCTCACACCCCCAATACCCACAAAACATATATCCCGGATAGTTGCAATAGCCTTTTCCCGGGTTTGAACTAGGACACCAATACGTTCCCCATAACGATTTGGATGCAGGAAACAAGTCATTGAATGTAACAGTGAAGGTCGGAGCACCTGCTGTTGTGTTTTCTCTTATCACTCGATCGTTTGAAGCGTCCCGTAGGAGCCACTTGAATGGCTGATGATGACTGTAATCTGGTTCTGTTTTACCTGTAGCAGCAAACCCCAGGATCAAGATCACGCACAAGTGTCGCAACTTCCCTCCACGGAGGCCGCTTTGCTGTTGTCTGGACTCTATCGGTGCGGAATTCTCAGGCTCAGACAGGGTGCTCGCCGACTCATTGACTTTTCTTGTCACCAGGGTACACAGGTTATGAGAGCGCCCGATGGTCCAGTCCTGAAAACAGAAACTCACAGTTTTCGTTAGTTTTGTTCTGAAGATCCGGTTTAATGGACTTAAGCGGACACCATCTGACTCTACCATCTTTTTTGACTGCAGCATACCCTCGCCCTGTCAGAACCAACTTCCACCCCGGTTCCCATTCTCCTAACTCATTTCTGACAACAACTGACGGGCCCTCTTCTAGTGCTTGAGTGGCCCAGTGTTTTTGGATAGGGCTATTCACCTTCTCCCCCCTGGGGAATTGATTTAGTGCCAGCAAAGCAGTCGCTAGCAAGCGTGCCTGGTCTCTTGAGGGAACAGTGGTGGTAAAACCTTCTGTGTTTGCTAGTACTTCTAGCTTTGATTTCAGAGTTTGATTTGCTCGTTCGACTATAGCTTGTCCTGTACTATTATATGGGATGCCGTGTATTAGAGTAATACCCCATTTCTGAGCGAATGCCTGGACCGATTTGGATACGAAATGCGAGCCATTGTCTGTTTTGATCTGCTTAGGGACGCCAAGCCACGCCATGGCTGTCAGCCAATGTTGGATGGTTGCTTTGGAGTCGGCCTTGAGGTGCTGTGTAGCTACGATCACCCCGCTATATGTGTCCACGGTTACGGCTAGCCACGCTCGAGGTCTCAGCAACTGACAGAGCGTAAAGTCCGACTGCCACACCTCGGAGGCTTTGAGACCTCTGGGGTTGACTCCACTGGACCACAGTGGTGCTTTTTGACAGTGGGGACACGTAGCTACTATGTGTTTTGCGTCGGCGGTTGAAATCCCGCATCTCTTTGCTAGGGCTCTAGTTCCGATGTGAAGGGACTCGTGTAGTTGACGGGCTTCTCTTAGTGTCCATATCCCTTTTGCCGCAGCGTCTGCTTTATCATTGCCGATTTGGTAAAACCCTTTGATTGGGTCATGGCTGTTGACGTGGATGACTGACACGGTTCCTTTTCGGGAGGAAAGTGCTTCTTCCAGCATTAGAGCAGCTGTGGATGTTGACACGCCAGGCCCCGACATGGCCAGGCAAAGTTTGGCTACGAACATTGAATCGGTCACTATGTTGAGGTGTTCCATTGGGAACAGTCCACACGCCAGCACCACGGCCGTCGCTTCTAATAGCTGGACTGAAAGCGCGCTGTCTGTCATTTTGATGCAGCGCCATTCTTCTCCCGATTGCCATACCACTGCTGCGGTTGAGGTCACTGAAGATGCATCTGTGAAGACCGTTGGTCCCTGCTGGGGTCGATCCATGATCTTCTGTGGGAGGTCGATGTTGGCAATTTTCAGCATTTGAGCCCAAGGGGGGTTGACAGCGTGATGGACTTCTCCGCGAAATCCAGCAAGGGCCACGGCCAGAGATTCCGACATCGCCACTGATTGCGTTAGCAGTTGTTTGCGCAAGGGTAGATATATCCTGGCAGGTTCGATGCCTAGGTGCCTTAGGGCGAGTTTTCGGCCTTTCATGATGAGGTTGCCAAGGCACTCGACTCCTGGAGAGAATGCGCGTGATGGTTTTCCCAGGACTATCCACTGTATTGGTCGGGCTTTGTCATGGGGGCCCTGGGCCAGTGCCCCTACTCCCCCTCCTTCTGTGAAGCATACATACAGGTCGAGTGGCTCGTGCGGGTTCCACCTGGCAAGCGTGCTTGATGATATTTGTTGCTCGATGAAGCCGAGAGAGTCCATTGCTTCCGTTGTCAGGGTCTTTTGTTCCCACGGGTTTTTTCCTTTTAAAAGATCGTGCAGGGGGGCCATGGTCTCGGGAGGAATCAAGACGATGTTACGGAGCCATTGTAAGGATCCCACTAGTTGTTGCACGTCATGAAGCGTCTTGATGTCCCGACGGATTTTTATCTGGGGAGGGGTTATGTAAGAATTTGTGATCCCCACTCCCAAAAAACTTACACACGGTCCCTTTTTAATTTTTGCACTTGCGATTTCGAACCCGTTTGTTTTTAGGGTTTCCGAGACTGTTGACACCAGTTGGTCCACCTGACTTCCTGATGGTGCGGCGATCAGGATGTCGTCCATGTATTGAATGATCGTTGCAGTCGGGTCGCTGCGCCGAACTGGTTCCAGCGCCCGATCCACCGTGATCTGGCAGATGGTAGGCGAGTTGATCATTCCTTGAGGCAGCACTTTCCACTGGAAGCGCAGGTTAGGGCGCTGGCTGTTTGGAAACACGATAGAGAAAGCAAACCGCTCCTTGTCTTCTTCATGTAAAGGTATTGAGAAAAAACAGTCTTTGATATCTAGGACGGCACAAGGTTGTCCCTCTGGTATCATAGAGTTCATGGGCAACATTGTTTGAACAGGACCCATTGGCTGAATTGTCTTGTTTACTTCACGTAGATCGTGGAGGAGACGAAACCCTTCACCGGTACGCTTGGGTATTACAAAAACAGGAGTGTTCCAAGGACTAGTAGAAGGCTCTATGTGACCCCGCTGCAGTTCGCGGTCGACTAATTCGAGAAGAGCATCCATTCGAGGCTTTGATAGGGGCCACTGCTCGACCCACACTGGGTTGGACGATTTCCATGTCAGTTTAATCGGTGGAAGTGGGTATGCGGCAGTGGCCCTCACTATAAATTTGTCACTCTGGCTTTTAATAGGGCTAAGGCGTCCCGTCCCAGCAGGGGTTGGACTCCTGGCAAGACAAATGGGAAGAGAGTAATGGTTTTTTCCGGCCCCTTTTCTGTGTAAAGTGTGATGGCAACCAAACGAGCACTCTTCCGGGCTCGGGCTAGTCCTCCGACTCCGCTCACCGTGGGAGCATTTTTCAGTTCCCAACACGGAGGCCAGCTTGACTCGGGGATAACTGTAATGTCTGCTCCGGTGTCGATCAGGAAGGGGACACTAATGGTGGTGCTATTTGGGGTATTATAAAGGGAGCAGATCCCCCACACCATCGGCGGGCTATCACACCTTACGGCCAAAGCCACCCTGGGGTCCCGCCCCCAGGGAGTGGTGCTTGCTGTCCCTGGACTGAAACTGAAGGCGGGTTCGGCTGGACAACTGGTTGCGCTGTAAAGTTGGGCACCTGCTGAGAAGGCGGTGGGTTCGGAGGAACTGGCTTTGGAGGCACCGGGTTCAGGAGCGCCGAGTTCGGGAGTGTCGCGCTCCATGCGGGGTTGGCATAGTTGGGCCGCCTCACATTCGTAGTGGGAGAGGGCTGTGCACGGCCCGTCTGCCCTCTCCCCCTCCCGTTTCCCTGGGCCTTAGATCTGCATTCCCTGGCAAAGTGCCCTCTCTTTCCACAGGCCCAGCACGGTCCTTTGGGTCGGTTTTGGTATTGGGGGAGTGTTGTTGACGAATCCCCCAACTGAGGGCAGTGTGTTGTGATGTGGCCCGACTGGCCACATCTAAGACATACCATCATGTTAGTTATTGCGCAAACGGCTGCCTGGATCGGGGCCAGGTGCTCTTCTCTTGCGACGTGTTTAATCATGTCTGCGATGTTGGCCCCCGCTGGCAGTGATCGCAAAATATCTTTTGTTACCGAATTGCATTGTTGGCGTAGGCATTCTGCTGCGACTGGGCCTTTTGCTTCTGGAGGCAGCGTCGAGGAGTCAATTGCTGATTGGAGGCGATCTACAAATTGTGTGAAGCTCTCGCTTTCACTTTGTTTTATTGTCGACCATGGCGACGGTTTGGCGATGACTCTAGAGGCTGTGCGAATGGCCTCTCTGGCTGCACGTGTAGTTGCCGTAACTTCTTGGGCCCGCATGCCCTGGGCCTGTAACTGGGGACTCATCATTGCTGGATCCGAGCCCATCAGCCGCTGCAGGTTGGAACCGTGCAGCGGGTGATCCGCCCCAGCTACCTGGGCCAGTAGCCTTGCACAGTTGTCCTCCCACTCTTGTTTAAAAACGATCATCCCTGCCCCATCAAAGATCAGCCTACAGACTTGTTTAATGTCGTACGGGAGCAGGTCGTCTCCCCCGAAGACGCCGTCTATGAGGGTGGAGACCAGGGCAGAATTAAGCCCTTTATCTGCGATCGCTTTAACGATCACTTGTATATCCTTTGGGTTTATTGGTGTGTAAACCCTTTGCCCCCCGTCCGCCACCCGGACCGGGAACGCCAGCGTGGCCGATGGGGCCCAATCGGCACACGCCATCTTAATCTTTCTCCAATCCGTAAGAGGAATTTTTTCCCTTTGCGGTTTCGCTTTATTTCGGAAAGGAGTGTTTTTACTTTTAATTCTATTTGTTCCCGTTTCCTCCTCCGAATACGAATCGGTATTCGAATCGAAGTCGGAACTAGACTGGTCAGTCACCTCCGTGTCCGATCCAGAACCGGAACTTGACTGGTCGGTCACTTCCGAGTTCCGGCCCCGCCCACCACCCTTGGGGGTGGGTCGCTCTCTGCTCCGGCCCCGCCCACTACCCTTGTGGGTGGGCCGTTCCCTCCCTGTTGGCTCGCCCCGCCTTCCGCCCGGGGAGGTGTCCACCCCCCAGTGGCGCCTCTCCAGATGAACACCTTGATCGGCTCTCCGCCCCTTGGCCACGCCTCCACCGCCCCCAAAGCTCCGCCCTTCGTTGTCACCGCCCCCAAAGCTCCGCCCTTCGTTGTCACCGCCCCCAAAGCTCCGCCCTTCGGTGTTCTCTTCCACCCGGCCACGCGCGCCAGTCAGGTTCAAAGCCGACTCTGCCTTCCCGCCAGGAGCATCTTCGTCCCGCCCCCCGCCCACGCGCTGGGGGCCATCTTGGGGGGCATATGGCGGGGGTCTCGTCCAGACTTCCTCAGCCCCTGGTTTCTCAGCGGTGCGCCTGGCTTCCTCAACCAACCCACCCCAAAAGGATTTAGCTCGCTCCTGCGCCTCCGTGAGCGGGTCGGGCTTCGGGGATTGAGGGAGGTTTTCGCCCTCTCGCGGACCTTTGGGCTCGGCAGGATCGCCGCTATCTGGGGGGTGCGGGGTCTGCGTAGCCGCCCCGACCCCCAGTTGTGGGGTGGCCCACAAGCAAGCTTGTGCTGCCTTCCAGGTCTCCTGCGCCTGCATGGCCTTACGCAGGGCCTGTACAACTTTCCCCCACGACTTGAGGTTTTTCCCACAGCCCGAGGACATCGTTTCCTCGGCAAGTGCTTTAGTGCACTTATCCCACGCCTCAGGGTGGAGAATTTCTACCGGCTGGTCAATGACCCCGATTTGCAAAAGTCTCGCAACTGCAAGAGTAAAATCTTTAGGCTTACAATCGATACCCCATTGCTTATGTAATTGGGATACGACCTTAACGAGGGCTTCCATCCTCCTCGTGGTTCCGGGAGCGTCCTCCCCGCCGGGCTGGTCCTGCCGCTCCGGCCGCTGTTCACCTGAATCCAAGCGACTTTCCCGGGTTTCGGCACCACTTGTTGCCTCTCAGGAGGCAGTGACGACCTGGTTCAGGGACAGCACGGCGACCACGCTCTGGTCGCTCGGCTCATCAGCATGCAGACACCAATGTGGTGGACGGCAGAAGAGGTTTATTTGCAGGTAACACAGGTTTATATACCTTGAGTGTACAACGTCACTTCCGTTTTGCTTACATCACGCATTCCTACCTGTCTAGGGAGGGGCCACTACCTTCCCGTACATCGCGAGATCTTCCGGCCGCCAGACCCTAACTACCTACAGTGTTGGTAATAGAAGTACAGGGGAAGACCAATATTTCTTCTCCTATCCTTAGTAAACTTCCCAGTAAATCATTTTTTGGCTTTTTTTTTTTAATTTTAATATGTTAAAAAACATTCTGGCTTCCTTTGTGCCTTTGCACCAACACAGCATCTGTTTCTTGGCATTCTTTGGCTAAAAAAGAAACAACTCCCTTATGTTACCTCCCCCTCTCACCAGAAAAAAAAAGAAGAACAGGTATGGAATAAGGAGGATTTGGGGGCAATTCTGTCTAAGAGTTGTACTTTATCAATGATAAAATATATAGTAGAAAGAGAAAAAGCACTGGTCTAATAACTTAATGCAAGAGATCAGCTGCTGAAACATAGCAGCTCTTTGGAGAAGAAAGAATAACTGTTGGGAAAGAAATTCAAAAGCTTTAGTTCACCGTCATCATTGAGAATAAGGAGTTCCCTGTGACTGTTATTAGTGATAGTGCCACTATTGAAAAATATTCTTGAGACCATCTCTGTTGTCCCTCAGCTCCAAAGCTCAGCCTGCTCAGATTTTGAAAGGACTTCAAACCTCTGCCACCCAAATCTCTACAACTGTCTGTCGTTGCAGGTCTTTTACCCCAGGGAGGGGAAAACTCCCAATGCAGGCACCAAACCAGTGCCCAACCTGCCTGGAAAGCCAAGACAGTTGTGCCACACAACAGCCACCCTTGAGGGAAGGTGGAAGTGATGGGAATTGAAATGTTTTTGACTGAAATAATAGAATTTGAGAATAATTTAAGTTGGAAAAGACCCTGAAGATCATTGAATCCAACTGTAAATCTAACACTGTCAAGCCCAACACTAAACCATATACCAAAGCACTGCATCTGCACATGTTTTAAATACCTCCAGGGATGGAAGCTCCAGTCCTGAGCTGGCAGGACAACATTGGCTGCAGGCTGGTTGGCAGAGTTTCTCACACCCTTCACTGAGCAGGGCAGGTGTTGGGAGGTGGGCGCACACTTCAGTTTCCCACATGCCAGGACAGTGCCCGACCCATCCTTCCCTTGGGCTTTGGCCTCCGGTTTCTTGAGATGCAAAGCTGGTGGGCCTTCTGTGGATAATCATGGTAAAATGCATCAATAATCCTCCAAGTGTTTGTGTAATTTCTCTAATATTATTAATATAATTTTTAAAATAAAAATCAAAAGGAAACAAAAGAGTTAATCTGCCTACATATAAAGCTCTGCAACACAGCAGTCTGCGTCTGCAGTAGCCATTCTGGGCAGTGCCAATTATATGGACATTTACATTATAAGCCTTGATACCCCATCCACAAGTACATACCTAAGTGGTTCAGGTGACAGGTGGTCTTGCACAAGTCACCCTTTGTGTCCCTCTGTGCCATGGACACAGGGTTTGTCTCTCCAGAGAGTGGCAGAGGCTGGATCCCCTTCTCAGGACAGACTCTGTGGGATCATATCTGGAAACAAATGGGCATCTGTGCAGTGAGCAAGACTGCATCAAGCTGATTTAGGCCACAAGTGAAGGGTCATTGAAAAGTCCTTGACCACACAGAATGGGGAAGAAAGTTGATGAAGCAAGAGAAGAATGAGGAATTAAAGTGGTTTGTGGCAAGACATGGGAGGTGATGAGTGTCTACGATAGCAACCAATCATGTATTAGCTAGAGAAATGTAAGCAGCACGTAATCTAACTATAATAATTCAAGTATAAATAACATAACTACAAAATCAGCAGTTTAAGAGTATATAGCCTGATCAAACTTTGCATTAAATGGCTTCAGTTTATAACTCTCATAGAGTTGTTGGAGTCCATTCTTATCCTGCAAGGGCTGGAAGGAAAATAACTTGTGCCTTGTGTGTGTGAGGTGAGTTGTGGGGTTTGTGCAGCTCACAGAACCTTGTGCTGTGGCATTATATAATATTTTATATTAGATCATATTTATTATATAATAAATATATTTCTATTATATTTATTTCTATTATATTTATTTATATTTAAATATTATTATTTATATTAGAGGACAGGGAACAGCTTGAGAGTGTCCAGCGCAGAGCCACGAGGATGATGAAGGGATTGGAGGAAAGGCTGAGGGAGCTGGGGCTCTTTAGCTTGGAGAAGAGGAGACTGAGGGGTGACCTTATTAATATATATAAATACGTAAAGGGTGAGTGTCACGAGGATGGAGCCAGGCTCTTCTCGGTGACAACCAATGATAGGACAAGGGGCAATGGGTGCAAATTGTAACACGGGAGGTTCCACTTAAATATGAGAAAGAAATTCTTCACAGTGAGGGTGCCAGAACCTGGATCAGGCTGCCCAGAGAGGCTGTGGAGTCTCCTTCTCTGAAGACACTCAAACCCGCCTGGACGCCTTCTTGTGTAACCTCCGTTCCTCTCCTGCAAGACTCCTTGCCAGAAAGACACAGCCACGGGGGTAACTCTGGGTAACTCGTTCAGATGAAAAACATCTGAATGACAACACAGTCATTGGTCCCAGCCAGCGCAGGTTCATGAGGGGAAAGTGTTGCCTGACCAACTTTATTTCATTGTATGACAAGGTTACCCACCTAGGTGACCAAGGGAAGCAAATCAATGTGATCTTTTGGGATTACAGTAAAGCTTTGATAGTGTCTCTCACAGGATCCTCCTGGACAAGATGTCCAGCACACAGCTGGGCAAACACACATTGCAGTGTGTGAGCAATTGGCTGACGGGTTGGGCTCAAAGGGTTCTAGTACATGGGGACATGTCGAGCTGGCGACCAGTCACTAGCGGGTTCTGCAGGGTTCCATCTTAGGGCCAGTGCTCTTCAATGTCTTAATAAATGACTTGGACACAGGACTTGAGGGATTGCTTAGTAAGTTTGCTGATGACACAAAATTGGGGTAAGCTGTTCACACTCTGGAGGGCAGAGAGGCCCTGCAAAGGGGTCTGGACAAACTGGAGAACTGGGCAATCACCAACCACATGAAGTTCAACATGAGCAAGTGCCAGATTTTGCACCTGGGACACGGCAACCCTGGCTGTACAGACGGACTGGGGGACGAGATGCTGGAGAGCAGCTCTGCAGATAGAAAGCGCAAAGTTCTGATCGACAGCAAGTTGAACATGAGTGTCCTGGTTTTGTTAAAAACCAGACCAGTTCTCTCTTAGTGATTTTTCTTTCAGCTCAGTTCTTCTCAGTGTCTGTACTTTTCTGAGTTTTAGCTGCATATTTTTCCTAGGATGCTGTACACGGTGCTGATAAGAGACCAAAGGAATGCTGAAGAAGCTCATGTTTAGATTTATTACTATGGTAGCCAAGAAAGACTGGTAAGTTTTCCCACGTTCTGTTGTGAGAGGGACGTGTTTGAGGAGGGGTGGATGGAACGGGTTACTAGAACTGACCAACGGAAGGATTCCACCCCATAATTGTCATACCCCCTATATAAGAGGGTGATCATGAGGGTCACTCTCTCTTTGCCCATGGCCGGCATCTGGAGAGAACCCTGTCTGTCTGTCTGTCTGTGATCCACAGCCCCCAGGCCCTGCATCCTGCAGCCAGGTTCCGGTTTGCTGTGCAGTCCCGCCCGTGACTTCCAGGGGCCTGAGCTGCAGCTGCTGGAGCCGCCAGCCCCGCACCCCCAGCTCTGCTGCTGAGTGACGCCAACTGCACATCCAGCACTTGAGATCTGAGGCGTGGAATGATGTTACAACCCTTGAGGTTACAAGGAAGGTATATATACACACGGGGAATCATTTCACCAAAAACGTGTGTGAAATTACAGTACCTGTGAGCTTGGTTCAATGCAGTGAAGTGTTACATATTCATGAAAGTTTTAGGAATGCCTATACATATTCATAACCTGTCCCCGAGAAGGCGGTTCTTATTACAATGAGTTCAGGAGACCTTTTCCATAGTCTCCACCTCCGGCTCCTCCTGGTTGCAGCTGCGCAGTGACCGTGAACCCGGGTCCTCTTCTCTGTGCACGGTCACCTTTGGTCCGGTGTGATGAGTTGGTTGGGTCTCCGACTGCTGAGTTGGTTAAAACTGGCGTATCTCCTGTCCTGTGCCCAGGTTTCTGTTATCCAGTTCACCCAAGGATGCACCAAGGATTATTATCTTTGCGAGCGTCAGTGAAGTCCGGTTTCTCGTACAATAAGTTACACAGAGCTAAGCAAGGCCAGGCAACAGTGATGTGGGTTAAAGGCTTAGTTCTTTAAGTGTAAGTGTTAATTGTTAATTCTTAAAGTGTTAATTAGTTAATTGCCAATTCCCTGTATCAGATCGGTTTTGTATATTTTGTATATATTCTCTATTTATTAGTAGCATTAATAAAACCCTTTAAAACTCTCCAACTTAAAGGCTAAGTCTCTCTTCCTTTCCCCTTATCTTTCCAATCATCCTTCCAATCTAAAGGAAGGGGTCGCGGGAAATGAGGGGATAACAGGGAGCGTCTGCCACGGTTTATTGCCGCCTTGCCTTAAACCTTGACAGATTTAATTGGTGGCCTGTACGGGGAAGCAAGACCATATGGGGAGAAATGAGACCGTACAGAGAGAGAGAGTGTACGGGGATGAGATAAGAGAAACCGTGACAGGTTTTATTGGTGCCGTTACTCGGATCTGCATGAGAAATCATGACAGATTTTATTGCGCCGGAGCAGGGACAGGGTTTTGACTGAGATGGGCTGTGAGCAGCAGCTGACAATTACTGTAAACAGCTTACCAGGTAGCGTAAGTGAGGGAGCAATGGGCTTTGATGTGCGTGGCCTGTGTTTGAATCCTCTGGTGGGAGGAAGCTTTGGGGAACCATAGATCTGTGTGCTTTATGGGTCATGAAGCAGACTGTGTTTTGAGTTTGTTTTTAATTTTAAAGGATGTTGTTGCAAATCTATTTGGATTTAATAATGCCTTGTTGGGGGTTAATTCTTCTTGTTTATGTTTCTGTGCAGAACATTACTTTTGGAAGTAGAGATGAACTTGTTCTAATAGCTGTGGCCCTGGGTTGTGTGTCACTGATTTATGTGATTTTAGTTAAGTCCATGATGTATCTCTACTCATTGTTACCATACTTTGGAAGTATGCATTTTTGAAATTTTCTGGTAGAAGCAGAAGAAATTAAAGAGACCTATGCCTTTTGTTTTCTCAGTTTCAGGAGTGAGATTTTAGGAAAGCTATTGAACTATTTTCTGCCTGTGTCATTAGAGCAAATTACAGATGCTTTGGGGAGTGTTGAATATCCCTGGACCTTTGAGCGAAGCTTGTTGGTGTTATTGGGTCTCTGGAATGTGTGTCAGTCTTTGCTGCTGATAAAACTGTTTAGGAGGACGGTAGCGATTCTAACTCCTGCAGCAGGAGTTGCCGCTTTTAAAGCTACAACGTCCGTGACAGCTGCTGCACCCCCCTCGACAGACTCTGCAGCAGCTCCGGTTCCTGACTTGGATACAGCAGCCACTACGACTGCAACGTCAGTTTCTGCATCCACTCAAACCCCCACAACATGTAACGTGGCCATTCAGACTTCCGCAGTATTAGTTGCCCCAACAACAAGGAAGCAAAAGAAAGCACAATTGGAATCCATTGTAAAGGAAGATGAGGAAGACGAAGCAGAGGGTCCTTCTACCACAGAGCAGGGAGAGGTTGTTTCTGGAATAGAGCAAGGTGATGAAGAAGAATCAGAGGAGGAAGAAGAGGGCCCTTCTACAGCTCCTCCCATAGCCCTTTCTAAACTCCTTCCACTGCGATCCCAGGCTACTCCAGCAAAGCAACCAGCGCGTCGTTCTAAAACAAAGCGACCAGCAAAGGACAAGCTAACAGAATGCTCCTAATCTCTGAAGGAGCTGAGGACTCTGAAACAAGACTTTAGACTTTGTGAAGGTGAGCCAATGGTCACTTGGCTCATTTGGTGCTGGGACAATGAGGCTAATAGTTTGGACTTAGATGGCAGTGAAGCCAGTCAGTTGGGATCCCTGGCCAGAGATGATGGCATTGATAAGGCAATTGCAAAGAAGAAACTAAATCAAAGCCTCTGGAGAAGAATTTTGTCAGCAGTAAAAATCAGGTACCTTTTAAAAGATGATATCATATGCCGCCCAACCAAATGGACTACTATGGAGAGAGGTATTAGGTATCTGAGAGAACTGGCTGTGCGAGAGATAATTTACAGTGACCCACAGACAATTACAGGTCCTGATGAAGTGCCGTGTACCCAAGGTATAGTGCGGAAGTTTGTGCAGAGCACACCACCGTCTTATGCCCACACTTTAGGATTGCTCACCCTTTGAGAAGACGATCTGTCAACTGTGGGTGAAGTAGCAGACATGTTGCAGCAGTATGAAGACATTCTTTCTTCTCCCCTACAAGCCTGTGTCACAGCTGTGGACAAACTGTGTGACAAACTGTCCAAGAGGGAGGACAGATCCTACTCATCACATACACGGGCCCAAGCCACAGCTATTGGGAAGAGATGCCCTTCTGTAGCATCAGCCCAAGAGAAATGCGACATGTCATGAGTTGAATTATGTTTTTTTTCTGCGTGACCAGGGAGAAGATACGAGTAATTGGCATGGCAAGCCCCGTGCTGACCTAGAGGCAAGAGTACGTGAGTTGAAAAAGAAAGCTCCCAAGAGAAAAGCTGCTCCAGTTTCCAGTGGGAGGCTTTCCAGACAGAGTAGGAGGGATTCTCGTGTCTCCCTACCAGAAACTGTGCAAAGTACCAGTGAGTGGGGCCCTGCCTCCAGCCAGGTGGAGGAGAGGGACAATGACAACACAGTTTATTGGACTGTGTGGATTCGGTGGCCTGGTATGTTAGAACCACATAAAGCCCTGGTAGACACTGGTGCTCAGTGTACAATGATGCCATTGAATCATAAAGGGTCAGTATCTGTCAGTATTGAAGGAGTGACTGGGGGATCTAAGGAATTGACTGTATTAGAGGCTGAAGTGAGCCTAACAGGAAAGGAGTGGGAAAGGCACCCTGTTTTGACCGGTCCAGATGCTCCGTGCATCCTTGGTATAGACTACCTAAGGAGTGGGTATTTTAAAGACCCAAAAGGATATCGATGGGCCTTTGGTATAGCAGCTGTAGAGACTGAGACCATTAAACAGCTGTCTAATTTGCCTGGTCTTGCTGATGACCCTTCTGTTGTAGGACTGCTTAAGGTCGAAGAGCAACAGGTGCTGATTGCTACCACGACAGTGCACAGACAACAATATCGCACCAACCGAGATTCCCTGATCCCCATTCATAAACTGATCAAACAACTAGAGAGTCAAGGAGTGATCAGTAAGACTCGCTCATTTTTCAATAGTCCTGGATGGCTTTTTCCAAAGCCTAATGGAGAAGGGAGACTGACTGTAGGCTATCGTGGCTTAAATGAAGTTACGCCACCATTAAATGCTGCTGTGCCGGACATGTTAGAACTGCAATATGAACCGGAGTCAAAGACAGCCAAGTGGTATGCCACAGCTGACATTGCTAATGCATTTTTCTTTATTCCTTTAGCAGCAGAATGCAGGCCACAGTTTGCCTTTATTGGAGGGGTATCCAATACACCTGGAATCGACTGCGCCGGGGTGGAAACACAGCCCTACTATCTGCCATGGACTGATCCAGACTGCACTGGAACAAGGTAAAGCTCCAGAGCACCTGCAATTGTGGCAGGACATTGCTGCTCGACTAGAGAACCTGACTGTAGAAGTACAGCATGTGGATGCCCATGTGCCTAAAAGTCGAGCCACTGAGGAACATCAAAACAACCAGCAAGCGGATCAAGCTGCTAAGATTAAAGTAGATGAGGTGGATTTGGACTGGCAACATAAAGGTGAATTTTTTCTAGTTCGGTGGGCCCATGATGCTTCAGGGCATCAAGGACGGGATGCAACATATAAATGGGCTTGGGACCAAGGGGTGGACTTAACCATGGACATTATTTCACATGTTATCTATGATTGTGAAACATGTGCTGCAATCAAACAGGCCAAAAGGTTAAAGCCCGTGTGGTATGGGGGGCGGTGTTTGGAATATAAATATGGGGAGGCTTGGCAGATTGATTATATTATACTCCCTAGAACACGTCAAGGCAAGCGCTATGTGCTTACAATGGTGGAAGCAACCATGGGATGGCTAGAAACATAGTCTGTGTCTCATGCCAGTGCCTGGAACACTATTCTGGGCCTTGAAAAGCAAGTCCTGTGGCGACATGGTAGTCCAGAAAGAACTGAGTCAGACAATGGGACTCATTTTAAAAATAGTCTCATAACCAACTGGGCCAAAGAACATGGTATTGAATGGATATATCATATCCCCCATCGTGCACCAGCCTCTGGGAAGACTGAGCGATACAACGGTTTGTTAAAAAGACACTTATGGAACACCGCTGCTACCGCGCTCATGGTGGCTGCTCAGAAGCTTTTTACCGCGAGCAGGTGCTGCAAACCCTCCGTTCCGACCGGGGTCCCCCGCCGGCCCTCCCCGGCCTGGGGGCGCCTTGAGGCGGCCGCGCCAGCTACGCGAGGCCGAGGCTTCAGGGGGGTGCGAAGGCCGCGGGCTGTGGGGATCGCTTAGCGCGGCGGAACGAGCTGCTTTCCAGCGGTTGATCCGCACGGGGGAGGCGGCAAAACTGATTCGGGCGTGGAGACCGTGGTGGTGGTGCCGAAATAAAGGTAAAAACGAGGATAAATATGAACATTGGGATCTCCATTGGGAGATGCTGGGACCGTCCTGGCTGTGGCGGAGCTGCTGGAGGGGCCTGGGGACAATAGTGATAATTACACACAAAAGAACACCGCTAATTACAACAATAATTACGTAATCATGGCTCTGGCACACCTGGAGCAGTTGTTGAGCCAGGGACGACCTAATTTGGATGCAACGAGCGCCAAACGTTTGTTAACGGGCAGAGGAAGTGCCGCTTCCTAATGAGCTGGAGCCAGGAGGCACCAATGGGGACCATGGTGGAGCTGGCGAGGGAGACGAGGGAGGTTGTTAATGAGCTAATTAGCGCTAATGAGGGGATGGGGCAGGGGGAGATCCTTAGTGCTAATGAAGGGAGGGGGAGGCGACTAATTGAGGAGCTTGATTGAGGTTAATGAGGTCGTCAAGGAAACCATTTAATAAACATCCAGAGAAGCTGCTCATTAAGGAACCAACTAATTAACATCCGGAGAAGCAGCTCGTTAAGGAACCCGCTAATGAACATCCAGAGGATCAGTATCCAGAGAAGCAGCTCATTAAGGAATCTGACTAACAAACATCCAGAGAAAAGCTGCTTATTAAGGGCTGAGTTATGAGTGGGGGAGTCTGGTCATTAATGACTCCACCGAACTGGGGGTGGCTTGTTAAGGGCCAAGATTTAATTAACGTAATAACGAATAAACATAATTACTATAGAGCGGGAGCTGCTAATTGGTGGGGGGGCTAATTAACCCATTGACCCCCAGAGGGGACCCAGGCGCCTGGGCCATGGTCCAAGGACGCCACGCCCACTGCCCGCTGATGGGGTGAGTGGTTCTGTGCGTGTGGCTCTGCCTCTCCGCGGCTCCGCCCCTTCCTGCTGATTGGCTGAGCGGTTCTGTGTGTGGGTCTGCCCCTCCCACTGATTGGCTGAGTGCTTCCATGTGTGGCTCTGCCTCCCCGTGGCTCCGCCTCCTTCCGTGTGGCTCCGCCCCCTCACATTAATTGGCTGAGCTGTTCTGCATGAGGCTCCGCCCCCTCCTCGAGGCTCCGCCCCCTCCCGGCTCTTAAAGCAACAGTGACCCCGAGATTGGGGGAGGCGCCAATAATTTATTTGATTATTTGGAGCGTCCCAGTGACACTGGGGGGGGACATGGGGGTTGTCCAGGAGTTCGGGGGGTCCCAGGAGTTTGGGAAGGACCCAGGAGTTCAGGAGGGACCCAGGAGTTTGGGGGGACCCAGGAGTTCAGGAGGGACCCAGGAGTTCAGGAAAGGAACCCAGGAGTTCAAGAAAAAGGGGACCCAGGAGTTCGGGAAAGGGACCTAGGAGTTTGGGAGGGACCCAGGAGTTCAGGAAGGGAACCCAGGAGTTCGAGAAAAAGGGGACCCAGGAGTTCAGGATAGGGACCTCAGAGTTTGGGAGGGACCCAGGAGGTCGGGGGTTATGGGGCACCTTCTAACAATATGAGGTGTGTTTAAATACAGTAAGGTATTACATATTCATAATAACCCCAGGAACGCCTGGGGCTCCTTCAGCTTCATCACAGTGAACTCTTTCCCTTTGGCTCATCATGTTGAATTTACTGGAACCCAAGCTGCCAAGTTGATCGAAACCAGACTGGTTCCCCCCTTTTGCTGTAAATCTTCGTTATCTCGTCTTCTCAAGTTTACAGTTGGTGCCTCAAGTTTACATCTAGGTGCTGTAAAACTTCTTATCTTGGCATTCAATGAGGTTCTGTTTTTACTTAACATAATTGGTTACATAAAGCTCTAAACTAGGCACCCTTAAAGTGTTAGTTAGTTCCCTCCATCACAAAGCCTGTGTGGTATGGAGGGCGATGACTAAAGTGTAAATACGGAGAGGCCTGGCAAATTGACTATATCACACTGACACAAACCCACCACGGCAAGAGCTCTGTGGAAGCCACCACCAGATGACTGGAAACATGCACTGTGCCCCACGGCACTGCCCGCAACCCTGTCCTGGGCCTTGAAAAGCAAGTCCTGTGGCAACATGGGACACCATGGGGAGTAATTTAGGGTTCTGCTCACTGCAGAACAGCGTTTAGATTTCTTAAAGACAAGTGCAACTTCAAGAATTCAGTGTCAGGTTCACTCTGTAATTTACTGCATGGGGGAAATATGGCGAGCCGAATGCTGCTGGCCTTCTCTCCCGGTGCCTGTACCAGTTCACGAAGCAAACTCCCTGATAACCGTTCGCTCTGGAGTCTGTGTCCTGGAGCTCCGAGGACAAACTCTCAGGTGAGGCCATATCCGTCACAGTTCACACTGTCAGGATTCTTCTCTCCCTGATAACTGTTCACTCCAGAGTCTGTATTTTCAAGCTTTGAAGACAAACTTTCAGGGGAGGCCTGTATCCGTTTGCAAAAGCAAACTTTCACGCATTCCCTTCCTGATAACCATTTGCTGTAGAGTCCGTGTTTAAAGCTCCAGTGGCAAACTTCTCTGATTCCACGTGGGCGTTGTTGTGTTCAGCTGTAGACATCGGTTATTGTCCATAACCTTGCAGGTGCTGTTTTTCTTGAACACAAATTCCTTTCTTCTCAGCGACGTGCAATATAGGACTTATCTTCTAAGTGTTCACTGTAGTTTGTAGTTGCTTTTGGTAGATATGAGCAGCACTTTACAGCTTAATTTTAGCAAATACAGTTTCCCAAGTAACATGAAAAAAAGAGTATATTAAAAATCATACAACCTTATGTCCATAAAGATTTGATTATATTTAGTGTGCCTCTACTTAAGATAAATGATTAATATTAAACTTAAATTGGTCTCATCCACTGACCTGTGAGTAGTAAAACCATTGCCATACAGCTCACTTATTTAGCAGGGAGAGCTCACAGTGGGCTCATCCAGGCTGTCGTATTTATAGAATGAAGTGATTGACTTGTAGCCAAATTGCACACAGTAGGAAAAGTGTGTCTGAGACTTGTGCACTCACAAGTTACCGGCATTCAGTTGCTCTTCTGCTTCGCTGTGGGTCTCCTGGCAGGAGTTCTTGGCCTGGTTACGGCTCAGGCCCTTCCCTCCTCTGGAGCCTGGACCCAACTGCTGCGGGTTTGGCTGGGGGCGACTGGGGGATCGAGTGCATCTGCCACCCCTGGCAGCCCAGAGAGAACTGAGCCAGACAACGGGACTCCTTTCCACAACATCCGCATAGATGGATGCTCCTGGAGCAAGGAGCGAGGCATTGAGTAGGTCTGTGACATCCCCACCATGCACCAGCTGCTGGGAAAATGGAGCGGTGCAGCAGACTGTTCAAGACTGTGCTCAGAACAATGGGTGCTGGAACTTTTAGAAACGGATTGAAATTTGAAACAGACAGGTGCCCAGGGCTGAGCTGGCCTGTGCCTCCCAAGGGCACACCCTGGCCTCCCTCCCCAGGCGCAGGGTCACAGTGGGGCCCTTTGTGACCTCACTTGGTGACACCCACTGCCCTGCACGTGCTCAGCGCAGCTGCGGGCCCAGCCCACACTGTCCGACAGGACGGTGACGAGACAGGGTGTGAGCACGGAGCTGGCGAGAGCCCCCGAGCGTAGCCCACGTCTTTCAGAGAATCGGAGAATCTTTTTGGTTGGAAGAGATACTTAAGATCATCGAGTCCAACCACAACCTAACTCTAGCTGCCCCCGGCAGACTGTCTGCTGCCCCTGGCAGACTTGGAGCAAGGAGCTCCTGAGCGCAGCTCACGTCTTTCCCCAACGAGGAGCACACGAGCGCAGCCCAAACCTTTCATCGCTGCCTCTGGCAGAGCTGCAGCACCAAGGCGTTTTGCCGAAGCATCCGCCTTCCCTATCCTCAGACGTAGCCTTTGTCTGCAAAATGGCGGAGAGACCCCCCAGCCGACCTAGGCTGGCCTGGCAGGAGGAGGTTGGGGCTCCCCAGGAGGTCAGATCTCCACTGGACCCCAACCAGGTTGATGTGGTCCAGCCACTGAAGATCGGTGAGTGAGGGGCCCTGATTGTCTGGCCAGGGTGGGGCCCAGCTATCCCTTTCTGCTCCACACCGGGATCACGTTTCCCCTCACGCTGGCAGGGGGTTCCCATGGGTGGTGATTGTGCTCCCTGAAGTCCAGGGCTGCTCTGAGCTGGGAGCTGGCGCCAGCACAGCTTCTGCGGGCAGAGGGGACCCAGCTCCTGCTGCAGGGCACTGGCAGCCAGAGGCAGCTGGGCGGGCAGGAGGCAGCCGTGCTGCGGGACGGGGACCTTTCCTGCCCGTCTGAAGCGAGTTCCTCACCCGCTGCACCGGGCGCTTTCCCCGTCCTGCCTGGCTCCAGCATCTCAGCCCGTCTGCCGGGCACCCTGCAGCCCTGACACGCATGGGAAGACCGTGCCAGGGCAGCGGGCACTGGGATGGACATGGGGCAGATCTCCTTCCTCTGCTCTGTCCTGCCTGCAAACCCTCTCTGCAGCCCTCCCTGCTCTCCTCCTTTATTAGATGCTGCCTGGTTACCTGTCTACCAATTCGAAAGGACACGCGTGGACTCCATCGTGTCCTTTGTCAGCAGCCCAGAAAAGGTAACCATGGCCGTTTGGAAGGCGGCTGAGCCCGTGTCTGCTGCCAGGGGCTCTGCTGCGGGGACTGGAGGGTGCTGGCTGGGCAGAGCTGCTGCTCCCAGGGCGCTAATTGGCACTGCACCCCCATGCTGTGGTGCCACTGGCCGTGTGTCCCCATCTCACACTCCCTGTTTGTCTCTCTGTCCCCTGGCTGCCAGGAGGAGAGCCAGAAGATTCCATTTCTTCAGAACATTTGTGACCTGTGCTATAACAGCAAGCGCCGCGGCCCTCCACAGGGCCTAGATCTCTTCTGCCAGAGATACGGCCTGGCAGAGAATATCAAGGTGAGGGGATACGTGGCATCTCTGGGGAAGGGGGCGATGCCCCCGGCACCCTGTGAGGACAGCGCTGGGCAGGGCCAGGGGCTGGTGGCGCTGGGTGCTGGCAGCTGCCAGGTCCCATCCCGGCTGTGCTCTGCAGGTGCTGCTGGAAGAAGAGCCCAGGAACAAACTGCGCACGGCGGTGCGGTGGAACGCCATGCTTGCCATCGCCGAACTGAGGTACCTGCCCATCCCTCCCGGGGACCCCTGCACGAGATCTCGAGGCACTGCTCCAAATACCAAAGTGTGACTGGCTCCTTTCTCTTTACAGCGCAGTGGAAAGGGCGCTGGAGGGCAAGGAGGCAAGCCTCCTCCAAGCCTGCTTTTCTAGTGTCTTCTTGCTTCCTCCAGAAGAGAAAATGCAGGATATGGGCCGTTATCTCTTCTTAAAAGTAAGTGCTTGGTGAACTACAGGACCCAACAGTCCCTCTGGCGGCTCCCTGTTCACCCCGTGCTGATATATAACCAGAAAGACAAGGCAGGGTTGGTCTCAGCTCTGCTTTCACACCCTCATGCCTTCATCTGCTGACAGTTGGCCTGGCCACATCCAGCGCCAATTGCTGCTCTGCCCGTAGCAGATTATTTGCCCCTGAGTCTCTCCCAGGCACAGCAAATCAGCACAGGAGTTGCCTCTTGGCACTGAGAGTTCCTATCAGTCCCCTGTGTGTGAAACAGATGGCAGGAAACACAGCCAAAACTCGTTGTCTTCTTGCAGACCATGGAAGCCATGGACAACATGCTGCAGGCATTGGTGCTCGGCTCTTCAGCCTCCAGAGTCAGTGAGCTGCTCCAGAATATCTTCCAGGTCTGGCATGTGCAAAGAGTGGGCTTCACAAGGGCTGTTCCTCACCCTGGGGGACTGGGTGTCCACTCTGGAGTGGACAGTCCCACCCGGTGCCGTGCAGAGAGCGCTGCCGGGAGGGTGCCCACCTTCCCGGGGAACCAGGGGCTGCCCGCCAGGCTCTTCCGCAGCACAGTGGCCGCAGAGGGTGGCATCTGCCTTCCTGCCTGGCCACAGGGCGGGCCCAGGGCATTTGTTCCAAGCCTGCCAGGGGCCCGAGGGTCAGAACCCCACTACAGGCTTTGCTCGAGAACAGAGTCCAGCCCAGGAGTTGAGCGGTGCTGCTTCTGCTGGAGCGGTGGCTGCTCTCAGGGCTCACCAGCAGCTTCTCTCTTCCCAGATGCTCTTGACCTTCACCACCTCTGAGAGAGAATGTGTGCAGGAGAGGGCTGTGGGGAGGATTGAGAAGTTGAGCTCTGCGCTATTCAGACATCCCACACTGGCGGTAAGGAGCCAGGCACCTTCCAGCCAGCCCGTCTCCCCATCCCTGCACCCCAGAGCAGCCTGCAGCTCTCCCCACGGGGGGCTGCTGCCCAGGCAGCTGCTTTGGGAGCTGTGGCCGGCACGGGCCTGCAAAGCCCTGACTGCCCACAGAGCCAGCCCTGGACACACGCTTGGGTTCAGGGCTTTGGCACCAGTGTCCCAGCAGCAGCCCCAGTCCTCCTGGCCACCAGCAAGCCCTGGTTCACGGCAGGGCCAGCACCCTGTGCCCATGAGTCCAACCCTCCTCCCTCACTCCAGGGCCTCTGTTCTCCTCCTCCCCGTGCAGTCACTGCCGCCCCTGCTGCCAGCTTTGCTGCGGGCTCTGCCACCAGCACTGTCGGGGGTCTCTGCAGGGCTGCTGGCACTGCCTGGCTAAGCAGCAGCATCAGGGCACTGGGTGTGATTTGGCTTCACTTCCTTCTTTCCTTTCCTTCCTCCCATAGTCCTGTGCGAGATACCTCAGAACTTCTGAAAGGACAGACATCGTCCTTGTGTTCATCGAGGCGATGAGAGACACCAGCACCTTTGACAAGAAGCGGGCAACAGACTTGCTGGACTTGTTCATGGAATTCCCTGACTTCTGGCTGGCGGATGTAAGTGGCCAGTGGCTGGATGGCACTGCCAGGCTTCAGCCCTGTCAGGCCTTGTTCCTTCCTCCATCCCTCCCCCCCAACCCCTGGTGTCTCAGGAATCTGAAGCCACATGACGGTGGCAGAGAGGGATGGGAAGGACAGCTGAGGAAGTGGCTGCACTCCAGTGGCAGCGCCATCCTCACCTGTGTCTCCTCCAGCTGCCAAAGATCATGAGATGCATCCACAAAAACCTGGACAGCATCAACACAGCACCAGCTCGGCAGAGAGTGGAGTCCCTGCTTCTCCTCATGGCTGACAGGAGACCTGGGAAGGTGCTCACAACGCTGCTGAGGATCGCTCCACCAGGAGACAGGTACTGGCCCCAAAAGCCATGAGGGCTTGTTCACTGTGGGGAGAGGGGCACAGAGCCAAGGAATCCTGCAGGCCACCCCCGAGGAGCAGGACCCTCCATCCCAGCACATTTTCCAGTGCTGGGGGTCAGCCAGGCCCGCAGCAGCCACAGCTGAGCAAGACAGCCCAGAGCCCCCCACTGCGCTCCTGCCAGCCCCACGGGAGCAGCAGCTCAGCCTCTGCTGCTGCCCAGGGCATCCCAAGCATCCTGCAGCGCTGAGCCCGGACACGCTGCTGTGGCCCAGGCTGCCCTGCTGACGGAGCGCTCTCTTGCAGGACTGCCCTGGACATGTGGGACGTGATGATCTCCACACCCAAGACTCTGAAGCAGCTCTTAAAAAACTTGCGCAAAAGACTCCTGGTCACAGACTCCAGGTTTCCCGAAGGCGTCATCAGTGGGTCAGAAAGACCTGACATGGTGAGCAGGGCAGCATCAAAAGGAGCCATGTTGGCAGCTGGGCTGGGGCATTGGGTGAGGCGGTGGCTTGGCCTTGGCTGGGGGTCAGGCAGTGGCTGAGAGCTCCAAATGCCCTCCCTGCCGTGCTGGGGCCTGATGGCTGCCTGGGGAGCTTTCCAGGCATGGAGGCTCTCCAAGACATCTGCCCTTGGGAAAAGGGGATGGCTGAGCAGGGCACAGGGAGTCATTGCTTTTCAACCCTCCCTGCCCTGGCCCTGCTCTCCTGTATCTCCGTGGCTGTGCCTATGGCCACCACCTGCCAGGAGGCTGCCACAGAGATTCCTGTGCCACCACCTGCCACGGAGCTGGACAGGAGGCTGGTGCTCACTGACAGGCTTTTTTAACAGGGTGGTCTTTGATCCTTTCACAAAAATGAAACTGTTTTTCATACAGGCCAGAAAAATACAGTCCCTCCTGCCGCAAGTTGTGGGGTTGCTCGACTCCAGCAACACAGAAATGAAAAGGGAAGTCCTGACATTCTTCTGCAGCGTGATGGGACACCTGAAGAGGGAAGAGGCCAGACCCACTGTGGAGCAGCTGGAGGAAAAGCTCCTGCCCCTCTTTGACGATGTAAGGCTGATGACGGAGACTGAGCCCTGGGGATGGGCAGCCTGCAGTGACAGCTGCCCTTCAGCCCAGCCCCGTGGGCAGCACTGGGAGCAGGCTCTGCTCCCCTGGGCTCCCGTGGGATGGCTTCTGGGCTTTACAGCCCAGCACGGCTCCCTGCTGCACAACCTGACCCTGGAGCATCTCCCCTCACGTCAGCCCCGATACTGCCCCTGCTCACCATGGGCAGAGAGCTGCTGGGATTGAAGTCCGGCTTTCCTCCTTCCTCCCAGGAGTCCAGACAGCTGCGAGCGCTCTCCATCCGCCTCTTCAGAGAGCGGGTGCAGTCAGTGGTGGGGCACGACAAGAAGAGGATTAAGAGCTACGTGCACCGTGCACTGCTCCCCCTCTTCTTTCGTTTGAGTGACCAGAGCAACAACGTGGCCAAGGTACAGATTTCCACGCTGAGCACTGAGGCAGAGAGGGGTGTGCTGACAGCACACAGGTGGCCTGGGCACCAGGGGACAGGGCTGCTGGCAACTGGCAGCCTCCTCCAGCCCATAGGAAGGATCCTTACAGACCCAGCACGAGTAGCAGTAGGGAAGCTGCCATGGCCATTTCCACCACCTGCCATAGCTGGTCTCACAGGGCTCAGCAGCAGCCTGTGGCCACCGAGGCCTGAACTGGCGCATCCCTACGGGCTCCTCAGCTGTCCCTGCAGGTGCTGGGTCTCGAGCTTTGAGCCTCAGTCCCTGTCTCCCAGGGCTGTGCCCAAGAGAGCCCCAGATGTTTGGGCCAGGGCATGTCGCTGCCCGCAAAGGGCAGGTGTTCCAGGAACAAAGCCAAGAATGGGGGGTTGCCAGGTCTCCTTATGCAGACCGTGGGTGCCATGTCCCATCTTCTGCTGTTCCGCAGGCCGCCAGGGAAGCCCTCCTTGGTGCAGCAGAGCTCCTGAAATGGAAGCAGCTCAAACACCTAGTGCAGACTCAGCAGACATGGAGGATTGGAGAGAGCTTGGTGAGAACAACGAAGGCCCAGGCTGACTGAGGGCTGCCCCACATGTCTGGGCTGTAGGCTCTGCAGATGTGCCTCGCCCGCCCTGCTGCAGCCCCAAGCTGCATCCTTGTTCCCTGTCCTCAAGAACAGAACCCCCAAGGGCTCTTCCCTCTGCCCCACGCCCGGCGGGAAGGAGGGCTCTCGGCAGCCCTGGGACCACTCTGCCTGTGTCTGTCTCAGCCTCAGCCCAACAGGGCTACTGGCTGCTGGGCAGGAGTGGCCTGCGGGGAAAGGGAAACCTGGGTTACTGGGAGGAGGGACTGGTCCAGCCAGCTCGGGGTGGGGTGCAGACAGTGACATGCTCACACCCTTGTGCTCTCTCCAGCTGGAGCAGAACAGGAGCAGGGCTCAAGAGCTCTTGAGTCAGAGCCTGCCATACCTGAGGGATGCTCAGGCCAGCTTGCGAGAGGCGGCCGTGAGGTTCATTGGTGAGTCACAGTCCCCAGGGTCCCTCTCTTGGCAGCCTGGCCCCAGTCCCCACCGCTGCCCTGGCACAAGGAGCAGCCCTGTGCCTGCCAGAGCCCCGGCTGCCCCGGGCAGGGCCTTGGCCTCCCCTCCCAGCCCTGCCCACACAGGTGGCCTCGGTGGCTGCCTTGCTCAGTCCCGCTATGTCGGCTCTGGGGTATCCCCTGGGGCCAGCTCTGATGAGGGGGAGGGAACAGGGGTCTGACGGAACTCTGTGCCCAGGGCTGGCTGCGCGGCCCCTGAGGGACCGAAGGGAGGAGGAGAAGCTGGCTGAGATCTGCAGTGGTGAGTAGGGAACTTGGTCAGGAGGAGGGGATGCCTGGGTGTCTCTGCAGACGTGGGAGCTCATCTGGGCTCTGCTTCTTTCTGTTGCAGCCCTTCGGCCCTTGGAGAAGGACAGTAAACCCTTCATCCGCTCCCTTGCTGCTCAGACCATTGCAATCCTGAGCAGTCCAAGGGAGCAGCCACGATGGCGATGGGCCCTGCAAGTCCTGTGCTGCTGGCGTCGCTGACCCAGGTGGAGGAGCAGCTCTGCTTGTCGAAAAATGGCTGGATTTTAATAAAGAGCCCTTCTTGAAGTTGGGTTGGATGTCTGCCTTTTTCCAAGGACCCCAGAACCTCTCTGATTGCTGTGGCACTTTAGAGAGCACAGCCCGGCATCATGGGCAAGGGTGACGTAGCAGACAGGAGCACTTGCAATGAGGCTGTCCAGGGCAGCTGAGATGAATCTCACTGGGCCAGTGGGGTTTGTTCCTGGAGTCACACACAGAAATGTCACGGTCTGTCAGGCATCCACATCTGAGCTGGCATCCTGGGCTCCTTCTGCACCCAGGGATGTTCAGAGACAGAGTCTGTCCCTTTTACACACAGAGGCAGGAGTCACAGTGTCCCTCTGGCCTCCTGTTGCCACTCCCAAGGGATGGGAGGCACCTCAGCCCTGTGGTGTGTCACCCTGCTCTGCACTCATCAGAGATGTCCCACGCCATGAGGAATGGACATGGGGACATTGGTTAAAGGAACCACAACCCAGTGCTGAATTTAGGCAGTTTGCATGGGATGTTACTCCCAACTTATCAGACTTTCTTAGCTAACATAGTCATAAATCTAAACATGAGCTTCTTCAGCATTCCTTTGGTCTCTTATCAGCACCGAGTACAGCATCCTCGGAAAAATGTGCAGGCTAAAACTCAGAAAAGTACAGCCACCTAGAAGAACATAGATGAAAGAAAAATCACTAAAAGAGAACTGGTCTTGCTTTTCACAAAACTGGGACAGTTTCTAAGCTCTGCAGAAAGTCAGAAAGTTGAAAGCTGTAGTAGGAACTTGCAGCACAGAAACATTGGCTCTGTCCCTTCCTGCTTTAGAAAGAACAGACTGCTTCACCACCCTCACCATGAAGAATTTTTTCCTAATATCCAATCTTAACCTCCCCTGGCGCAACGTGAGGCCATTTCCTCTTGTCTTGTCTCTTGCTACTTGGGGAGAAGTTCTTTACCTGCCCAAGAATACAGCCATGCAGGCCAGGAGCTGCCAGCTTCTCCAGGAGATGCAGTGGGATAGGGTGTCAAAGGCTTTACTGTAGTCTAATTACACAACATCCACGGCCTTTCCCTCATCTACTAGGTGGGTCACGTTGTTGTAGGAGGACATCAGGTTGGTGAAGTGAGACCTGCCTTTTATAAACCCATGTTGAGTGGGCCTGATCACATGGTTTTCTTGTATGTGCTGTGTGATATCACTCAGGATGTTCTGCTCCATGACCTTCCCTGGCACCAAGACCAAACTGACAGGTCTGTAGTTCCCTGGATCCTCCTTCCAGCTCTTCTTGTGGATGGGCGTCACATTAGCCAACTCCCGGTGAACTGGGACCTCCCCAGTTAACCAGGATTGCTGATAGATAGTGCGAAGTGGCTTAGTGATCACCTTGGCCAGCTCCCTCAGCACCCTTGGGCATATCCCATCTGGCCCCATAGACTCGTGGGTGTGCAAGTGGTGTAGCAGGTCGCTAACCATTCCCCCTTGGATTATTGTGGCTTCATTCTGCAGCCCGAGCCTGCCTCCTGTCTCAGGGGGCTGGGTACCTGGAGCACCACCACTCTGACTCCTAAAGACTGAGGCAAAGAAGGCATTTAGTACTTCAGCCTTGCCCTCGTCCTCTGTCGCTGTGTTTCCACCCGTACCCCTCAGGGGATGGAGATTCCCTTTAGCCCTCCTTTTGTTGCTCATTTATTTATAGAAACATTTCTTGTTACCTTTCGCAGTGGTGCCCAGGCTCAGCTCTAGTTGGTCTTTGGCCTTTCTAATTTTCTCCCTGCCTAACTTTGCGGCATTCTTGTATTCCTCTTGAGCAGCCTGCCTCTCCTTGCAAAGTGTATAAATTCTCCCTTTATTCCCAAGTTCCAGCTGCAGTTCTCTATTCAGCCGGGCTGGAACTTCTTCCCTGCCGTCTCATCTTTAGACAGACGGGGACAGCGTGCTCCTGTGCCTCTAAGATTTCCTTCTGGAAGAGAGACCAGTTTTCCTGGGCTGCTTTGTCCTTCAGGACTGCTTCCCAAGGGACTCTGCCAAGCAGCCTCCTGAACAGGGTAAAGTCTGCCCTTCGGAAGTCCAAGGTGGAAGTTCTGCTGAGCACCCTACTAACTTCTCCAAGAACAGAAAACTCCATCATTTCATGGTCACTATGCCCAAGGCGACCTCCCCGTTGCCCACGAGTCCTTCTGTATTTCTTCTGATGGTATCCATGCAGGTCTTGGTCACGGAAGAGCTCACTTGTTGCTGGTGGCAGCTTTGCTGTTGGGGACACCGCTTTCCAGCAGCCCATGAACCAACCCACAGGTGCCCAGTGCCGTGAGCACTGCAAGTGGGAGCCCTCTGTGCACAGGGACCCCCTGTCCCCGGGGCGGCCGTGCCAGCACCCCCAGCCACCTCCAGCCCCAGGAACCCAGAGCAAGCGGAAACCACAACTCGGCCAATACCAGAAAAAGACAAAGAGCGCAGGTCTGAAAAAACATGAATAAATATCTTTACAGAAAAAAATAGAAAGGTAAACCTATTTACAGAAAGAAACACGAACTACAACAAATGAAATACAATCAACATACTACTTGATACATACAACATAAATATACACTACACTATCAATAAATACACACTACAAATCAATACACTCTGTAAATACACACAACAAACTACTAACTCCCTCTTCTGTCTCTCCCACCCCACCAAGCCCATCATCAACATATCATCTACCCATCCACTTCCATTTTCTCTAACATGTCACTCTCCAATTCCATTTCTTCCTCCGCATCCTCATCCACTTCCATGTCTTCATCCATCTGCACTTGATCCACCTCCAGGTATTCTTCAATGTTTTCATCCACCTGCATCTCCTCTGCCTGCTCAGCCCCCATGCAGCAACTGGCTCTCCAGCCCCCAGCACAGTGTGGTGTAACCTAAGGCAAAAGCCAAGCAGAAAAGTGCATTGGTCCTGCCCTGGGCAGCTCAGCAGAGCTGTGGGACGGGAGTCTCAGCACCCCTGACCCCTCTCGCTGCCCAGGGAGAGCTGTGGGGTGATGGGTCCCCTGGGCACTTCGCCAGCAAGAGCTGCCTGGAGTTTGGGCAGCTCCTGGGCCACCAGCACCCACGGGCCAGCACCTACATCCAGAGAATCCCGTGCTTTGTGCGCTTCGGCATCTTGTGGAGCAGCTCTGTGGGAGTGGAGGGGCAGGGGTGAGCAGCCATGTCCCTGTCCCTCAGGGCATCACAAGCACAGACTCCGGCCCCACACCTCCCTTGGTGCCCAGGAGCCCCTTACCTTGTGCAGGTGTTTTTTTGGCTCCGCGCTGCTCCACAGGCAGGGCTGGGCTGCCTTGGCTCCTGCCTGGAAAGGGGCAGAGGAGGCACGGGCTCAGTCTCCGGGCAGCACCAGCTGCTCCCGCTGAGCATCCCTCCAGCACGAGCCCAGGGTGCCCTGGACTCCCACGGGGACGTGTCCCCCCAGGCAGGGATGCTTGATTTCAGCAGGGGACGAGCAGCCCAGAAGGGCTTCTCCCAGCCCGTGGCCTTGCAGGGGTGGGTGGAGCGGACAAGCTGAGCTCCTGGTCCCCAAGCTCCCCAGAGTGGGGTCCCCACCCCACGCCATCCCCACGGTGCCTGCTCCAGCCTGCCCGGGCAGTGGAGGTGCCCAAAGCCATGGAGCGGGACTGTACCTCCAGCAACACAAGTCTCCTCTTCCTCCGGAGCTTCACAACAAAAGACGGGTGAGCCGAAAAAAGGGACTGAGGCATTGGGTGTGGTGATTGGTTGAGTTATGCGGTTGAGGCACTGGGAACGGGAGAGAAGGGCTGGACTGGGACCAGGGTAAGCGGGAAGAAAGTAAGAGGAGCAGACAAGGGCAGTGCTGAGAGCTGGAGAGGGTGGCTGTGTTGTGGTTGTTGCTGGGCACCGGCGCTGCAGATGGAACATGGGCTGTGACATCACACCTGGGTTACACGGGCACTCTGCTGTCGGCTGCGTAGCAGGGATGGGGATGACACCCCCTCAGTGGTGGTTATGGATGTACTAACCTGCCTTTTCACCGATTTCATCATCCCAAACAGTTACGCTTCCATTCTGCCTTGAGCGGTTCTTCCCAACCATCCCGTCATGCCCGGCAGCCATCCTCACCCCTCAGAAATGGTGTTCTCCGGTTGGTTCCTGCAGTAGCTGAAGTTCACCTCCCTGTCCATGGCCATCCCTTTGCAGGCTCTGGTCCCGCTCTGCCCCTGTACAGCACAGCCGCTCTTCCACGTGGGCACGAACGGCAGCGCAAGGCGGAACCTGGGTAGAATCCAGGAAGACTCTAAAGCCCTGGGGGTGTCAGTGAATTCAAGTGGTGCCCAAGTCATCTTCTCCTCCCTTCTTCCATTGTTATGGTTTAAGTCAAGGCAGCAATAAACTGTGGCAGATGCTCTCTGTTATCCCCTTTACCTCCCGCCACTCCTTCCTTTAGATCGGAAAGATGATAGGATAGATAAGGGGAAAGGAAGAGAGACTTAGCCTTCAAGTTGGAGAGTTTTAAAGGGTTTTACTAATGCTACTAATAAATAGAAAATATATACAAAATATACAAAACCAATGTCAAGTGCTGGATGTGCAGTTGGCGTCACTCAGCAGCAGAGCTGGGGGTGCGGGGCTGGCGGCTCCAGCAGCTGCAGCTCAGGCCCCGGAAGTCACGGGCGGGACTGCACAGCAAACCGGAACCTGGGTGCAGGATGCAGGGCCTGAGGGCTGTGGATCACAGACAGACAGACAGACAGGGTTCTCTCCAGATGCCGGCCATGGGCAAAGAGAGAGTGACCCTCATGATCACCCTCTTATATAGGGGGTATGACAATTATGGGGTGGAATCCTTCCGTTGGTCAGTTCTAGTAACCCGTTCCATCCACCCCTCTTCAAACACGCCCCTCTCACAACAGAACGTGGGAAAACTTACCAGTCTTTCTTGGCTACCATAGTATTAAATCTAAACATGAGCTTCTTCAGCATCCCGTTGGTCTCTTATCAGCACCGAGTGCAGCATTCGAGGAAAAATATGCAGGCTGAAACTCAGAAAAGTACAGACACTGAGAAGAACTGAGCTGAAAGAAAAATCACCAAAAGAGAACCAGTCCCGCTTATTCCATACCATTTGAGTCATACCCAAATCACTACTGCTTTCTGCCTGTCTTCAAATGTATATACACACACACAAAAATTTGTATATCACTAGTTCATGAGTGCAAGTCTCTCTATCACAGCAGTCTCTCTCTAGGCAGGAGAGGTGATGTGCAATCTGATGCACTACGAAAGGTAACAAGAAATGTTTCTATAAATAAATGAGCAACAAAAGGAGGGCTAAAGGGAATCTCCATCCCCTGAGGGGTACGGGCGGAAACACAGCGACAGAGGATGAGGGCAAGGCTGAAGTACTTGACATTGGTTTTGTATATTTTGTATATATTTTCTATTTATTAGTAGCATTAGTAAAACCCTTTAAAACTCTCCAACTTGAAGGCTAAGTCTCTCTTCCTTTCCCCTTATCTATCCTATCATCTTTCCGATCTAAAGGAAGGAGTGGCGGGAGGTAAAGGGGATAACAGAGAGCATCTGCCACAGTTTATTGCTGCCTTGACTTAAACCATAACAATGGAAGAAGGGAGGAGAAGATGACTTGGGCACCACTTGAATTCACTGACACCCCCAGGGCTTTAGAGTCTTCCTGGATTCTACCCAGGTTCCGCCTTGCGCTGCCGTTCGTGCCCACGTGGAAGAGCGGCTGTGCCGTACAGGGGCAGAGCGGGACCAGAGCCTGCAAAGGGATGGCCATGGACAGGGAGGTGAACTTCAGCTACTGCAGGAACCAACCGGAGAACACCATTTCTGAGGGGTGAGGATGGCTGCCGGGCATGATGGGATGGTTGGGAAGAAACGCTCAAGGCAGAATGGAAGCGTAACTGTTTGGGATGATGAAATCGGTGAAAAGGCAGGTTAGTACATCCATAACCACCACTGAGGGGGTGTCATCCCCATCCCTGCTACGCAGCCGACAGCAGAGTGCCCGTGTAACCCAGGTGTGATGTCACAGCCCATGTTCCATCTGCAGCGCCGGTGCCCAGCAACAACCACAACACAGCCACCCTCTCCAGCTCTCAGCACTGCCCTTGTCTGCTCCTCTTACTTTCTTCCCGCTTACCCTGGTCCCAGTCCAGCCCTTCTCTCCCGTTCCCAGTGCCTCAACCGCATAACCCAACCAATCACCACACCCAATGCCTCAGTCCCTTTTTTCGGCTCACCCGTCTTTTGTTGTGAAGCTCCGGAGGAAGAGGAGACTTGTGTTGCTGGAGGTACAGTCCCGCTCCATGGCTTTGGGCACCTCCACTGCCCGGGCAGGCTGGAGCAGGCACCGTGGGGATGGCGTGGGGTGGGGACCCCACTCTGGGGAGCTTGGGGACCAGGAGCTCAGCTTGTCCGCTCCACCCACCCCTGCAAGGCCACGGGCTGGGAGAAGCCCTTCTGGGCTGCTCGTCCCCTGCTGAAATCAAGCATCCCTGCCTGGGGGGACACGTCCCCGTGGGAGTCCAGGGCACCCTGGGCTCGTGCTGGAGGGATGCTCAGTGGGAGCAGCTGGTGCTGCCCGGAGACTGAGCCCGTGCCTCCTCTGCCCCTTTCCAGGCAGGAGCCAAGGCAGCCCAGCCCTGCCTGTGGAGCAGCGCGGAGCCAAAAAAACACCTGCGCAAGGTAAGGGGCTCCTGGGCACCAAGGGAGGTGTGGGGCCGGAGTCTGTGCTTGTGATGCCCTGAGGGACAGGGACATGGCTGCTCACCCCTGCCCCTCCACTCCCACAGAGCTGCTCCACAAGATGCCGAAGCGCACAAAGCACGGGATTCTCTGGATGTAGGTGCTGGCCCGTGGGTGCTGGTGGCCCAGGAGCTGCCCAAACTCCAGGCAGCTCTTGCTGGCGAAGTGCCCAGGGGACCCATCACCCCACAGCTCTCCCTGGGCAGCGAGAGGGGTCAGGGGTGCTGAGACTCCCGTCCCACAGCTCTGCTGAGCTGCCCAGGGCAGGACCAATGCACTTTTCTGCTTGGCTTTTGCCTTAGGTTACACCACACTGTGCTGGGGGCTGGAGAGCCAGTTGCTGCATGGGGGCTGAGCAGGCAGAGGAGATGCAGGTGGATGAAAACATTGAAGAATACCTGG
This sequence comes from Streptopelia decaocto, assembly GCF_964273445.1. Classification (NCBI taxonomy): domain Eukaryota; kingdom Metazoa; phylum Chordata; class Aves; order Columbiformes; family Columbidae; genus Streptopelia; species Streptopelia decaocto. The sequence goes on along the minus strand of NC_138675.1, from coordinate 2,903 downwards.
AGGTGGATCAAGTGCAGATGGATGAAGACATGGAAGTGGATGAGGATGCGGAGGAAGAAATGGAATTGGAGAGTGACATGTTAGAGAAAATGGAAGTGGATGGGTAGATGATATGTTGATGATGGGCTTGGTGGGGTGGGAGAGACAGAAGAGGGAGTTAGTAGTTTGTTGTGTGTATTTACAGAGTGTATTGATTTGTAGTGTGTATTTATTGATAGTGTAGTGTATATTTATGTTGTATGTATCAAGTAGTATGTTGATTGTATTTCATTTGTTGTAGTTCGTGTTTCTTTCTGTAAATAGGTTTACCTTTCTATTTTTTTCTGTAAAGATATTTATTCATGTTTTTTCAGACCTGCGCTCTTTGTCTTTTTCTGGTATTGGCCGAGTTGTGGTTTCCGCTTGCTCTGGGTTCCTGGGGCTGGAGGTGGCTGGGGGTGCTGGCACGGCCGCCCCGGGGACAGGGGGTCCCTGTGCACAGAGGGCTCCCACTTGCAGTGCTCACGGCACTGGGCACCTGTGGGTTGGTTCATGGGCTGCTGGAAAGCGGTGTCCCCAACAGCAAAGCTGCCACCAGCAACAAGTGAGCTCTTCCGTGACCAAGACCTGCATGGATACCATCAGAAGAAATACAGAAGGGCTCGTGGGCAACGGGGAGGTCGCCTTGGGCATAGTGACCATGAAATGATGGAGTTTTCTGTTCTTGGAGAAGTTAGTAGGGTGCTCAGCAGAACTTCCACCTTGGACTTCCAAAGGGCAGACTTTGCCCTGTTCAGGAGGCTGCTTGGCAGAGTCCCTTGGGAAGCAATCCTGAAGGACAAAGCAGCCCAGGAAAACTGGTCTCTCTTCCAGAAGGAAATCTTAGAGGCACAGGAGCACGCTGTCCCCGTCTGTCTAAAGATGAGACGGCAGGGAAGAAGTTCCAGCCCGGCTGAATAGAGAACTGCAGCTGGAACTTGGGAATAAAGGGAGAATTTATACACTTTGCAAGGAGAGGCAGGCTGCTCAAGAGGAATACAAGAATGCCGCAAAGTTAGGCAGGGAGAAAATTAGAAAGGCCAAAGACCAACTAGAGCTGAGCCTGGGCACCACTGCGAAAGGTAACAAGAAATGTTTCTATAAATAAATGAGCAACAAAAGGAGGGCTAAAGGGAATCTCCATCCCCTGAGGGGTACGGGTGGAAACACAGCGACAGAGGACGAGGGCAAGGCTGAAGTACTAAATGCCTTCTTTGCCTCAGTCTTTAGGAGTCAGAGTGGTGGTGCTCCAGGTACCCAGCCCCCTGAGACAGGAGACAGGCTCGGGGTGCAGAATGAAGCCACAATAATCCAAGGGGGAATGGTTAGCGACCTGCTACACCACTTGCACACCCACGAGTCTATGGGGCCAGATGGGATACGCCCAAGGGTGCTGAGGGAGCTGGCCAAGGTGATCACTAAGCCACTTCGCACTATCCATCAGCAATCCTGGTTAACTGGGGAGGTCCCAGTTCACCAGGAGTTGGCTAATGTGACGCCCATCCACAAGAAGAGCTGGAAGGAGGATCCAGGGAACTACAGACCTGTCAGTTTGGTCTTGGTGCCAGGGAAGGTCATGGAGCAGAACATCCTGAGTGATATCACACAGCACATACAAGAAAACCATGTGATCAGGCCCACTCAACATGGGTTTATAAAAGGCAGGTCTCGCTTCACCAACCTGATGTCCTCCTACAACAACGTGACCCACCTAGTAGATGAGGGAAAGGCCGTGGATGTTGTGTAATTAGACTACAGTAAAGCCTTTGACACCCTATCCCACTGCATCTCCTGGAGAAGCTGGCAGCTCCTGGCCTGCATGGCTGTATTCTTGGGCAGGTAAAGAACTTCTCCCCAAGTAGCAAGAGACAAGACAAGAGGAAATGGCCTCACGTTGCGCCAGGGGAGGTTAAGATTGGATATTAGGAAAAAATTCTTCATGGTGAGGGTGGTGAAGCAGTCTGTTCTTTCTAAAGCAGGAAGGGACAGAGCCAATGTTTCTGTGCTGCAAGTTCCTACTACAGCTTTCAACTTTCTGACTTTCTGCAGAGCTTAGAAACTGTCCCAGTTTTGTGAAAAGCAAGACCAGTTCTCTTTTAGTGATTTTTCTTTCATCTATGTTCTTCTAGGTGGCTGTACTTTTCTGAGTTTTAGCCTGCACATTTTTCCGAGGATGCTGTACTCGGTGCTGATAAGAGACCAAAGGAATGCTGAAGAAGCTCATGTTTAGATTTATGACTATGTTAGCTAAGAAAGTCTGATAAGTTGGGAGTAACATCCCATGCAAACTGCCTAAATTCAGCACTGGGTTGTGGTTCCTTTAACCAATGTCCCCATGTCCATTCCTCATGGCGTGGGACATCTCTGATGAGTGCAGAGCAGGGTGACACACCACAGGGCTGAGGTGCCTCCCATCCCTTGGGAGTGGCAACAGGAGGCCAGAGGGACACTGTGACTCCTGCCTCTGTGTGTAAAAGGGACAGACTCTGTCTCTGAACATCCCTGGGTGCAGAAGGAGCCCAGGATGCCAGCTCAGATGTGGATGCCTGACAGACCGTGACATTTCTGTGTGTGACTCCAGGAACAAACCCCACTGGCCCAGTGAGATTCATCTCAGCTGCCCTGGACAGCCTCATTGCAAGTGCTCCTGTCTGCTACGTCACCCTTGCCCATGATGCCGGGCTGTGCTCTCTAAAGTGCCACAGCAATCAGAGAGGTTCTGGGGTCCTTGGAAAAAGGCAGACATCCAACCCAACTTCAAGAAGGGCTCTTTATTAAAATCCAGCCATTTTTCGACAAGCAGAGCTGCTCCTCCACCTGGGTCAGCGACGCCAGCAGCACAGGACTTGCAGGGCCCATCGCCATCGTGGCTGCTCCTTGGACTG